>NC_137772.1:203646043-204892055 GCF_963455305.1 Plecotus auritus
GTTATTTTGTTTCTTCTTTGTATTTAATTCCTGGTTTGAAAATGTACAGATTTTTGGTGTTTCATTTATCAGTGGGCATATATTAACTCATTGTTTTTATTTTTATGATTATTTCTCACTTGACACAACTTTAGTATTTTCATCCCTAATGCATTATACTGTTAATACCTTTGTGTATTTTGGGTCCGTGCAGAATATCATAAAGTTACTTGCAGTGAATTAGACTTGGCTTGGCCTCTCTTATAAGAAAGCAGACAATGGATGGAAGTGGGAGGATGGCTCCTCTCCTTCTCCTGACTTGTAAGTATATAATTCAATTCTTTATTCCTTTTTTTCAATGTCTTTCACTTAAAGAACCAGAGAAAATAGAGATTATTACTGGGGGCAGAATTTAGACCTTTTTATTTCTTGCTTTCATTATTTCATGTTATACTGTCAGCAACTTTATAAATTATAAAGTCATTTATGTGTTTCATAGTTTGTATAATTATGCCTCAAATATTAGATGCTCTGATTGATCACTATTTTAGATCATGAATATAATATAGGGAGGAACTTCATTATATATGAATTTGGGGGCATCTCTAGTATTTTATTGGGAAGAAGTACAGAACTGCTAGTCCTCAGCCAAAGAATTTGGGCCTTTTTATTGTTTCAAGTACATATTGCTAAATTGTCATCCAAAAACGTTGCATTAGACAACTATGATTGTATATACATGATTATCTCTCTCTGTATATATATTCATAGTATACATATACTATATATACTATATATATACAATAGTATATATGTTGTGACACTATATATGTGTATTTATATATATAGTATATATTACCAAGCTGTTTTATCACTCTGTGACAATCTTATTTAATATTTCGAAGTTTTAATAATTTTGATAGCTGATTAATTTAATTTTGTTCCCTTAGGGTATTTTCTGATGTTTTGTGAGGCTTTTTTCCATATCTATACTAATAAAAGGGTAATATGCTAATTAGACCAGGAGACCTTCCAGGAGACCTTCCAGACGTCCTTCTGGACAAAGTCATGGTGGCGGGGCCGAGGCAGAGGCAGTTAGGGGCAATCAGGCTAGGAGGGGAGGGCAGTTGGGGGTGAGCAGGCCGGCAGAGGGGGGCAGTTGGAGTGAGCAGGTTGGCAGTGGGGCCAGTTGGGGGCCATCAGGCTGGCAGGGTGCGGCAGCTGGGGGCGAAGAGGTTGGCAAGGGGGGCAGTTGGGGGCAATCAGGCCAGCAGGGGAGGCAGTTGGGGGCAAGCAGGCTAGCAGAGGGGGGCATTTGGGGTGAGCAGGCTGGCAGGGGGGGGAAGTTGGGGGCAAGCAGGCTGGCGGGGGGCAGTTGGTGCCAATCAGGCCAGAAAGGAGGGCAGTTGGGGGTGAGAAGGCTGGCAGGAAGAGTGGTTAGGGGCAATCAGGCAGGCAGGCAGGCAGGTGAGCGGTTTGGAGCCAGCAGTCCCAGATTGCGAGAGGGATGTCCGACAGCCAGTTTAGGCTCGATCCCTAGGAACGGGCTTAAACTGGCAGTCGGACATCCCCCGAGGTGTCCCAGATTGGAGAGGGTGCAGGCCAGGCTGAGGGACACCCCCCCTCATGCACGAATTTTGTGCACTGGGACACTTGTATATATAATAAACACACATATTATATATAACTAGAGGTCTGGTGCATGAATTTGTGATGGGTGGGGTCCAGCCAGTCAGCCCTGATCAGGGCCAATGGGGCCAGGCCAGCCGGGAGAAGGGACCATGGGCAGTTGGCCATCTGCCCCCTCGCCTGATTGGGGTGGGGGGACTGGTTGGAAGCAGGGCCATCCAGGGGGAGGGGCCGTGGACTGTTGGCCGGCCAGCCCCACCCCCTGGTCTAACTCTTGGTTGAACTCTCGGTCGAACTCCCAGTTGAGGGGACAATTTGCGTATTAGCTTTTTATTATATAGGATATTCTAAACTTCATGAGTAATAATTTTGGCTGACTTTTACTTCTAACTAGAGGCCTGGTGGACAAATTTGTGCACAGGTGGGTCCCTCAGCCTGGCTGGCAATCAAGGCTGATCGGGGCCACCTTGCTCAGTCCTGATGGGGGCGATAGGGGCCAGCCAGCCATGGGGAGGAACCACGGGAAGTTGGCCAGCTGCAGGAGGTTGGCTGTGGGAGTGCACTGACCACCAGTGGTCAGCTCCTTCATTGAGCATCTGCCCCCTGGTGGTCAGTGTGTGTCATAGTGACCGGTCAACTGGTCATTCAGTCGACCATTGTAATGGTCACTTAAGCTTTTATATATATAGATGTAATGTATTTACAAGTAAAATGTCCTTCCTACATGCACAGCTGTAGCTTCAAATGTCCCTCCTACATGCACAGCTGAGTGGTTTCTATCACGCTGATCTGTACTTAAACTTCATTTTATAACCCAGGTCTTAGGTTCTATTTTTCATACTATTGACATAATTATCCAGGCAGACTGTTCTCTTTCTCTTTCTCCAGGTGTTTATTTTCCCACTTATAAACAATTATCACATTTTGTAAGTTTATCTATTACTTACATGTCTATCTCATCTATATATATAAAACCCTAAGCCACTGATTGACCTGTCACTATGATGTGCACTGACCACCAGGGGGCAGATGCTCAACACAGGAGCTGCCCCCTAGTGGTCAGTGCGCTCCCACAGCGGGAGTGCTGCTCTGCTGACCTATGGGCGCCAGACGCTGGGCTCACAGCTGATGAGCGCTATTGAGGTGGCGTGAGCCTCTCCCACTTCCGCAGCAGCGCTAACTGAGCTGCAGCGGCAGGCGCAGCGGGGCCAGGATGAGTGGGAGTGGCACTGTTCCTGGCTTGGGCTCAGGTTCCTCCCTGGCTGCCTGACACTTTACATACTACTACATCCCTTGGGGGTTGTCCGACAGCCGGTTTTGGCCAGATTCCCGCAGGCCCCCAAGGGGTCCCGGGATTGCGAGAGGGCACGGGCCAGGCTGAGGGACCCCACTGGTGCACAAATTCATGCACTGGGCCTCTAGTCTCTTCTATAAATGTATGAGTTCTTTGAAAAGAGGGAGAGTGTCTCCACTTCCTTGAGTTTCCCACAGCACCTGGTATAATAAATTTCACATAATATGTCTTTAAGGAATGCTATTTAATTTGAATACAGTGAGTATGGCCAGTGACTAGTATTTTCTAAATTTTATAGGGGTTTACCAGAGCCAAGGCCAGATTTCCAGGGGAAATGTGTGTATGCAAATGCACATACCATTTGTTTTGATAACTGCATCAAGTCCTTTTCATGCATGTGTGAGAAGAAGAATGCAAAAGAAAAGCTATGAGGTTTGAATCTCAATAATATTTCAGATTCAAGATCTGCCTGTCTTTAGTCTATTGTTATTTTATGTTATTTGTAAGTCTTTTTTTTTTTTTCATGGCACAAAGACATAAGTGAGTTTATGATAGAAGGACACAGGGTGTACGATCACAGCAAAAATGTCATGGTAGCCCAGAAAGCTGAAATTTCAGAGCCTCTTTGTTTTGTGAAAATTGCATAACAGTTAAAAAAATGTCATTCATCATGAATATTTTTTGTTTTTTTTTATATTTCAAATTTTATTTATGCATTTACAATTGCAAATTCATGGAAACAAAACTTCAAAACAAATGCAGTGAGGAATATGTGATAATTTAACATTTACAAAGAATGGCAAACATAAAGAAATATCAATGGTAACATAAAGCAAAATATTAAAACATAAATTTATTTAAAACAAATTTCTGAAGTAATTTATTTTTTAAGTTGTTTGCAGAAGTCTTCCTAGCAGATTTTATAATATGTCAATTTCACTACACCTTTAATTCCTTGCTTTTCATATTAGTGGAAAACATCTTTAGTGTCAGAGGCTACTTTTAAATGGACTCTGGTTCTTTCCTCTCACCCCACTTTGCTTCAAGTTTTTATTACACTAACTACCCCTCTCACATACAGTCAATCAGTTTCATTTAAAATGCCTTACCTTCAAGACATAAACATACCCATACATCTCTCTCCATCCCTTTAAACTCCTCTTCTAATTACCCCTTTTATAAGTTTCTCTTCAAAGTAAATGTACCTGAACAAAGAATCTACAATGTTTAAATACTTCCTCACTTTCCAATCGTTACTCAGAACTCTGTTACACATCTTACCTTTTTTTCTCTTTATGGAGACTGCTTTTGTTTAAGACAGTACTGATTTATTTGTCATTCATTCATATGTGTTTCTGCTTTAGAAAGGAAGTTTAATTTATGTATTCAATGTATACTAATGCTTATGTTATTTAATCTATCAACAGCATTTCACTGGTTTATTTACTTCATTTTGTCATCATCATCATCATCATCATCATCATCATCATCATCGCTGTCCTCTTAGGACACTATTATTTTACTTTCAATAGTTTGTCTTTCCTAGTTTTCTTCTTAACATTCTCGTTCTATAGTCTATCTTCTTTATGAATCTTCTCTAATTGCTTCCTAATGTTTTTCAGCTTCAACGTTTCATTAGGGTACATTAATTTCATTTAGGATGATATTTCATTTATTGACACAGGTTCAGCAGAGAGACTTTTGATGTACAAGATATGAGACCAAGCCTGGGCTCAAACATCTTTTATTACACTCCCTATGTATTTGACATTCTGCAAGTTATTCCACATCTATGAGTCTCAGTTTCCTAATTCATAAGATTGGGATGATAATAGCTGTAACTCATAGTTATTTGCAGGTTAATTAGGATTAGATATTAGAAGAATGACTAAGTAAGAGTAAGTATTAGGTAGGTGTTGGCTATTGTTTTAGATTAGAAGGAAAATTTTAAACTCCTTTAAAGTGTAATAACTATATGATTTAAAATTATTCTTATTATATATGATGATGGCACAATATAGAAATTTCAGTGATTGAAATGCATGCTATTTATTTATAGCACATTAACTTCTTTACATCTTTAATCTACCTCCCTTTTTATTTCTTTCAATCCTACCCATTCTCTTATTTTTTCATTAAATTACGTATACTCTTTTTTTTTTTTTTTTTTTTTTTTTTTTTTTTTACTATTTCCTTTCTTTTACTATTCTACCTGTCAGGTAGACTTTATTGACTACAAGTGACCAAAACAGGGTTCAATCTAGTCTAGCTTGGGCATAAAGGGAAAACTTTTGGAAACATACTTTGTTTATTATATATAATTGAGAGAAACTTTGAATAAATAAGTCATAAGAAATGTGATGATACGGCTTAGCCATAGAGAAAACTGGAGCTAAGAACTTAAATTCTATCAGCACTCTCTGTTGCTTTTCTCTGCCTTTTTCTTTTAGTGTAGGATTTCTTCCATTTAATAGAAAACATAGACAATACTCTCAGGCTTCCTAGTTTATAGTTTCTATCAATGACAGAGATTATTCTCCTTTAATTTCACTTGAAAAAATAATACCATGTTAAGAGAGAGCCTAGCCCTAAAAAATATGCCACCTCAGCTATAGCCATATGTATTGGAGGGTGAGAAGTTCTCAGGAGAAAGGGTGTATGCTAGTGCACAATAGCATAGTAAATACCCTCACAATTACACTTTTTTTTTCTGCACAATCAAAAGGTGCCACAAATCAAATATATTCCTCAAGGAAGCCTAGACATGTTAGGAAAAATTAAGTAAAATAATAGTGAGTATATATTTAAAATTCACTCGGTGTCAAGTGCTGTTACAAGTGATTTATGTGTGTTAATCAATTTAATTCACAAGATAAACTATTGTAAGGAGTATTGCACTAGTTTATAAAAAAGAGAAGTGGTTTAAGTTAACTTTTCCAAAATCATAGAACTTGTTAGTAGCAGAGCTAGAATTTGAACTCAGATATCTGAATATCAATGTCCATGCCCTGAACCACACTACCATGTATGTATATCTTCTCATACAGCTACTCAAAGATGCATCTAGCATAAGTATAATATGCCATTTAATGGCAGGTAAAATTATACAGGAAGCCTTAGAAAATAGTGAGTAAAGACATTTAATGATTCCATATTCAGTACAATATAGTGAGGAATTCAGAAGACGATTGAGGCTTCTGCAGTTTTGCAGACTTGCAGTGATAGTAAAAGAACACGTTTTCTGGGAAGTACATATAAGGGACACAACTCAGATTTAAGGGTGAATTAGGACAGGCATTTTAGTTGATTTTATACCTAAAAATATACCTCAATATATAGCAGAAGTCTCAAATCTTTTTTTAAAATATGTGGCAAGTCAGATCCCTATGGAAATATTATTTGAGCCAGAGGCTGTTTTTATTAAAAATCCTCTTGGGATTAACGTTTTGTTGGAGAGAAAGGCAGTATTAGACATATAAGCTGGATGAACTCACCATTGAGCTTTATCCAACTTCACAGGGATCTCTGGAGCTAGAAAAGTCCGTCAGAATAACCCCAAATTAGGGTGTGGGCAGTGTCTTTAAACCTCTTTTATCCCTCAGGCATGGGATCAGGTGGCCCACAGGAAGGGTAATGATTTGGGGTGAGGCAGATGTCTTAAACTGGGCACAATGTCTCTGGGCTGATACCTAAGAGCATGCATCAGCATTCTTAGCATCTGCGGAAGTTAGTACCATAGTCTCCAAGGGGAATCAGGATACAGCACAACATTTCTGACAGAATAAAAATAACTCACATCTGAAGGATTGAGTTGGAATTAGGCAGAAGAGAGTCGATGTTATGGATAAGTAATTTTATGTAGAGAAAATGGCATATATAAATGACATAAGGAAGAGATTCAATCCATTTTGGCTGAAATGCAATGTAAGGAAAGACTGAAAAGCATTAAAGAACCATTTATGGCTTCATGCTGTGTAGCCACGTGAAGAAGTTTGTACTTGGCAGGAATCTACTCAAGTCTTTTAGGCAGAGAATAGATATGATTTATTTCATCCTGGGGCAGTGGACATGCTTTGGAAAAATTGAAACTGCACATGCTTTTTGAAGTTAATCTGAGGTTGCTCATTTGCAGAAGAAATCCACTACAGGGGAATTCCAGTCATTTTATTCATATCCTTTCTGAGTAGTTTAATGAAAAAGCCTCCACCAGGCAACATCAAAGATGAGGGCAAATTTACACATCAGGTTTCACATTCACTCACAGTCACTAACTAGAAACAAAAGGTAAAGGGATCTAGAAGACTTAAAAACCAGACAGGAAGTGTGTTTTGCGATAATAATCTATGTTTTCAAAATAATCTATATTTGCCAGCGGAGGTCTAAGAGTTTAAGAGTTTCATGAAATATTTTTTGCCCAAATTTAAAATTTATTTAAAATCTCTTGTCTTATGTCAACTGACTTCATAATTAGATCGCCTACTTGAGGTCATAAGATGGCTATTGATGCTATGAATATTATATTCCCATAGCTTTTGAGCCAATAGAAACAATAATGCATATTTAATAGTTACTTAAAAGACCCAACTTTCCCTAAGATTGAGTGGCATGCACTGAAACAATAACGGAGACCAGAGGCTCGATGCTAATTGTTAGTTAGCTTTTGCATTTCACCAAGGAAGATGAAAAGGGAAGGGAAATTTTCTCTCTGAATCCTAGCATGGGAAATAGGATCAGCTAACGAAATGCTTCACCTAAGACTTGCCTTATAAGATAACATATCCACAAGGGAGTAAGGATGGGGACATCTTTGAGTGCCATTCACCCTGTTCTCCACAACCCTCAGTTCCTTGGAGGGAGCAATGTGGGACTCTCCCCTGTGGCCTACATGTCCCCTGGGCAAATTCTTTGAACACAGACCTGATGCTGGTGTGTTTATGTCTGGGCACACCCTTGATCTAAAAGCTTAGTGCTCAGCAGATGGGAAGGTAGCAGCATCAGGTTGACTGTCCATATTAACAGTATTTTTTTCTACAGATTTTAATGGCATGTTAACAGCCGCTGTATTGGAGATATTCTACATACACAATTCAGAACTGGAAATGTCCTAACAGACTGTACCAAATATACTTTATTTTATGTCTTTTTTTTTCTCTCATCATCTTTTCATCTGAGCTATATACAGTACATATTCTTTAAAGAAATTTAAGATAGTAATTATATTGTTTCAAGGACATATTTTTTTTCAAATTTCTTTTTTTCCAACAAATATTTATTGAGCGAGGCTCCTTCATGCCAGGAATTCTTCTAGGATCTGAAAATATATAAATGGACAAAACTAAGAAGAAGCACTGTCCACATGGAGTGGCATTATAGTGGAGAAAAGTCAGACTGCAAATGTGCAAGTTATATATGTAATGAGTGGATCATAAGTGGTAGTGAGAAAAAGAAATCAGTGAAGGGTATTTTGCAATGCCAAAGGATGGACTGTGTTTGAATAAAGTAGTCAGGGAATGTCTTGGCTAATCCACGTAAAATTCTGTTTTAATTTTGAGAATTAAATAATCTAAAATTTCACATTCTCTTAGATAACTGTAATTCTCCATCTTTTCAGTTGTTAAATGCCTTCTTGACAATATAATTATTTTTTTTTAAATAAAACACATGATAGATTAATAGGGCTCTAATTTCTGTGTAAGAAATTAAAATAACTTACTGAAGCTTAATCAGGTTGTAGAAAAGCAAAACATTTATAGAGTCCTACCTTTTTGTTGTTGTTGTTTTTACTTCACGACATGAAGGCCATAAGTAAGGAAAAGGAAGGCAGGGGTAGTTACTATTTTCTTTTATAATTTCAAAAGTGGGTAGAGAGCCATCTAAAGAATATTGATAGAGTTAGTAGAGTTATCTAAATCCAAATTTCCTAAAATAGCTTAAAAAAACTATACCTATGACATGAAAACATAAACACAAAATTCACATCAGTTGAGCATGACTAAGAGCCAGAAAACACGAAAACTTCAAATTACCTGTAAATAGAAAAACAACAGCCAATTTCTAGTGTAATCATTTCTAACTAATTTTTTGGAAGCTGTAGGGGTTTTAGAGAAACTGAGGACTTCTGCAGAAAGTAAAAGACCACACAGATTGTAAAAATGCTGAAAAGGAGTCCCAGTAGATCAGGTGCTGGGTACAAGAAAAAGACTTAAAAATGCATTTTGGACTCTTACTCTTAAGAGTCAGTCTTGGAAAGGCAACACTCTGAACTGAAAAGGATAGAGACAAGGAAGAAGCACACCTGGAACCTGTGCAGTGAAGGGGAAAAGAAGCAAGTATATGTGTGTAAAGTAGGGAGGGTGTTGGTGTATGTCAGGCAAAACAGCGTTTTAAAAAACACCTTCCAAATTTCCTTTCTCTCTAAAATCCATTTGAGAGGCTGCATTACAATATCCTAACACCGTGGTCGGCAAACTGCGGCTCGCGAGCCACATGAAGCTCTTTGGGCCCTTGAATGTGGCTCTTCCACAAAATACCATGGCCTGGGCAAGTCTATTTTGAAGAAGTGGCATTAGAAGAAGTTTAAATTTTAAAAAAATTGGCTCTCAAAAGAAATTTCAATCATTGTACTGTTGGTATTTGGCTCTGTTGACTAATGAGTTTGCTGACCACTGTGCTAACAGAAGAGGACACTCTTGACCTAGGGACCTAACAAACTACCCAAATACAGTGCCAGTCCACTAAAAGGTATTTTCACCTACGTGAAGATATCATAGGAGGAATACAGAAAAGGAGAATCAAAACATTTAAGCTGATGCAAATTTTCTCCCATAAAAACCAACCATGAAACATAAGGAAACCCACGCAACACTCCAAACTTATATAAATATCCCCAAAAGACATAAAATTTGTATACAAACCAAAAATTCACAAGAAGCAAAACTAAAGTATAAACAATTGTCCTTTTTCACTCACCTATTTTTATAGATAATTTTGTTATCTCAATAATGGAATGCCTACCTACAAGCTTCTTTTTAGAAGCATTCTTTGTTTTAGTCTCTTTCAATATTAATTTTCTTATATAAATATCTACTAAATTTACTTTTCATCATCATGTAAGATTTTTCTGAAAATATACAATGTTAAATTACTTTCTACATCAATACATTTCACTTTTGGATTTTATTTATATACCAATGGCCTGGTGCATGAATGCATGCACATTGAAAGGAAATTGATTAGAAGAAATATTTTAATATCGCTTTTCACCCTTTCTCTATAATAAATGTGTCAACCAAATTCATGACTGATAATGACAGATCAAACACATGTGTGCAATTGATGCCAGTGAGAGCTTTATATTTATTGTGCACATGCGAGTCAACTTAACCTTTTATAGCTATAGAATAAACTTGCTTAATTAGACCTGTTTTCTGATTTAGCTGAACTTTTTTCCAGCCCAGTGAAGCACCTCAACTTCTCTTTCAGGTAATTGTCAGCAACACAGTAGCAAATATCAACACAAAGTAGATTATTATTGTAGATCACACAGGGAGAACAAAGGGTAAAATACTTAACTGCAGTAGTGTTTGACTATATTCTGTGCAGAGAGAAAACATGAAGTCATTTTCAAGGCCCACCATTTCTTATTTCTTTCCAGTTGGGTCAAGTTCTAAGCTTTTTAAATCTCCATTTTCTGGCTAATGAAAAGAAAATAGAATTCTACCAAGTCTCCTATCTACCTACTCCAGGACTTCTGTGAGGATCAAATGAGATGAGGCATAGAAAAACACTTCATAGACATTTGGTTAAAGTGTGTAATGTTTCCACCTGTGTTCCTGGGCTGAAGAAACTGCAAGAAGGCTAGTTGTTGCTAGGGAGAGGAAGCTAGGTGTTGATATGTGACGTCATTACCCGGAACCCACAGCCACCGTTTCCAGGCTGGGCTGGGCTGTGGGCAGCATTTTGCACCATGTGGTCTGGGCAGCATCAGCTGCAATTTGGTGGGCTGTTGCTCTGGGGTGGTGGCAGGGCCTGTGTCCCACTTGGGAGAAGCCAAGTGTTGCTTTGTGGGTGCCAGGTCCATGGTGCCTTTTGTTTGTGCACATCATGGCAGCTCCTGCATTAAACATCTGCCCCTGGTGGTCAGTGAACGTCATAGCGACCAGTCGGAAGGTGGAAAGAACACTTAGCATATTAGTCTTTTATATAGATAGATATCATATCAAATATCACATGATCTCACTTATATGTGAAATCTAATGAACAAAATAAACTGATAAATAAAACAGAACCAGAAGCATGGATACATGGAACAGACTGACAAATGTCAGAACAGCTCTTTCATCAGATCTTTCTACTGGAAGGGCACAGCTCTGAGAAGACAGCTACAGAAACCACCAGAAGAAATTCTTTGGTTTGAAGGGTCAACAGCCATAATCAAATCATGCTTGGGACTGGGTGAAGGTGACCCAGGACAAAGGAGCCTTACCTAGCAGTAGTGCATACATATGCTCCATGGGGAAGGTCCCCCCACAGACAACAACTCAGCACACGTGCATGCACAGGAAACTTCTAAGTATGGCTTGGGCAGAATTGAATAAAGTTTATCTATACTAGTAAAAGCTTAGGTGGCCCTCGCACACGACGTTGTCACAAGATGGCAGCCACAAGATGGCTACCACAAGCTGGCCACCACAAGATGGCCGCCACAAAGATGGCCATGCTCACAGTGGAGGCAGGGCCTGGTGGCCACTCCACATAGTGAGGCCTGGGGGTCCTGCAGCTCTGTGCAGTGTGGAGGAGGCCGGTCCCGGCATCTCTGCCACTTCACACGGAGGAGACAGGTGCCGGCAGAGGAGGCGGGTCGTGGCAGGGGAGGGCAGTTGTGGGTGATCGGGCTGGCAGGGGAGAGTAGTTGTGTGCGGTCAGGCCAGCAGGGGAGTGGTTAGGGGGCAATCAGGTTGGCAGGCAGGTGAGCGGTTAGGAGCCAGTGGTCCACAGGGATCGGGCCTAAACTGGCAGTCAGACATCCCCGAGGGGTCCCAGATTTGAGAGGGTGCAGGCCGGGCTGAAGGACAACCCCCCCCTCCATGCACAAATTTTGTGCACTGGGCCTCTAGTAGTGTAATAGTTAAGAAGAGTCCAACTTTCATCAGGAACCCCACATCCTCTCTTGGGCTGTCACTGAATCTCAGGAGATACTGGTTCAAGGAAGTAAACAAGGGACCAATTGTGTGGAAGCAACAGGCAATTCTTCCCTCCAAATATGGCTCAACAATGCTGGGAACAAGCCATTTCCTGATGAGTAGTCAAAAGGTCAGACCCCAGCCATGTTGTCATAGCAGAGATGTGACCCCAGTTCTTGGGATAGATGTTCGGGCAACACAATAGAGCTGGGTCCTTTTTGCTCACCTAATCTGGTCTCTTCTGTCTCTCAATTCTGACCTATTAAATAACCCCTTCTCAACCTCAGCTCAAAACACAAACCCGTCTCCTTGGGGATATTGATCTCAGAGGTGCCAATGCCATTTTTTGGTGGAACAGGTGGGCTTCTGAGCTCCGAGTTTGTTCCTGAAACTGGAAAGAACTGAGCTGGAATTAAGATTGGGGAACTGGGTGTCCAAGCTCTGCTTCTTTTTTGGTTTCCTCTATTGGCACCTGCACTGTCTCGCTCATAAGGCCTTAAAGGTTAAAGCCTTTCTCTCTTGTTTTCATATGCCTATCAAGTAAAAACTATAGTAACAAAAATATAAAATATTTGTTGGCTCTCAGGGGCTATGAGCAATTAAAAAAAAGGTGATATAACTCATATGCTCAGGAAACACAAGTGAAATATGACCAATAAAATTGAATGTATACAAAAACTACATATATGTGTGTGTGTGTGTGTGTGTGTGTGTGTGTGTGTGTGTGTATTAGAAGAATAAATAGAAAAACCATTGTGAGTGTGAGTGGGTGTGTGCAGCAGGAGGCAGCTTTGGTCACACCTGTAGGTGTACAGCAAACACCAGCACTGCCAAGGCTGTGGTGGACTCTGTGGCTTTCAGGGGTTGTGTAGCGCAGCCTACGTCAACATGGTCAGAGGTGCTACTTATTGTTTGGCTGAAATAATGACCTGAATTATCTGTGAATCGCATAATGGAAAGGTTGAAATCCAACTATTTCTGTAAACATATTTCTTGACAACAGAAATACTAGAAAGAGGATAAAATGGAGAACTTTTTAGAGCAATAAAGTGAATAAGACACAAGCAGAGGAAATGAGATTGATTTAAAGATATCCACAAACATTTTAGAGAGGAAGAAGAAAGAAGCCTAAGCTTTCATACATTTCAGCATTGAAAATTTCTCCATGCATACACAAGAGGAGGGGAATCTGAAAGGTTAGGTGTTACGTAGATATGGATTATATCAAAATTTGTATTAACTTTTTATTAGAAACTATATTAATATCCATGAAAGTTGCAGAGATTACTGAATTATCCATCACAGGATAATGCAGGCAATGTATGAACAAGTCTTTCAACAGCTAAACTTTCATGTTGTGAATTTCTACTGCCCATAACATTAAACTGAGATATTAGCTCTGTGGGCTGACATTTAACATTAGGACAACACCACATTTTCACACTTTCAATTTGAAAACATCTTATATATTAGTGAAACTTGTCTCCTAATGTCAGTATGTTTTCTTGAGCTTTAGCTTTGGTTTCTGAAAATATGTAGGGACTTTAACTAAGAAATGCCTTGGACCCTCATGCTGTTCCCAATGGATTAAAGCGGATGGTTCAAATGGTATTAATAGTATAATTCTACTGGGCCCCCTCTTTATTCTTTCTGTCTTAAGTTGTTTCAATAGTGGACCTTTGGTTTTTGAATTTTGGTGGCACTGAATCTACGAATCTAATATTATCAGAAAAGTTATGGATAGTGCTGAGATTAAAATGTGGTCTTCAGACTTGAAAAACATCCATTAATCGATGTCTTTAAGCAGCCCACCTCAGTCTGGAGTTGTCTATTAAAACTTCTCAATTGCTACATTTCTTCAAGTAAAGGTATTGGGGATATGAAATGTGATCTTTTTAGGTGCCTTCAAGTTGTATTCTTAATTTCATTGACCTTAGGTTTTAGTTTATCCAGCCAACTCTCTTGAATCTCAGAGTCTATTTGAAGTTGTTCTAGTCTGGCCTCTGGTCTTCTGATAAAGCCTGTGGGTAGGCAGCAGCTACTGGTGCCATACTCAACTTCCATTCCTCACTTATTCCATCCACATTTACTAAAGTAGGGTCCATAAGGTGCTGAATACTGTTTGCACATAATGATCAGAGCAGTTTACAAGATTTGTAAGTTCAAAAGTGAGAACAACATCCCTAGTGAAACTGCAAGGGGCTAGTTTGAAGAAAATATAATTTTGAAAGCATATGTTGTCTTGGGTTGAATGAGCAGCACTGGAGGAGGAATTGCAAAGATAGTGCCTATGGCTCAGCTTGTGAGAGGGTGATGAAGAATGAAGGAAGCATCTATGATCACTTGCCCAGACATATTCCTGCAGACAGTAGATGCTGCAGAGTCTGTGGATATGAAAAAAGTGGGCTGATTCCACATAACATGTTTATTTTCTGGTATTAGCTAAAATATAGATCTTAGATTGATTACTTGACATCACCATATCAATGTTTGTGGCGCTGGCAGCTGTGTAATCAGTGGGCTGATTTCTATTTAAAGTCTAGCTATAGACCTAAGAGGAACTTCTGGAGGTTTTAAGTCTACAAGAATGCAATTTTGAAGAATTATTTCTATGTGCTAATTCTGGTTTGATTTTAATTTTTTGAGCTTCTGTTGAAATATTATGGATGTTTTTTTTAAAAAATATATTTTATTGATATTTTACAGAGAGGAAGGGAGAGGGACAGAGAGTTAGAAACATCGATGAGAGAGAAACATCGATCAGCTGCCTCCTGCACAACCCCCACTGGGGATTTGCCTGCAACCAAGGTACATGCCCCTGACCGGAATCGAACCTGGGACCTTTCAGTCCACAGGCTGACGCTCTATCCACTGAGCCAAACCGGTTTTGGCGAAATATTATGGATGTTGTATTGGCCTTTGGCACAAGACTGTGAGCTCCTTAGTAAATTGTTAGTGATTCTGAGATGTTAGGTGAGCTAACGGGCATGTAAGTGTGAGAAGTCTGGTGGCCTTCCTGGTTTGGCTGCTGGGTTTAGATGTGTGACAGAGGATTAAATTTAGGATAGTCAAGGAAATAGGTTGATCAAATTACCACATACCCTACTTCCATTGATTCCATTCCCTTCTCTTCCTTGTGGTGGACATTCTGTGATTGAAAATCAAAGTTGACAGAAATTATGTGATTGAATAGACCAAAAATTCCAGAATTGCCTGAAAAATAGAAGTTGCACCTGCAGTTAGATACCTTGCTCTGTCCTGAGAGAGAACAGCATAGCAGGCATTATAATTGGATAACATGACCTGGATAAAACTTAACAGAACTGTCAGAGTTCATAGGATTACACTGAGATATCCAATCAGAATGCTGGTCAACTAAAGTGTAAGGCCTAATATAGATAGAATTTTCCTGTAGACTAAGTCACAGGTCATCTAAAAACCTGAAAATGAATTAATTACTTCTTTAGAACATTTGGGTGCTGCTTGATCAGGACTATTTGTATAGGAGACAATTCTAGCTTTAGTGAAAATAGTACTTATCTCTTCAATGGAAGCATTTTTGTTCTCTATCTTTACAACATACGGCAACATGATAGCTTCAGATTTGACCCAAAGGGGATACCCCTCAGCCCTAGGTTCCTCCCTGCTCAGACCCACTGATCAGATGAAGAAGAGGAGTGGAAGAGGGGAGGGCAGTTGCATCACTGCTCCCACACTCCCAATCCAAGGCCCCAGTTGGTATGGTCTCTCTCTTGCAATCAATCCTTCTTTCCCTCCTTCTCTCTCCCTCTCCCCCCCTCTCCCCACTCATCTCTTTTGTGATGGTTAGTCCCCATTATTTTTCAGAGTGGTATTTTATATAGTTTCAGCTCCATTGCTGAAAAGGCACCTGGAAATAAATAATAGCAAACATATTGCTAAAAAATCTATGGTGAGAAAGACTCTTAATTAACAATTCTAGGAAGCAATTTATTTTATTACTATCATAATATATATTATATTGTATATTAAAATGCACATGATATAGGTTATATATATATTTTTTTTAAAATACATTTTCATTGATTTCAAAGAGGAAGGAAGAGGGAGAGAGAGATAGAAACATCAATGATGGGAGAGAATCATTGATTGGCTGCCTCCTGCACGCCCACACTGGGGATTGAGCCCGCAACCTGGGCATGTGCTCTTGACTGGAATCGAACCTGGAACCCTCCAGTCCGCAGGCTGACACTCTGTCCACTGAGCCAAACTGGCTAGGTTATATTTTTTCATATTTTAATAAATAAAGATTATTTTTCCCATAAGCCTGCCATGTGTAATCTCACTAACACAGAACGAGCTAATAAATAGCTTTTTCTTGCCTGGCCAGCATGGCTCAGTGGTTGAGTGTCGACCTATGAACCAGGAGGTCAAGGTTCGATTCCTGGTCAGGGCACATGCTCAGGATAGGGACATGATCCCCAGAAGGGTGTGTGTTGGAGGCAGCCCATCAATGATTCTCTCTCATCATTGATGTTTCTATATCTCTCTTCCTCTCCCTTCTCTAAAATCAATAAAAATATATTTAAAATATAAAAAGTAAATAAATGGCTTTTTCTTTAAAATGTATATATTCAAATTATTTCAATGCCATTGCATATACATTATTTCTTATTGTTTTTAATGACTATAATATTCTCTGATATGCAATGCATGTTTAAACATTTCTTTTAAAAAAGACATCAGTCACTGATATCTAAAAATCTTATTATGGACTTCTTTATTCAACTCCCAGAGCCATTACTTCATTATTTAGTACTAGAGGCCCAGTGCACAAAATTGTGCATACGGGGGGTGTGTCCCTCAGCCCAGCCTGCACCCTCTCCAATCTGGGACCCCCTGAGGGATGTCTGACTGCCCTACTGGGATCTGGCCTAAACGGGCAGTTGGACATCCCCCTCACAATCCAGGACTGCTGGCTTCCAACTGCTCGCCTGCCTGCCTTCCTGATTGCCCCTAACCACTTCTGCCTGCCAGCCTGATCACCCCCTAACCACTCCCTTGACAGCCTGATTGATGCCTAACTGCTTCCCTGCCAGCCTGATTGCCCCTAAGTGCCCTCTCCTGCAGGCCTGGTCACTCCTAACTGCCCTACCTTGCAGGCCTGGTCCCCCTCCCCCCCAACTGCTCTCCCCTGCAGGCCTGGATATCCCCGAACTGCTCTTCCCTGCAGGCCCGGTCACCCCCAACTTCCCTCCTCTGCTGGCCCGGTCACCCCTAACTGCCCTCCCCTGCAGGCTTGATCACCCCCAACTGCCCTCCCTTGCAGGCCTGGTCCCTCCCAACTGCCCTCCCCTGCTGGCCATCTTGTGGTGGCCATCTTGTGTCCATATGGGGGCAGGATCTTTGACCACATGGGGGCAGCCATCTTGTGTGTTGGAGTGATGGTCAATCTGCATATTACTCTTTTATTAGATAGAATAGAAGCCTGGTGCATGGGTGGGGGCCAGCTAGTTTGTCCTGAAGGATGACCCGGATCAGGGTGAGGGTTAACCTTGGGGAGTGGGGCGGCCTGGGCGAGAGGCCTGTGGTGGTTTGCAGGCCGGCCATGCCCCCGGTGACCCAAGCAGAGGCCCTGGGATCTGGGATTTATTTATCTTCTATAATTGAAACTTTGTAGCCTTGAGCAGAGCCAAGCCTCCTGCTTGCTCCGTAGCTGCAGCCATTTTTGTTGGGATTTATTTATATTCTATAATTTAAACTTTGTAGCCTTGAGCAGAGGCCTAGGCAGGCCAGGGCTGTGGGAGCTTGGCTTCCTCCATCGCTGGAGGCGACTCAATCCTCCTGCTCTCTCCAGCTCCATGGCTGCTGCCATTTTTGTTGGGATTTATTTATCTTCTATAATTGAAACTTTGTAGCCTTGAGTGGAGGCCTGGGCCCACCAGGGTGTGTGGAAAGCTTGGCTTCCTCCATTGCCAGGGAAACCCAAGCCTCCTGCTCGCTCTGTGGTGGCAGCCATCTTGGTTGGGTTAATTTGCATATTCATTCCTGATTGGCTGGTGGACATGCCTTGTGCGTGTAGCAGAGTGATGGTTAATTTGTATATTACTCTTTTATTAGATAGGATGAGAAATTTATGTACAGAGAAAATATGCAGGTTTGTATACTCAAAGCTTTCTACATAACCACTAAAAGACACATTTGCCAATCCTAATGTATCTCTTTTTTTTTTTCTAATATATTAGTTCATTAATGTTGTCAGTATCATGGCCAAAATTAGTGATCAGTTTACTTAAATTGCATTCACTTATTACCAGTGAGAATTTAGCATTTTTTCACATTTTAATCAATTTTGGGATTGTGTATGTGTGTGTATGTATTAAATGTCTATTCATACTTTTTTTTGCCCATTTGCCAAGATTGGCTGTCTTTTACTTATTGGTCTGTATGTGCTTTTATTTTTTTTTTTATTTTTTTATTTTTTTATTTTTTTTATTTTTTTTATTTTTTTAAGTTGAGTTATATTTTATTTTTTTTTTTTATTTTTATTTTTTTTTTATTTTTTTTTTCAAATTTTTATTAAGGTATTATATGTGTACATATCTTATCATTGCCCCCGACCCCCACCCCACTCCCATATATGCCCTCACCCCCCAATGTTTTGCATCCGTTGGTTACTCTTATATACATGCATATAAGTCCTTCAGTTGATCTCTTATTTCCCCCACCTCTCCCTAACCTTACCACTGTAATTTGACAGTCTGTTTGATGCTTTACTGCCTCTGTAACTATCTTTTTGTTCATCAGTTTATAATGTTTTTCATTATCCCCAAATGAGTGGGATCATGTGGTATTTTTCTTTCATTGACTGGCTTATTTCACTTAGCATAATGTTCTCTAATTCCATCCAAGTGCCTACAAATGGTAGTAATTCCTTCTTTTTTACGGCAGCATAGTATTCCATTGTGTAGATGTACCATAGTTTTCTGATCCAGTCATCTGCTGATGGGCATTTAGGCTGTTTCCAAATCTTAGCTATTGTAAATTGTGCTGCTATGAACATAGGGGTGCATATATCCTTTCTGATTGGTGTTTCTGGTTTCTTAGGATATATTCGTAGGAGTGGGATTACTGGGTCAAATGGGAGTTCCATTTTCAGTTTTTTGAGGAAACTCCATACTGTTCTCCACAGTGGCTGCACCAGTCTGCATTCCCACCAGCAGTGCACGAGGGTTCCTTTTTCTCCGCATCCTCGCCAACACTTGTCGTTTGTTGATTTGTTGATGATAGCCATTCTGACAGGTGTGAGATGGTATCGCATTGTTGTTTTGATTTGCATCTCTCAGATAATTAGTGACTTTGAGCATGTTTTCATGTGTCTCTTGGCCTTCCTTCTGTCTTCTTTCGAAAAGCTTCTATTTAGGTCCGTTGCCCATTTTTTTATTGGATCATTTATCTTCCTTTTATTAAGTTGTATAAGCTGCCTGTAGATGTTGGAAATTAAACCTTTATCAGTGATACCATTTGCAAATATGTTCTCCCATACAGTGGGGTTTCTTGTTGTTTTGTTGATGGTTTCTTTTGCTGTGCAAAAGCTTTTTATTTTGATGTAGTCCCATTTGTTTATTTTCTGTTTGGCTTCCATTACCCTAGGGGCAGTATCACTGAAAAAGTTCTTTTGGCATATGTCTGAGATTTTGCTGCCTGTGGATTCCTCTAGTATTTTTATGGTTTCCCGTCTTATATTTAAGTCCTGTACCCATTTTGAGTTTATTTTTGTGTATGGTGTAAGTTGGTGATCTAGTTTCATTTTTTTGCATGTATCTGTCCAATTTTCCCAACACCATTTATTAAAGAGACTGTCTTGACTCCATTGTATGCTCATGCCTCCTTTGTCAAATATTAAATGCGCATATTGGTTTGGGTCGATATCTGGATTCTCTATTCTGTTCCATTGATCTATATGTCTGTTCTTGTGCCAGTACCAGGCTGTTTTGATGACAGTGGCTTTGTAATACAGCTTGAAATCTGGTATTGAGATCCCTCCTACTTTATTCTTCTTTCTCAGGATTGCTGTGGCTATTCGGGGTCTTTTTTTATTCCAGATGAATTTTTGGAGAGTTCTTTCTAGGTCTGTGAAATACGCCGTTGGTATTTTAATGGGGAGTGCATTGAATCTATAGATTGCTTTGGGTAGTATGGACATTTTAATGATGTTGATTCTACCAATCCATGAACATGGTATGTTCTTCCATCTGTTTACATCTTCCTCTATCTCTTTTTTCAGTGTCCTGTAGTTTTCCGCATATAGGTCTTTTACCTCCTTGGTTAGGTTTATTCCTAAGTATCTTAATTTTTTTGGTGCGATGGAAAATGGGATTGCTTTTTTAGTCTCTCTTTCTGTAAGTTCATTGTTGGTGTATAGAAATGCCATAGATTTCTTGGTGTTAATTTTGTATCCTGCTACATTGCCGAATTCATTTATTAAGTCTGTTAGTTTTTTGATGGAGTCTTTCGGGTTTTTTATGTACAATATCATGTCATCTGCAAATAAGGACAGCTTTACTTCTTCTTTTCCAATTTGGATGCCTTTTATTTCTTCTTCTTGTCTAATTGCAGTGGCTAATACTTCCAGTACTATGTCAAACAGGAGTGGTGAGAGTGGGCATCCCTGTCTTGTTCCTGTTCTTAGGGGAAATGGTTTTAGTTTTTGCCCATTGAGTATGATGTTAGCTGTGGGTTTATCATATATAGCTTTTATGATGTTGAGGTATGATCCTTCTATTCCCACCTTGTTGAGAGTTTTTATCAAGAAAGGGTGTTGGATTTTGTCAAATGCTTTTTCTTCATCAATTGATATGACTATGTGATTTTTATCTTTCAATTTGTTTATGTGATGTATCACATTTATTGATTTGCGGATATTGAACCATCCTTGCATTCCTGGGATAAATCCTACTTGGTCATGGTGTATGATCTTTCTGATGTACTGCTGGATCCTATTTGCTAGAATTTTATTGAGGATTTTGGCATCTACATTCATGAGGGATATTGGCCTGTAATTCTCCTTCATTGTGTTGTCTTTATCTGGTTTTTGTATTAGGGTGATGCTGGCTTCATAGAAGGAGCTGGGAAGTGTTCCTTCCTCTTGAATTTTTTGGAATAGTCTGAGGAGGATAGGTTTTAGTTCTTCCTTGAATGTTTGGTAGAACTCTCCTGTGAAGCCGTCTGGCCCCGGGCTTTTGTTTGCCGGAAGCTCTTTGATGACTGCTTCAATTTCTTCCATAGTTACTGGCATGTTGAGCTGTTTAGATTCTTCCTGATTGAGTTTTGGAAGGTTATATTTTTCTAGGAATATGTCCATTTCCTCCAGGTTGTCCAGTTTGTTGGAATAGAGTTGTTCGTAGTATTTTTTAACAATCCTTTGTATTTCGGCGGGATCTGTTGTTATTTCACCTCTTTCATTTCTGATCTTGTTTATTTGGGTCCTCTCCCTTTGCTTCTTGGTGAGCCTGGCTAGAGGTTCATCAATCTTGTTTATCCTTTCAAAGAACCAGCTCTTGGTTTTGTTGATCTTTTGTATTGTTTCTTTGGTCTCTATGTCGTTTATCTGTGCTCTGATCTTTATTATTTCCTTCCTTCTGCTTACACTGGGCTTTTCTTGTTGCTCTTTTTCTAACTCTTTGAGTTGTTGGGTTAGGTAATTTATTACCCCTGTTTCTTGTTTTTTGCAGTAGGCTTGTAGAGCTATGAACTTCCCTCTCAAGACTGCTTTCGCTGTGTCCCATAGATTTTGGATTGTAGTGTTTTCATTGTCATTTGTTGTCATGATGTTTTTTATTTCTTCTTTGATCTCTCTGGTAACCCAGTCATGGTTTAATAGCATGCTGTTTAGTCTCCATGTGTTTGATTTCTTTGGGTTGTTTTTATTGTAGTTGATTTCCAGTTTTATGCCACTGTGGTCTGAGAAGATGCTTGATATGATTTCTATCTTCTTGAATTTGAAGAGACTTTGCCTATGTCCCAACATATGGTCTATCTTTGAAAATGACCCATGTGCGCTTGAGAAGAATGTATATTCTGTGGCTTTGGGGTGAAATGTTCTGAAGATGTCAATTAATTCCATCTGTTCTAGTGAGTCATTTAGGATTGATGTTTCTTTGCTGATGTTTTGTTTAGAGGATTTGTCCAATGGTGATAGTGGGGTATTAAAGTCTCCTACTATGATTGTATTGCTGTCAATGTCTCCCTTAATATCCTCCAGGAGTTTTTTTATGTATTTGGGTGCTCCTGTATTGGGTGCATATATGTTTATCAGAGTTATTTCTTCTTGTTGGATTGCTCCCTTTAGTATTATGAAATGGCCTTCCTTATCTCTTGTTATGTCCTTCAGTTTGAGATCTAATTTGTCAGAAATAAGTATTGCTACCCCAGCTTTTTTTTCAGTTCCATTTGCCTGGAAAACCTTTTTCCATCCCTTCACCCTCAGTCTGTGTGCGTCTTTTTTTCTGAGGTGGGTTTCTTGTAGACAGCAGATATATGGGTCGTGTTTTCTTATCCAATCTGTTACCCTATGTCTTTTGATTGGGGCATTTAATCCATTTACATTTAAAGTTATTATTGATAGGTACTTATTTGTCGCCATTCCTATTCTTTACCCCTGTGTTACTTCTTCGCTTCCTGTTTCTTTCTTTCTTTTTTTTTTTTTTTTTTTACAGTAGACCCTTTAGCATTTCTTGCATTGCTGGTTTGGTGGTAATAAATTCCCTTAGTCCTTTTTTGTCTGTGAAGCTCCTGATTTCACCTTCAATTTTGATTGACAGCCTTGCTGGGTACAGTATTCTTGGATTCAGCCCCTTCCTTTGCATGACTTTGTATATTTCATTCCATTCCCTTCTGGCCTGATGAGTTTCTGTTGAGAAATCAGTTGCTAGTCTGATGGGGGTTCCTTTGTATGTAACTTTCTGTCTCTCTCTTGCTGCTTTTAAGATTCTTACTTTGTCGTTGGTGTTTGCCAATTTAATTATAATGTGCCTTGGCGTCGGTCTTTTGGGGTTCATTTTGCTTGGGACTCTGTGAGCTTCTTGGATTTGTGTGGGTTTTTTCTTCCCTATATCTGGGAAATTTTCTGTCATTATTTCTTCAAAGAGGTTTTCTATTCCTTGCTCAGCTTCCTTTCCTTCTGGAACCCCTATTATGCGGATGTTGTTTTGTTTCGTGTTGTCCCAAAGTTCCCTTAGACTCTCCTCCTGCCTTTTAATTTTTTTTTCTAGAAGTTGCTTTTCTTGGGTATTTTTTTCCATCTTGTCTTCTAGCTCACTGATGCGGTCCTCTGCTTCTTCTAGTCTACTCTTGATGCTTTCTATTGAGTTCTTTACAGCAGCGATGTCATTTTTCATTTCTTCTTGGTTCTTCTTCATTTCCTCTTGGTTCTTGCTCATATTGTCGAATTTGTCTTCCATTCTTTTCAGCCACCTTATGACCATTTCTCTGAATTCTTTTTCTGGAAGGTTGCTTGCCTCCATTTCGTTTACTTCCTTTTCTGGTGATGCCTGCTTTTCTTTCATATGCGGGCTGCTTCTTTGTCTCCCCATGGTCTCTCTTCTCTGGGTGTCTGGTTATGTAGTTCTCTCTCTCCTGGGTTGATTTAAAGGCACAAAATACAGCACTACCAGGTACAACTCACAAGGCACTGAACAGGAATGTATTCACGATATTAATAACCTCCAATAAAGGTGACCACCAGAGAAAGGCAAATTAGGTGATAGGAGAGAAAGAAGAAGAGGAAAAAAGAAAGAAAGAAAGAAAGAAAGAAAAAAGGAGTGTGAAAATGAAATTGGGAAAAGGGAAAGTAAAGAGAAAAAAAAAGTAAGAGAGACAAGAAAGTGACTAAGAGAGAAAGGGGAACAGACTATATATATTGGGGATAAAACTCCAATAGAACAATCACTAATCCCAGCAAATGCCAGCAACAAGTGCCTGGGGATTAATACAAACTACAACACCAACTAATATGGATTGAGGCAAGGGAAAGCTGAAGCACAAAACAAACAAAAAAATAAACAAAAGAAGAATAAGCAAAACAATCTCACAAAAACAGCATAAAAATTGGATATAATCTACATTCAAGCAAACAACAACAAAAGGACAGAGAGAAGGACAAGTTTATGGATAGCTCAGACAGCGAAGGGAGAGGTGTATGTGGACTTGGAGCAGGGGATTAGAGATTAGATATGTAAGTAGGGTGAAATTTTAACAAGGGGTAAACAGAAAGAATAGGGAAAATCTAAAGCAGTAAAAGGGTAAGACAAACAGGACACTGAAAAGGGGGAGGTTAGGAAGAGAGTGATGGCCTAAAGGTAGAGTTGAGATAGAGTAAAACGATGCTAAAGGAAAGATAAAAAATAGAATGTAGAACCCTAATCCCAAAATAAAATGAAGAGAAAATAAAATGACACTTTAAAAAAAAAAAGACAAAATAGCAGTAGTAATAATACGGATTGAAAATAAAAATGTAATCATTAAAAAGGTAAAATCAAGTGATGAAAAAAGAAAAAAAAGTTTCTTGATTAAAAGATGCAAAAAATGAAAATAATAAAAAAAAAATAAAAAAATAAAAGGTAAAAATAAAATGTGAAGTAGTGAAGGTCATTCACTTCCTCTGTTTTTCTGTTTGGCACGCCTGTTTCTCAGTCCAGACAGTATTGCAGTTCCCTGCGATCCACTGCTCTTCGGTGTTGTAAGCCAGTCCTGATTTTAAGCAGGCGGTGTGTCTTAATTTCTCGTATTCCTTTATTTTTGATTACACAAGAGTCAATTTGTGATTCAGCCCCTGGGTGGCAGTGTTTCTGGATTGACTTCCGGGTCTATCTATGGCCTCTCTAGGCAGTGTTAGAGCCTTCTTTCCCTGTGGCACTGCCACTGGCCTGTGGGCGTGGTCTGCCTCAGAGCTGACTCTCTGATGGTCACTCCCCGCTCCGATCCCCAGGTTCCAGAAAAACAACTTTCCCCTGCAGTCTCCCAGGGTGTCCCCAACTGGGTGATCCTATGTATTGGGCTTAGTAATCAGAAGCAAGGATTTGAAGAGGAAAAAGCCCAAGTGTGCGAACTCCAGGACTGCGAGTAAACCCAGGCACAAAGGGAGCGCACGGGCTGCGCGTAAGTCTGGACAGCCTGAAATTCTTAGGGTGTCCCTGCACTTCAGATCAAAATGGGTTGCTTTTTAGAGTGCCCTTCTCTTAGCAGCTCTGAGGACCCCTTTCCACAATCACAGATCACGCCAGCCCCTACAGCCACGGATTTTTCTAGGCACAGACTTCCCTGGTCCTCCAGCTCCCGCAAAACGCGCGTTCCTCTCTCCCGCCGGGACCAGAGACCTCACCTTATCCCAGGCGAAATCTGACCTTTCCGTGGTGGAGTGTAGAGCTCCTCTGAACCCGTGTGCTTGCGCCAGTTGGGGAGCGTTGTTCTGGGGCTCGCAGCTGTTCCTGGGGTGCCGCAGTTGTGGATTCTCAGGCTTCAGATAAGCTCCACTTTCCGGATCAAGATGGCGCAGACTCCGCGTCCAAGCCCGCAGCTCCGGGAGGGGACCCAGCCGCAGTTGGTGCTGCCAGGTCTGGGGAACCCCGTTCAGCAGTCCCCCACCTCCTTCTGGAATTCAGCTGTCTCCCAACCAGCCAACAAACACTCCTTGTGCGTCCCTCAGCTGTTCTTTCTTTCTGCTCCGGGACAAGGCTCGGAACACGTCTGTCTATTCCGCCGCCATTATTCCCTCCCTGTATGTGCTTTTAATATATATGATTATCCATCACCTGTTATATAAGTTATAAATATCTTGTTTTTCTTTTGTCTGGCCAAATATATTATTATTTTTTCTTTTTGTTATATATTATTTTTGAAGTTTGTCTTTATTTTGTATTTTCTTTGGATTTTCTCAAACAAATATTACAAATAAATTTTCTCCTTTCTTTTATTATATATATATTTATATTTAGCATTTCATTCATTTGTAAATTTTTTAAGCATAGAGAGCTAAGTTTTATTTTTCCCCCAAAATGTATCTCGAGTTGTTCAAACTCAAGTTATTGAATGTTTTATAATTTGTTGTCTGATAGCACTCTTAAGTAGTGTTACTGCTTGTCTACAATATGTCAAGTCATAGAATGATAAGCAATAAGAAACACAGAATCTGGTCAGGGGCAGCTCCTGTGCTGAGCATCTTTCCCCCATGAGGGAGGTAACTGGCAATGGGGGAGCGGGGCTGGCAGGCTGCGCCAGGCTGCCAGCCAAGGTGGGTGCCAGCAGGGGTTCCCCTGATTGCCCCGCCTGCCAGTCACCCCACAGATCGGCCCTGATCACCAGCCAGGCCTACAGACCCTACTCTATACATATATTGAGAACAGTCTCTTAGATTTAGAAATTAAAACCTGGCAAGGCTACTCTGACACTGAAAAAACAGGATGATGCAGCGATGACAAGCATAGACTCTGGCTTGCACATTTTGTGGTCAGCCCTGATTCTGACACTTATAACTGTGTGACAAAGCCAATTACTTAACTTCTCTCTACTTCAGTTTTTCCACCCGTAAGATGGGGAAAATGGTACTACTGCCTCAGAAGGATCATGTTATGTACTACTTTTTATAATCAGGGCAAAAAAAAATATGTAGCTGCTCATACAACAGCAAGATGCCTTTCACCTATATGAAAATTATGGTCACTGGTGCATGTAGCATCCTGGATTGCGAAAGGGATGTCCGACTTCTGGTTTAGGCCTGATCCCCGGGGATTGGGCCTAAACCAGCAGTCAGACATCCCCTGAGGGCACAGACTGGGCTGAGGGACACCCCCCCATGCACAAATTTTGTGCACTGGGCCTCTAGTTGTAAATAACACTGCAGTGAACAGAGGGGTGCATATATTCTTTCAAATTAGTGTTTCAGATTTCTTCAGAAACTGGAGAGTATCATGTTAAGTGAAATAAGCAAGTCAGAGAAAGACAAATACCATATGATTTCACTTATATGTGGAATCTAGTAAACAAAATAAACTAAAAAACAAAATAGAAAAAACTCATAGATACAGAGAATACACTGACAGCTACCAGAGGGTGTGGGACTCTCTCTGGGTGAAAAAAGTGAAGGAATTAAGAAAAAACAAAAAGCAAAACCCCGCATAGACAACAGTATGGTGATTACCAGAAAGAAAGTGTAGTGGGGGGAGATAGGACAGGTTAAAGGGGTGGTAAATGGTGATGGAAGGAGACTTGACTTAGGGTGGTGAACAAACAATATAATATACAGATGATGTATTATAGAATTGTACCCCTGAAATATGTAATTTTATTAACCAAGGTTACCCCCAACAAATTCAATTAAAAAAAATGTAAATTAAAAAACAAAGAAAATCCTGCCATTTGTGACAACATAGATATATCTGGAAGGTATGTTTCATATTTGAATAGAAAATTATTCTATTTACTAGAGGCTCAGTGCATGGATTCGTGCCCTGGTGGGGTCCCTCAGCCTGGCCTGTGGGGATCAGTGGACCTCCGCGCCACCGCAGCCCAGCCTTACCCGCCATCTCCTCTGGCTCCAGCCAGCTGTCCAGTCAATCACACACAGCACGAAGTAGTGCCCGAAGCAGCAGGCGACCAGGGAGGAGTCTGAGCCCGGGCTGGGTGCTGTGCCACTCCCACTCATCCTGGCCCCACTGTGCCTGCCGCCTGCCACTGCTGCTGGCTTCTCAGGTGCGTAGGGGGAGTGTCTGCTGGAGAGGCTTATGCAACCGCAGCTGTGCTTGCCAGCCCTCAGCCCGGTGTCTGGCGCCCGTGTGTCAGCTGAGCGGCACTCCTGCTGTGGGAGCATACTGACCACCAGGGGGAAGCTCCTGCATTGAGCATTTGCCCCCTGGTGCGCATCATAGCTACCGGCTGGTTGTCTGGTCATCCGGTCACGTAGGCTTTTATATATATAGATATTTAACATTATTTGTTTGGGTCAAAATCTATCACTTACTATTTTTTTCTATTTGTAACTTCAAATATACATTATTTTTAAACCTTCTTTAAGAGTAAATATATATATATATATATATATATATATATATATATATATATTTCCACTTCCCCCCCATTCAAGGTTATTAATTCAATATGGCTTAACCATACTTTCAATATTGAGGGAAATACTTAGTTCAGTCTATGATTGTTTAACCACTATTTTGTACACTTAAAACTAATACAAAAATAATATTGAATGTAAACTGAAATTGAAAAATAAAATTAAAAACAGAACTGAGTCAGAGAAATAGATATGCTATTTTGGGAATGATGGTGACAGGTACAATATGGTTACAAATTTGATAATTTCTCAGGATAATTAGTGATGAATACCATTAAATACTTGTTGATAATTGATTGGAATTTTTAGAAATTTTTCTATGATAATACAAATGAAATGATAAGGATATAAGAAAAAGAAGTATTAATGCCAAGATTTAGCAACCTTGTTCAAAACTTAAATGTAAGGTACTTAACAGACATACGTTTTTCAGTGTTTGTGACTGAAATGGAAACAAATGAACTGCATGGGTGGTTAAGCTTCAGTGCCCCCATATTTGTAGAATATGAAGACAATTTCTCAGAGGAATTTGAAAATGAACACTCTAAATGACATACTTAGAGGTGTGATTGTACTTTCAGCTAGAGCCCAAAGTCTCTCATGTTCTGGAGATGTGTGATGTGATAAACCGATTTCAAAATAGCCCAAGTGTGAGAATTACCTTTTTAAACCTTAAGTGACATATTGATGAGATGTTTACTTTTTCCACTATTGCTTCACACTGAGCCTTTAAAGGGCAATCTGTGAAGATCACAGATATTGTTTATTTTGGTCCTGAATTTACGTTTTTAAATTCTCCTTTTATTACCCAGTTATGACTGGGCCTTTTGTGAGAGTCACCTGGCCTCCCCACTAAAGGATGCACGACTTTCTGGCCTATAGAAGGTATGTGTCCCTACTCTCCTGTCTCTCTACCAGCCCACCCCATACAGTGGGAGAAAACAAAGGCTAGCTGTGAGGGACAACTAATATACAACAAAATCAAAGTGGAATATTAGTGTTTTTATTTGAATAATTCAGGGTAAGAAGCAACCATAAAATATGAAATATGTTGAAATGTTTCTTAAAATGTTCAAAGTTGTGCCTGTAGGAAATTAATAAAGTGCATACACACATGCATAATTGGGTTTATAAATCAAAATAATTTAAAGTGAAACCTACAAACATGAGAAGGAATAATTAGTTTTGTAATCAGTACAAGGGGATTTTTTTTTGGTATAATAATATATTAATTTATATTTTGCCCAAGCTTTCTAAATAGATACTTAAAAAAATTCATTGCATGATGCAGGCCAGACACAATTCCTTATACACTTATTGAAATTGATTAAAAGCAGCTTGATTTTTACTAAAAATCAGAATGAAGTTGCTTCTGTAAAAATGCTAAACTTAATTATAAACAGTCAAAATACTTTTTAAAAGTTTGAGCAAACAGTGCAAAAAGATCAGCCATACTGATTAAAGAAAATCCTACTTACTGAATTATTTTACAGTGTATAACTAATATGAAGCATAAATAATACCTTGGAAATTGTGACTAAAATAATACTTAAGATAATTAACATTTATTGAGAGTTTATGTGTCAGCTGGAGTGCTAAATTTTACATGCAATATATCTTACATATTATTCTATTTCTGATTAGTAAAGTAGGTTACTTGTCAATAGGTAAATTTTTAAAGGTCACACATTGTAAGTTTCAAAGACAGAAATTAATTCCTGTCTCTCTGACTATAGAGCCCATTGACTGGATTATTAAATTACATTATCTAGATTACTGCAATTGTTTACACAACTAAAGTGACTTTCACTGACATTAACAACCAAAGGGTCTTTCTGAACATTTGAACTAACAATGTTATTCCATCAAGGACCTATACTTGATCATCTTATGGGTTTACATCATGCCCATTAAATCAATTATTTTTAAAAAATAATTATTTAAAATATTTTACTTGTTTATTTTTATTATTTTTTAGGTTATAGGTAAGTTTAGTGTGTCATGTAACATTTTTCAACAAATAATATATATCTTTAAATTTTTACTTATTTCTCAGAACTCATCAACCATTCAAATTAAAGACATTTTCGTAACCACTTTAATAAATAAATGCAAGTCACTAAATAAATATAATTCAGTGCAGGAAATTACTATATATGCTCCACCCTTACAGCACTTGGTCTTTACTATGGGATTTCAAATTTTTTATAAATATTGCGTCTCTTTTTTCTAATAAAACATTTAATTTCTATGACAGGCATTCTAATGGTGTCAAAATACTTCTGTGGATTTTGACTTTAAATTAATAAGGATGTTATTATTCATGTATGTCTATACTCCTCACTAATTATGTTTTTATTGCTCCTACAAATAACATTGACAAACGTAGAGAATATATTTTAAAGTGTACTTTACCATGAGACACTTGTTTAAACCTATAGGGAATTTAGAAGCAGAACTTTAGATTCTGGAAGTCAGCCCAATATTCAACCTCTACCCCGCCCAGTTTTCCTGTAAGGGAGCTCTGCCTTACACCTACCAGTTATTCATACATACACTTCACCTAGAGCACAGTCTCGAACACCACCCAGCTGCAGAGATGAATAACCAAAGTGTAACCTACGCAGAACTGAATTTGGCCAAGTCCGCCAAGAGACAGCAAAGGAAACCTAAGGGCACTCAAAGCTGCATTCCAGTAACCGAGCAGGAAATAACCTATGCAGAATTAACTCTTCAAAATGCTCCCCGGGATCTTCAAGGGAGGGACAAGAAGGACCACTCCAAAGGTAACACGTTCCAGAGCCACACAGTATAACTGTTCTAGTATGTGCAGCTGGGGTGCAGAGATGTGGGGGAAAGTAGGGCATTAGCTCACATATTTTTCATTTGTGAGAATCAGCGCTTAAAGTTGGAATACGGTATTCTAAGATGAAAGCTGAGGACTGTAAGGTGTAGTCTTTGGCCAACAAGTCAGGGAACATTGTATCTCCTGAAAAGGCAAAGGTATATTCTGAGAGGAAGATTACAGTGGTAGGTATGGGCTTGGTGTCTAAGTTTATGTATTTGATTCTCTGTATGTAAACTGTCTAAACAATTGTCGCTCTCTCTCCTTTCTCAGCGTTTCCTTTCCTCTTCCTGCAGTTTCACCATCACGTCCAGAGAAGCTCATTGCTGGGACCCTAGGGGTCATCTGCCTTGTCCTGATGTCTGCTGTGGTAACGATAACTGTTATTCCCTGTAAGTAAATTTTTGTAAGATTATACAACACTTTTCACTTTAATGATTACCAGTGCCTCTAAACAGTTCATAATATTATGGAATAGAATTTTCATTTTAAAGCATGCATTTAGAATAAATGTGGAATGGTTATTTTGAATTTAACAAATGCATAAGTAACATAATGTTTGTAAAGAGTATTTTACATATAGTCATATATTTTGATTTCATCTCAAAGACATGCTTTAGGAGAATGAAAGACCTTATAAAGAAGTACAAATTCATATTGAGATTGGTTAAACCCATCCTGTAAGAGATGGTGAAGTTTGATTCTTTAGGCTTTTAAAATATTTTCCTCTAACTCTTTATTACTGTATTAATTTTTCTTAGTAAAATCAATTTTATTACAGATAATTCTCCTCCTAGACAATACAACAACTAAGAAACAAAAATTGTTATGATTTATTTAGATTAATTGATATTTTAAGAATTATTTTAATTTTTTTTAGCTACTGTAATATCAGAGAAGAACAATTATTCCCAAATAACAAGGATCCAGAAAGGTACATAATGATTTCCAAAGTTCTGATATTAGCAAAGTTTATATTTTGTCTCTATCTTAGGCTAGGCAACAATGATAATAGACTCTTTTGGGAGAACATAAATTATAAAATGAGCAATAAATGTTCATAAATAATTATTATAAGAGAGTGTTCCTTCTTTTGCAACATTATGAAGAAACATTAATTTTAAATTGCCACATCCATTGTTGCTGTTTGGCTTAAATTTCCTACTGCTATACTATAATAAGAGACAAGTAATTTTACCATTCTTAAAAAGTAGTTTCATTCATCGACTTCTAGAACATGTATAGAATGGATATTTTTGTTTGTGTATTTGCATTATATGGGCACATAAATTAGGGGATATCTGGCTGACCTTTTTCTGTGAGTGTGTGTATGAGTGTGTTCTGTTTTCTATGTGCCAGACAATGCGGTTGCATAGGTACATTATGTACCTATGTATTTATACCTATGTAAGTGTGTAAGTTAATTTTTATTTTTAAAACTTCAAATTGCTATTGGATAATAATTCATAATCTTCCTTTAGCATATCATTGTGAAAATTGTCCACTGGAGTGGCTTACGTATTCTAACAATTGCTATTACATTAGCACTGAAAATAAAACATGGAATGAGAGTTTGCTGGCCTGTGCTTCTAAGAACTCTAATCTGCTTTACATAGATAATGAAGAAGAAATGGTAAGATGTTAAACATTTCATATACTTTATTAAAGGCTTATTTCAGTCAATAGTATATTTGTAGAATTCACATTTTTATACATAGTTGTAGTTATTTAAAGTCTGTATAAAATTCCACTGTTTGAGTTTATAATATTTTATATTATACTACTAATTATATTATATTTTTATTCTACTAATCTCCCATCTCGCTTTTTATAGAAAACTGTGCTTCTATAAGTGCTTGGTTTCTAAAATAAACTTTGCCATTTAATTTTACCTTATATCAAGGATACTAAACAAATAATTGAACAGATGGATTACAAGGGCAATGGAACCATACAATTGCAAATCAGATCACAAAACAGAGTTTGCGCTCCTTAGCAGCCCTGCTCCTGTGTATTCTCTCATCATTTCTCCTGCATCACTTACCCACTGTGCTGACTTTTAATATTATAGAGTCTCTTTGCTTGTTTTTGAAACTCATACAAATGAAATAGTACAGTAACATATTTTCTTCCTGTTCCTTTTGACTCCCATATGATATTGTTGCATTTCATCTATCTTGCATTTACCTGCAGTTTGTTAATTTTCACTGCTGAGTTATGTGAATGTGACATTTTAAAATCCATTCTCTCTGTTGTCGTTCACTGGGGACAGAGTCTCATGGCCTCCAGAATGAAGAGCCTTGCTGGGTCCGTTACTTTTAGTCATCGGCTCCTTTTCGCTGGTCCCCCCTCTGACTCGCCTACCCTGGTTTCTCTGATTGCTTTTCAGCAGGTGTCCTGATGGATCACTCTCCTAGGCTTGCCTGCTGTTGCTGGGCAAGATTCCCTTTGCAACACAGAGGAGGAATGGCTTCCTTGAGCCACGTCCTATTTCTAGGTTGGGTATTGGAAAGAATCAGGCCTAAGTCACTTCCTTCTGTTGGGTGGGATATAAGATACCCTGTCACTCTGTGTTCCCTAATCCTGGACCAAACCTTTTACTCTTTCTCATTCCACCTTTCAGAGCTCTCCTTCATGTCTTTCATTAGTTAGTTCCAGAATTTATAGTTCTAATTAGCAGGGAAATGAGTCTCTGACACCTGGACCACTGGATTCCACCAATACAGAAACAGGTCAATTTGAGCTTTATCTGGTTAAAGAATGTTGTGAGACACAGAGAATCTTTTTCTCTCTTTTTCTTTTCTTTTCTTTTCTTTTCTTTTCTTTTCTTTTCTTTTCTTTTCTTTTCTTTTCTTTCCTTTCCTTTTCTTTTCTCTTTTTTTTCTTTTTGCTTTCATGTCATTTATTTTCTTAATTACAATCCCTTCTTTAAAAAACCTGATATCTGAGAAATAGTAGAAAATAACATTGATTTAGTCATGGTATCAAATACTTTAAGTATTTGGAAACTTAATTAAAGCTCTGTTATGTCAGTTTTGTCAATGTGGGTAACTACTAAATTACATGAATCAGAATTTTCCTTATTAAATTAAGAAGAATGAGACCTTTAAACATAAATATTTGGGTTAATTTTAAATAAAATGTACAAACATTGCTGAAAGTTTTTGAAAATATGAAAAGTGATTTTAATGTATCTTTAATAAAAACTCTTAATATATCTTTAGTGTTAGATTAGGATCCAACAATCTCATTTTGTTCTCAAAATGAAGGATCTTTTGAAAGAATATACTACTTGCTTTAAAATAATAATCTTTCATGATGATTATTTAATAAAAATTCTTTATTTTGGTGTAGGAATTTCTGAAATCCACATTACCACCATCATGGATTGGAGTTTTTCGTAACAGCAGTGATCATCCTTGGATGTTGATAAATGGTTCAACTTTCAAACTAAAGTAAGTTGTTTTTTAAATGCTATATAAAAGGAGAATTAAAAAAAAAAATTCTGAAGAGTATATTGATGTTTTTGTTTAAGTTGAATTATAAACATGAAGAATGATAGTCAAAGTTAATGAAATGATATAAATATTAAAGAATGACTATCTAATTTTCCTAATAACCAACTCTTACTAGTATTCTATGAAAAATATCATTACCCTTCAAAATATTCTCTGATTACAGTTACATGGAAAATGCTATTTATTGTTTCATGGATTGGCCCCACACAATAAAACAAAATTATGCATTTTTCTTCATTACAGAATAGCAGACTTATCATTTGGTAAAGGTGACTGTGCTCTGCTAACCCTCTATGGCCTCACATCATGGAGTTGTGGATCTCCAAAAATATATAGCTGTAAGCATAAGCTTTAGAGTTAAAACACCTGAGTCTGGATTCTATTGGGTAACTTTATTTTCATGAAATGGAAATAATATTATGATTACATATGTCTTCAAATGAATTATATCACTTGTTCTAATAATGAAATAATTTTCTATAACAATTTTTGGACAATAACATACACATCCAAAAGTGCAGATATTCATTGCTTTTAGTGTCTGATGTGTTTTGGCTCAACGTTATATTTGTGGTATTCAACATTTCTAAAAGATCTTATGTTGTGTGAGTCACGTTATATGTATTACCAAGAATAGGCCAACCCACAGAGGCAGAAAGTAGGTTAGTGGTTGCCAAAGGTTGAAGGGACATAGGAATAACAAACAATACTAATTGGTGCACTGTTACTTTTGGGGGCTGGGTACTTTCTAAATTTTGTTAGTAGTGATGGTTGCAAACTCTGTTGAATATACTAAAAATCACTGACATATACTCTACATGGATGATTTTTTTTCTTTGTAAATTAAACCTCAATACAGTCCCTAACATAACCTCATAACTTGAGGTTATGTTAGGGACTGTATTTAAACTTTAAATAATTTATAAATATGTCATTTTACAATATTGATTCTTCCAATCAATATCATGCTTTATCCCTCCATGTATTAGGCTTTCTTTAATTTCTCTACTATGTTTAAAAATTTTCTATATTGAAGTCAAAGAAATATGATTCTTCTATAGTTATGATTTTGTAAATAGTATACTTATTTAAAAATTTCTTTAGTAATTTTTGCAGCTTTAAACATAAATGCAGTTGAGATTTGCTATTGATTTTTATATTAATCTTATCATTTCAAATATACGTTCTGCATAGTATATATGAACAGTTATTTTATTTCTTCTTCCATGGTGTAATTATTTTCTTTTCTTGACTTATTTTCATAGGCTAGAGTTTTATTTCCAATGTTGAGTAGTAAGGACAGTAAAAGTACTGTATGTATCCTCTATTTTGGGGGACCATATTTAAATATTTCACCCTTAAGTATGAGGTTTGTTTTAAAGTTTTGTTCATCAGCCCTTTCTCATATAAAAGCAATTCCATAATATTGCTATTATTCTAATATATTTTTATAATGATGTTACATTTTTATTATTTTTGCATCAGTTGAAATAATAAATGTTTTCTCTGTATAATGTTTATGAAGTAAACTAACTTTATTTCTTTTAAATGGTAAACCAATCTTGCATTTCTGAAATAAAACCACAGTGGTTATTTAGTATTGTCCTTCTTCAAAATTCAGTGTATATATTACACTTAGATTAAGTTGTTTTTCTTTCATCCAGGTTCACAAAGAGTTGAGAATGAGTTTTTATTTGTTATGTACTTGACAGGTTTTTATATCAAGGCTATATTAAAAGCATTCCTTTTTTTTTTTTTTGGTATTTCCTGGAAGCCTTTGTATAAGAGTACTGTTATATTTTTAATGTTATTTTTCATTACTGATGCTGAAACCAAAAATGTGGGTGTTTTGAGTCCCATTTCTTGTCTCATGAAAATCGAAGAATGAAGTTGCAGACAAAAAGGATTAATGGAAGCAAAGTTTATTGGGAGAAGCTAGTCCTGGAAAAGGTGCAGCCAAGGTCCCAGGAGTAGGCCCATGTCCAGAGCTTCCTCTCCATGTTACAGTCGAGAGTAGTTTAGTATCCAAGCTAATTAAACTCTACTATAGGCCCAGTGCATAAAAATTCATGCACTGGACGGGGAGGTCCCTCAGCCCGGCCTGCCCCCTCTTACAGTCCGAGAGCCCTCAGGGGTGGGAGGCAACCTGGCGATCAGGGGAAGACGATGCCCCCATCACACCTCTGCTGCTGCCACTGCCAGCAGTGCAAGCCTCAGCCGGCCTTGGTTACCTGAGCCTTGGGTGGCCCAAGGTGGCTGGGCAGTCACCATCCGAGACTTGCCTGTGCCTCGGTCTGGCCCTGGGCGGCTGGGGGCTGAGGGGACTGGGGGACTCCGGGGGCAGGCACCTCGGCGGGGCTGAGGAGACTGGGTGCTGCTATCTTGTGGCTGTGGGCACCACCATCTTTGAGGGCGTGGCAGTCAATTAGCATATTCCCTCCTTATTGGCTGTGGGTGCCGCCAATTTGTGAGGGCATGATGGTCAATTAATATATTCCCTCTTTATTAGATAGGATTAGTCCATGGGTAGAGGCCCATATGGCCGTAAGCCACGTGGTCATAGGGGATGTGCTCCCCTGCCACAGGAGCATCAGGTATCCATGTGCGCTAAGCTGGGGGCGAAGGAAAGGGAGCCGGCGTTTGTTTGTTTGTTTGTTTGTTTTGTATATATGCTTGCCTCACTGCCTTGTGATTGGGTATCTGCACGCTGTCTGTCTTAGTAATATCCATCCATTTTAAAGTTCATGCCTCTGGCTCGCACCCTTCATTCCCACCCCAGTTGGGGTGTCTTAGTAACTCCGTCTAGCTGGGTTCCTGGTTTCACTTCCTCCTCCCATGGTCCTGCCCCATCTATCTAACTTTTTTCTGTCTCAATGCCAGTGGAGCTTGAATAATGCTTTTGTAGGAAGGTTCATAAAATGAACTCAATTCTTACACTACCTGCTAGATATACTGAGGTTTCCATTTGTTGCACTGCATTTTCATACTTTTAAAATTTACTGTAGATATTAAAATGTTCTCATAATGTGGCTTTATTATCTACTTAGTCCCTGCAAACAGGATATGGCTATTCCCCTGTTTACTCTAGATATGCAAGATTTGGGTTTTGTTAGTTTTTCCAGATCTTATCAATTTTATAATTTTCAGTGAGAATAACTTTGACCTTGCTGATTCTCTCTACTCTTGTTTCTTCTTTTTCTTGATGTTGATTTTTTTTTGTGTGTGTGTGTTTTGCTATCTTCATTTGGTTTTAATTTCACATAATTATAGCTTTTCCATTTTTAGTTTCTTGAGATGCATGCTTGGATTTACTTTTTTTAAAAAACTTTTATTTTTTTATTGTTGACACTAGTACAGATATCCCATTTTCCCTACCTTTGCCCACCACCACCTATCCCTCACCCTTTCCCCCCTTCCCTCTGGCTATCACCACACTGCTGCCTGTGTCTGTGAGTTGTGTCTGTATGTTCTTTGGCTAATCCCTTTACCTTCTTTCATCGAGTCCCTCCAGGCGCCTTTCTTCTGACAGCTGTCAAACTGTTCCATGTATTCATGCCTCCTGCTTCTATTTTGTTCTTCAGTTTATTTTGTTCATTAGATTTCACATATAAGTGAGACTACATGGTATATGTGTTTCACTGACTGGCTTATTTCAATTAGCATAATACTCTCCAGATCAATCATGCTGTAGTAAAAGGTAAGAGTTACTTCTTCTTTATGGCCATGTAGTATTCCATTGTGTAAATGTACCACCTTTTCTTCTCTTTCATAAGATATATATTTAAGGCAATCAATATTTCACAAGACAAACTATTTTTGTTATATATTTCTTGTAATTCATGTAAAATTGTGATCATTCATTGTGATCACTTCTTTGGCCCATATGTTATTTAGAAATGTATTACTGAATTTAAAACCATGTAATAATTTTTAAGTTTGGGGTTATTGACTTTTATTTTTGGTAACCTGTTGTTTGAAATTTTTCTACAAAGCTGTAAATGTCCCTCATCTCTATTGAAGTGTGGCTAATGTGACAGAGAAACCTATCTTAAAATTTTATTTATTTTCAATTAAAATTTAAATCTGAATACCCACATTTTATGGCCCACTTGTCAAATGTGGTGAGTGGCTACTGCAGTTAAACCACAGTTCTATATATTTTATATTAACATTCTTGGAAATGTAAGTATTCATTTTAAAATATTTTCATGTAAACTTAAATATATGAGTATTCTATAACACTATATTTTTTTTTGTGTGTGTGTGTTTGTGTGTGTGGTTAATTGTTTAAAACTTTCTATAGTAGCTCAGCCAGCGTGGCTCAGTGGTTGAGCATCAACCCATGAACCAGGAGGTCACGGTTCGATTCCCATTCAGGAGGCATCTGATAAATGATTCTCTATCATCATTGATGTTTCTATCTCTCTCTCTCCCTCTCTGAAATCAATAAAAAATATATTTTAAAAGAATTAACAGTTCTTCTCAAACTCTTTCAAAAAATGAAAGAGGAGTGAACACTCCCAAACTCATTTTATGATGCCAGTATTATTCTGAAACCAAAACTATAAAAAGGCATTACTAGAAAAGAAAACTATAGGCCAATATCCCTGAAAAATATAGAAGCAAAAATTCTCAGTAAAATACTAACAATCCCAATTTACCAGTGCATTAAAAGAATTATTCACCATGATCAAATGGGATTTATATCTGGGATGCAAGGACGTTTAACACATCCAAATCAATCTATGTGTTACATCATATTAATAAAATGAAAGAAAAAACTATGATTATCATAATAAATGCAGAAAAAGCACTTGACAAAATTCAATATTTAGCATGCTAAAATTCAAAAAATGATAGAAGAAATATATGTCAACAAAATCAGTAGTATCTCTATATAGTAACAACAAAACTTCTGACAAAGAAATAAAGAAATTGATGCCATTTACAATACCATCAAGAACAATAGAATAGATGAGTGGATAAAAAAGCAGTGGGACATTTACGCAATGGAATACTATGTGGCTGTAAAAAAGAAGGAGCACTCACTCTTTGAGACAGCATAGATTATTATGGGGATTATTATGCTAGGCGAAATAAATTAGTTAGAGAAAGACAAATATCACATGATCTCACTTATGTGTGGAATCTAATGAACAAAATAAACTGGCAAACAAAATAGGTCCCGAGGCATGGATGCATGGAACAGAATGACAGGTTTCAGAGTGGAGGGGAGAGAGAGGGGACCAGAAGAGAATAACCAAAAAACATATATGTATATATAAATAGCCCATGGACACAGACTATAGAGTAAGGAAGGCCGGGGATGGGGAGGGGGATGGATGAAAGGGGGAAAAGCAGGGAGAAAATGAGGGACAACTGTAATACTGTCAATAATAAATAAAAAAAAATATATATATACACACACACACACACACACACACACACACACACTTAGGAATACGTTTAACTAAAGAGGTGAAAGTTCTCTATACAGAAAGCTACAAGATATTGAAAGAAATTGAAGACACAAATAAATGGAAAGATATTCCATATTTATGTATTGGAAGAATCAATATTGCTAAACTGTCAATACTACCAAAAACCATCTATAGATTCAAGCAGTCTCTATCAAGATTCCAATGGTAGGTAAATAAATACTCCTACTTATATATAACTACAAAAGACCATGAGTAGTCAAAGAAATCTGAGAAAAAAAAGAACAAAGCAGATATCACACTTCCTGATTTCAAGCTTACTATGAAGCCATAGTTATTAAATACTGCCTGATCTCATCAGTAGTATCTAAAAACAACAACAAAATATTCATAGAAAAAGAGGTCAAATTTGTAGTTGCCAAAGGTGGGAGGTTGGAGGAGAGAGGTATTAAAGGAAGATTCTCAAAAGGCACAAAGTTCAGATATTAGGCAAATAGTAAGAGATGTAATGTACAACATGACTATAGCTAACACTGCTGTTAGTGATGCAGTAGTTTCCGTGTCTGCTGGGGATACATTCAAGACTCTCAGTGGATGTCTGTAACCATGAATAGTACCGAACACAAAATATACTATATTTTTTCTTATATGTATACTAGAGGCCTGGTGCATGAAATTCATGATGGCCGGCGGGGGTGGGGGGGTGTCCCTCAGCCCAGCCTGCACCCTCTCCAACCTGGGACCCCTCAAGGGATGTCCAATTGCCCGTTTAGGCCAGTTGGGGGTGACCAGGCTGGCAGGGGAGGGCAGTTAGGAGCAACCTGGTCACCCTGTGGGATCGGGCCTAAACGGGCAGTCGGACATCCCTCTCACAATCTAGGACTGCTGGCTCCCAACCACTTGCCTGCCTACCTGTCTGCCTGCCTGATTGCCCCTAACCGCTTCTGCCTGCCAGCCTGATCACCCCCTAACCACTCCCCTGCCAGCCTGATCAACTCCTAACTGCTCCCCTGCCAGCCCGATTGACCCTAACTGCCCTCCCCTGCTGGCTTGGTCACCCCAAACTGCCCTCCCCTGCAGCCCTGGTTGGCCCTAACTGTCCTCCCCTGCTGGCCCGGTCACCCCTCACTTCCCTCCTTTTCCAGCCTGGTCGCCCCTAACTGCCCTCCCTGCCAGTCTAGTCACCCCCAACTGCCCTTGCCTGCTAGCCCGGTCACCCCTAACTTCCCTCCCTTGCCAGCCTGTTTGCCCCTAACTGCCCTCCCTTGTCAATCTGGCCGCCCCTAACTGCCCTCCCCTGCTGGCCTGGGTCCCCCACAACTGCTCTCCCCTGCAGGCCTGAATGCCCCCAACTTTCCTCCCTTCCTGGCCTGGGTCCCCCCCAACTGCCCTCCCCTGCTGGCTATCTTGTAGCTACCATCTTGTGTCCACATGGGGGCGGTCATCTTGTGTGTTGCAGTGATGGTCAATTTGCATGTTACCTCTTTATTATATAGGATACCTATGATAAAGTTTAATGTGTAAATTAGGCACAGTGAGAAATGAACAATAATCCTATCTAATAAAAGAGTAATATGCAAATTGACTGTCACTCCAACACAAGATGGCTGCCCCTATGTGGACACAAGATGGCTGCCACAAGATGACCAGCAGGGGAGGGCAGTTGGGAGGGAACAGGCCTGTAAGGGAGGGCAGTTGGGGGTGATCAAGCCTGCATGGAAGGGCAGTTAGGGGTGACCAGGTTGGCAGAGGAGGGAAGTTGGGGGCAACCAGGCCTGCAGGGGAGGGCAGTTGGGGGGACCCAGGCCTGCAGGGGAGGGCAGTTAGGGGGGACCCAGGCCTGCAGGGGAGGGCAATTAGAGGCAATCAGGCTGGCAGGGGAGCAGTTAGGCATCAATCAGGCTGGCAGGGGAGTGGTTAGGGGGTGATCAGGCTGGCAGGCAGAAGCAGTTAGGGGCAAACAGGCAGGCAAGCAGGCAGGCAAGTGGTTGGGAGCCAGCAGTCCTGGATTGTGAGAGGGATGTCCGACATCCCTTGAGGGGTCCCAGATTGGAGAGGGTGCAGGATGGGCTGAGGGACACCCCCCCCATGCACAAATTTCGTGCACTGGGCCTCTAGTAACTAATAATAAAAGACAACAATGATAACAATACATTGTAATAAAAGTTTTGTGAAAATGGTTTCTCTCTCTCTCTAAATATCTTATCATACTAGAGGCCTGATGCACAAAATTCGTGCAAGGAGCTCATCCCTCACAGCCTGGGCTGCCTTGGCCCTGGCAGCCCCAGCTTCATCTGGATGGTTGTTCTGCTGTTCAGTCTAATTAGCATATTAGCTCTTTATTATATAGGATTGTAGTCACCTTCCTTTTTCTGGTGATGATGTGAGATGATAAAATGCCTACGTGATAACACAAAATGAGGTGAATGATGTGGATACTGTGATATAACATTAAGCTACTGTTGACCTTCTGTCAATACATCAGATGGAGGATCATCTGTTTAGGATGATGCTAGATCATCAACTCATGACAATGTCAATGGTTGGATGTCAGGAACAGACCATGCCAATGATTAGGGATGGACAGTTGAAGGGTATTTTACCAAATACATTTTTTGGGGTGTGTGTGTGTGTGTGTGTGTGTGTGTGTGTGTTTGAATTATCTTACTAATACTTTATTGAACATGCCAATACAATTATTCTGGTAATAAATTAATACACACACTCACACACACACACACACAGACAGACATATATAGTTACAGAAACATTTAGTGCTTTTTAAGAAAATGCTCCTGAACATGTAAAGGATATGCAGAATCATGTACACAGTTGACTTTATAATCTTCAAACTCAGAAGTGTGGTAACATAAAGTTACTGAAGAATGTAGTCTCTTTTGTAATTTAGATAGTTTTGAGTTTATATTGGGTTCAATGAGCATTTCAGCTCCTGCAGGTTATGAAGCCTGAACTGACAGTTTAAAAATCACCTGCTCCAGTATCCTAAGTGTAGAGATAAAGAATCCACTATCCTTGCAAAAGATTACAAAGCTAGTAAAAGACAGATCAGTTCTCAGAGGGGCTCCAGAAATGCCTGTTGTGTTAAATAAGGCACACATATCACACAGAACTCTAGTCATGTCTGAAAGCCTCTGGTTTTACTTCCTGCTTAACAGAAGTTTAAATTACATTCTGCTGTGTTCTTTTATGGTTAACAAATTTAGTGACTCGGTTGCTTTGGAAACAAAATTGCTCCATGATTGCAGGTTTTCAGTTGATCGCTGCCATTTATGCATCTTTTCTCCTGAAACATCTGGACTCTGGCCACCTTTCTTCATGCTCCTCTGTGCTCACAGACCTGAATCAAAGTCTTTGCTCTTGTTTGAAATTCATCGTTAACCAAGGGAGCTAAAATCATCGATATTTACAGAGCCACCAACATTGCATATGGGGCAGTTTGTTTCTCTCTGTAGCTCATCTCTAACATGCATCACCTGCTCTGTTCAACTGAGTCATCACTGATTCCAAAGCAAGTGTGGGCATCAGTAATCAGATGTCTCAAACAGCAACGAGATGTCTCATCACATCAGGTTATGCCATATAATCCTATATAATAAAAGCCCAGCGCCCAAAACAGTGAAACGACCAGACAACCAGAGACCAGAACAACTGAAGCCCCTCACACCGGTTGGCCCTGTCCCCCAGCAGGGACCTCCACCCAGATCGAGGGTGTGGCCAGCTGGCAAACTGCCTGCGGCCCCTCGCCCTGGCCAGCCCTGCCCTCCAGTGGGGATCCCCACCCTGATTGATCCGGGTCCCCCATCAGGGCAGGCTGGCCGGCCCCTACCCATGCACCAGGCCTCTATCCTATATAATAAAAAGGTAATATGAAAATTGACCCTAACGGTGGAATGACCAGAATGTACACTCAACCAGTCACTATGAAGTGCACTGACCACCTCTTGGTCCCTTTCTCTGGCAGGCAGGCTCTGATTGCATGATGGTGAATGAGGAAGCGGGGGTGGGTGGCGGGGGATGCAGGTGTGGCACCAGGCCTATGCCCTTGCCTTGCTGGTCACCCCACACACAGAGGGTGACTCGTGGCAGGGGCAAGGTCAGCAAGTGGGAGGGAACAGCTGACCTCTCAGTCCCTTCCCCTGACCGTCAGGCTCTGATCATCCAATGGCGAATGGGGAACCAGGGGTCGGTGATGGTGAGGGGTGGGGCTAGCTGCAAACAGCCAGGGAAGATGGTCCTGATCGCAGGCCAGACCTAGGGACCATACCCATGCACAAATTTAGTGCTCCAGGCTTCTAGTCTATATATATATAACCCTAATATGCAAATAGACCACATGGTGGAACAACCAAACATCTGGTCGCTATGACGTTCGCTGACCACTAGGGGGTGCATGCAGAACATGGTGGGCATCAGCAACAGGCAGCAGAGTGCAGAACATGGCAGGCATCTGTCATGGCAGGATGGTGGAGCAGGTGAGCAGGGGCACCAGAACAAGGCAGGGCGCTGGTCACTGTCACTGGGGCTGCTGGCAGACAGGGGACCGGGAGCCATGGCAGGAGGGGCCAGGCAGGGGTGAGGAGGATGGGCCGAGACCTGCCCCTGTGCCCACTGTAGCCTTGTGGCCCACAGTTCCTTTCAAGGTGCACAAATTCATGCACCGGCCCCCTAGTGCTTCATGTAATGTACCAAGCACTTCCAGCACACATTTTTGGTAATTTATTTTGTGTCTCAGCTAATGGCCACACATAACCTTGCTGCTGGCAGGCAACAATAACAGCAACAACAACAAAAAGGCCACTCATATGTTTTTATTGATTTTTTACAGAGGGAGGGAGGGAAGGGGAGAGAGAGAGAGAGAGAGAGAGAGACCACCCATCAGTCCTTCTGAATGTGCCCCACCAGGGATTGTGGAACCTGCAACCTTTTGGTGTATAGGACATGCTCCAACCAACTGAGCCACCCAGCCAGGCCCATAAGTCACTTTTACAATGAGAGTAGCTAGGACGGGTTGCTATGTCTGCCCCATTCTCCACATTTCTCTTGGTGATGCAGAAGTTATCACCACAAGGGCAGGGTAGAAATATGTCTCCAGGTCCTCATCATATCCACCTCATCAATGGTGAAACACTGCCATTGCACAGCAGCCGGATGAAGGCCCACAGGGCCCAAAGCGATAGGGATGGGTCTAACTTCCCAGATTCCTGACCCAGAAAGGTGTTGTCACCACGCACTGGCACAGGAACTATCGCTGCAGAATAGTTTTGGAAGAACACTGTTACTGGAAGTTGCTGCGTCTTTTTTTTTTTTCCAACTCATCAATGTGTTGCTGCGAAGTAATCCTTCAGTGATCATATGGGTAACTTTAATGCTGCATTCGATGGGATGATCTCATGCCATAAGTTTTGTAAAATAAGGGTTGCTTGAATACAAGCACTGCAATACCACAGCAGTCTGTCTGGTAGCCTAGATGGCTATTATTATAAGATTAGTAGGTGAGTAGCATATACAGTGTGAATACACTATATCCTCTTTATTTTCTTATTTTATCTGTATGAGAAGATGGATGTTAGTTGAACCTGTTGTGGCAACCATGTATATCAAACCATTGTGCTGTAAAGTTTTGCTTCTTTTGATGCTTATGTATCATTTAACTTGTTTTTTAAAAATCTTCTTTTTCTGCCCTTCCCGTTTTTTTAATAAGGGGAATTTTTTAAAATTACCTTTGTTTCCCTGCTACATAGTTAGATTTGGGCTTTGTCATTTACAACAACTAATCTTAATTAAAATAGAGATGGTTTTGATTAGAAAATGAACCAACAAAAATGCAATCAGTAGTTATATAAAAATTTAATCTCTGTCATGGTGCTATAGTTCAACATTATCTAATGTTCTATCCTTCACAGAGGTATTATTTTTGGCAAGGAAAGTCTAACTAACATTTAAGAATAATAAAGTGAATAAAGGGATTTTTAAAGAACTAGGACAGAGAAATTGAGAAGGTAAGTGTGAGAATTAATGATTGTTGTGACAGTTATCATAAAGGTGAAAATGTAGTAATTCTTCAGACCATTGGAGACAAATATCCTATATAATAAAGAGGTAATATGCAAATTGACCATCACTCCAACACACAAGATGGCTGCCCCCATGTGGTCAAAGATGGCCACACCCATGTGGACACAAGATGGCCACCACAAGATGGCCTGCAGGGGAGGATGAGAGTATAAGGAAAAGAAGTATGTAATGCCAGGATTTAGTAACCTAAGAGTAGAATTTAAACATCTGAGATACTCCTAACAAGGCCTAAGTGTTCAGAGTTGTGGGTGATCAGTCCAGCAGGAGAGGGCAGTTGGGGGCGACCAGGCCAGCAGGGGAGGACAGTTAGGGGTGACCGGGTCTGCAGGGGAGGGCAGTTGGAGGCAACCAGGGCTGCAGGGTAGGACAGTTTGGGCAACCAGGCCAGCAGGGGAGGCCAGTTAGGGGTGACCAGGCCAGCCAGGGCGGGCAGTTATGGGCAATCAGGCTGGCAGGGGAGCAGTTAGGCATTGATCAGGCTGGCAGGGGAGTGGTTAGGGGGCAATCAGGCAGGCAGGCAGGCAAGTGGTTGGGAGCCAGCAGTCCTGGATTGTGAGAGGGATGTCCCAGATTGGAGAGGATGCAGGCTGGGCTGAGGGACACCCTCCTGCCCCCGTGCACCGGGCCTCTAGTCATTAAATAACTATAGTTAATGGGATTATGATTTTAGAAAATTTTCCATTATAATAGAAATTCCATAATGAGAGTATAAGGGAAAGAAGTATGTAATGCCAGGATTTAGTAACCTAAGGGTAGAATTTAAACATCTGAGATACTCCTAACAAGGCCTAAATGATCAGAGTTTGTGATTAAGATGTAAGTTAACAGCATGGGTGCTGAAGTCTTTTGTCCTCTGATATCTTTTCGAATAAGAAAACAACTTCTCAGAGGCACTGCCAATGGGGATAAACTACAGCACACACTTACCAGCCCAAAGTATCCTATATTCTGGAGGTGTTTGATGACGTAAACCATCTTCAAAATAGCCCAAGTGTAAGAATTTCCTGTTCAAACTTTAAGTGACATATTTATGAGAAATCTACTTTTTCCACTCATGATTCACTCTGAACTTTCACGGGGCAGTCCATGAAGACCACAGTCATTGTTTGGTTTCTAGAGAAACCTGGTCTCCCACTAAAGGATACAGAAGGTATGTGTCTCTATTCTCCTGTCTCTCCATTAGCCCGTCTTATGTAGTGGAGATTACAAATGCTAGATGTGATGCAAGTGAGGTACAATTAAGATACAATAAAATAAAAGAAAACATTGGTATCTTTATTTAAAAAGTTTGGGGCAAAAAATGAGAAGAATAAAATATGAAATATATTGGACGATATCAAACTATTCAAATTCTTGCCTGTAGAGAATGACTCAAGTGCATACACACATGCATAATTGAAGTGTTAAGCAAAACAATTTAAAGTAGAATCCAGCAAGAATCATGACAAGGAAGAGTTATTTTTATTTTATTTTATAATCAATATAGGTATATTTTATATTTAGCTCAGCCTTTAAAAAGAGATTTTTAAAATGAATTCTCTGAATTGCAGTGGTAATCTAAATATACACTTATTTAGATTAAATAAAAATAGTTGGCTTTTAATAAAAATCAGGATGAAGTAGCTCCCATAAAATGCAAATTTAAGCTTAATTATAAAAAATCAAAAGATATTTTAAAAAGTTGAACAAACATTGCAAGAAACAGCACCACACTGACAAAGAAACTCTTGTTTAATGAATTATGTTACAGCATAATAAATAAATATATGCTATTAAATAAAATTAATTTACTTCATAGTTACTATATATGCCAACACAACTGATGTCCCATCTTTGGAGCATTCAGTTTTTAATCATTATTCGATTTCAAATTTATCATAAATATTGGAGACTTTTTTCTAATATAACATTTTAATTTTAATACAAGCATTCTAATAATGTTAAAATATTTTCATGGAATCTGACTTTAAATTAATGACAATGTCATTATTTATGCTATTCTTTATTCCTCACTGATTTATTGCTTTTTATGGCTCAGATAATATTGTCAAATGTAGAATATTGTAAAAATTACATCTACTATGAAGCACTTGTTTAAAGATCTAACAAATTTAAAAGCAGAGCTTTAGATTTTTCAACTTGGAAATGAGCCCTACTACCCTTTACCCCGCCCAGTTTTACTGTACTAGAGATCACATTATTGCATATGTCATTTATTCGTAAGTACACTTAGAGCACAGTCTCAAACACCACCCAGCTGCAGAGATGAATAACCAAAGTGTAACCTATGCAGAACTGAATTTGGCCAAGTCCGCCAAGAGACAGAAAAGGAAACCTAAGGGCACTCAAAGCTGCATTCCAGTAACTGAGCAGGAAATAACCTATACAGAATTAACTCTTCAGAATGCTTCCCGGGATCTTCAAGGGAGGGACAAGAAGGACCACTCCAAAGGTAATACATTCAATAGCCACACAGTATAACTGTTCTAGTATGCGCAGCTGGGGTGCAGAGATGTGGGGGAAAGTAGGGCATTAGCTCACATATTTTTCATTTGTGAGAATCAGTGCTTAAAGTTAGTATACAGTATTTTAAGATGAAAGCTGAGGGCTAATTCTATTCAGGTATTGTTGTAAGGTGTAGTCTTTGACCAGTAACTCATGGAGCATTATATTTCCTAAACATGCAAAGGTATATTCTGAGAGGAAGATTACAGTGGTAGGTATGGGCTTGGTGTCCAGTATTATGTATTTGATTCCCTGTATGTAAACTGTACAAATTGTCTGTCTCTCCTTTCTCAGCGTTTCCTTTTCTCTTCCTGCAGTTTCACCATCACCTCCAGAGAAGCTCATTGCTGGGACCCTCGGGGTCATCTGCCTTGTCCTGATGTTGGCTGTGGTGACAATACCTATTATTCTCTGTAAATACATTTTTGTAAGGTTATACAGAACTTTTCACTTTTATGTCCATCAGTGCCTCTGAACACTTCATAAAGCTATAGAATAGAACTCTGATCTTAAAGTATGCATTTAGACTAAGTGCAAAATGGTAATTCTGAATTTGTCCAAGGTATAAATATCAGAACGATTTTAGAGAGTAGTTTATAAATATGTGTACATATATATGACCACATATATCCATATATATATAATGATTTTATAATGCAAGGCATGCTTTAGGACACCTTAGAGAAATACAAATTAATTTTTGAGATTGTTTAATCCAAATACTGTGAGAGATGTAGTTCTCTAGACTTTCAAAATATTTGTCCTCAAAATTATCATTACTGCATTAATTTTCATTGGTAATTAAACTTTATTCCAGATAATTTTAATCCTAGATAATACAACAAATTAAACATAAGAAACAAAAGTATTATGATGTAGTTAGATCAAGATTAATTTTTATAAGAATTACTTTTTTTTTCCCCAGCTAATGTAATACTGGAACAGAATAATTCTTCCTTGAAAAGCAGGATCCAGGAAGGTACATAATTATTTTCTCAGTTCTGATATTAGTATAGTTTATACTTTATCTCTAACATAGGGTAGTAAAAAATAATAGCTTTTTGGGAATGGGGACATAAATTATAATACCAGGCAATAAATGTTCATAAATAATGATTAGAGAAGAGTGTTTTCTTATGCAACAATATGAAGAAATATTCATTTAAGATCATCATACCCATTGTTGCAGCTGGGCTCAAAGATAATTTTAGGATTCTAAAAACATGGTTTTCTTCATTGACATTCAGGACATGTAGAGAGTGGATACTTTTGTTTGTGTGTTTGCTTAATATGGGACATAAACTAGGAAATGAGAGACTAACCCTTCTCTGTGAGTGTGTTTTCTTTTATATATATTGCACAAATGTGTCTATACTTATGCAAATATGTAAATTAATTTTCATTTTAAAAAATTTAAATTGTTTTTGATAAAATTTTATAATCTTTCTTCAGCATATCATTGTGGACATTGTCCAAAGGAGTGGTTTACATATTCCAACAATTGCTATTACATTAGTACTGAAAAAAAAGCATGGAATGAGAGTTTAAAGGCTTGTGCTTCTAAGAACTCTAACCTGCTTTACATAGATAATAAAGAAGAAATGGTAAGATTTAAATGTTTCCATTTTACTTTATAGACAACCATGCTTCTATAAATGCTTTTTTTCTAAAGTAAACTTTGCTAATTGATTTTACTATAAATCAAGGAAACTGAAGGTATCGTGATTGTGCACATTAATTAAAAACTTAAATGACCCATATAATTACAAATCATGAAATAGGAATTGCTAGTCCACAGTAGCCCCTGTCCTGTGTATCTCCTTTAACACTCACATGATATTGTTGCAATCTCTCCATATTATTGCATTTATCTGTAATTTGTTAATTTTCACTGCTGTATTGTAGGGACATGACATTTATATTCTGTTCTACCCAGAATAGAGTTGTTTTTTAATATGTGGGTATTATGAATAATTATTTTATGAAAAACCTTGTGTCTGTTTTTTTCAAATATTATATTGTATTTAAAACAATTTATATTATATATAAGTATTAAATATAATAATTATATTCATATACTATAAATATTATATTTATAATAATATAATAATGTATCTATACTAATAAAAGGGTAATATGCTAATTAGACTGAGAGACCTTCTGGGAGGCCTTCCAGATGTCCTTCTGGACAAAGCCATGGTGGCAGGACCGAGGAAAAGGCACTTAGGGGCGATCAGGCCAGGAAGGGAGGGCAGTTGGGGATGAGCAGGCCAGCAGTGGGGGGCAGTTGGGGGGGAGCAGGCCAGCAGTGGGGGGCAGTTGGGGGCGAGCAGGCTGGCAGGGGGGCAGTTGGGGGTGAGCAGGCTGACAGGCAGAGTGGTTATGGGCAATCAGGCAAGCAGGCAGGTGAGCGGTTAGGAGCCAGCAGTCTCGGATTGTGAGAGGGATGTCCGACTGCCAGTTTAGGCCCAATCCCTGTGGGGTCCTAGATTGGAGAGGGTGCAGGCTGGGCTGAGGGACACCCCTCCCCCGTGCACAAATTTCGTGCACTGGACCAGTAGCAAATCTGTAAAAATGAAAGCATAATATGCTAATTAGACCAGACAGCTGAACCACCTTCCGGACGACCTTCTGGACAAAGTCAGGGCTGCGAGGGCCGAGGCATCTGCCGTGGCTGTGAGGGCCGAGCCCCTTGGACAAATTTTGTGCATCGGGCCTCTAGTATAATTATATGATTATAATTGCATACGTAGATAGTTAAAGTTTATTGTCCTCTATGAATCAGAATGAAATTACAGTCATAAATATATGTATATGCCAAATTTGTTAGATTATCCCAACATTTTCTAGTTTATTATGTAAATACACATTTTATCCAAAAATTCCATGATCCAAGATTTAGTACTGCCAGAACTTTCAATGCTATACATTCTGATCATTATATAAAAGTATAATTTTGACATAAATAGGCATTTTTCTGATTACTAATGGATAGAACGCTTCTTTCTGGGCACTAGTTCTTATGGAATTATGTATCGAGAGAATGAGAAGTGCCTGTTAATGTCTCTCTACCATTTCTCCTGTGTGCTGCCTGTTATTTTCCTTCCTAGAAGTTGTTATATTTTCTATATGAGCTCTTTTTTAAATTTATAAGTGCAAAAATTTTTTTGACTATTACTTACATTTTTAGTCTCATATTGGAGTCTTTAAATGACCTGAATTTATTAATATTAACCTAGTCCAATATCTCACTTTGGGTGTTAGTGATTATTTTAGAAGTTAGCCAAAGTTTGTGAAGACAATATGCTATATTATATGAGAGATACATCCTTTAGTTGTCTCCTATATGTGTCCCAACTGGGGTTCAAACCCACAACCGAGGTATGTGCTCTGACTGGGACTTGAACCCACAACCTTCTGTTACATGTGATGATGCTACAACCAACTGAGACACACTGGCCAGGGCTGCCATCATATTTTCATATAGTTATTTAAACATAGTATTTTTATAATATACTAGAGGCCCGGTGCATGAAATTCATGCAAGGGGGTGAGGTGGGTCCCTCAGCCCGCCTGCACCCTCTTGCTATCTGGAACTCCTGGGGGGATGTCCAACTTTTTGGTAAGTGCATATTTTTGATAATATAGTATAGTAAATATGGATTCTGCTTCATCTTTCTTAGATTTTTGTAACTTTAATAAACTTTTAGTGTAGAATCTTCTCTTTTGAAGTGTGCTTACTCAGTTTTTAAAATTCTTATTATTTTTTATATTTAGCCTTACTTACCAGAAATTAACCTTGTGTATGCATAGCTTAGTGGATAACCAATGATTTTTAAAAATGTATTCAAATACTTCAAATCAGTATGGCTTTCACCCTCTGCTATTTAATATACTCGTGTGTGTGTGTGTGTGTGTGTAGGGAAGTGCTCATGATTTTGAAATCAATTCTCAAGTCCACTTTGGCTTTTATTTTTTACTGTATCATCTTTGTTTCTTCTACACATGTGCAAATCTTCCCACCAATCAGCCAAGCACATGCAGAGAGCTAATGTGATCTCTTCTGTTGCACTCTTACTTTTAGTACCTTCCTGTTATGTTTATGGCTGGCACTGTGCCTGACACAAAGGAGAATACAGCCTCCATTTAGAAAAAGGATAATTTCCCTCGTTTATTACCTAGTAAATTCAGCACTTTGAGCTGAAAAATAGTGGGCAACTTAACAACCCCTTCCACTGCTCATCAAGTCTTCCCCTGTGGCAATACCATTGATATTTGCAGTCTTCCCCAAATTATGAAAATTATAATTCTTACTCACTGAGCTGAGATGGGGGCGTGGGAGAGACATGGGAGCAGCCTTAGATCAGAAGACAAATTTGCTCTATTTTTACCTGAAATTCTTGCAGCTTTCCCAATAATTAATAATTATAAATTATTATTAATTTCAATCAACTCTCAGAGCTGTGAAATTGGTATTTTTGTCCATTTGTCCTCTTCACTTAATTGTGCTAATACATTTTCCTAATGTGTCTGTTGTGTACCAGTACATTGCAAGTTGAAAGACTATAAATTAGAATTAAATTTTTTGTTTTCCATTTTTAAAATCATCATTATTTTGGTTGCAAATTACAATTTACTTAGTTACTCAATATTATACTTGTTCCCATTTGAAGTCTCATAGCTTGCTATATAAAACATTGCCTTCAGTTTCAAACTGCTATGTAAGAATATGATAAAATGCAGATTATGAATTAAGGTAAATATCTTCAGAGTATTCAGATTAGTGCATTAAAGCAACACTGATTAAAAAGGCAAGTGAGTTAATTGGAAAATGTAATTCCTTTTTAAATGGTACAAAATGGTTACCTCTGTATGGAAATGAAGAAGAGCTTAAACGTTTGTACAATTTTATATTAAGCATTTGCAATTCCCATCTATGAAATACCTGTTTATGACTTTTTATAATTTTTTGAGTTGTCTTTTTTTCAATTTTTTTATTAATTTCTTTATTCATTAAGGTATCATATATTTGTCCTCATCTCCCCATTCCCATCCCAAACCCCTCTCCATGCATACCCCCACCCCCCCTGTTGTCTGTGACCACTGGTTAGGCTTATATGCATGCATACAAGTCCTTTGGTTGATCTCTCCCCCTTACCCCCACCCTCCCATACTTTCCCTCTGAGGTTTGACAGTCTGATCGATGCTTCCCTGTCTCCTTGTCTGTTTTTGTTCATCAGTTTATGTTGTTCATTATTTCCCCTAGATGAGTGAGATCATGTGTTACTAGAAATACACTTATAAGAACCGAAAATGAGACAGGCAATAATGGTTATGCTGGGAGGCAAATGAATCAGTCTGTAGTGAGTTTCTTTCTGGGCCAACAGTTCTTTTGAGTCCCAATTTCAATGTCAAACAGTTCCTTATGTGTACATGTCAGCTATGATATTTCAGTTCTGGATGGTGGACAAATGGTGGTAATGCAGGTCCGACCCTCTCTGGTTTGGTCTTGGGCAACCTGCAGCGACACGCAGGCTGCTGATTGCTAGTTTGGCAAGGCATCGTCAGCGTCTTCCATTACTGGACTGTTTCTCTTCTGTCTTCATGGTTGGAGCAGTCCTGTCAATTCCTCTCTGTTGCAGGAATCCACATGGTCTTGGAGGTGTTTTCTGAAAATATACAAACATATTCTTGACCAAAAGTTAATAAAGGAATCTTTTCTATAAATTTGACTTGGGATCCTTTTTCATTTTTTGCCCAAACGATTTTCCTTTGGCTTGTTTTGATACCATGTGTATTTTTCATGGGTGTCTTGCTGTTAGCATTACAAATGAAAGTTAATTTTCTAAAGTAAAAATTTTCTACATGTAGTTTACTTAGAGGATATTTTTCCTTACATGATATTCTTCTACTATTCCCCCCCTTTTTTATTTAAATATTAGGAGGCTTTTGAAAATTTTATAATGTAGTCTTGATAGTTTTTAAATTTTAATTTTTTGCACTAAAATATGACTGCTTTAGGTTCATTACATGTTATGCAATTTTACCATGAGATGAAATACCAATAAAAATTTTAGTTAACACTTTAGGAACAGCTTTTTGTCCAGTACCATTAATTTTTCTAGAATATTAGCTTATTTCAATTAGCCAATTTAAATTAGTCTGAGAACTTGACTGCTATTTTACTGTCAAATTTAATACTCTAATAACAATCTTATTTTACCCTGTAAATATTAGTGGAAAGGATTACTTGCCTTCTGGAGTAGGCCCTGAGCATTCCTGGTGCTAGGCTGGATTTAGATATCAAAAACCCACTTCCCCACACCATGGGTACAAGACAACTCAAACAAGTCTTGTTGCAGTGAGAGGGCAGCTGCTGTAGGCCAAGTCTCTGTCTGTTACCTGGGTCCCGATTTGAGCTGGACATGGGAAGCGAAGCAGCCATGGGGGCAGGAGACCTCCCTCAGAAGGGGTGAGGGTTCAGGCCCCTGCAAAGTTGGGGGGGGGTGAGGGTCTGTGCCCCACCTCTGTTGACCCCTGAGTTCTCTCCTGATGGCCCCTCTGCAACTGTGCCTGTCTTAGGTTGTTCCTTCCCTGAGGAATCTTATCCATCTCTGGCTAACCAGCCATCCTCCGGGACCAAGCAGGGTGATGTGAGGTTCAGTTCTGTCTCCTTGGTAGCCTATGCCCCCGTGGCCTCCACGCCCAGCACCTGCCTTGGGATCCCCTGGCTTGCTGGTGGGGCCCCGGCACTAATCACATATCTTGGGGGAACCCAGGTTTCTTCTCCAGGGAGGGCCCACCTCACCCCACTGGGCGAGAGACAGATCCATGATAGCAGCCACCACGAGGCTTCAACCTCAGCATGAACAGAAAACACAGGCAACAGCTGTGGGCAATTGGATTGTGAGAAGAGGGTCCCTCTTGGCCAAAAGGGCAAGAGGGGCCAATATAGAATGCTCAGGTGCCTTTCCAGGGGGCCCTCTACACAGTGGAAGGGATTAAATCCTTTCATGTCCTTTTTAAATTGCTGCCAGACATTCAAAGAATTAGTTTGTAAGTTTGTTTGGGATAATTGTACATTATGCTGTTGTAATTCTAAAATATCAAGAGATGTGTTACCTTTGTCTCCAAGCACCAAAAAAATGATTTTTTTATTGATTCCCAAGGGTGCAAGGTACTCTTTTGGTAATGGGGGTAATACAAATCTGGGAAAAATTATAATGACATTGTAGAATAATATCATGTAAGGATATTCTTTGCTCTAGGCCAGTGGTCAGCAAACTCATTAGTCAACAGAGCCAAATATCAACAGTACAAAGATTGAAATTTCTTTTGAGAGCCAAATTTTTTAAACTTAAACTTCTTCTAATGCCAGTTCTTCAAAATAGACTTGCCCAGGCTGTGGTATTTTGTGGAAGAGCCACACTCAAGGGGCCAAAAAGCCGCATGTGGCTTGCGAGCCACAGTTCACCGACCACGGCTCTAGGCCATGGCAATTCCATTTCAAACTGGCTGTCAATTTCTTTTTGTATAGACAAGCTCTTAGTTACATTTTCTGCACCTCTCCCAGGAGCAGTAGTGAGAGTCCCTTCCTTTGGTGTCCACGCAAGCCAGAAACCTCTCATTAATTTTACACACAAAGGAGCAGTGGTTTGATTTTGTGTCCTACAAAAGGGAAGCTGGGTGGCGACCCCTGGGTAATTATACTTCCTTGCCCCACCCATGGTCCTCCTGGATGACCAAAGTGTTTGGTATTATTGGTGACTACATTACGTGGGGGATCAGCCCACGTAAGGGCTCTTACCCATGAAGGGTCAGGAACATAAGCCCAAAATACTTCCCTAATTGCCCCTGGTAATATTACCGTTCAGCTGATGACTGCTAGCATGGCAAGAAAGACGTTCTCAGGCGTTCTTGGGGTTCTGGTTACCTCACAATTTCTTTTCTATTTTTTATTTTTATTTTTTTTATTTTTATTATTATTATTTTTTTACATATGTGTCCTTATTACCCCCCACCCCCCACTCATGCCCCACCCCCCTATTGTCTGTGTCCGTTGATTAGGTTCATATGCATGCACATAAGTACCTTGGTTGATCTCTTCCCCTTTCTCCCCCGACCCTTTCCTTCCCTGAGGTTTGAGATTCTGATCGACGTTTCTCAGTCTCTGGATCTGTTCTTGTTCATCAGTCTATGCCATTCATTATATTCCACAAATGAGTGAGATAATGTGATATTTATCTTTCTCTGCCTGGCTTATTTCACTTAGCGTAATGCTCTCCATCTCCATCCATGTTGTTGCAAATGGTAGGAACTCCTTCTTTTTTAACACAGCATAGTATTCCATTGTGTAGATATACCACAGGTTTTTGTTCCACTCATCTGCTGATGGGCATTTAGGCTGTTTACAAATCTTAGCTAAGGTGAATTGTGCTGCTATGAACATAGGGGTGCATATATCCTTTCTGATTCATGTTTCTAGTTTCTTGGGATATATTCCTAGAAGTGGGATCACTGGGTCAAATGGGAGTTCCATTTTTAGTTTTTTGAGGAAACTCCATACTGTTCTCCACAGTGACTGTGCCAGTCTGCATTCCCACCGGCAGTGCAAAAGAGTTCCTTTTTCTCCACATCCTTGGCAACACTTGTCCTTTGCTGATTTGTTGATGATAGCCATTCTGACAGGTGTAAGATGGTACTGCATTGTTGTTTTGATTTGCATCTCTCTGATGATTAGTGACTTTGAGCAGGTTTTTATATGTTTCTTGGCCTTCCTTCTGTCTTCTTTCGAAAAGTGTCTATTTAGATCAGTTGCCCATTTTTTGATTGGGTTATCTTCTTTCTGTTAAGTTGTATGAGTTCTCTGTAAATGTTGGAGATTAAACCCTTTCATGTCCTTATCGTTGATATCATTGGCAAATATGTTCTCCCGTGCAGTGGGCTTTCTTGTTGTTTTATTGATGGTTTCCTTTGCTGTGCAAAAGCTTTTTATTTTGATGTAGTCCCATTTGTTTATTTTCTCTTTAGTTTCCATTGCCCTAGGAGCAGTATCAGTGAATAAGTTCCTTCGGCATATGTCTGAGATTTTTCTGCCTGTGGATTCCTCTAGTATTTTTATGATTTCCCGTCTTATGTTTAAGTCCTTTATTAATTTTGAGTTTATTTTTGTGTATGGTGTAAGTTGGTGGTCTAGTTTCATTTTTTTGCATGTATCTGTCCAATTTTCCCAACATCATTTGTTGAAGAGACTGTCTTGACTCCATTGTATGTTCATGCCTCCTTTGTCAAATATTAATTGGGCATAGTGGTTTGGGTCGATTTCTGGGCTCTCTGTTCTATTCCATTGATCTATATGTCTGTTCTTGTGCCAATACCAGGCTGTTTTAAGAACAGTGGCTTAGTAATAAAGCTTGATATCTGGCATTGAGATCCCACCTACTTTGTTCTTCTTTCTCAGGATTGCTGTGGCTATTTGGGGTCTTTTTTTATTCCAGATGAATTTTTTGAAGGTTCGTTCTAGGTCTCTGAAATATGCCGTTGGTATTTTAATGGGAAGTGCATTGAATCTATAGATTGCTTTGGGTAGTATGGACATTTACATGATGTTGATTCTACCAATCCATGAACATGGTATGTTCTTCCATCTGTTTATGTCTTCCTCTATCTTTTTTTTCAGTGAAGTGTAGTTTTCCACATATAGGTCTTTTACCTCCTTAGTTAAGTTTATTCCTAGGTATCTTAATTTTTTTGGTGCGATGGAAAATGGGATTGCTTTTTTAGTCTCTCTTTCTGTAAGTTCACTATTGGCATATAGAAATACAATAGATTTCTTGGCATTAATTTTGTATCCTGCTACATTGCCAAATTCATTTATTAAGTCTATTAGTTTTTTGATGGAGTCTTTTGGGTTTTTTATGTACAATATCATGTCATCTGCAAATAAGGACAGCTTTACTTCTTCCTTTCCAATTTGGATGCCTTTTATTTCTTCTTTTTGTCTAATTGCAATGGCTAATACTTCCAGTACTATGTCAAACAGGAGTGGTGAGAGTGGGCATCCCTGTCTTGTTCCTGTTCTTAGGGGAAATGGTTTTAGTTTTTGCCCATTGAGTATGATGTTAGCTGTGGGTTTATGATATATGGCTTTTATTATGTTGAGGTATGATCCTTCTATTCCCACCTTGTTGAGAGATTTTATCAAGAAAGGGTGTTGGATTTTGTCAAGTGCTTTTTCTGCATCAATTGATATGACTATATGATTTTTATCTCTCAATTTGTTTATGTGATGTATCACATTTATTGATTTGCGAATATTGTACCATCCTTCCATCCCCAGGATAAATCCTACTTGGTCATGGTGTATGATCTTTCTGATGTACTGCTGAATTCAATTTGCTAGAATTTTGTTGAGGATTTCAGCATCTATGTTCATGAGGGATATTGGCCTATAGTTCTCTTTCATTGTGTTATCTTTATCTGGTTTTGGTATTAGAGTGATGCTGGCTTCATAGAAGAAGCTTGGAAGTGTTCCTTTCTCTTGAATTTTTGGGATAGTCTGAGGAGGATAGGTTTTAGTTCTTCCTTTAATGTTTGGTAAAATTCCCCTGTGAACCGTCTGGTCCCGGGCTTTTGTTTGCTGGAAGCTTTTTGATGACTGCTTCAATTTCTTCCATAGTTATCAGCCTATTGAGATTTTTAGAATCTTCCTGAGTAAGTTTTGGAAGGTTATATTTTTCTAGGAATGTGTCCATTTCCTCCATGTTGTCTAGTTTGTTAGAATACAGTTGTTCATAGTATTTTTTAACAATCCTTTGTATTTCTGTGGGGTCTTTTGTTATTTCACCTCTTTCATTTCTGATTTTGTTTATTTGGGTCCTCTCTCTTTGCTTCTTGGTGAGCTTGGCTAGAGGTTCATCAATCTTGTTTATCCTTTTGAAGAACCAGCTCTTGGTTTTATGATCTTTTGTATTGTTTTTTTTGGTCTCTATGTCATTCATTTCTACTCTGATCTTTATTATTTCCTTCCTTCTGTTCACTGTAGGCTTTTCTTGTTGCTCTCTTTCTAATTCTTTGAGTTGTTGAGTTAGATGATTTATTACCATTTTTTTCTTGTTTTTTGAGGTAGGCCTGTAGAGCTAAAAACTTCCCTCTCAGGACTGCTTTCATTGTGTCCCATAGGATTTGCAATGTTGTGTTTTTATTGTCATTAGTCTCCAGGATGTTCTTAATTTCTTCTTTGATCTCATTGATAACCCAATCATTGTTTAGTAGCATGCTATTCAGCTTCCAAGTGTTTGAATTTTTTGGAATGTTTTTATTGTAGTTTATTTCTAATATTATGCCATTGTGGTCTGAGAAAACACTTGATATGATTTCAATCTTTTTGAATTTGGGGAGACTTTGCTTGTGACCCAATATGTGGTCTATTTTTGAAAATGTCCCATGTGCACTTGAGAAGAACGTATATTCCGTGGCTTTGGGGTGAAATGCTCTGAAGATGTCAATTAGGTCCATCTGATCTAGTGTGTCATTTAGAATTGCTGTTTCTTTGCTGATTTTTTGTCTAGAGGATTTATCCAGTGATGTCAGTGGTGTATTAAAGTCTCCTACTATGATGGTATTGTTGTTGATCACTCCCTTGATATCTTCTAGGAGATTTTTTATGTATTTGGGTGCTCCTGCATTGGGTGCATATATGTTTACCAGAGTTATATCTTCTTGTTGAATTGCTCCCTTTAGTATTATGTAGTGGCCTTCCTTATCTCTTATTATGGCCTTTACTTTGAGGTCTATTTTATCAGATATAAGTATCGCAACTCCAGCTTTTTTCTCATTTCCATTTGCCTGAAAAATGTTTTTCCATCCCTTCACTCTCAGTCTGTGTGAGTCCTTTGCTCTGAGGTGGGTCTCTTGTAGACAGCAAATATATGGGTCATATTTCTTATTCATTCAGCTACCCTATGTCTTTTGATTGGTGCATTTAATCCATTTACGTTTAATGTTATTATTGACAAGTACATGTTTGTTGTCATATTTTTCCTTAGTGTTTGTGTTTCTTCTTGCCTTTCTCTTTCTTCTTTTTACAGCAGTCCCTTTAGCATTTCTTGCATTGTTGGCTTGGTAGTGATAAACTCTCTTAGCCCTTTTTTGTCTGTGAAGCTCCTGATTCCACCTTCAATTTTGAATGATAGCCTTGCCAGGTATAGTATTCTTGGATTCAGTCCCTTGTTTTGCATCACTTTGTATATTTCATTCCATTCCCTTCTGACCTGGTGTGTTTCTGTTGAGAAATCAGTTGATATTCTAATAGGAGATCCCTTGTAAGTAACTTTCTGTCTCTCTCTGGCAGCCTTTAAGAGTCTTACTTTGTCATTGGTGTTCGCCAATCTAATTATGATGTGTCTTGGTGTTGGTCTTTTGGGGTTCAACTTGTTTGGGACTCTATTTATTTCTTAAACTTGCATAGTTTTTTTCTTGCCAATATCAGGGAAGTTTTCTGTCATTATTTCTTCAAAGAAGTTTTCTATTCCTTGCTTCTCTTCCTCGCCTTCTGGTATCCCTATTAAGTAAATGTTGTTTCGTTTTGTGTTGTCCCAAAGCTCCCTTAGGCTCTCCTCTTGCTTTTTAAGTCTTCTTTCCAGTTGCTGCTGTGTTTGTGTGTTTTTTCCTACCTTGTCTTCTAATTCGCTGATGCGGTCCTCAGCCTCTTCTAGTCTACTGTTTAAGCCTTCCATTGTGTTCTTTATTGCAGCTATGTCATTCTTCATCTCTTGGTTTCTTTTCATGTTGGTGACATTCTCATTCAGCTCCTTATAGTTCTCATTGAGTTGTGTGTATTTGTCATTGAGTTGTGTGTATTTGTCACCCATCCATTGAAACATCCTTATAACCATTACTCTGAATTCTATCTCTGATAAGCTGCTAGCCTCGAATTCATTTAACTCCCTTTCTGGTGGTTCCTCTTTTTCTTTCCTTTGGGGATTGCTTTTTTGTCTTCCCAGGTTTTCCTGTAATGTTTTAATTGTAGATTCAATTGCTTTGCTACCCAGGTTCTTTTGGGGATGGTGCTCCTGGCGTAATCTCTCAGTTCTCCTGGGCTTGTTAATCTAGTGTAGCTCTCTACTTGGGCTATTTGGGTTCTCTTGATGTAGGCCTGTGAGCTTGAGAGGCACAACTGCGGTGTCTAGAAGTCAGCCACCATGGAGGGGAGTGTCCCAATTTTTGCTGTCTTGCACCCTTAATTGAAATCACGCATGCCCAGCAGGGACTCACAGTGGCACCCAGGAACCGTCTGTTGGGGTGATGGGGCTCAGGGGGCCTGCTCTCTGGAAAGGCGTGACTGTGGTGCCCAGAGTTCTGCAGTCATGGGGTGGGCAGACCCACCCAGCTTTTGCTGTTGCACCTGTGGTGGATAGGTGCTTATTCCCAGTGGCGGCTCACAGGAGCACCCGTGGTACATTTGCCACCAGCGAGGCACACTGAAGGACTCTGAAGGGCCCTGGCAGTGTAGCCACGCAATTGAGGTGCCTGTGGGCAGGTATCCAGGATGAGTGAATTCAAAACTTCTATTGCTGAGGGGGAGAGTGAGCCTGCTTGTTCAAGATCGTACCCAGGGAGAGCTCACAGTGGCTCCCACTAGCGCCCTATGGGAAGACGGGCTCAGGGTGCCTGCCAGTTGGAATTTTGCCTCTGTGGAGGTGCACTTGCCAGCGCAGAGTTCTGATGCACTCTGAGGGGCCCTGGCACCGTGGTTGAGCCGCTGAGGTGTATGTGGTCAGTTATCCAGGAAGAGGGAATTCCAAATTTCTACTGTGGGGCTGCGCACCCTTGTCTGTGCAGAATCACACCCTCGGGGGCTCTCAGTGGCTCCCAAGTGCTACCTAAGGAGTGGAGTGCCCTGGCTGCCTGCGTGGCTGGAAATGCACGAATCTGGCTGGAAACGCACAAATCCAGCTGGAAATGCGTGAGTCCGGAGTGAAGTGCTCTGGCTGCCTTTGGAGCTGGATACATGCAAATCCAGAGTTCTGCCACTGGGGAGGGGGAGGGTGCACTTACTGCTGCCAAGCGGTGCACCTTTGGAGGTGGAGGTCCCAGGGTCTGCGGGTCTGCAGCTGGGGTAGCAGGATTTTGGCTGGAATGGTTGCTGGGTCGCGGGGCAGTTCCAAGGCCTGTCTGGTTGGTGGTGTTGATGAGTTCCTAAAAAAGGCCATTTTCCCCTTCAAGATGGCGTGGGCTCCGTGCTGGAATCCTGCCATTGGGGCAGTGCCCGCAGCGGTGGTAGTCTCTCCTTGTCAAGGAGAGCATGTCTGCCAGCCCCTGCTGCTCCTGCGAGATTTAACTTTCCCTCACTCACTCACACACACACCATGCATATCCACACACTCTCCTTTCATACCCTCACTCACTCACTTCCTCTCCCTCACCTCCATCCTGCCAGCTGCCATCTTTTTTTTTCAAATTCAATTGTAAATAAAATCAGGTATTGCAAGGTATAGCATAGAGAATACTAGTATAGTCAACAATTTATATAATAAAGAGGTAATATGCAAATTGACCATCACTCCAACACACAAGATGGCTGTCCCCATGTGGACACAAGATGGCCACCACAAGGTGGCCAGCAGTTGTGGGCGATAAGGTCAGCACGGAAGGGCAGTTGGGAGGGACCAGGCCTGCAAGGGAGGGCAGTTAGGGGCAACCAGGCCTGCAGGGGAGGGCAGTTGGCAGGGACAAGGCCTGCAGGGGAGGAATGTTGCTGGGGGAGACCAGGCCTCCAGGAGAGGGCAGTTGGGGGCAACCAGACCAGCAGGGGAGGGCTGTTGGAGGGAACCAGGCCTACAGGGGAGGGCAGTTGGGGGCAACTGGGCTGGCAGGGGTGGGCAGTTAGGGACAATCAGGCAGGCAGGCAAAGATGTTAGGGGCAATCTGGCTGGCAGCGGGGCAAGGTCAGGGTGATCAGACCAGCAGGGGTGCAAGGTCAGGGCGATTAGGCCAGCAGGCAGAGAAGTTAGGGGCGATCAGGCAGGCAGGCAAGTGAGTGGGTAGGAGCCAGTCCTCCCAGATTTTGAGAGGGATATCTGACTGCCGGTTTTGGGCCTAAACCAGCAGTAGGACATCCCCTGAGGGGTCCCAAATTGGAGAAGGTGCAGGCTGGGCTGAGGAACCCCCTCAGTTCAAGAATTTCATGCCGGGTCTCTAGTATTCTAATATCAGATATGTACCAGACCCATTGGGGTGTTCACCTCAAAAGGTATACATGTGCCCAATCAACATGCTGTACACCTGAAACCAAAACAATATTGGATATCAATTGTAACTGACAAATCTTTTTTAAAGTTGCTCAAAAATTATTCTCATTGTTTATTATTACCAGAAACTGCATCTGAAATCTCAACATACAAATTAAAACCAGAGGCAAAATAATTATAATATAGTCACTTAAAATATAAAGGTTAAAAATTTTGTTCCGCCCTGACCGGTTTGGCTCAGTGGATAGAGCGTCGGCCTGCGGACTAAAGGGTCCCAGGTTTGATTCCGGTCAAGGGCATGTACTTTGGTTGCGGGCACATCCCCAGTTGGGGGTGTGCAGGAGGCAGCTGATCGATGTTTCTCTCTCATCGATGTTTCTAACTCTCTATCTCTCTCCCTTCCTCTCTGTAAAAAATCAATAAAATATATATATATATAAAAAAAATTTGTTCCATTCTTCATTGCTAGCCACTTGTAGGTTTCTATACTTCTTTAATGGCTTGTGCATCGCACAACAACATGCAGGAATCCTTTTTCTGATATTCTGCTGCCCTTGACAGTTGCTGGTTGGCTTGTTGGACATGCACTCTTGCACTTTCAGCTTTGCCTTCTATGCTATCACATCTCCTTGTTCATGAATTATCATTCACAAATCTTTAAACAGGTCCTTTATATCCATAATATCAGCTTCAAATTACCTAACAGAAGACTCTCATGAGTAAGACAAAGGTCATCCTCCCTAATTTCCTCATCCTGCACCTGCTTCTGAGGTTGAATTTGGCTTTCCCAGGATATAAGATTCCTTTCTGCTGAGCTGTCCTCAGGAAAACTACCAAATTCTCCAGAACTGGCTCCCACTGGAGCAACAAACTCTTTCTATTTCTCATCAGCTTGCCTCTGAACCTTTGGAAAGTTTGTCAGTGATGTGAACTCAACATTAACTAAGTGATCCCTCTGTATTTTCCTTTGACACTGTTCACGGGGGGGGGGGGGGGGGAAGGGGGGGCGCAGGCGGGAAGGGGGGTCAGAGATCCATTTTTTTAATTTATCTTCATTGTTGAAAGTGTTACAGATATCCCCCTTTTCTTCTCCCCTATTGACTCCCACCACCCTACCCCCACTTCCAGGCCTTCACCAGACTATTGTCTGTGCCCATGGGCTATGCATATATGCATATAAGTTTCTCAGTTAATCTCTCCCTCCCCACCTATCCAAGCCTTCCCTCTGAGATTCATCAGTCTATTCTATGCTTCTATATTTTGGGTCTGTTTTGTTCATAATTTAATTTTGTTCATTTGATTCCACATATGAGTGAGATCATATGATACTTATCTTTCTCACTGGTTTATTTTGCTTAACATAATACTCTCCAGGTCTTCCATGCTGTCTCAAAGAGTAAGAAATCCTTCTTTTATACTCCTACATAGTATTCCATGGTGTGAATATACCATGCCTTTTAAACCCACTCATCTACTGATGGACACTTGAGCTGTTTCCACATCTTAGTTATTGTAAATTGCACTGCTATGAACATAGGGGTGCATACATTCTTTCTGATAGGTGTTTCAGGTTTCTTAGGATATATTCCTAGAAGTGGGATCACTGGGCCAAATGCCAGTGCAATTTTTAACTTTTTGAGGAAACTCCATACTATTTTCCATAGTGGTTGCACCAATCTGCATTCCCACCAGCAGTGTACTAGGGTTCCCTTTTCTCCACATCCTAGCCAGCAACTTGTCATTTGTTGGTTTGTTGATGGTAGTCATTCTGACAGGTGTGAGGTGATACCTCATTGTCATTTAAATTTGCATCTCTCTGATGATTAGTAACTTTGAACAGTTTTTTATTTGTCTCTTGGCCTTCTGTATGTCAACTTTGGAGAAGTGTCTTTTTAGGTCCATTTTTAAATTGGATTGTTTGTCTTCCCTTTGTTAAGTTGTATAAGTTCCTTATGTAATTTAAATATTAACCCTTTATCAGATGTATCAGTGGCAAATATGTTCACCCATGCAGTGGGATCCCTTTTCATTTTGTTGATGGTTTCTTTTGCTGTGAAGAAGCTTTTTATTTTGATGTAGTCCCATTTGTTTATTTATCATTAGTTTCTCTTGCCCTGGAGATGTATCCACAAACATATTGCTACGAGAGATGTCCAAGATTTTGCTGACTATGGATTCTTCTAAGATTTTATGGTTTAACGACTTACACTTAAGTCTTTTATTTATTTTGAGTTTATTCTTGTGTATGGTATAAGCTGGTGGTCTAGTTGCATTTTGTTTTTGCATGTACCTGTCCAATTTTCTCCACATTATTTATTGAAGAGGCTGTCTTTACTCATTTGTATGCTCTTTACTCCACTGTATGCTCTTGCCTCCTTTGTCAAATATTAATTGAGGATAATGGTTTGGGTCAATTTCTGGGTTCTCCATTATGTTCCATTGATCTATATTCCTATTCTTGTGCCAGTACCAGGCTGTTTTGATTACAGTGGCTTTGTAGTATAATTTAATATCTAGTATTGTGATCCCTCCAACTTTGTTCTTCTTTCTCAAGATTGCTGTGGCTATTTGGGATCTTTTTTTTCCATATAAATTTTTGGAGCATTTGTTCTAGATCTGTGAAATATACTGTTTTAATAGGGATTGAATTGAATCTATAGATTGCTTTGTGTAGTATGGACATTTTAATGATGTTGATTCTACCAATCCATGAATACAGTATATTTTTCCACTTGTTATATCTTCCTCTATCTCTTGTTTTTTAAAGATATTTTATTAATTTTTTACAGAGAGAAAGGGAGAGGGATAGAGAGTTAGAAACATCGATGAGAGAGAAACATCCATCAGCTGCCTCCTGCAAAACCCTTACTGTGCCCGCAACCAAGGTACATGCCCTTGACCGGAATCGAACCTGGGACCCTTCCGTCTGCAGGCGGATGCTCTATCCACTGAGCCAAACCGGTTAGGGTCCTCTATCTCCTTTTTTAATGTCCTGTAGTTTTCTGAGTATAGGTCTTTCACCTCCTTAGTTAAGCTTATTCCTACGTATCTTAATTTTTTTTGTTCCAATGGTAAATGGGATTTTTTTAAAGTTTCTCTTTCTGTGAGTTCATTTGGTGTATAAAAATGACATAGATTTCTGAGTGTTAGCTTTGTATTCTGCTATGTTGCCAAATTCATTTATTACATCTAGTAGTCTTTTAGTGGAATCTTAAGTGTTTCTATGTACAGTATCATATCATCTGCAAATAATGACAGCTTTACTTCTTCTTTTCCAATTTGGATGCCTTTTATTCCTTCCTGTCTGATCACTATAGCTAGGACTTCCAGTACTATGCTGAATAAGAGTGGTGAAATCGGTTATCCTTGTCTTGTTCCTGTTCTTAGGGGAAATGGTTTTAGTTTTTGCCCATTTAGTATGATGTTGGCTGTAGGTTTGTCATCTATGGCCTTAAAAGAGTTTTTATCAAAGTTGGGTGTTGGATTTTATCAGATGCTTTTTCTGCATCAATTAATATTATATGTTTTTTTGTCTTCCAATTTGTTTATATACTTTTCTTTGTTTGTTAGGATGCTGCTGCTTCTGTTTGCAGCTGTTGCCTCAATTCACGTGAATCTTGAGGTGTTTCAAGTTGATTCAAAGACCTCTATATTTCCAAGGAACATTGTGGGATCTTCTGGATGTTGGATATCCTGGGCCAGCTGGGTGGGGTCAAAACAATTTCTGCAATGTGAGACATGGGTGGTTTGCTTATTCACTAATTGCATCAGGTTTTGTGGGCTGTGCATTTAACTAAGGAGTCACCCAGCCTCCTCATTTTCCTACTCCTCCTCCAGCCGGGGACCAACTTAGTTGTTTGTATGAAATCAATTACCTAATTTCTCATAAAAATTTTTCTCTCATAGAATTTTTTGAGCATTTTTGTTAGATTTCCATGGATTCAACCCTACCACAGAAACAATAATAATTTTCTGGTGTGGCAAAATGGCTTAGCTTTCTCTTCCAAACTGTAAGTTTCTTGAGAACTTATATATTTTATGTCTTCATGCTTTAAGTCAGAAATTAATCTTAGAAATGAAAATCAATGTGTGAACGACTACAAAAAATACAGTAAAACTTTGGTATAGCATACTAATTCAGGCAAGGAGATATCCACTGGATCCAAAAGCCATTATATTAGAAAGTAGGTTTTACGAATATATATGTTCAAAAATTGACAAATTTGTTAGTTTACCTGTTTGTACTTATGATGATACATTTGTGTAATTAAAATGAAGTGCATATGAAAAGTTTCATTTCACAGAAAATTTTTCTGTATGTATTACTATAATTTAAAATTTATATTGAAAAGGTCTAGTAAATGCATGCATTCACCATTCATGACCTGTAAACAAATGTATGTGGCTGGTTTGTGGCTTCAGCCCTCAGGCTTTAAAACTGCTGCAGAGTCAGGGCACAGGGTAACAGCACCAGTTACCATGGGTGATGTGGTGTGATCATGTGCTAACCATTAGCAGTACATTGTTTATGAGCTTTGACTCTTGGATTTAAATATGTAGACTCTAGTAGTAGATATGTAATATTTATTTATGACAGTAAAATTACTACATTGTTTTTTCCAACATATGGCCTAGTTGCTAAAATTTTTAAAAAATAATGGTGAATTAAGAACAAAAAAAAATAATCTGTTAATTTAATTATAAGTAAACCTTTTTTAAAAACATTTTAAAATTAGCAAGGTGTTAATTTCACATATGATATACAAACCTGAAATTTTGTCCATTAAATCCAGAGTCCGTTAAATCAAGTGTTTACCATAAACTAAATGTTTCTGTTGAAAAATTATAAGAGATGTTCAGATTTAGATATGTAAAATTACTGTAAAGAGTTTATTCATTAAAATATGAAGTTATATATGATCAGACTAATGATATATTATTTCTGTATTTCAGATCCACAATAACTTCAGGATTTCATAAGAATTGTGCATTTGCAAAGCTTGACAAACACAAGCTCTCTTCTGAATCCTGTGTAGAAAATAAAAGCTATGTTTGTAAGCACCAGCCACATTAGCTTACCTAAATCTAGTATAATGGTACTCGCACCATCTAAAAATAATACATTTCTAGTTTCTTTAAAAGTACTGCAATTATTTTTGTGGAACTATTTTTTAAGATATTATTTTGAGACCAGCTTTAGGTTCACAACAAAATTAAGAGGAAGGTATTGAGATTTCCCTTATTCCTCTATCCCCACCCATGCAGAGCCTCCCTTTTATCAACATCACTCACCACTGTGGTACATTTGTTACTGAGAATGATTCTACTTTGACTCTTCATAGTACTTAAAGTCCATAGTTTGGCCTGGCTGTTGTGGATCAGTAATTGAGCATCATACCATGCACCAAGAAGTCAATGGTTCAATTCCTAATCAGGGAATATGCCCGGGTTGCAGGCTCAATCCCTTTTAGGAGGTGTGCAGGAGGCAGCCTATCAATGTCCTCTCTCATCGATGTTTCTATCTCTCTATTCCTCTCTCTAAAATCATTATAAACTTTTATTTCAAAGTCTATAGTTTATCTGATGTTTCACCCTTGGTATTACAAATTTATTTTTAAATCTATATATTAATTTAAAAAATATATATCCAGTTACATATTGTACACTTTTAAAACTTCTGATATTCACTAAAATAAATCATGTACATATTATGAATTATAATATCAACAACTGTTATTTCTGCCCTTCCTGGTTTGGCTCAGTGGATAGAGTGTCAGCCTGCGGACTGAAGGGTCCTGGGTTTGATTCTGGTCAAGGGCACATGCCCAGGTTGCGGGATTGATCCCCAGTGGGGGGCGTGCAGGGGACAGCCGATCAATGATTCTCTCTCATCATTGATGTTTCTCTCTCTCTCCCTTCATCTCTGAAATCAATAAAAAAAAAGAATTGTTATTTCTAAGTCTGCAATAACATGAATAATTGAGCAAATATTTTCAAATTAATTTACTTGGCCTAGCCTTTAAATGTTCAAAATGGGGGCTGAACATCCCAGGGTTACAACGTATATGTGTGTTGAATCAGGAGCGAAATACTAGGGAAAGTTTGATTCAAGGAATTATTAACTACTTGTTGGCGAGAGCCTGAAGAGAGGGGAATAAAAGAAAATTACTTGGCTTAAGGAAGATTACCAAAATGGAAGTCACATGGATGCCAGGTCTTAGACTTCATTGAAGACAGTGTCACTAGAGAAAGCTTTACGGCAGGTATGCTCACTGGACTGTGGTAGGACAGAGCAGTTCCAAGTCTGCTGGCCCATGCGGGTGAGGATGGTCTCAAGTAATGACTAACAGGCAAGAGGGCCTCCCTGCCACACGTCAGCAGGCAGAGGCTGGAGGAGAGGGAACTGGGACCAGCCACAAACACTTGCTGGAGGGTGGACACCTCAGGAACTTCCTGCATGCGTGCAGCTCTTCACCACATCTCTGCAGCCAAAAAAGAGAACACACCGTGAAACCAGGAAGAAGAGCCCTTTCTCTTGCATGTCTCTCTAGTGCCTTGTACTAGGAAAACATCAGGTGAGCTGACAGGGAAGAAAAGGTTTATAAGACCTAGCACCATTAACTCACAAAGGGCAGTAAAGATCGATTTGGAGCCCAGAGTAATAAATTCTTAATTGACACTCAAGGTTATTACGCAACAACCCCAAGATTTCTATAGAAGAGCCATTTAAATATGTCCCACTTATCCAGAATATGGAACCAACACATATATCTTCTAAATCTGTTTTGGTACAGCATTATCAATCATTAGATTCATTTTTTGGTGCAGACTGGTGGTTTCACTGGATAATAATCAGTGTCCTTTGCTATATTTTACATGTCTGTTTTTTTTTCTCTACAGGATTTTAGATATTTTGGAAGGTACCTTGTTTTATTAAATTCTCTGTCTCCCCTTTTGATACTCTTAATTATTATGCATTAGAAGCATGTTTGATGGGCGCAATAAAGTGTTATAAAGTGTTAAGTAATGAAGAAAATAAAAATTAAAAGGATACAATATCTGTGTGACTCAAAGAGTTAATTATTGACAGAATGTGGGATGAACTTTAGTAATTTGACACAATCATTTGGAGGTATTTTTGCTGTAATTCAATTACAAGTGGGAGAGATCCTGCCCTCACTTAATAATTGCAAAATGAATTAATAGTTTATATGCATTTATCTCTTTGGATATAGATGTTGTCTTTATGTTCTGTACATTTATTCCTTAGATTCACATAGAGAAAATGTGTCAATATTCAAAACTAATTTGCATCTAATTGCTGAAGTTGCTTTGACATTTAAAACCCAGCATTTATTTTATTCATTTATTTCTCATTTCCCCTATTGTGGTTTGGTTGGCTTTCAGTTGATGTAGACTGGGTATGTATGGGCTCAACTCAAGACCACAGATAAAGCTCATATCTATTTTTAAATATTTTATTCTCTGAACAGTAGGCTACTTGGTACATAACCTCATAACAGTGATTAGCAACTCTCAGCATGTCTAGCAGAAATGTGCTTCTTGATGCCTGAACTCAGAATTCATAAACTGTTACTTCCCAGATCACATTATATTATCAAAACAAGTCACATGTCCTACCTTTTTAATTGTCTACAAAGTATACTCTTCTCATAGTGGTCAGAGGGACAAAATGTAGATTCCCCAAAAACTAATCCTATCTAATAAAGGAGACACATGCAAATTGACCGTACCTCTGCTACACCCACCATCCAATCAGCGAGTATGCAAATGATCCCAACAAAGATGGCGGTTAATTTGCATATGCAGGTGCTGAGTGGCCTGGGTCCTGGGAACATCCTCGAGACCAGGCCACTCCTAGCCTGTAGGCCCACACTTAGGCCCTGTGCTGCAGGGGTCCCAGAATGCCCCCTAGCCACTCCGGGACTATGGGTGCAGGCATCAAGTGGCTGGGGATGTTCCCGCCCCATCCCCAGCCACTTGTGCATGCTCCAGCACCAAGCAGTGGTTCGGGTCCATGCCCCCAGTCCGGTGCCCACTATGGGGGTCTGTCTGCTGGCCTCTGGGTCGTGCGGAGACCCCGGTGGACACCACTGGGTGGCGGGGACATGCCCCTAGCCCAGTGGACACAATGCAAGAGCCGCATGAGCTGCAGAGGAAACACCTTTTCTTAAAAAATATATTTTATTGATTTTTTTACAGAGCAGAGGGGAGAGGGATAGACAGTCGGAAACATCAATGAGGGAGAAACATTGTTTAGCTGCCTCATGCACACTCCCCACTGGGGATATGCCTCCAACCAAGGTACAGCTCCTAAGAGGAATCAAACCTGGTACCCTTCAGTCTGCAGGCCCGTGGTCTATCGGTCTATCCACTGAGCCAAACCAGTTTTAAGAGTAAATACCTTTTCTGACCGCTCATTGGCTAAGCTCCCTGTATGCCGCCACTTGCAGTGTTCTTGGTAACTTGGGTTATAAGAATCCAAGAAGGTGATCTAGGGTTTTTCCACCACACTCCTGAAGGAAAAAAAGAAGGTCCGCTGCTGGAGGGGCTAAGAAATGTCATATCCTGCCCTAGCCTGTTTGGCTCAGCGGATAGAGCCTTGGCCTGCTGACCACAGGGTCCAGGTTTGATTCTGATCAAGGGCATGTACCTAGGTTACAGGCTCCTCCCTGGCCGGGGCCCAGGTCATGGCTCATGCAGGAGGCAACCAATCGAAGTGTCCCTCTCACATTGATGTTTCTCTCTGTCTTTCCCTCTCTCTTCCAAGCTCTCTAAAAATCAGTGGAAACATATCCTCAGGTGAGGATAAAAAAAAAATAAAAATAAAGAAATGTCATATCCTATGAAAGACACATCTTGAAAATGCCTAAAGAAAGTTGTCATTTTTTTTCGTGGTGAAAGGACTGAAGTCCGTGTTGATGAAAACACTTTGGCAGTTGCAGTGGCTGGCAGTGGCTGCAGCAGCGGAGTAATGGGGCTGGCACCTTCCCTTGATCAGCCCGGTCACCTCCCACAGAGGGTGGCCAGACTGTGACTGAGGCCTGCTCCCCATGGACATCCCCTGAGGGCTCCCAGTCTGTGAGAGGGGGCAGGTTGGGATGAGGGAACCCCCCACCGTGCACGAATTTTGTGCACCAGGTCACTAGTTTGGATAATAAGAAGCAAAGCTACCACATACTGAGCAGATGTTCTGCACCAACCCCTGTGCTAAGCACTTTGTTATGTTAAACCACATAAATTTAGTGTTTTGCAACTCAAAAATAGCCAACTGGTTGTAATCTTACATGGTTCTACCCAATATTTCATTTGATTCTTACCATACCCTTACCATCCTATATAATAAAAGGCTAATACGTAAATTGTCCCCTCGATCGGGAGTTCAACCTGGAGTTTGACTGCGGGGGGGCGGGGTGACTGGCCAACCACCCACAGTTCCCCCCCACCCTGGCTGGCCCCAACCCTGATTGGCCCCCACATCCCAATGGGGGTGGGGCCAGCTGGCTAACCATCTGCAGCCCTCCCCCCGGCTGGCCTGGCCTGATCAGCTCCAATTGGGGCAGGCCGGCCGGACGCCACCTGTGCACAAATTCATGCACTGGGTCTCTAGTTTATAATAATAAAAGAGTAATATGCTAATTAGACCAAACAGCCAAACGACTTTCCAGACAACCTTCTGGAATGACCAGTGGGCGGGGGGTGGGGCCAGCAAGCCTGCTCCACCAGGCCAGCCATGGTGGTCCCAGTCCAGCACTGCAGCCCCTCCTTCTGCAGAGGCTGGATGGGGTACTACCGTGGTGCCTCAACCTCCCACAGCCCCTCCCCAAGCTGGCCTGGCCCCAGATCGCCTTCCTCCACCAGTGGGCGGAGGGTGGGGCCAGTGCTAAGAAGCAGTGAGCCCAGCTTCTGGTTGAGCCACATTTCCCCCCTTTCCCACCCCTGCTCAGCCATAAGCGGGCTCACAGCTGGCGAGCACAGCGGAAGCATGAGCCTCTCTCGCCTCCATGGCAGTTGGGTGGTAAGGAGCAAGGGGTCCTAGACTGGGAGAGCCCAGGACTGTGAGAGGGATGTCTGAGTTCCAGCTTAGGCCCAATCCCAGGGCGGTCCTGGACTGTGAGAGGGCACAGGCCAGGCTTAGGGGCCCCCCACAGTGCACAAATTTTGTGCACCAGGCCTCTAGTCTACAATAATAGCCATAGGAAGATGGGAAAAAGAGAGTAGTGCACCAGTAGTTAGGACCACCTATAGGAGTTATGGAAATCCCAGAATCCAGAATATAAAATACCCACATACTTTGTAGTCACATGGTTCCTCACATGATCTCAATATTGCCAGATATAAGTTTCTTAGTATTTTAACTAAAGTAACAAATTAATATTATTTCTTTATGTATTTTTTTCTCAAATTTAAAGTACAAATTACCAATATAAATTATCAAATTTTGAGGATAAGTCACCAAATTAAATGATCTGGAGATTAAGTCTGAATAAGAAATTAGTTGATCAGAGCCAATATTTCCAAATAAAAGTAATCAGACTTCCTGGGAGAGCTTTGGGAAAATGGTGATCTTTGTGTATGTAGTTAAATCTCATTCATCTCAATTGCTACTTCTCTGATATAAAATAACTACAACACGCAGCATCATAGTGACTGAAGAGTTTGTCTAAACATCTCTACCCTTCACAGATATCCAGCATAAATAACAAAAAGAGAAATAAGAAATAAGGTATTGGAGACAGAGAATCTCCTTGAGACCATAAGAAGACTGATATTTTTGTGATGAAAGGGCAAATTTATCGACATTGCTGGTTTTTATACCTACTTCATATCTTTGTCCAAACATTACATTCCCAATAGACACAGATGGGATTTCAGTTCCCTCTCACAGACGATACTTCCAATTCCTCTTATTTTGTTCAAAATGTTTTCATACAACATTTATTACCATCTCATATTATATATTTTACTTTTCTTCTGACTTACACCACAAATATTTATTCTATCACAGTTCTGGAAGCTTGAAGTCTGAAATCAAGGTGTCAACAGGGCTATGTTCACTTTGAAGACTCTAGGGGAGACTCTGTGCCCTGTCTTTCTTTTCATTTTGGGTGTAGCACTGAGTCCTTGGCATTCCTTGGCCTAAGGGGATATTGTTCCAATCCTGGCCTCGTTCATCTCATCGTTCTCCCTGTGTATCTCTGTCTCTGTGTCCAATGTCTCTCTTCTTATACATTTTATATGTATTAATTAAGGCCCATCCTACACCATATGACCTCATCTTAACTTGATTACATTTGCAAAGGCCCTATTCCCAAGTAAGGTCACATTCACTGGCTCTAGTAGATATTACTTTGGGGGTTGAAGGGGTATGGGCATGTGTTACTAGAAAGTGACTAAAAATAGCAGGTAATGTCCAAATCTTTTGTCTGGGTATCATTGTAACTAGAAACAGAATTTGGTTTGGTGTTTGTGAAAACTCATTTTCAACCATATATATGAAAGGTTGGTAGAAGAGAGGGGGAGAAATATCCTGGCATAAAATCAGAAGAAACAGTTCACTTAGAATTCATTTCTCTTTGGCATTTCAAATCGTTCATTCTTAACACTTTAAAATATAACCCAAAGTAAACTGGTTTTGTAGAGACTGATGACAATTATTTTGAAATACTTATCTCCTACACAGGTACACATATATCACATTTGCATGACATTTAAATTCCTTAATTTTACTAACATTGCATATTAGTAATTAATTTCTACAAATTAAACTCTTCCATTCTTTTAGGAGTCAATAAGACATAGTATAAAACTGGCCTCTATTACAAAAAGATAAATGTTATTAGAAGTCAGTTAACTAAAATTTTTACCATAAAGGGGTGGAAAAATCTATAAGATATGCAAAAATCCAAACGATTTCTGATGATGTAAAATGACAGCATCTCATCTGCATATAGATCATTGAGCTAGCTTATAGTTAATGCAATTGCTGTAGTATACATTTCCTTAAGCAGACTGATTTCCTTCACCTGGATCAATCACAGATTAGAAATTGTCAAAATTTTAATTTGATTTATAGGCAAATCTCATCTTTATTATACCTAATTTTTCAAAGACATAGATTAACAATTTATAGAGTTTATAATGCATTTGTTTTATTACCTGTTTAGCATGACCAAATACTCTTTCATAGTCTTCAAAACACTCATCACTTATAAATGACTAGAGGCCCAGTGCACAAAATTCATGCATGGGATGGAGGGTCCCTCAGCCTGGCCTGCACCCTCTCCAATCCAGGACTCCTCAGGACTGCTGGCTCCTAACCGCTCACCTGCCTGCCAGCCTGATCCCCCTAACTGCTCTCCCCTGCTGGCCTGATACCCCTAACTGCTCTCCCCTGATGGTCCGATCCCCCTAAGTGCTCTCCCCTGCTGGCCAGATCCTCCTAACTGCTCTCCCCTGCCTGCCTGATTGCCTCTAACTGCCTCTACCTCAGCCCTGCCATCATGGCTTTGTCCAGAAGTATGTCCAGAAGGTTGTCTGGAAGATGTTCAGTCTAATTAGCATATTACCCTTTTATTAGTATAGATGCCACCTTGTCCTAAAAATGCAGGTTGTTCCCAGGTTTTCTTATCGTGGAAGGGGAGCCCGCAGTAGCATCCTGGGTTCTGACCAGGGCTTATGCACTTGTGCTTTATCTCAGCAGATGAGATTCCTAGAAGAAGGCTCTTGGATGTACCTTGAACATTTCTATCGAATTTGCCAAATCATCCTCCAAAAATGTTGAACCACTTTAAACTCCCACCAGCAACCATGTGTGTGCCCTCCGTCCCACTTTGATGCCAATATCATTGATTTCCCCCTAGAAGCTTCCCTCCCATCAGCCAGGACTGCTTGGTACTTGAGCCAACCTCAGTGTTTAGCCCGGGACTTGATTTCCCGAGATAGAATTATGGAGGAGGAAAAATAGTTTTCCTTTACCCTTCTGAGTTCTTAGAGGAGGCCCTTGTAATGAAAGACAGATTGCCAAGAGAAAAACAAAAGTTCATTAACATGTGTACCTCATGTATATGTGGGAGATCCCAGGGAAAAAATGAGTAACTTCCCAAGATGGCTTAGAATGCAGATTTAAATACCTTCTTCCTAGGGAAAGGGGATGGGAAATGTAGGCCTCTTAGAGGAGAGTAAATGATTTTTAGGAAAGATGAATAGGGGTGGGGCGATATAGTTTGTAACAAAGTTTGGGTGTGATGTCAACTTCTAGTCTCCTGTCCTGTGAAAGGAGTGAGTCTTCGCTGGCTGATGACACTTTTCCCGTCGAGGGGACCTATGGCATTTAAGTTCCTTTTGGGGGGTCCGATTTTAGGCAGATCAGGAGGAATTCAGTGAAAGCCTCTCAAGCATCTGCAGCTCAAGATCATCAATATAACAACACAGCATATGCTGGGGTGGCATGTTCTCTGACCTTCAGAATAAACCCAACAAAAGCTTGTTTCCTCTCTTAGATGATTTTCCACAGTAGCGTTATTCCCTGGAGACGGTATTCTGACCAGACCTTCCTGGGAGTGGTCAGAACATACCCTGTGCTTTAGAAAGGTGTGGGCCACATCACTAAATAAGCCAGGGTCAGTTTTCTCATCTTGTGGAAAGGGAGATAAAGTTATGGTATTTATCTCCCTTTCCACAGGTTTCCTGTGGGTTTGTGTCTCTGCCGCGGCCCCAGCACCGCCGCGGCTGTGGGGCTTGGGGATGCTGGGTGCCGGGCCCCCCTGCGGGCTCGTGTCTCTGCTCCTCCGGCCCCAGCGGCCCCAGTGCTGCCGCAGCCACGGGACTTGGAGCTGCTGGGTACCGGGGCCCCCTGCAGGCTTGTGTCTCTGCTCCTCCAGCCCTTGTGGCAGTGGTGACAAAGCAGGCCCAGAGGCCCTCTGTGGGTGGGGTGGGGCAGAATGCCTGTGTCATCGCCTGGTGACAATGCAAGAGTTTTGGTCCAGCCACCATCTTTGTCGCAGAGAGACAGTCCATTTGCATATTCCCTCTTTATTAGATAGGATAAGATTTGCTTAAAAGATACTTTTGCACTAAGCCCATGAAATGTGGAGAGACCAGACTGAGTGGTGATTCTTTGCCTATTCATGCTTCAGAGTTCAAAAGATCATATGTTCATGTTATCCTATAACATTTAGTGATTCTAACAGTTTGGGGATAGAGTGAAAAGGCAGAGAGAAAAACTAACCTCAAAAAAGAATGGCAATATCAACTGTACCTGAAACCAGATAGTTTTCTTTTGCGTGAACATTTCCCAGATAACTTATTTTAGACTAATTTGCAAAGCTAATCCAGTTTGTTACAAAGTAAAAACATTAGTTGGATTATTGTTCCTCTCTCCAATGATGTATTGGAAATAATCTCCATGATGCCATAACACATTTATCCATTCTATTGGTAAAGAAAACTAAAAATGAATGAGATAAAAATTAAGCTTAAAACAAATAATTTAGCCATTTTCTCTCAAAACAGGATAACTACTGCTAACCAACCCTGCCTCCCCCTGCACCCCCAAATTAGAAAGCCTTCCATATTCTTTAGAGAAGGTTGTTGTGTTGGTTTTACTCTTCTTTTGTGTGAACGAAGTACATATATTTCATCCCATAATTTTCTGACCTCAATTAACTTCTCAGAATATATCAGGTAATAATTAATAACATTGTTCACAGGGTTTTCAAATGATTTACTTAGAGGATGGGATAAAACCATACTATAGAATTTCTTTTTTATCGTTTACAAGTGCAATTTTATTTAATTTTTTATTTTTTATTACAGTTTACATTCAATATTATTTCATATTAGTTTAAGGTATTGAGCATAGTGGTTAGGCATTTATGTAATTTATGATGTAATCCCCAAATAAGTCTATTACCCATCTGGCACCATATATAGTTATTTCAATATTATGGACTATATTCCCTAGGCTTTACATCCCCATGACAATGTTATAACAACCAATTTATAGAATTTTCTTTTAGGATTTTTCAAATTCAGCAAGAGTGCCTCTCAATTGAAATTTTTATAATCTGTGGTTTGTTTTGTTACCTTTTTTACCCTTTGGTGAGAATATTTAAGTTCTATCTCTTAGTAAATTTTAACTATAAAATACACTGTTATTGACTTTAGTCCCCCTGTAATAGATTAGATCCATAGGCCTTATTCATCTTATAACCGAAAGTTTGTACCTTTTTACCAACCTCACTTATTTTCTTCACCCTCCCCCAACTTCTGGCAACCACTTTTTAATGAATTTCATATTTTTTAATTCTACATACTTTCTCTGTTTAGCTTATTTCACTAAGCAAACTGCCTTCAGGTTCATCCTTATGACAAATCACAGAAATTTCTTTTTCTCATGGGTGAATAATAATCCTCTGTGTGTGTAACATTTTCTTTATCCATTCATCCATTGAAGACACCTAGGTTGCTTTCTAACATTAATTATGGTGAATAATGCTTCAATGAACATGGGAGTACAGATATCTCTGTAATTAATTATGTTGCCCTGAATGGATATCTCAGTTGGTTAGAGCATTGTCCCCATATGCCAAAGTTACTGGTTGATCCCTGGTCAGGGCACATATATGATTTCACTCATTTGTGGAATATAATGAACATAAACTGATGAACAAAAACAGATCCAGAGAGAGAGAAGCACAGATCAGACCATCAAATCTCAGAGGGAAGGTAGGGGAGGGTGGTGGTAAGGAGGAGAGCTCAACCAAAGGATTTGTATGCATGTATATAAGCCTAACCAATGGACACAGACAACAGGGGGGTGAGGGCATGAGTGGGGGAGTAGAGGGCAATGGGGGAATAAGGACACATATGTAATACCTTAATCAATAAAGAAAAAAAAAAGAATCAAACAATGCTTTTCTGTTTTTGTTTTTTAGGTGTTTTTTTTTGTTTTTTTTTGTAATAGATGCACAATTCTGTCAATTTATTAAAAAAATTTAAACGGTAAAAAAATTAAATTAATTAATTAATTAAAAATATTTAAAAAACAATCAAAGAACAAGTTGATTTCTTTCTATTATCTGTCTAATCTCTTTCCCATCTCTATTCTGAAAATCATTCAATAAATTAAAAATTATAAAATAATTGTGTTGTTTCTTTGGATACACATTCAGAAATGAGATTGCTGGATCATATGGTACTCCCGATTTTAATTTACTTATTAATGAAGATAAACATTTCCTCTTTTCTTGATGTAGTATGAAAAAGATGAAAAAATTCTATCTGATACACACTAGATAATTTAAATGTAATGTTTTATTTCTTCTAATGTTCATGTGTCACTTAACATGTGTTTTCAAAGTCTACTATTTCTGCCTCCCCAGTTATGGTCAAGTGAAATTTTTAAAAATTACATTTGTTTTCCTCCTACATAGTTAGACTTGGGTGTTTGTCATTTACCACAAATATTTCTATTAAAATACAAACTACTAATTATAATTTGAATATGAATGAATACATAATATGAGTATTAATTTAACATTTCAATTTTATATACTATGGTATAGTTCAGTGTTGCTTACTGTCTTATCCTTCACAGACATTTATTAATATCAGGAAAATTTATATTTCTAATATACAAATAATAAAATTAAATACAGCAATTTTAAAAACAAGAGAGTGTGAGAAGATATATTTGAGAATAAATATTTGTGACAGTTACTATATGTTGAAAATGTAGTAATTCTTCAGAATATTAGTGACAAACATCATTAAGTAGCTATTGTTAATAAATTATGGTTTTATATTTCTATTATAATTAAAATAACATAATGAGTGTATAAATAAAATGAGGTGATGCCATTATTTAGCAACCTTGTCTAAGAGTAGAACTTAAACATCTGAGATACTCTTCTCAAGGCCTAAGATTTTGTGATTTTAAGATGAAATAAGTTAACAGTATGAGTGGTCAAGTCTTTCGTCCCAGAAATCTTTTAGAATATGAAAACAATTTCTCAGAGGCACTTACCAATGGACAAACTAAGTGACACATTACAAGCTCAAAGTCTCCTATATTCGGAAGATGTGTGATGAGATAAATCATCTTCAAAATTGGCCAAGTGTAAGAATTTCCTGTTCAAACTCTAAGTGACACAGTGATGAGAAATCTACTTTTTTTCTACTTTTGATTCACTCTCAGTCTTCACAGGACAGTCTGTGGAGATCACAGACATTGTTTGTTTGCAGGAGTGACCTGGCCTCTCACTTAAACACTAAAGGATTCATAACTTTCTGGCTTCCAGAGGTATGTGTGTCTACTCTCCTGTCTCTCTACTGGCCCAGTTCATTTAATGGGAAATTACAAATGTTAGATGTGGTACTACTGAAGTACAATTCACATACAATCAAATAAAAGAAAACATTGCTATCCTTATTTGTACAATTTAGGGTAAAAAGAGTAAAATATGAAATATGTTGGTAGATATCTTAAAATATTCAAGTTTTTGCCTGTACAATACTACTAAAGAGCATACATACATGTATATTTGGGCTTGAAAATCAGTATAACTTCAACAAAATCCCATTGGATTTTGTAATTAATAGATATAATTATAAATGTATATTATTTCATTTTTATCCTAGATTTTAAAAATAAATTCTTAACAAAAATTCATCAAGTCATGAAGGTAAAACATAATTCCTCATACATACACTTCAATTAAATAAAATCAGTGTGACTTGCAATGAAAATCAGGATTTAATAGTCTCAGTAAAATGCTTTTTTAAACTTTCACCAAAAATCTTCGTTGTTGAATATTTAAACTTAATTATAAACAATCAAAATACTTTTTAGAAATTGAACAACACATACAAAAAGATGCTACACTGATAAGAGACTCCTGTCTAATGATTTATGTTTTCATTGTCTGTTAAGAATCAGAAATACTAACAAGGCAATTGTGTTAAAATAATTAAAACAAGTGACATATTGAGAGTTTATAAATGTCAGATTGAGTGTTATCTTTACATGCATTGTATCTTAACATATTTTTATTCCCACCTTAGATTAGTAAGCTAGGTTGTTAAACACTAAGTAACTTTTAAAGGTAATACATTATCAATTTCAAAGCCAGAATTTATTCTAGATCTCACTGACTGCAGAACCCATTGACTGAATTATTGAATAAATTATCAGATTTGTTACATTTGCCTACACACTAAAGTCACCTTCACTGACTTTGATAGCCATAGGATCTTTCTGGAATTTTGTACCAACAATGTTCCTCATAAATTATATAGACATTTATTAATCATTTTATGATTTCATATCTTAACCGTTAAATAAATTGTAAGTTACTTGTGTAAAGTTAGTATTTTTAAAAATCCTTTAACGTTCTATTGCTTTTATTATTTGTAAGTTTTGGACACTTTTGGTGTGTCATGTAGCATTTTTCAGCATATAAAATATTTTCTTAAATTATAATGATTTCTCAGAACTCCACAATTATTTAAAATATCACTTGATATTTTAAAATATCATCTGCCTTTTTAATAAATAAATATAAGTGACTAAATAAAATTAATTTATTACAGAAAAGTATTATATATTCTAATACTACTATTCACCCAACTTTAAAACACTCAATATGTTTAGTACTGAATTAAAAATTGTCATAAAAATTAGCTGAAACCGGTTTGGCTCAGTGGATAGAGCGTCGGCCTGCGGACTGAAGGGTCCCAGGTTCGATTCCGGTCAAGGGCATGTACCTTGGTTGTGGGCACATCCCCAGTGGGAGGTGTGCAGGAGGCAGCTGATCGATGTTTCTAACTCTCTATCCCTCTCCCTTCTTCTCTGTGAAATATCAATAAAATATATTTAAAAAAAAAATTAGGGCATCACTTTTTTTCTATACAGCATTTTAATTTTCACAGTTATTCTAACTGTATTAAAATGTTTCAGTGGAATCTGACTTTAATAATGATATCATTATTCTGAATTTCTTTACTATTCTTGAAAAACTTCTTATTTTTCATTGCTTCAACCAATAATATTATGTCAAACATAGCATATCATTTTAAGAACTATTATTCTATCATGAAACACATTTAAATCTCTACGTAAATTAGAACAAGACTTCACACTGGTCAAATGCAAAGTAAGTGCTATTACTTATCTCACACTCCACCCCCAAAGACTATGGTTGGGGTGTTGTCATTGTTCACATCATTTATTAATTACTTAAGTCCTGTTACCATACACACCATCCCTGTCATTGCTCAGCCTCAGAGATGGATGTCCAACAAGAAAATGACTCAGAAATGAATCTGGCTAAGGACTTAAGGAGACAGCAAGTGAAAGGTAAGGGCATGAAAAGCTCCATTGTACCAACTGAAAAATAAATATTCTATGTGGGAATAAACTTTCAAGTGCTTTTCAAGATCTTCAATAGAATTACAAGGATGACTAAAGCAAAGGTGACACATTTAATGGACTCACAGTGTAAGTGTTCTAGGTGGTGCAGCTGGGATATAGAGGTGTGCAAAAGAGTAGGGAATTAGCTCACATATCTTTTCATTTGTAAGGGTCAGAGCTTGAAGTTGGAACACAGTATTCTAATATGAAATCTGAGGGCTAATTTCATTCAGGCATTGTTGTAAGGTGTCGTCTTTGACCAACAACTCATGGAAAATTGTGAAAATGAAATGGTACATCTGAGAGGAACATTCCACTGGTAGATATGGTTTTGGGGTTCAACTTTATATATGATTTGTTGTGCATGTGGGTTCTCTTACATGTAAATTGTCTAAATAATGTCTCCATCTCTCCTTTCTCTTCCTGCAGATTCACCATCACCTCCAGAGAAGCTCTTTGCCGGGATCCTGGGAGTTATCTGCCTTATCTTGATGTACAGTGTAGTAAGAGTGATACATTTTATGCCTTGTAAGCTTTTGGAAGATTTTAAGGAAACGTCATTTTAAAGAATCTGAGTGCCTCTAAGTATTTCATAATACAGTATTACAGAATAGAATTCTAATTTTAATGTCTACATTTAGATAAATGTGCTATGCTGAATTAGTCAAATGCATAGAGATAGAATAATTTGTAGAATATATTTTACACATATTTATATATTCTGATTTCATAACTTAAACACATACTTTATAGAAATCCACAAGACCTTATTGAGAAATACAAATTAATTCTTGGTATTGGGTAAGCCAATATTGTAAGAGATGCTAAAGTTTGTTCCCATAGGCTTTTAAAATATTTCCCCCTAAATCTGTATTACTTTATTCATTTTTCTTAGTAAATCAATTTTGTTACAGATAATTCTCATCATAGACAATATTTAAAAAACTTCGAGCTAAAACCAAAAATTATTATGATTTATTTAAATTAATTATGTTTTAAACAATTACCTTAATTTTTTAAGGTACTGGTAAACTGGAGAAGAACAATTCATCCCCCAAAACAAAGATCCTGAAAGGTACACAATAATTTTCAAAGTTCTGATACTAGCAAAATTTATATTTTGTCTCTATCCTAAGCTTGGCAAAAATGACAATAGACTTTTTCAGGGGGGAGAACATATATTATAAAATGAGCAATAAATATTTACAAATAATTATAAAAAAGTATTTCTTCTTATGCAACAATATGAAGAAGTATTTACTTAAAATCACCATATCCACTGTCGCCAATTATCTCAAAATGCCTACTGTTCTATTATGTTGAGACAAAATCCCATTGCTATTCTAAAAAAAAAGTGGTTTCATTCAATGACTTCTAGAATATTAGAGATTGAATGTTTTTCTTTGTGTTATTTCTTTATGTGAGCACATGAATTAGGCAGTAAGGGGTGACCCTTATCCCTGAGTGGGTGTATGTATCAGCCTGTGAATGTGCATAGATATTATGCACAGATATGTATGTATCTGTGCATATATGTAGATTAATTTTTTATTCAAATTGTGTTCAGTTAAACATTTATAATTTTTCTTTAGCAAATCATTGTGGTCATTGTCCACTGGAGTGGTTTACATATTCCAAAAATTGCTATTATATTAGTAGTGAAAATAAAACATGGAATGAGAGTTTGCTGGCCTGTGCTTCAAAGAACTCTAACCTGCTTTATATAGATAATGAAGAAGAAATGGTAAGATTTTAAGTGTTTCAAACATTTTATTAAAAGCTTACTTTAGTCTATATTGTATGAACAAAGTTGACATATATTCTTGTACATATTTTAGTTATCATTTTGAAGTGTTAATATTCTGTTTTTGGTTTACATTTTATTTATATTTGATAACATTCATGCACATTTGGTAAGTTTCAATCTTGCTTTTCATAGAAAACCATGTTTTTATAAATGCTTTTTCTCTAGAATAAACTTTGCTATTTACCTTTACCACATGTCTACGACACTAAAGATACCATAACTGTGCAAATTGGTTACAAAGTGAATAGAACCATGCAATTACAAATCAGATCCCAAATAAAAGTTTCCAGCCTCCGCAGCCCTGCTACTGCATATTCTTTCATCACATCTTTTCCCTCTTTATTTAGCCACTGTCCTAGTTTTTAATATGACGGGATGTGTGCCTGTTCTGGATTTTCATATAAATGGAATCATACAGTGTGCTTTTTCTTCATTTTCACCTCCATCTGATACGTTTTACAATTTATTTATATTGCTGCATTTATCTGCAGTTTGTTAATTTTCACTGCCAGTTATGGGAATGTAACATTTTAAAGTCGATTCTATCTCATGTCTCTCATTGGGGATGTGAGTTTCATGCCCTCAGCAATAAAAAGCCATGCTGGGTCCATTGATTTTAGTTATAGGGTCCCCTTTGCTGGTCCTGCCTGCCTCCAGCCCTCCTATCTTGGTTTCTCTTGGGGGAAGGAAAACTTACTCTGCTTTTTTTTTTTTTTTTTTAATTTGTTAGCAGGTGTCTTAATGGATCGCCCTGCAGGCTAGGCTGGTGTTGCTGGGCAGAACTCTCTCTCTAATGTATGGGAGGAATGGCTTCCTTTGAACCACCTCCTATAATGCTGTATTGGATATTGGGAAACAGCAGGCTTAGGTTACTGCTGTTGGGTGAAGATATGAGTTACCCTGTCGCTCTGTTGTTCTCTAATCTTGGGGTACCAAACCATTTTCCCTTTCTCTTTCCACATTCAGAGCTCTCCTTTACTTACATCTTTCACTAGTTCTAGAATTTGTAGTTGCATTTAGCAGGGAATAGCAGAGACATGAGTCTCCGACACCTAGACTACTGGATTCCACCAACACACAAATAGATCACTTCAGGTCTTATCTGGTTCAAGAATGGTGTGAGGCACAGAAAATCAAATTTTTGGCTTCCATGTCATTTGTTTTCTTAATGGCAATCCCTTAATTTTTTCTAAAACCTAAATTATGGGAAACATAGTAGAGATCTACATGGTTTTATTCACAGTACCATATACTTAAAATAAGTATTTGAAAATTTATTTAAAGCCTTGTTATGTTAATTTTGTCAACATTGGTAACTACTAGATTACATATATCAGGATTTTCTTTGTTAACATCACTACTAAGTCTCAATGTTCAAGAACATAAACTGATGAACAAAAACAGATCCAGAGACAGAGAAACATCGATCAGGACATCAAACCTCAGAGGGAAGGTAGGGGAGGGTGGGGGTAAGGGGAAGAGATCAACCAAAGGACTTGTATGCATGCATATAAGCCTAACCAATGGACACAGACAACAGGGGGGTGAGGGCAAGAGTGGGGAGGATAGGGGGGTAATGGGAGAATAAAGACACATATGTAACACCTTAATCAATAAAGAAATTTTAAAAAAGAATTAATTTTAAATCAAAAGTAGAAAAGATACAAACATGGCTGAAAAGTATTAGCAATATGAATTCTTGGTTTATGATTTTATGTTTAATATTGATTAAAATCCAACATCTTATTTTTTTCTGAAATGAAGGATCATATGAAAGTACACTACTTGCATTTAAAAAATAATACAAACTTTCACGATGATCATTTAAGTAAAAATTCCTTATTTTGGGGCAGAAATTTCTGAGTTCCATGTTTTCTACATCATGGGTTGTTCTCAAAATGTAGGATCTTTTGAAAGAATACACTACTTGCTTTAAAAAAATAATCTTTCATGTTGATTATTTAAATAAAATTTCTTTATTTTGGGGTAGGAATTTCTGAAATCCATTTTACCACCATCATGGGTTGGAGTTTTTCGTAATAGCAGTGATCATCCTTGGATGTTGATAAATGATTCAACTTACAAACTAAAGTAAGTTGTTTTTTAAATACTTCTTAAAAAATGTAAAAAGGAAACTTTTAAAAGACTATTATTAATACATTGTTTTAGTTGAACTATAAACATGAAGAAGGAAGTTCAAAGTTAATGAAATGTTGATATAAATATTAAAAAATGACTACCCAGTTTTCCTAATAACCAACTCTTACTAATATTATGTAAAGAGTATAATTACCTATTTTCAAAATGTTTTCCTATTACAATTACATGAAAAATGCTATTTATTGTTTTATGGATTATATCCATACACTATAACAACAAAATTATGCATATTTCTTCGTTACAGAATAACAGACTTATCTGGTAAAGGTGACTGTGCTCTGCTAACCCTCTATGGCCTCATATCATGTAATTGTGGATTTCCAAAAATATACAGTTGCAAGCATAAGCTTTAGAGTTAAAACACCTGAGTTTGGATTCTGTCAGGTAACTTTATTTTTCATGAAATGAAAATAGTATTATTTGCATAACTCTTTTTTTGCATAACTCTTAAAATGAATTATATTATTTGTTCTAATACTGAAAAATTCCTTAACAATGATTAGAGAATAATATACACATTCAAATGTACAGATATCATTACTTTTAATTACTGACTTTGTTTTTGTTCAATATTGTATTTGTGGCATTCAACCTTTCTAAAAGATCACATTGTAAGGCAAACCCACAGAGGCGCAAAGTGGACCAGTGGTTGCCAAGAGTTGAAGAGAGGTGGGAATAAGAAATGACTGCAGCCGAAACCGGTTTGGCTCAGTGGATAGAGCGTCGGCCTGCGGACTGAAGGGTCCCGGGTTCGATTCCGGTCAAGGGCATGTACCTTGGTTGCGGGCATATCCCCAGTGGGAGGTGTGCAGGAGGCAGCTGATCGATGTTTCTCTCTCATCGATGTTTCTGGCTTTCTATCCCTCTCCTTTCCTCTCTGTAAAATACCAATAAAATATATTAAAAAAAAAAAAAAGAAAGAAATGACTGCAGCCCTAACTGGTTTGGCTCAGTGGATAGAGTGTCGGCCTGTGGACTGAAGGATCCCTGGTTCGATTCCGGTCAAGGGTATGTACCTTGGTTTGCGGGTACATCGCCAGTAGGAGGTGTGCAGGAGGCAGCTGATTGATGTTTCTCTCCCATTGATGTTTCTAACTCTCTATCCCTCTCCCTTCCTCTCTGTAAAAAAATCAATAAAATATATTTTTAAAAAAAGAAATGACTGTAAATTGGCACACTGTTTGGAGGGCTGAACATTTTTTAAATTTTGATCATGGTGACAGTTGCGAACTCTGGGAATATGCTAAAAATCACTGATATATACTCTCTGAATGGATGAATTTTATGCTTTGTAAATTACACATTAATAAAAACATTTAAAAAACACTTGGGATTATATTTGGGACTGCATTTAAACTTTAATCTATAAAGATTAGTCATTTTACAATATTGACTCTTCCAACTAATATCATGCTTCATCCTTCTATGTAATAAGTTTCCTTTAATATCTCTACTATATTTTTAATTTTCCTATATTAAAGTCTTACAGAAATATGGGTATTTTACAGTCACAATTTTGTAAATAACTTTTATTTTTTAAAACATTTAGTAATTTTTGCTGCTTCAAACAGAAAAACACTTGAGCTTTGGGGCAGCATGGATGGACCTGAAAAATATTATGCTAAGTGAAATAAGCCAATCTGAGAAAGACAAATATAACATGATCTCACTTATTTGTGGAATCTAATGAACATAATGAATTGACCAACAAAATAAGACCCGAAGCATGGAGGCATGGAACAGACTGACATACCTCAATGTAGGGTTGGGGTGGGACGAGAAGAGATAAACCAAAGAACTTATATACTTACTAGAGGCCTGGTGCACAAAATTTGTGCACGAGTAGGGTCCCTAGGCCTGGCCAATGATCAGGGCTGATCTGTGGGGCAACTAGCGGGATGATCAGGGGGCCCCTGCTCATACCCACCATGGTTGGACTGGTGCCGCCTGCTTGCCGGTCCCGCCTCCCCCCCCTTCCCCGCCGCCACCGCTAGTTGGGGCCTGTGGGCTGGGGACACTCCGGTGTTAAGCATCTGCCCCCGGGCAGTCAGTGCACATCATAGCAACCAGTCATTCTGCCAGTCATTCCACCGTTCGGTCGATTTGCATATTAGGGTTTTATATAGATAGATATGCATAGCCCATGGACATGAGCAGTAGGGTATTGAGAGCCTGAGGTGGGGTTGGGGCAAGGAGGAGGAAGATAAGGGGGGAATGGGAGATGACTGTAATACTACCAACAATAAAAATATATTTTAAAAAAGAAATACAATTGAGGTTTACATGTTGATCTTGTATCCATTGACTTCCCTGATTTTTTTTCAATTTTATTAAATTTAGTGAGGTAACATTTATTAGTAAAATTACATAGGTTTCAAGTGTATTGTTCTATGATACATCATCTGTATATTGCATTGTGTGCCCACCACCCGAAATCAAATCTCCTTTCATCACCATACACTTGACCCTCTCTACTCTTCACTATCCCCCACCCTCCTTTCGTTCTGCTAACCACCATTCTGTTGTCTGTGTCTATTAGCATTTGTTTTTTTGTTTGTCTTATTTGTTCATTTGTTGCTTTCAGTTTTATATTCCACATATGGGTGAAATCATATGGTTCTTGAATTTTTCTGTCTGATTTATTTCATTTAACATGATATTCTCAAGATCCATCCATGTTGTTTTAATAAAATATACAGATGATGTATTACAGATATGTACACTTGAAACCTATATACTTTTATTAATCAACTAGAGGCCCAGTGCATGAAATTTGTGCATGGGGGTGTGTGTCCCTCAGCCCAGCCTGCACCCTCTTCAATCTGGGACACCTCAAGGGATGTCCAACTGCCCATTTAGGCCCAATCCTACTGGGATTGGGCTTAAACAGGCAGTTGGACATCCCTCTCACAATCCAAGACTACTGGCTCCCAAGTGCTCGCCAGCCTGCCTTCCTGATTGCCCCTAACTGCTTCTGCCTGCCAGCCTGATTGATGCCTAACTGTTCCCCTGCCAGCCTGATTGCTCCTAACTGCCTTCCCCTGCAGGCCTGGTCACTCCCAACTGCCCTCCCCTGCAGGCTTGGTCACCCTTAATTGCCCTCCCCTGCAGGCCTGGTCCCCCCAACTGCTCTCCCCTGCAGGCCTGGTCACCCCTAACTTTTCTCCCCTGCAGGCTTGATCGCCCCCAACTGCCCTCTGTTGCAGGCCTGGTCCCTCCCAACTGCTCTCCCTGCTGGCTATCTTGTGGCAGCCATTTGTGTCCACATGGGGGCAGCCATCTTGTGTGTTGGAGTGATGGTCAATTTGCATATTACTCTTTTATTAGATAGGATGCCAGCCCTATAAATTCAATAAACATTTTTATTTAAAAATTAGATGTAAAAAAATAAATGTTCTGCTCATCAAAGGTAGTCATCTACAAAATGTAAGGGAAACCTACCAAATTAGATAAAATATTTGCAGATCACATACATGATAAGGAGTTAATATCCAAAACATATAAGGAACTCATATAATCCAACAGCATAAAAACAAATAATCCTATTAAAAATGGGGAAAGGACCCAAATAGACATTTTACCAAAGGTATACAAATGGAAAAAGGTTCATACAAAGGGCTCAACATCACTAATCATAAGGGAAATACAAATCAAAACCATAATAAGATATCACATCACAACAATACAAGAGATAACAAATGCTAGTGAGGATGTGGGAAAAAGGGGAACCCTTGCACACTGTTGGTGGGAATGTAAACTAGTACAGCCATTACGGAAACCGCTATGGAGATTCCTCAAAAACTTAAAAATAGAGCTATCACTTTATACAGCAATCCCAATTTTGAATTTATATACCAATAAAATGAAGATAGGGTACCTGTACTCCCATGTTCATTACAGTATTATTTACAATAGCTAACATATATAGACAGCATAAGGGTCTATCAACAAATGAATGGATAAAGAAGATGTAGTATATTTAAATGTATGCAATGATTATTATTCAGCCATGAGGGAAAAGAACTCATAATTTTTTTAATCTTATTCTTTAGGTGCAACTTACAATAGCCCTGTGAACAAAGCATTACTCATTACCTGTTGTATTCTGAGAAGTATAAAAATGTGTGGTAAAAATATGGGGTCCTTAAACCTATAATTTAATGACACAGAAGAATAGAAAAGGCAACACAAATAATTTTCCCTAAGTGATAATATACTTATTCAAGGAACTGAATAGAATTTTTATGAGAAAACAATGCCTACAGATATATTGAATAATAAATATGTGGCAATAGAGATGGCATTATAGATCCTGAGAAAAGAATGGTCATTCAATAAAGGTGATGGAAAAAGTCATTACTCTGTGGAAAAATAATGACTACCAAAGATCTAAGTATGAAAAAAAGTCCTCACAAGTTTAATAGAAAACATACCAAAATGCCTCAAGATCTTTAGTTAAGGATACATTTTTTCAATCAAATTCCAAAAAACACAACAAATTATAAATAAATGAAAATAATGCAAGAAAATAAGTAATTAAAAAAACACTCCATATTGCTAATAAAAATTTGAAGTCATCTGATTTGTAGGTCATGAGTGACATTTACTTCAGAGGAATTTTGAAAAGATTTATTATTTATATGACTGTTTATTTATAAATTCTAAGATAATACCATAGGGGAAAATTTTTCTTCTGTTCCATTCAGGGGTCCTCAAACTACGGCCAGCGGGCCACATGCGGCCCACCGAGGACATTTATCCGGCCCGCCGGGTGCTGCTGCCTGTCCTGCTTAGCAGCCGACTCATCCCGGGCCCGCAGTGCGCATAGGAATTTGTTCATAGGTTTTTTTTTAAACTATAGTCCGGCCCTCCAACGGTCTGAGGGACAGTGAACTGGCCCCCTGTTTAAAAAGTTTGAGGACCCCTGCATTATATGATACTAGAGGCCCAATGTGCGAAATTCGTGCACTTGGGTGGGGGTGTCCCACTCAGCCCAGCCTGCACCCTCTCATAGTCTGGGAGCCCTTGGGAGATGTCCTACTGCCAGCTTAGGCCCAGTCCCCACAACATCCTTAGCGCTGCCCTGCCACTGCTGTTACGCTCGCCAGCCATGAGTGCGGCTCCTGGCTGAGTGGCACTCTTCTTGTGGGAGTGCACTGACCACCAGGGAGCAGCTCCTGCATTGAGCACCTGCCCCCTGGTGGTCACTGCTCATCATAGCGACCAGTTTTTCCGCCGTTTGGTCGATTTGCATATTAGCCTTTTATTATGTAGGATAGATTGATATTATACAAACAAAAATGAAGTCGTCTAGCATGGGCTAAGTTAATGTAACGAAAACATTTCTTTGTGAAAGCAATTACATCTTAATAGAATTGCTTATTTTTAGAATTATGGAAAGTTTCAACTGAGATGGGGCCAAGAAATTTCTCCACTCCTAGCTCAGGAAATTATGACAAATAATATTAGTTGCCAAGATGCTGACCTGTTCTACTTCCTGTCCCATCAAAGTATACATTCAAGATTTATGGGATCTTTGTCATGTGTTCATCCCGTTACAATGTTCTAGTTGACACTGTACATGCCCCACCCGGTACATTATACCTCGCTGAATGTTCTGAATAAATATGTTAGGTTGTGAATAGATAGATCCTAAATACATATTTGTTAAAGTATGTTTGCAGATTATTTGCTGTTATATTGCTCAACTTGTCACTTCTGATTCGGTATGCCCATGCATATCCAGACTCAGCTCTATTTCTTCCAGTTCATTTTATTTACTTTATTGCTCATATGAATTTTAGAATTTGTCTTTTTTGGCATGTCCTTATTAAATTAAATACATTTACAGAAAAGTCAAATTACAACAGTTTAATTTTTCAAAACCATGCATCTTATGCTTTTATTGCTTGTCAACTGTTCAGTAAACACTTCTGACCATGAAGTTTTAGTGTCACAACTTGACTTGACCATCCTGCCCGGAGGACTGTTTCTCATGACGAAGTTGCACTGTGGTCTTGTTACCTCCTCCCTTGATGGTAGCAACACAGGAAGGGCTTAACACATTCTCAGCCATGTAAGTTAGATTGTATCATATTTGCCAAGGAGGCCAGTTGATTAAGCCTTGGTGGTATTCTCACTTAAGAAAAGTAATTTCTAAATAGTTTATTGAAGTGGGGGGGATGTCAAATGATTTGAAACCAGGCCTTTGGAAAATATCGTAATTTTCTTTCCCTTGCAGTTTCAATAGGTCAGATAAATATGCACAGATGAGACCCATACATGTATTTTTATAGTCAAATTATTGTTTCTACCTGCACTCATTTTTGTTGGTTTTATTGCATTTATGAGAAAGTATGTTTTCTGAAATCTATGTCATGTACTTTTGCAATTTCATGTATAACCGAAGCATCCCTAATGTTCAGCAAATCTTTAATAGAAGGTCCATCATGACAGAGTGAGTATATGCTCACCACTGAGAAGGAAATTAGAATTTCTTTGTACATAGTATTTCTTTATACGTGTAAGGTTCATTTTTAATTCAATACTAGAGGCCCGGTGCATTAAATTTGTGCATGGGGGGTGTCCCTCAGCCCAGCCTCTCCAATATGGGACCCCCTAGGTAGGATAGGGACTAAAGGGGCATTCGGATATCCCTCTCACAATCCAGGACTGCTGGCTCCCAACTGCTTGCCTGCCTGCCTTCCTGATTGCCCCTAACCACTTCTGCCTGCCAGCCTGATCACCCCCTAACCATTCCCCTGACAGCCTGATTGATGCCTAACTGCTCCCCTGCCAGCCTGTTTGGCCCTAACTGCCCTCCCCTGCAGGCCTGCCCCCCCCCCCCCAACTGCCCTTCCCTGTAGGCCCGGTCGCCCCAAACTTCCCTCCTCTGCTGGCCTGGTCACCCCTAACTGCCTCCCCTGGAGGCTTGATCACCCCCAACTGCCTTCTCTTGCAGGCCTGGTCCCTCCCAACTGCCCTCCCCTGCTGGCCATCTTGTGTGGCCATCTTGTGTCCACATGGGGGCAGTCATCTTTGACCACATGGGGGCAGCCACCTTGTGCGTTGGAGTGATGGTCAATTTGCATATTATTCTTTTATTAGATAGTATTAGATAGGATAGAGGCCTGGTGCAGGTGTGGGGGCCGGCTGGTTTGCCCTGAAGGGTGTCCTGGATCAGGGTGGGGGTTCCCTTGGGGCATGGGGTGGCCTGGGCAAGGGGCCTGTGGTGGTTTGCAGGCTGGCCACGTCCCCCAGAGACCCAAGCAGAGGCCCTGGTATCTGGGATTTATTTATCTTCTATAATTGAAACTTTGTAGCCTGGAGTGGAGGCCTGAGCTGGCCAGGGCAGGTGGAAAGCTTGGCTTCCTCCATTGCCAGGGAAACCCAAGCCACCTTCCTGCTCTCTCCATGGCCACAGCCATTTTGGCTGGGTTAATTTGCATACTCACTCCTGATTGGTTGGTGAGCGTGGCTTGTGTGTAGCGGATGTACAGTCAATTTGCATATTGCTCTTTTATTAGATATAATGTTTCTCCCCGAATCCATAAAACTGGATGTCAATTAGACTTATTGTGGTCATCATTTCTCAATATATACCATTACACACACAAACACACACACACACACACACACACCCTTGATCAGAGAAGGAACAACCTGTTTCTTGTGAAAAATGCAGACATGTCCTGCATGTGGCAGGGTTGGGGGTGGGCTAGAAGAGGTAAATGGGGGAAAAAGTGATATATGTAAAACTTTCAACAATAAAGATTTAAAAATAAATAAATAAATCACTTTGGCTTCAGGATTTTCTCAGACTGCTAATATCTTGAAGTTAAGAATGATGTTGCTATTTACTACATTGCTCATAGTGGCCAATACATGAAAACAATGAAAATATCCTTTGATAGATGATTGGATAAATAAATATGTATAATAGAATATTACTCAGCCATAAGACAAGATTAAGTACTGCCATTTGGGACAACATAGATGGACTTTGAGAATATTATACTAAGTGAAATAATCAGTCAGAAAAAGCTAATAGCCATATGATTTCACTTGTATCTAGTATATAAAACTGAAACTCATAGACATAGACAACAGGGATGGGGGTTAATAAAGGATAAAGGGGGCCAAGTTTATGGTGATAGAAGATTACTTGACTTGGGGTGGTGGGCACACAATACAACACACAGATCATGTATCATAGAAATGTCCACTTGAAACTTATATAATTTTATTAACCAATGTCACCTCAATAAATTGAATTTAAAATAAAATAGTAAAAAAACACTTCCCCTCAAAAAACAATGATGTTTATATAAATCAGCAATTTTCAATCAGTGTGTCTCAGCATCCCCATTGGCATGCTGCAAGGATTTTTTAAACATGCAATATCTATTTACTCAGGGGCACTGACCTCTTTTCCTTTAGATTGCCAAAAAAATAACAGCCAACACAATAGCCTTCCAATGTGAGTGAATCAAAATTACATCTATTTTTGTCAGATTAGCAATTTTTATATAGGTGTGTTATGCAATTTTAGTAATTAGTCTATATGTGCCGTGAGATGGAAAAAGGTTGAAAATCTCTGATATAGATCCTAGCACATATGCTAAAGATTGTTTTTATCATGAAAAGGTGTTGTATTATAATAAATGTATTTTCCATCTTGATATATGCAAATTCTTTCCATTTTTAATCTACTCTTTATAGAAAGTTACATTTAATAATTTTTCTTTCAATGAGGAAATACACTCAATTTGGTCATCTATGTTAGTTTTATATATACTGATTTGGTTTGGCATTGTTTTGGGATGTTGCAATAATTTTCATAAATGAGATTGACTTTCCTTTTTTTTCTGAACATGTTCTCATCCTGAGTATCAAGGTGATTCTAATTTTAGTGAAAGAAATATCAACTATTCATTTTCCTCCTACTGATTGGAAGAGTTTGTGTAAGTTACAATGATCTCTTTCTTGAAAATTCATTATTTCTCTCCTGCGGATACTATTTGCCTTTTGTGTTATCCATAAGCAAAATTTTTATGTAACCTACTGATTGTATAACAATTATTCTAGCTTTATCAAACATTGCAGAATCAACTTGTGCCTGTTTTAATTTTATCTCACACATATTGTAAAAGTAAATATGGTCTATTTGTCCTATTAGCTGAAGTTGATTGCCTAAAATTATCTCATTGATTAATTAAAGTGTGGATTCACTGATTTAAATTTTGTTTTCATGAGTACATGTTTATGAGAGTTAATATGAGTAACTGCTTTTTTAGTTTTTTCCCTCAGTTTTCTTCTTCAAAGTGACCTATGTGTATTATTATTATAACATTCAAAAGAAGCTCCAATTATTTTGTAAATAAACTTTTTATTTCAGAATAGCTTTAAATTTACAAAAAAATTGTAAAAATAGTACAGAAAGTTCTCATATAACCTATATACTCAGTTTCCCTTATTTATTAAGTTATATTAGTATAGTACATTGGTCACAGTGAACTGATGATATTGATGCACTATTATTAAATAAAGAATGCACTTTATTCAGATTTTTTTGGTTTTTACCTAATGTTATTTTTCTGTCCATTATCTCATCCATTACATTTAGTCATTATATCTCTTTAGGCTCCTTTATCTGTGACAGTTTCCTTATCATTTTATAAGGTAGCACAAATTATGAGTAGCTAAAAATCAGAACTTTCAGACATTAATTGATTATGTTCTTATTCTGCATAAGACTTGGTGGTATCGTTTTTAATAATAATGAGGAGTAATATAATAAGTGATGGTCACAAGAAAAAATAATAAACGGGACCAGAGATTGATCTGAGACACCCACCTATATAAAAAATGAAACAATAATGGCCATAATTGACCATGTGGCTAAGCATATGATGATTTATCATAGAATTTTTATTTTGTATACATTTTATATTTTCATTGTTAGATCATGTATGGATACATATTTAGACATCTATACTAATAAAAGTCTAGGTGGTTCTCGCACCCTCACGTGCAGTGTTGTCACAAGATGGCCACCACAAGATGGCCACCATAAAGATGGCCGCCACAAGATGACCATGTGCACAGCAGAGGCGAGGCCCAGCGGCCACTCCACATGGTGAGGCCTGGGGGTCCCATGGCTCCATTCGGCCTGGAAGAGGCCGGTCCCAGTGTCTCTGCCGCCTGGCAGGGAGGAGGCAGGTCCCGGTGGAGGAGTTGGTCACAGCAGGGGAGGGCTGTTGGGGGAAATTGGGCCAGCAGGGGAGGGCAGTTGTGGGCGATCTGGCTGGCAGGGGAGGGCATTTGGGGGTGATCAGGTTGGCAGGGAAGCAGTTAGGTGTCATCAGGCCTACAGGGGAGCGGTTAGGGAGCGATAGGCTGGCAGGCAGAAGTGGTTAGGGGCAATCAGGCAGGCAGGCAGGCAAGTATTAGGAGCCAGTGGACCCAGATTGTGAGAGGGATGTCTGACTGCCGGTTTGGGCCCAATCCCGATGGGTCTCAGATTGGAGAGGATGCAGGCCAGGCTGAACCCCCTGTGCATGAATTCCGTGCACCGGGCTCCTCTAGTATATATATATCTTTGTGATTGTGCACATATATGTTTATATACATGAAAAATATCTATAATTCCAAATTACATGATATAGCATACATCTTTCCACTCAAACTTATGTGCACAGGATGATTAAAAAGTTTAATTTTCTTCTCTATTTTCTTTCACACAGTTATTTACAATCATTTTTTATAACTTTTTACTTTTGATTCAGAAAGAGATTATGTAATCTTACCAACTGTTTCTCAAAACCTTGGGACACTTTTTATCACTGAAATCAACATTTCGGTCATAAAATGCTGTTAGGACCTAATATTTATTTTACAAATTAGCAAAATCTTATGTGTAGTAAAGATCTGTGCTTTTTTTTTTTTTTTTGTTTCAACAGGAAAATGAGGTTAGAATAACATCACATTTTTTTTAGGGCATTGAAGTTGATTGAACACCTCTTGTTTCAGTTCTAAATTGGGAACTCAGAACATTGCACCACTTTCAATTTTTCAGAAGAAGCAGGACCATCCTTCTCTGATCAGGTGTGTGTGTGTGCATGTGTGTGTGTGTGTGTGTTTCTAACACTATTATTCAAAAAAATGAGAAACTCTTGAGTTTTGAACCTCAAGAAAATATTTCCAAAAATAATTACACAACAAAGTAATTCTAATTGTTTCTTAGGTATTAAAATAGAATTACTGAAGGCAAGGAATGCTATTACTTCCAAAGTGTACCCTTTCGCACTTTATTCAATGATAGATAAGTAGGATACATTTTTTAAAGGATCAAAAGTTAAGATGAGCCTTTTCTCTAAACAAAACCACAAGAATGACTCTTTACATTTCGGAGTAAAAAAATGAGTTTCAATTTGAATTCTCATCTTTATGAGTTTTGTGCTCTTAATGCAAGGCACTCATCTTACATGATAGACAACTTTACTTACAAAATAAAATAAATTATATCTGTTGCTTTCAACTATCATGTTTAAATATGAAACCAGTTTTATTTTTAAAATCTAAGCACTATGCATATTTATTAAATAGAATTTTTTTTTTCTGAGAGTCATTCTAGACATTGGAAATGTTACTATTTAAACAAAGGTGAGATTATTTTGTTACTGATAATGCTGATAATAACCTGTTGTAAATAAGGAGGAGGATGATAGGGACAGAAGTTGAATTAATATGTACTGAGAAAAAAACATTCAACAAACATTCATTTATGTACCTTACCCAAGTTTACCCTGCAAAGAAAGCAATTATCACCAAATAAAATAAAATTGTAAATAGAAAACTGTCATTCAAAATCAGTGATGGGAACATTTTTAATTAAGTATCTTAAAGAGGGTGAATTTAAATGAACTCACATATTTTTACACTTTAAAAATAATTGTTTATTATTTTATAACAAAAATAAATTTAAAAATAATTTTACATTGCTTGATATGAATCCTCATTTTCATTCTTCCCTTTTTTTATATATACTAGAGGCCCGATCCACAAAATTTGTGCAAGGGACTCAGCCCTCACAGCCATGGTGGCTTGATTCAGCCCTTGCAACCCTGGCTTTGTCCAGAAGGTCGTCTGAAAAGACATCCAGAAGGTCGTTTGGCTGTCTGGTCTAATTCTTACGTTTTTATTATTATAGATGCCTGGGAGAAATTTTTCTGTATTCTCACTTCTCCAATCAAAATAGATGATCACCACACAGAAAGAAAACAGAAAGCAATTTTTTTTCTTTATTGATTAAGGTGTTACATACGTGTCCTTATCTCCCCATTGCCTCCTCACCCCACTCCCTTCACCCCCTTCACCCCCCTGGTGTCTGTGTTCATTGGTTAGGCTTATAGGCATGCATACAAGTCCTTTGGTTGATCTCTCTCCCTTACTCCCACCCTCCCCTACCTTCCCTCTGAGGTTTGATGGTCTAATTGATGCTTCTTTGTCTCTGGATCTGTTTTTGTTCATCGGTTTATGTTGTTCATTAATTCCACAACTGAGTGAGATCGTGTGATATTTATCTTCCTCTGACTGGCTTATTTCAGAAAGAAATTTAATAAAGGTGTGATTTCATTTTATTCAGGAACATTTGTAAATGAAGACTTTGGATTTGTCTCTGTGGTAGATACACAGTCATAATTAGATGATGGGGCTGGTCCGAGATCGGTGGGCTCCACACAGCATGGGTATGTACTGTCCACATAAATATGTAGTGTGGCCTGTGTATAATTTCAATATACCCAGAATTTAATACAAGCATGTAATGTGTAGAAAAGCAATCTATTCTTATTTACTTATGTTCGTTTTATGTTCATTTTACAGTATGTTAATATATTTTAAATCAAGTCTCAAAAGCTTGAAAACTTTTTTCCCAGCCTGAAATAGTGACAGCATCAGAATTTGGTGTTAAAAGAAATGAGATTTAATCCAACTTTTAGCAGTCTCTAGTTTTGAGATCTGGGACAATTCCCAGCTTCTCTGTAATTAAGTTTACTTTCCTGGGAAGTAGAGATTTAAAACATATGATATTTCCTTAATGTATTTCTATGATATTGAAATAAAATGACATGTATTTAAATGTGCTTCTAAAACTAAAAATATTATAAATTAATAAATTACTCACAGTTGGTAACATTATATTAAATAAGCAATACATCATTGGCCACCTCTAAGATTCAACTTATTCACTCATAAAATAATACCTACCTACTTCATATGTTTAATAATTATCTTACATATTATCTGTACAATGTTTTAGTTTAATTTTAGATATAAAAGGTAATTAACATTAGCTTTTTATTTATAAAAGGTTTTTACATACTTAGTAATTTTGACGACTTCAAGCGTTACCTTTTCTGCTCAGAAGCAAGATTCTTTGTCATTATCCTAAAACTTTAGACTGTACTATTTTATTCCTTGTATATCCTTCACTATGAGTAAAATTAGACACACTAGCCTTTATTGTGGTTGACATTATTGATACTAAGTGCACATTATTTTATTTCACTTTTGAAAACAACCATGCCAGGTTGTATTGATACCCTTTGTTCCTTCTTTCCTTTCTTTCATTTTTGTTCAATTTATGAAGTCATTAACTTAGTAAATGGCCTTTGTAAAGTAATCATGTGTAACTCCCTAAGTAAGGCACTGGCTTTTTCATTATACTGTGTCTTTATTTGAGTGTTAGATTTTATTACACATTAAGAACTAACTAGTTTTAATTGCATATAGGATCTTCCTAAAGATATTTTGTTATTGAATAATTATAATCTTATTTATGCTACAAAGTGTAAAAATCATAATAATGAATTAACATAAAACAAAAGTAACTTGATGTTATACTTTAAAAGGAAATGGCAAGTTAAGGTGTAAAAATTTATAACCCAAGTGACAGAAAAGCCATGACTCACACTGGCCTAAACTGTTTTTCTCCAGAGATGCATGAATCCCATAATTATAAATTTAAACTGGTAAATAATGCTGCTTCTACACCATGGCAAAAGAAAAGATCCACATTAACCACAAATACACGTGGAGAAAACAGTAAGTAATATGTTCCATTTGCTGTCTTGAGGTGAAAATTGGGAACTCCGTGGTTATCAGTGGTAGACATTCAGTTTATTTTACCATTATGAGAAAAGCAGAAATGAGATTAATTCTAATACAACATTGGAATATATAATAAAATGAGCAGAAACTATTGAGTTTAGGATCTTTCCATGCCTCAAAAATGATCAGATTATCATAATAATGCCCATTGAGACAGTAATTTCTAAGGATCACTGAACATCTAGCTGTAAGGAGGAGTAAATAGAAATGGAAAACAGAAAAGAAATACAAAATATTCTTCAGTGGTTTGTTTTTATATTTTTTTGCATTTTAATTTCTTTATTGATTAAGGTATTACACATTTGTCCTCATTCCCCCATTACCTTCCCAGCAGCAAAGGTTTCTGTGTGATGAAGATATGCTCTTTGCCCGTTATCAAGGCAGAGTGTGATTGAAAATGAAGCCTGAAATCGTTTACACAAAAAAGGAAACCAACAGACTAATCTCACTTATAAATTTAAATTAAATCAGGGGTGGAGAACATCCAGCCCACAGGATACATAAGGCCTGAGAAATCATTTGGTCTGGCCCTGCCAGGGCATTAGGGGTGACTTAATTAAATGTTTGACCAAATACAGCAGGCTAAGTTTTAAGTTGATAATTTTGTATGGCCCGTGAATGATGTTATAAATATCCAAATGGCCCTTGGCAGAAAAAAAGTTTCCCACCCTGAATTAAATACTAAAAAATAAATTATTAGCAAACAGCAACACTTTCAAGAGTTAATTATAGGAATGAAAATGTGCTGTATGTAATAATCAAGGATTATAGATCATGTGCATAATGTTGAAAAGGTTTTGGATAAAAAAATCAATATAAATTATTTTATAAAATTAGTTTTTAGAGAGAGAGAAAGGGAGTGGGGAAGAGAGAAACATGGATGTGACAGGGAAACATTGATAGGTTGCCTCCTACCCGCCCCCTAGTGGAGATCCAGCCTGAAACCCGGGCATGTGCCCTGACCAGGAAAACACCTGCAACCTTTTGGTGCACAGGGTGACGCCCAACCAACTGAGCCACACCAGCCAGGGCTCAATATGAGTTCTTAATTCAAAAGAACTTAACTTTTAAAACCACTAAAATATAAGCCCTACTTTAAGACATATGTTCAAAAGCTATCATTATACTTATTGATAAATGTTAATAGCATTTTCATTATAGTTAGAAAAAGGCAATGATTATTATTATTATTATTGATTAATATTGATTGCTTTGTTGGTGCTAGCCAACATACATAACCAAAAAAAGAAAAAAACAAATAACCTGAAAATAGAATAAAAGACAAAATTAATATTATTAGCAAAAAATATATGATTTTAAGTATTTTAAGAAACCTTAAAAACTTCATGCCAAAAAATTACAAGCAGTAAGAAAATCTGATGTGTGGACTTGTTTAAAAATAATATGTAAAAATTAACTGTCTACTAAACTGCACAAGCCAGGAAAATGTGATAGAAAGGAAAATGCGATATTTATATGACCAAAAATCAGAAATAAACTATAATGAAAAATACTGAAAATAAATTTATTACTTTAAAGTTGTACTAATGAACATAAAATAAGACATACTTAATGGAAAAAGACACTATTCAAGGATTAAAGACAGTTTAAAGATGTAAGTTATCTATATTTATACATTTAATGTGATTTCGTTGAAATATATATTTAAAATTTGTTTCAGAGAGAGAGAGAGAGAGAGAAGAGAAAAACATTGATGTGCTAGAGAAACATCTATCAGTTTCCTCCCATAGGAACCCAACTGGGGATCAACACAAAATCGTTTTGATGTATAGAGCAATATTCAACCAACTGAGCCACCAGGCGGGCTAATGTACTATATTTTAACATAGTAGGTTCTTGAAAAGCTCATTTTAAGCTTTTTAAGGCATAATGAAGTTTAATGATTGATAATATATTTTAAAAAAAGAAATGTAATATAATATTGTGGACTATAAGTACTCAAGTATATTATTAAAAAGGGATATTTTATATGTAGTTTGACTGGAAAGACAGATTAGAGAATAGAGCAAAAAATGTAAACAGATAAGAATGTATTATATGCTAAAGGTAATATTTCATGTAATCAAGAATACATTGATTTATTCACTAAATAGGGTTAGAAAAATTCAGTAACCATTTGGAAAAGAAAAATTTGTATAAATTTGAGTTTCTACCTCATTTATTATACACACATAAACACACACATACACACACCAAATAGATCCAATTAAAAACGGAAACTATATAACTTACGATGGAAGCTTCATTTTATAGACTTAAAATAATGAAAGTGTTTTATTAATATCAAAAAAGAATAATGCACAATTCACCATAACTAAGATTTGGAAACAGTCTAAGTGCCCATCAGCAGATGAGTGGATTAAAAACCTGTGGTACATCTGCACAATGGAATACTATGCTGTGGTAAAAAAAGGAGTTCTTACCATTTGCAACAACATGGATGGAGCTAGAGAGCATTATGCTAAGTGAAATAAGCCAGGCAGAGAAAGATAAATATCACATTATCTCACTCATTTATGGAATATAATGAACAACACAAACTGATGAACAAAAACAGATCCAGAGTCAGAGCAACATCGACCAGAACATCAAACCTCAGGGAAGGTAGGGGACGGTGGGGGTAAGGGGGGGAGATCAACCAAAGGACTTATATGCATGAATATAAGCCTAATCAATGGACACAGACAACAGGGGGTAAGGGCATGCATTGGGGGGGGAGTGGGGGGTAATGGGGGAATAAGAATACATATGTAATACTCTAATCAATAAAGAAATAAAAAAGAATAATGGTTTGAACAAGTCAACTATTATCCATTTAAACACCCCTAAGTATCATAAAGTTAAAACAAAAAGGAAATCTCAGATGACTATTGCAAAACATATGGCAAGAAACAAACTAATATTCTCAACTTAAAATGTGAGAAAAAAGTTACTTCATACAAGTATGAGAAGTCTCAAAGAAATAAAATAAGCACATGACAACTATAATACAAGATGTTTAATCTTTTGTTGTCCTTTTATTTATAACAAGAAAAATGAAGTTATAAAATTTTAAATAATATTGGTGATCAGATTTATATATTTAAAAATCTGAATAATACTTAATGCAAAAGAAAGACTGAGCAAAAGGCTTTTAATCTATATTTGGTACTACGTAATTTGATAGAGCCTCTTTGGACTGAAATTTTCAATCTTTACAAAAATTTAAAAAGGAAATGCTCTTTGACTCAGTAATAATTCTTACGGAATTTTTCCTAGAGAGGTATTAAAACAGATGCACAGGTATGTATGAAATGTTATGTATATAATTATTTCTTAGTGAAAACTAACAATTTAAATATGCATTGGAAAAAAATTCAAAGTCTATCAATAATAAGATATTTGTCCATCCTGTATAATAAAGAGGTAATATGCAAATTGACCATCACATCCTCGCACAAGATGGCCACCCCCATGTGGTCACAAGATGGCCTCCCCCATGTGGTTACAAGATGGCCACCCCCATGTGGTCACAAGATGGCCTCCCCTATGTGATCATAAGATGGCTGCGCCCATGTCATCACAAGATGGCCACTACAAGATGGCAGTTGTGGGTTATCAGGCCAGCAGGGGAGGGCAGTTGGGGGCAACCAGGCCTATAGCATAGGGCAATTGGAGGCGACCAGGCCAGTAGGGGAGGGGTGTTGCGGGGTGGGGGGGGTGGGGACCAGGCCGGCAGGGAAGGGCAGTTGGTGGTGATCGGGCCGGCAGGGGAGCAGTTAGTCATTGATCAGGCTGGCAGGGGAGAGGTTAGGGGGTGATCAGGCTGGCAGGCAGAAGCAGTCAGGGGCAATCAGGCAGGCAGGCAGGCGAGTCGTTGGGAGCCAGCAGTCCCGGATTGTGAAAGGGAGGTCCTGTGGGATCAGGCCTAAAACGGCAGTCAGACATCCCCCGAGGGGTTCCAGATTGGAGAGGGTACAGGCTGGGCTGAGGGACACCCCCCCTCAGTGCACAAATTTTGTGCACTGGGCCTCTAGTATACCAATAAAACACAATGCAAGCAGTTATTTATAAAAACTTGATAACTTCATAAGACATGATTAGAATAATCACTAGGATATTTTCTTAAGTAAAAATAATCATAAAATATTTTGTATAGTTTCTTGAATATATGTTTTTATAAGGGGGTTTAGGGAAACTGTCCATTTTTCTCACAGTTGGGGAAAATGCATTCTGTCTTCTGGCAGAATTTCAACTTAAACAGCACACATATAATACCTGCAAATTTTGTGCTTTCTTTTTTAATATAGAGGGATTTGGGGTTGGTGTCTTAGAAATTTTTAAAAAATGGAAATTTAACTATGAGTTATTCTGGGTAACTTTTAAAGAGAAACAGGAGAAAATAGTAGATTTTATAGTCTTATTTTTAATAATTTACAAAGTACTTATTTTACTTGTCCTGAGAAAATATATGAGGAACAAACACTAATATCACTCCCACATAGAAAACACTCTAACGTCTATATTAAACATAAAAATACCAGAACCCTTTATGCTTTCTCTCTTTTTTCTTATCAGCACCTGCATTTTTCCTTACCCGGTACATTGCTGTGGCTCTGGGAATACGTTTCATTGTAATGGTAATGATATGGAGTGCCATCATCATAAATTGTAAGTGATAACAGAGACATAGATAGCATTGTTGATCTAACGATTGTAATACATTACTTTGATTAATATTTAGCAGGACAGAAACATAAACTAGCAACATTTAATGTGCCTTTATATTTTAGCTATTAGTCTAGAAACTTGTCAATTATTTTTATTTTTGCTTGAACTGTGTCACAACACATAACTTTCTAATAATTATGATTATTTTAACAGCATTATTCAACCAAGCAGTGCCAATTTCCTTGAATGGTAAGAGAAAGTTTTCTCATATTTTGAAGCACAAATTGCATGTATCTGTGTATACTGGGGATTAGGCATGTATCCAATGCTGCTAACAGGAAAGTTTATAGGACAGATCATGTATAATCAAAATCTACACTTGAAACCTACATAATCTTATTAACCAATCTCATCCCAATAACTGTAATAAAAAGAAAGTGTAAGAGAAAATGAATTCTTGTCCACAATTCACTATAACTTTTTAAATTTTATTTTATTTTTACAATGAAGGAGTGGTTGTAAAAAGTGGAAAACATAGTTTTGGCATATCTATCTATAAATATGTAGAGGTATGTCATTGGGTATGACCACAGTGGCCTAATATTTGGAATTTTAGAGTTATAATAAAAAAGGTATTTACCCTGCCTCGAAAAAAAATCTGGTATAATGTTCAGACATGTGCAGAATTAATAACATGTTCTCCCTTTCTAGAAAGTTACTGTGGCCCATGTCCTAAAAACTGGCTATGTTATAGAAACAACTGCTACCGTTTTTTTAATGAGAGCAAGGACTGGTTTCAGAGCCAAGCTTCCTGCATGTCTCAAAATTCCAGTCTCCTGAAGATATACAGCAAAGAGGACCAGGTGAAGTATTGTTTTAATTCATCCGCCTATATTGAGTCCTACCATATGTGGCAATGCTCTGGAATATGAACCTGACATATAATAGAGACACTAGGCTCTGATACACCAACCCCAAATTCTTCTGTATTCAAAATAAGAAAGCACAAAAATTGCAGGTACTATATAATAAATGTGTTGTTGAAGTTGGAATTCTGAAAGAGGACAGAATGCACTTTCCTCAACTGTGGGGAAAATGATTAAATGATTATAGCCTTCTATTTCCTAACATTCTGAGAACTGGCTTTATTTGTGATTTCAAACAGGATTTCTTTAAATTGGTGAAGTCCTATCATTGGATGGGACTAAAAAAGAATTCAACAAATGGAACCTGGCAGTGGGAAGATGGCTCCATTCTCTCTCCAGATCAGTAAGTCTGTACCTATAGGTCTCTAGTTGTGGATTTGCCTCTAAGCTATTCCTTTGGTCACTGAACTATCACATTTTCCTTCACACAATGCCAGGACATCCCCATATGCTAATAGAGTCAGTCCAAAACTCTTGGGGCCTAGATTTAGTACTTTGGGAAGCAGCCAGTACCCATAAAAATGAGTAAAATTGTTTGCTATGTGCTAAATACTGTGCAAGTTACTTGCTATGAACATATGTGTGCAAGACTTTGTATGAACATAGGCTCTCCTTTTTCTTACATAAATACCTAGGAGAGAAACAGATGGATCTTGTAATAAATATATATTTAACTGTTTAAGAGACTGCCAGACTATTATCCAAAAGGCTTGTGAATTTTGCAATCCCACTAGCAGTGTGTAAACTTAGGAGTTGCTCAACATCTTGGTCAATACTTGTTACAATCAATTTCTTAAATTTTATCCATTCTAATGTGTAGAGTGGTATCTCATTGTGGTTTGAATTTGCGTTTTCTTAATGACTAATGATATTGAGCATTTGTCCTGTGCTTATTTAACATTCATCTTTCAATATTTTTATTTAATTGACTAGAGGCCCAATTCACAAAATTCGTGCATGGGGGAGAGGGGGTGTCCCTCAGCCCAGCCTGTATCCTCTCCAATCTGGGACCCCTCGGGGGATGTCCGACTGCCGGTTTAGGCCCGATCCCACAGGGATCGGGCCTAAACCGGCAGTCGGACATTCCTCTCACAACCCAGGACTGCTGGCTCCAAACAGCTCACTTGCCTGATTGCCCCTAACCACTTCTGCCTGCCAGCCTGATCACCCCCTAACCTCTCTCCTGCAGCCTGATAGATGCCTAACTGCTCCCCTGCCAGCCCGATCACCCCCAACTTCTCTCCCCTGCCAGCCTAGTCGCTCCCAACTGCCCTCCCCTGCTGGCCCGGTCACCCCTAACTGCCCTCCCCTGCCGGCCCAGTAACCCCTGACTGCCCTCCCCTTCTGGCCTGGTTGCCCCTAACTGCCCTCCCCTGCTGGCCTGATTGCCCACAACTGCCCTCCCCGGCCAGCCATCTTGTGGTGGCCATCTTGTGACCACATGGGGGCGGCTATCTTGTGCGAGTGCATGATGGTCAATTTGCTTATTACCTCTTTATTATATAGGATTTCCTCTCTGATCTTTATTATCTTCTCACTCAGAGTTAACTTTTCTTTCTCTAGTTTCTTATCACAAAAACTAATATATGGATATAAAACTTTTTCTCTTTTCTAATCAAAGCATTCATGCTATTAATATTTGTGATGATTTGGCAGCATTCCCACATTTATGAGCTATTTATTTTAATTTTCATTCATTCCAAAATAGTTTCTAAATTCCCTTTTACACTGTTCTTTGATGCATGAAATTTTCAGGTGTCAGTTTATAACATTTGAGAATTTCCCAGAGATATTTCTGTTATCAATTTCTAATTCCATTTTGGTCAACAAACATACTTTGTGACTTGAATCTACTTGCACTTATTGATATTGGTTTTTATGGATTAGACTATGGTCTATCATTATTTAAGGTTGACTCTATTACAGATGTCCCCCATTTTCTTTCCCTTTTCCTCCCTCCACCCTGCCCCCAACCCACATAGGCCTTCATCACATTATTTTCTGTGTCCATGGGTTATGCCTATCTATACTAATAAAAGTATAATATGCTAATTAGACTGGACAGCCGAATGAACTTCTGGATGTCATTCCGGACATCTTCTGAACTAAGCTGACATGGTGGGGGCTGAAGCAGAGGCAGTTATGGGCAATCAGGCAGGCAGGGGAGCAGTTAGGAGCATCAGGTAGGCAGAGGCAGGCAGTGAAGGGTGATCAGGTAGGCAGAGTGATTAGGGGTGAACAGGCATGCAGGCAGAGTGGTTAGGGGCAATCAGGCAGGCAGGCAGTCCAGCCATTAGGAGCCAGCAGTCACAGATTGTGAGAGGGTGCAGGCCGGGCTGAGGGACTCCCTACCACCCCTGTGCATAAATTTTGTGCACCAGGCCTCTAGTATGTATATATATTCTTTGGTTGATCTCTTCCCAAATGTTCCAACCTTCCTGCCCTCTGAGATCTGTCAGTCTGCTCCATTTATCCATGCCTCTGGTCCTATTTCTGAAATTTTGTATGTGTCCCTGTATAACTTAGAATTGATCTATAGAGATCAGATGTCACTTCTGACAAAAAAGAGTTTGTTCTCTGGGAATACTAATAAGATTTTGTATCATCTTATCTCACTTTATCCACTCTATAAGTTTGTAAATGAAACAACTAGCTTACTAAACTTCTGTTTATGAATGTAACAAATACTGATTGAGTGCTACTCAATTTCCATAAACTATGCAGAGATAACTACAGAGATGAATAGACCATAGCTCCTTTAAAAGCTTCACACTTTAGTTAGAAATATAGTTATGAACGAATAAGTAAAGCCCATGTAATCCATATTCTGGCAGCAATGTGATGACAATGGCATAGGAAAACAAACACAGAAATTAAAGAAACACATGAAGAGTTAGGTTAGAAAGAATGAGCTTCTAACATGCAACTAAGAGCTGTTACCAAATATATCTTAATTTTTTTCTCTTATAGTGGCTTGTTGTTTCTGTGTAGATAGAAATAATTATCTCTTCCTTTATAATATGTATATATAGTATCAGGCCATGGTCCTTTATTGGTGTCAATTTCATACGGAAGTAGAATCATCATTTTTCCTCAGCCTTATCATTCCTACCTGTTCCTGGCAGAAAACAAATCACTATTTTTTACATTAATTATATAACTTCAAAATACTCAAATCCTTGAGTAAAATAGGTATACATGTATAATTATGCCTAACCACACACACACACACACACACACACACACACACACACACACACACACAAACACACACCCTTATGTCTGTGTGTATATACTGGATGATTTTATAATAAAAAATTTATAATTTTAAAATTAAAAAAATTAAAAAATTTAAAAGTAAAATTGCATATATCTGAAGAATATTATATATTTTTCACAAAACATGACATGGAATTCTGAATTTATTTCTAACCAAATATTTCTTTAAAAACATTTTAAAGCTTGTATTTTACACTAGAGGCCCAGTGCACGAATTTGTGCACCAGTGGGGTCCCTTGGCCTGTCCTGTAGGATAGGGCTGAAACGGGCTCTCCAACATCCCCTGAGGGGTCCTGGATTGCAAGAGGGTGTAGGTCAGGCCGAGGGACCCCACCAGTGCATGATCAGGGCCTGGGAGGGACACAGGAGGTTGGCCAGCTGAGGAGGAACTGTGGGAGGGCTCCAGGGTGTGTCTGGCCCATCTCGTTCAGTCCCAATTGGCTGGACCCCAGCAGCAAGCTAACCTACTGGTTAGAGCATCTTCCCCCTGGTGGTCAGTGCACATCATAGCGAGGAGTTTAGTGGCCTTAGCATATCATTAGCATATTACGCTTTGATTGGTTGAACGGCCGACCAGACAACCGGACACTTAGCATATTAGGCTTTTATTATATAGGATGGGTACACATATAAAGAGATTCCAGACTTTCTACATTGACTAATTTCCAATGTATAAAAATAGTAGCACCTAATTTATAATAGAATGCAATTTTTACTTTTATTACCTGAGTTGTCTATATTTTGCTTATCTATAAATTAAAAAGGCCAGGCATGGTCCTTAAATCTGCTATAATGATGTTATTTCAGTACCTATATTTAAGTAAATAGTATTTTATTTTTATATTTCTGCATTAATGTACTCATACATGTAATTTGCTTTTCTCTCTAATCTAGACTAACAATGGTTGACATGGCAAATGGAACCTGTGCAGTTTATGGTTCAAATTTTAAAGGTTACACAGAAAACTGTTTAACTCCATACACATACATCTGCATGCAGCAGATTGTGTGAAGAGTTTGTTATTTATAAAATATAAAGGATTTCAAAATAAAAAACACCATTCTCTGACTTTCTTCATGAAGAAAACTTCCAGAAGAAAATGCCTCCAATATTTATTAACTATTTTTTTCATCTGACATGCCACAAACTTGCAGCAAATAAAAATGAACAATTAAATGACGTATCTTCTGTAACAATGTTTCATTTAATTTTTAAATTATTGAGTGATGAACAAATTCATTTTTAAGTTTAGTAAACTGCTGATAATATGGTAGAACTAAATTTTAATCCATGATTTTATTAAATATTCGCAAATATTAAACTAATAAGGCTTTTAGAACTTTCAAATACAATACACTTGAAAATTAAATATACTTAAAGCTGGAAGAAGGGTATATTTGGGTTTATTAAATTTGCTATTTTTGAAATATTTCTTAAAGTTAAAAATGATCCTGGAAAAGTTTCAATGTTTCCTCTTCATTCTCTTTTTGTTAATTAAATTTATTGGGGTGACATAGAGTAATACAATTATATAGGTTTCAAGTGTACAATTCTATGATTCATCATCGATATATTGTACTAGTGGCCCAGTGTATGAAATTCGTGTACATTAAAAGGGCATTAATTAGAGGAAATAATTTAATATTGTTATTTGCCCTTTTTCTATAATAGAAGTGTCAGAGATTAAAGAAAATTAGTAAAATGTATATGAAAACCTTCCTCCTATTAGAGTCTGGGGTGCACCCTGGGACCCAGAGTCAAGTCCTCGCCCACCCACATGCACCTCAAAATCACCCGGCTGGCCCCTGCCCCAACTGGGCTAGATCCAGATCTGGCCAGTCCCACCCTTGTCAAGCCCCGCTGGGCAGGGGATGTAGCCTCAGGTCCCCTGGCCCAGCACCAGGACGGGGGGCATGGCCTGAGGTCCCTCAGCCCAGACCAAGGTGGGGAGCATGCCTTGAGGTCCCCCGTTAAGCCCCGCCAGGTGGGGGACATGGCCTGAGATCCCCTGTCAAGTCCTGCTGGGTGGGGCGCATGGCCTGAGGTCCCCCATCAAGCCCCACCAGGCAGGGGGACACAGGCTCAGGTCCTCCGGCCTGACACTGGGAGGGGGGCACACAGCCTCAGGTCCCCCGTCAAGCCCTGCTGGGCAGGGGGTGTGGCCTGAGGTCCCCTGTCAAGCCCTGCCAGGCAGGGGGCGCAGCCTCAGGTCCCCTGGCCCGATGCTAGGGCAGGGGGTGCAGCCTGAGGTTCCCTGGCCTGGTTCCAGGGTGGGGGGGGCGAGGCCTGAAGCCCCCTGTCAAGCCCCACTTGGTGGGGGGAGCAGCCTGAGGTCCCCTAGCCCAGCACCAGGATGGGAAGCGCACCTTGAGGTCCCCCATCAAGCCCTGCTGGGTGGGGGGGGCGTGGCCTCAGGTCCCCTGGCTGGGTGCCAAGGCGGGAGGTGTGGCCTGAGGTCCCCTGTCAAGCCCAGCCAGGCAGGGGGGCACAGCCTCAGGTCCCCTGGCCTGGTGCTGGGGCGGGGGGCGCAACCTGAGGTTCCCCGGCCTGGTGCTGGGATGGGGGGTGCGGCCTAAGTTCCCCCGATCCAGCACTGGGGGTGCACCTTGAGGTCCTCTGTCAAGCCCCCTGGGTGGTATTCATGGCCTGAGGTCCCCTGTCAAGTGCAACCAGGCAGGGGGGTGCAGTCTCAGATCCCCTAGCCCGATGCTGGGGTGGGGGGCACAGCCTGAGGTCCCCCGTCAAGACCCACTGAGCAAGGGGTGCGGTCTGAGGTCCCCCAGCCTGACACCAGGGAGTGGGGGGGGAGGCCTGAGGTCCCCTGTCAAGCCCTGCTGGATGGGGGAGGGCGTAGACTCAGGTTCCTGCTGATTGCTCATTAAGGCTCCTTATGGGAACTGGGCTTCAGCTGTGGGTGCAGCCATCTTGTGATGGAGTGATGGTCAATTAGCATATTCCCTCTTTATTAGATAGGACTAGAGGCCCGGTGCACGAAATTCGTGCATGGGGGGGTGTCCCTAAGCCCAGCCTGCACCCTCTCCAATCTGGGACCCCTTGAGGGATGTCTGACTGCCCATTTAGGCCCGAACCCTCTCACAATCCAGGACTGCTGGCTCCCAAATGCTCGCCTGCCTGCCTTCCTGATTGCCCCTAACTGCTTCTGCCTGCCAGCCTGATCACCCCCTAACCACTCCCCTGCCAGCCTGATTGATGCCTAACTGCTCCCCTACCAGCCTGTTTGCCCCTAACTGCCCTCCCCCGCAGGCCTGGTCACCCCTAACTGCCCTCCCCTGCAGGCCTGGTCCCTCCCAACTGCTCTCCCCTGCAGGCCTGGGTCCCTCCAACTGCCTTTCCCTGCAGGCCTAATCGCCCACAACTGCCCTCCCTTGGAGAGCTGGTTTCTCCCAACTGCCCTCTCCTGCTGGTCATCTTGTGGTGGCCATCTTGTGTCCAAATAGGGGAAGGATCTTTGACCACATGGGGGCAGCCATCTTGTGTGTTGGAGTGATGGTCAATCTGCATACTCTTTTATTAGATAGATAGGATAGAGGCCTGGTGCACAGGTGGGGGCCAGCTGGTTTGTCCTGAAGGGTGTCCTGGATCAGGGTGGGGGTTCCCTTGGGGCGTGGGGCAGCCTGGGTGAGGGGCCTGTGGTGGTTTGCAGGCTGGCCACGAGCCCTGGCGACCCAAGTGGAGGCCCTGGTATCTGGGGTTTATTTATCTTCTACAATTGAAACTTTGTAGCCTGGAGCAGAGCCAAGCCTTCTGCTTGCTCCGTGGCCACAGCCATTTCTGTTGGGATTTATGTATCTTCTATAATTGAAACTTTGTAGCCTTAAGCCGAGGCCTGGGCCGCCCAGAGCTGCAGAAGCTTGGCTTTCTCCATTGCTGGGGGCAACCCCAGCCTCCTGCTCTTTCCAGCTCCTTGGCTGCCACAATTTCTGTTTGGGTTTATGTATCTTCTATCATTGAAACTTTGTAGCCTTGAGTGGAGGCCTAGGCTGGCAAGGGCAGGCAGAAAGCTTGGCTTCCTCCATTGCTAGGGAAACCCATGCCTCCCTCCTGCTCTCTGTGGCGGTAGCCATCTTGGTTGGGTTTATTTGCATATTTGCTCCTGATTGGCTGGTGGGCGTGGCTTGTGGGCATGACTTGTGGGTGTAGCGGAGTGATGGTTAATTTGCATATTACTCTTTTATTAGATAGGATTATGTGCCCACCACCCAAAGTCAAATCTTCTTCCATCACATATTTGACGCCCTTTATCCTTTATTACCCTCCACCTCCCTTCCTTCTGGTAACCACCATACTGTTGTCTACATCTATGTGATTTTGTTTGTTTTTCAGGTTTGTTCATTTGTTGCTTTCAGTTTTATATCCTGCATATGAGTGATTCAATCTCCATATGTTGTCTTCTTACATAAACAATGACCAAGGTCTTTGCAATTACCATCAAATAACTGACCATTTTTCATATATTTGCAATGATTAGAAGCAATGTCAGGTTTTGTTAACTGGATCCTAGAAGAGAAAAGAATTTCTATTTTTACTAAAATTTATTTCATAGATCAATTCTATTCTTAAAGGTTACTATGCATTAATTGAAATATAAAGGAACATACATTACTTTGGCAGATTTTTTAATATGTAAATAATAAATAATATTTGTTCCATTCAACTCCTAAGGAAGGAAAATGGCAGAGCAAGGAACTCCAAAACACTGGTCCATTAATGCAATGATAAAGCTGACTATAACTGACTCAAAATTTTTAGAGATCTGGAATCTAATAAAAAAAGTGACAACAAGCAAGTGCTTGTTTAATGAAGAAAAAAGCTTCTATCTTTTGGTAAGAGAGCATTTGTTTCATTCAAAGTAAATGAACCCAGGTCAGTGTTGCTCAGTTGGTTAGAGTGTTGGCCCTTACACCAAAACTTTGCAGGTTCCACTCCTGGTCAGGGCCTATACCAGGTTGTTCTCTCTCTCTCTCTCTCTCTCTCTCTCTCTCTCTCTCTCTCTCTCTGGATTTTAAAAACAAGTAAATGAAAGAGAGATGCTAAAATTGTTTTTAGTCCTGATTATTATGTCCATGTGCTTGACAAAAGAGAATATTTTATATTTATCTTAATAACATGGTAGGATGAATGGAATAGCTCCTATACATTAGCATTTTAATAAGAAAATTGGTGCTATAAAAGCAGTTTTCAAATTTTGTGTCAGAACTCCTTTCAACTATTAAAAATTATTCCAGAGGCTCCAAGAAATTTTGTTATTTGAGATATACCTATCCAAATTTGTCATATTAAAAATTAATTCTGTTATAGTAAAAAAGATTGCCTCATTTATATGTAACAATACTGAATACATATACATTTTGTGTTAATATAAAAATAATTATATTCCCTCCCAAAGTAGTGCCAACATTGTCATGTTTTTGTTTTATATTTTGCAAATCTTTAATTGTCTAGCATAATTGACAAGTGAATTTTTATATTTGCTTCAGTGTTTAATCTTCTTTGATATAATATGTTATAATGTTTCAGAAATACTTCCATTCACTCATGAAAAATTGAAACTGAAAATCACATTTCAATATTATTTTTAAGCTAGTTTTTCCTTCACAGTCCTCTCATAAGTGTCTTTGTACATTATGTAGTAAATTATTATGGTTCAGAGAAATAAAAATTAAGTCTATACCTAGAAAATCAGCTGGTTTCTACTAGAGTGTAAATCATTAGCCACCATACTAAACATCATTGTTATTCATTTCTAAAGGTCAAATATTTTAAGAGTTCCAGGTGAGTTGGAGTACTCAGTATCAGGTTTAATAGAAAACTTCACATTGTGGAATTTAACATCTAAGTATATGCGCACCAGATAATTAATTAATATTGCTATTCTGGGGCGGGTGTTTCAAAATAGCTGGGAGAGCACAGCTGGTGTGGCTTGGTGGTTGAGGTCAAGGTTCGATTCCCTGTCAGGGCACATACCAGGATTGCTGGCTCAATCCCCAGTGTGGGGTGAGTAGGAGGCAGCCAATCAAGGAGTCTCTCTCGTCATTGATGTTTCTCTCTCTTCCCCTCTCCCTTCCTCTCTGAAAACAATCCTATACAATAAAGAGGTAATATGCAAGTTGACCATCACACCCTCACACAAGATGGCCACCCCAATGTGGTCAAAGATGGCCACACCCATGTCACCAAATATGGCCGTCACAAGTTGTCTGGCAAATGAGGGCAGAGGGGGGTGAACAGGCCAGCAGGGGAGGGCAGTTGGGGGCTATAAGGCTGGCAAGGGAGGGGAGTTGGGGGTAACCAGGCTGGCAGGGAAGGCAATTAGGGATGACCAGGCCAGCAGGTGAGTGGTTACGGGATGATTAGGCTGGCAGGCAGAAGCGGTTAGGGGCAATCAGGCAGGCAGGCAGATGAGCAGTTGGGAGCCAGCAGTCCCAGATTGTGAGAGGGATGTCCAGCAGTCGGACATCACCCAAAGGGTTCCAGATTGGAGAGGGTGCAGGCTGGGCTGAGGGACACCCCCCCCCCCCCAGTGCATGAATTTCATGCACCGGGCCTCTAGTAAAAATATATTTAAAAATAAACTAATAGGAAGATACTTACTTGTCCAAAGTAAAAGCTGAGCCATCTAGCCAAGCCCATTTCAGTTCACTGCTGTTGTAATATAAACTGATCCAAAACTTTTCTGCCCCAATATGATATTGCTTCATTGAAAAACTTTTTACAAAATCCTGGAAAGAATGAGAACAGGAAATAAATAAATCTGATACCTTTGGTTGGTTGTCTATATATATATAAATTAAAACTTTTATTTACTTCATTGAACATTTTTATTTTGTATCTGGAATTATAACGCTATAATAAAAAATGCCCTTGGGATTTTTTGGCAACCCACCAACAACCAATAATTTATTCACTCATCAAACAACTATTATGGAGCCCTCACAATACTGTGAACATTGTGCTGCATATTGAGAATTGAAAGGCAGTAAATAGACTTGTTACCTGTGAATTTAAGAAAGAAAGATGCAAACCAATTAAATAAGCCATTGCTACAGAAAGGAAAGTATTGGATAAAACTAGAGGATTTAACAGGAACTCCTTTAGGACCAGGTGATCAAAATACATTTTTTTAATACTATAGATATTGTAGGATAAACCATAAAAGTAAATAGGCACTTATTAGGGTGCAGTTACAAAGGGTTGAGAAAAAGACAGTAAAATTGTGAGAAGATAGAATTAAACTTCAATAAGTACATAGTGAAGTATGTTTAAAAAGTGGGTGAGGAAGTGGAAGTGATAAAAAGTTATTGGTAATAGCCATAACCGGTTTGGCTCAGTGGATAGAGCGTCGGCCTACAGACTGAAAGGTCCCAGATTTCATTCCGGTCAAGGGCATGTACCTTCGTTGCGGGCACATCCCCAGTAGGAGGTGTGCAGGAGACAGCTGATCGATGTTTCTCTCTCATCGATGTTTCTAACTCTCTATCCTTCTCCCTTCCTCTCTGTAAAAAATCAATAAAATATATTTTAAAAAAAGTTATTGGTAACTAAGGAGGCTGTGGAGATAGGCAAGAGTTCAGATGGGAATAAAGCTTGCACTAATATATACCTTAGGGGCTTTAAACTAGGTCCGGAGGAAGAGTTTCAAGAAAAAGGAACAGCATAATCTGGTGTGTATCATGTGCATTTCCCTGTGCTGAAGCAAGGATATCAGAACAGGCGAAGCCTAAAGCCCAAGAAATACCTCCTGGAGAAACTTACTAAAATTTAAGAAACATATACTTGTTTTTACCATTTCTTTTTCAGTATTTACTTTAAGGAAACTTGATAACTGAGTAGTACAATGAATTTCACAATTTCTCCAAGACATTGGCTGTGTAGAAAAAGAGTAGGAGTTTTCCCCATGTTGGTGACATTTGTCCTCACAAGGGTGACATTTCGAACCTACAGAAAAATTACAGTCAGTCTAAATGCCTCCTGTTAGTACATTTATATGTAGAAATATGAGTGTTTAAGTTGTGAAAAATAAGTGAGAATCATTACATAAATTATATGATCAATTATATTCATCCATTTAAAACTGCTGCTCTGTTAACTAATGTGCATAATGCTAAGACATGACTTACACCACTGTAATTTAAAAGGACGATTATTACTATGTAAGTATTATTGACAACTTCCAAATTTAAGTGTATTTTTAACAAATATGTTTCTGGGTATCTAACACTGCATGATATGTGTGTCATATATTTAATTGCTTAATTATTATATATGCATATAAATAAACACACAGATATTTTTATTTTCTATCTCTTAGGAAAGGTGACCTTGCTCCTAATTACCTTGAACTTTTGTCGGTAGTGGGGGAATCTCTGAATTTCCTGAAATCAATTCCTTCTGGTCTGTTTCCTGACTGGCAGTGAGATTTCCTGAACATAGCTCTGTTTCTGAAGACCAAATCACAAATATCAGTGTGGTTTGTCGCATGTGCCTGAAGATACGTGTGCTATTGCACAAGCACTTTATTTGTTAGGTGACCACAAGTAGTAAAAGTACATTAGCAATGATATCTAAAAGGCACAATATAATTGGAGAGAATACACAGACAAATCTAATAATAATAATACAAGTCTGATGGGAAAATTAACATAATATCGGTAAGATCACAGAGAAATTGATTCTGATAAGGAAAACCTGTGGGAGATTTCTCAGAAAAAGTCCAGGTGTAAGTTTAAGTAAGAGAAAGAGGTTAATGGGCAGCAAAAGAAAGAGGAGTTCCTGTTTCATGTAGACAGAATCATATGAATGAAAGGACAGTCATAGAAGTTCAAGGTAAAGACAGTAATTTGATGTGGTTCTTAAAATCACCTCTAGTACAGAGACAATAACAACAAAAACCAAAATGGTGCTGAGGATAGTGCCTTAGAAAATAAAAGACCTTAAAGAGATTCCTTTCCATGAGCAGTGAGCAAGCTGACTTTTTTTCTATCATAGAGACTTACTCTTTGTAGTTAAGATTCCAACAGACACCAGGAGCACCAAGCTGATGATTCCCAGACCCGCTGAAATTAACTTCCATGAAGGCCGTGGGGCAGAATAGCCTATTAGAAAGAGATCAGTAAATTGGTTCAACATTAGCTTCTATGTGCTTATTCACTGTTCTTTAATTTTTTTCAGTTATAGTTTACATTCAGTATTATTTTGTATTAATTTCAGGTGTGCAATATAGTGGTTAGATAATCATATACTTTACAAAGTGCCGCCGCTAATAATTCCAGTACCTACCTGGCACCATACATAGCTAATACAATATTATTGACTGTATTTCCTATGCTGTGCTTTACATCCTCAAAACTATTTTGTAACGACCCATCCCTTCACCTTTTTCACCCATTTCCCTCACACCCTCCTCTCTGGCCACCATCAGCCTCTTCTCTGTGTCTATGAATCTGTTTCTGTTTTGTTTTTGAGTGTTTCATAGTCAAACTCCAAAGACATGTCTATAGGCCTTATCTGGCTGCCAATTCATGTTGTAAAACTATTCTTGAGTTAATGGTCTTGCTATTAATCATACCTAATAATAGACAAATATGTAAATTGACCATACCTCCGCCAAGCCCAGAGCCAATCAGAGTGAGTATGCAAATTAACCCAACAAAGATGGAGGTTAATTTGCATACATAGGTGCCCAGCAGCCTGGGTCCCGGGAACTTTCTCAGCACCCAGGTCACTCTGAGGTAGGCCCCTGTGGGTCCTGAGCAATCTGGGAAGGGCCTGAGCCAGGGGGCTCCTGGGCAGGGGCAGAGTTGGGCGATCAGAGGGAGCTGGGAGTCCCCTGCCCAGGCCCCAGGCCAGAGGCTTGGGGCCTGGGCAGGGGCGGAGCTGGGCGATCGGAGGGAGCTGGGGGGTCCCTGCCCAGGCTCCCAGGCTTTAGGCCTTGGCAGGGGTGGAGCCGGTGATCATAGGGAGCTGGGGGGCCCCTGCCCAGGCCCGGAGGCTTTAGGCCTTGGCAGGGGTGGAGCCAGAGATCAGAGGCGATGGGTATGAACTACAGAGGAAATACCTTTTCTGACAGCTCATTGGCTAAGCTCCCTGTTTGCCACTGGTAATATTCTTAGAAACTTGAATATAAGAATCCAAAAAGGTGATCTAGGGTTTTTCCACCACACTCCTGGAGAAAAAAAGGAAGGTCCACTGCTGGAGGGCTAAGAAATGTCATATCCTGCCCTAGCCAGTTTGGCTCAGTGGATAATGCCTAGGCTTGCCGACCGCAGGGTCCGGTTCGATTCTGATCAAGGGCAGGCTCCACCCTGGCTGGGGCCCAGGACAGGGCTCATGCAGGAGGCAACCAATCAAAGTGTTCCTCTCACTTTGATGTTTCTCTCTGTCTTTCCCTTTCTCTTCCACATTCTCTAAAAATCAATGGAAACATATCCTCAGGTGAGGATAAAAAAATAAATAAAGAAATGGCATATCCTATGAAAGACACATCTTGAAAATGCCTAAAGAAAGTTGTCATTTTTTCATGGTGAAGGGACTGGAGTCCGTGTTGATGAAAACACCTTGGTGGCTGTGGTGACTGGCAGTGGCTGCAGCAGCGGGGTGATGGGGCTGGTGCCTTCCCCTGATCAGCCTGGTCTCCTCAGTAGGACTTCCCCTGAGGGCTCCCAGTATGTGAGAGGGGGCAGGCTGGGCTGAGGGACGCCCCCCCACCCAGTGCACCAATTTCGTGCACCAGGCCCCTAGTTTTAATATAAATGCAAAAATGAAAATATCTATTCTCTTTTTAAAATAAAAATTTTAAAAGTTATATGCAATACTTTTATTCCACTAGAAAATGTGAGAACAGATAAAAAAAAAAAATAAAAAGACAATCACTGCCCTAGTGGGTTTGGCTCTGTGGATAGAGTGTCGGCCTGTGGACTGAAGGGTCCTGGGTTCAATCCCGGTTAAGGGCACATACCTAGGTTGCAGGATCCTGGCTCTGGTTGAGAGCATATGGGAGGCAACCAATCGATGTGTCTCTTTCACATAGGAGTTTCTCTCTGTCTCTCTCTCTTCCTTCCACTTTCTCTAAAAATAAATGGAAAAAAAAATCCTCTGCTGATGAAAAAAAAAAAAAGGAAAAGAAAAGAAATCCAACCACTAAGTATTTCACACAGAAGCACTCCACCATCATTTTTCTTGACTGTGTCTATTTTACCTAGTTAAAGCCATTTTTACTGTTTTAACAGGCCATGACGTTTCTAATAAATGTAATATTATGTTGACCGCATAATATTCACTCTCATGTATATATCATCATTTTTTACTATTCTTCTCTATTCAGACATTGAGATAATTTGTATAGGTACAATGCAGTCCCTATCACAATGGAATATTTTACAGTAGAACAAGCAATCCTAGAATTTGTATGAAGCCACAAAAGACCCCAAATAGGCAAAGCAATCTTTTTAAAAAATGTTTTCATTGATTTTAGAAAGAGAGGCAGGGAGAGAGAGAGAGAGGGAGGGAGAGAGAGAGAGAGAGAGAGAGAGAGAGAGAGAGAGAGAGAGAGAGAGAGAGACATTGATGTGAGAGAGAAACATCAATCACACTACCAGGGATCAAAACCACAACCTGGGTATGTGCTCTGACTGGGAATCAAATTGGCCACCTGTCAGTGCATGGGACAAAGCTCAACCAATTGAGCCACAACATCCAGGGCTAGACAAAGCAATCTTGAGAAAAGACAAAAAGTTGGAGGCATCATGCTTCCTGATTTCAAACTATAATACAAAGCTATATTAATCAAAACAGTATGGCACTATCATAAAAAAAAAGATACATAGATCAGTGGAACAGAATAGAGATCCCCAAAATAAACCCATCTATACTAGTATATGGTCATTTAATATATGATGAAGAAACCAAAAATATACAATGAGGAGTAGTCTTTTTAATAAAAGGTGCTAGGAAAACTGGACAGCCACATGTGAAAGAATGAAATTGAAGCATTATCTTATACCATATACAAAACATAACTCAAATGGATTGGTCTTGAACATAAGACCTGATACCTAAACACTCCAGAGGAAATCATATGTGGTAAGCACCTTGGTGATGATGTTTTGGATTTGACACTAAAAGCAAAGGCTAAATAAATAAAGTGTGACTCTATCAAAGTAAAAACATTCTACACAGCAAAGGAAACCACCAACAAATTGAAAAGGGAAATAACTATTGTGGGAGGAAATATTTGCAAATTATATATCAGATAAAATATATAAAGAAGTCATTCAACTCAAGAGCAAAACAAATATGATTAAAATTGGGCAGAAAATAGACATATGAAAAAATGCTCAATGTCACTTATCATCAAAGAGATATAAATTAAAACCACAGTGAGATATTACCTCCCACCTGTCAGAATGGCTATCATCAATAAATCAACAAACAGCTAGTGCTGGGAGAATGTGGAGAAAAGGGAACCCTCATGCATTGTTGATGGGAATGCAGATTGGTGCAGCTACTATAGAAAACAGTGGAATTTCCTCAAAAAATTAAAAATGGAACTGGCTTATGACCTGCAATTCCACTTCTGGGAATATATCCCAAGAAACATGAAACACTGGGTCAAAAGAATATATGCACCCCTATGTTTATTGCAGTGTTATTTACAGTAGCCAAGATCTGGAAACAGCCCAAGTGTCCATCAGCAGAGTGGGTGTACATTGACACAATGGAATATTCTTTGGCCATAAAAAAAAGGAAATCTTACCTTTTATGACACATGGGTGGTCCTGGAGAGTATTATGCTAAGTGAAATAGCATAGCCAGTCAGAAAAAGACAGATACCATATGATCTCACTTATATGTGGAACCTAATTAACAAAATAAACTGAAGAATAAAATAGAAACAGAGCCTTACTGGGTTTGGCTCAGTGGATTGAGCATCGACCTGCTGACTGAAGGGTCCAAGGTTTGATTCTGGTCAAGGGCATGTACCTAGATTGCAGGCTTGATCGCTGGCCCTGGTTGGGGCACATGTGGGAGGCAACCAATCGATGTGTCTCTCTCACATCGATGTTTCTCTCTTTCCCTTCCACTCTCTCTAAAAATCAATGGGGAAAAATAACATTGGGTGAGAATTAACAACAATAAAAAAAACACACAAACAAAATAGAAACAGAGACATGGATATATGGAACAGACTGACAGCTATCACAGGGGAGGGGAGTTGAAGGACTACTGGTAGATGAAAGTGAAGGGATTAAGCAAAATACATACATACATATATATAACACAAAGTCACAGACAGCCAAAGGGAAAGAGGGTGGAGGCAGGTGGAAGTGGACAAAGGGTGGGGGAAATGAGGACTGAAAGAGACTTTGCCCAGGGCAGTGGTCGGCAAACCGCAGCTCTTTGGCCCCTTGAGTGTGGCTCTTCCACAAAATACCACGTGTGGGCACGCACGTACAGTGCAATTGAAACTTCGTGGCCCATGCGCAGAAGTTGGTTTTCCGCCTGGGTGAGTCTGTTTTGAAGAAGTGGCATTAGAACACTCAAGAGGCCAAAGGAGCCGCATGTGGCTCGCGAGCCGTGGTTTGCTGACCACTGGCCTAGGACAATGGGCTCAGGAGGCAGTGTGCCAATGATGCTTTATTGAGCTGTACATTTGAAACCTGTATGCTTTCGTGAACCAATATCACCCCAACAAATTCAATAAAAATAAGAATGGAATAGAAAATATATCCCATAAACCATTGAAAAAATCTGGCAGAGGATCTGAATAGACATTTTCCCAACGGAAACATGCAGATGGCCAGGAGGTACCTGAAAAGGTACTCAGTCATCATGGAAATGCAAATCAAAACCACAGTGAGATATTACCTTATATCGGTTAGAATGGCTACTATAAAAAGTAACAAATATTGACGAGGATGTAGAGAAAAGAAATCCTTGAGCACTGTTGGTGGGAATATAAATTGGTGCAACTACTATGGAAAACAGTAAGGAGGTTCCTCAAAAGATTACAAATAGAACTTCTACATGATCCAGCAATTCCAATTCTGCATATTTATCCTAAGAAAACAAAAACACGAGGTCACAAAGATATCTGCACTACCATTTTCACTACAGCATTTATTTACAATAGCTAAGATATGGAAACAAGTGTTCATCAGCAGATGAATGGATAATGAAAGTGTGATATATATATTATTGAGTCATAACAAAGAAGAAATTCTTGCCATTTGTGATAACATGGATGGACCTTAAGGGCATTATGCTGTCAGGCAGAGAAACACAGATACATGTGCTCTCACTTCTATGTGTTGCATAAAAATAAAAATAAAAAACCTAAGTTTGCAAAGTGGGGGAAGAAGGAAGTGGGTAAAATGGATGAAGGGGATGAACATGTCCAAACTCCAGTTATAAGTCATGAGGATGTAATGTACAGCATAGTGACTTCAGTTTTTACTCTAGTGCATACTTGAAAGGTGCTGAGGGAGTAAATCTTAAAAGTTCTCATCACATACCCCCAAAATTTTGTAACTACAGTGATGGATGGTAACTAGAGCTATTGTGGTGATCATTTTGCAATATATCAGATCACTATGTTGTACACATGAAACTAATTATATGTCCATTATCTATACTAATAAAAGCCTATGTGGTCATCAGGCCCTCATGCCATGATGCCCTCACACAAAAACGAGAGATCACCAGGAGGCTGCGTGCACACACGGGTGGGTGGGGGCTTGACGCTGTGTGCACTGCACGGAGGCAGGTCCAGCCTACCTCTTCGGGACAAACTATTGAGAAGCCCCGGATGGGTGGGTGGGGCCTACCTCTTTGGGGCGATCGATCAGGGGGCTCCTGCACTGTGAGAGGCCACAGGCTGGGGGACCCCACCCCCAAGTGCATGAATTTCATGCCCTGGGCCTCTAGTATCTCAATAAAAAAGTAAAAACAACAATAAAAAATCGTACTGCGTATTAATTGCAGCCATCAACTCCATCACAGAACAAGTAGCAAGCAGGAATGTCAGACCATAGTCATCCTCAACCAACTATACCTGAGACCTTGATAGGTTTTCAATCTCATACATCTTGAGAAAAAGCATACCCTAGTTGTTTTTTTTTAAATGTATTTTTATTGATTTAGAGAGGAAAGGAGAGGGAGAGAGAATTAGAAACACCAATGATGAGAGAGAATCAGTGATTGGCTGCCTCCTGAACACCCCCTGCTGGGAATCGAGCCTGCAACCTGGGCATCTCCCCTTGACCAGAATCAAATGAGGGCAAAGCTCTCTCCACGAATCAAACCAGCTAGGGCCTTACTCCAGTTTTCACATGTGGTACTTAAGGCGTATAAAACATGAAAGCAGTATATAGAGATTAAAATTTAAATAATCCATTTTTAATTATTTTATCTGCACTAAGCATAAAATTGTTCAGACATTTACTTATTTACACCAGTGAAAATCTAAAGAATTAGATATCATACCCAAAAGGATGATTTGCATAAAAAGATTAAGTATGCATCATTGTACTATTTATATAAGTTAAAATATGGAAACAAACAACATTCAATTGATACTATTGCCCCTAATGCATGTCATACATGGTTAATATATAACTAAAATAAAATTGTAGTGATAAAATAGAAACATAAAGTAAAATGTTGAGTGAAAAATATATTTTATGCTCAGCCGGGGTGGCTCAGTGGTTGAGCATCAACCTATGAAGCAGGAGGTCATGGGTTCAATTCCCAGTCAGGGCACATGCCCAGGTTACAGACTCTATCCCCAGTGTGGAGCATTCAGAAGGCAGCCGATCAATGATTCTCTCTCATCATTGATGTTTCTATCTCTCTGCTTTTCCCTTCCTCTGTGAAATCAATAACAATATTTTAAAATATATTTTTATGTATTTGATAATGGCAGGTGTAATTTTTATTTATTTTTCAATTACAATTGACATCCACTATTATTTTGTGTTAGTTTCAGGTGTACAGCATAGCTGTTAGACAATCACATACTTTACAAAGTGGTCCCACTGATATTTCAAGTACCTGACACCATACATAGTTATTACAATATTATTGACTATATTCCCTATGACATACTTTGCATCTCTGTGACTATTTTGTAACTACCAATTTGTACTTCTCAATCCCTTTTCCTTTGTCATCCAGTCCCCCAGCCTCCCTCCCCTTTGTCAACCATCAGTACGTTTTTTGTATCTATGAGTCTATTTCTATTTTGTTTGTTCATTTATTTTGTTCTTTAGATTCTACATGTAAGTGAAATCATATGGTTTTTGTCTTTCTCTGTGGTTAAAATTAAGCAACCACAAATTCATAGAAGGTATGAATCAATGATTAATTTCTTAAATATTTAGTATGCCCCATTGTGAATGTTTATCTTGACAAGATTAGATATGGTAAATTAAATAACCTTGTGCAAAATGTTTTTGCTCACTTGAAATGCATTTATTTAATCTAGAGCTAAGGTCATGTTGGACAGTATATCATATATTGGCCATAATCCATAGTCAAAGGTTGGGGACGTTATAGTTTCATTGGTGTGTAAATTTTTGCATTTGTCATGTTCAATTTCAGACATATATCAGACATTGTTTTTAAGTATCAAGTAGAACAATAAAATAAAAGTGAGAAAGCTACAGACCTTGATGTTCAGAACACATGATCCCTTTGGTTTCAGAATAGTCAGGTGCCCTCCTCTGAGGCTGGGATGAAGAATCAACTCGCACCTCAGAGTAAGTCACGGATTCTCCCATTTCTGAAAAACATAAACATATGGAAGATAACATGAAAGCTTTCTTATGACTTCCTTGGCCATAGAAATGCCATAACTAAAATACATGGTTCATAAAGATGTTATCTAGATTACAGTTAAACTTAATAAATAATTTGGAGTTTCTTTCAATTTAGAGAATATTTTTAAGAACAGATGATCATTAAAGTTCAAAAATGATTTAGAAAAAATTAGGGCATAGCATTTTTTATTACATTCAACTTAAATATTTTTCTTAAATTACAAATTACCAGCTTACAAATTGATGACATATGTTGAATTAATTCTTATCATTACATAATAAATAAAATATTTTTTAAAGTCAGCAATAGAAAATCTCCCAATTTCCCTTATAGACCTTCATACTTCTCGTTAAACTCTTCTCTCTTTTTAGTATAGATTTGTTTGTCTGTATTCCTCTAGTATCATCGGGTAATTATTTAAAATATGACTTAAATTCTACCTCTGTCAAGAAAACTTTCCCGATCTTTCAGTAAGAATTTATCATGTCTTCTCATGAACTCTGGTTTATAATACTTTTCTTTAAACCCATCATCACATTTTCTTTTATTTTATGCTGCTATTTCCTTACTAGGACACACTGTGATTGCAGAAGTTCACGTATTAATAATTTTGTTTAATACCATTATTTGTTAGGTTCATTTATGCACTTTATAATTCCAACAACTTGACTTTGATGCCAAACTGAATATTTTATACATCAAATACATTCTACCTCAAAAGGAATCTTAAAATTTTTAAAGGAAGCTTTGCATATGTTTCAGTTCCTAAATTGTCTATGGCTATTCCACACGCTACTGAATGTACAAATCTAACAGTAAGTTTTCTGAACTTCTTTCCAGTAGAATTTGGGGTTTCTTTATTTTCTTTAAACATCTTTCCATATAGAATTAAGAATTTCCTTCCAAGTATTTCTAATGATCTTATTTCCAATGGTTATCATAATCAAGAAAATATATTCAAGTCTGTTCTCATCTGCCTACCTACCATCTATTTCTTTAACAATCAATCTATAGTTCTTTCATCTATCTGAATATGTACCTTCTTATTGATAAATATCACTTTCCATGTTCTATTAAAATTATTTTGATCAAATTTTATTTAATAATTTTTAGAATAATATATAGTAAGTAAAATACATTAATATCAAGTACCTGCTTTTTAGAGGAAGACGTGAGGATCTTTGCAGAATATGTATTTTCCTGGGAAGAAGATTATAATTCTTGGGAAAGAAGTCTGAAAGTAAGAATTCTTGATGATTCTTGGTATAAAATCCAACCCAGAATATAAAGAGAAGACAATAAATACATAGTAAAATGTCTTTTTTGTCCTATACACAAAAAAAAGTGAGAACAGAGTCTGAAAATAAGTGTTCTCACGATGCAACCACACAGGAAGCTCTTATATCTAAAAACATCACTAGATCCGGGGCCTTTTATCAATCTGAACTTTAGTAGCATTAAAATACCTGTTATATTTTCAGTAATGACCAATATGGTTCTCTCAATTCTTGGATTTTAAGACTTAAGAAATACAGATTTTTTTATTTTTTTTAGGAAAGTAATTCACTTCCACCAACACCTCCTTTTAAGTTCTCTGCAACGTATTTTATCAACTGTTTGGCTAGAATAGTACATCAAAATTTTGCTAATGTGCATAATTTATCACAGTCTGCTATATTTCCTTTGGTTTATAGCATCATTTGTTATTTAAATTTTCAATGGAATTAAAAGTATCTGTCTTAACTATAAGCTGAGCTTGTAAAAGTGAGTAGGAGTTAACTAGAGGGGGAAGTAAGTGGAAAAATCTTAGTAAGCAAAGGAAATAGCATTTGCACATTTCCTAAGCCTGGAATGAACATATGGAGAAAGTTTTGACATACAGATAAAGTTGTGAAACCATCACACGTGAAATAAATTTATCTGTTACCAATAAGTAGGATGGGGCAAAAATGGGCTTCCAGTTATGAGTATGCAAAACACAGAGCTTATTCCTTTTAAAAATATATTTTAAAATACCTTTTTTTTAAGTTTTTATTATCCCTTGTGTATTGGTGGAATTATTTTTTGTATTTATTCCTAAATATTTTATTGTATTTATTATTATGTAAATAGAGTTTTCATCCATTGTCTTCTAATTGGTTTTATTTCTGTAAACTAATGCTATCTATTTTAGTATATTAATTTCACAACCTGCTAATTTGCTAAATTACTTATTATTTGAGCTGGGTTTATCATTAATTCTCTCATATTATTTTCATACATTATCATGTCTTGTGGAAATAAAGAGTTTTTATTCCATTTTAATATTTTTATTTATTTTTTTCTAGCCTAGTTACATTGGCTAACATGGCCAGAACAATATTAATGAGGAGGGAAGATAATTGGCATCAATGTGATTTTCTGACTTTAATGCAATATTTCTCAAGGATTTTTCTGCAAAGTAGAACACTGGCTTTAGAATGCACAAAAACACACACATACATACATCCACATACAGCATATATATGTACTTTATTCAGTTAAAGTATCCATATGTTTTTACTTTTCTTGAGTTTCATATTAATATTAATTGTATATAAATACTAGAGGCCCGGTGCACGAAATTCATGCATGGGGGAGGGGGTGTCCCTCAGCCCAGCTTGCACCCTCTCCAATCTGGGACCCCTCGAGGGATGTCCGACTGCCCGTTTAGATAGGGCCTAAACAGGCAGTCGAACATCCCTCTTACAATCCAGGACTGCTGGCTCCCAACTGCTCGCCTTCTTGCCTTCCTGATTGCCCCTAACTGCTTCTGCCTGCCAGCCTGATCACCCCCTAACCGCTCCCCTGCCAGCCTGATTGATGCCTAACTGCTCCCCTGCCAGCCTGCTTGCCCCTAACTGCCTTCCCCTGCAGGCCTAATCACCCCCAACCGCCCTCCATTGCAGGCCTGGTTCTTCCCAACTGCCCTCCCCTGCTGGTCATCTTGTGGTGGCCATCTTGTGTCCACATGGGGTCAGGATCTTTGACCACATGGGGGCAGCCATCTTGTGTGTTGGAGTGATGGTCAATCTGCATATTACTCTTTTATTAGATAGGATAGAGGCCTGGTGCATGGGTGGGGGCCAGCTGGTTTGTCCTGAAGGGTGTCCCGGATCAGGGTGGGGGTTCCGTTGGGGTGTGGGGCGGCCTGGGCAAGGGGCCTGTGGTGGTTTGCAGGCTGGCCACACCCCCCGGCGACCCAAGAAGAGGCTCTGGGATCTGGGATTTATTTATCTTCTACAAATGAAACTTTGTAGCCGTGAGTGGAGCCAAGCCTTCTGCTCGCTCCGTGGCAGCAGCCATTTCTGTTGGGATTTATGTATCTTCTATAATTGAAACTTTGTAGCCTTAAGCGGAGGCCAAAGCAGGCCAGGGCTGCAGAAGCTTGGCTTCCTCCATTGCCACGGGCAACCCTAGCCTCCTGCTCTTTCCAGCTCTGTGGCTGCCACCATTTCTGTTGGGATTTATTTATCTTCTATAATTGAAACTTTGTAGCATTGAGTGGAGGCCTGGTCCAGCAAGGGCAGGCAGAAAGCTTGGCTTCCTCCATTGCCAGGGAAACCCAAGCCTCCCTCCTGCTCTCTGTGGCTGCAGCCATCTTGGTTGGGTTTATTTGCATATTCCCTCCTGATTGGCTGGTGGGCGTGGCTTGCAGGTGTGGTGGAGGTACAGTCAATTTGCATATAACTCTTTTATTAGATAGCATATAAATAAATAAAGATCAATATATCTATTGAATAATGTTTGTAGATGCTTCAGGTGCATTTGAAAAGAAGGTATATTTCCTATTATCAGTATACTAGAGGCCTGGTGCATGAAATTCGTGCACAGGGGAGGGGGTCCCTTAGCCCGGCCTGCAACAATGCCAGCATCCTACACCCCAGCTGGCCTCTGGCCAAAGGCCCGCCCTCCCTCCCTCCACGGGCTGGGGCATGTGGGACACTGGGGCTCATTGCTGGGGTGATGCTGCCAGCATCCAGCACCCTGGCCACTATGGGTGCTTCCATCTTTGTGACGGAGTGATGGCTAATTTTCACATTACCCTTTTATTAGATAGGACACTGGTCAAAATACTGGTCAGTATCCATCATACTGAAAATATTACTAAGATTATTTATAACATAAGTTATTTTTGTCCAAATTTTCTGTCTTGTATTGAGAGTGGCCTGTTAAAATCGCCATTTTTTTCTAGTTCCAAATATTTTTATTATCCCAAATAAAACCCCAATAAGCAGTACTCTTCATTCTCCCTTCCTTCCTGGCAACCAGTAATGTGTTTTCTGTAACTGTGGACTTACCTATTCAGAATATCTTATAGAAATGGAATCATACTATACAGCATGGGCAAAGTAGGTCCACAGTTGGGAGTATGTGAAACAGAGTTTTTTCTTGTATTATTATTTCTTTATTATTGTATTTATTTTCCATATGAACAACTGTAAACCTACTTTTACCCCACCTTGTATTTAACCTTTTGGTATCTTTCACCAAAACATAATGTTTTTGAGGTTCATTCAGTATTAGCATCTATCAGTACTTCATTCCTTTTTATGACTGAACTAGAGGCCTAGTGCACAAAATGGTCATTCAATAAAGGTGATGGAAAAAGTCATTACTCTGTGGAAAAATATTGACTATCAAAGATTTAATAATGAAAAAAGTCCTCACACATTTAATAGAAAATATACTAAAATGTCTCAAGATCTTTAGTTAAGGATACATTTTTCAAATTTCAAAACAACCAAATTATAAATGAAAATAATGCAAGAAAATAAGTAATTAAAGAAAACCACCATGATGCTAAGAAAAATCTGAAGTCATCTGAATTTTACATCATGAATGTCATTTACTTCAGAGGAATTTTCAAAAGATTTATTATTTATACTAGAGGCCCAATGCACGAAGATTCATGCAAGAATGGGCCTTCCTTCCCCTGGCTGCCACCACCTTTGCTCTGATGGGAGCTGCCTTTTTGCTCCACCCGGAGCCGCCTTTCTGCCTTCCCATGCTGCCCAGAAGCCTGGAGCGGCTGGGGTGGTGCGGAACGCCTGTGTTGTTGCCATAATGACGACACAAGCATCCTGCCCTGCCCCCAGCCACTCGGCGCCTATGTGTGCAAATTAATCCACCATATTTGTTGGGTTAATTTGCATACTCACTCCTGATTGGCTGGTGGGTGCCGCGAAGGTACGGTCAATTAGCATGTTGCTCTTTTATTAGTATAGATGACATTTATAAATTCTAAGATAATACCATAGGGGAAAATTTTTTCTTCTGTTCCATTATATGATTTAGATTGATATTAAACAAACAAAAATGAAGTTGTCTAGCATGGGCTAAGTTAATGTAACGAAAACATTTCTTTGTGAAAGAAATTACATCTTAATAGAATTGCTTATTTTTAGAATTATGGAAAGTTTCAACTGAGATGGGGCCAAGAAATTTCTCCACTCCTAGCTCAGGAAATTATGACAAACAATATTAGTTGCCAAGATGCTGACCTGTTCTACTTCCTGTCCCATCAAAGTATACATTCAAGATTTATGGGATCTTTGTCATGTGTTCATCCCGTTACAATGTTCTAGTTGACACTGTACATGCCCCACCCAGTACATTATACCTCGCTGAATGTTCTGAATAAATATGTTAGGTTGTGAATAGATAGATCCTAAATACATATTTGTTAAAGTATGTTTGCAGATTATTTGCTGTTATATTGCTCAACTTGTCACTTCTGATTTGGTATGCCCATGCATATCCCGACTCAGCTCTATTTCTTCCAGTTCATTTTATTTACTTTATTGCTCATATGAATTTTAGAATTTGTCTTTTGTGGCATGTCCTTATTAAATTAAATACATTTACAGAAAAGTCAAACTACAACAGTTTAAGTTCTCAGAACCATGCATCTTATGCTTTTATTTCTTGTCAACTATCCAGTAAATACTTCTGACCACGGAATTTTAGTGTCACAACTTGATGTGACCATCCTGCCCAGAGGACTGTTTCTCATGACGAAGTTGCACTGTGATCTCGTTACCTCCTTCCCTGATGGTAGCAACACAGGAAGGGCTTAACACATTCTCAGCCATGTAAATTAGATTGTATCATATTTGCAAGAAGGCCAGTTGATTAGGCCTTGGTGGTATTCTCACTGAAGAAAAGTAATTTCTAAATAGTTTATTGAGGTGGGGGGATCTCAAATGATTTGAAACCAGGCTTTTGGAAAATATCGTAATTTTCTTTCCCTTGTAGTTTCAAGAGGTCAGATAAATATGCACAGATGAGACCCATACATGTATTTTTGTAGTCAAATTATTGTTTCTATCTACATTCATTTTTGTTGGTTTATTGCATTTATGAGAAAGTATGTTTTCTGAAATCTATGTCATGTACTTTTGCAATTTCATGTATCACTGAAGCATCCCTAATGTTCAGCAAATCTTTAATAGAAGTTCCATCATGACAGAGTGAGTATATGCTCACCACTGAGAAGGAAATTAGAATTTCTTTGTACATAGTATTTATTTATACGAGTAAGTTTCATTTTTAATTCAATATATTTCTTCCAGAATCCATAAAACTGGATGTCAACTAGACTTATTGTGGTGATAATTTCTCAATATATATAATCTCTCTCTCCCTCTCTCACATACACACACACACACACACACACACACACACACCCTTGATCAGAGAAGAAACAACCTGTTTCTTGTGAAAAATGTAGACATGTCCTGCCTGGGGCATGGGTGGGGGTGGGCTAGAAGGGGTCAATGTGGGGAAAAAGTGATATATGTAATACTTCCAACAATAAAGATTTAAAAATAAATAAATAAATCACTTTGGCTTCAGGATTTTCTAAAAGACTGCTAATATCTTGAAGTTAGGAATTATGTTGCCATTTACAACATTGCTCACAGTGGCCAACACATGAAAGCAATGAAAATGTCCTTTGATGGATGATTGGATAAAGAAATATGTATAATAGAATACTACTCAGCCATAAGAAAAGATTAAACATTGCCATTTGGGACAACATAGATGGACACTGAGAATATTATAGTAAGTGAAATAAGTCAGTCAGAAAAAGCTAATAGCCATATGATTTCACTCGTATGTAGGATATAAAACTAAAACTCATAGACACAGAAAACAGGGACCAGGTTTAATAAAGAATAAAGGGGGCCATGTTTATAGTTATAGAAGATTATTTGACTTGGGGTGGTGGGCACACAAAGCCACACACAGATCATGTATCATAGAAATGTCCACTTGAAACATATAATTTTATTAACAAATGTCACTTCAATAAATGGAATTAAAAATAAAATAGTAAAAAAAAATACTCCCCCCAAAAAAACAATGATATTTAAATAGATCAGCGATTTTCAATCAGTGTGTCTCAGCATCCACATTGGTGTGCTTCAAGAATTTTTTAAACATGCAATATCTATTTACTCAGGGGCACTGACCTCTTTTCCTTTGGATTGTCAAAAAAATGGTAACAGCCAACACAATAGCCTTCCAGTGTGAATGAATCAAAATTATATCTTTTTTTGTCACATTGGCAAAAATATATATATTGTGGTATGTTGTGGAATTTTAGTAATCCTATTTAATAAAATAGTAATATGCAAATTGACCATCACAGCAAGACACAAGATGGCCACCCCCATGTGGTAAAAGATGGCTGCCCCCATGTAGACACAAGATGGCCACCACAAGATGGCCACCACAAGATGGCTGCCACAAGATGGTCTCCACAAGATGGCCTGCAGGGGAGGGCAGTTGTGGGAAGTTAGAGATGATCAGGCCAGCAGAGGAGGGCAGTTGGGGTGACCAGGTAGACAGAGGAGGGCAGTTGGGGGAGACCAGGCCAGCAAGGGAGGGCAGTTGGGGCGTACCAGGCCTGCAGGGAAGGGCAGTTGGAGGGGGGGACAAGGCCTGCAGGGGAGGACAGTTGGGGGGACCCGGGCCAGCAGGTGAGGGCAGTTGGGGGGGACCAGGCCTGCAGGGGAGGGCAGTTGGGATCCAGCAGTCCTGGATTGTGAGAGGGCCTAAATGGGTGGTCAGACATTCCTCAAGGGGTCCCAGATTGGAGAGGGTGCAGGCTGGGCTGAGGGATACCCCCGCCTGTGCATGAATTTCGTGCACCGGGCCTCTAGTTAGTCTACATGTGCCATGAGATGAAAAAGGTTGAAAATCACTGATATTAATCCTAGCATGTATGCTAAAGATTATTTTATCATGAAAAGGTGTTGAATTATAGTAAACTAGATGCCTGGTGCATGAAATTACTATATGGAGGGCGCAGGGTCCCTGAGCCCGGCCTGCACCCTTTCCAATCCGGGACCCTTCGGGGGATATCTGACTGCAGGACATGCCTCTCACAATCCGGGACCACTAGCTCCTAACTGCTCACCTGCCTGCTTGCCTGAACGCTCCTAATGCCTCTGCCTGCCTCCTGATAGCCCCTAACCACCTCTGCCTGCTAGCCTGATCACCCTTGTAGACAGCGCCTGGGAAGCCACATGGGTATTCCTTAATTATTGTCAGCTGAACCCAGTGGTGTAGGCAAAGCCATGCCCTGGGAACACGCATTGCCAAAAGGACAAGGGTGTTGTCAGCTTGACCTTCATTTCAGCCTGTGGTGTGGGGAAGTGCTTTTGATATCTAAATCCAGCCTAGCACCAGGAATGCTCAGGGCCTACTCAAGAATGCAAATAATCTCCTTTTGTCTTGACCTTTTGGTGAAACTTCCTGGTATTTGGGATATAAAATAAACTCGCTGGATTGGCTCTGGGTCCCTGTCCCTGTCTCTCCACCAGAAGAGGACGGTGGTTCCACCTGGTCCCAGCTTTTTCCTTCTATCTCTGTGTCTTATCTCTTTTATTTCTCAATCCCCAGCCACCCCTACTCAGGAACTGGACCCACTCTCTAGCCAAGCTGGATGCGGAAAGAGAGAAATACCTACACACCCCTAACTGCCCTCCCCTGCCAGCCTGGTTGCTCCTAATTGCCTTTCCCTGCTGGCCTGGTCTCCCCTAACCACCTCTGCCTTGGCCCCCGCCACCATGGCTTTGTCCGGAAGGACATCCGGTCTAATTAGCATATTACCCTTTTATTAGTATAGATTATACAACATAAGCTTTAAGGTAGAATTGCATTAGTAGAAATAAAGAGACATTTCACTAAAAATGTATATTGGTTTGATATGATTCAAATCCACTTGTTTATGAAAAAATCAAGTCTTTTTAATAGGATTGCCCTAGCTGGTTTGGCTCAGTGGATAGAGCGTCGGCCTGCGGACTCAAGGGTCCCGGGTTCGATTCCGGTCAGGGGCATGTACCGTGGTGCGGGCACATCCCCAGTGGGAGGTGTGCAGAAGGCAGCTGATCGATGTCTCTTCTCATCGATGTTTCTAACACTCTATCTCTCTCCCTTCCTCTCTGTAAAAAAAAAAAATCAATAAAATATATTTTAAAAAAATAATAATAATAGGATTGCTTGCCCTAGCTGGTTTGGCTCAGTTGCTAGAGCTTTGGCCTGAGGACTGAAGGGTCTCAGGTTCAATTCTGGTCAAGGGTACATTCCTGGGTTGCAGGCTCGATGCCCAGTAGGGTGTGCACAGGAGGCAGCCGATCAATGATTCTCTCTCATCATTGATGTTTCTATCTCTCTCCCTCTCTCTTCCTCTCTGAAATCAATAAAAATCTATTAAAAAAAATAAAAGAATAAGATTGCTTTGCTATCAAAGCCAAGTAAGGATTGTCATTCGTTGTCCCTGATGAAGTCTGAGCAGCTCAGCTGCTAAGTGACTTCGTGGGTTCTTATCAAATAAAATCCATGGAGAAGCAACTACACCCACCATGCATTTAGGCTATAAAGACCGAAAGTTGGGGAGGACACAGTGCTTCTGGGGTAGGAGACAGTGAGGGTCAGCGGCTGGGAGGCAGGGAAGATGCGGGAATGCTTAGTGCCTGGAAGCACTAGAGGGTCTGGGATATGCAAATCTGCTGGTGGCGGGGTCAGGCCCTGCGCTACAAGAGGTCTGGTCCAGAGGGAGGGCAGGGATATGGTTCCCGGGGATCCCCTTCCTGCAAGGCTCCTCCTCCTCCCCTTAACCCCCTAACCTGTCCATTTGGATGAAGGGGATGGGAAGCAGGTACACAATGCCTGGGCAGGATCCCTCCTGGGACAAGGGAGAAGTGTTTATATTGGTTTATTTTATTCTTCTTACACGTTGAAGGGGGTGGCAGGGGAGTGTCTGCCAAGCATGGTTTCCTTCTGCTTGCTCACCTGACCTGCCCATGTGATGCCTTTCCCTTCCTTCCCTGCTGCCCTGAGCTAACACACATGAGATCATCCAGGATGAAACTGGGGCCCCCATTGTATTGCATGGAGATTGCGCTCCACAAGAACCTGCCTGATCCAGGGAGGGTTGGGGTCATTCACTGTGGGAAAAGCTCAATTTAAACAAAGCCGTAGCTTAGATAGGTGCTGGCTGAGCCATTTGCGGAGGGTTTATCATCCCTTCTGTCTGTTTCCTTGGAAACTACCAACTCAAGATAGCAGTGGAATGGTGCGTCTCCTTATCTGAAACCCTGATTCTCCCGGCCAGTGACTTAGATGCCCCAAGCAAGTGTGGGATGTCCCTTTCTTACTGATATGATGGCACACAGCCACGTTTTAGGTAGGCTAGGATTTGGGCTCCTACCCGGGGCTGGCGCAGGGGGCGGGGATGCAGCCTGCTGCTCCAGTTGTTACATGATGGCATAACAGACAATTTGCATATTCTTCTATTATTAGTATAGATGTGTTTTCCATCTTGGTATATGCAAGTTCTTTCCATTTTTAATCTACTCTTTATAGAAAGTTACATTTAATAATTTTTCTTTCAATGAGGAAATACACTCAATTTGGTCATCTATGCTAGTTTTATATACACTGATTTGGTTTGGCATTGTTTTGGGATGTTGCAATAATTTTCATAAATGAGATTGACTTTCCTTTTTTTTTCTGAACATGTTCTCATCCTGAGTATCAAGGTAATTCTAATTTTAGTGAAGGAAATATCAACTATTCATTTTCCCCCTACTGATTGGAAGAGTTTGTGTAAGTTATAATGATCTCTTTCTTGAAAATTCATTATTTCTCTCCTGTGGATACTATTTGCCTTTCGTGTTATCCATAAGCAAAATTTTTATGTAACCTACTGATTGCATAACAATTGTTTTAGCTTTATCAAACATTGCAGAAGAACTTGTGCCTGTGTTAATTTTATCTCACACATATTATAAAAGTAAATATGGTCTATTTGTTCTATTAGCTGAAGTTGATTGCCTAAAATTATCTCATTGATTAATTAAAGTGTGGACTCACTGATTTAAATTTTGTTTTTATGAGTACATGTTTATGAGAGTTAATATGAGTAACTGCTTTTTTAGTTTTTTCCCTCAGTTTTCTTCTTCAAAGTGTATTATTATCAACATCATTATTATTATAACATTAAAAGAAGCTCCAATTATTTTGTAAATAAAACTTTTATTTCAGAACTAGAGGCCCAGTGCACAAAATTTGTGCACAGAGGGGTGGGGTCCCTCAGCCCTCCTGCACCCTCTCCAATCCAGGACCCCTCGGGGGATAGTGACTGCCAGCAGTCAGGCATCCCTCTCACAATCTGGGATCTCTTGCTTCTAACCACTCGCCTGACTGCCTGCCTAATCATCCTTAACCACTCTAGCTGCCTGCCTGATCACCCCTAACTGCCTCTGCTTGTTGACCTGATCACCCCCTAACTGCCCCCCTGCCAGCCTGGTCACCTCCTAACTGGTGCCCTGCTGACCCAGTTGCCCCCTAACTGCTCCCCTGCTGGCCTGCCTGATCGCCCATAACCACTCTACCTGCCTGCCTGATCACTCCTAACTGCCTTTTCTTGCTGGCCTGATCACCCCCAACTGCCCCCTACTGGCCTGGTCACCCTCTAACTGCCCCCCTGCCAGCCTGGTTCCCCCTAACTACTCCCCTGCTGGTCTGGTCCTCCTCTAACTACCCCCCTGCAGGCCTGGTTCCCCCCTAACTACTCCCCTGCTGGTCTGGTCCTCCTCTAACTACCCCCCTGTAAGCCTGGTCGCCCCCTAAGTGTCTGGAAGGAAGTCTGACATCTGGAAGATGTCCGGTCAACCTGGTCTAATTAGCATATTACCCTTTTATTAGTATAGATAGCTTTACATTTACAAAATATAAAAGTAGTACAGAAAGTTCTCATATATCCTATATACTCAGTTTCCCTTATTTATTAAGTTATATTAGTATGGTACATTTGTCACAGTGAACTGATGACATTGATGCACTATTATTAAATAAAGAATGTACTTTATTAAGATTTTCTTAGTTTTTACCTAATGTTATTTTTCTGTCCATTATCTCATCCATTACATTTAGTCATTATATCTCTTTTGTCTCCTTTATTTGTGACAGTTTACTTATCATTTTATAAGATAGCACAAATTATGAGTTGCTAAAAATCAGAAGATTCAGACATTAATTGATTATGTTCTTATTCTGCATAAGACTTGGTGGTATGGTTTTGAATAATAATGAGGAGTAATATAATAAGTCATGTTCACAAGAAAAAATAAGAAAAGGGACCAGAGATTGATCTGAGAAACCCACCTATATAAAAAATGAAACAATAATGGCTACAATTGACCATGTGGCTAAGCATATGATGATTTATCATAGAATTTCTATTTTGTATACACTTTATATTTTTTTGACAGACAATGTTTAGTTTTTATCTCACAATCATAAACTTAACTCTGCAATCCAGCTAGACTGGGAAGGGGTAAGGAAATGATGGAACCCAATAAACTGGCAAGAGCACAAAGATTATAGAACATCCCAAGCAAATTGGGGTGAAGGGGTGCTCTCCTGAGCTACAGAAGGAATGGTCTGGTGGAAAGATAAAACACAAGCCAAATTTATTAGAGTTGTCCACAATCAGCAATGGTGATCTTCCTGCTGGTCTTGCCATTCTTGGACCCAAAGCCTTCCATGGCCGTCACAATATCCATGCCTTCTTTCACCTGGCCGAAGACCACATGCTTGCCATCCAACCATTCAGTCCAGGCAGTGCAGATGAGAAACTGGGAGCCGTTTGTGTTAGATCCAGCATTTGCCATGGACAAGATGCCAGGACCAGTTTCAGGATGAAGTTCTCATCCTCAAATTTCTCTCCATAGATGGACTTGCCGCCTGTGCCATTATGGCGTGTGAAGTCACCACCCTGCCACATAAATCCCAGAGAAATTCTGTGAAAGCAGGAACCTTTATAAGCAAATCCTTTCTCCCCAGTACTCAGAGCACAGAAGTTTTCTGCTGTCTTTGGAACTTTGTCTGCAAACAGCTCGAAGGAGACGTGGCCCACGGGCTTGCTGTCGATGGCAATGTCGAAGAACACAGAGGGGTTCACCATGGCTGGTCACGGGCGGCTTTGGGGCAGCAGCATCTGCCAACATTTTATATTTTCACTAGAGGCCCGATGCACGAAGATTCATGCAAGAATGGGCTTACCTTACCCAGGCTGCTGACACCACCTTTGCTCCAGCCCAGAGCCTCCTTTCTGCCTTCGCTCTGGCCCCAGAGCTGCCTTTCCGCCTTCCCATGCTGCCCAGAGGCACAGAGTGGCTGGGGTGGTGCGTAATGCCTGTGTCGTCACTATGGCAATGATGCAAGCGTCCCGCCCCTGGCTGCTTGGGCGCCTGTGCATGCAAATTAACCCGCCATCTTTGTTGGGTTAATTTGCATACTCACTCCTGATTGGCTGGTGGACATCATGAAGGTACAGTCAATTTGCATCTTTCTCTTTTATTAGTGTAGATTGTTAGATCATGTATGGATACATATGTAGACATATATATGTGTGTGTGTGTCTTTGTGATTTTGCACATATATGTTTATATACATGAAAAATATCTATAATTCCAACTTACATGATACAGAACACTTGATTCCACTCAAACTTATGTGCACAGGATGATTAAAAAGTTTAATTTTCTTCTCTGTTTCCTTTCACACAGTTATTTACAACCATTTTTTATAACTTTTAACTTTTGATTCAGAAAGAGAATATGTAATCTTACCAACTGTTTCTCAAAACCTTGGGACAATTTTTATCACTGAATTCAACATTTCAAAGTCATAAAATGCTATTAGGACCTAATATTTATTTCACCAATTAACAAAATCTTATGTGTAGTGAAGAGGCAGATGGGAGTACTGTGATTTGTACTTTTTTTTTTTTTTCAACAGGAAAATGAGGTTAGAATAACGTCACATTTATTTTTTTAGGGGATTGAAGTTGATTGAACATCTCTTGTTTCATTTCTAAATTGGGAACTCAGAACATTGCACCACTTTCAATTTTTCACAAGAAGCAGGACCATCCTTCTCTGATCAGGTGTGTATGTGTGTGTGTGTGTGTGTGTGTGTGTGTGTGTGTGTGTGTGTGTTTCTAACACTATTATTCAAAAAATGGGAAACTCTTGAGGTTTGAACCTCAAGAAAATATTTCCAAAAATATTTACACAATAAAGTAATTCTAATTGTTTCTTAAGTGTTTAAATAGAAATACTGAAGACAAGGAATGCTATTACTTCCAAAGTGTACCTTTTGCACTTTATTTAATGATAGATAAGTAGGATACATTTTTTAAAGAATCAAAAGTTAAGATGAGCCTTTTCTTTAAATAAAAGCAGAAGAATGACTCTTTACATTTGGGAGTAAAAAACGAGTTTCAATTTGAATTCTCATCTTTATGAATATTGTGCTCTTAATGCAAGACACTCATCTTACATGATAGACAACTTTACTTACAAAATAAAATAAATTATATCTGTTGCTTTCAACTATCATGTTTAAATATGAAACCAGTTTTATTTTTAAAATCTAAACACTATGCATATTTATTAAATAGGATTTTTTTTTTCTGAGAGTCATTCTAGACATTGGAAATGTTACTATTTAAACAAAGGTGAGATTACTTTGTTACTGATAATGCTGCTAATAACTTGTTGTAAATAAGGAGGAGGATGATAGGGACAGAAGTTGAATGAATAAGTACTAAGAAAAAACATTCAACAAACATTCATTTATGTACCTCACCCAAGTTTACCTTGCAAAGAAAGCAATTATCACCAAATAAAATAAAATTGTAAATAGAAAACTGTCATTCAATATCAGTGACGGGAACATTTTTAATTAAGTATCTTAAAGAGGGTGAATTTAAATGAACTCACATATTTTTACACTTTAAAAATAATTGTTTATTATTTTATAACAAAAATAAATTTAAAAATAATTTTACATTGCTTGATATGAATCCTCATTTTCATTCTTCCCTTTTTTTATATATACTAGAAGCCCGATGCACAAAATTTGTGCAAGGGACTCAGCCCTCGCAGCCATGGTGGCTTGTTTCAGCCCTTGCAGCCCTGGCTTTGTCCAGAAGGTTGTCTGAAAAGACATCCAGAAGGTTGTTTGGCTGTCTGGTCTAATTCTTACGTTTTTATTATTATAGATGCCTGGGAGAAATTTTTCTGTATTCTCACTTCTCCAATCAAAATAGATGATCACCACACAGAAAGAAAACAGAAAGCAATTTTTTTTTCTTTATTGATTAAGGTGTTACATACGTGTCCTTATCTCCCCATTGCCTCCTCACCCCACCCCCATCACCCCCCTGGTGTCTGTGTCCATTGGTTAGGCTTATATGCATGCATACAAGGCCTTTGGTTGATCTCTCCCCCTTACTCCCACCCTCCCCTACCTTCCCTCTGATGTTTGATGGTCTGATTGATGCTTCTCTGTCTCTGGAACTGTTTTTGTTCATCATTTTATGTTGTTCATTATATTCCACAAATGAGTGAGATCATGTGATATTTATCTTCCTCTGACTGGCTTATTTCAGAAAGGAATTTAATAAAGGTGTGAATTCATTTTATTCAGGAACATTTGTAAATGAAGACTTTGGATTCGTCTCTGTGGTAGATAAACAGTCATAATTAGATGATGGGGCTGGTCCGAGATCGGTGGGCTCTGCACAGCATGGGTATGTACTGTCCACATAAATATGTAGTGTGGCCTGTGTATAATTTCAATATACCCAGAATTTAATACAAGCATGTAATGTGTAGAAAAGCATTTTATTTATAAACGGCTTTTACATACTTAGTAATTTTGACTACTTCAAGAGTTACCTTTTTTGCTCAAAAGCAAGATTCCTTTTCATTATCCTAAAGCTTTAGACTGTACTATTTTATTCCTTGTATATCCTTCACTATGAGTAAAATTAGACACACTAGCCTTTATTGTGGTTGACATTATTGATACTAAGTGCACATTATTTTATTTCACTTTTGAAAACAACCATGGCAGGTTGTATTGATATCCTTTGTTCCTTCTTTCCTTTCTTTCATTTTTGTTCAATTTATGAAGTTATTAACTTAGTAAATGGCCTTTGTAAAGTAATCATGTGTAACTCCCTAAGTAAGGCACTGGCTTTTTCATTATACTGTGTCTTTATTTGAGTGTTAGATTTTATTACACATTAAGAACTAACTAGTTTTAATTGCATATAGGATCTTCTTAAAGATATTTTGCTCTTGAATAAATATAATCTTATTTATACTACAAAGTGTAAAAATCATAATAATGAATTAACATAAAACAAAACTAACTTGATGTTATACTTCAAAAGAAAATGACAAGTTAAGGTTTAAAAATTTATAACCCAAGTGACAGAAAGGCCATGACTCACACTGGCCTAAACTGTTTTTCTCCAGAGATGCATGAATCCCATAATTATAAATTTAAACTGGTAAATAATGCTGCTTCTACACCACGGCAAAAGAAAAGAGCCATATTAACCACAAACAGACGTAGAGAAAACCACAAGTAATTTGTTCCACTCATCGGGTTGAGGTGAAAATGGGGAACTCTGTAGTTATCAGTGGTAAACATGTTTATTTTACCTTTATGAGAAAAGCAGAAATGAGATTAATTCTAATTCAATATTGGAATATATAATAAAAGGAGCAGAAACTAATGAGTTTAGGATCTTTCCATGCCTTAAAAATGATCAGATTATCATAATAATGCCCATTGAGACAGTAATTTCTAAGGATCACTGAACATCTAGCTGTAAGGAGGAGTAAATAGAAATGGAAAACAGAAAAGAAATACAAAATATTCTTCAGTGGTTTGTTTTTATATTTTTTTGCATTTTAATTTCTTTATTGATTAAGGTATTACACATTTGTCCTCATTCCCCCATTACCTTCCCAGCAGCAAAGGTTTCTGTGTGATGAAGAAGATATGCTCTTTGCCCGTTATCAAGACAGAGTGTGATTGAAAATGAAGCCTGAAATCGTTTACACAAAAAAGGAAACCAACAGACTAATCTCACTTATAAATTTAAATTAAATCAGGGGTGGGGAACGTCCAGCCCACAGGATACATAAGGCCTGAGAAATCATTTGGTCTGGCCCTGCCAAGGCATTAGGGGTGACTTAATTAAATGTTTGACCAAATACAGCAGGCTAAGTTTTTTTTTTTTTTTTAAATATATTTTATTGATATTTTACAGAGAGGAAGGGAGAGGGATAGAGAGCTAGAAACACCGATGAGAGAGAACCATCGATCAGCTGCCTCCTGCACACTTCCCACTGGGGATGTGCCCGCAACCAAGGTACATGCCCTTGACCGGAATCGAACCCGGGACCCTTCAGTCCGCAGGCCGACGCTCTATCCACTGAGCCAAACCGGCTTCGGCCAGCAGGCTAAGTTTTAAGTTGATAATTTTGTATGGCCCGTGAATGATGTTATAAATATCCAAATGGCCCTTGGCAGAAAAAAAGTTTCCCACCCTGAATTAAATACTAAAAAATTAATTATTAGCAAACAGCAACACTTTCAAAAGTTAAGTATAGGAATGAAAATGTGCTGTATGTAATAATCAAGGATTATAGATCATGTGCATAATGTTGAAAAGGTTTTGGATAAAAAAATCAATATAAATTATTTTATAAAATTAGTTTTTAGAGAGAGACAAAGGGAGTGGGGAAGAGAGAAACATTGATGTGACAGGGAAACATTGATAGGTTGCCTCCTACCCGCCCCCTAGTGGAGATCCAGCCTGAAACCCGGGCATGTTTCCTGACCAGGAAAACACCTGCAACCTTTTGGTGCACAGGGTGACACCCAACCAACTGAGCCACACCAGCCAGGGCTCAATATGAATTCTTAATTCAAAAGAACTTAACTTTTAAAACCACTAAAATATAAGCCCTACTTTAAGACATATGTTCAAAAGCTATCATTATACTTATTGATAAATGTTAATAGCATTTTCATTAAAGTTAGAAAAAGGCAATGATTTTATTATTATTATTGTTGACTAGAGGCCCGTTGCACGAAGATACATGCAAGAATAGGCCTTCCTTCCCCTGGCTTCACTCCTGGCCACCCAGGAGCCTTTGCAAGTCTTTGCTCCCGGCCGCCTCCCGGGACCCCGCAAGTGTTTGCTCCCAGCTGCCCGGAAGCCTTTGCAAGTCTTGGCTCTGGGCCGGAGCACCGCTCCTGTAGCTCCCTCCGACCCCCGCCCTCCCCTTCATAGCGGGCGTCCTGCCCCACCCAGCTGCTCCATGCCTGCATATGCAAATTAACCCCCATCTTTATTGGGTTAATTTTCATACTCACTCCTGTTTGGCTGATGGACATGGTGGAAGTACGGTCAATTTGCATATTTCTCTTTTATTAATGTAGATTAATATTGATTGCTTTGTTGGTGCTAGCCAACATACATAATGAAGAAAAGAAAAAAACAAATAATCTGAAATTAGAATAAAAGGCAAAATTAATATTATTGGCAACACAAATATGATCTTAAATACTTTAAGAACCCTTAAAAGCTTCATGCCAAAAATTACAAATAGTAAGGAAATCTGATATGTGGACTTGTTTAAAAATAATATGTAAAAATTAACAGTCTACTAAACTACACAAGCCAGGAAAATGTGATAAAAAGTTAAATGCCAAATTTATAAGACCAAAAATCAGAAAAAAACTATAATGAAAAATACTGGAAATAAATTTATTACTTTAAAGTTGTATTAATGAACATAAAATAAGACATACATAATGGAAAAAGACACTATTTAAGGATTAAAGACAGTTTAAAGATGTAAGTTATCTCTCTATATTTATACATTTAATGTGATTCTGTTGAAATATATATTTAAAATTGGTTTGAGAGAGAGAGAGAGAAGAGAAAAACATTGATGTGCTAGAGAAACATCCATCAGTTGCCTCCCATAGGCACCCAACTGGGGATCAACACAAAATTGTTTTGATGTATAGAGCAATGTTCAAACAACTGAGCCACCAGTCAGGCTAATGTACTATATTTTAACTTAGTAGATTCTTGAAAAGTTCATTTTAAGCTTTTTAAGGCATAATGAAGTTTAATGGTTGATAATATATTTTTAAAGAAGAAATGTAATATAATATTGGGGACTCTATATGAAAGTACTAAAGTATATTGTTAAAGAGGGATATTTTACATGTAGTTTGAGTGGGAAAGACAGATTAGAGAATATAGGAAAAACATAAACATATAAGAATGTATTATATGCTAAAGTTAATATTTCATATCATCAAGAATACATTGATTTATTCACTAAGTAGGGTTAGAAAAATTCAGCAACCATTTGGAAAAGAAAAATTTTTATAAATTTGAGTTTCTACCTCATTTATTACACACACACAAACACACACATACACACACCAAATAGACCCACTTACAAAAGGAAACTATATAACTTACGATGGAAGCTTCATTTTATAAACTCAAAATAATGAAAGCATTTTATTAATATCAAAAAAGAATAATGGTTTGAGCAAGTCAAGTATTATCCATTTAAACACCCTTAAGTAACATAAATAAAGTTAAAACAAAAATGAAATCTAAGACGAATAATGCAAAACATATGGCAAGAAACTAGCTAATATTCTCAACTTAAAAAGTGAGAAAAAAGTTACTTAATACAAATGAGAAGTCTCAAAGAAATAAAATAAGCACATGACAACCATAATACAAAATATTTCATCTTTTGTTGGCTTTTTATTTATAACTAGAGGCCTGGTGCATGAAAATTCATGTACTGGAGGGTGGTCCCTCAGCCCAGCCTGCCCCCTCTCACAGTCCGGGAGCCCTCAGGGTCAGGAGGTGACCCGGTGATCAGGGGAAGGCGATGCCCCATAACACCTCTGTTGTTGCCACTGCCGGCAGCACAAGCTTTGGCCGGCCCTCGTTACCAGTGCCTCAGGTGGCCCTGGGCGGTTGGGCAGCCGCCATCTGAGACTTGCCTGTGCCTCAGGCTGGCCCTGGGCGGCCAGGTAGCTGCCATCTGAGGTTTGCCTGCGCCTCGGTCCAGTCCTGGACAGCTGGGTGACTTAGGGGACTGGGGGACTCCGGAGGCAGGTGTATAGAGCGGCTGGGCCTGCCTGGGGGTGGGCCTGGTCTTGCCACGCACCTGCCACCTTGGTGGGGCTGAGGGGACTGGGTGCCGCAATCTTGTGGCTGTGGGTGCCACCATCTTTGAGGGCGTGGCATTCAATTAGCATATTCCCTACTTATTGGCTGTGGGCACCACCATCTTTGCAATGGTGTGAGGGTCAATTAGCACATTCCCTCTTTATTAGGTAGGACAAGAAAAATGAAGTTAAATAACATTGATCAGATTTATATATTTAAAAATCTGAATAATGCTTAATGCAGTAGAAAGAGTGAGCAAAAAGTCTTTTAAATCTATATTTGGTACTACATAAATTGATAAAGTCTCTTTGGATGGAAATTTTCAATCTTTATGAAAATTTAAAAAGGAAATGCTCTTTGATACTCAGTAATAATTCTTATGGAATTTTTCCTAGAGAGAGGTACTAAAACAGTTTATGGGTGTGTATGAAATTTTATGTATATAATTATTTCATAGTGAAAACTAAGAAACAATTTGAATATGCATTGAAAAAATTCAGTCTATCTATACTAATTATAGAGGAATATGCAAATTGTCTGGGACACCATCACATAATGACCAATCAGGACGGGGGTGGGGTCGCAGCAGGAGCTTTCAGCATGCCTGTGCCGGGGGTCCAAAGGGCGCAGAGAAGAAGGGAGAATAAATAGGCATTTAGGGGGATCAGGCAAGGTGGGGAGAGCAGATAGGCTGTTAGGGCGATCAGGCCAGGAGGGAAGAGCAGATGGGCAGTTAGGGCGATCAGGCCAGGAGGGGAGAGCAGTTAGGGGGATCAGGCTGTCAAGGGAGAGCAGTAAGGCAGTTAGGGGAATCAGGCAAGGAGGGGAGAGCAATTAGGGCCATCAGGCCGGCAGGGGAGCAGTTAGGGGCATCAAGAAGGCAGGCAAGTGAGCGGTTAGGAGCCAGTGGTTCCAGATTGGGAGAGGGATCCCAGATTGGAGAGGGTGCAGTCCGTGCTGAGGGAGCCCCCTCCATGCACATAGTTCATGCACCAGGCCTCTAGTCAATAATGAGATTTTTGTCCATATACCAATAAGACATAATGCAAGCAGCTATTTATAAAATTTGACAACTTCAAAACACATGATTAGAATAATCACTAGGATATTTGCTTAAGTAAAAATAATCATAGAACATTTTGTATAGTTTCTTAAATACATGTTTTTAAAGGGGTGTTTAGGGGAAACTGTCCATTTTTCTCAGTTGGGGAAAATGCACTCTATCTTCTGGCAGAATTCCAACTAAAACAACATATATATAATACCTGCAAATTTTGTGTTTTCTTTTTTTTAATACAGAGGGATTTGGGATTGGTATCTCAGAAATTTTTAAAAAATGGAAATTTAACCATGAATTATTCTGGGCAACTTGTAGAGAGAAATAGGAGAAAATAGTAGATTTTATAGTCTTATTTTTAATAATTTACTAAGTACTTATTTTACCTGTCCTGGGAAAATATATGAGGAAAAAAACCACTAATATCAATCCCACATAGAAAACACTCTAACGTCTATATTAAACATAAAAATACCAGAACCCTTTATGCTTTCTCTCTTTTTTCTTATCAGCATCTGCATTTTTCCTTACCCGGTGCATTGCTGTAGCTCTGGGAATCCATTTCATTGTAATGGTAATGATATGGAGTGCCATCATCATAAATTGTAAGTGATAACAGAGACATAGATAGCATTGCTGATCTAACGATTGTAATACATTACTTTGATTAATACTCAGCAGGTCAGAAACATAAACTAGCAACATTTAATGTGCCTTTATATTTTAGCTATTAGTCTAGAAACTTGTCAATTATTTTTATTTTTGCTTGAACTGTGTCACAACACATAACTTTCTAATAATTATGATTATTTTAATAGCATTATTCAACCAAGCAGTGCCAATTTCCTTGAACGGTAAGAGAAAGTTTTCTCATATTTTGAAGCACAAATTGCATGTATCTGTGTATACTGGGGATTAGGCATGTATCCAATGCTGCTAACAGGAAAGTTTATAGGACAGATCATGTATAATCAAAATCTACACTTGAAACCTATATAATGTTATTAACCAATCTCATCCCAAAAACTGTAATAAAAAGAAAGTGTAAAAGAAAATGATTCTTGTCCACAATTCACTATAGCTTTTTAAATTTTATTTTATTTTTACAATGAAGGAGTAATTGTAAAAAGTGGAAAACATAGTTTTGGCATATCTATCTATAAATACGTAGAGGTATGTCATTGGGTATGACCACAATGGCCTAATATTTGGAATTTTAGAGTTATAATAAAAAAGGTATTTACCCTGCCTCGAAAAAAAATCTGGTATAATGTTCAGACATGTGCAGAATTAATAACATGTTCTCCCTTTCTAGAAAGTTACTGTGGCCCATGTCCTAAAAACTGGCTATGTTATAGAAACAACTGCTACCGTTTTTTTAATGAGAGCAAGGACTGGTTTCAGAGCCAAGCTTCCTGCATGTCTCAAAATTCCAGTCTCCTGAAGATATACAGCAAAGAGGACCAGGTGAAGTATTGTTTTAATTCATCCGCCTATATTGAGTCCTACCATATGTGGCAATGCTCTGGAATATGAACCTGACGTATAATAGAGACACTAGGCTCTGATACACCAACCCCAAATTCTTCTGTATTCAAAATAAGAAAGCACAAAAATTGCAGGTACTATATAATAAATGTGTTGTTGAAGTTGGAATTCTGAAAGAGGACAGAATGCACTTTCCTCAACTGTGGGGAAAATGATTAAATGATTATAGCCTTCTATTTCCTAACATTCTGAGAACTGGCTTTATTTGTGATTTCAAACAGGATTTCTTTAAATTGGTGAAGTCCTATCATTGGATGGGACTAAAAAAGAATTCAACAAATGGAACCTGGCAGTGGGAAGATGGCTCCATTCTCTCTCCAGATCAGTAAGTCTGTACCTATAGGTCTCTAGTTGTGGATTTGCCTCTAAGCTATTCCTTTGGTCACTGAACTATCACATTTTCCTTCACACAATGCCAGGACATCCCCATATGCTAATAGAGTCAGTCCAAAACTCTTGGGGCCTAGATTTAGTACTTTGGGAAGCAGCCAGTACCCATAAAAATGAGTAAAATTAATTGTTTGCTATGTGCTAAATACTGTGCAAACTATTTGCTCTGAACATATGTGTGCAAGACTTTGTATGAACATAGGCTCTCCTTTTTCTTACATAAATACCTAGGAGAGAAACAGATGGATCTTGTAATAAATACTAGAGGCCCGTGAAGAAGATTTGTGCAATAGGCCTTCCTTCCCCTGGCTGCTGGGAACGGTTTTCCTCCAGCACCCAGACCCAGGCCCTCGCTCTGGCTGCAATGGAGAAGCCAAGCCTCTTCAGTCTTCAGTATTCAGTCTTCAGTCTTCAGTCTTCACTCGGGCCGGAGCCTTCAGTCTTCCTTCTGTGCCTGCATATGCAAATTAACCCGCCACCTTTGTTGGGTTTATTTGCATACGCAGTCCTGATTGGTTGGTGGGCATCGTGGAGGTATGGTCAGTGTGGCAGTCGGACATCCCTATCACAATCCGGGACTGCTGGCTCCTAGCCATTCGCCTGCCTGCCTGCCTGATTGCTCCAAACTGCTTCTGCCTGCCAGCCTGTCACCCCCTAACCACACCCGTGCTGGCCTGATTGCCCCCAACTGCCCGCCCCTGCCATCCTGATGGCCTCCAACTGCCCTCCCCTGCCGGCCTTGTTGCCCCCAACTGCCCTCCCCTACCAGCCTGGTCGCCCCCAACTGCCCCCCCATAGGCCTTATCCCCCCCACTGCCCTCCCTTGAAGGCCTGGTCACCCCCAACTACCCTCCCTTGCTGGCTATCTTGTGACAACATGGGGGTGGCCATCTTGTGATGACGTGAGGGTCAATTTGTGTATTACTTCTTTATTATATAGTGGGTACACATATAAAGAGTTTCCAGACTTTCTACATTGACTAATTTCCAATGTATAAAAATAGTAGCACCTAATTTATAATAGAATGCAATTTTCACTTTTATTACCTGAGTTGGCTACATTTCACTTATCTAAAATTAAAAAGGCCAGGCATGGTCCTTAAATCTGCTATAATGATAGTATTTCAGTACCTATATTTAAGTAAATAGTATTTCATTTTTATATTTCTGCATTAATGTACTCATACATATGATTTGTTTTCCTCTCTAATCTAGACTAACAATGGCTGATGTGGAAAAAGGAACCTGTGCAGTTTACGGTTCAAGTTTTCAAGGTTACACAGAAAACTGCTTAACTCCAAACACATACATCTGCATGCAGCAGATTGTGTGAAGAGTTTGTTATTTATAAAATATAAAGGATTTCAAAATAAAAAATGCCATTCTCTTTCTTCATGAAGAAAACTTCCAGAAGAAAATGCCACCAATATTTATTAACTATTTTTTCATCTGACATGCCACAAACCATATACTTGCAGCAAATAAAAAATAACAATTAAATGATGTATCTTATGTAACAATGTTTCATTTAATTTTTAAATTATTGAGTGATGAACAAATTCATTTTTAAGTTTAATAAACTGCTGATAATACTTATGGTAGAACTAAATTTTAATCCATAATTTTATTAAATATTCACAAATATGAAACTAATAAAGCTTTTAGAACTTTCAAACACAATACATTTGAAAATTAAATATACTTAAAGCTGGATGAAGAGTATATGCGGATTTATTAAATTTGCTATTTTTGAAATATTTCTTAAAGTTAAAAATAATCCTGGAAAAGTTTCAATGTTTCCTCTTCTCTTTTTGTTAATTAAATTTATTGGGGTGACATAGAGTAATAGAATTATATAGGTTTCAAGCATACAATTCTATGATACACCATCGATATATTGTATTATGCGCCCACTACCCAAAGTCAAATCTTCTGCCATCACATATTTAACCCCCTTTACCCTTTACTACTCTCCATCCCCCTTCCTTCTGGTAACCACCATACTGTTGTCTACATCTATGTGATTTTGTTTGTTTTTCAGGTCTGTTCATTTGTTGCTTTCAGTTTTATATCCTGCATATGAGTGATTCAATCTCCATATGTTGTCTTGTTACATATACAATGACCAGTGTCTTTGCAATTGCCATCAAATAACTGACTATTTTTCATATGTATATTTGCAATGATTAGAGACAATGTCAGGTTTTGTTAACTGGAGCCTAGAAGAGAAAAGAATTTCTATTTTTACTAAAATTTGTTTCATAGATCAATTCTATTCTTAAAGGTTACCATGCACTAATTAAAATATAAAGGAACATACATTTCTGTGGCAGATGTATTAATCCTATCTAATAAAGAGGTAATATCCTAATTGACCGTCACACCCTCACAAAGATGGCAGAGCCCACAGCCAATAAGGAGGGAATATGCTAATTGACTGCCATGCCCTCAAAGAAGGTGGCACCCACAGCCACAAGATGGTGGTGTCCACTCCCCTCAGCCCCGCTGGGGTGGCAGGTGTGTGGCACGGCCAGGCCCGCCCCCAGGCAGGCCTGGCTGTTCCACTTGACTGCCTCTGGAGTCCCCCAGTCCCCTCAGGCCCCCAGCTTCCCAGGGCTGGCCCGAGGCACAGGCAAGCCTCAGATGGAGGCTGCCCAGCCACCCAGGTTTAGCCCGAGGGATGACCAAATGACTGAACTAGCAGGCTGCATGTGTCCTCCAGGCTGGCAAGGGGGTTAGTGAGGTGCAACCAAACGACTGAACAGCAGGCTGTGTGGGGTGACCAGGCCAGCAGGGGGGTTAGTGAGGGACGACCAAACGACTGAACAGCAGGCTGTGTGGGGTGACCAGGCCAGCAGGGGGGCTAGTGAGGGACGATCAGACAACTGAGCTGCAGGCTACATGGGGTGACCAAGGCTGGTAGGGGGGGGGTAGTAAGAGGCGACCAGGCTGGTGGGGGGGGCAGTTGGGGGCGATTAGCCTGGCAGGGGTGGGCCAGTGATGGCTGAATAGGCCAGTGGGGGGCGCAGTTAGGGGCAACCAGGCTGGCAGAACAGGTAGTTGGTGGCAACCAGGCTGGCAGGGGCCAGTTAGGTGTGACCAGGCCAGAGGGGGAGGCAGTTAGGAGCAACGAGGCCAGCAGGGAGGGAGAAGTTGGGGGCAACCTGGCTGGCAGCAGGGAGCAGTTAGGGGTGACCATACTGGTGGGGGGGGCAGTTAGGGGTGATCAGCCTGGCATGCAGAGGTAGTGAGGGAAGATCAAGCCACTGGGGGACGGGCAGTTAGGGTGACCAGGCAGGCAGGTGAGCAATTAGGACCCAGCAATCCAGGACTGGAGAGGGTGCAGGCTGGGCTGAGGGGACCCCTCCCCATGCATGAATTTTATGCACTAGGCCTTTAGTATGTAAATAATAAATAATATTTGTTCCATTCAACTCCTAAGGAAGGAAAATGGCAGAGCAAGGAACTCCAAAACACTGGTCCATTAATGCAATGATAAAGCTGACTATAACTGACTCAAAATTTTCAGAGATCTGGAATCTAATTTAAAAAAGTGACAACAAGCAAGTGCTTGTTTAATGAAGAAAAAAGCTTCTATCTTTTGGTAAGAGAGCATTTGTTTCATTTAAAGTAAATGAACCCAGGTCAGTGTTGCTCAGTTGATTAGAGTGTTGGCCCTTACACCAAAACTTTGCAGGTTCCACTCCTGGTCAGTGCCTATACCAGGTTGTGCCAGAGGCAGCTGATCTCTCTCTCTCTCTCTCTCTCTCTCTCTCTCTCTCTCTCTCTCTCTCTCTCTCTCCTCGGTGAGGATTTAAAAAACAAGTAAATGAAAGAGAGATGTTAAAATTGATTTTAGTCCTGATTATCAGCCCTATGTGCTTGAGAAAATAGAATCTATACTAATAAAAGGGTAATGTGCTAATTAGACCAGAAGACCTTCTGGGAGACCTTCCGGATGTCCTTCCAGACAAAGCCATGGTGGCGGGGCCGAGGCAGAGGCAGAGGCAGTTAGGGGTGATCAGTCCAGGAGAGGAGGGCAATTGGGAGTCATCAGGCCAGCAGAGGGGGTCAGTTAGGTGGAGCAGGCCGTCAGGTTGGGCCAGTTGGGGGTGGGCAGGCCGGTGGGGGGGGGGCAACTGGGGATGAGCAGGCTGGAAGAGAGGGGGAGTTGGGGGCGAACAGGCTGGTGGGGAGGATAGTTGGGGGCAAGCAGGCCGGAAGGCAGAGTGGATAGGGGTGATCAAGCACGCAGGCAGGCAAGCGGTTAGGAGCCAATGGTCCCAGATTGCAAGAGGGTGCAGGCTGGGCTGAGGGTCACCCCCCCACACCCATGCAAAAATTTCGTGCACTGGGCCACCAATCTTTTATATTTATCTTAATAACATGGTAGGATGAATGGAGTACCTCCTATACGTTAGCATTTTAATAAGAAAATTGGTGCTATAAGAGTAGTTTTCAAATTTTGTGTCAGGACTCCTTTCAACTATTAAAAATTATTCCAGAGACCCCCCAAAATTTTGTTTTTTGGATTATGTCTATCCAAATTTGTTATATTAAAAATGAATTTGTTATAGTAAAAAACATTGACTCATTTATATGTAACAATACTAAATACATATACATTTTGTGTTACTATAAAAATAATTATAATCCCTCCCAAAATAGTGCCAACATTGTCCTTTTTTTTCATTTTGAAAATCTTTAATTGTCTAGCATAATTGAAAAGAGTATTTTTATATTTCCTCCAGTGTTTATTCTTCTTTGATATGTTATAATGTTTCAGAAATACTTCCATTCACTCATGAAAAAAATGAAACTGAAAGAGAAAATCACATTTCAATATTATTTTGAACACTAGAGGCCCAGTGCATGGAATTCATTCATGGGGGTGAGGGGTCCCTCAGCCCGGCCTGCACCCTCTCCAATCTGGGACATCCCTCTCTCAATCCATGACCGCTGGCTCCTAAGCACTCACTTGCCTGCCTGCCTGATCGCCCCTAAATGCTCTGACTGCCTCCCTGATCATCCCTAACCACCTCTGCCTTGGCCTCCGCCACCATGGCTTTGTCCAGAAGGACATCCAGAAGGATGTCTGGAAGATGTCCAGAAGGATGTCTGGAAGACGTCCAGTCTAATTAGCACATTACCCTTTTATTAGTATAGATAGTTTTTCCTTCACAGTCCTCTCATAAGTGTCTTTGTACATTATGTAGTAAATTATTATGGTTCAGAGAAATAAAAATTAAGTCCATACCTAGAAAATCAGCTGGTTTCTACTAGAGTGTAAATCATTAGCCACCATACTAAACATCATTGTTATTCATTTCTAAAGGTCAAATATTTTAAGAGTTCCAGGTGTGTTGGAGTACTCAGTATCACATTTAATAGAAAACTTCACATCGTGGAATTTAACATCTAAGTATATGCGCACCAGATAATTAATTAATATTGCTATTCTGGGGCGGGTGTTTCAAAATAGCTGGGAGAGCACAGCTGGTGTGGCTTGGTGGTTGAGGTCAAGGTTCGATTCCCTGTCAGGGCACATACCAGGATTGCTGGCTCAATCCCCAGTGTGGGGTGAGTAGGAGGCAGCCAATCAAGGAGTCTCTCTCGTCATTGATGTTTCTCTCTCTCCTCCTCTCCCTTCCTCTCTGAAAACAATAAAAATATATTTAAAAATAAACTAATGGGAAGATACTTACTTGTCCAAGGTTAAAGCTGAGCCATCTAGCCAAGCCCATTTCAGTTCACTACTGTTGTAATATAAACTGATCCAAAACTTTTCTGCCCCAATATGACATTGCTTCATTGAAAATTTTTTTACAAAATGAGAACAGGAAATAAATAAATCTGATACCTTTGGTTGGTTGTCTATATATATAGAAATTAAAACTTTTATTTACTTTATTAAACATTTTTATTTTTTATCTGGAATTGTAATGCTATAATAAAAAATGCTCTTGGGATTTTTTGGAAACTCACTAATAATCAATAATTTATTCATTCATCAAACAACTATTATGGAGCCCTCATACTACTGTTCAGCTTAGCCCTGTCCAGTGTGCCTCAGTGGATAGAGTGTCAGCCTACACACCAAAAGGTCATGGAGTTTGATTCCCGGTCAAGGCAACGTATCTGGGTTGCAAGTTCGATCCCAGGGGCTAGTAGGAGCGCGTACAGGAGGCAACCAATCAATGTGCATCTCTCACATCAATGTTTCTCTCCCCTCCCTCCCTTTCTTCCACTTTCTAAAAACTAATGGACAAAATATCCTCAGGTTAGAATTAACAACAACAACAAAAAAAATGTGTTCAGCTTAATTTTGAAGTATTTTTCAATGTCCCCCAAAGGTGATATGGTGATACTTGGTTTGAGAAAATATTGACTCATCTCTGCTCTGTAGCTGAAATACACTGGAACTCTGACAATCACAGAGACCCCAGCTAATGATTAAAATTTGTGTATCATTAGAAAGAAGGTAATACTCGAATCTGTCCCCAATCTACTCTGGAATAGAACAGAGTCACAGAGCAAGGAGATACATCCTCAGAAAGAAATGAAGAAAAAGGACTCATATCAAAATTAAAGTTTGAGCAAGATTGTATAAGGCTTGGAAATACACAACTGTGGTTACTGTAAAGTGAAAAATGGATACCAGACCTGCCTCATATCAAAACCTACTTAAGATTAAAAAAATTTCAACAAACATTCTCTCTTCTAACCCTTTTGAATAAAATATAATTTATATATTAAAAATTAATAAAAACAAAGTTTAATAACCATCAGATTCAAAACCCATGCAACTAAAACCCATGTAAAGAAATAGAAAATTTCCAGGATCACAAAGATCTTTCCTCCTTTAAACTTCCAGTTACCATCTTCTTTCTCTTTCCATATATTACCACCATCTTTACCTCTCACATGATCTTCACGTTTAATGTGAACTATAGTTTAGTTTTGCCTAGTTTTGAAGTTTGTATAACGAAAACAATGTAATATAAATTCTTTTGTGTCTATCTTATTTTCCTTGTGTTCTTATAAAGGACATCCAAGGGCTCATCTTCATCTTCTTGACAACAACTAGGCTTGATGTAAATTACTGTAGCTGATGAATAAGACAAATGATTGATGTAAAGCAGTTGGAGCCCAATTTGGATACTGGAACTGGGTCAACTTTACTGAAAACAAAATGAAGAGTAATGACTATATAAAGGAAATTTTGAGGCATGGAACTTCTAGGAGGGTGAACTTCAGGAAATTGTTGACTTCTTTCAATAATATTTTATTTGCTTTTGTATGTTTCCTTTTTAAAAAAAAATAGGTATTTATGAGCGAGTCTACCACTAAGTCCAACAAATAGCAGCTTCAAAGAATAAACACATTATATCACACAGTTTCTGAGGGTTGGGAATCCTTGAACAATTTAGGATGGATGTGACTCAGGTTCTCTCATTAGGTGACTGTCAAGATAGTTGGGGCTGTGTTATCTGAAGGCTTGAGTAGAGCTGGAAAGTTGGCTTGCAAGACATGCTCATTACATAGCTGCTAGAAATAGACTTTATTTCTTTTTAAATTGAATTTATTGGGGTAACCTTGGTTCACAAAACCATACGGGTTTCAAGTGTACAGTTCAACAAAGAGGTTTCAGCTCCATGTCATATGGTCCTTTCAACAGGGCTGCTCCTGATACGATGGCTGGCATTCCCATATCAAGTGACCTGAAAGAGAAAAAGAAGGAAGAAGCCACACTACCTTTTATGAACTAGACTCAGAAGTGGCATACTATCATTTCCATTGTCTTTCACTAGTCACACATATCAACTGTGAGACAATGTGGAAGGAATTTACACAAAGTTACGTGAATTTGAAAGTGGGAATCATTGGTGAACATCTAGCATTTGGCTATAATACATACTTTATGAATTTTCACCTTTATAATAAACAAAGATTGATAATATGAGACACACCTCTTTGAGAAATGTAAAATTTATAAGTACATTTACAACTCTTATTATGTGACCTAAGAAAGATAAGGCAATGTAGAGAGTAGGGTTGGTGCCTATATCATCTTTTTTCACACACCTTGACATGAATTGGCAAACTATGGCCTGTGGAGCAAATTTGTCCCACCATTTATTTTTCTAAATAAAATTCCCTTGTAACACAGCTAAACCATTCATTTACATACTATCTATGTTTTCTTTTTGCACTGCAATGGCAGAGGTGAGTAGTTTCAACAGAAGACTGGCCCACAAAGCTAAAAACATTCACAATTCATTTTTTATAGAATGCTTTGAGGGTGTAAAGAGAAAAAATTCCAAAATTCCAAAATCGCGTAAATATAAAGTGTGGGTGAATATTCCAAATATTTCCAAATATTTAAAGAAATGATAAGGCTCCCATGAGCATATGCATATAATGCTTTTAATAAAGGCAAATAGTCTGATACAGTAGGAGAAAGAGAATTCAAATGAGTTGGGGACCGAGAAACATCCAGGAATAAACTTCACAATGTTATTCTTATTTACACAAAGATAATTTTTCTCTGGATGAAACTGCTGATATTTGTTCTGATATTTATGTGATGAAATTTGGGTTTTGGAGAGCTGAGGCAGAAGTTTCCTGCAGAGTTCGGTCATATAATGGAGACAGGATGTCTAACGAATTATCTCCACTGTAAGTTATCAATAAACAAATTGGCCCTTGAGACGTTTGAACTTAAAAAAAACTTACCATGAATGATTAGTTAGTTAGTTAGTTAGTTAGTTGGTTAGTTCACTGTCCTTACCATGACCAAGAGGCAAAAACTGATGCTCAAATATCTCGAGGTAAGCAGAAAGCTGTCCCAACCCAACTGTAAAATAACCCTATTGGGCAAATTTAGATGTCACTAATGGAGTAACTAAGAATGAATATATTGGGGTAACCATAAAACCACAATGAGATACCACCTCACTCCTCACAGCTTTCAGAATGGCAACGGAGAGGGGTGGCCTCTGGGAGCTGAGGGCCTCAGTCCCACAAGCACAAGGAACTAAATTATGCCAACAGCCCGAAGGAGCTTGGAATAGAACTCTGAGTTTCAAATGAGAAGGCAGGCTGGTGAAGATCTTGGTTCTAGGCTTATGAAACCACAGATAAAGCAACAACTAAGCCATGTAACTAACATGTAGTGTTGTAGGTTCCTAGCCTCCTCATAATTTGCCATGAACCCACACATAGCATGTATTATATATATATATACACTCGGGGTTACGTATTTAGGGTTACAAGGATAAAATAAGGAAGTCTACACGAACTACTGCCATAATATTTTGTCTGTTTCTTAGACATTTCCTCACCCTCTCCCATTTGTTTTACATCCAACACTGAGATAGTCACTCAACTAAATCCTTCCATGTGCATAATTCCATTTAAAAAAAAATAGAGAACAAAAGAAAAAAATAAAGTATCTATCCCCAGAGAATATATTAGAAATCTCATGTCAGAGGGAAGAAAAATACTTAGTAGAAAGACCTTTATGTAAAAGAAGTCTCTCCCATCCCAAAGATTATAAAGAGACTTCAGGATGAAGGAAAGCAGAATGCAGGTAAGAGTGGGAGGAATAATGTCAAACAGGAAATGGGTCACATGGTCAAGGCCCGAGTATGACTAATATAAGGGGACCATGCTGTGAGAGAGACACACTGCCATGGGTGACTAGAATCCTCCATTCAATCCAGAATTTTCCATTGGAATACTCTGAAATTATATAGAAGCTGAAAAAACTCAGAGCTATAATTGGGAGGGAACAATAATTTTCCTCTCCCAGTGGAGACAAATTTTGACATAGGTTAGTCTCTGAAATTAGACATCATCTACCATATTAGCATCTTGTGCTTCCTCATTGCTCCTGCAACTGTAAAGAAAGTTCGTGAGCTCTCAGAAAAAAAAATAAAAGGCAGGTTGGGCTCTGCACACTGCATAGGTGATGATGTGCAACTAGCAATCTGAACCTACATTTGGATGTGGCTAAATGAAAGCAGCTGACATTCATCCTGGACAGAAATTGTGAAAATGGAACATCCTTGGTTCATTGCAGAGGAAATCACTCTAAGCAAGAAAACAATCAAACAAAAGAAACCAGAATCCCAAAGGAAATTGCTTCATGGGAGGAGGACAGGGAGAGGGGAGAGTTGGAACAGAAAACTACTCATTTAATTATAATCTTATCTATACTGTGTTTTAGATTGAATTTAAAGTGTATTATTTGGAAATCATGTGGACAATAAAGCCAAAACATAAAATATCCAGAAAGAACATAGTATGTCTGCTTAGTTCCAGTTAAACATTTGAAAAATGTTTTAGCTTGTCCTGTGTTGTTGTTGTTTTTTCATAATATAATTTAAATGTATCTTTCCTAAGTCAGTCTTTATACATGAAAGTAAAGAGTTCAGCTTTTAATCTTATTATATTTATATAATGACAAATAAAAGATTCTTCTTCCTGGCTCATTATATATTAAAAATCAATTTGAGTTCTTAATTATTATTATTTAATTGAAATATAAAACTATTAAATACATAGACATGTCAATATAAATTTCCAAATATGTCTATACAACAATTAACCAAAAAGAAAGGAAATTGGATTCTGAAATCTGTGAGACTGTATAAACTTCATCCAGATCTCAGGAGTTGGACCTCATTGTGTTCCTAGCCCTTCTATGACACATTCAGAAACCCCTCTATAAAATGGTACATTCCCTCTTCCACAAAAAAAGAAAAAGGGAATTATTCATATTTTACACATATCGTTTAGGAAAAGGTTCTTGGAATTGATTAGAGATTAAGATCTTCAATGCATGTGCAAGTCTTTTATCGATTGATAAGAAAGCGTGAAGTAAAGAAAGAGGTATTGTCAATGTATGTGATCAGGACTTGGAGTCCCTTTACCCTTGCAAATTCTGAAAGCAATCAAATAGGAATCACATATTTGACAAAAGACTTAAAATCATCTTACAGAACTCAGGAGTATCAAGATAAAACACAAATGTGTGCCCCTCTGGAGCTGGAAGATACACCTGGGGAAACTGTTATATGGCACTTTCAACTCTACATTAACGCATGTAGAAGTATAGGTATCCAGAAAGAACTACCAGAAACGTGAGATGAAGATGGGAATTCCCAATATAGTACTCCACACAAAGGTCTGAAATGATGTTGGTGTCTATTATTTAATGTAAATTGTTTTATTTAAATTTCTGCAGAGAAAATTTACCAGAACATATACATGACAATATTGATCATATGCACTAAATCAAAATATTTATGAAATTATTTACCTGAGGTTTTATAATTTCAGGTATACATGCATGCATTTCATCAATTTTAAAACACATGTTTTCAAATATATGAAAATTGCATGATAAGATATAATATGAAACATTGTACAGATCTCAGAAATAGATAATTAGTAATGATGTAAGAGGTAGACTTACCATTCTTAGTAATACTGGACCTTCATTGCCCACCCTTCTGCCCTAAGCAACACCTAAATAAGCTGTTGTTTACAGATATACAAATTTTTATCTGTGCAAGCTTCTTCCAAAACACTTTGGGGTGCGTTATACACCATGCAGTTTCCTGTATTTGCACCTTTAGTTAATGCAAATCTGTAATAAAAAATAAAATGTTATATAGAAAAAGGAAATGAAAATTTCCTATCTGAAAATAAAAAGATGTATTTGCTAATTTAGTCTAGGAAAACAAATTAGAGCATAACAGTGTCATTGTATGATGCTAAAATACCATGTTTGTGAGTGGAAGCAATATTCCAAGATTACAAATATACAGAAAATAAACTCAGATTATATAAAACATGGGAGGATGCTGGGAATATTGGATCCCACCAGAAAAAAGAAAAGAATGACTATTCTGCTTTTCCTGGACAGTTTATGTGTGAGAGGGCAGCTTTTTATCTCTTATGTTGTTGCTAATTATCTGCTCATACAAGTCCTGGTACCAAGGTAAAAAGAAAAAGTCAAAACCTATTTTATGGTCAAAAGTACAGTAATTTATGTCACTTGAGCATTTACGTGGATGTTCTAGATAAGTGTAAAACTGTTGTTCTCTTGTATCTAATCTTTTCTGTATTCTCATGCTCCAAACAGGTTTATCTAAGCTACATTGTTCCTGGAATTTATATTCTCTGAGTACTAAGGATAAACTCATAAAGTACAGTAAAGTCTTGACCCTCAGAAACTTACAGATCTTTGGAGAAAGCAGAGCCATCCTCCCACAACCAGGCATGATGTTTGTCAGAGTAAGAGAGTCCAATCCAGTAAAAATTTCTAATGTATTTTATAAACTGCTGCTTTAAAACAGAGACAAATTATTAATCTAATTTGAATTTACTCTACAAATAAAGTACTCTCAAGAAAGTTAGTGTCCAGAATCATATCCAGACTCTACTCTAAATCAATCAAACTGAAATCATTTTTAAAGTCTAGTACAGGAAGTATGGTCATGTCTCATCATATTCTCACATATGAGGTCCATTCATTTATGGAGAAAAAAATATCACAAATCTCAATTCTTGAATAAAGGGGTTAGATTTTCATGGAACAGTTCATTCACAGATCAACCATAAAATATGATTCCAAATCAAAAGCATCTTGAGGAACAGTTTTTTAGATATAACCTTTTCGTCCTATACTCCCCACAAGTTCCTCATGCAACTGGAGAACTCTTTCCCTTGTCTTAAGAGTTGGGTAACTATTATAATTATGCTCTCATATTCGTTCCTCCTTATATCCCAGAATAATCGCAACAGCTATATAATTACAAAAATTATATATTCAATTAAAAAACTAAATATTGCAAACTTGTTTAATTGGTTATTTGAATAAAAAATAATGACCTATTACTCATTTCTTCTTTGATTTCTCTCTAAAATGCCTCTTGTACTTTATCTGGCATCTATCTTAATTTTTATTCCTATAATATAAATTTTTAAGAAATTGTGTGCTGGTTTTATAATGATTGTTCTAAGGAATAAAAAAAATAGTAAGTCATTATTAGGTCAAATATGACCATTCATTTACTATCTGAAAAGGCTTGAATCAAAGTAATCAGCTTACTTAGACAATATGTTATCCTAAGCCAAAGACAATATAATAAAAAAAAAAGCAGAATAAATACATGCCAGCTCATCCATGTTTTTAAACTGAAGTAGACTGGAATTCTGAGAAGCACAGAAATCCCTACTTTCTGCCCAAGTTTTTTTTTCATTGGAAATGAAGTAACAGTTGCATTGGTGCCCAATCCACTTCTCTTGGCAAAAACAGCAGCCAGAGCCTAAAAGAAAAAAATAAAACTTGACTAATGACATTGGAGACTCAATTTTTTTAAGCGCTATTTTCTCATTCAAAAATCATTTTATTTTTTTCTACAAATATTTTTTGAGAGACTACTTCAGAGGATAGCCATATGAATGAATCATGGGCATTATATTCTAGAGATAGCATCAGGATTATCAATCTGTTATTAATCATATTTAATGCTAGTTTGGGTAAATATACAAAAGAAATTCAGTATGTTAAAACATCCTGTAGCAGAGTGTAGGAAGTGACCCAAAGTTGAGCTCTGCTGTGTGAATAGGATTAATTAGATGGAAGAGATATTTAAGGGAGAAAGACATTTTAGCATATTTCCTGAGTCAGAAATAAATATGGTACATTGGAATAATTATGATATATATTTTAGATATTTTGTTTTCAAACTGAAGATAAATAGAACAATTGGTTTGAAGACCAATGGTACAGTTAACCGGTAATAGTGCCTTGAACATTTTATCCTCGGAGATAGGCATAATGATACATGGTATGTACTCAAATCTTTGCCAAGTGAATGGTGCTCAAATTATAGAGTAGAATGGTCATTACATGGGGAGGGGAGTGGGGAGGATGGAGAAAAGTTGGAAATAAACTTCCAGTTAGAAGATCAGTGTTCTGAGGGGCTATTGAATAACATTGGATTACAGTTAACAATACTGTATTATACACTTGTAAGTTGCTAAAGGATAAATGTTAAATGTCCTCAGGACAAAAAAGAAATGCAATTATGTGATATGATGGAGATATTAGTTAGTGCTACAGTGGTCATCATATTATAATATATAAGTGTGTCAACATCAACACATTGTATATTTTAAACTTATACTAGCACAATGTTTTATATCAATTATATATCAATAAAGCTGGAAAATACCTCAAGAAGAAAAAGATAAATAAAATATTATTTGATCATAGAAGATGGTGAGACAACTTGGAGAGAATTTGGGAAAATGCATTAAAAGAAATTGGACTGAGTTGGCTTACAATGGAAAAGTAGGCTCAGATTTGTAGAAATCTCTGCACTATATTCTGAGTCATGTAAGAAATGAAGCAAAGGTAAAGAGATATATAAATATAAGTTATGAGCAAACACTGGCAGATAATAAGGATTAGCTGTAATATGTACTATAATTTGTTTTTGATTTGTTATTTAAACATTAGCACTCGTACAGGAAAAAAATGTCATTCAGGCCAATATTTTCCTTATTACTTAAATATATAAATGATGCACATTCAATGTAATTTAATAATTTTTACATTAGAGAACAAAGAAATTAGATTATTCTACAATTAGTTGATAAATGTCTTTTATTAAGTGTAATATTCCATCACACTTCTGTGTGAGAAAAACAAGAAACTATTTCATGCTCTATCAAAACTAATATTTTCCAAATTATGGAACCTACCTTCCTGAGGTTCCATGGTGGTGGGTCCTGGAGATGATGTTGGCAGAATACTTTGTCTAGTAAATGCTTTAAGAAATAATTAGAAATTTACTTAATTAGATACAGGTTTATAAAATAACACAATAACATACATTAGTAAAATGAACTCTTTCTTACTGAATGGCTTTATTCCAGTCTTGATCTTTACTGGTATATACACTTGCCTATAAAAGCTTACCATTTTTCAACAAAATTCCTAAAGTAGCCATCAGCACAAGGCACGTTACTCCTAAGATCCCAGAAATCAACCTCCATGGAGTGCTCTGAAAAGCTGTAGAGAAAGGGAGGTAGAGGGATGAGTTGAATAACAAACACAGGAGCTGAAGTGCTGATACGCAGAAACCAGAGAGAAAATCCAAAAATTTATTCAGTTTGAAAACCCAACTGTCTTTCCAATGAAACATTGGAAAATGAAGACATTCCATTGAGAATTCCACCCAAAATTAAACATTTTATGTGATGTACTTTATTATTTAGAAAGGTTATCCATATCTTTTCTTCTTTACCAGCTCTTTCTCAGAAAGTGGATTCAACATTTATTTTTAATTTGGCAAAGAAGCCCAGAGATCTAAAGTAAGAAGAAATGAACAGGCACCAAGCTCTGTTTTATGGGTTTGCAAAACAAACATTTACTTTAATTTTCTCAGCAAAAATCACAAGATAGTAGTATGATTCCCATTAGGTAGATGAGAAAATTTATAACTTATTATTAATGTTATTTTCTCAAGGTATCAAAGCTAGTAAGTACCCAAGTCAGAAATCAAACGAAAGTTTGTCTAGGACCAGAGTCTTTATTTAACATATTCTGTCATTGTCACAACATACGTGGGAGCATATCCTTCTGAGAAAGGACAGGTGCTCCTAGATTTGTAGAGGTTTACAGGGAAGAAAAGACATTGGAGTATCTGGATCAAAGCATGGTCAATACGTGGGGAGCTGGGTTTATATCACATTGAATTATGATACATAAGCAACAATTTTTACAAGAACATTATATTACCAAATACCTCATATTACTTGCTTATAACCATTTTCCCTACAACAATTCAATATTAGGAGATTCTGCATTAACATCAGCACACTCCCAAAATGTTGTCATTAACAACAGACCTATGTGTCAAACTGTCAATCTGGTTGGTGTTTGGATGTCACAAACCAAATGCAAAATTTTAAAATAGAACTTGTAAACACTGTATCTTAAATATTTGGCATTCTCTATTTATACTGGAGAATGTGGCTCATAATTTAACCTGGTAAATTCAGTTCTCATTTAGAATTTAGACCTGTCCCTGCCATTAGTCACTTTTTAAACCTGTTGGAAAAGCTTCACAAAATCATTTCTAAGTTACAGAATGAAAAATCAGAGAAATAAAATTAAATGGGAAAGGCTGATACACGGGAAGCCTAAAATTTTCTACATTATTTTCTTAAAGCATGCCCTGAAATGAGCTATACCCATGAGATACTGTTTCCGTTTATATTTATTTTTAAATTTATGACTCAGGCCGACATACCTGCCATGAGAAATGTTGTTCCAGTGTAGACACAGATAAGTCACGATGTTTGTTTGTTTAAGAAGAATGGTGTTGGAGCTGAAGGCTAAGAACCGGAAAGTTGTGTATGAAGAAATTCAAAAGGAAAAGAAAAAATTGTGTATTTCAGTGATATTCTTGATGTTCCGGAAACCACAATACAGGAAATTCTCATTGCACTTGTGTAATGCAAATTCTTTGACAATCAGAAGGGGAAAAAAAGTGAAAGGTGTGTTTTTTCATGTTTGAACAGGGATCATCTTTTAAAAATATTGGGGAAATGGGAAAAAAGATGGGCACACCAAAGGTAAATTTACTTAGTACAATAAAGTGCCACAAGGATTTTCTTCTTTTAATAATAATAAACATTTATAATTTACCTGTGTTGAGCACAGATTCAATTAGTTGGCACATGTTAGCACATTTGTTTCTGAATATTGCTTAATAATAAAGATACATAAATATACTTATTTTTCTGATGAGAACACGAAGGCAGAACTAAATACATGACCAAGGTCATTAAGTTTGAGACCCAGGCTATCTTTCTTTCTCCAGAGCACACAATGCAATGTATTTCAAGTCAGACCTATCCCTCCGTGTCTATGTTTTGAGATTTTGATTTCTTTTCTTTAGCACAGAGTGGTTGCTATTTCCATCTCTCATTGTGTGCTTCTGATCCCTGCCTCATTAACCCCGGTATGGAAGGTGAAGGTCAAAAAGGTAGAACCAGAGTGATTTCCCATTACTGTTCCATCCATGCACACACACACACACCCACATACACACACACACACACACACACACACACACACACACACACCTGTGCTCTACAATAGCCTCAGTTGGTCTAAGGCAGTGGTCGGCAAACTCATTAGTCAACAGAGCCAAATGTCAACAGTACAACGATGGAAATTTCTTTTGAGAGCCAAATTTTTTAAACTTAAACTTCTTCTAATGCCACTTCTTCAAAATAGACTCACCCAGGCCGTGGTATTTTGTGAAAGAGCCACACTCAAGGGGCCAAAGAGCCGCATGTGGCTCGCGAGCTGCAGTTTGCCGACCACGGGTTTAGGGCATTGATTTTCAACCTTTTTCATCCCGTGACACACACAAGCTAATTACTAAAATTCTGTGGCATGCCAAAAAATACATTTTTTGGCAATCTGACAAAAAAAAAAAAAAATAGGTGTCATTTTGATTCATTCACACCAGACAACTGTTGTGTTGGCTGTTCTCATTTTTAAAAAATATATATATATTATTGATTTTTTATAGAGAGGAAGGGAGAGGGAGTTAGAAACGTTGATGAGAGAGAAACATCAATCAGTTGCCTCCTGCACACCCCCCACTGGGGATGTGCCTGCAACCAAGGTACATGCCCTTGACTGGCATTGAACCTGGGACCCTTGAGTCCGCAGGCTGATGCTCTATCCACTGAGCCAAACCAGTTAGGGCTGTTGTCATTTTTTTCGACAATCTAAGGGAAAGGAGGTCAGTGCACCCTAATAGTCAGGTATTGCATGTTTAAAAGCCTTGTGGCACACAGGCTAAAAATCGCTGGTTTCAGGCAAAATTTCTTAATTTCAGCCCTTAAAGCTTCTCTCCTACTTAATAAGTCCCAGCATGTGAGACTTAGGTGTAGAAATCTCATGTAGGAGCTGCAAAGAGCTTGCTGGCTGCAGCTGAGGCTTGTCAATCGTCATGTCACTGGAAACATTGTCTCTGTGGTGAGCTATTAGGTAGGCGGTTGGGTTCTCACTCTCAACACACAAAATGTGACAACTTTAAAGCTCAACTCTTTTTCAAATGGCACTGAGCCTCTTTCTTTTTAGCCTGTAGGCAAAAATAGCTACATTGTAAAGCTCAAGGGTCAGTATCTGTTGATGAAATTTGGGCATAAAGAAGAAGAAACAACGGAAGTAAAAGGATTCTGTAAGAAGAGTAAGTCGCATCAAAACCCAAGAAGTAGGGTATTCATATCAGTAAAAATCTTTCAGTCCAAAGAACTCACCTTTTAACTTTTGTACTTAACTCTTATCTGGCGAGTGTCAATCAATTTACACATTACCAAGTTCCAATATCCTGAAATAAATCTGAGAAAAAAAGAATCATAAAGGATTATTGTTCAAATGTTGTATGTTTTCTCATTATTTAATAGAAAAGTAGTCTATCATTTATTATACTCAAACATTATGTATAAAACAGTAAGACAATTTTGGGGGATTACTATATACCAGTTTTGTGTTGGATATTTTAATCTTCATAACCTATGTTATTAATACTATTATTTCTTAAATTTCATAGTTGAAGACAGACTATTATAGAGGAAATATGATTGAAGTTAAGTAGCTAGCAGTGGCTGAGCTGATCCTCACTAAGGTTGTCTACCTCTATAGAACAATATAGGGAGACGCTTAACATAATTCTAAGGGAATATATCATTTTGCCTCAATTATCTTGGTAATTTTTAGTACTTGTTTATATATATACTAGAGACCCAGTGCACAAAATACGTGCACGGGGGGGTGGGGGGTGTCCCTCAGCTCAGCCTGCACCCTCTTCAATCCAGGACTCCTCGGGGGATGTCCGACTGCTGGCAGCTGGACATCCCCCTTGCAATCCATGACCGCTGGCTCCATAACCACAGATGTATTAGATCAAGCATGTCAAACTCAAAGGCCAACATAGGCCAAATAAACAAGGTTTAAGTTTATGTGGGCCGCAAAAAACAAAAGCTTCAATTTTCATAGAAATGTAGGTTTATTTTGATAGAGACATGCTGAATACAAAGGGCTGAAATAAATGAGTAATTGTTAACATAAAATAATAGAACATTTTAATAAAAATTAATATTTTTGAACATTAACTTACCAGACACTGAATAACTGCAAATTAATAAGCTAACACAAATAAACCTATTTTTCTTGTTCTCTAAAAGCGAAATATTTCCTGTTGTGCACACCAAACAAGTCAGTCCAAGACTAATGACATGGCAATTGACTGCTAAAATATTCGCTGCTAGTATTAGTGGAGAGAAATGGTGCACCTCAGGTAAGGTGTGTAAGGGAAATGAATGCAACACGATTATAGTAATCAGTTATTAGTAAATGTTGTTCATTGTTAATAATTATGTAGAAGAGGATATTGTAAAAATTAAGTTATGAAATTTTTATTAAAACGTTTCTTACATACTGTTATATTGGCTGGGCCACAAAAAATATTCATTGTGGGCTGCATGTAGCCGTGAGCCGTGATTTTAACATGCTTGTAGTAGATGTATATTATATGACAATTACTTATGTCCAGCAATATACCTATGTCAATGCATACACATTTGACTAGGTACTGCCGGATTGTCTTATGGAGGTAAAACACAGATCTGGATAATTAAACCAAATTGTCACCATAATGTTACATGAGTGGCTTTTTTACATCTTAGCAAGCTTTTAGTTATATGCTTTATTCCTGGTTTCCCTGTTTTCATGTCTCCTGGCTTCGATGACCTATTTATAAACACTAATATCAATTTGTGAATTTTATGATGCTTTCAGATATAAAATAATTCATGTGAAAAGGATATTGACAACAAGGTTGATGATCCTTTTAAGAATTTATTCAGATTTTTTTGAAGTTAGATTTGAGGAGGGGGAGATTTTATCTTGCTACCTCCTTCTGCTATTTGTGTGTTTATATGTGTGTGAGGGTGTGTGTGGTGTGTGTGGTGGGAGAGGTGAGAAATCTTTGACCAGAGAGATGTAAGTGCAAAATAAGCATTATAATTTGGCCATAGCAATGAAAAGGTATTTACTATTCACTGTAAGTGAGCATTATTGTTAAGTAGGTAGGACAAGGATCTCAAGGTCTCAACAATTCTTACTAAATGCTATTTTGCAATGTTAAAATGTAGCATAGTATTTTACAGATCAGATGTAAATAGGATGAACCCAAACCAGGATAAATGTAGCCAACTGCAAACTTTCTATTGTAAAGGTGTTTATAATTAAATTATTAAGATTTCCCCCCACTATTATGGTAACAAACATCAATACTGGCTTCGAAAATATTTCAGACTAAAATTAATTTACTTAAGAAATGATTGGTGGTTACCTACTAAGTGCCAGACACAAAAAAAGAAACAAAACCCTTGTTTTGTGGTGGTTTTACTCTATTACCAGAGTCCAGCATTAAGACCATGCATATGTAAAAGAGTTTATCAGAAGGAGAAATATAAAAAAGGAGGATTTGAAAAACTGGGAAAGTATGATGTGTGATAAAATTTTAAATTTGGTGGTAAAGCCTCACTGTGAAAAAGAGAATCACATGTGGACGTGGGGAGAGAAGCACCAAGTGCTCTGTGGCTTCCGCGCTGAGAAGCAAGACTCATTTGGCTTCTTTTGAAACAAATCTCAAATGTTACTGAGGATTGTATACTCCAACCCTAGACGGGCTTTCTTATGCTAAACCTAGCTAAACCAAGACCAAATGGCCAAAACTCAGTCAAGAATCCTGAAATACTTTATTTTTATTAGAGATTGTAACATAGATTTTTAATTTATTTCCAAATCAGATGAACCTACTTTTAATGAGAACTATCCAACATCTGCACACTATTACAGATGTCCGCATTTCCCACGCTTTGCTCCCCTCCACCCAGTCCTCACTGTACTTTCCCTCTGGCCATCACCACACTATTGTCTGTGTCTATGAGTTATGCACATATGTTTTTTGGCTAATTCACCTTATTTCAGCCAGTCCGCCATCCATTGTCCCCTCTGACAAGTGCTGGCGAGGATGTGGAGAAAAGGGAACCCTAGTGCACTGCTGGTGGGAATGCAGACTGGTGCAACCATATGGAAAACAGTATGGAGTTTCCTCAAAAAATTAAAAATGAAACTGCCTTTGGCCCAGTGATCCTACTTCTGGGAATATAACCTAAGAATCCCGAAACACTAATTTGAAAGAATAAATGCACCCCTGTGTTTACAGCAGTGTTATTAAAAATAATCAAGATCTGAAAATAGCCCAAGTGCCCATCAACAGATGAGTGGATAAAAAATCTGTGTTACATTTACACAATGGAATACTACACAGCCATACAAAAGAAGGAACTCTTCCCTTTTACAACAGCGTGGATGGACCCAAAGATTATGCAAAGTGAAATAAGCCAGACAAAGACAAATACCATATTAGTTCACTCATATGTGAAATCTAATGAACAAAATAAATTGTACTCAAACTTTTTGACAGGAAATACATCCAACAACTTTCTAGTAACAAAATATCACACAAAAAATAAAGAATGATTGTGGGGGATGGGTGAACTACAATTGATATATTTCTAAACTTTTTAAAAATTCTTTGTGAGTTTATTTGAGCCAAACTGATGACAATTGCCAAAAAGCAAAATCTCAATAGATTGGGATACTGCTCTGGAGAATGGTGGGTTTGTGTAGAGGGCTGCCTGGGAAGGCACATGGACATTTCTTTAAATTGTTGTCAGCTGAGCCCGAGGCGAATGGCAGAGCCCGTCTCGGTTACGCCCTCCCCAAGAAGGTGGGGGGCGTTATCAATACTGACTTTTTACCTTTGTCCAGGTGCCGGGGAGTGGGCTTTGATATGTAAATCCAGGCAAGCACCAGGAATACTAGGGCCTACTCAAGAATGCAAATAAGCTCCTTTGATCCTAAGTTTTGGTGATACTTCCTGGTATTTGGGGGTATAAAATAAATGTGCTGCATGGGCTCCGGGGTCCCTGCCTCTCCATCAGAGAGGATGGCGTCCCACCTGGCTCCCAGCTTTGTTTCTATCTTTCTATCTGGTCTCTTTCTTTCTTTTATTTCTTAATCCCCAGCTCCTCCACTAAGGAACCGGACCTGTTCCTTTTCCGTGCTGGACGTGGAAAAGAGAGAACACCTCTACAGGTTTGTACCTTGTTTTTTATAAATTATCATCAAAGGGGAAGAGGTAAGTGGGTTACATGAAATCCACTGGTGATAGATTAGGAAGGTGGGACAAAGCAAAGTGGAAAAACCTCTGGGATTGGATAAAAATGAAATGATGGACATATGCTTCTTTTACATAGTTTGATACAGGATAGTTAACATAGTTAACAGTTGACGATTAACATGATAACAATAACAATGAAGGAATACCCAGACAATTCACAGGTATGTTATCTTAGATGCAAAAAGACAATAGGCTCAGTAAAGATAGAAGTTGATCTTTGTCAGGGAAAATACTGGCCTAGGATGTGACTACCCATTATAAACTGCTTTTAGTTAAATATTTAATTTCAGACCATCCTTTGTGGTTACTTTCGGTCTTTGAGTTTGTACAACCACCATGCACCTTCCCTGAACTAGTCAGATTAGCATGTAGCCTTTTTTTTTTTCATCCATATATCCCCCTTTTGGTCATAAATCAATCCAGAGGATGCATTGATGACCAACCTTTCGGTTGGATAACGGAGTCACATGGTGCAAGGAAGATTCATTCCTAGGAAGTCTCCATGTTAGCATTTGTCTTGCGGAACAGGGTGGACCACTGGGAATGGGGCAAGACCATAACCTTAGAAGGCATTCAAGGTTGAATTTTCTTTTTAAAGACAGGTAAATGGGAGGCCATCAGATCCTATATGTCCTTGCTAAAAAGTATTCTGGATCATTTCTAATTTTTGAGCCACCATGATCTGAGTCTTTTTGCTGTTTGTCTTAAGTTTTGTCTTTCTGCATCTAATATAACATTTACATATCAGGAACAAAAGTAACAATACTAAACCAATAACACCGATTAGGAAGAGAAAATGTCTAATGCTAGACAAGGAAAGGTCTGAGGGGAACAAGCATCCTAGCCAACTGAAAAACCCTTTACATGTATCATCATAATGATTTCTAAACTTTTGTAAATTTTTAGTTCACATTAAGCTAAACATACAGATACAATATCCTTATAAGAACAAAAGTTCATAGCCACAAGGATGGTAAAGTTTACTCAGGAGCATTGCCTACAAAAGTGGTAAAGGATGGATTAGGGAAGCCTATCCATACCTGAAGTACAAAGAGAGGAAAGTTTATTCCCCTGTTAACCCCCTCCCTACTTCCCAGATTAGATATCTTCACATATTCCTGACGGATGTCCGGCATGCCTCTCTGGAAGACCTGGGCTACTTGTCCTTTGTCCTGACTGAAGAGCTCACCAGGAACCTAGGAGTCACTATTCTAGCACTAAAGGAAATTCCAAGAGATATAAGAGAGTGGCTGCCCATGAATAAGAACTGGGTCAGTGTTCTCTAATTTAAGGGCTGGAATACGATGAAAACACAGACATACACGAACAAAGGTAAGGTAAGAGTGGCCTTCCTGGTATGAACACCCCATGCCATCTTGAAGCACAAAAGTGATTCCAAATTGGAGCCCACACAGTTGTGTGCCGTGTCCCTCCACCTGGCGAGCTTGGGAAGTATTCTGTGAAACACAAGCAACGTCTGTAGTGGCCACGATTACATGCATCTGCGCGCTGGCAGGGACAGCAATGCTCTGGGCTCGGATGACAATGTCCAGCAGAACTGGAGCTCTGGTGGCCCCTTTCTCATTAAGGACATGGTGTCTTCAGTCCGGTGACAAGTGGAATCTTGAAATAAATTTTCAGGGTCTCCTTTGTTCTACTTCCTCCCTTAAGACATGTCATTTTGGAAGGACTAATCTTTCCTCTTGTGGACATGGTATTGGCTCTTCCAACTGTTTCAATAGCTGAGATTTCAAACAGATTTATTACCTCAAATTTCTATTTTTCACAGATCCTCTGGTCCATGATTCTATAGTCCCAAGATATGATTCCTATGATCACCTATCACTGACCATCCCATTCTGCTGAATGCTCTCACAAAAGGAAATGCCTCCCATTTTTAAACAGGATGCAAAAAAACAAAACAAAACAAAAAACAACAACATTGGTTTCACTTCCAAAAGGCCACATCTCAGGAAAGAGTAGCTTCTGTCCCATGTTTGGCATGAACTGTTCAGTAAGGAAATAGGATAAACACCACAAATGGTATACGATACGACTCAAAGAAACTCAGGGATAATAGGACACACATGGTGCCTCTGACCCTGGTCGTCTAGCATGCATGGTGAGGCACAGCTAAAGCCACTGTAGGAATGCGACCCTGATGCCTATGTTTATAGAGAAGTTGAAGGTGGCAGGAAGCATCTAACCTGAACCACATCTACCAGGGCATACAGTAGGCTGTCACTCAAAAAGAAATAATAACTGAAAAAAATGGACAATAAAAATAATCTTTTGTCTCAGATAGAAAAGATATGCATTACAAAATATTGGAGAAATACATCAAAAAGTTACATTAAAACTTTTGAGGTGACAAATTAGTTTATTATAAATTTATTCTGACATGTCAATTCATATCATTTTGAATATTTTTCAGCTCCAAATTTAACCTTTGATATATAAAATCACTATTTTGCATTTTGCTCTTTGAAAACTCGTAAGTTATGGAAGAAATAATCTATTATGATTTATACATTAAAATGTTTATTCTTAGGGTAAGGATAACTTGTGAGACTAGTTTAATGTACAAACATGCAAAGTATATAATACCTAATAAGTTCTCAGAAAATCTATGGGGGGTGTGTGTGTGTATGTATATATATATATATATATATACACATACATACACACATATACATATATATACACACATATATGATATATATGAATAGAAGTATATATACATATATGTACATATGTATGATATATATTATGTGTTTATATATAAACATAAACATGACTTCATATGTTAGAGACTATTAATTATGTACATATATTAGAGGCACGGTGCATGAATTCGTGCATGGGTGGGGTCCGGCCAGCCTGGCCAGGGGGAGGGGACATGGGCGGTTGGCCGGCCTGCCTGCTGGTCGAACTCCTGGTCGAGGGGACAATTTGCATATTCGCCTTTTATTATATAGGATATACACTGAGTGGCCAGATTGTTATGCGTTCAGAGATCATAACAATCTGGCCACTCAGTATAGTAAATCTGACGATTAAACTTTACTGGAAACGATGTCTGAATTCTGACATGGCCGTGGCTCTTTTGGTCAGACCTCATCCACACTCAGTGCACTCTGTGTGGGTAAAAGGTCTACTGCACCGAACAAAATATTTCCAACCACAGGCCTACTCAGTGCTGCTTGAAATAACTTTAACACCTACAGCAGCTTTGATATGACCATACGATTTGAGGGATGAGGTGAATGGGTACTGGGCAGAGAAAATAACATGCATGATAAAAAAGAAAAAAAACACTAAAAAAAAAACAAAGACCAAGAAGCTACAGCAAAACAATTTACCTAGTCAAGGAATGAAAGATAAAGATTAAGAAAAAGAAAGACCAAAAGGGAGTTGTACACCCTAGATGTGGGTGGTCATTATCGCTTTAACAATCACTGTCTGCATCATTATTGTTCAGGCAAACATGACCACAGGAAGTCACACTAAATTCGAAGTCATAACAGCTTTTACCCCTGAGAGAGGAAAAGCAACAAAAAAAGCTTGTCAAACAACGAAAAACAACATGAGGACCATAAAGCATTGGCTAGATTGTAAATACTGAAGTTATATTCATATGAGGACTTCCTTACCTTCACACCTACAATGTGGCCTTATATTTCACAGCCTTGGCACCATTTGTACAGCTTCTTCCCCCAAATATTTTAGAGTCTGGTTCCTTCTTTTCATTCAGGCCTCCAAATGTCACCCCTATGACTACTTCTCTGATCACTCTTTCTAAATGTGAAATGATGCCCACATCATTTCATATGACCTACAATATTTCCTACAATGTTCCCTTATAAAACCAACAACTAAAGTTCCCTTATAAAACCAACAACTAAAACTCAAAATCTAAAATGACACAGTATTGTAAATGGACTGCTATATGTGAACTTTATATTAAGTGGATTTTTATTTGATATTTTTGACTTTATGGAGAATATATTGTTTATTACATAATGCTGAGATTTACCAGGATTATAGACAATGCTAAAGAAATCAGAAAATTAGATTTTAATAAATACATTGAAGAATAGTGACATAAAATCATCAGAGGGCTTGATTCTCAAATCAACAAGACTTGAGAATCTTGTTACTTAATAAATAACCAGAAAGAAAAAAATTAAAGAGGTTATAGATTACTGATATTTTTAAGAGAATTCAGATAAAAGAAATATATTTGTATGGTAATAATTGTTACTCAGGATTCCAAAATCCTATTCATATAACCAAAACAATTAAAATAATTCAGATACTTGCCTGTATTAATTTAGATTCAAGGTTTCTCTGAATTTCCCTTTAAACCTGAATGCAATTTTGTCCTTTACCTGCTTTCCTCGTATCTACAATAATGTATGCAATTTTCATATAATTCTATTTTTCAGTCAGATTCAGTTGCAAGAACATGTCATTTCAGCAATTCAAATTTCTAATTTGACTATATTTCAAGGCCACGTGGAAAATCCAACCTATTCTCCTTACCTCAAGATTCTTACCTTCATCACTTCTGCACAGTCCTTTTTGCCATACAAGGCACTATTTACAGTATCTAGTGATTGTGACCTGGATATTGGGGGAGCGGGGGGCATTATCTAGCCTCCCACAGAATCCAGGATGCCTCCAGGTTGCTCCCTGCCCTCGTGGGCCCCTGTAAGCCCACAAGAAATACTCAGACATAGTTGATCCCAGCGTTGCAGACATGTGATATGTTCCCGGTGGAGCTTTCACTACTCTGTCACATAGGTTACTCTGGTGGGTATGGTTGTGGCATCTTTTATCTATAAAGTCACTCCCACATCCATCCTCCATGCTTCTTGGCTACATTCTGTGGTCTTGGAAGCTAAGCTCTAATAACTGCGTCCCTCAGGCTTCCTTGCCCTCTGGCTTCTGGCTGGTGTCAGCCATTGGGAGACATTGGCAGGAGATCAGAAGGTAAGAGGAGAAGCAGCCTGTTTACTTCTCCAGACCCTGGCAGTGACTAGAATCTCTCCTACAAGTTCTTGGCATCTTCTGACACTCAGAGTGGATCACAATGTGATCATGATCCTATGATGTCCTACACAACATTGCCCAGAGTATATGTAGCTTGAAATCTATTTGATTTATTGTATTTCGTAAGAAATAAAAAAAATGTGTTCTGAGAAAGTTCTCTGTGGTATTTTTCTAGAATATTGGCTGCTAAAAATATATTTGCTCCATTATTATTAAATAAATAAACAAACCATCTATCTTTTGATATGGCCAATGTTGTTTTTTGTTATTTTCAGAAAGAATACTAGATTTTCTTCTGCATTTAATCCAGTGGTTATTTTTAATTTAAGCATCATGCATCCGGTCAACACACTAGGTAAGCAAAGGTGTTGTTGACATATCCACTCACTGTACACTCCTCTACGCAGTATATTTCCAACCACAGTGTTGCCAGCACTTGAAATGGCATTTAGCACCTAGACCACGTGATATTATTGTAATAATTCTTGGAATTTAAGGGGGGTGGTTATTGGAAAGGAGAATTAAATTCCTGATGAAAAAAATAAGTTCCTACTGTAGAAGATGCTGGGAGCAAAACCTGTGTAACTGGCTAAGAAACAGTAGGTTTAGTTTAAAGGAAGAGAATGAAATAAAAACTGAGACTTACAAACTTGGATGTGGGGATCACTACCACTTTAACTGTGACATTAGTGTAATTTATCCGTTGGACATGCAGGGTCACAGCTAATAGAAACACATAACCATGTAGGATAACATGAGGCTGAAGAATCTTTGATGTAATAAGAACAAGGAATAAGATGAAGATGACTTCACTGATGCGAGTCATTAATATGACTATATAAATATCAGAGTCCTGTTCTAATATGTATTTCTTGGAGCCTTTTCTCTTGCTCAGGTATTTTTAAGTAACATATTTTGTAAACAGAAATAATGGGCCAGTAAGTGCATATATGAACCTTGGTCATACTGCCTTTATATGTAAAACAGAATCTTTTAAAATCTTGAACTTCTTAAAAAATAAAATATGATGGAATGAGAAAGTCTATAGAAAACACATTCAGGCACTCATATTAGAGAAACAGAAATCTAGACCATGATAAAAAAATAATTTCTGAAGTAATAAGTGAATATACCATGATTTGAAGAATGTATCAAAAAAGCAATTTATCTTTAGCACTCAGTAGCAAAAACTCTATGCTTTTAGAGGCCATTTTAGTGAGAATATAATTCAAAACTAATGAATTATTTTTCAAATAGTACCAAGGGTTATTAAATCTACAGTTATAATGAAACACAGCCTATATGGAATACACAGGAGAAGCAACAATGTCAGAAAATGAAGAGAAATCAAGATAGCTCTGGTTCAGGGATTGTTCCTATATATATATTGTATGGACCAAAAGAAGCCAATCAGAGCAAGATAAATACCATATGATCTTACTTATATGTGGAATCTACTGAACAAAAAAAAAACAAACAAAACAGAAACAGATTCATAGATACAGAAAACAGACTGACAATTGTTAGAGGAGAAGGTTGTTGGGGTGCTGGGTGAAAAAGGTGAAGGGATTAAAAAAAGAAAAAACCCAAAAACTCATAGACACAGACAACAGTACATATGGTGATTACCAGAGAGAAAGGGGTGGTGGTGGCAGGTAGAAAAGGATAAAGGGGAGATAAATGGTAACGGAAGGAGACTTAACTTTGAATGCTGAGCATACAATACAATATGCAGATGATGTATTATAGAATTGTACATCTGAAACTTATGTAATTTTATTAAGCAATGTCACCTCAATAAATTCAATAAAAATTATAAATAAATAAATAAATAAATAAATAAATAAATAAGGAAGTGAGCAAGATAAAGTCAGACATTTATTTTGTGTGTTTTTGAGAAGACCATACCAAAGCTCAACAATGCCAATACCTGTGGATAGTAGGGAGCATGGAGATCTATCAAATGCCTTAATTTTAGCCATTTTGAGTGGCCTTACAATAAAATGTGCACCATTATTAGACTGAAAATGGTCTGGAAAGCTGAAAACCTGACACTGATCATTTTTTATGGGCCAAAATATTGTGGCCAGAGTTGGTTATTCAGACTGGAATAGTTAACACTATTACCTAGGAAAGCCCTGACAGCAATGAAGCACCATTGATAACTCCAAGAAGAGGTAATATGTCTGATATAGTTAGTCTTCTAGGAATGGATGGAGCCATGCTTTGTGCATTGTAGTCTCCTCCACCAGGAAACAGCAGGATCAACTTAGACAGGAGTCACATGTGTGGCATGCAGTGGTAGCCTCTAAATCAGGACTCCAATATGACAGGACTCCTGTGATGGCATGGTATTGTCATGTCCAATATAATAATGGGCCCAGGCAGCAATAGTAGCAAGCAGACAGTGCAACTCAATCAATAACTTTATTCTGATCATTCTCATCAGAGAATGTGGTCATCTATATGAGAAATACAGACAGTTAAATCAGTAGCTGTAAATTCTCTCTAGCTTTTGGCTCAGAAGAGGAATATCTTATATCTGCCAAAGTAGGTGTCCTAATTTAGGCATCACAGGTAGGCCACTGGCAACAATCTACCTATAAGTCAATAAAGAAAAAAACATTCCCCAAAGGAATATTGGCTAAAGCTGTGAGAATGGCTTTGAGTTCTGCCAACTGAATGTACTGACCATGTGGATTTTTGGTTCTACACAGCTGGTAGTGTGCCAAAACAGAACATCTGTATCAGATTTCAAATAGTCAAGTTATCAGTAAACCAGACCTAAGTATATAAGGGACTTCTGCAACTCAAGACCCTCTGAGCCCGTCACTTTTCTGCAGGTGACGGAGCTGGGGATAAAACTTCTGCCAAAGGGATGGGTGCTACCTTTTCAGGTAAAGAAAAAACATTGCTAGAACCAGGCCATCTCTGCTCTTGAATATAACAATCCCATTTAACCAGGAAAGCTTCTTGTGTCCTTCTCACGCTGTTGTTGGTTCCAAGTTATGTCACCTCACAACGGAAATGTCAGGCCAAGGAGTCAAAAGGCTCCATTGTTCATGTTCTGTTTTTAAAAGAAAACTTGATTTAGAGCCAATTAGTAACTGTCTAGCCAAAGAAACGTCACAGGTTGCCATGTTAAGGAGACAACCAAGCTCTATCCGTAAGGGACACTTTCAGGTGGAGGCTTCCTTCCTTTGTTAGAAGACTCCTTCATAAAATCATCAATTGTAGAAAGTTGTATTCCCAGAGGATATTAAGATTATCAAGCCACAAAGGTGAAAAACATGCTACAACTTGCCAGACTATTACCAACAACCACCAAAAGTACTCCGATTTGCAGGTTAACCCAGTGGTTGGCAAACTCATTAGTCAACAGAGCCAAATATCAACAGTACAACGACTGAAATTTGAGAGCCAAAAACCGACTTCTGCGCATGGGCCACGAAGTTTCAATCGCACTGTACGTGCGTGCCCGCACGTGGTATTTTGTGAAAAAGCCACACTCAAGGGGCCAAAGAGCCGCATGTGGCTCACGAGCCGCGGTTTGCCAACTACTGGGCTAACCCATCAAATAGTACGTACGCCCAATATTTTCTCCAACACCCAGTAAGATTCTAGGCTTTCTTGTTGGAGATGGGAGTGAAGGTGAAGAGACAGCAGAATTTATTTGACTTCTGGAGAAGTTAAGTATTATGAATCAACCCATGTAGTCCCAGGAAACTTTACTTGGAGAACAAACTCCTGAATTCTGTAGGGGTTAATCTCCCCCTGCCTTTTTTGGCTGAGGTATAATACCATAGATAGCCAGGCCTGATGAGACCAAGGGTTCTGACTTTCCAAATAATAGAGCATTTTCTATATAGTGAATGCTTTGGACATTGGTGGGGAGAGACAGTCCCTATAAATCCTGACACTTGCCTCCCCACCCACACACACTAGTGGCAGATACCAGGGAGTTTGTACCTCTAGCACTGCTCTATATGGGTCTCTTCTGACCCATTAAATCCTTCCAGAACATATGGAATGAATAAATATAAGATGGGTCTCTCTCATCTACAAGATTATGTAAACTTTGGCCAGCAGGGATCAATGGGGGGAAAGGAGGACATATGTAATACTTTCAGCAATAAAAATTTAATTAAAAAACAGAGCTTTGCTTTTCCACTACGAAGACTGCCAAACTCCATCAGTAAAATCTAGGATGTATCTTTTCTCTATGAGATTGGATAGAAAGATGACATGGATGACTATATCAAACAAAGCCTTATTATATACTAGAGGCCAGGTGCACGAATTCGGGCATGGGTGGGGTCTGGCCGGCCCACCACGATGCGGGCTCATCAGGTCAGGTTGGCAGGGTGGAGGGGCCATGGGAGGTTGGCTGGCTGGCCCCGCCCCCAATCAGGGTGTTGGGGGTCGATCAGGGCCCAGATCAGGCTGGTTGACTGCTGCAGTGTGCGTCATAGCCACCAGTCATTCTGGTCATTCTGATCATTCTGCCATTCCAGTCACTGGGCTAATATATATATATATATAATTTACTATAAACAAAGAATATTTTATTTGGTTTTTGTGTTAAAGAATTTCATTAAGAGACTTTTTTTGGGGACAGGGAGGATATTTACTATTATGTCTTTCAAACTAAAGCCACTCATATTAAATGGACTCTGAAAATTTGAAGATTCTGATTTTTTATACATGTAGGAATCCACAATGAATAGACATTTGCTATGGTTATGTAGAGTTATGTGAGTTTTTTGTTATTTAATTCACATTTTTGTCTATTTTTTATATTTATTTGATTTTGGTTTTAGTATGGATAGAAAGAATTTTGCTTAAATTAGTATTGTAAATTTGGCAGAAAATGCTTCCAATTGGCATTATTTAACAAAAAGAAGAAATGGAAGAGTGAACATAAAAATCAGAGTTAAAAGTCTAAAGCCATAATATTAAATATTTGTATAAGGCATATTTTAATACATCAAACTACATTTCTGTCAATGCTAAATGACCTGAGATGTGGCTAAGGAGTGTTTAGCAGTATTTCTGATGGTCTGGATTTGATGTACCATTGGCAAAGCTAAGGTTGTGGTCAAAGATATATGCTCTTGAATATAGAAATATCCTAATTAGTGTGAACTATGTAAAACCAATGAATTGTGTGTCATAGACATCACCAAGAGAATAAGAATTAAGGAGAGAAACCAAGATGGCGGCATAGGTAAACACCTAAACTACTGCCTCGCACAACAATTTCAAAACTACAACTAAAAGACAAAACAGACATCATCCAAAATCACATGAAGGCTGGCTGAGTGGAACTAGAAGGAAAGGGAAAAGCATACTGAGACTCAGAGGAGCTGCAGGAGGCAGAGGTACTGAGACGTGCGCACAGAGAGGACTGGCAACTGAGTGCGTGGCTGGCTTTCTCAAGCGGGAGGGAGGCAAAAGCTCCTGACTGTGCTGAACTCCAGTTCCAGGTGAGACTCTGGGGACCCAGACTCATACGGGGTGAAACTGGACTGCCAGGAAAGAGAAAAGCACACTGAGACTCAGAGGAACTGCGGAAGGCAGAGGTACTGAGGCATGCGTGCAGAGAGGGTGGGAAACTGAGTACGCAGCTGGCTTCCTCAAGCAGGAGGAAGACAAAAGCTCCCAACTGCACTGAACTCCAGTTCTGGGTGAGACTCTGGGGACCCAGACTCATTCAGGGAGAAACTGGACTGTCTGGCAATGGGCAGAACGCAAGGGCGTCTTTCTCTCAGAGGTGCTTGCAGTGATTACTGAGGGACACTGAGACCCAGGAGCCTCATAGGGCAGGGCTGATGGGAAACCAAGGCTGTCTGCTCTGCCCTGAGACTCCGCCCCATCCAAGCTGAGCACAGAGGCTTTTGCAAGTCTTGTCTCATAAGGGTGTCTCCAGCACAGAAGTTCTCCCAGCGTAGACATAGCTGATCCTCACATCCAACTGGCCTGGAGGTCAATTCCTCCCAGGGATACCAAAAACAATCAAGGCTTAACTACAACAAGACTGTGCACACACCCCACAAAGGGGTGCATCAAGAATGTCCACCTCAGGTAACTGGGGAGGCTGAGCCACTGGGCCCTAGAGGACACCTAGCACACAAAGCCACTCTATCAACTCAGGGAAGCAACCAAAATGCAGAGACAAAGAAATAGATCACAAATGAAAGAAATGAAGGAAAGCAAACGACTAGATATAGAGTTCAAAACCACGGTTATAAGGTTTTTCAAGAATTTTCTAGAAAAGGACGATAAATTTAGTGAGACCCTCGAGGATATGAAAAAGGACCAACTAGAAATTAAACATACACTGACTGAAATAAAAAATATTATACAGAGATCTAACAGCAGACTAGAGGATCGCAATAATCAAGTCAAAGATTTGAAATACAAAGAAGCAAAAAACAACCAACTGGAAAAGAAAAAAGAAAAAAGAATCCAAAAATATGAAGATAGTGTAAGGAGCCTCTGGGACAACTTCAAGCATACCAACATCAGAATTATGGGGGTGCCAGAAGAAGAGAGAGAGCAAGATACTGAAAACCTATTTGAAGAAATAATGACAGAAAACTTCCCCCACCTGGTGAAAGAAATAGACTTACAAGTCCAAGAAGTGCACAGAACCCCAAACAAAAGGAATCCAAAGAGGACCAGACCAAGACACATCATAATTAAAATGCCAAGGGCAAAAGACAAAGAGAGAATATTAAAAACAGCAAGAGAAAAACAGTTAGTTACCTACAAGGGAGCACCCATACGATTGTCAGCTGATTTCTCAACAGAAACTATGCAGGCCAGATGGGAGTGGCAAGAAATATTCAAAGTGATGAATAGCAAGAACCTACAACCAAGATTACTCTAGCCAGCAAAGCTATCATTCAGAATTGAAAGTGAGATAAAGAGCTTCACAGATAAGAAAAAGCTAAAGGAGTTCATCACCACCAAACCAGTATTATATAAATGCTGAAAGGTATTCTTTAAGAAGAGGAAGAAGGCCCTAACTGGTTTGGCTCAGTGGATGGAGCGTCAGCCTGCAGACTGAACGGTCCCAGGTTCGATTCCAGTCAAGGGCATGTACCTTGGTTGTGGGCACATCCCCAGTGGGAGGTGTGCAGGAGGCAGCTGATCAATGTTTCTCTCTCATTGATGTTTCTGACTGTCTATCTCTCTTCCTTCCTCTCTGTAAAAAATCAATAAAATATATTTTAATAAAAAGAAGAGGAAGAAGAAGAAAAAGGTAAAGATAAAAATTATGAACAACAAATACCTATCAACAAATGAATCTAAAAATCAAGTGAATAAAAAAATCTGATGAACAGAATAAACTGGTGAATATAATAGAATCAGGGGCATAGAAAGGGAGTGGACTGACAATTCTCGGGGGGAAAGGGGTATGGCAGGTGCAGGAAGAGACTGGACAAAAATCGTACACCTATGGATGAGGACACTGGGGGAGTAAGCGTAGAGGGTGGGGTGGGAGCCAGGTGGAGGGCAGTTATGGGGGAAAAAAGAGGAACAATTGTAATAATCTGAACAATAAAGATTTATTAAATTAAAAAAAAAGAGAGAATAAGGATTAAAATTAATCTATATGAAACTCTGGACAGTTCCCTTCTCTGTATCCCTAGCTTTCTTGGGGAGTGATCAGTAAAACACCTATCTCGGTTATCACCTATTGTACTTGCTTATGCTACCGATTCCTTTACCTCCCCTCAGATTTAATTGATTCACAGTTTTTGTGGTGGAACATGGAAATCTGAATTTGGGGCATGCAGCCCAGGAAATTAAGAATAATTAAGATTGAGGAGCACTTTTCTGCTTCTGTAAACTTTCAATTACGTTCAATGAATGTTAACATGATTTTCTAACATGAGACCATTTAGTCAACACAGATTAAGCTCCATCTTTTCTTTTTTTTTCAAATAGACATTTATTTTCTAAATCTGGCAACCCTAATTATTGTCTTAGGATAAGGGCAAATTTACCCCAAATCAACTTCCTTCAGATTACTGGAAGGAAAATGTTCTTCCTGAAATAGCTCCCCTGAAGACAGGCTTCATAGGAACTTTTCAGGCTGTGTTAACACCTCCTCTCTGGTTAAAAAGATCACCAGGTGTCCAGCAGGCCTGGCTCAGTGGTTGAGTGTTGACCTATGAAGCAGGAGGTCATAGTTCGATTCCTGGTCAGGGCATATTTGTGGGCTTGATCCCCAGTGGGAGGCCTGCAGGAGGCAGTGGATCAATGATTCTCTGTTATAATTGACTAGAGGCCCAATGCAGGAAGATTCATGCAAGAATGGGCCTTCCTTCCCCTGGCTGCTGGCACCACCTTCACTCTGGCCAGAGCTGCCTTTCCATTCTGGCCAGGAGCCGCTTTTCCACCTTCCCATGCTGCCCAGAGGCTTGGAGAGGCTGGGGTGGTGTGGAACGCCCCCAGCTGCTCGGCGCCTGCATATGCAAATTAACCCACCATCTTTGTTGGGTTAATTTGCATACTCACTCCTGATTGGCTGGTGGGTGTCGTGAAGGTACCATCAATTAGCATGTTACTCTTTTATTAGTGTAGATGTTACTATCTCTCTCTCCCTTTTCCTTCCTCTCTGAAATCAATAAAAAAAATATATTTTTTAAAAGATATAGAGAGCTCTGACTGGTTTGGCTCAGTGGATAGAGCATCGGCCTGCGGACTGAAGGGTCCCAGGTTCGATTCCGGTCAAGGGCATGTACCTGGGTTGCGGGCACATCCCCAGTAGGGGGCGTGCAGGAGGCAGCTGATCGATGTCTCTCTCATCAATGTTTCTAACTTTCTATCCCTCCCTCTTCCTCTCTGTAAAAAATCAATAAAATATATTTTAAAAAAAGATATAGAGAGAATTAATTAATTGGAAAACATTTTTGAAATCTTTCTTCAAAATACAGTATATAAAGACAGAAAGAAATTAAACATTAAGTGATTTATATAAATACCTAAAGGCAGCATTCCAGAAAGAGTGAAGAGATAAAGGGGCAGATGTGGTCTCTGTTAAATTAATAACAAAGACTTTTTTAATCCAGTGATAGTGAGACATCAATCCACAGATTTATGAAGACTAACAATAATCAGGGGAGGGGTGGAAAGAAAGAAAAGTACACATTATAGTAAAAACCAAAGAACACCAAGAACAATAATAAATTTCCCAAATCAGCACTAGGGAAATGGTAATTACTACAAAGAAGCATCTGATTTTTTCTTTATTTTTTTTGTTTTTTTGCTCTGGTTGATATATCAGAGATATGTTAAAATTTCCACAAATAGCCCTAACTGGTTTGGTTCAGTGAGCAGAGCCTTGGCCTGCGGACTAAAGGGTCCCAGATTCGATTCTGATCAAGGGCATGTACCTTGGTTGCGGGCACATCCCCAGTAGGGGGTATGCAGGAAGCAGCTGATTGATGTTTCTCTCTCATCGATGTTTCTAACTCTCTATCCCTCTCCCTTCCTTTCTGTAAAAAATCAATAAAATATATTTTTTTAAAAGAAAAGTTGCTGAGTACAGAATAAATAAAAATAATAAAAAATTTCCACAAATACTTGTTTTGTTATTGCTCCTTTACATATACCATTTATCCTTACTATATGTTAAAGTTATATTAAAAGATTATATTAAAATTTTGATACATTCCTGTTGAATTGAAACCTTTATTATTAGTAGTAAACCCACCTAAATACCACATTTTATGTGAAAGTGCATTTTGTCATATATTAAGACCTATGTTTTCTTTGATTTCATGTATTTGCATTATATTACATATTTTAATCTTTTATTTTAACCATTGCACATCCTTATCTATTAGATGTCACTTTGATAAATAACACATAACATTTAAATTGTTTTAAACCTATGTGATAATTATCTTTTTACTGGTACATTTAGACGGTTCATATTTACTGTTGATATATTTTATTTCTAATCAATATCATAATTTTGTGCTATTTGTCCTACTTATTGTTGGTTTTCCCTCCCTCCTTCCTTGTTTCTTTTGTATTTATTTATTTTTCTCAATTTATGTTTTCCTCTAAAATTTTTGAAGTTATACTTTTCACCTCTTAGCATTTACTTTAGAATTTAATGCAGGTGTTCTAAAATTATTGATGTCTGAAATTGACCAGTGTCTTTACCCTTTTCCTAAATAATATGAGACCCAAGAGCACTATGGTCTGTCACTCAAATTATATACTTTTGGTTTGAAGTTTATTCCTATTGATCAAAGGCGAAGGGTGGGGCCCTGAGGTCACTGTGGTGTATATATCTCATAGCACACATTAGATTGAAGATGAAATTTCACATCTGCATAATTTAATCCTTTCAATGATAATAAATTATGGTCACTAAAATAGTAATACAAAAATATGTAAACCACATATGTAAAGTAAAAATTTATCAAGTTAGTCACTTAAACATTTCTACATTGCAATCTTAAATTGCCAGATTAGATGCATCTTATATTACAAGTGCATGCATAACAGCATTTTTTCTACCAAATATAATATAAAATCATAGTATACAAAAGTTGTACCCTTTTTCCACTTAATATATTATGGAAAATTATCCATCAAAACTTGTTGAGCTCTCTCATCTATATTTAATGACTATATAAATTTTAAGAACCCATTATAATTTATTTCATCAACTAATTTTTTGATAGTTGAATTGTTTCTTTTACTTTTCTATAAAAAACACCCATTGGTCACTTGTACAATTAAAAAAAGTTATGAATAATTATGTTAACAGTAGCTATATTGAGGAAAAAGGGTTGTATGTCATTTTTATTTTCTATAGGGTAAGTTCTCATATTGTTTGAATTATTAATAATGGTCATGGATATTTAAAACAACAAAAATATTTCTAAGAATTAGTATCTGTTATAACCTTATAACTTATGATCTTATAAATAATTATATCATTTATTTGCATAAAAATATGTTAGCCTTCATTGTTTATTTATTGTTTTGGAAAAATGACAAGGCAGAGAAGAAGTCATGGTTATAATTTTAAAGTATAACTTTGGAAATAAAGAAGTATTTCATTATGCATAGATGACCAACATTTAATCTGTAGGTGATAAGTTACATTGCCTTTTATTTTCTTAAGTGGAAACAGTAGTTTACATATTAAACGCAGGGGAAACATCCTGTCTGATGTTGCAATATTAAGAGATCTGCTTCCTTGATCCTGTCTCATTCTGGCCCTCTGCTCATCATCTGATCCACACAATCTAACCTACTCGTAAACTATGGAACCAAAGTCGCCGGCACTGTGCAGCTCCAGTCTTGATCTTCATCCTTTGCCAGTGGAATTTCATGAAATAACCACAGGTAAAATCAAATACTGCTATTATTACTAATCCCTTTATGTGATGGAAAAATAAGACGATAAACAACAAAATTCATGGCCAGATACTTTTAGGAGATGAAAATATTTTGTCTCCATGGATGAATTTAAGATTTTCATTAATAAATTGAAGGTGATTTAAATTTCAGACAATCATTATTTGGTGCAAAAATATTTACAATGGGCTTGGATTTACCATTTTTTGGAAAAATGTTACAGACTGGGTGGCTATGACTTCTGCTTCACTTTCACTGAAGAAATGCATGCAGTATGTTGCAAAGAGAATTTATCTACCTAATGAGAATTAGATTATTTTTATCATGCTCCTTTAATTAAGATTAAATCCAACTATAGAACAAAGATAGGTGTTTAAAATAATTTTATATCTCTACTCTTGCTTCTACAACCAACGTTACTTCTGATGCTATTGGCCATTATATTTTTATAATTACTATTCCACACTGCTACTATTATTGGTATTGCAAAAATAACTTATTGTATGATTATTGTTTTCAGCACTATGTTCTTGACTTTATATACATTAATGTAATCTTCAGAGTATATCTATGAACGAATATGGTTGTGATCCTTATTTTATAGATAAAGAAACTAAGAATTATTTTTTTAAACCTGCTACATTTTACAAAACAACTACTTGATTGACCCAATCCTAAAACTTTCCTATAACCATAAAATAGGGCAATTTTAGTTCATTTCTAACATGATTTTCAATTATATATTATTTATCATGTACATATATATATTGATTATAGTTATTGCCTGCATTTTTTTATATATTTCCTAGAGCTTTGTGAGGAAAGAGTAACATACACAGAACTCAAAATTGATTGTTCTTCAAATATTCAGAAGAACAAAATAACTAGGATTTTGAAGACAAAAGGTAAAAAAAACCTTTAAAACTCTAGATTCCCTTTTTTTGCTTGAATATTTTAATGAACTAAACATAACAACAAATATTCCTGGACTAATCTCTGAATCAAAATTCATCTCTTATACCTGCACTATTTAACTGGTCATATTGACCTAAAGTGCTGTGTTAATAACAAATGAGAATGAACAACAAACCATAGATGGCTAGAGTGGCTTAGAATGATGTACCATGGACATAGAACAAAGACTGTTTCATATCTAATTTCACTGTTTGATATTTTAGTCTTCCAAAATGTAAATGTTCCTTTAATGCCTTTGTATTTCTAAAAACAACATGGAGCTAATGAGGTATTTCATGGTAAATGAACTTTTATCAAGACTGTCACAGAATATTTGTCTGGGCCCATAGTTAATATAGGTGTTTTATTTTTACATAATTCTGCTACAAAATGGAAGAAATCATTCCTTAAAATTTGGGGGAGGGTGATAAATTAAATTCCGAGTAAGATTTCTGAAGTGTTCTTTTGTAGTATTTGAAAGATTTCTTTAATAGTACCATTTGGTAGTTCACAAATAACCCATTCTTACATAAAAATATTTGTATCTTCCCTGGCTGTAGCCAAATCTGCAAAATAATTGTTAGAGTTCCCCTCACAGGCAAGGGTATATTTCCCCACAATGTGTTGCTCCCATAAGCTTAGATTTCAGTCCAATTCAAGTGGGTTGAATATTCCTGACCAAAGTTTGTTCTAATTCCAACTCCTAAATCTTGTTTCCATTGATCATTTCAGTAGCCACTTCTTTCTCTTTGGACAGAGTCTCCATGGTGCCTTGCTGCAATGGCATTTGCCTTCCTTTATTTAATTGTTCTGGTAATAGCTGCGATTATGATAGCTAAGGGTAAGTATTTTTCAGAGCTATTGAATTCATTTGTTTTAAATTACTGGATTATAATTTTTAAAAGCCTTCCAAATTTATGCTAGGGATTTCCTCAAGGGATTTTTTTCTCATTTGTTATTTTAATTATATAAGAGTAATTTTATCAGATGGGACCTGGAAGGGGCTAATGGGGGAAAAATGAGAAGCTATGTAATACTTTCAACAATAAAGATTTTTTTAAGGAGTAATTTTATCAATACAGTTTTTTAACTTGAATTTTCAATAATAGCTTTGGCCCAGGTGGTCCCATCGAAGAAATCAGTAGATAACTGGATGTTTTGATAAAAAATGGAAAATAATAGCAGCATTCTATATTTTATCATAGTGTTATTGACATTAGATTCACCAACTTTGAGATGTAACAAAACATGAAAGTATTTATAGAATTCATTGATGGGACAAATAAAAATTAAGTGTTTGGGGATTAAGTCAAATAATTTGAAAGAGAATTTAATAGAGAAAAGAAAACCTGGAAACATGGAAGGCATGTATTTATTGAAAATGAAACAAAATAATCAGGATATTGGATTGTATATATACATTGTTTGAGCTATATTCTATAGAAAAATAAACTAATAAAAATGTTCACCTAAATAGATAGTTGACTAATAATTTTTAATATGTTTTTATTGAATTTTAGAGAGAGGAAGGGAGAGAGAAGTATTAATATGGGAAAACATAGATCAATTGCCTTCTATATCTCGACCAGAAATTGAACCCACAACCTGGGTATGTACCCCAACCAGGAATTGAACCAGTGACTTTTTTGGTGCATGGGACAATGCTCAACCAACTGAGCCACACCAGCCAGGACTTGACTGATAATTTTTTAAGGATGAACTTTAAAGTGTCTTAGTAACAAAAATTGACCCCTAGATAAATTGTTTAGTAGCTTGCAAAAGATTGAAGATTCCTACCCAAATCAGTAAGATGAGCATAGTATTATTCCAAATTATTTCCATATACAGGAAAACATTTTAGGACAATATCATTTACAAACACAGAAGCAAAAATCCTTTGGAAAAGAGGTAACATAACACACTACTGTACTAAAAGAATGCTATATGATGACCAAATACTGATTAAAATCGGGGATGATTTTGGACATTTATCAAGAGATTTGTCAATATAGAAGAGAAAAAGAAATAGCTACAAGTAAAAGAAAACATTTAACCTGATTAAGACTATTCATGAGAACTTTCAGCAAATATTATCTTTCATAGTGAAAACTTAGAATCATTTTCAATAGAATCAGGAAGACAAAAATGATTGATGTAACTCCTGTTATTCAACATTTCTGTGGATGCCCTAGCCAAAGAAAAGCAATAATACAAGAAAACCGATTTAGATATAACATAAATATTAAAAAATAAACACTGAAATTATCCACAGATGGTGTGCTTTCTTATCCAAATATTATAAGAAAATATGCTGGAAAAAAAAACAATTAGAATAAAAAACACTTTAATAAGGAAGCTGAATAAAAAGTTGACAGAGTTTTAGTATACACCAGTGAGTTAACATCCAATATTTAGGTCTATATTTAAGCCTATTTACAGTTCTTCTTAGGTAACTTAAAAAAACACCTAGCACACTACATTTCCAAACAGATTCTATCTTCTCAACCCTGATCCTTACCAATATGAAGAAAAAATCAGATACGTTAATATGGTTTTCTTTCTTGGCACTTGATGTCTAGTGAAATGAACCTAGGAGTCATCTGTGATATCTGTCGCTGACTATCTCAACTTAGTGAATTACTACACTTCTCTATATTTGCATTGCAACCCATCTAATACAAGACAATAAACTCACCTTTATTCACTATATTAACTATATTCACCTTCGACTTCTTCAAATGAATTTCCAGAGTAACCTCTACAAAATATAAATTTGATAAACTCATCATACCTTTCCTGTCAGCTTCTTAATACTCTAAATTCAATATATTTAAAAATCCTTAGAGTTTATGAGGTCCTTCCTTGCTTGGTCCATGGCTCGCTACCCAGCTGGTACCACACACTTTCTCACTCTCTATGTCCCCATCACAGTTGTTGTCCTTTAGTTCCCTGAATGACTCATGATTAGAGTCACCACATAACATCATAACTTTAAGAATGAGAGTAGACTGTATTAATAATTATTCTGGGACAACAAGCACAAGTCTGGACTCCTCTGGGCAGATTGGTATGAATTGTAACTTGCTGCAGATCCCCCTTGCTGCAGAGTATATGCATAGACTATTCCTTTTACCTGAAGCATCTTCCCTTCTACTTTTCCCAGGTAGAGTAATCAATAAACACAGAATAATTAATATTATGTTATGATTAGGCCAAATTTCTCTGTTACAATGTCTTATGTACTCCTCATTTGTAGCATTTGTCAATGTCATCCGTTTAATTGTTTGGTGGTTATTTACTCAATATTGTCTCTCCCACTAGGTTGTTAGCTTCAGTAGAACAAAGCTCATGTCTGTATTTGCTCTACATTTTATCTTTTCCCTTTGAATACTATATTGACACATTATAGGTACTTCATGAATTTTTTTGATTAAACAAATTCATACACCTAACAATACGCCTAATAATGTTTATGGCTTATAATACATGCTTTATTAAAAGGCACAGAGAAGAGCATTAATAAAAAAAAGAGCAGTAAGGCCCTGATCGGTTTGGCTCAGTGGATAGAGCGTCGGCCTGCGGACTGAAGGGTCCCAGGTTCGATTTTGGTCAAGGGCATGTACCTGGGTTGCGGGCACATCCCCAGTAGTAGGTGTGCAGGAGGCAGCTGATCGATGTTTCTCTCTCATCGATGTTTCTAACTCTCTGTCCCTCTCCTTTGCTCTCTGTAAAAAATCAATAAAATATATATTTTTTAAAAAAAGAGCATTAAGGAATTAAATATATATTAGAGTGCCTTGGTGGGAAGACTAATACTGTGAAGATGATAACACTATTCTGTATTCATCTAAGATTTACGTGATAACCAGCACAGGTGTATTTCATAATAAATAAGTTCATTATAAATTATACATAAATTATACTTAAAAGTAAAAACTTACAAGATTAACAAAATACATATGAAAATACAGTATATTAACAAGAGAAGTAGAGATCTAGCCTTTCCAAGTATCTACATATCTATAAACCTACAAGTAATTTCTTATTATAGTACTGGTGTGATATCAACAAAAATAAAACAGACTGTCTGGCTGGCATAGCTTAACTGGTTGAGTGTCACCCCATGCACAGAGGTCACTGGTTTGATTCCCAGTCAGGGCACATGCCTGGGTTTCAGGCACAATCCCTAGTAGGGGGCATGCAGGAGGCAGCAGATCAGTGATTCTCTATCATCATTGATGTTTCTATCTCTATTTGGTGTTTCTCTCTCCCTTCCTCTCTCTCTAAATATCAATAAAAACATATTTAAAAAATAATAATAATAAAACAGACTAATAATAACACTATATGCATGTGTATATCCACGGTGTATATATACTTAGTATATAATATAGTAGTCTCCTTAAAATGACAGATATTTAGGAATAGGTTTGGATTAAAATGTGGAAATTGGGCACTCATATACAATTGATGTACGAAATTATTAAATTTATTTTAAAATATATATATATATATATATATATATATATATATATATACACACACACATACAAGTACATACACATATATAAACCCACACAAAGAAGTAAAAAAAAAAAAAAAACCACAATGTGTGCTCATGTGGAAACAAGTGTCAATAATCTGTTAATGTGGAAGATGGTAGAAATAAAGAGAATTTACACAAGAATATAGTAATTTGAAAACAATCAAAAAGCGCTTAATAGTAATTTTCTTTGCTGAAGTAAGTGGTATTAAAGGACCATGAATGGGAGTGGGAGTCTTTTCCACCTTTTATATATAGCTATAATAATAAAAGGGTGATATGCTAATTAGACCAGATGTCATTCCGGACATCATTCTGGATGAAGCCGGGGCCGGAGGGAAGCCAGTGCCAGCAGACAGGGGAAGAAAGGCCCACTCTTGCACGAATTTTGTGCATTGGGCCTCTAGTATATATATATTTTTGTATTCATGTTTTTGCTAACATAAATTTGTGTATTAGTTGTTTAAAAGAAGACAGCATTATATTCTAAATATAAAGAGGTTATATTTGGATATGACACATAGGATAGTAATATCAAAATCAAATATAGCCTTAGTTTGGCTCAGTGGATGGAGCATTGGCCTGTGGACTGGTCAAGGGCACATGCCCAGGTTGTAGGCTAGATTCCCAGTAGGGGGTGTGCAGGAGGCAGCTAATCAATGATTCTCTATCATCAATGATGTTTCTATCTCTCTTTCCCTCTCCCTTCCTCTCTGAAATCAATAATATATTTTTAAAAATTAATTAAAAAAATAAAATATAGCCTAGAATTATAACGGATATTCCTCTAGGATGTTGTGCTGTTACAACCTATTTTAAAAGTATTACTAAGTAGAGAAGACTATTTTATTGTGAAGAACAAGCTGTGTTGTAGGGCTGGCTGCCCATATTATTTTTATCAGCACAGCTTGATAAAATCTTGAGCACACCAATATAATTTAAAGTGTAGAACACTTTCTTGTTAATAAAATAAATCAGTGCAATAGCCTAATAAACTGTTAGCAAACCTTGTCTTAATAAGTGAGAGAGGAAAGAGAAGCAATTGAACAAACAGAAGTATTTCCTGTGTCAAGTAAGCTAACCTTATTGTAAATTACCAATTAGAGAAGAGATCTTCCTGGTTAGTATGGCCATGGTATAAATGAACCAGGAATGAGTAAACAAGTGGCAGAAAAGGAGGAGATATTCTGTAAACAAACAAGACAGTTTTGAGGTAATAATTTTAGTCAAACATGACTTGCTTATCTAATAATGCTTTACGATTTAGCTGGATTATTTGGCTTCTCATTTTAAGGACAAGGCACTGTGAACATCACTCATTCACAGGGATGCCAGAAGAACTTAATGTCATGGTGAGAGGTGTATACACTCGACCAAATTGAAATCCTTTGTCCAACAACAAATTACATGACTTTGTAGTTGGACTGGGATCAGGTCTTGATAAAGCAGGCATGCAGACAGATTTTCTCTTCAATTTGTGTAAAGTCTCCAAAATTCCTTAGGGGTAACCATAGACCATTCAGATTAAAATAAATGCATGCTAGGAACATTCCATTCACTCTTTATTTGAAAATTCTACTTGTGCCACCTGGAATTCCAGATCATTCCAAATAAAACAGAACATGTCCATGTGAAATGATGTGGGTTAAAGATTTCATATTTGAAGGTAGTTAGAAATAGAGCTGTTAAGAAAAATGGTAATTTTGTAATATTTCAATTTTAATGAGTTTGAATTTTAGCATAAAGACAGTTGATAGCTCCGAAGATAGTTGAAAGGGTAGCATTATCCAAGCTGTGCACTGGAGGTATTAACTGTAGAGGCATTTTGAGGAAAATGTTGGCAAGTAAGAACTAGCCAGCATAACAGCTCAATATAAAAATAATAAAATCTGAATAGAGGAAAGGTTATGTTATTGTGAAGAAGGGAACAGATATAGGAAGTGTTGCAGTGATAGAATAAATACTTTTTGATTGATTGGATGTGTGCTGTATCAAAGGTGTTTGTGTCAAAGGTATATTTGGTCATTATGTCCTACCTTTCCAGGTTTACTAATTGCTTAGATTGACATCAATCAGATATGGAAACTTGAAATTATTAAAGCACCAATTTTAAATTCATAAATATCCACCAATAAAAGCTAAATACTTTAATAACAGTTAGATGTAAATGAAAATTTATAATTCATTCCCGAGTTAATAATAAAAATGATGAATAAATTTGTATTTAAAAAATTTTAGATTTCTATTTTATTTAAACTCCCAAATACTTGAAAGAGCTAATATCCTTAAAATATATTTTCTTTTGCAAATTTTATTTGATTTTCAGTTAATTATCTAAAATGGATTCTGAAGGCACAGGAAATCAATGAGCAAAATGAGACTGCACATTGTTAAATGTTATAGCAAAACAGAGGTATGTATTGAATTGCAATGAGAATCTTGTATCAAATGTAAGCTATTTAAATATAGATGCATATATACAATTAATAGATATGAGATCAAAGTTACATAACTATGGTGTACTTATCAGAAACATTTACTTAGAAAAATTCTCATGTATAAGGCCTTCTCTTGAAGTTATGGAGGATAATTGAAAATAACAATGCAAAAATTATAATACACTGTGTAACCATGGGTGATGGGTTATCTTTATGCATGTACTTTTCAAAACGTTTCTTATTAAAGTATGGTTCATATACAATATTATATAAGTTTCAAGTGTACAACATAGTGATTTGACATTTATATATCTTATGTGTGATCCCCATATGTCTACTAACCATCTGTCACCATACAAAGTCATTACAATATTATTGACTATATTTCCGGTGCATTATGCCCCCATGGCTTATTAATTTTATAACTAGAAGTTTGAAACTCCTCTTCCCCTTTACTTCACTTTTTACACTTACCCCCATCCTCCTCCCTTCTGGCAATCATTCACTTTTGTCTGATTCTTAGTCTGTTTCTGTTAGGTTTTGTTTACTTGTTTAGTTTGTTTAGATTCCACATATAAGTTAAATCATACGACATTTTTTTGTCTGTCAAGGTAACTGGTTCTTCTTTGAAGAAAATTGATATATTGCTTCTGCTGAAAATAAAATCTTGGCAGCAATAAAATTCTTCTGAAGCACTGAGCTCCAGTCTTTCAAGACAAATAGCAAGGAAGAATCGGAAGCTTTTGGCATGATATTCATTTCTATATTTTCTTATACAGAAGATAATCATAAAGATGTTTTAATATCTTGTGCTCCTTCAATCATGTAAAGATCAACATGTAATTGGAGATCTCTTAATAAAACACAAAATATCAAAACATGGACTTAAAATGATTTTTAAATATATTTACATATAGATATAACTACTAATACATAAAAATTTCAGACCTTGGTAAATAAATGGAGGAAAATATCACATAGGACATACATATGAAGGGGAATCTGGTCATATTTGACACCTAAGATGTAGTTAATGTTTATTAATTGGTTTTAATATTGCTAGCACCAGTACTTCAGTGACTGCATGTATTAAAGCATGTACTTCCCCGATATCCTACGAGGCGTACTATCATTATTGCTGTCATAATAATAAAGAAACGAAGGCCCAGAGAGGTGGGGAAAGTTTGCCAAGGTTGCGTTGCTAGTAAGAATTAGAATCAAGATTTAAGCCAATATAGTCTTTCTCTACAGACCATGAGCATCACCATTATGCTATGCTGACCCCACAACAATAAATTGTATCAAACCCAGTTGTAAGAATATTGCTCCTCTGGAAACAGTCAGGGTTGTTTATACACACAAGTTCACATTTTTCTCCCCTGGATGTATCTTTTAGAGAACAAATGGGAAGAAACTTTAGAGACTCACATTTCATAACAGCTCTGAATAAGGGGTTACTATTTTTATACTAATTATTCTTTGGAATATGTAGAAAAGAGATTAATAGAAGTGTTGCTGTTCCCCTATTAGACTCTAGCAATCATAAAGAATACATGTGTTCTTATTGTTTAGTTCTCCACTACATGGCTGTTGCCCCTACATTGTTTCTCTTTCTTCATTGCATTCAAGTTCTGTTATTCCCTTCAATAAAGACTTCAAATTGTATCCGTGATGGTAAATTTATGGCATATATGCCAGCAATTTCTCTTTGGTGCTCTTGGAAGGCATTCCTCATAATTACAACATTCTTCCCTGCGGAGTCCAGACTCCACTTTGAATAATTTTCAACAAAGCACATCTGAGCCCTAACTGGTTTGGCTCAGTGGATAGAGCGTCGGCCTGAGGACTGAAGGGTCCCGGGTTCGATTCCGGTCAAGGGCATGTACCGTGGTTGCGGGCACATCCCCAGTAGGAGGTGTGCAGGAGGCAGCTGATCGATGTTTCTCTCTCATCGATGTTTCTAACTCTCTATCCCTCTCCCTTCCTCTCTGTAAAAAATCAATAAAATATATTAAAAAATATATATATTAAAGAAATAGAACTAGAAATGGGTGTCAAATGTCTGCTATATATTATTTTAAAATTAAATGTATTGGGGTAGCATTGGTTAATCACATGATGATAATTTACTTTTCTAGTGCCCTAACCTGGAACTGAACCATGACCTCCTGGTTCGTAGGTCAATGCTCGACCCCTGAGCCATGCCGGTCAGGCAACAACTGAGTTTTAAAGCAAAGTTCTTTGTACTGCGTGTGCACCTGTGAGTAAGTAGTTGTCTCAGAGTCACCGTGTTATGGAATAAGTTGGACTTTTGAATAGTAATCAGGTTAAAAATTAATTTTCAAAACATTAAGGAACAACTTTATTTCTTGTGTGGTCACAGATAGCCTCACCACATTGGCCAGCACTCCTCTAATGTTCTCCAGTAATCTTTTTACTAACTCACCCAGCTCTTAAGAACTTTTCCACCTTGTTTTTCCAGAGCTGAATTCAATATCTCTCCCCTATTGCAATCATTTTGAATAAAGTCTTTCTGGCCTGTTTAATTCTGTCCAGTTAAAATTTGAGGTATCTGGGTTAGGACTATCCATTAATTCTTTGCACCATTCTTTCAACTTTTTCTATAAGTCTGAAATTATTTCTTATGAGCTTACTAATTAATTTAAAAACTAGTAAAGAAAAGAATCAAATATTTCTCCAGCAAACTGTTTTCTGTATAAACTATAGCATAGAATAACCTAATAATTGGTGTTAACTAGTTATAAAAATATTTCAGCAAATAAATGAAAAGAGAATGCTAGAATTAAAATACCACTATTTTTTCCATGCGTTATGAATTATTGGATGTCATTAATGATCACCAATTGCTGCTAAAATTATAAAAATGAAGCACTAAAAAACAAAAAAAATAAGCACTAGATATTAAACATCGCTGAATACAAGTACGCAACCCTTATTATAAAACAATAGGGCTTTATTTCCCAAAATAAATCCAATTTGTATCGTATTAAGTATCTTAATATCAATTTACAATAAAAAAATAATAACAAGAACATTTCCAACAGCATTACAGAGGTGCCATTAGCAACCCAGGACTATAGAAAATCCTAAGGACAAACAATCGAGTTCACAATCAGGGAAATGTGAACACTGATAAAATAGCTGATGACATTAAGGAATGATTGTTGACATAGAGGTTATGTTATAAAAATGCATTTGCCTTGCAGAGATTTACACTGAAAGTTCACAGAAGAAATCATATGATATCTGGAACTCCAAACTCATCTGGACTGGAGAAATTATGTTTGTTAAGCTGGGTGATGGGCACAGGGTAATTTATTAAACTATTGTCTTAATGTTTTAAATTTTTCCATTAACAGAAAGATAATGAACATAAAAACACTTTTCTCTCCATTAATCACTGGGTACAATGGGATTGGAGAGTTATTCTATTGAGCTAGTCATGGTAAGAAATAAGATCATGACATGAAGCTAAACAATGAACAGAGAAGAAAAGAGACATTTATAAAGTAGAAATGAGCATCCCAGAACATGTTGATGGTCCACTGTACTTTTTCTCCTAAAGAAGATTACTATGGTGAAGGCAAGCAAGAAATTTAGCATTAGGCATAATTTTTAAGAAAGCAAAGAGGGATAAAGAGATCCAATTGAAAGTGAAATATCTATAATAATAAAAGTGTAATATGCTAATTAGACTGGACAGCCGAACAACCTTCCAGATGTCATTCTGGACATCCTTCTGGATGAAGCCACAGTGGCAGGGGCCATGGCAGAGGCAGTTAGGGGCAATCAGGCAGGCAGGCAGAGTAGGTAGAGGCAATCAGGCAGGCAGGCAGAGGCAGTTAGGGGTGGTCAGGCATGCAGGCAAGTGGTTAGGGGTGATTAGGCAGGCATGCAGAGTGTTTAGGGGCAATCAGGCAGGCAGGCGAGCAGTTAGGGGCGATTAGGCAGGTATGCAGAGTGGTTAGGGACAATCAGGCAGGCAGGCAAGTGGTTAGGGGCAATCAGGCAGGCAGGCAGGCCAGTGGTTAGGAGCCAGCGGTCCCAGATTGTGAGAAGGATGTCCGACTGCTGATTTAAGTCCAATCCTGCTGTGGGATCGGGCCTAAACTGGCAGTCAGACATCCCCAAGGGGTTCCAGATTGCAAGAGGGTGCAGGCCAGGCTGAGGGACCCCCTCCCATGCACCAATTTTGTGCACCAGGCCTCTAGTTAGTAATAATTAGGTGAGTAACCAAGACTACACTTTCGAAGTTTTGAAGGCTTGAATAGGTGGATGAACTAAAAAACACAATCTTCAATCTTCATACGTGCTAAAGTAAGGAAATGTCACTATCCTATATAATAAAGAGCTAATATGCTAATTAGACCTGACAGCAGAACGACCTTCTGGATGACCTTTCAGAATGAACAGTGGGCGGGGGCGATGCTGTGAGGCAGCCGGGGCTGTGAGGGCCAAGGCAGCAGCTGGGGCTGCTGCCAGGGCCGAGCCCCTTGCATGAATTTCGTGCATCAGGTCTCTAGTAATAAAATATTAAGGTTAGCCTAACCAGTTTGGCTCAGTGGATAGAGTGTCGGCCTGGAGACTGAAGGGTCCCAGGTTCGATTCTAGTCAAGGGCATGTACCTTGGTTGCGGGCACATCCCCAGTAGGGGGTGTGCAGGAGGCAGCTGATTGATATTTCTCTCTCATCAATGTTTCTAAATCTCTATCCCTCTCCCTTCATCTCTGTAAAAAATCAATGAAATATATTTTAAAAATACATATATTAAGGTTAGACACCCCCCCCCAATTTAGACTTCAAATGTGCTAGCTTTGTCTCATTCATCAAATTTCAACTCGTCATTTTGTTAAAATAATGTATGATAGATTATTTTGGTTCTATTCTAGGGTTCTGTGATATGTATTCCACATATATAAATCATTAAGTAAGTGAATGTTCTTATTTTTTTCACATGTATTTTTAACTTACTAGGCTTACCTAACATATTTCTTTCTCATTGAGATTCAAATGAAATTATCTACTTTGGATAAATTCAAGAGTGTGACCTTTTACTATTGGCTTCTCTCTTTATAAAAAATTTTAAGAGGGGGGATTTCTTCTCAAGAGATACTATTATTTACTTAATAGACATTTATTGTGTGCCTAATTGCATAGTACCTGACACATAGTAGGTACAAATCAAATATTCAAGTGACACAATTATTGAATGAATGAAAAGTAGGCATGGTCTTTGGCTTCATGGAGTATACATTCTTTCTAATAAAAGAAATTATGAAATCTAAGTAAAAAAAGCAAATAAAAGTTCCAATTAGTGTCATAAATAAAACAAACAAAAAAGAACAGTTTGAGATTCAGAGTGATAGTGCAGGGAACCTGTAATATCTAACTGGGTGATAGAGATTGTAATATTCAAGCTAAGACAAATTGTAAGAATGAGTTGGACATGAAGAGCTAAGGGAGGAGCCATGTAGTAGAACACGCCAGCATGTGCACAGCCCCCAAGTAGGAAATTGCTTAATGTAGTTTCAGAAACAGATACAAGACCAGTGTGGGTCAAAATTAGTTAGTGAGAGGGCAATTGACATGGTATGCAGGAGGCTGGAGAAGGAGAGGACTGCTCTATATGTGTAATCTCTTTCGTAGACTTGACCATTAAGCAACATTACTTTGGTGTATATTTTGTGGCTGCAAAGTGTTTTTTTTTATTTTTCACTTTTTTCTTTTTAAAGCAATACCAAAATGTAGAATGTGGTTCTACTCTTTTTATCCTTATTTGAAAAGTTAAACTCCTAAACAAACGAGGAGTAGAGGTAGTTTGACAAAAGATGCTCAGAAAGTGTTCATTTCCTTTTCCTTTTCCCACTTCAGCCTCCTGAATCCACCAGCACATGAGGAAGTTCTTCATTGACAACCTACAGACTGAGGCAATGTGAATAAATTCAGTTCTGAGATATTTTTAAAGGAATTTATCATTGATGTGTGCTTTTTTTTTTTTTTTTTTTTTTTCCTTAGAAAGGAGAGAGAAACATTGATTTGTTGTTCCACTTGTTTATGTATTCACTGGCTGATTCTTGTATGTGACCTGACAGGTGATCGAACCTGCAACCTTGGCGTATTGGGACGACGCTCTAGCCAAATGAGCTACCCAGCCAGGGTGATGCCTGCTTTTTGGGTTGCAGTGATAGTCAGTCAACAAACTTCACCTTTCATAGAAACAAACACTCTCAGAGATAAAAGGCCAAGCATTTTCCTTCCTATAAATTTTTATTTGGTCTCCCCCCTCCTTTTTTCTTAAAGCCTGACCTAGGAATATTTTTCTCATTGATTTTTTAGAGAGAGTGAAAGAGAGGGAGGAGGGGATAGAGAGAGAAAACATCCATGAGAGACACCAGTCATGTGTTGCCTCCCCCACACACCATGACCAGGGCCAGGGCTCGAATCTGCAACCAAGGTACATGCCCTTGACCAGAAATCAAACCCGCGACGCTTTAGCCCACGGGGCCAACTCTCTAACCACTGAGTGAAACTGGCCAGGGCTTTTTTTTTTTTTTTTTTACCTGTTAGGTAATTATGAGGAAACAGATCTGCTTTATTCTTTTTTTCAAATATGCTTTTATTTCATTTCTTGGATATGCATTACTATTAATATTTTAACAGAAGGATTTCCATGTGTCTGAGATAAATGTGTTAGAATTTTATCTAGATTCTGAGACACTAGAAAATCAGATAATTAAAAATGTGTAATGCATCTCCACTCTTTTAGAAGATAAAAAAAGTTGACAATCAATGAAGGTGATCTCTCATATTTCCCACTAGTTGTAAGATTCTGTGGTCTTTGTTTACAGGAAGGTGACACCTTTATTAGTGACAAAAGGGAAAATGATAGTTGTAGCCAGATATGAAGTTGCATTGTTATTAAATGGATCGGCCCGCCACCTTGTGGCCATAAGTGTAATGAACATAGTTGTTTGAAAACCCTAGCTGTGATGGAGTTGGAGGGAAGAGACAGGTTTGAGGGCTACCTTGTAAATTAGCTCATCAAAGTCTTTCAGTTAGATTAAAATAGCATAAAAATCATTTTGGACAGAAGATAGATGGCTATTAAACATGTGCAAGATGCTGGTCTAGCAGAAATCTAATCCAGCGACTGGGATTATTTTATGTTCCACAGCAGTGCAAGAATTGATGAAGAATGAACTGTGGATCTGGCAAGGATTATTCTAGGTCTGTTATTTAATAGGAAACAATGCAGTACATTCAGAAGAGAAGCTCCTATCTCCAACACTGGAACAATGAGCAAACAGTGGAGTTCTTCACAACCCTGACTCCAGAAACCATTTGAGAAGTTTGTAAAAAATCAAGACGCTTAGCCCCTTCCCCATGTCCTTCCCAGGAGTGATTCTATTATTTTTAAAAGCTAGCCACTGATGCTAATGTGCAGCCAGTATTAGAAACACAACATAGCTGAATACCATTCCATAGGCTAGATGGTGACTTTAACATGACTGTAGTTATAAAGACCCAGGCTATCTTGTTCAAGAATAAATAACAAAACCCCCTTACATTACAGTAGTAATATGCAGAGTATAACACACCAATATTACCCAATTTTAAACATGATTAGAAGATTAAGAGAAACCCAAAAGATCATTTTGAATTTTTTCCTTGCATAAGTCCCAAAAAATGTGCTCTCCAAAAATATCCCAAATGACAGTCTCCTGGTCTTTATTCTTCTTAGGACTAGATACATTCTATTGTAGACATTGTTAAACTCATTGTGAATTTCTCTCATTCTTTGGCAAATGTAAAACGTTACTTAGTGGTTCTCAAGAACCCGTCTGCATACATTAACCTTGTTTAAAATGCGATTTTCTGTATTTACCCCTAGAAATCCACATAATGAAGTGGTGAAATCGCCCTTATTTTACAAGCAATCCAGACAAGTCTGATGCAGTTGGTTTTGTGTATCTCAGAGAAGCCCTGCTGAATCAGAGTTCAATTTGCTAGTTTACTGAGGGTGCATGGATGCATTTTAGATAAGAAATATTCTATTATTTTTCTGTTTGTACAGTGTGTCCTTGGATCACAAAGTGTGGTCCTAACGTCAGCATCCCCAGGGGACCTCCTGGAAATGTGAATTCAGCCCCACTCTAGACCCACGGCATCAGAAATTCTGGGGGTGGGCCCAAGAGTGTTTTAACCAGTCTCCCAGGTGATTCTGATGCACTCTTACATTGAGAACCACTGGTCTCCTCAAACCACTGCCCTCCCCCCTCCATCCTCCTTGATGACTCTTTGATGTAGCTTCTCCTTGATCTTAGAATTTTTATTTTATTTTATTTTTTTAATATATTTTTATTGATATCAGAGAGGAAGGGAGAAGGAGAGAGAGATAGAAACATCAATGATGAGAGAGAATCATTGATTGGCTGCCTCCTGCATGCCCCCTTACTGGGGATCGAGCTCACAACCCGGGCATATGCCCTTGACCAGAATCGAACTCGGGACCTTTCAGTCCGCAGGCTGACGCTCTCTCCACTGAGCCAAACCAGCTAGGGCAATCTTAGAATTTTTAACTCACCCTCCTAACAACATGTCTTTAGAAAGGAACCATGCAGGTTCAGTCTTTTGCCTTGAAGGATAGGCTTGAACAACCAATAGTTACAGAGAACAGTCTTTAGTTCTCAGATGAGCCTGGCTGATGAGAATCCTGCAGCTATTTTAAGGAGCTTTAAAAAATGAGAGACAAAGCTGTCCCTGCCCTACTGCCCTCTCAGCAGAAGGTCATGGTACAATCTGAGGCACATGAGCGGTAGGCAGCCGGCACTGCCTGCAGGAATGTGGGCACCTGTGTCCATCAAGACTACACTGTGTGGGTCAGATCCCTGGGAGAAATGCTTGCCGATGTATGTCACCAGATAAAGCCAAGCATCTTCTCTAGCGTTTTAGGTGGGACTGCAAAAGCTTCTGCCTACACTACAGCAAGTGCTATTTTTTATTTTGTCCTCCTATTGGGTGTCCCCTGATACACTTCTTTGCCAAATAAATAATTGCATTTTTAATTTTATGTTTCCAATAGAAGCTAAAGGAGTAAAACTTAAAGATCAAACTGTCATTAGTATTTGGATTGTTCGTGTTTTGTCTGTCTGAGGGACAGGTTATGAAGAAGCAGGATTAGAGTAGGTACTTCCATCTTCTACAGTATTACGGGGGCAGGCAAAAGTAGGTCTATAGTTGTGGGTAACATTCTTTTGAGTTACTACAGCTATTGTAATAATAGTAAACGGCATGTCTTTTTCCATATGAACAACTGTAAACTGTCTTGTGCCCATCCCTGTATTTATATGTCTCTCTATATAATTTTATTGGTTCTGTTTCTTTGGAGAATCTTGACTAATATAGAGGGACAAATATTCTAGATAAATTCTTAGAAAGTCTTGAGTTTATAAAAGTCTTGGTGAGTTGGGGGAACTTACAAAGCCATGAAGCTACAGCATAGAGAGCAAAGGGCACAGTGACGTTAATTGAAGCTGCATAGATTATTGTTTTTTTTAATATTTTTTATTGATTTCAGAGAAGAAGGGAAAGGGAGAGAGAGATAGAAACATCTATGATGAGAGAGAATCATTGATTGGCTGCCTCCTGCACACCCCCTATTGGGGATCAAGCCCGCAGCCCAAGCATGTGCCCTTGATTGGAATGGAACCTTGGACCCTTCAGTCCACAGACCAATGCTCTATCCACTGAGCCAAACCGGCTAGGGCTGAAGCTGCATAGATTATGTAAGCAAGTAGGAAACAATGAGGAAGTCACTTATCAAGTTACACTCTATTCTAGTTGACTTTGTAGACTCAATTTTGCTTCCAAAGATGCCTTACCTGCCAACTAAAGGAGCTTGAAATTTGCACTTAATATGACAGGTATGAAAAATGTCCTGTCTGCTTTAGTCTTTATTGCTGCATTGTACTGCATAGTTGTTTTAGAGTCAATAAAAATGTACTGAGAGCTGGACACAGGGATACAAATATGAATTAAACATAATCTAGGTTTTACGGAATTCAAGATAATGTAGAGAAATTTCTAAATGAAAGGTTATAGTATTTAGGACTAATACACACTCTAATAGAATTATGTATAAAATGATGTCATTCTGAGAGGCAGGCATTATTATTTGTAATGTACCATTGAGGAAACTGAAATTCAAAGAGGTTAAGAAACTGGTATATTGATACAGAGCTGCAAGCAGAGCAGGAAAATCTAGTGTTTATTTTGGATGGCCATGTGCCTGGTTATTACAATGGGAGAAGAAAAAACTGGGTTCTGGGCAACAAGCCATCTCTACCACATCTCTCAAGACTGAACTCTTAAGATAATAAATACTTGTAAGATTCTTCCAACCACCTTAACCTTTAATTACTTGTGCTAGTTCCTGTGGTAGTTTTCTAAAATCAAATAAACATAATTGCCTTCTTAAGAGAACTTTTACAAATATACTCACAAAGTATAAATCCTATGTAATAAAGAGGTAATATGCAAAATGACCCTCACGCCCTTGCACAAGATGGCCATCCCCATGTGGTCAAAGATGGCTGCCACAAGATGGCTGGCAGGGGAGGGCAGTTGGGGGCGACTGGGTCGGCAGGGGAGCAGTTAGGTGTTGATCAGGCTGGCAAGGGAGTGGTTAGCAGGGGTGGGCAAACTTTTTGACTCGAGGGCCACAATGGGTTCTTAAACTGGACCGGAGGGCCGGAACAAAAGCATGGATGGAGTGTTTGTGTGAACTAATATAAATGCAAAGTAAAGGAGCAGAGGGGGGAGCAAGAGAACCCTCCGCTCTTTTGGCTCCGCAGGCCGGATAGAATAGCCAAATGGGCCAGATCCGGCCCGCAGGCCATAGTTTGCCCACGGCGGGGTTAGAGGGTGATCAGGCTGGCAGGCAGGTGAGCGGTTGGGAGTCAGCAGTCCCAGATTGTGAGAGGGGTGTCCGACTGTCGGTTTAGGCACGATCCCACAGGTATCGGGCCTAAACCGGCAGTCGGACATCCCTTGAGGGGTCCCAGATTGGAGAGGGTGCAGGTTGGGCTGAGGGACACCCCCCCCCCACACCAGTGCATGAATTTTGTGCACCGGGCCTCTAGTATACTAATAATTAACTTTCCAAAATAGGTTGAAAATTAAAACTGGGAGCCATATGCAGATCACTTAACCTCTATCTCAAACTCCTTAGAAGCAAAAGAAAGGATCAAGATTGAGATTCAAACTACTAATTATACTTAATACCCACCCATCTCAGTTCTGTTGTGACTCTTTCTGGTTGAGGTGGAAAATGAGAGCAGGGCAATAGCCTTATATTCATTAAAACAACTCAGTCTCTTTTTATTCTAGTAATAAAATTGGTCCTGGGAATTTAAGAATGTTAATGGTGTTTTATTACTGTGCAATTAGTACATTAAACACACTCATTAATTTATAATTACATCACAAATACATTTTAAATGTATTTTATAGTAACATCTCCCATATCACTTTACTGAAAATCATATCGTTAATGAGATAAAGGGATTCTTAGTTGCTTAGTTAAGCAATTAATGCCAGGAATGTCTAGATTAAGCTAAAGAGCTCAGGTTCTAAGAGTTAATAGTGTCTACTAAAAAATAATATCAACTAGTTATTTTGTCATCAAAAAGGATTTATTCGGGGAAAAACAAAGGATTGCAACTCAGTGCATGCAGGAATCTCAAGCCAAGGGCATACTCTGGCCTGTGTGCCAAGATGAAGGAGTGTTTTTTTAAGGCAGGGGTCAGGAACCTTGTTTCTGCCAAGGGCCATTAGGATATTTTTAACAGCATTCACTTAATATAAATTTATGTTGCTATGAACAAAGCTCCTAGATTTATTGAATTTTGAGTTCCAACTACAGTTGCCTTGGCAAGGTCAGACCAAATGATTTCCCGGGCCTTCTACAGCCCGGACGTTCCCCACCCTGATATAAGGGAAAGGAAGTTAATGGAAGGGGAAGTTAGAACCATAGAGCTTTATTATAAACATAAAGTTCTTCCTGTAAGGTTCTAGTGCAGCCGTGGGCAAACTACGGCCCGCGGGCCGGATCCGGCAGTTCTATCTGGTTCTCTTGCTCTCCCCTCTGCTCCTTTACTTTGAATTCATATTAGTTCACACAAACACTCCATCCATGCTTTTGTTCCGGCCCTCCGGTCCAGTTTAAGAACCCATTGTGGCCCTCGAGTCAAAAAGTTTGCCCACCCCTGTTAGTGTGTAGTGTTCTCATGATTAGAGTACAAGAATTTCCATAAGTTCTAGTCCTCCCATAGACCCTCACAACTGATTGTTTTCTTAAAGTTCCAGTTAGTCTTCATCTATAGATAAATCCCATGCTTTAGTATAAGCATCCAGATGCTTATTTCTTCATTCCTTCGTTTAGCAATCATTTGCTCCTAGGCACCTGCTGGCTACCAGGGATACAGAGACAATTAAAATATGGTTCCAGCACTTGAGGGACCTAAAATATAATTTGGGAAGCAAGATATGTTTAAAACAAAATAAACAATACAAAAATAATAATGAAATGTATGGATGTTTTAACGGAAGCACAGAGATACAGAATATCGTACTTACACCGAGAATTATGTTGCCAAATTTCCAAGAGAGTTAAAGGAGTGATTAGGAGCTGGTTCACAGAAGAGCATCTTTTTATGTTCTGCTTCCATAGCAATGAAGTTTTGAGCCAGGCAGATGCCCATCTAGGATAAAGACTAAATTTCACAATTTCATTTAAAACGAGGCATGGCCAGGTTAGTAAGCTGCAGTCAGTAAAAATAAGTGGAACTGTCCTGAGTGCCTAAGGGACCTTCCTTAAGAGAGAGCTGAACTTAAACGTAAAAGATAAAATAAAAACAGAGAGTGAGCTGACTTGTATGCTGTCCTCTTCTGGATCTCTTCCTCTATCTAATTACAGAAACAGATGATGCCTTTAACTCGAAGGATGATGACCACACCCGATGTGGGAGTAGCCTGGGCCTGGGCAGACTGAGCCATGATACCAAGCCTGAACTTTTTACATGAGAATGGAATACATATCTTCCTTAAGCCACTGTTGTTTTACAGTTACTGGTTCTTATACCTAATCCTCACAAACGTGCTATTCCTGGAGAGACAGCCAGGCAGGTAGAACAGGAAGGGCATTACAAATAAAGCAATGTAAGGTGAGGCTTGAGATGTAAAATTAGCTAGTACATTTGTAAGTAACAAGCAGAAACAACTCAGTCATAGGACAGGGGACTATTACAAAGAGAAAATGAAATATTTTGCATCTTCAGTCTTTAGTCTGATCAAACTTCACATGGAATCCCCAAAGGTTCTGATCTGCTTTTATTATAGTGCTAGAGGCCTGGTGCACAAATTTGTGCATGGGAGGGGTCCCTCAAAGTGGCCTGCAGGGATTGGGCCCCAGCTTGCACCCCAGCCTCACAGCCCCGCAGCCCCACCTGGCACCCTGCCTCGGCCTGGTGCCACCCCTTCACCTGCTCCACCATCCCGCCTATGAGGTGATCGATTGGGGCCAGCCCCCCCCCCCCCCCCCCCGGCTCCCTCAGTGCCTGGGAGCCAGGTGGCAGCCCCACTCCCGCTGCTGCTGCTGGTCGCCATCTGCAGGATGTTCGGCTGGTCGATCGGGCCCCCACTCACACCCGCCTTGGCCTGGTGCTGCCCGTTCACCTGCTCCACCATCCCGCTGCAGTCCCACTCTCTTCAGGGCCCATCAGGGCCAGCAGTGCCTCCACTGCTGCCCGCTGCCAGTGCTGCGTTGCCAATGCCCTCCATGTTCCATGCCACCCCCTGGTGGTCAGCGCACATCAAGGCGAGCGGTCGAACTCCCAGTCAAACTCGCGAGGGGACAATTTGCATATGAGGCTTTTATTATATAGGATAGTAAAAGCTAGGAAAACTACAGGACAAGCTGCACAAAGAAACAGACAGATAGTTAAACAGTTTGCAGCCACCGAGTAAACCTATCTTCCCTAAACCAAGGATACTTAAGAGTAAATGGTTGCGCTTCTCCCCAACCAGAGGGTAAACAGCTTAAATCACCCTACTCAGGGAGACAGATAGAAATCCAATCAGTGCCATTTCCCAACCACACCAAAGGACAGACAAATTAAGAGAATGAATCTCATTTTGGTACATCAGCATAAAGCTGATGACTGTTCTATTGATCTGCCCCTAAAACCTCCCCTCAACACCCAGCCTTTAAAACCCCTGAAAACAAAGGTCCCAGTACCATCTGATCTCCCTCTGGGGAGCATACCTATGCTATTCCCTTCCCCTACCCTTCCCCCACAGGCAGGTCTCCCCTGACCTCTAAGCGACCCCAGGAGACTCGCAGCCAGGGGCAGCAGCAGCTCATCCCAGGCGAACCCTCTGAACCTGTCTCCATGGCTCCCTGTTCTGACTTCCCGGTGAGCCAAGGCCACCCAGCCTAGGCTCTCCTGTTGCTTCTCCTATGTCCTCCTTGTTTCTCTCTCTAATTATGTTTTTTTGCCGCAGTCAATAAATGCTTGCTTTTCTACACTTTGTCTCTTGATTGAAACCTTTCCTTCAAGAAGACAAGAACCGAGGTCTCATTGTCTCCCCGGTAACACTTTGACCACAGTGAAGGCCCAGGCATTTAGTTTGCAACCAGACCTGGGCTTGAATCTAACTATGTAGAGCGCAATATTGGCTGTTTCATCTTGAAAAAAATTAACCTTGCTTTCCCCTATTTAGTACCAAATTGGATGAAAATATTCACTATGGAGTTTATTTTCCAAGATTCAGTGAGACAACATTAAGAACCTAGCACAATGATTTATATACATAATGGGCCAAAGAAGGTTTGTTGACTGCCCTACCCTTTGACACTGCTTTCATTCACTTTCTTGCTCACTTGTGGATAATTAAGAAGTGTGGGTTCTTGAGGGAGCTGTCATTTGGGGATTAGAAAGTTGACTAAAAGAAGGCAAAGGGAAAAGAGGCCTTGCTTGCCACCAGAACTAGTCGTCCCCAGCACTGGGTCGCCCTCAGGAGGGAGAAAGCACTTCCCGCCAGAGCTGTTTGGGCTGCAGAGGCCTGAGCCCAGCTGTCCTCTTTGGAAGGCAGTTTTACACACTTCATTCTGCTCCCGGTGCTACCAATGGAGGGGAGGTGTATTTGTTAGTGTGGAGAGCACAGCTTTTGACACAGGGTCTCTAATGTGTGGTTTTTTGTTTTGTTTTGTGTTTGTTTGGGTTTTTGTTTTTTTTTTGCTTTTAAAGCGTCTATCAAAATAGCTGAGAAAACAAGCTCTGCGGCCTGAGTCATTCACGTGATACTATGCCCCCAGCTGTGTTGACCAAACAGCCCTGGCACTGTGAAGCCAGGGAAGCACAGCGGCTGGTGGGGAGCTGGGCCTGCAGGCAAGCTCTCTCAGTGATAACACCGACTCAGGGGCCCTCAATAACAAAATTGGCCAGTTCCTGAAAATAATTGGTGGCTTCATGCAGCAAAAACAAAACAAAACACGGATGAATGCTTGGAGCTTGTTCAAATCTCTGAGTAAAATTATATCTGAAAGAAAACATAGCTAGAAATAGTGGATTACCAGTCTTTAGAGTAAAAACTGGCTGAAACTGATTTTTGTCAACTAGTTTATTTTCCAGAAATGACTGCATTTATTTTAACAGTTAACTTGGTGCTATATCCATGGGCAAGTGTACAGCATGCCTCAGCCCACACACAAAACCTCCAATTTATACCATTTGGTGGTTAATGACACAAATACAACCAATAACGATGTGCTTACTGAAGGTAACATTTCCACAGCAACTGGTACACTGACAGTATTGTAACCAAAGGGGGACTGCGACAGCCAGAGGCCTGTGCACGTGCTGGGAACACCTTCCACACTGCAAAACCGCGCGCTGCCCCTGGAGTGCTGCCAGGCAGTGAACTTGTCTGCCTAGTCACCTCTCATGAGTGAACCATTTGCTTTGCTCTTGTGCAATCTTGACCTCTGAATTCACAGTACAGTCTATGAACTTTTTTAAATGCAGTGCTTTATAGGAAAACAATTCTACATTGGGGGAAACACGGCAAGTCTGCTATTCAAGGGTGGCCTTCTTTTTCTCGTTCCCACCCACAGGGTTAACAGCTGTGGGGCTGGATGGCAGACATTCTCTCTCTCTCTCTCATCCCCTCTCCATGGTGGTAATAAGCTTCCATTTTATACTAAATTAGAGGCCCGGTGCACAAATTCGTGCATGGGTGGGAGCCCATCGGGCCAGGCTGGTGAGGGGAAGAAGCCACTGGTGGTTGGCCAGCTGGCCCCACCCCCAATCTGGGTGTTGGGGACCGACTGGGAGCCGGGCCAGCCGGAAGGGCAGAGGGAGGGTTGGCCAATTGGGGCCTGGGTCAGGCTGGTTGGCTGCTGCAGTGTGCATCATAGCCACCGGTTGTTCCAGTTGTTCTGGTTGTTCCACCATTCTGGTCGTTGGGCTGCTTTTATATATATAGATATGAGAGTGAACTTCTTTGTTTGCCCATTCGGGAACTTGTAACAGTGAAATAAGCATAAATAAACCAATCAGGACAATAGGAATAAATCAAGACGCTCCTTGCAAAACTAGATGTATGCTCACCCTACAGAGATATGAGATCTACCAAAATATCTGATGAAAGCTAAAAACTCACTCATCTCTGATAGTAACTTCAGACTGGATTCTAAGGGGCAAGTTGGACTATTTGACACATCATTCACACTTGATTCCCTGGAAGAAGTATCAGGATGTCAATCAACCTTCCATGGGACAAGAGGCCTCAAATAGTGAAAAGACATTCCCTGAGCTGCTTTTACTCTGAGACTTAATTACACAACGGCCAGAGGGCACTGAGAGGCTTTAGAGCTGGACCCACAGGAAGCATGGGAGTGGCTCTGAGAAGGAGCATCTGAATTGGAGCCCTCAAACACCCAGCCTGCCTTTGCCCCTGAACTGAGCTAAGTTATTTAACGTTAGAGATTTAAGACAGGAGAGGGCTGGTCTAAGACAGTATGCAATGTCCCATCCAAGAACCAATTCTCTCCAACAGAGACCCAGAGATAGGTCAGACTGAACTAAGCAAAGGCCTCCCATGGGAGACAGAGGTTCTCAGTTCAAAGTACCTCTCGGATTTAGTGATGGGCCGCCATCCCGTGCACTCCAGGGACTGCTCCCCATGTATAGGGAACTGGGATCTGCCATGCATTTGTTCCTATTTTTACCTTTTTTGGCTAATCCTGACCCAAGGATATTTTTTCTATTGGTCTTTTAGAGAGTGGGAGGGAGGGATGGGAGTGGGGTAGAAACATCCATTGGTTGCCTCCTTCATGCACCCTGACCTCAGCACCCTGACCAGGGCCAGGGGATTCGAACCTGCAACCCAGCTATGTGCCCTTGACTAGGAACCGACCCTGTGATCCTTAGTGCACAAGCCGACACTCTAACCACTGAGCAAAACCAGCCTGGGTTATTTGTTTTAAACGTTTATCCCATCTCATTCTTAGGCAGTGACTAAGTCCATTACCTTAAAAATATAACTCATATTTTAATTCAAATATTAGCTTCCATTTGGCTTTATCAGAAACACCTAAATATTTTTCTGCCAGTAGTGACAGGTGTCTATTCCCAGTGCTTTGATGTCAACATCAAAATTCCTTACAGCTTTTAAAACTGCAGAGGTAGACAACACTTGGGGATACAGATGCAAGATTTAGAGTATCAGAGACAGGTTTTGAAGTTAAGAAAGCATGGTCTACTAATCTTTTTTCCATTGTCTCCTAACTCGCACCCCAACTGCTCACTCTTATATTAGTCCCTGACAGAGTGGACTCAAATGGTCAGAAGTCCCAAGCTTGTGTGACCCCAGGAGCCTTACCTATGTGCCTTTTCTGCTTTAGCCTCACTCTGACCAAGATGTGGAGAGAATATGTTTAGTGGGGACTTAAGAGCAAAACCAGGTATATGGAGCAACGCCTCTCCAACTTCAGTGCACAGCAGAATCATGGGATTAAAAATTCAGGCGCCTACGCAGAGATTCTGAGTGGGTAAAATTTGGAACAAGGCTTAGGCATTGCACATCCCCAATTCCACCCCCTATATTCTGATGTAGGCGGTCTTCCCCCTTCAGTTTAGAAAATCACATCAAACAGTGACAAAGCATTTACCACGCACACACCACCACTGCATCGCACTGCCCCACCTCCACTCACATTTGGACGGTAACTCCTGGTCAGCAAACTTGTACACGTCTGACGACATGTGAGCAAATACTGTCAACAGTCACCACTCAAATGTTCTACTCAGAGACTCCACCTGCCATCCATTGTAATATGCATACTAAGCAAAGGCAACAGTTCTGAGCTCACGGTGAGTTTAAGGTATACAATGACTTTATTTCCTTGGCCTGACAGCATAAACATTACACAAGAACCTGCAGCTGACAGAATCAACACCCAGATTCCCCCACACAGGAAGAACCCTTTTCATGAGCAGAGATGAGCTGAAATGTCATGTCTGAGTGCTCCCCACCCCCACCCAGAATAACCCCTAAAGTGAAAATAATCAGAATCAACAGAAGCCCCACGAATTACTACAAGTCATCCTCTCCAGCTTTCCTAACGAGCAGCTGCAGTAAATGAAAACCCCAGGAGGGAAGCAGCTGGCCATCACTTAGCATTTCTGTGCCTGTGAGACAGAAGGGACAGCAGGGAGGGAGGACATCCGTTGAGTCTGTAATTGGAAATGGCTGGGGCTCATTAAAGTCCAAGGTAGGGGTGGGATTAGGGGTACCAGAGAGAGAGCAGGTTAGGCAGAGATGTTCAATACTTCATCAATTCCAGTTAATGCTATCAAAACTACCTTCATTGTCACGTCCTTCACGCCTGGCTCTTATTTTCCTAAAGTGAGCTCCATCTAAATTTCTGTCTGACATCTATCCCCATCAGCGGGGTGGTGCTTGATGTCTGTGAGATTATGACTGGGATGGGGGAGATGTGGCGAGGAGGAGGAGCAGGAAGAGGGGAGATAGGAGAGATGGGGCACAATGTTTGAATTACAATGTGTCTCTTTTGGTCCCCAGGAATGGTCCACTACCAGTAGTCCTAAAACATTCCCATCCCCTTCCCTGCCCCCTCCCCAGCTGTCTTGTGCAAATGTCAAAGAGAATCTCTGCTCGAAGAGAAGGGAGAGCTGAAAGTTGATGCTAGTCCACAATCATCTCTGGCCCCAACTTGCCCACCTCCTGACTCTTCTAAAAAAAAGAAAAGAAATCACACAAAAATTAATTCGCAGCAATGCTATGAAATTATATCCATTCCTTGAGCAAGGCTAATCCAACAGCTCTGTCCTGACATGCTTTCTCCCTGGGCCGAGGAAGCAGCAAAAAATATCAATTGAGCAGGTGAAAATATGACGACGGTGTGTACGGTGTAGTGTTTCCAGATGTCTTCACCTTCTGTCTCCTCCATGGTGGGAGCTAATGATCTCTTCCCCACATCCCACACATATCCCTCCCCCTACCCCCGAGTCCAGGTGCTCCCATCTGCTGGGCTGCCACCACTCACTTCCCATACACACTCTCATCACTGTAGGCCACATACAGAAAGTAGTCTTCCTCATGGTTGTCCTAGGGGAAGAGATAAGGACAGGTTAGAAAACATTATCCCATTCATTATCTCCACGAGGAAGGCATAACCCTTATCTTTAAAAGCTCATTCTTTCTAGCAAGGAAAACACGGATACGACAAAACATGCACCCTGAGATATATACTAATAGGGAATATGTGCTATGGGACAACAATTAGATTGGAAGTATTCGAAGTTTATTTAACTCACTAAAGGGGCACAGAAGGAGGCAACATCTTGTGTGAAATCCTTTCAGGAATAACAGTTGCACTCTTAAGTGATATAGCAAGACAAAGTCCTACTATTGGATTCTGACAGTTTACCAAGGAAACCAAATAAAATCACATACACTGGTCGGGCCAGCATGGCTCCGTGGCTGAGCATCGACCTATGAACCAGGAGGTCGTGGTTCGATTCCCAGTCAGGGCACATGACCAGGTTGGGGGTTCGATCCCCACTGTGGGGTTTGCAGGAGGCAGCTGATCAATGATTCTCTCTCATCACTTAGGTTTCTAGCTCTCTCTCCCTCTCCCTTCCTCCCTGAAATCAATAAAAATATGTATTAAAAAAAATCACATTCATTATTCTCTCCAGCTGAGTTTACCTGTTAAAACAATTTAAAGACTTTGTCTTAATTATAAATTTCAGTTTATTTGAAATTTTCACAATCAAAAGCCATTTCCTACTGTTTCAATAATGATAATCCTATGTTAAAATACTCTAGGCAAGACTGGCTGGCTCTGTAGTTGGGTGTCGACCTATGAGCTGGGAGGTCACAGTTCAATTCATGGTCAGGGCACAAGCTCAATGATTCTCTCTCATCATTAATGTTTCTGTCTCTCTCTCCCTCTCTGAAATCAATAAAAATATATTAAAAAAAATAATACTCCAGGCAAGGCAAGACTGAAAGAAGAATTGAAAGGGATTGAATTTAGTAGCTGCTCTATTCCTAAAGGACAGTGCTATCTAATCTCACAGAGCCTCACAGTGCCTGCCCTGAGTAAGAGGATCCTGATAGACAACACCTCCTGTTCCACTTCCCAGGTGTGTTATCAAAATGCATGAGAACAAAGGCTGGAGAACACCAGACCTGTCCGTACTGCTGTAACCAGGACCATTACCTCATACAGCTGGCCCATGGTAGCGCTAGTGGGAGGGATAGTGTTGTTGACAAAGAAGAATAAGGCGTCCTCAGGTCTCAGGTGGATCCTCTTCCGGATTAAGAAGTAGAACTGGCCAACTGGATGAAGGAAGAAGGTTTTATAAAAGAAAGGCAAGAGGAGAGAACACAAGGGACTAGGAGAATTCTGCTCTACCTGCTCCCTTTAAAGTACCACCTTTCATACCATCTGAACAGAGCCCATTACTGTCCCATAGCGATAGAAATAAAGTGAAACTCAAAGACTTGTAGTACTCCCTTGTAATATGCCACTGAGCAGTTTATTCCTCAGAAAATAGGAACTTACCTTCATTTACTCAAATTTAGACCCGATGCTAACATATCCACGCTAAGCCTGAGGACAGCTTGGAGGGAACACTCTATATCCAGACTATAATAGCCCCCTCATTGTCTATATCTGATTTGAAATACACTTCCATCCTAACACAAACTAGTCATGGGAAGAGGTCTTCTCGACTCCAGTAATCTTAGCACCACCATTCATCCCAATGCTGGGACAATGAATGGAGTTCAACGCTTTCCCTTTTACTAAGCACACGGAAGACATTCTAGAAGGCTGATATTTAAATTTAAGAACTCTAGAGCAAACATATCTAAAAATCTTCCCAGTGTCTCCTGGATGCAGTGATAATTCCACTAAGGACAAAGGTGAAGAATGAATATATCTTCTGCAATTCCAAACGTTAACCAAAAAAAATGGAGTTTGGGAAGACAAGGAAATGATTTGAGAATCTCTAAAATGTGATTCTTGCAAGAAACTAGTCTGGTTTTCCTCTTGGAATAAAGTGACATCATAGTAACAAAGATGATGTTAAGTGCTTTAAATAACAGACATCTGATCTCTTTCAATGTCTTATACTTTGCTGTGCCTGCATCAAACGAGGCACTACGATGCGAAATGCTTAAGGGACTGGTGATGGGGAAGAATTACGTCACCATTTTTGAATAACCTAACTTTCTGAAGAATCCTACTTTCTTCAACCTACGTCCTCAGTCTCACAATCTCATGCATGCAGGAAGGACTGGGAATGCTTTGCTATGGGAGGGTCAGGGAAGGAAGAGCATTACCAGTGAGGTCAGAGGGCACAAGGTACTTCCTCTTGTCCAGATCAGGCACCCTGGCCTTAGGAGCCTTCTCCACGATCACCTGGCAGGAGAGTCAAAGAGTGGGGAATGAAAACTACGGAAACCAACCTAGTATTTTTCCTTCCACATCCTACAGTTTCCCCATTTGAAGTGAGTTTGACTAGTCCCAGTAACATTTTTCCGTTTCTTATTCTCCCTTACAAATATGTGGGGAAATGGGCTTTCTTAGAAAGGTTGTAGTTTTATTACTGCAATAACAAGAGGACGGCCAGGGCATGTGATGAAAAGCAAAAAGAATCTTGATTTTAAGTAATTACAAGTTACCCGTCAGGTATACTATAGGATAGATGCCTTCTGGTATTTAATTAGAGCATTAAGGTCTGGGTCTTCTCAAATGGTCCAGAGTACCTGTTAGTTTTCTTTCTTATAAATGCCATTTATCAAAGCTACAGATGACGTGGTTTAAACTTTATACTTTGTGCAATTTTTTGAGAATGACCACACAAAAAAAGTTTAAGACACTATTTTATTAAGCAAAAGAGTAAGTAGTAAAATAGTTCTTACAGTGTAATATTCTGTGCTATCTCAGTACAATAACTTACTTATCAATATTATGCTAGAATTTCAAGGGATTTTTCAATGTCTGTAAGTATTTCTGTAATATTTGAAAGTTTAGAAAAACCACAGATTTCTGTAATGGAAAGAAAAAAATTAAGCTATGTAGAAATTAAAGACTTGCCCTGGCCAGTGTGGCTCAGTTGGTTGGGCACCATCCTATGCACCAAAAGGTTGCTAGTTCCATTCCTGGTTAGAGCATATGCCCAGGTTGCAGGGTCGTGCAGAAGGCAGCCATTCGATTGATCGATATTTCATTCACTCTGACATGATGTTTCTCTCTCTCCCCCCATCCTCTCTCTCTAAATCAATTAAAAATATATTTAAGAAAATTAAAGACTTTTTATTCATGTAAATTTACGTAATAGAAGACATATTTAACATTTTAAATATTTAAATAATATATTTAAATTTAAATTACATACTACAAAAGTATATTTAGTATTTAAAGATTTATAATTCATGCATATTATATTATATATTTAAATTTTAAATATTTGAAATCTATTATAAAGCCATGAGATTTAGACTTTTAGTTTAGAAAATATCATTATCCTAGACAGAGGATTTGGAAAGTATAGGAAAATCACAGAAGCAGAAATAAACACTGGTCAAGTATCCCTAGTAGCTGTTCGATCTTCAACAGGTCACTTAACCTCTCTGAGCTTCAGCATTCTAATGAGTAAAGGGAAGATGATAACTTTCCAACATTTCCTTTACAAAGTTATGGTACTGATACGGTGGACTTGAGTAACCCACAAAATTTATGTGAAAATGCTTTGTAAATTATACAAAAGTATCTAAACACAAGGATTGGCTTGGAGGAAGGTGTCTAAAGCTTTTAAATTTAAGGAGACCAATTAAAATAGTGAAAAACTGCCCTGACCAGTGTGGCACAATTGGTTGGGCATCATCTCATGCATCAAAAGGTTGCCGGTTCAAGTCCCCCACATGCCCAGGTTGGGGGTTCGATCTCCAGAAGGGGGCCTGCAGGAGGCAGCTGATTGATGGTTCTCTCTAATGTTTCTCTCTTTTCCCCTTCCTCTCTCTCTAAAAAAAAAAAAAACAAAAAAAAAAACAGTAGTGAAAAACTTACTTTATGTATACAGAGAAAAATAATCCTATACCATTAAGACCAAAAGAGCATAACACTTGTAAAAACTGGAGTAGCCCAGCTGATGTGGCTTGGTGGTTGAGTGTCAACCTATGAACCAGAAGGTGACAGGTTTTGGGCTCAATCCCCAGTCGGGGGGGGGGGGGGGGGGGGGGAGGCGTGCAGGAGGCAGCTCATTGATGGTTCTCTCTCGTCATGGATGTTTCTATCTCTTTCTTCCTCTCTGAAATCAATTTTTTAAAAAAATAAAAGAAAGAAACCACAACAAGGGAGCAGAAAAAAAAGCCAACTGCAAAGAAGACATCCGCTAGGGGGGGTAAGGGGGGAGGAGTTGCAGAGGAAAAGGAAGGGGAGCAGGAAAGCACTGCTTTACCAGAAATGTTTAGGTTTCCAAGAATCCCAACTCTGCTACTCTCTTACAGTGAGCTCTGGGCCAGAGGCTTTGCTCATCTGTTTTTCTCATCTGTGAAATGGTATGTGCCTAATACTCCTTGGGCTGTTCATGAATTTAAAAAAATAGACAATAAAAAAAAAATAGACAACCTGTGCCTAAGAGTTTCCTGCAATGTCACAGGTTTTCAACACACTGTAGCTATTAAGATCATTTTAAGAACCCATGAAACCCTTCTCTCTCAAGGCACAGTCACACCTGTTCAGCTGTGGCAGCTCTAGAGGTTCTGCTGGGGCTAAGCTTGAGTTATGTGAGCAGTGCGGGTACGTGGCTGCTGTAACACCACCCATCAATGGTGCAGCTGAAAGGGGGTCTGGACGTAATGTACTCTAACCCTCTATTTGGTGAACAGAACACTTTAACAAGATTCAGGGTTCTACCCAAAACTGGAATCAAACCTCAGAGCTCAGCAAAGCTCTTCTTCTTGTGTCACAGCTAGAAAGAAGGTCACAGGCTGAGTACCTAAGGAGCAGTTGGGAGGCTTATAACTGGTTAAAACCTAACTGGAGGGACTATGAGGTCTGAGTGATGGTCCAAATAGTTTACAAATTATACAATTTTGTAAAAATTTAATACCAAACTCAGCAGGAAGGGAATAGGGAGAATTAGCTGAAATATTCTGGGTGGATGCATGTAAATGGAAATGGGATGGATCTCAATTTTAAGGAAACATAGGAAATTTAACTAGACCTAGGAACAGGTATAGTTCAGAGTTTGTAACTTACATAGAGCTACTAAGAACAGAGCTTCATACTACTCTGGACACTTGATGGAAGCAACAGTTTATTTCTCTATTTCCAATACCAAATAGTGTGAGGTACACAGTGCACACTTAATTCTTAATAGGATTGTATCGGAAACTGAGGAGCATTGTAGCATGAAGGACCCAAAGCAGGGCTGCAATCCAAGGTCTGCAACAGACCAGCTGTGTGAAACCTTTAGGAAGTTACTTCATTTATCTGTGCTTCAGAGTCTTCCTCTGTAGAATGGGGATTATAATGGTGGGCGGATGATTAAGACAGAGTGAATGACTACAGGCAGAATATGCTCAGGTACACGGTAAACTATCAATAAAGTTAACTGTCACTTCTAAATGTTATTATAGGAGAGTGGAATATCACCAGATTTGGGAGAAACTTTTGAAGCAGTCATCCAAAAGCAATAAAGTGAAGGATCCTTTTTGTGTGCAATTTCCAGAAAATGGTACAGCCCTCGTGTCTCCTCTTCCTTATAGGAAAAGGACTGTCTTTATAGGAAAAGGACTGTCCTTACAGGAAAAGGATTGTTCCGGGTTTCTACCAGATTGCTCTGGTCGCTGTGAGATCATGACACTTAAATAAGGGTTGGAGAGGAGGCCTAAGTGTACCTGCTGGGTCAGGAAAGCACATCAGATCATCGAAATTCCTTTACCTGTAAATTATGTGTAACATGTATCTTAATGTCCCTGCCTGAAGATAAAGATTACAATCTAAAGTTTCTGCTCCTTCATCTACAAAATATAAAGGTTGTTGCTCTAGCACAATTAACAGTCTTCTGCTTTCCAATCCGGCTGTGTAGCCCACAGGAGAGAAAAACCAGGCAAGTGACAGGGTTGGGGGGTGGGGTGGGGGGAGGTGATGGGAAAAACGCCCGGATGCAGAAAGATACTCTCTCCGTTCCTCCTCAATTACATTAACCGGGGCCCAAAAACCTAGAGAAAAACGCCCGGGCCTTCCTGACTGTGTCTAATTACAATCTGATCAGAATAAGTAGCGGAGGAAGGCTGCCTGCCCCCACACAGCCCGGGGAGCCAAGAATGAGGCAGCCCCGCTGCTGCGCAGAGAACGTGACCTTGTTTTCCGGGCCAGGCCGGTCTTGTGGCACTTCCCCCGCCACCTGCCCCCCCTCCAGCCCTAACAGAATGGAAAAAAAAAAAAAAAGAGAAAGGCCCACTGGCTTCCGAACCTTTGCCTCCCAAACCCAATGCTATGAGGACCAAAGTCAACTTGATTAAGGGAGAACCAGCTAAGGCAGAAATCTATGGGAGCAAAACCCAGAGATTTTTCCCAAGTCAATTTCCCTGCGATCTCAAAGGAAGCAAATATACGGGCCCGACCTAACCGTTCTCGCACAAAAGGGCCACATTTTGAGCGCCTCCCAACCTACACAGCCTCTCAATACTGCTGAGTCATTCAAACGTAGACTCCGCTGGAAGGATGCGGTCAGCTCCGAAGATGGGCACAGGCCCTGGGAATATGGGTTTTTAAAAGATCCGCAGTCAGAGCACCCATCCCGCTAGCTCTTCTTGCAGTGAAGGGCGTTCAGGGTGAAGTAATTTTAGGGACCGGCGCTCTGCTGTGCCTTAGGGCAGCCATCACGACTCCCCCCCACTCCCCCCGCCTTCCTATATCCCCCGTCCCTTCACCCTTCCCACTCCCCCGCAACTCACAGGCACCCTGTCCGGATATTTCTTCCGGATCTTTTCTCCTTCCTTTTTCCGATACTCAAAGGGATGGTCCTCCTTGTACTGGAACTTCATGATGAACCGCAGGGTTTCTAAGATCCCCGGACGGGGGCCTGCCTCCAGGGCTGATGACTGCGTTGCTCTCGTCTGGCTTCCTTCCGCCAAATTTCAAGACGTATCAGAACCGCTTCGGAAATGCAGCTCCGGTCGCAACGCAGCTAGGCCGAGCTTTCGGAAGGGATCTCGGCTGCTCACGTCTGCAGGTGGAGGAAGGCCGGGTGAAGAATCGGCGCTGGCTTTCCCCGAAAGCTGGGAACACAAAAACAACACAGCGGCGCGTTGGTATTGTGACGTCACGACGCCCCGCCCTTGGGCCCGCCCCCGGCGTCCTGGACCCCGCGGCGTGGGGGTGGATAGACACGTGGTTGGCTTCAGCGTGTGCTCTTCCTATCTAACCTTTCCCTGAATATAATTCACTGGAAACGGAAACAGTTTTTAAACTTCTTATTCTATGGAGAGTGTGACATTAAAAACGGTTTTAAAACAAAAAAATGTTCTAAAGATGTCTTCTTCCCTCTTCCTCTCTGTTCTTTGGTTGGATCCAAAAACAAACACACTGGGAGAAAAACCAGCCTTTTCCAGCTGGCTGGATATGGAATCTGGGGAAACCGGGGACGAGGGTACATGGGTTCCTTTGGCCGGGACAGAAATGCCCTGCGCTTGCATTTTGCCCTTTGCTTCTTCAGCTGCACCCGCCGGGCACCTTGGGAGCTAGGCTAGCTTCCTTAGCCGGTGACCCCTCCTTCGCCACGTTGGCGTCATTTTGTTTGTGTTCCTGCCGCAATTTGCTCCTAGAGCAGGAACATAAACAAATCATGACTCAGGAATTCGAAGAGACATATTAGGTAAAGGACATGAAGTGTAAGCAAGGTCCCGAGAGGGGTGTCAGTCATGACTCCAAGGACTGCATGCATGCTCAAATATAGAAATGATTCACTTTCTCCTGTTAACTCAGAAGATGGGAAAAGAAAATAGCAAGATTGAAGTGATTAACTCAGTAGTTCTTCTCAAACATTCTTTTTTCTTATACAAACATTTACCTGGAGGATAGATAGTACTACTGCTTACGTGTCCCCAATGTGAACAGAAAGTGCCACCAGAAAGGGTGCTGGGCCCTCCCCTTACCTCACCAAGAATCAAAGGGACTAGGGCTTTTCCAGCCTCTATTAATGGCAGGGACCTATTGGGGAAGAGCAGCAGAAATTATAAGAAGTGTGAGGATGGGCTGCTTTACCCAGAACAAGCTCCGGAAGTTCTGAAAACTGAGACAGCCCAGCCAGTGTGGCTCAGTTATCCAGCGTGGACCTATGAACCAGGAGGTCAGGGTTCCATTTCTGGTCAGGGCATATGCCTGGGTTGTGGGCTCAATCCCCAGTAGGAGGCGTGCAGGAAGCAGCCGATCAATGATTCTCTCTCTCATAGTTGATGTTTCTCTCTCCCTCTCTCTTCCTCTCTGAAATCAATAAAAATATATATTTTTTTAAACTCTCTGAGACAAAGGGCAGTCCCTTTCACCTACATTGTATCAAGTTCTCAGTGTCTCTGATTAAAAAAAAAAAAATAAAGCCACAAAATAAAAGAAACTAAGCTGTACTGTTGAAACAGGAAAGTGAATTGTATAGCACTACTTCTTGATGTTAATTATTTTTCACCATGGCATCTTTCAATCATTTTTATGGGTGAAAATCCACCCCTGAGATGGGAGGAATGTTAAAGAATTTGTGAACATGTTTTAAAACCACCGCTATTACTCAAATCCATTCTTAATTAGTCTTTAAGCTTTGTCTTTATCATTTCTAGAAGAGAGAGATTGAGAGAGAGAGAGAGTTCGCTAAAGCCAGAATAAATATAATAAAACCATATTGTTACAGAGTAGTAAGAAGCTAGAAAAAATTTCAGGACAAGCAGAATAGGGAAACTAAGATAGTTAAACAGCAGTTTGCAGCCACCTAGTTACTAGTTACACCTAATGGTCGGCAAACTCATTAGTCAACAGAGCCAAATATCAACAGTACAATGATTGAAATTTCTTTTGAGAGCCAAATTTTTTAAACTTAAACTTCTTCTAAGGCCACTTCTTCAAAATAGACTCGCCCAGGCCGTGGTATTTTGTGGAAGAGCCACACTCAAGGGGCCAAAGAGCCGCATGTGGCTCGCGAGCCACAGTTTGCCGACCACTGACCTAGTAAATATTATTTTCCATAAACGAAGGATACTAAAGAGTAAATGGTTTGTACTTCACCTCCCCAACCACAGGGTAAATAGCATACATCACTCTACTCAGCTCCCTGATATCAGAAACCCAATTATTGCCATTTGCCAACCACACCCAAGGACAGACAAATTAAGAGAATAAATCTCATTTTGGTACATCAGCATAAAGATGATGAATATTATATTGATTCTCCCCTAAGCACCAGCCATTAAAACCCCTGAAAACGAAGGTCTCAGTTCTCTCTCCCTCTAGAGAGCATGCCTGTGCCATTCTCTTGCCCCTCTCCTTCCCCCACAGGCAGATATCTCCTAAACTTCAAGAGACCTCAGGAGGCTTGCACCCAGGGGAGCGATAGGCAGTGGCAGGTTGGTCGTCCAAGGCTAACCCCTTGAACCTGTCTCCAAGTGAGCCTTTTCTCTGACTTCGAGTTGGCCCAGGCTGTCCTGTGATTTCTATGCCTGCCTAGTTTCACTGTCCTATTTACCATCCTCAGTAAATTCTCGCTTGCTTTTCTACACTTTGTCTCTTGATTGAAATCTTTCCTTCAAGAAGACAAGAATCGAGGTCTCATCAACTCGTCTGTAACACTGTTTCAATGTGTCATTTATTTTCTTAATATCGTTCCATGGTTATGGAGTCTCTTTAGTCCATGGGGAAAAATTCAATAGAAACATTAGAATCAAGTTGAGGAAAATTTCTAGAAAGTAAAACAGTAAGACAAAGATGGAAAGAGGGCAAAGGGATGTAAATTCAAGTTTCAACATTCAAATACTAGAGGTCTCAGAGAGAATTCAGAAAAATGGAGAAGGGAAGTTAGATTTTATTTATAACAGCTAGATATGCCTTAAAAATCCTAAGGGAATTTTGTGACAAGGTAAATTATCGTTTAAAGTATAAGAGTTATACATGACATTCCTTAAACATGGAAACCAGAATTTCATTGCTTGTGTATCTGTTTTCAGGAAGCACCTGCAAAATGAGTAAGTAAACCAAGAAAGGAAAAGATATGGGTTACAGGAAATAGGATTTGACGCGCCAGAGCAATGACGATAATCTCCAAGGTAGTAAAAGTGGTTAATAGTTACTAATGTTTTAAAATACAAGCTTTATGTATAGTATGTGTATATTAACACATAGTCCTCACATAATAATGTAATATACTCATTTTATCCCAATTTTACAGCAAGAAATTGAAATATAGAACTATTAAGTAACTACACCATGATTGATTGGACAAGGAGTAAGGGAAAGAACCAAAATTTTATCCCATAAAGACTGCTTCCCATTAAACTTATATAATCAAAATCTCTATTATAAAAATCCTGTGGCCATGACGCCGTCACTCCGTAACGACCAAACGCCAAAAGGCACCTGCTGAATATCATATGATTTCTTCATGCAAACAAGTAAGTGTTGCTCTGTTCAATTCTCATCTTCCAACAAAGATCAATTTAAGTGCTCCTGAGAAGGAAAGGTTAGGGCAGGAAACTATTCTTATCTCCGTCCACAACTGTCTTCAAGGTGGGCACGCATGGGTGGGCGGGGACTTGATGCTGGGTCCCGCAGCACGCGTGGTGGGCCTCCAGTTGTGATATAACTATATTTAGAAGACTAGAGGCCTGGTACATGAAATTCTTGCACTCGGAGGTGGGGTGGGGGTCCCTCAGCCCGGACTGCATCCTTTTGCAGTCCCGGAGCCCTCAGGGGATGTTCGACTGATGGCTTAGGCCCGCTTCCCATAGGAGAGCACACTGACCACCAGGGGACAGCTCCTGCATTGAGCATCTGCCACCTGGTGGTCAGTGCATGTCATAGCAACCGGTCGTTCTGCTGTTTGGTTGGTTTGCATATTAACCTTTTATTATATAGGATAGGAGGGCACAAGAAATGTTCATATGTGTTATGGTAGTGTGGGGGTCCAGAACGAGCCACCCCAAGATGTGCTTCAGTGGAAGGCAGATTACTTTGAGATTTTAGATTAGTCTCAAGAGAAACTTCTACCCTCTTCCCCTTGACTATCTGGAGGAGTTTGAATTAGAGACCTTGCCCATAAGAGATTATTAGAGATAACTGTTTTGACCTATCAATGTATAGGTCAAGGCAAATTACTAATATTGAATGTCTGCTCTTCTTATCATCCTGCAATGACCTTTGGAAGCCCCCGAGGCACCTTACCTCACCACTAGCTCAGGATGTCTTATAGATCTCAATCCCCATTTCTATCTCTGAACCTCTCATGTATGCAAGGTCTCTGACTCTCTCATGTGGGTGGGGTTCCTGAGCACAGATTAACTTTGATTTTCTCTTGTCAGTCTGCCTCCTGTTATTTTGATTATTCCAGCCAAAAAGAACCAGAGGGGGAAAGAGGAATTTTTCCCCTTCCCCATAGTAGCAAAGATAGGGATCATGGTAATAAAAAAAAATGGCTAAATTTTCATCTTCTACAATGCAACATATGCATAATATTTGGATAAATGTAGAATTTACAGAATCAGCTAAAAAGTAGGACGTTTCGTATATGTATGTGTGTGATGGGAAGGCGCTACTTTCCTTCACAAGCCTTGTCGAGCTCTTTGACGTTTAAATCTTTATTAATGTATACATTTGATGAAAGGAAAAAAAACACCCAAATTTAAAAATAAGAGCAAAAGGTTTTTCAGTTTGTTTTTTAAAGTCTTAGGAAGCTGAGTGTAAAACCAGCTCAGACACTCTGCTCCCTGCAAATTACATCACTGCTCTGCAATTTAGCCTCCAACACACGGAGTTTGGAGAGCCAAATGGTGCCCTGTGGGCATTCAAATGGAAATGTGTACTTGCCAGTTATTCCACTTTTAATAACTTTTGTCCCTTTTGAATTGAATTTGCATTTATCTGCTTTGGTATTTACTGAGTTTGAATTTATAAACACTTTTGAGAGAGGGAAATGGTAGTTAGTACTCAGCTTTACCACCTGTGATAATTAGTATTAACGCCATAGGGGAGAGCAAATTCTAAATCTAGTGCAAGAGGGGAGTAAGAGAGATCCTGTGCAGGCAAGTTAGATATACAAACTGATCCTCGAGAGAGGTCTAGATACTTGGAATAACTACTGAAAGGAATGGAGAAATTACTAAAGAAAATCTAGAAGAAGTGGTAAATGGTTCAGGTGTGTTGAAGATCATTGATATCACTTGTCAAACAAGGACTGTAATCACCAAAGGGCAACATGAACAATTAAAGCATGAGTACCGTAAAGCTGAAATAAAGAGGTGTTAAATGTAGCCCACCTTATTTCATAACTTTGACTATTAAGCTTTTACGAAAAAAGTTGAAGAAGTAGTGTCTGTGAGGTAGATAGTTCAATAGCCATATTAGTCTCCCTGTCTTCTACATCTCACATCTCTCCTGACAGCCAAAACATCTTACAAGCCACATGATCTCTTTCCCCCTTCAAAAACTTAACAATGTTTTTCAGATCATGCAGGATAAAGATCAAACTGCTTAAGCTCCTATGTAATGCCTTCCATAAAAATGCCAACCTATCTTTCCAGATTCATTCTTATTATATCACTTAGCATTTTGAACACTCTCCATGATTCACATTCTCATTATTTCTATCTTTGCTCATCGACAAAGATATATATACTATATATCTAGTGTTTAGAATGCTAATTTGTCAGGTTTCAGCTCAAACACTACCACTTTCATTTCAAACTCTTAAAATCATGAGGTGATTTTCCAAAGTGGGAAAGTATAATTCTGGCTTCACCAAGGTGAAGGTGCCAACAGAAGGACCTTGGCCAACATTACTCAGAGACAAGCATGCAAAATATTTCCCACAGTTGAGCTCTCAATATATCTTGGCCAATCCATAAATCACTCAAATTGTTTTCCCAGTCAGACAGCCTGCTCAAGGGCAGATTTCCCATTATGGCCTCTTGATTACCTTCCAGACAATCTGCTTATCCAAGGAAAAGAAACACAGCTTGCTGTTCCCAGACTTTGTAATTTTTCTCCCCGTCTCTTAAATTGGTTACATAAACCCCATTTTTGCTTTATTCCCATATACCCATATATAAGTAAACTCTTTTTAAAAAAAAAAAAAAAGTTTTTTATTTATTTCAGAGAGAGGAAGGGAGAGGAAGAGAGAGATAAAAGCATCAATGATGAGAGAGAATCATTGATCAGCTGCCTCCGGCACGCCCCCTTACTGGGGATTGAGCCCACAACCCCAGGCATGTGCCCTGACTGAAAATCGAACCCTGACCTTCTGGTTCATAGGTTGATAGTCAACCACTGAGCCATGCCAGCAGGGCAAGGGTCTCATCACTTTTAACTAGGACTTTTACAATAGGCTCCTAGGTAGAATTAAGACCTGACTTCTTTACACTTCAGCTAAGATATCAGACTTTCACCAGAATATCTTTCTAAAACACTGATCACATTATGAAACTCTCCTGCTAAAAATACATTAAGTAGCTCATTGTCTTCTAGTTCAGTGTCTGAATTATTTAGTACAGGCTTAACAATGGGCACTTTTTTTTTTCAGCTCTATACTCTCCTTCCATTTTATAATACATAATTCATATAAAACTTTTGTATTGTACTAGTAAAGGGAAGAAGCTAGTAGAAAATGAACAATTAAAGAATAAGGAAGAGGAAGAAGACAGAAGATGGGAAGTTGATTATCTCGTTCGTAGCCACATACAAGCTTTATCTTACATTAAGTTGGTTTATATTTTACCAAGTTTATGAAACGCCTTTTCCCCATTTTAGAAATCACTGTCTTGAATTCACCCCTAATTCTGGTCTTCTCCAGTCTTTCCCATCATAATAAACACTAATACCTTCCATGTATTGGCTCAGCTCAATGATCTAGGAGTCATTTTTCACTCATTTCCCTGACAACATTTCCCTTTCCAACCTATCAGCAAATCCTGATGATGGTATCCCAATATATCTTTCAAATCCCTACAGTTATCACTACTTTCATCTCTAATATCACCATGGTAGTCCCATCCATAAGCATCTCTTATCTACTCTTCTTCAGTAGCCTCTCATCTGGTCTTCATACTTTCATTCACTACTCCAGTCCCTTCTCCTGTAGCATTCACTCACTGTTAAAATTCAAATTGCATAAGTGACTTACTGTTTAAAATCCTTCAATGACTTCTTGATGCATGTAAAATATAGTCTATACTCCTTGCCCCCAAGGCCCCTTGTATCTCTCAGACTCCATTTTTGCAGCTCCCTCCTAAGCTCACTAAATCAGCTACTCTAGTCTTTTTTCAGTTTCTCAAATTTACCAAACCGTATCACATCTTTGAAAATGCTCTTTCAGCACTCTGCCTTTCCCAATGGTTCTTTGCACTCTTTATGTTATATATATATAGCAAATATATATATGTATATACTAGAGGCCTGGTGCATGAAATTCATGCACAGGTAGGATCCCTAGGCCTGGCTGGTGATCAGGGCCTTCTGGCTGCCAGCCCGGGTCTCTGTTCCCTGGCTGCTGGTGGGGCCTCCCATCCCTGGCTGCTGGCTGCCAGCCAGGGCCTTCCTTCATTCTATGCCGCCCCCCTGGTGGTCAGTGCACATCATAGCAAGTGATCAGTCTCTGGTCGAACTCCTGTGGGGACAATTTGCATATTAGGCTTTTATATATATAGATTTGCTTTTTCTTAAGCTCTGTGAGGACTAAGAGTCAGAGACCCTGTGTTTCTTGCACACTTTATACCCCCAGTTGCCTCAGCACTATTCTTGGCACATAATTTCCATTGAATCAAATGTAATACAACACACAATTAGAAATATTATTATTGGGAAGCAAGAAGGACATCTATTTCATTTAGACAGAAGAAAGGAGGAAAGGAGAGGTTCAGAGCCACAAGGGTTGTAGCTTTGGGCTAGGAAGTTACCTGAAAGCTTTGATTTCCTCTCTAAACTAAGAGGACAAATCCCCTGCCTAAAATTAACGAGTAGGTTATGGGGTGTGAGGTTTGAAGAGAGATATTGAAATTTGAATAACTACTGAAAGGAATGGAAAAACTACTAAAGAAAATCTAGAAGAAATGGTAAATGGTTCTGGTGTGTTGGAGATCATGACCTTGTAAATGACCTCAATCAGCAGAGTTGGGAGGTTTTCTGCAGCTCTTCTGTTCAGCAGTGTAGGCTTTGGGGAGAAATCAGTTAGCTTCAATGAACCAATGTTTAAAGTTTGAAGAATAGGTGTGAGGAAAGTTTAAAGGGGTTAAACTTTTTTGAGAACAGTGGCGAAAGTGATTGAGCTGATTAACAAATATCTTAGATAGAGTAGATAAGGAAGTGAAGCCACTTGGGTGCTACTAGCTTGTGACAAAATGGATTGGTGACAGGAGTGAACTCCATGTGGCTGCCAGAGGGGCAAAGGGGCAGGGAGAGATGGGGCAGAGAGATCTCTTTAGAGTAAGATAGGATTTCTTCCTAGATCTTGTTATACCTGACAACATTATATCTTAAGGCTATGCTATCTTGAAGGACAGATGAGGCAAGAATATTTCACAGAATGTGTGATAATAAAGTGATTCATTTGGCAGTGGCAAAACAAGGCCACCTCAGGTGCTATTAACAATTCATGCATTTCAACAATTTCCAGAGGCAATTTGATAAATGACCCAGGAAAAACGCACATCACCAGCAGGTTATACTCAGAATAGTTTCCCTCTGGCGGGGCTGAGTGAGCATTCCTCAATGTACTTAACGAGGCATTGACTGCACTAATCAGCCATTCCTGGCTCTGTAATGTCTCCCTGAGTACTGGAGCTAATTTCCTAATAAATGAGTTCAAATATTCTCTATCTCGACACAGAGCATATTAACCGGAGTTGCATATCTTCAGTTGTTTACCTCAATTAACAAATATTATTGATGAAATAAAGCGACTTCAGGTGTGACTTAGCGCTAACATAGCAAAAGGAGAAACCAGAACATAATTTTCAGTAGGATCATGGCAGGCAGGTGAAAATCAGACATCTGTATCAAGAATAAAAAAACAACAACACATGTGCATAATACTTTACAAATCTTTCATGTATACTTAGTTTATTTGATCCTCACATCAAACTTGTGAGGTGTTATTATGGCCTGTCTATTGTACAGATGAGAAAACTGTGCTTTAAGGATTCCTTTGGGTTATCTAGGTCACTGCTGAATATAATTCACTTCCTCAATTTTCCAATAGCATTACACTTTGGAGGTAGTATGCTACGTGGGCAGTTTAACATGACACAATGGGATGGTGCCTTGGGAAGGACCTCCTTTAGGCTTAGTTCAGTTTGTGCTCCAGGAAATGGAGAGGTGTGCAGATAGGAGAATGCATTTCTATCATGGCGCCACAAGGTGGCAGGAAAGGCCACTACTAGAGACTAGTGTTTGTCACTAGAGACACTTGGTTTCAAGTGGTCAATGCAGGAAGGAGAAAAGAAGCAAAGCAATGCTATTCTTTCAAAGTTAGAAAAGGGTGCGTGTGTGCTCAAGCACGTGCGTGCATGCGTGTGTTCACAGGGCAGAGGAATTGAAAATGGAATAGAATTGTTACTGCACTCTGTGCACTGTTCCATACCCCTGGTAGGTAGGACCAGAGGGAAAGAAAGACCTTTATATCTGGCATTTCAATATATACTGTGCTCTTAACCCCACCCCTGGATTATGGATGTCCAGTTAGGTATTGCATGATGTCCAAGATTATCATTGTCATTCAGTGTAAAAGTGCATGTTCCCTCAAGAGGAAAAGTGAATTTGGTACATGAATGCTTACGGCTCCTCAAGTGTATTCTACCCAGGAGCTGGCAGAGAAGAGCAACTTGCAGTATCATATGGGGAAAGGAACTCAATAGTTGAAGGAATTCAAGAAATCTTTGAAATATTGCTAGAGGTGAGTTGCAAATTTTGGTATTGGATAAATAACGAGAGTTCTCGATTACAGCATTCCATATCAGAAAATGTATGTGGCTGGAAATGAAGAGTTGGAATCCATGTTTTCGACTAGATGATGTTTAGATTCATCCTACATCTTCTGAAAGGTAGCAAAAATGTTCCATTTGTCTATCTTTACCGACTCTGCGGATACCCCCACCCCATTTATAAAACCGAGGTTCCCATCAATTTGAAGAGTGTTCTCCTTGAGGAGACACCTTCTCCATTGGAGGCAGCTGCTTTTCTTCTGGCACTGGGGGTAGGTCAGGTGCTTTCGGCCCACACCTGGCAACTGTGAAGCGACTCATGTGAAGAGCTTCCTCATACCCTGGGAGGGTGTCCACGGAGGAGGGCAGCTGGCCCAGGGGGCTGTGGGAGTGGGCCACCGCCAGGATTCTCCGAGCCGCAGGGCCGAACACGGACTGCAGGGCTGGTGAGGGGAGAAGGAATAGAGCTAAAGTAAATGTGACATCCTCAGAAATCAGACTTACAACACTCTGAATTTCCCGCTACCTTACCACTGACCAAACTCATGGTCAACTCTGTTGTTATGAAATGTTATGAAAACCCTGTGAAGCTTGTTTAGAAACCAACTTCACTTTCTGCTAAAAGACCCTGTCTTCTCTGGTATCCTGGAATAATCTAAATTGGGTTCCCACATCCCACCATCGTTGGCAGATTTTGAACCCTTTAGACCGACCCACTGATGTTGCAATCTCCTTAGAAATACTTATTTCTGCCTTATTTATCTTTTCTCAAGTTGATTGGGAGGCAAGAAAGGTGAGCAACAACTCACCACATTGTTCTCTTTGCAAAATAAAAATCACAGTGTTTTGCCACCTGTCGTTCTGCCTGGTATTTGCACTCCAATTTTAGTAAATACTATACTATAAAGAAGAGAACAGAAGAAAATGAAGCGTCTTATGATCATCGAAAGAATGTTGAGGCTCATACTTTGTGTATCAAGATTCCGAGAATAGATCCCATCTGCGGTAGACAGTTAGATAGATATGAGCAAGGATGATGGGCAGGTCGAGAAGGTCACCAGGGTGAAAAGCCCCAGGTGCCCGCCAAAACTGGGAAAACAAGAACCTCATCCCCAGGGTAGCATTTCCTCCCCTAGCATATCTCTGATCCTGCCCTTTAGACCCCTGCAGTTCAGACTGACCTTTCCTCTCTTGGCATGTTGCTAGTTATGAGGGTTAGACCCTCCTTAGAGGGGGAAAAAGGAAGGAGCCAGAGAATAGCCCTGAAGCATTAAGCTCCATGACAGAGTTTCGGTCAGCATTAAACACACCTAGGCCTCGCTTGTGTTTCAGCCCCAAGCCCAGAAATGCAGCAAAACCAGACACGAGGCGCCAGAGCTGACATCATCGGGACCAAGTGCATTGACTTATTTTTTTTATTTTAAATATATTTTATTGATATTTTACAGAGAGGGAGAAAGAGAGAGAGTTAGAAACATCGATGATAGGGAAACAGCAATCAGCTGCCTCCTGCACACCCCCTACTGGGGATGTGCCCACAACTAAGGTACATGCCCTTCACAACCAAAGTACATGCCCTTCACCACAATCGAACCTGGGACCCTTGAGTCCGCAGGCCGACGCTCTATTCACTGAGCCAAACCAGTTAATGCATTGACTTATGACCCCTCTCCCTTCCCCGCGCCCTGCCCCCCCCCGCCCCCCCCCCCCCCCCCCCCCGGTGCCAACCAATCAGAGGAGACTAGGACCCTGAAAGAACACTTCTGAAAAACGGATGAATATGCTATTGAGCTCCTCCCCTGAGACCTCCAGAGACATACCCTCAGGAGAGGCCCAGTGCAGCTCTCTGTGGAGCATCCCCAGGCCTTTCCCGACTCCCTCCCCTAGGTGAGGTTTCCCCGCCTCTCTCTTATCCTAAGCAACAAGGGTCCTTCTTTTGCCTCTGTAACACTTGTTTCCCGAGCCCATTTCTTCTACAGCTCACTTCCTCTACCTCTATTGTTACAGAGAACCGGAATAAATCAAGCAATGTTCAGAGAGTTTGGAGTCACACTTTATTCACCGCGGTGGGCTTAGAGAAAATGAATTCAAATTCTAAGCAAAGCTACAAGCAGAACTTCCCCTTTTATTAAAGAGCCAGCCCTATGTGTGCTTAGTGGTTATCTCGCTGTTGGCCTTGAAAACAACACAGTTCTATCCAATTAAAAAATGCACCTGGCATGGCATTGAGAGTATGGGCATATCTAGTCTCTGACCTACAAGGTCAGACAGCTAAGTTTATCTTCCTCATTATTCAAGCAGGCTGGAAAGCAAAGTAATTATTTTTTTAGAATAAGAGGCCGTCTAAAAAAAAAATAGCAAAGAATTCCAAACAGTAGTTTTACAAAATAGGGGTTAACCTTCTCACTATGACTTTCTTTTTTTTTTTACCCCCCCCCCCACCCTTTTTTTTCTCTTTTTTCTTTCTCTGACTTTCTAAATAAACTTTCTCTTATATAAAAAAAAAAAAAACATGCACAAAAAAAACTTGGAGAATAAATAACTGAAAATACACATGACAAATTTCTCTAAATATATAAAAATTCTATATAGAACATGTGGGTTTTTACAAAATCCAAGACTTTTTGTTGTTGCTGTTGTTAATCCTCACCTGAAGCTACTTTTCCATTGCTTTTTAGAGAGAGTGGAATGGAGAGGGAAGGACAGAGAGGCAGAGAAACATAGCCAAACTAGTTAGGGCCCCAAGACATTTTTGAAAAAGGGGTATGCTTAGAGCTTAAACCAATTTTATTAATCTCAACTATTTATGATGTGGATAATCCTTCTCACAAAACATTTCCAACATCATCTCCAGCATTTCATTTCTTCCTTCACGCTCTCATCAGACAAGAACAACGTTGGCGAATACAGGGTTGCTGACAGCACAGGTCACTGCACCACCGGGCTTCTGGTCATTAAAACTGCTCTGAGTTATAGCTTCCTCACTATCCAGCCATGTGTTTTTCTACCCTTGTACCATCCTGATGGCGTGTTTGAACCCGGCTCCCTTCCCGTGCAAACAGTCCGTGTACTCACAGGTGATCGTGCTCTGGAGAGTGCTATCATGATCAAAAGCGATGACCGTCACTTCGTAAGGTGGCCGGCCCTCATCTTCCCCACTTTGCTGGCGACTCAGGCAGCAGCGGAAGCACACAGAAGTCAGGCCGCACAGGAGGAGCAGGGCGCCGATGACCACCAGCAACCTGCAAGGGGCCCACCAGCACCGGGTTGGTTCTCTGGCTTCTGCCTCCTTTCCTGACTCGGGCCTAATCAGCCTTCCATGCCTGCACTTTGACTCTTGTGTGAATCTTTTACAGAGTAATTACCAGATTTTAATTCCAGGGCTTTCACTTCACATATTACCCTTCCTTACTTTGTCAGCAGGACTGAGTCAATGTGTTAGAAAATTAGCAAGAGGTTTAATGTGATTTTGGAGGGGCTGCTTTTTACCTTACTGAAGTGATCTCTACAGGCAATTTTAGAGCTGATCTAAGAATGCAGACAATAATCTGTTGATGGTGGCCGGGGAGATGGTATTGAAATAGGAAATCCTGGCATATGGTCACCTAGGGTGGTGATGAAGTAAAGAAACTACTCCATGCGATGCTATGCAAGTAAGTAGGCTGGCGGTCTCATATACATTTTTTGCCTACTGTCAAATATATTTAAACTAAAAAACAAACAAAAACAGTGGTTATTACAGCTGAAACTTACCATATATACCAGAGATGTACCCAATCTGTGGTCAGGCAACTATGAAGGAAGAATAAAGTTTTTGCAATAAAAATATAGTCAATTCCTGTTATGATTCCAGAATCAAAACAATGAGTTACAATAATATGATCCCTTGTTATGATAAAAGCATCCCAGGCTATATTAATTTCAATGTAACCAGCTAAATCTATTGTGTAATGGGGTGCTTTAAATAGTTTTACACCACAGATGGCAGTATGTAAATCATTTTGTAAATCATTATAAGACAAACGAAAGTAGTGCTCATGAATTAGTATTTATAGAAAATGTAGCCATGACTATTGTAAATAGTTACGATGACAGTTACCAAGAAAGAACTTCCAATGCGAGTTTAAAAGAGTCTGAGCCTGGCCGGTGTGGCTCAAGGATTGAGCATAGACCTATGAACCAGGAGGTCACAATTTGATTCCCAGTCAGGGCTCATGCCCAAGTTGCAGGCTCGATCCCCAGTGTGGGGCATGAAGGAGGCAGCCGATCAGTGATTCTCTTTCATCATTGATGTTTCTATCTCTCTGTCCCTCTCCCTTCCTCTTTGAAATCAATAAATACATTTTTAAAGAGTTTGAAAATGGGTGTGAAAGTTAACATTTGTATACATTTGAGATTAATAAAATTTGAACATAAAGAAAATTTCGGTTATAAGCACGAAAGCAATACAACGAAATTTGTGATTTATGTATTGCAAGTTGTTGCAGGAAGGGCCACCATAAAAACTCCCACCATAAAAAGGGCCCTAAATTTTCAGATCCAGAATCAAAACTGATATACATGATGGCTGAGGCCAAACAAAACGGGGAAAATGAAGAAACGAAATTAATCATGATGAAAGCTAATTAAATATTCTGAATTAACTAGGACAATTATACATTTTCTCTATTGGGATAAAAATATGGATTGCATGAGAGAAGGAGTGTGGGATAAGCTCAGGTGTGAGAAGGGGAAGTAAAGAAAAATGTTTATCTTTAAAGATGAATAAATTTAATATTACTTTCTGATATACAGTATTTATCTATTGATATCTATTGAAATGAACACTCTGTCCTCTCTGTGGTTTCACAGTTGTGGATCATACAGTTGGCATTTTCACTGAATAATGTCCCCTCCAGGTTTTCTCACATCATCCCACCCCCACTTTCTTTCCCCCTATTGTGTTCATCAGTTTATTTTGCTCTTTAGATTCCACATATAAGTTTGATCATGTGATAGTTGTCTTTCTCTGACTGGCTTATTTCACTTAGCGTAATAATCTCCATTTGAACATTCCCCATTTGTTCAAAGCCCTTTATAGTTCTACGTTGCAATTCTGATTCTATTAAAATGACTCTTCCTATGGTGATGTCTAAAACCTCAGAGAGAGTGTGAAAGTAACCAAGGCCATCACCATTTCCCTTGGGTGTAACATATTTGCTATTGAGAAACTCTTCCCAGGGCTAAATATATGTTTTCCTTCAGCCTGAGCAAATCTTTGATCGAAACTGTCATTGATTTTTTTACTAGTTTACCTCTAAGTGGAGTGGATCTTTTCCTTTTTTATCTTTATATCCTTTGTGTCTACATAAGACCTAATTGTGATAGGTTTAGATTAAGGGGTAATTATCTCAAAGTAATAGCTAAATAAAGGCTGCAATAAATATTAACATGCCCTAAAAAATAAAATACTCCAGATTTGAAGCGGTGATGTACCTTTGGAAATCACCCACATATATCTGCCTGTGACTAAGATATTGAATCCAGTCTGTCTCCATGAGTCACTAAAAATCATGAGTAAGAAACTCTACTGCAAACCTCTATGACTGCAGAAGTTGAGATGATTAAGTCGGCTGCTTTTAAGACTGTCTTTGGAAAAAATGCTGTCAGCAGTGTTATTCTGAGTATTTAGGATGACAAAAATGCATGTCTTTATTTTGAGATAACCCGTCTGTGGGATAAGTGCCCATTTAAATAGAAATAAGGGAAGTCACAGATATCTGATGACATTTTGACCCTTTGTGTATTGATGTTTTTGTCTGTCTCTGCTTCCTCCCCAATTGGACTCTCAGATACTTACTGTTCAGGACTGACACAGTTCTCCTCACATCTTGCCCAAGGAAGCTGCAGGAAGGGAAATAGTCTCAGACAGGGAAATGGTCCGGTCTTCTCTGCCCACCAACCTATGACTGCTATGTTAGATCAGCTGGTGAGAGCAGGGTAAATGTGAGGACAAGGTCATAGGGTCAACCACGTTTAGGGCTGTTTGTTTTCATCTCTCTTATACCCATTCAATTACTACACTTGAGGTGGGAGAACCTGGAAGAACAAATACCTAATCTGTTTGTTTTTTTTGGTGGTGGCTGAGCATCACTGCCTTGTGAATGAGAGGCAGCATTTATATAAATTCGTTTGTCCTAGAAATTTCCTGATCTGTCCCTCAGGATACTGTGACTGTCTTCCTAACTTGTTCCCAGTACAAAATGAATTCTGCCCCACTGCTCTTTTTCATTCCCTCGGTACATCCATAACTTACCGAGCAAGAGAAGAAGGGGAGAAAACTTATTGAGTAGCTACTATATGCCAGTCAGATGGCTAATAATTTTGAATATTTCTTACCATTTCATCATGATAACCATGTAAGTGGATGTATTTAACCTTATTTTAAATAGTTAAGGAACGAAGGCATAGGGGTTTAAGTAACATGACCAACTGCACACACTTCTTGATGTGGCCATAACTCAAATGAAACCCAAAGGAACCAGGGACAAATCTGCTCTAACAGCTCCTTCGCGTTGTTAGCAAGTCCCTTCAACTCCTTGTAAAGAAAGACACTTCCACTTCTTCTCCTGCCTTACATTTCAGCTGACTTTCTCCTTCAAAAACCTCTCTAGGTAAACTTCTGTTCCAGAAACTTTCTCTCTTCCAATAACCTGAAAGACTTGGTATTTCAGGAAATCAACAACAAACACAAAAAGGTCCTCTTAAAAGGGACAGAGATTTACATTTACTTGGGGTTTTATGGGGTGGGGGTGGTGGGGGGAGCCCACACATACTCCTAATGTATCAGAAAAGGATTTCGTAAAAGATCTAACAGCTGCCTTCTGCTGATAACATTTGCGAAACTACCGGTTTTGTTTTAATTTAAAATAGTTGACCACTAAGGATGACAAAGTGTGAGTTTCTTCAACCCAGTTTTGGTGCTTTGTTTCATTTTCTTGACTAAAGGCTAGAAACACCTAGAGTTCTCAGCAGATAAAATGCCTCTTTCAGGCCTGTTGCAAAAAGAGAAGGAAAAGAGAAAAGAAGGGAAGGGAAGGTCAAGGGAGAGAAGAAGAAGCAAAAAAGAAAATACAAGAAAAAGAAAAGGAAATGGATTTTCAGACATTAATTTAACTGTTATACAGGAAGCAAAACAGACAGCCCCACGCCCTGCTAGAAGTGGTACAGGAACCTGAGAGTAGGCAGTTTCTTCATTTGCTCTCCTTAACGGATTTCATAGCTGTGCAAACTTCCCCTTGATAACTGCTCAGAATCCCTTTAGTCCAGTGAACCCTCTCCCAGCTAAATGAGTTACTCAGGAGCTTCTGAATTTTAGTGGTGAGAAAAATGAAAGATCCAAAGTATTTTTAAAGAGGTTCCCCTCTTTAAACTTATTTCTGATATGGAGGCTCCTTTAAATTCCAAGAATAGTATTAGGGCTAATGTGGGAAAGTCCATTTAGGAGAATTACATATCTAGTTTTGATCATTTGCTTGGGAATTTGAGGGATGAGTGATAAGATGTTAAAAGAGAGAAATATGCACACACAAGTGGCATTTCTAAATTGCCATACATATCTCACTTGTATCTACGGTCACCCTAATTTCTGTCCCCTATTTCATTGATGTTGTCATTCGTCACACCTGCACTATGTCACCCTATAACACAAAGGAAACATTCTAGTTATTCATTTGCCACGACCCCTTTGATCTTTCCCCCTCATTCATTTCCCCCCAGATTCTTCTGAGAGTTGATTTATCCAAGAAACAAAAACAAAAGCCTTTTTCCTGCATTTTCACAACTTACCTGGATGAAATACACCAGGGTAGAGGCCAACACGGTGTGGACTCTCAGTCTCATGGGGCCGAACTCCTGAGTCTCCGGGATCACACACTGGGTGTCCGTTACCTCCTTTCCATGTTCTGCTACTTCCTTTCCATGCTCTGCACCTTGTCTGACTTCTTGACCTAGAGGAGTTAGGAGAGAAACTTTTCTTAGCAATAAATCACTGTTTTCTTTTCTCTCTTTCTCTCTTCTTGTTCCCCTGGGCTTTTTACTTTCTGTGGTCTTTTCTTTCCTGTTCATCCTGGCTTCTTTCTCTTTTCTATTCCTGGTTTTAGGGTTTCCACATTTGCTTCCCTTTGTCTTTTCTTTCCTTCTACTATTAAGCCTTTTCTATATGTCTTTAGCTTTCCCCCACTGCCCCCAAGAGAAAGATGTTTGACAAGGACACATCAGTCCTCGGAATTAGGAATTTTTCTAGGCAGTGATGAGAAACTTGACTTGGAAGAGGATCAAAGAGAGATTACTCTTCTCCATCAGAAAAAGAAGTGATACTCTTGGTTCTTCACCACAGCACACAGGTGACTGTTGAAGGTTGAAAGTCACCCTGCCAGACTCCATTCACTCACCCTCCACGTGATTAGGCCTCCTCTCTTGCTCTTTGAAACCCTCCCCTTCACTATGTTGATAATCAACTCTCCTGGTTCTGGATCATTTATTCCTAACTATTGGAGGAGGACTGAGAGGTTGCCAAATGAACTGGAAAGCCATCCCATCTTTGGAGAAAGAAGATTTGGAGATTAGAATTTCTGGATCATGTCCATTAAATTCCTGTCCACTCTGACTTCAATTCCCATTGAAATAAATAGTCAGACAGACTTAAAAAACAAACTGGGTTCCAAAATTTCTCTCTCTCTCTCTCTCTCTTTCTCATAAAATCTTAGGTAAGAGTAAAAATAAACACATATGGAAAAAACATAGAATATTTGTAAAGAAACGTATCTATAGGAACAAATGAATGCTGTTTACATGAGTTATACTTAAGTTGGTAATCACTTAATACAAAGTATTTCATAAAAAAATTAGACATTAGTTTATGGAAATGTATCTATTTCATAAGAACTGAGTAAAACCAACTTTCAGACCCTTTCTAACTCTGAAAGTATAATTTTATTAAGTGATTTTTCAGGGGAACTGTTGAGAGGGATTGAGTCCAAGAGCCCTCATACCACATGACAATGTGATATAAGAATGGAGAATATAAACTTATTCTTTTTTTAGCTAAGGAAATCAGTGAGATAAAAGTCTCATATGACACTGATGATTCAAAACCAGTCAGTTCCAAAACTAAATGAGCAGTACCTTTTTTTTTTTGTTTGTTTTAATGTAAGGAAATTGGTGTTAGGATGAACAGTATTTTCCAAGTTTCAGCAAAAAGCTTGGCCAGATAGGATGTGTTTAATAGGAAAAAAAGAGCAGGACTCTAATCCAGGCCCTCCACTGAGTTATTAAGTTGTTTCCCCAGTCCTTAATTTTCTCATTCATATAGGGTATCCCCTACAAATGTATACACACACTTTGAATAATTATAAAGGCAGTGTTTATTAAAATACATTTCATTTTCGGAATTGAATAATCAGCTGATAAAGTATATATACATTTGGAGGGGACAACCTATATAATAGGAGTGGAATGTCCACCTGATCTGACCTAGATCTTGTTTCATCGAGAAAATACAATCAGAGAGACGAAGGCATTTTGATTATAATATTTCTTTCCATGAACATGGGTAACACCATTAACCCTTTATTTCTCTTCATTGTGTTTTTTTTTTAAGAGAGAAAACACTCTTTCTTTTAAAAAAATGTTTTTATTGGTTTTAGAGAGAGGGGAAGGGAAAGGGAGAGAGAAACATTGATTGGCTGCCTCCTACACACCCCCTGCTAGGGATCAAGCCTGCAAACTGTGCATGTGCCTTGACTGAAATCTCTCTGGGTACAGGATGTCACCCAATCAACTGAGGCACACAGCCAGGGCTCTTTCTCTTTTTCTCATCAGAAAGACAGTATTGCATCATGGCTAAGAATCCAGGTGGATTTTCTGGGATTAAATACTTGCTTTGTCACTTACTAGCTGTGTTATATTGCACAAGTTATTACATCTCTCTGTTGGTTAAGTTTCATTCCATATAAAATGAAGTGACAATAATAATGACGATGTTTCTTCATAGATTTATAGAGATTAAATAAGTTAATGTGTCTGAAATGCATATAATTGTCCCCATAGAAGAAGCATTATAAATGTTAACTATAATGACCTTGATTTCCACTTAGTTTTACCAATGACCTTCACCTTCATGGATAACTGATGTCCACCATGCTTCTCCTTGTTACCATGACCAAGTTTTACCTATTCTGACATTTCAGTTCATGAATAGTTTCCCTTGCTATCCTGGCCATCTCTTCTCTCCATCATTCCAGCCTTCACCCACATGAACAGGTTTGCCAATGAACATGACCTTTTTTCCCTCCCAGAGCACTTTTCTGTCATGTGATTACCATCACCTTTTTGCCCTACAGCTACTTAACAGGTTTGAACCAAATGTGATTCTGTTAATGACCTCCTAGCTACTTGTCCTTTTTTTAGAATTATTATTGCCACTTTTTTTTTTTCCTTACTGGATTATTCCCTGGAGAAATAGAGATTTGTGTTTATCCTTATCAAAGTGATTATTCCTTGTGAGGTCAGCCCCATCTGAGAGGAAAGAGGATTCAGGAGGAAAGATTGAAGAAGGTACACAATGGCATGGCAGGTAGCTGAGATAAAGGGGACTGATCTCATTACAATCCTACACAATCTTGTAGTTCCATTAAGCTTGTGAATCATTAGCTTAGACATAAGTTGTTAAGGACGTGGAGTGGAACAAATAGAGGGCACATGTACACAAGCTTTTAATCTATGCTTCAAGGAATTGTTATACAATAGCTGTAACAAATGGGGTTAAAGAATTACTTATTTCTGGTTCCTTTGATTATTCTCCTTTTGACCTTGTCTAAGTCAGGTGACCAGATTCTCTTCCTCTCTTTGCCTCAGTGAAATAGAGGCCAGGTCTATCATTATGCCAAAGCATCAAGCATGAATTACAAAGAGCTAAGCAATGAACAATAGCTATGTCTTCAAAATGCATAACATGGAAGAAGAACCCAGTTTCATCTTGCAACCACTCCACTAGAAGTGTCTCTATGGAATGAACCAAGATTATAGCCTGAGTATTCAGTGGCAATCTCAAAGGCTTTGAAAGTCAGTGATAAGATTAAATTTAAGGAGGATAAAGTTTATCACAAGATTATTAGTTTTATATGCCATGTAACACATTACCACAAATTACATGAACAGCAATATAAAACAGCATTTATTATCTCACATTGTCTGTGGAAGTATGGGCATAGCTTAAGTGGGTCCTCTGCTTAGGGTCTCACAGTCTGCCATCAAGGTATCACTGGAGTGGGTTCTCATATGAAGGCTTAACTGGGGAGGAATACACTTCCACGCTCCCTCTGACAAATTCATTTCTTTGTGGTAGTGGGATTCATGTAAGTTTTTTTTCCCTTTAAATTTAGGCAGAGAAAGAGAAGAAGGAGAGAAACTTTAGGCTCTATACCGTTTGTTATCCCATACACATGGTCACATACATACTCCAAGCCACAAATCCCACCCACATTCAAGGGCATGAACATTGAGAGGCAGGGATAATGAGACCCACTTAGAGTCTGTTAAGTCTGTCCAGCTATCTGCCCCACAAGGATTATAGAAATTATCCCCTTGGATTTTTACAAACAGGAGAAACACAAATGTCCATCAATGGGTGAATGGATGAAAAAATGTGGTCTATACATACAATGAAATGTTATTCAACCTTAAAAAGGAAGGAAATTCTGACACAGGCTACAACTTGGATGAACTGTGAAGACATTATGTTAAGTGAAATAAGTCAGATTCAAGACGACTTCCACTTATATGAGATACTTAGAGTAGCAAATTTATAGAGACAGAGAATAGAATGGTAGTTTCCAGGAACTTGGAGAAGGAAGGCATTAATTAGGGTCTTCCAAAGAAAAAGAACCACTAGGATGAGTATATTGAGAAAGAGATTGATTATAAGAAATTGGTTCATGCAACTATAAAGGCTGACAAATCTAAATGTGTAGTGCAGTCCAGCAGACTAGAGACCTGGGAAAATGATGTAGTTCCAATCCAAAGGCTGTCGGAGGAAAAATTTTTCTTATTTGGAGTAAGATCAGCCTTTTGTTCTATTTAGGCTTTCAACTGATTGGATGAGAGGAAAGAAGATTCAGGAGGAAAGATTGAAGAAGGTATGGAGGGAGATATGCTTTACTCTAGTGATTAAAATATTATTTTCACCCAAAACACCTCAAAGAAACACTCAGAAGAATGTTTGACCAAATATCTGGGCACTCTGTGGCCCAGACAAGTTGACAGATAAAAATCACCATCATAGGAGTTATTGTTTAATGAGTACCAATTTTCAGCTGGAGAAGATGAAAAAGTTCTGGAGATGAAGTGTGGTGATGGTTGCAAAACAATGTACTTAATGCCACTGAACTGTACACTAAAAAATGGTTAAAATGGTAAAAGTTTTATGTACGTTTTACCACAAATAAACAAAGAGAGGAACTGCTTGTTTCTATCAGGCTTGAATAGGTGAAAGCAAAAAAAGCTGTGCTAAGGAGCCAGATCACCCAGAAGACTGTGACTGATCTAATGTTTAAGCCCTCCATGTTGTGGCTCCTCAATGTGAACTTCTAGTTTGAGGGAAGTCAAGAAAAAATTTGAGGGTAACCTTCATGTGGGTGTTCTCTACCTCACACTGTACTTTTAAAGTCTTCTATGGAGTGGGTAGTCTCTGCTTTGGTGATCTGAAAAGTCTCTTAATGAATTATTTCAGGAGATGTTCATACTGAATCTATATCTCATCTGTCACCTTTGTTTTTTATTAACTGGCATAATTGAAAAACTTGTGAGCCGAGTTCTTGTCTGGCATCTGATAGAGAAGAGAGACATTTAGCAACCCTAAACTGTTTGGACTTCAGTTCCACTTCCTCAAAATAAAATAACTGAGACAGACTTGCTAAATTAAAACCCAGCTTATGCTGTGTATGTGTTTATAGTTAAGAATCTCACCTATTGATTGTCTACTTTTTGCGGACTATTACACAGTTTATATGGTATGCCAGTGTAGTAGGAAAGAATGAATTTTATTAATAGAAAGGGATCTCTCCTTACTTTCAAAGGACTTGTCATTTTGTTGGTGAGGTGGAATAACATTAACAGAATTGAAATCAATGCATACACTGTGAGACATATAAAATGAGGGGAGGAAAGAAATGAAGGATGGTAATTTTACCTGTAGATGTTTAGTAGAGGGGATTTTTTTTTTAAATAAAAAAAAGAACTGTGTTTGAAGGATTTGTAGAACTCATCACCAGATCCTGAACTGCTTAAGTGAGCTTCCCATGACTATTGACCCAAAAGAAAATGAATGATTATGTTCTCCTGGGACTTGGTGAATTATGGAGAAGAATGTCTGAGAGATTTAGCTCAATCTTAGGTCCCTTCTCAAGAATACAGTTCTCTTAGCATAATATTTTTCTTTTATGGTTAAGAAGTTATAGAGGGAAAATAGGTAAGAGTTCTATCAGTAAACACATATAGGCATGCTTATGGGGAGTCAAGTCAATCATGTATAAAACAAAATTCTTTGACAGGCAATTCATCTGTGTTGAATATTACTATTATTGATATTAATAATTATTAATAATTGGATTCTCATCATACTTGAAGTACAAAGCTTAGCATTTTCACCCAAGATTCCATTTGAATCCCAATAACATGTCTCAATTTATAGACAAAGGCAAAGGTTCAGACTGTTAGGTAATTCCCCAAGATTATAGATCAAAGGATTAGCCAAGGAAATATTTGAAGCTAGTTCCATCTGACTCCGGTTTTCTCTGCTGCTATGCTATACTGTTGCTATCTGAATAGTACCCTTAATTAAATTCTAAAATCACCCAGGTCATTATGGCTGATGGTAAGAGCCATACGTGATAAATCCAAGAATCCCTGTCTTATTGCCAATTAAAAGTCAAAATTATAAAGGAAAATGTGAGACTTATAAAGACACAGTGTCGAGATAATCTGCTACAATGAAAAAAGCAAGCAAATATAGACATTGGAATCACACAACTGGTCTAAATGTACACTTTTCCACAAATTTAATGTGTCTTACTAATTTGAGTTTCAGTTTCCTTGTCTGAAGAGTGGTTACAAATTCCTTTTCTCTAATGCTCTTGGAAAATACAGTTTTTCCTTTCATAAATTACTTAGTGAAATATCCTGAAATACTCTCAGAATCACCACTTTCCCCTCCTGCAATAGAAATAACCCAAGAATTTGCGTCAGTAAATATGAAGCAAAGACTCTCCTTCCTCCTACCAATGATTGAGTCATTCTATTAGATAGCAGTAGCTATTTAAACACTCCAGCAAAAACTCAGACATTTTTACTTTGTAGAGGTCCTTGACTGCTTCACTTTCTCATTCTTGGAATGAATTTGGGTATGATTTTTGATGACTTCAAGAGCAAGACTATGAAGGATCAACCTGATCAGAGGACAAATGGAGGGAAAGCTAAAGGTAAGGAGGGGGTGAATGAATCCCAGGATTAGCTTTAAAATGTAAATTAAGTGAATATAAGATTAAAGAGCTAAAACACTTAACTATAGAATTAAAAACATTTACTTAAAAGAAAAGCAGCCCTAATCGGTTTGGCTCAGTGGATAGAGCATTGGCCTGCTGACTGAAGGTGTCCCAAGGTCAATTCCGGGCAAGGGCATGTACCTTGGTTGTGGGCACATCCCCAGGAGGGGGGGTGCAGGAGGCAGCTGATGTTTCTCTCTCATTGATGTTTCTCTCTATCCCTCTCCCTTCCTCTCTCTCTCTATATATAAAAAAAAAATCAATAAAATATATTTTTTAAAAAAGAAAGAAAAGCAACTTTGATACAACGGAGATGATGATGATAAAGATGAAGAATGAACTAACTTGGTTTGCATGACGATGTAGTAGATGATGATGATAACTAACTTTTATTGATCATTTACTATGTCCTATGATATTCACTTTAGATGCATTATTTCTCCAAATCTTCACTCCTTGAGATTAAGACTATTATTATTTTATCTTCTTTTTACAGAGGACTAGCTAGGGATTGGGTTCCACTGAATTACCCATCTTTATGCAGCTGGTAAATGCTAAAGTTAAGATTGTATCACAATATTCCATTTATTCAGAACCCAATGCATCAGATGGTTCAAAAAATGTTAATTCACCCAGAGTATTCAGTGATAATTTTTATAATAGCACTCAAGGCATTGCAAAAACTGGATACATTTCATAAATTATCCAAAGCAGATAAAATAATATTCAGTATGAGTATAAATTATGTTTTATTGTATATCACTGCCTTGAAAAATTATAATTTGTTTGATATACACAGTAGATTAAATTGCTTAAGTAAAAATAAATTCACAATCCTAAATCCACAGACAGTCTACATAAATTGCCTTTTATTTTATATCCATTCTTAGAGAAAGGAACAAAATATAAAAGAGGGAATTCATACAAATGGAGTCATACAAATTTAGATAAGAAATTCCAGGACATGTTTTCATAAACAAAACATAAATTTCTCTCAATAGCAAAAATAAGTGTGAACATGGAATAATTTAACATTTGTGCTGATGAACTTAATTTGATATTAAAATAGTACTGGCATATATAGGTAAACCTGCAAGTTAACAGTAGTCATTTGCTCATTCATTCATTCATTCATTCATTATTCATGTAGTAAATACTGAGTGCCTGACTGTTACTGCAATTATGAAGTAAATTCTTCTTTCAGACCCTGTTTAGATCAGTCACTTACTGCACAAGATCTGATTGCTTTCTGATTAGAAAAATACTACTGTGAGTAGGGGTTGGATGAATGGTCTCTACCTACCAAGGAGACAGGACAAAGGGTGGAAAATAGAAAATGGGGACATGTGCCTTCCCTGCCCTGGAGTGAACCTGTGACTTCTAAAAATTCATGAGTTTGGGTGATGAAACTCATGAATTGATCACCTATACTGTATACCTTTATAGAACAGATACTGACCAAGGAAAATGTTGGTTGAAAGATTTACACAGATATTTGCCCCTGAGGGTAGGATTAGGCAATTATTTGCATAAGACACAATTATTTTTACTTCTCTGCTAACTTGCCACATACCATCTAGGTCTAGGAGCTTAACAAATTTGAATCAGTAAATGAACCATATTCCTTCCTGTCAAAATTGCTGACTTGATTGCATTATCTATAGAGCCTAACAGAAATGCTTTTTTTAATTATTTATCTTTATTGTTGAAAGTATTACAGATGTCTACCATTTTTTCCCATTGACCCCCTCTACCCTGTACCCACCCCTCACAGGCCTTCATCATATTATTGTCCATGGGCTATGCATATATGCATATAAATTCCCTGGTTAAGTTAATCTTTGACCCCTGCCTTCCCTGTGAGATTTGACAGTCTGTTCTATGTCTCTGGATCTATGTTGTTCATTAGTTTATTTTTTTTTCATTAGATTCCACATACTCGTATGAGTGAAGTCATGTGATACTTTCTTTGACTGGCTTATTTTGCTTAGCATAATACTATCCAGGTCCCTCCATGCTGTCTCAAAGGGTCAGAGATTCTTCTTTTTTACAGCTTCATAGTATTCCATGGTGTAAATGTATCACAGCTTTTTTATCTACTCATCTACTGATGGGCACTTGGGCTGTTTCCAGATCTTAGCTATTGTAAATTGTGCTGCTATGAACATAGGGGTGCATATATTCTTTCTGACTGGTGTTTCAGGTTTCTTAAGATATATTCCTAGAAGTGGAATCACTGGGCCAAATGGCAGTTCCATTTTTAATTTTTTGATGAAACTCCATACTGTATTCCACAGTGGCTGCACAACCTGCATTCCTACCATCAGTGTAATAGGGTTCCCTTTTTGTCACATCCTTACCAGCACTTGTCATTTGTTGATTTGTTGATGATAGCCATTCTGACAGGTGTGAGGTGATACCTCATTGATACCTCAAATGATTAATGATCAAGCATTTTTTCATATGTCTTTTGGCCTTCTGTATGTCCACTTTGGAGAAGTGTCTATTTAGGTGCTTTGCCCATTTTTTAATTGGATTGCTTATCTTTTGTTAAGTTGTGTGAGTTCCTTACATATTTTGGAAATTAACCCTTTATCAGATATATGATTACCAAATATGTTCTCCCATACAGTGGGCTCCCTTTTCATTTTGTTGATGGTTTATTTCGTTGTGCAGAAGCTTTTCATCTTGATGTAGCACCATTTGTTTATTTTCTCCTTAGTTTCCCTTGCCCTAGGAGATGTATGGGCAAACATACTGCTGTGAGAGATGTCTGAGATTTTGCTGCCTATGGTTTCTTCTAAGACTTTTATGGTTTCGCAACTTATATTTAAGTCTTTTATCCATCTTGAGTTTATTCTTGTGTGTGGTGTAAGTTAGTGGTCTAGTTTAATTTTTTTGCATGTATCTGTCCAATTTTCCCAACACCATTTATTGAAGAAACTCTCTTGACTCCATTGTATGCTCTTGCCTCCTTTGTCAAATATTAATTAAGCATAATGGCTTGGGTCGGTTTCTGGGGTCTTATTAGTTCTGTTCCACTGATATATGCCTGTCCTTGTGCCAGTACCAGGCTATTTTGATTATAGTGGCTTTGTAGTATAACTGGTATTATGATTCCTCCAACTTTGTCCTTCTTTCTCAAGATTGCTGCTGTTATTCGGGGTGTTCCATATAAATTTTGGAGTGTTTGTTCTAGATCTGTGAAATACGATGTTAGTATTTTAATAGGTATTGCTTTGAATCTATAGATTGCATTGAGTAGTATGGACATTTATTTTAAATTTATCTTTATTGTTGAAAATATTACAGATGTACGTTTTGTGTTTTATCTCATTGACCCCATCCACCCTGCACCTGCCCCTCTGAGGCCTTCACCACCCTATTGTCTGTGTCCATGGGCTATGCATATATGCATATAAATTCCCTGGTTAATCTCTCCCCACCCACTACCCCACCCCCACCTTCCCTCTGGAGTTCATCAGTCTGTTCCATGCTTCTGTGTCTCGGTCCACCAATTCATGAACACAGTATATTCTTCCACTTGTTTATATCTTCCTCAACCTATTTTTTCAACGTTCTATATTTTACTGAATACAGGTCTTTTACCTCCTTGGCTAAGTTTATTTCTAAGTATCTTAATTTTTTTGTTGCAATGCTAAATGGGATTATTTTTTTAGTTTCTCTTTCTGAGAGTTCATTATTGGTGTATAAAAATGCCATCAATTTCTAGGTGTTAATTGTGTATACTGCTACATTGTTGAATTCATTTATTAAATCTCATAGTTTTTTGGTGGAGCCTTTAGGATTTTCTCTGTACAATATCATGTCATCTGCAAATAATGACAGTTTTACTTGCTCCTTTCCAATTTGGATGTCTTTTATTTTTTCTTCTTATCTGATCATGGTGGCTAGGACTTCCAGTACTATCCTATCTAATAAAAGAGTAATATGCAAATTAACCATCACTCTGCTACACCCACCTGCCAATCAGGAGTGAATATGCAAATAAACCCAACCAATATGGCTACGGCCACAGAGAGCAGGAGGGAGGCTTGGGTTTCCCCAGCAATGGAGGAAGCCAAGCTTTCCGCCTGCCCTTGCCAGCCTAGGCCTAGGCCTCCACTCAAGGCTACAAAGTTTCAATGATAGAAGATACATAAACCCAAACAGAAATGGTGGCAGCCACGGAGCTGGAAAGAGCAGGAGGCTAGAGTTGCCCCTGGCGATGGAGGAAGCCAAGCTTTCCGTACACCCTGGCCGGCCCAGGCCTCGCTTAAGGCTACAAAGTTTCAATTATAGAAGATACATAAATCCCAACAGAAATGGCTGCCGCCACGGAGCAAGCAGAAGGCTTGGCTCCGCTCCAGGCTACAAAGTTTCAATTGTAGAAGATAAATAAACCCCAGATACCAGGGCCTCCGCTTGGATGGCCAGGGCGAGAGCCGGCCTGCAAACCACCACAGGCCCCTCACCCAGGCCGCCCCACGCCCCAAGGGAACCCCCACCCTGATCCGGGACACCCTTCAGGGCAAACCAGCTGGCCCCCACCCATGCACCAGGCCTCTATCCTATCTAATAAAAGAGTAATATGCAGATTGACCATCACTCCAACACACAAGATGGCTGCCCCCATGTGGTCAAAGATCCTGCCCCCATGTGGACACAAGATGGCCGCCACAAGATGGCCAGCAGGGGAGGGCAGTTGGGAGGGACCAGGCCTGCAAGGGAGGGCAGTTGTGGGCGATCAGGCCAACAGAGGAGAGCAGTTGGGAGGGACCAGGCCTTCCAGGGAGGGCAGTTAGGGGTGACCAGGCCTGCAGGGGAGGGCAGTTAGGGGAAAACAGGCTGGCAGGGGAGCAGTTAGGCATCAATCAGGCTGGCAGGGAAGTGGTTAGGGGCAATCAGGAAGGCAGAAAAGTGGTTAGGGGGTGATCAGGCTGGCAAGCAGAAGTGGTTAGGGGCAATCAGGAAGGCAGGGGAGTGGTTAGGGGGTGATCAGGCTGGCAAGCAGAAGTGGTTACGGGCAATCAGGAAGGCAGGCAGGCGAGCAGTTGGGAGCCAGCAGTCCTGGATTCTGAGAGGAATGTCCGACTGCCCGTTTAGGCCCGATCCCGGTGGGCAGTCGGACATCCCTCGAGGGGTCCCATATTGGAGAGGGTGCAGGCTGGGCTGAGGGACACATATCCCCGTTCATGAATTTCGTGCACCGGGCCTCTAGTATTGAGTAAGAGTGGTAAAAGTGGACATGCCTATCTTGTTTTTGTTCTTAGGGGAAATGGTTTTACTTTTTGCCCATTGAGTATGATGCTGGCTGTAGGTTTGTCATATAAGGCCTTTATTATGTTGAGGTATGATCTCTCTATTCCACTTTGTTGAGAGTTTTTATCAAAAAAGAATGTTGGATTTTATTAAATGCTTTTTCTGTATCAATTGATATAATCCTGTGATTTTTGTCTTCCAATTTGTTTATGTGATGTATCACATGTGTTGATTTGCGAATATTGTATCAGACTTGCATCTTCTAAATAAATCCCACTTGGTCACAGAGTATGATCTTTTTAATGTATTTCTGGATCCGATTAGCTAATATTTTGTTGAGGATTTTAACATCTATGTTCATCAGGGATACTGGCCTAGAATTCTCTTTCTTTGTAGTGTCTTTATCTGGGTTTGAAATTAGGCTAATGCTGGTCTCATAAAAAGAAGTTGGAAGTGTTACTTCCTCTTGGATTTTTTGGAATAGTTTAAGGAGTATAATGTTAGTTCTTCGAATGTTTGGTAAAACTCTCTTGTGAAGCCATCCATCTGGTTCAGGGCTTTTGTTTGCTTGAAGTTTTTAAATTATTGCTTCAAATTCATCAATAGTTATCAGCCTATTTAGGTTTTCTCATCGTTTCTGTTTGAGTTTTAGAAGATTTATTTTTCTAGGAATATGTCCATTTTGACCAGATTGTCCACCTTGTTGGAATATAATTGTTCATAGCATTTAAAAATATTTTTATTGATTTCAGAGAGAAAGGGAGATAGAAACATCAGTGATGAGAGGGAATCATTGATTGGCTGCATCCTGCATACCCCACACTGGGAATCAAGACAACAACCTGAAATCAAACCATGACCTCCTGGTTGATGCTCAACCAGTGAGCCATGCTGGTCGGGCATGTTCATAGTATTTTTTTATTGATCATTTGTATTTCTGTAATGTCAGTTTTTACTTCACCTCTTCATTTCTGATTTTTTTATTTGGGTCCTTTCTCTTTCTTGATGAGTCTGACTGTAATTAATCTTGTTTATCTTTTCAAAGAACCAGCTTTTGGTTTCACTGATCTTTTGTATTGTTTTTATTTTAGTCTCCATGTCATTTATTTCCACTCTGATCTTTATTTCCTTCCTTCTACTTACTATGGGCTTTTCTTGTTGTTCTCTTTCTAATTATTTAAGTTGTAGGGTTAAATCATTTATCAGAAGTTTTTCTTGTTTTTTTGAGGTAGACCTGTAATGCTATGAACTTCCCTGTCATGACTGCTTTCACTGTGTCCCGTAGATTTTGGGTTGTTGTGTGTTCATTTTCATTTGTTTCCCAGAAGTTTTTTTTATTTCTTCCTTGATCTCTTTGGTAACACATTCATTGTTTAATAACATGCTATTTAGCCTCCATGTGTTTGAATGGGGGGCAGGAGGGAGAAAGAAAAAAAGGTGAAATGCTATTCATCTCAGCAGAGTTTAGTGCCTTCTGGGATCTCTCTTTGGATCCTACTTTTCTGATGACTGACTGACTGTTCTGTCTGCCAATTCTGGGCTTCCTGGAAGATACTTAGGTACTAACCACTGTCAGAAACTGTCCTCCTTTGGCTTTCACCAACCTGCTTGAAGTTCCAAGTGACCCACAGTTTACGTCTGTCTCCATAGGACTTGGCTGCATGCAGAAGGGGTCAAGCTGCCCTATAAAGTAGGTTTGTTAGCAGCATGGGGTGCAGGTCTGGGCCAGTAAGCTTCCCCAGGTTCTCCAGGCTCTGCCTCTGCCTGCCTTTGCTTGACAGCCGTCATTCTTAATCACTGAAAAATCTGTTTCTGAAAGGGCTTTAGGCAAAATCAGGAATCTAGACCTCTGGGTCTCCCATAAGGGGGAGGTGCTGTTCATATTTCAGGGCAAGTGGTAAATACGTTTCACTGTCCCAGAGCTACTCCTCTGGGAGTGGCTCAGAATATTACTCTGCCTTTGGCTGGGCAGAGACCCTTGTATGCAATCCAGTGAGATCAGCTGGAAATCTGGAGTTTCTATCAGCTCTCCCTCATGGGGAAGGCACCAGTCAGGTTCTGGGAATAATGGGGCAGATGGCCCCACCCCCAACCCAGTCACAGACACTCCTTGTGACTGTTCAAACCCGTAGGCTTGGCCTCTGCTGCATTCTCCTTTGCAAATGTCAAGCTGCAGGGTGTGGCAATCAGGGCTCCTGAGGGTGGGGCAGGCTATATCACCTTAAGGAAGAGTTTTTCCTTTTCCTGAGCTTCAGCTATTGGGAGCAGCCAGCTTCTCTCAGGAAAAAATGGCCCTCTCGGGTTGGGAGCCTATAACCGAAGGCAGCACTCCCGACTGCTGCTTTTCCATGTCTTCCCCCGGTGCTTCCCACTCCACCCTCTCCTTAGTCACCTCCAGTCCACGCCGCAGTCCCTGCACCAAAGCATTGGGTGAGTAGCTACAAATGAAAACTCCTATGCTCTGGGGGGAGGTTGGGGGGGTGGGCAATGGGGGGAGACAGAAACTGAGGTTTTCTCTAGGACTGGTTCCAGTCTATGGGCTCTGGACTCCGCTGCAGCCAACAGCCCTCCCGCCTTTCACGGCTGGATGTTACATGGGCTGCTGGTCTTGGGTGTGGTGCTCCGAGCTGTGGAGCCCAAACTGGGTTCTGGGCCTCTGTCATCAAAGGGAAAAGACCCTCCAGAAGTGATCCTTCCTCACGCTTGGCCTACCGCAGGGCAGCTGGGGCAGCCCCTCTCAAGACTTCGCCCTTCCTGCTGGTCTCCAGGTGTTTTCTGTCTCCTCCTCAGCTGGACCTCAGTTGGTAATTCCAGGTGTTATGTCCCTCACTTTAGCTTTATTTCCAGTCTGGCCCTTGGAGGAGGTACAAGAAAGGTCTGCCTATCCATGATTCTCTTCTCTCTCATTGATGTTTTTATCTCTCTCCCTTGCCCTTCCTCTCTCTGAAATGAATTTTTAAAAATGTATTTAAAAAAAAGGGGGTCTGCCTATTTGGCTGCCATTTTCTCTCCTCTCTCACGTAATCCAGAAATGCTTTTGACACATAAGAGAACTCTGTGAATATATTTGATCATTGATTGATTGATTTATATCATTACATTTTTACACTGGATAAAGACCTAAGTTGGGATCTTAGTGTCTGTGTGATCTTAGCAAGTCACTAAACTTTTCAGTTCCTTATTTGCATATATAAGGTAACATCAGTGCCTTATTTATTTATCTCACATGATGAGAAGTCCAAATACATTATATGAGATATTTTCCTGCTGAACCAAAATATCTGTGCTTTTTTTAGTGGTAGAACGCATAATTAGTCGTACACAACTATGAGTTACATGATTTTGCTTCTATATTAGTAGTGAATATTTTTCTTATAACAATAGGGCCACAGCTGGTATAAATATAGAACATGGCATTAATATGAGTCAAATGAATATAGAGGTTTCATTTCTAGTTTTCTTTGCCCAGTAATCTCAGTTCCAAGATGTACTTTTAATGAAGAGTTGAATAGCACAAAATTATGTTGTAATTCTTTGAGATGATACCAGTTAATTGACTAAAACTTATTTGCTTAACATCAGATATTCATATATATATTATGTTATTATAAAACACACTGTGTGTGTGTATGTGTGTGTGTGTGTGCGCGCGCGTGTGCGTGCACACACTGATTTGGTCTACATTGAAAACAAGTTGATCCAACCAAGCTGGACTGAGAATTTCATTGTCAGGGGGAATATACAAAGTATAAGCTTTAGAATCAGATACTTATAGTCAAATATCTGGTATTGAATCCTGGATCATCAATTGTGTCAGTTGTGTGGCAGTGACTAAGTTATTTAAGCTCTTTAATTATCCATATGTTTCATCTGTAAATATGGATAATGCATTATTTGCAGAGTCTTTGGGAAGACTAAAAATAAGTAATGCAAAGTACCAGGTATACCAGTAGACAAGATCCAAAGAATGGTTTGATTACTTGTCTCCATCTGTTTTTTTGTTTTTCTGATTCTATTCTCTGTCATTCTAGGTCTTCGTTGTCTTTCTTCTCAATGGTGGTGCCCTGTGGCTGTGACGCTGGGGATCCTTTGTCTGAGTTTACTGGTGACCATCATAATGCTGACAGTGCAATGTAAGTGCCGACACAAGTGATGGAGGGAAAAGATGAGAATTTATAAACATGGTTTGTAAATTGGTTTCAGAATACCTATAAACAACCTTGCCTTAGATATATTTTAAGCAAACTGTTTTTAGAATGAGTGGGAAGATGAATGGGTATATTGTGCTAGTCTCTCAAATTGTGGCATGGAATGAAGATTATGAATTGTAGGTTTTTGTTTTGATTAATTTTCATAACTTTATGGATAGAGCCTACATAAATCCTAATACAATGAGAATGAAAATAATTTGAAGTTAATTATCCACAAGATCATCTGAGAGACCCAAAATTAAAAGAAACCTCATTTAGCTCATGCTGAGTTTTAATAGAGATGATTAAATACCAATTTAAAGCTAAGAACCGGAAACAAAATTTTAATAAGTACATTTTAATAAAATACTTCACATTTATTGTATGGATATTTTGGAAAGAGGTTATTTCGGGGGAAAAGAAATGAAAGAAGAATGAAAGTGGCCAAGAAGGAAAGAAAATCATGTCGAGTACCCACCTCATCCGCCTGTGTATTGAGATTGTAGATCTGAGTTATTTCGGCTGTCTACCAGCCGTGGGCAAACTACGGCCCGCAGGCCGGATCCGGCCTATTCGGCTGTTCTATCCGGCCCCCGGAGCCGAAAGAGCGGAGGGTTCTCTTGCTCTCCCCTCTGCTCCTTTACTTTGAATTTATATTAGTTCACACAAACACTCCATCCATGTTTTTGTTCCGGCCCTCCGGTCCAGTTTAAGAACCCATTGTGGCCCTCGAGTCAAAAAGTTTGCCCACCCCTGGTAGAGCCAGGTATTAAGGCTTTTCAAGTGCTATTTGTTTTCCAATTGTTGTTTATGGTCACAACCATTTATTTTTCAATTGATGTAACACTAGGGCCTTTCCTGATGATGGGAGAAGTATCTTTGACCAGTGGTGGTGATTGGAAGAGTCTTACTCTGAGGCTCTGATTACTTTGCAACAAGCTCAAACTTGGCCTGAAAGGCAAGGAGACTGCTTTGTACTGAATCATCAAGCTTCTAGAACTGAGATATTTGGCCCTTAACATACTTTTGCCTGCTTGATTTCACAACTTTTATTGCATCTCCACCCTTCCTAAAATATGCTTTGGCAAAAAAAAAAAAAAAAAAAAATGTTTGAGACTCTTGTGACACAGCCACTTAAAATAGTCTGGCAGGAAGGTTTCTCAAAAAAGGGTATCATAGTTCTTGAATAAAATCAGGAAGTCTGAAAATGTAGAAAGAGATGACAGAGGAATGAAGACACAAATATAGTAAATGATTAATGACTTTCCTACTAATAGTCATTAATTCTGGCTGGTAACTATTTGTAGATTGTCTACATTTTATTAGTGCCATTGATACTTGGGATTGCTTTTAACTTGTGTGTAACTCTCAGTAACAAGTAAAACCTTGATAATTTTTTTAATCACAAGTGTCTGTGACAGTTCCTGATATAAAAAAAATATTCTAGGAATATCAAAGAACTTTCAAATCCATAATGTTTGAGTAAATTTTGGTCATTCTCCAGCAATTTATCTGCTTTCAAAATAAATTACTTGGTTTAGTTCTTTGATTTCTTAAATATCCAGTGGAGGGACTTTTATTGGGGATTAGAAATGAAGTCTTTCTTAATCCAGCTATAATTTAGTATCCCAGGTGACTGATCTTCTAAAGCAACAGCAAGCAAACCTTACTCACCAGGAAAATGTACTGGAGGGACAGAGTTTAGCCCAGAAACAGGAGGAAAAAGCTTCCCTTGAATTACAGAGGAAACTCAAGGAAATGAATGCAAACCTTACCCAGGAGTTGGATGAGCAATCCACAAAACAAATGGAACTTCTTCACCGGAACCTGAATCTCCAAGAAGCTCTGAAAAAAGCAGCAAATTTTTCAGGTATGAGGTTGGAAGCTCCTCTAATTAATCTTAACTCTCTTTTGGAAAAGCCTCTAGGCACAAAATTGGCATATTGATATGTGTATCATCTATATATATAAAAGCCTAAGTGAGTGGCCACCCATTTGACCATCTGCTTGGTAGCTAGGATGCGCACTGACCAACAGGGCAGACGATCAACATAGGAGCAGAAACCACAGGCATGGAAACATGGAACAGACTGATGAATCTCAGAGGGATGGGGGGAGGCAGGAGGGCAGGAAGAGATTAATCAAAGATCTTCTATGCATACTAGAGGCCTGGTGCCTGGCCTGCACCCTCTCAATCCAGGACCCCTAGGGAGAGCCAGTTTTGGCCCGATCCCCACAGGCCAGGCTGAGGTGCACCGGGCCTCTAGTTATTTACATAATGTTATAACTTTATTTCATAATGTTCTACACCAGAAGTTCTCTAATTCTGTCATCCCCTCCTTATCCTCCCTCAAATTCTTGAGATATCTGATTTCATTAAGCACACTTTTGGTGAGTTTAAATTTGTTTTCCTTTTAAGAGTCTTCTCCCATTTTAAAATTCTAGTGCTGAGATTTTTCTGGAAGAATCCTTCTTCCCTTACTCCTTGCCACAGATTCTTATCTGCTTTCATTCCAATGTATCTCAGTCATTTATTTTTTTTCCTAAACAATGTCCTTTGTCCCTGGAACTCTTACCTCTGCATTAGCTTTGTTCTATGGAAAATTTTCTTAAAAAAGTATACTACATCAATCTAAATTGAATCAATGAAGATAGACTGGCTTGGAAGTGTTGGGTAGATACTTCAAATTAGACAAAAATATAATGGGCCCAGGAAGTTAGTTTATATGAGAAAAATTGAATTGATCTCAGCTATATAATGGACTCAGACTCTAGGAGGCAGGTAGAAATAGTAGCATCTATAAGAAGGAGATGACAATGTGAACTCAGGTTGTTACAGAAATTATCTGATTTATTTCGCCTTCCTATAATATGTAATTAAGTCAGGCATATGCTTTTAGTCAGAAGGAGAGTTAGAGGGTGTGAAATGAAGTATGTTTCAGGCATTGAATGAGTCCTACTCTAAGCATTAATGGCTACCACTAGTAAAAAGAGATATCTCCAGTTCTTGCTTGTATAGCTCAGTTAATCTTAACCATGAGACTTCTTTGGATATTAAGTAATAACAGTCCACAGATAACCACAGATTTCTTTATGTTATAGATGAAAACTTGAAACCCAGGTAAGTTAAATGATAATAATAATAACTCATTTTGTATAAAGTTTTTCAGTTTATTAATCCCTTTAACATTTATAAGATTATTTAATTTTGTTAAAAATATATTTTTATTGATTTCAGAGAGGAAGGGAGAGGGAGAGAGAGATAGAAACATCAATGATGAGAGAGAATCATTGAGCAGTTGCCCCCTGCAACCTCCTGGGGATCAGGTCCACAACTCAGGCATGTGCCCTGACTGGGAAAGAAACCATGACTTCCTGGTTCATAGATTGATGCTCAACCACTGAGCAACACTGGCCAGGCTATAAGGTTATTTAAACTTCCAAAATCAGCAGAAATTTTTAGACAAAATTAGCTTTTGTCAAACATATTTAATCTCTTTAAGAAGGGAGTTATCGAGGAAATAAAAGAATATCCCATGTCAAAGAAGACTTAAAGGAAGAAGGCTAGTATATTAAGGATACAAATCATTATATAAGCAGACATAGCTACATTCCAACCAAAGATTTATTTCACAGGTGGATCTGTAAAAACAGTTTGTTTTTATCAGTTGCATGGGATTAAATTTACATCAGACCACGCAGAGCCATCTCCCAGAGATGCCAGTCATGGATAACTAATTTTCTATCCTTCTCTCCCTCTCATTTCCTCTCTCTGAAATCAATTTTAAAAACCTTATTTAAAAAATATATCCAGCCCTAACCAGTTTGGCTCAGTGGATAGAGCGTCAGCCTGCAGACTCAAGGGTCCCAGGTTCGATTCCGGTCAAAGGCATGTACCTCAGTTGCGGGCACATCCCCAGTAGGGAGTGTGCAGGATGCTGCTGATCGATGTTTCTCTCTCATCGATGTTTCTAACTCTCCATCCCTCTCCCTTCCTCTCTGTAAAAAATCAATAAAATATATTAAAAATATAAAAAATTAAAAAATAAATCCATAAACATATACACATTGGCAAATATTGCCTATTGCCTAAGTCCTCAGTTGAGGTTTTTGCACTATGAGGATTTTGCAACTGAAAACTCCCTGTTTTCTGAAATCTTACTGAAATTAAGATGCTCACTTTATGTCAATATATTGTTCTCCCTAGAACATCTTTACTTTTAATTTTTATATAAAGTGAAACTCTTTTATTTTTAAATATATTTTTATTGATTTCAGAGAGGGAGAGAGAAATAGAAACATCAATGAGGAGGGAGAATCATTGATCGGTTGCCTTCTGCATGCCCCACACTGGGGATAGAGCCTGCAACCCAGGCATGTGCCCTGGACCAGAATCAAACCCAGGGCCCTTCAATCTGCAAGCTGACGATCTACCCACTGAGACAATCCAGCTAGGGCTAGAACATCTTTATTTAATAGAAATATAGTGTTGTCACATATACAATATTAAATATTCTAGTACCACACTTAAAAATTAAGATGAAACATAAAATTAATTTTAATAACATTTTATTTTACCCAATATATTCGATATAGTTCTTATTTTTTAATTTAATTTTAAGCATTTTATTTTATTTTTTATTTTTACTTTTTTAAATATATTTTTATTGATTTCAGAGAGGAAGGTAGAGAAGGAAAGAGAGATAGAAATATCAATGATGAGAGAGAATCATTGATTGACTGCCTCCTGCACACCCTCTACTGGTTATCGAGCACGCAAACCGGCATGTGCCCTTGACCTGAATGGAACCCTGGACCCTTCAGTCCACAGGCTGACACTCCATCCACTGAACCAAACCAGCTAGGGCTGAAATAGTTTTTGAACACTAGACAGTATAAAAATTATTAATGGGATATTTCATATGATTTTTTCATACTAAATTTTCAAAATCATGCCTGTGTTTTACACTAATAGCATATCTTAAAGCAGACAATTCAAGTACTTAAGAGCCACGTATGGGCTACTACATATACAGCATGTGTCTTAAATAAGGGGGCATGGTATTTAAGCCTAAACCCACAATTCAAAGACATGAAATTTTAAAATACATAAGCATAACTTTTAATAGCAGAATGACTATTAAGTATTCCTTTCCCTAATGTTCACTTCCATTATTCCAAACTTAACTTTAAAAAAGTAGAGCAGATTCTAAAATTACATCACAGCCCAAGCTTTGCTTTTTAGCCCGCCTTACTTCTAGTTTAGTTTACTAAAATCAGAATGCTTTTTCTTTTACTTCAAAAAAGTGAGGTATTTGCCAAAACCGGTTTGGCTCAGTGGAAGAGCGTCAGCCTGGGGACTGAAAGGTCCCAGGTTCGATTCCGGTCAAGGGCATGTAACTTGGTTGCGGGCACATCCCCAGTAGGAGGTGTGCAAGAGGCAGCTGATCGATGTTTCTCTCTCATCGATGTTTCTGACTATCTATCACTCTTCCTTCCTCTCTGTAAAAAATCAATAAAATATATTTTAAAAAAATTAAAAAAAAGTGAGGTATTTGCAGAGTCTGGGTATAATCTATGAAGAGATAGTATGAATTCTGAGGGGAGACTTGATTTAAGAATTATAGGAAAACATGTTTTTGAAGAATTGTGGAAATATTTTTCTCAGGCATAACTCTACTGATTAGATATTCTACGCTTCCTAGGTCCTTGTCCCCAAGACTGGCTCTGGCATGAAAAAAACTGTTACCAATTTTCCTCTAGTTCATTTAATTGGGAAACAAGCCGGGGGAACTGCTTGTCTTTGGATGCCCAGATGCTGATAATTAATAGCACATATGATCTGGTGAGTTTTTATGGCTGTGTATTAAGGTGGTGTATTGGTTCAGAGGGAAATAAATCAGGGTTAGGCCCTGGGTGGAGGAGCCCTTGTTGAGAATGAGAATACCTATGTACTAACCTAGCCATGAATTCCATATATGACCTTTGATGGACAGGTTATAGGTTTCAGTAAACCTTTCTGTAAAATCATCGAGAAGATGTCAAAGATCTCCTTTGGTTCTTTAGTTTTGTGAATCTGTAAAACAACCACACTGAACTCCAACATCAACTCAGAAATGTTGCTCCCCACAGGAATTCGTCAAACAACTAACTGCTCATTCCAATGCCCCATTCTGGACGGGGTTAACTAAGAGGAAACCAAGCTCCTCGTGGCTCTGGGAGGATGGCTCTCCTCTGATGCCCAACGTGTAAGTTCTCCCTTCTTTGCTGAACCCACTAGTGAAGTTACCGCAGCATTCCACACAATGTGCTCTTCTTGCCAGAGAGAAGCTTGGGGGTTTCTGAGAGTCTCCTCTCACAGGGGGACCTACCCTTCTCTGGAGTTTTCCCTCCCCCTTTCATTATAGATTTGAAACTTTGAGACAAGACTGCATTCCTGCCACAAGGTGGCAGTAATCTACTTTTTCTTTTGTGTCCCCACCTACAGGTTTAGATTTAGATTGAGGGGAGCTCTTTCCCAGAAGAATCCTTCAGACACCTGTGTGTATATACAAAGTGGAGCCGTTTTTGTTGAGGACTGCATTTTAACTGCATACAGTATATGTCAGAAGAAGGCGACTTTGCTGAGAGCACAGTGAATTTGAAGGCTCCGGAAGAAAGGGAGGAGCCCATCTTTGCATTCTCTTCTGGAATTTAAGCTATTCTTCCTCACTTGGTTGCAAACTGTGAGAGCCCGGAGAACAGGTATTAGCTGACTCTAGAGCTCTTCACAGAAAGTGGGCTCCAGCTGCCTGATACCTTTATAACAAACGTTTTGACTCCATCTCCGTCTACATTTTTTCACCTAGCTTGTCCGAAGCCTCCCAACCAGCCTTTGGACCCTCTTCTTTTTTTATTTTAAAGTTTTGCTCCTCTCCAAACCTTGGGAACCCTCTCTACCTCAGGGCCATCATCCCCTCGCCCCCCTAAAACTGCATAGAAGATAGAACAGAAAAGAGTTGCCCAACGGCAGAGAGAGGGCAACAAGGGGGAAGCACGCATGGGAAACAGCATGAAGAAACAGAAAAGGGGAAAGGTCATACTGGAATCCAGAAACGCATGTTCTCAATGTTAAAAGTGACCATTTGTTGGTCTTTGAAATCGTGGTCTCTCTTCAGACTCTCTTGCTTACACACAAATACACACACACACACACACACACACACACACACACACCATATCTTCACATTAGAAAGTAATTAGAAATTGGGTGGTCTTTTCTGTGACCTCGTCTACAATTAAGTATCAGTTCCTGAATTAGTTTATTAGTTTATTTCTTCATCTTTTCTCTACCAAAGGATAGCTTAATACCCTTAATCTGTATTTGTTAGATTCACTAGTAGGATGGCTCAGAGGGGAAAATAGTTGATTTTTTTTTCACTAAAGTACATACCTTTTATTGATAAACACTTCTTAATTCTGTTATACTATGCTATAATGCAGAAACATACAGAACCAAAAACGAATGACAATCAATTGTAAAACAAACTGAGCCAGGTATGGAAATATCACTGAACAGAAACAAATGTAATTAGAAATATATCTTCTATTTTCAGTGTTTTTACTACTTTCTCCCACAGTTCAGCCTTTTCATCCTATGACACATAATCTAGCACCAATCTTATTTAAAAAAAAATCTCTATCATTCCTAGGAAAATAAGAGACATTTTCTTTTATTAACAGATTCATAATAAACTGAACATATATAAAGTGCACAATTGCCGGGGTCTTTCTCAGCATCTACTAGGATTCAGGAATCTGGAAAAGGGGCAGTGCATAAATGAATGAAGAGGCTAGAGAAGAAATATGAATTTGGAAGGCATTGGGGGGCGGGGGGGAGGAAGCCAGACAGAAACTTAGTTCTAGTGACTAAGCTCCCCGAATGTCCAGATCCCTAGCTTTTTTTTATTAACACATTTTGCCCTAAAGCAAATCAGATATACATATCAAAGGTAAGATTTGGTAAACAGTAAAAGATTATCAGGTTGGGGAACTACCCTCAGCTGTCTGGCAGCAGGCAATAATATATGCAGATCTTCAGCCCTGCTGAAGCCCCAAGTTCCATCAACCTTTTGATGAACTTCTTGCACCTATGACCTGCTGGAATTAGCCTCCAGCACACCATAAGTTTTCTTTATTTATATGCTACTTTTATTTCTGTAAGGATATACTGAAATGTTAGATGATATTAGCTAATGACAAAATGTAGAAATGAGGCATCAGCTTCTCTAACCATAGCTACAAGAATATTAATATGTATTGTCATTACAAGTTCACTTTGATATCATCTCATTCTATTATATAATATAACAACTAGATAGAAAACAGTAAGTAGGTGATCTGGCATCTCAGGTAAGCAATACATGGAAATCTGCCTTTGAGGACGGTGACCTCCCCACTCGCCCAAAAATCGAGCTAAGCTCTTGAAGAACAGTCCTAAGAATCACAAGAGACATTGGTGAGCCTCTTTAACAAATCAACAAAAGAACAGCAACTACTATGTTACAAGGGATTCAACTTGCCGCTGTTTGGAAATGTCACATCCATGTGAATGACAGTCCTGATGCCTGCTCAGCTACCCTTCTAGAGATTTGTGGCTACTTCTATAGGATGATTTCAAACTGCAGGAACATTTGAGGCGGCTAAAGTATGTTCATGCAAGTCTCCAAACCCATAATCTTGTTGGTATTAATTAAAACAAAATATTATGAATTAAAAAACACACCCAACAGCTGGGTTAGTTTTGTTAAGCTTTCAGAAGTATTCACAGTGCCGATGTTCCTCTGAAACAGGCTGGTTCTCTCAGATCTGCCTACACGTTCCACATACCTGCATGTTCCACATCAAGGCACAGGATCTTGTTGTCCTTGGACCTAAAAGTTCAAATGCTAACTTTCTAGAAATTCGTATTAGTCGATCAAAAGCACAAAAGAACAGAAGGAAGGTTTTGATGAGGAAGTTAAACCATGCATTTCAGTAAATTCTCTTTCTGCTCACAGAACACAGGGTGAGCAGCGAGTCGATGGCACGGTGGGTCCCAGCTGAGTCACGAAGGGCATCGCAGTGGGGGCTTTATTTCTTAGGCTTGTTGCTTATATCCCTAAGCGGCTAACTGGTTAGCACTTTTCTGCTCTGTGATAAACATGCAGAAGAGTCCATCTCAGTGTTCATTTTTTAATGCAGCCATTGCAAAATTAACTTCGCTGCGGAGTCGGTTTTGCTAAATTCTAGAATGACCATTGTGCCCTTATTTGAGTAACACTGTAAAATGGGAGAAAAGACAGGAACAACTTCGAAGAGGTGAAAGGCCGCTCTTTCCCTGTGGATGGTATAGGGCAGAGGGTGAGGACACAAATAACAAGACTCAGTTCCATTTTACAGGACAGGAGCCCCTGTCACTTTACAGCTTTGGGCACCGTCATGACAATACACATGCTCCTGATGGAAAACAAAGGCTTGTTGGCCAGAGTCACGGAGGATTTTTTTTTTTTTTTGCAGTGGAAGCAGTAGTCGTGCCAGGATTGTCCTTCATAGGCCACCACACTGGAGCCTTTACCAAACCCAGTGGTGGGGTTCTTGCATCCAGCACACTTCTTGGCCACAAAGTTCTTATAGCGATCCAGGCAGTAATGCCAGTCCTCCACAGCGGGGAAACGCTGCCCGGCCAGCTTCTTAGAGCAGGTAACACGGAGCACTAGGCACGCCAGGGCTGATCCTGGTAAGTGAGTCCTCCAGATGTGATGGCCTTATTGCACTACACGCAATGCTTGGCGAGTTTGGACTCGTGGCAAGTCGCGCAGTAGAAGTCCTCCCCTTTCGGGAAGAAGCTTCCAGAGCCGATGACTTGCTTGCTGCTACTGCAGGTGAAGCCGTCTTTGTGCCAGACGGTCCCCTTGTGCTCCCCATTCTGATCTCCTGCCCCAAGTGGCTTGAAGCAGCCCTTGCACTTGGGGGAGGCCTCCCGAGTGGTGCCCTGGTTGCACAGGATCTTGTTGTCCTTGGACCTAAAAGTTTCGCTGGCCAAGGGGTGCAGGCACTGGGCACCGTGGAAGCAGGTGCGGGCAGCGGTTCCATAGGGCACTCCTTGGAGTCCACACCGATGGGCGGGCGGCATTCCACCCAGGTGTTGGCGCACAACTTGTCAAAGCACTTGAGGCAGCGGTGGTGGCCATCCTTCTCCACGCCCTTCTTCCCCGGCAGGGGGTCCCTGCTGCAGCGGCGGTCACACTTCTCAGCCCTGGTGCCCACCTTGTACCTGGAGGGACCTCACACGGGGTGTGTGGACAAGGGGATGTATCTGGCAAGGACTGGATATGGTTGTCAAGTTCCAATGTGCCTACCATGGCGGAACTACAACTTCAAACTGGAACTCCAACATTAACACATTACATAAGCTTGGAACAGGTGCTTGACCGCTTTGAGCCTCTTTTTCCTCTGCCTGGGGATGCTCGGCAGCGGCAGCGCAGTGTTCCTGGCGGAGACCAAAGCCCGGCGGCGGCAGCAGCGGCGGCGGCGGTGGCGGACTGAGCCCCCGCAGCCAGACCCAATCCATAAGCTTTTACACATGTAAACATGTTCCCTTGAAATCAGGAGAGTGAACATACCCATCTTCCCTAAAGTTCACCATGCTCCTCCCCAGTATTTCCTCCCCAGACAACTACCAATCCATTTCAGTTTGCATTTGGTAGTATTTTATATGAATGAAATAATAGTGTGATTTTTTTTTCTTTTATTTATTTATTTTTTGCATAGCTTCTTTCACTTAGCTTAATTATTTTGAGATTCATCTATCTTGTGGTTTATATCAATTTTTCATTCCTTTTTAAATAATGAGTAACATTATTCTGTTGTACGGCTAGACCACAAACTGTTTATCCTTTTACATGTTGACACCATTGAGTTCTTGCAAAGAACTATTACAAATAAAGCTGCTATGAACATGTGTGTACAAGTCTTTGTATGGACATAAGATTTCTCTTCTCTTGAGTAATGTCTGGATTATTCGTTAGATCTATGTTTAGCTACTTAAGAAACTGCCACACCGTTTTCCAAAGTTGTGCCATTTTACATTCCTACCAGCTGTGTACAGATGTTCCAAGTCCACCTCATCATTGGGTACACTTGGAATGTTAGTCTTGTCATTTTAACCATTCTTATAGGTATGCAATAATATATTATTGTAGTTTTCATATGCATTTTCTAAATGAAAAATGATTTTGAGCATCTTATATGCTTATTTATTATATTTTCTTGGATAAAGTCAACTATACATTTTTTGAGAATTTTTATTTGTTATTTGTTTTCTTATAATTGAGTTTTGAAAGCTCTTCGTACTCTAAATAAAAGTCCTTTATCAGAAATTGTCTTGATAATTTTTTTTCAGTTTATGACTTGTTTTTCTGTTCTCTGAGTAGTATACTCAGAAAATCAGAAGTGTTTGATTTTAATAAAGCCCATGTTCATGTTTCTTTTGTTGTTTCTAAAAGTTTGTTACCTAACTTAAACTCATAGAAATATTCTCCTGCCTGCCAGCATGGCTCAGTGGTTGAGCATTGACCTACGAGCCAGGAGTTCACGGTTCAATTCTCAGAGCACATGCCTGAGTTGCAGGCTCCATCCCCAGTGCAGGGTGTGCAGGATTCTCTCTCAGCTGTTCAGTGATTCTCTCTCATTATTGGTGTTTCTCTCTCTCCCTCTCCCTTCCTCTCTGATAGCAATAAAAATATATTTTTAAAAAGAAATATTCTCCTATGCTTTCTTCTAGAAAGTTTATAGTTTCAGATTGTACATAGAAATCTATGACATATTTTGGGTTAATTTGTGAATTATGTATCAAAGTTTGTTTTTTGCTTAAATATATTCAATTATTTTAGCAACATTTGCTGAAAAGATTAATTGTTCTTCACTATATTGCCTTTGCACTTTGTCAACAGTTATCCATATATATATATATATATACTTTGGTCTATTTCTGGACTCTGTTCTGTTCCATTGATTTACTTGTATATTTTTGCACTACCGTGCTATCTTGAAGACTGTAGTTTTATAGATATCTTGAAATAACATAGTGATAGTCCTTCAATTTTTTTTAAATTTGTTTTAAATTATCTATGTCTTTGCATTTCCATGTTACATTTTTAAGTCTTTATTGTTTAAAGTATTACATATGTCTCCTTTTTCCCCCATTGACCTCTCCTCAGCCACTCCCACCCCCCAGCACATGCCCTCACCCCGCTAGTGCCTGTGTCCATGCGTTATGCTTATCTGCATGCATACAAGTCCTTTGGTTGATCTCTTACCCTTTCCCCTCATCTTTCCCTGCCTTCCCTGTCTTCCCTGCCTTCCCTCTGAGGTTTGATGGTCTGTTAGATGCTTCTCTGTCTTTAGGTCTATTTCTGTTCATTAGTTTATGTTGGTCATTATATTCCACAAATGAGTGAGATCATGTGATATTTATCTTTCCCCAACTGGCTTATATCACATAGAATAATGCTCTCCAGGTACATCCATGCTGTTGCAAATGGTAAGAGTTTTTTCTTTTTTATAGCAGCTTAGTATTCCACTGTGTATATGTACCACAGCTTTTTAAACCACTCACCTGCTGATGGCCACTTTGGCTGTTTCCAAATCTTAGATATTGTAAATTGTGCTGCTATGAACATAGGGGTTCCTATATGTTAATATGCTGTTGGTATTTTAATTTTCTGATTGGTGTTTCTGATTTCTTGGGATTTATTCTTAGAAGTGGTATTACTGGGTCAAATGGGAGTTCCATTTTTAATTTTTTTAGGAAACTCCATACTGTTCTCCACAGTGGCTGCACCAGTCTGCATTCCCACCAGCAGTGCACGAGGGTTCCTTTTTCTTCAGATTCTCTTCAGCACTTGTCCTTTGTTGAATGGTTGATGATAGCCATTCTGACAGATGTGAAATGGTATCTTATTGTCATTTTGATTTGCATCTCTCAGATGATTAGTAACTTAAGCATGTTTTCATATGTCTCTTGGCCTTCTGTATGTCCTCTTTTGAAAGTGTCTATTTAGGTCCTTGGCTCATTTTTTTGATTGGGTTGTTTATCTTCCTTTTATTAAGATGTATGAGTTCCCTATAAATTTTGGAGATTAGACCCTTATTGGATATAACATTGGCAAATGTGTTCTCCCATGCAGTGGGCTTTCTTGTTGTTTTGTTGATGGTTTATTTTGCTGTGCAGAAACTTTTTATTTTGATGTAGTCGCATTTGTTTATTTTCTCCTTAGTTTCCATTGTCCTAGGAGTTGTGTCAGTATAGATATTGCTATGACATATGTCTGATATTTTGCTGACTAAGGATTCTCCTAAGATTTTTATGGTTTCCTATCTTATGTTTAAGTCCTTTATCCATTTTGAGTTTATTTTTGTGTATGGTGTAAGTTGGTAGTCTAGTTTCATTTTTTTTCATCATGTATCTGTCCAATTTTCCCAGCACCATTTATTGAAGAGACTGTCTTGACTCCACTGTATGCTCTTGCCTTCCTTGTCAAATGTAAATTGACTAGAGGCCCAGTGCAGGAATTCATGCATGGGTAGGGTCTGACTGGCCCAGCCCCAGTTGGGGCAGATCAGGGCTGGGCCTGTCAGGAGGAGATGGCAGGAGGTTGGCCAGCCGGCCCACCCTGATCCGGGCTGGGTCAGGGCCAGGCTGGCTGGGGGGAGGCGGGCGATTGGCCGGTGGGCCCCACCCCTGATTGGGGTTGAGGAGCCAATTGGGGGCGGAGCCAGCCATGGGGAGGGGCTGTGGACTGATCAGGGTGGTGGTGGTCCATTGGGGATGAGGGTGGCTGGGGGGAGGGGCTGCAGGAGTATGGCCAGCCAGTCCCGCCTCTTATTGTGATGGGAGTGCAATTAGGAGTGGGGTCTGCCAGGGAGAGGGGCTGTGGACTGATTAGAGTGTTGGAAACCCATTGGGGGGTGGGGCCAGCTTGAGGGAGGGGCTGTGGGCCTATCGTGGTGGATCCGCCGATCAGGCAGGCCGGCCAGGGGGAGGAGCCGCAGGAAGCTGGCCGGCTGGCCCCACTCCCTGATCAGGCCAAGTTTATTCCTAAGTATCTTATTTTTTTTGTTGCATTGATAAATATGATTGGTTTTTTTAGTTTCTCTTTCTGTGAGTTCATTATTGGTGTATAAAAAAGTCATAGATTTCTGGGTGTTGCTATTGTATCCTGCTACATTGAGCTGGAAGGATCCCTGGAAAAAATTCTAGTCCAACACTGGAAGATGATTTTTTTTGCCTCTGTGTCTAGTTTAGTTTCTACTTCTAAGTTGATGACAACGCTTTTTTATTTTATTTTTTATTTTTAATATATATATATATATTGATTTCAGAGAGAAAAGGAGAGGGAGAGAGAGAGAGATAGAAACACAATGATGAGGATTAAGCCCACAACCCAGGTGAAACTCAGGCACAAGCCCTGACTGGGAATTTAACTGTGACTTCCTGTTTCATGGGTCAATGCTCAACCACTGAACCACACCAGCTGGGAAATTCCATTAAAATATCTGAACTTTACATCATAATATTCCCAAATATATCTTCTTTGCACCTACATTTACTCCCCAAATCCTCTCAACCTTCACCCTTCCATGATCATTCATCCTCATCCTATGGTGTACAAGGTCTTAACATGTGTAGAATGCTATGAACCAAAAATTGATGGGCCACTGCTTTCCTGGGAGCAATTCTTTTAATTGAGAGAGGAGTAAGTTTTTATAAGCATTTGTACAGCTGGGAAACTCAGAATTCTAAGTAGGAGTACTAGCCATCTGACTTGTACCTGGACCATAAGAAAATCGAAGTGGCTTTGAAATTATTAAATTGGTCCTTAACCAAAATGCTTCATGTTATATTCCAGTGAATGGTTATATGTTTCACCTCTTTCCTAATTCTTTTATTGTGTTAAGAGAAAAACTGACAGATAATTTACAATTCTACTCTTGGAAAGTGAAAAAACAATAGCAATATAATTTAAGTTTAATAAAGCATCCTGTAAAACTGACAGCAGGCATCTACCTCAATTGATTCATAAACATCAAATCATCTGCCTTTGCCCTGGCTGGTTTGGCTCAGTGGATAGAGCGTTGGCCTGCAGACTGAAAGGTCCCAGGTTCAATTCCAGCCAAGGGCATGTGCTGGGGTTGTGGGCTCGATCCCCAGTAGCGGGCATGCAGGAGGCAGCCGATCAGTGATTCTCTCTCATCATTGATTTTTCTATCTCTCTCTACCTCTCCCTTCTTCTCTGAAATCAATAAAGAAATATATATTTTAAAAAAAATCATCTGCCTTTGTTAAGCTCTTTTGTGAGATATGTTTAAATAGCATTACATTTTTTAAAAATAGATTTTTATTGATTTCAGAGAGGAAGGGAGAAGGAAAGAGAGAGAATCATTGATCGGCTGCTTCCTGCATGCTCCACACTGGGGATCAAGCCCACAACTGGGCTTGTGCCCTGCCGGGGAATTGAACCCTGACCTCCTGGTTCATAGGTTGACACTCAACCACTGAGCCACACTGGTCAGATGATGGCATTACATTTTTTATTTATTTACAGCAAATCCCAAATATTTTAAAAACACTAAATAAGAAACTTTTTCTAAATATTAAGCATGTATGTTGTATTTTGAAAATGATGTAGGATTCCTAATATAAAATTCTTAAATACCTGCTTATAGTAATGAGTGGCATAACAATGTTTCAGTCAACCATGAACCATGGTGGTTCCATCCTATCTAATAAAAGAGTAATATGCAAATTGACCGTCACTCCAACACACAAGATGGCTGCCCCCATGTGGACACAAGAGGGCCGCCACAAGATGGCCAGCAGGGGAGGGCAGTTGGGAGGGACCAGGCCTGCAGGGGAGGGCAGTTAGGGGTGACCAGGCCTGCAGGGGAGGGCAGTTAGGGGTGACCAGGCCTGCAGGGGAGGGCAGTTAGGACTGATCAGGTCTGCAGGGGAGGGCAGTTAGGGGTGACCAGGCCTGCAGGGGTGGGCAGTTATGGGCAAACAGGCTGGCAGGGGAGCAGTTAAGCATCAATCAGGCTGGCAGGGGAGTGGTTAGGGGGTGATCAGGCTGGCAGGCAGAAGTGGTTAGGGGCAATCAGGAAGGCAGGCAGGCAAGCAGTTGGGAGCCAGCAGTCCTGGATTGTGAGAGGGGTCCCAGATTGGAGAGGGTGCAGGCTCGGCTGCGGGACACAATCCCCCATGCACGAATTTCGTGCACCGGGCCTCTAGTAAGATTATAATAAACTAAAAAATTCCTATCACTTAGTAACATCATGGCCATCATAATGTTGTGCAATGCATTACTCACATGTTTGTGGTGGTGCTGGTATAAACAAACCTACTAGGCTGCCAGTTGTATAAAATCACATACAATTGTGTATAATACATAATATTTGATAATGATAACTAGGTTGCTGTTTATGAATTTACTATACAATACTTTTTATCATTATTTTAGAGTAAATTTTTTCTACTTATTGTAAAACAGTAGGACATGTTATACTGCTAGCAACAGCATACATCTTGTGTTTACTGTGTCTCCTGATTGCATAATTTCCTCTTGTGCTTGATTTAATCTCATGTTGTTTTTTTTATTGTGGCTCCTACGCATACAAAATCCACTGCTGATCTTGCCAGTAAGAAGCCACATCAAGTGATGATCTGAAAATAAAACTAGAACTACAAAAGTGGAAAATCTGTGATGGTTTTTGCTCACCAATTAGGCTATGATCTTGAAGAACTAGAACAAAGTGACAGACACTGTTAGAACATCAGCTTTATTGAAGGTAATCAGGCTAATAAAAAAATTTGAGAAAGGCCTATATAAGCTATGGAGAAACTTCTAATGATCTGGATTGAAGATCAGGCACAGAAGTGTATCCCTCTCAGTACTATGATAATCACAGCCAAAGCAAAGAGTTTGTGATGTTGAAAGCAAAGGCTGGACCCACCTCCGATGTTGAATTTCCTGCTATCTCTGGGTGATTTAAACAATTCAAGAATCATTATTTATTACACTAGATGCCCAGTGCACGAATTCATGCACCAGTGGGGTCCCTCAGCCTGGCCTGTGGGATCAGGCTGAAACCAGCTCTCTGACATCCCCCGAGGGGTCCTGGATTGCAAGAGGACACAGGCCAGGCCAAGGGACCCCACTGGTGCATGATAGGGGCCAGGGAAGGACACAGGAGGTTGAGGGCTCCAGGGTGTATCTGGCCCCTTTCGCTCAGTCCCAATCAACCAGACCCCAGCAGCAAGCTAACCTACCAGTCGGAGCATCCGCCCCGTGTTGGTCAGTGCACGTGATAGAGACTGGTTGACTGGTCAACTGGTCGACTGTCTGCTCCCTGGTGGTCAGTGCACATCATAGCAAGTGGTTGAGTGGCCTTAGCATATCGTTAGCATATTACACTTTGATTGGTTGAACAGATGACCAGACAACCAGACACTTAGCATATTAGGCTTTTATTATATAGGATAATGTGAAAGTAAGTGTTGAGTCTCCAGTTCTGATGTGAAGGCAGCTGAAGAATTTTTAGAAACTCTAGATCAACTGATTTTGGAAGAAAAGAATCTGCCAGATTAAATATTCAATATGTATAAAATGTCCCTATTCTGGAAATAGACACCTAAAAGGAGTTTCATCCATAAAGAGACCAAATCAATGCCAGATTTTAAGGCTCTTAAGGTCAGAATACCAGTCTTGCTTGGAGATAATGTTGCAAGCTACAAATTAAAACATTTGTGATCTGGCACATTGAGAACCCCAGGGCCTTGGGGCATGTTAATAAGCACACACTGCCAGTGCACTATAGGAGCAGTAAGTCATGGATGACCCAGCTCCTATTCTAAGATATCCTCTTAAATTGCTATGCCAGTGAAATGAAGTACTGTTTGGAGAAAAACATAACTTTCAAGATTCAGTTTATTGTTGATGATATTCCTTAAATCCTCCTTTTATTGGTAATCTTCATCCCAATATCAAAGTGGTGTTTCTTCCTACACCATCTCTTTGATTCAACCAATAAATCAAGGAGGTATAGCAATTTTTAAGGCTTATTACCTGAGGAGGACCTTCGTTCAGGCTATTGTTGCTACTGAGAAAGATACTGATGCAATTCTGGAAAGATTACAACATCTATGATGGCATCAAGAACCTTGTTTGGACTTGGGGTAATGTCACCAAGAAGTGTCTGAATGACATGGAAAAAGACACTCAAGAGATTCCACCATGACTTCAAAGAATTTGCCAAAGATGGGGAAGTTGCAAAAATCAACAAGGCTGAAATTGAGATGCCAAACAATTTTAACCTGGGTATGGATGAGAATGACATTGAGGTACCCCTAAAGATAGTGCCTGAGAAAATGTCTAATGAGAAGTTGTTGGAACTGGAGCAGGAATGCCTAGCTCAAAAGGCAAGAGAACATGGACTCCAACATCGAAAGGTTTTAAAACATGGACTCAACACCAAAAGGTTTCCATTATTAGAAAGAAATGTTCATGGTGCATTACCTACTTAAATCTATGACTAAAAAACCCACACATAAAAGTAAACCACCATGGACATATTTCTAAAGAGTAATGAAACCTCTTCAAGAAGAGCCTCAGGCAGGTCCTTCAAGAGGTATTCCAGAAGAAGGCATTGTTATCATAGGAGATGGCAGCTGAAGACCTTCCAGTGGGACAGGATATGGAGGTGGAAAACAGTGATATCCATGATCCTGACCCTGTGGAGGCCTAAGCTGATTTGTATGTTTGTGTTTTGCCTTTAACAAAAAAGTTAAAAAGGCTCTAGCCAGTTTGGCTCAGTGGATAGAGCATTGGCCTGTGGACTGAAGGGTCCCAGGTTTGATTCCGGTCAAGGGCACATGTCCAGGTTGCAGACTTGATCCCCAGTAGGGGGTGTGCAGAAGGCAGCCGATCAATGATTCTCTCTCATCATTGATGTTTCTATTTCTCCCTCTCCCTTCCTCTCTGAAATAAATAAAAATATATTTTTAAAAAAGTTTAAAAAGTAAAAAAAAAAAATTTAATTAACAACAGGAAAAAGCTTATAGAATGAAGATACAAAGAAAAAAATAATTTTGTACAACTGTACAATGTGTTTGTATTTTATGTTTTATCACAAAAGTAAAAAAGTTAAAAAAATTCTATAGTAAAAATTTATAGTAAGCAAAGATGAACTTATTACTGAGTAATAAAAATGATTTTAATAAATGTAGTGTAGACTACATGTACAATATTTACATAAGGTCTACAGGCATGTATGTGCACTAATGTCCTAGACCTTCACACTCACTCACCACTCACTCACTGATCCATCCATAGCAATTTCCACTCTTGTGAGCTTCATTCATGATAAGTGCCCTATACAAGTGTACCTTTTTATTTTCATTTTTTTATACCATACTTTTACCATAACTTTTCTAAGTTTAGGTATGTTTAGATACACAAGTACTTAACATCCTATACAATAAAAGGCTAACATGCAAATCCATCAAATAGCGGAACAACGGGTTGCTATGATGCGCACTGACCACCAGGGAGCACACCACTCAGCCAGAAGCCAGGTTCATGGCTGGTGAGCACAGCAGCAGTGGCGGGAGTCTCTGTCGCCTCTGCAGTAGTGCTAAGGATGTCAGACTGGGCCTAAGCCGTCAGTCGGAGTCGGACATCCCCTGAGGGCTCCTGGACTGTGAGAGGGCACAGGCCGGGCTGAAGGACCCCCCAAGTGCATGAATTTTGTGCACCAGGCCTCAAGCTGTGTTATAATTGCCTACAGTATTTACTACAGTAACATGCTATAGAGGCTTATAGTCTAGGACAGCCTTGGGCAAACTATGGCCCGCAGGCCGGATCCGGCTGTCTATCCGGTTCTCTTGCTCTCCCCTCCGCTCCTTTACTTTGAATTTATATTAGTTCACACAAACACTCCATCCATGCTTTTGTTCCGGCCCTCTGGTCCAGTTTAAGAATCCATTGTGGCCCTCGAGTCAAAAAGTTTGCCCACCCCTGGTCTAGGAGCAATAGGCTATACCTGTGGTCGGCAAACTGCGGCTCGCGAGCCACATGCGACTCTTTGGCCCCTTGAGTGTGGCTCTTCCACAAAATACCATGGCCTGGGCAAGTCTATTTTGAAGAAGTGGCATTAGAAGAAGTTTAAATTTAAAAAATTTGGCTCTCAAAAGAAATTTCAATCGTTGTACTGTTGATATTTGGCTCTGTTGACTAATGAGTTTGCCAACCACAGGGCTATACCATATAGCCTAAGTATGTAGTAGGCTATACCATCTAGGCTTGTGTAAGTGCACTCAGTGGTGTTCACACAACAGCAAAATCACCTAACGAAACATTTCTCAGAACATATCTCCATCATTAATCAACATTACTGTATATACTTCAGTAACTTACATACCAAAATAATGGTATAAGATATTTTGGTTTCTCCAAGTTATTCTAGTTTACTTTGACAAACAGATGTGCATTAGAAATTTTTCTTACTTTTTAAAAATCCATTTAACAACTCTCTATCAAATGCCTTCCTTCTTTAGTGCGAACAAGGTACTTACAGTCTAGTGTGGAGGAAGGAAATGAACAATTAAATTATCAGTTACATATACACTATTTTTTTCACTCACTTAATAATACATGCAAGTATGCCGAAACCAGTTTGGCTCAGTGGATAGAGCGTCAGCCTGCGGACTGAAGGGTCCCGGGTTCGATTCCGGTCAAGGGCATGTACCTTGGTTGCGGGCACATCCCCAGTGGGAGGTGTGCAGGAGGCAGCTGATCGATGTTTCTCTCTCATCGATGTTTCTAGCTCTCTATCACTCTCCCTTCCTCTCTGTATAAAATCAATAAAATATATTTAAAAAAAATACATGCAAGTGGTATTCTAAATGCTGGGAATTAGTAGTGAACAAGACAAGTTCCCTGCCCTCTGGAACTTATGATATGGTGGCAGAAATTAAAAATAAAATAAAGAGCTTTTCCGCCTGCTTCCCACCCCCCTCCCGCCCCCCCAGCGCCGCAGCAAGTCCTAGCCATAGCAATCAGACAAGAAGAAGAGATAAAAGGCACCCAAATTGGAAAGGAGGAAGCAAAACTTTCATTATGATCATTTTTGGGACCTCATCAGCCATGATGAGATGTTCTCCGATAGCTACAGGAAGGTCCGGGAAATCATGGATGGGCTGTGCCTGGAGGAAGAGGGGAAGAAGGTCAGTAGGACAGAAGGTAACATTGATGACTCGCTTATTGGTGGAAATGCCTCCGCTGAAGGCCCTGAGGGTGAAGATACTGAAAGCACAGTAATCACTGGTGCTGATATTGTCATGAACCATCATTTACAGGAAACCAGCTTCACAAAAGAAGCCTACAAGAAGTACATCAAAGATTATATGAAATCAATCACAGGGAAACTTGAAGAACAGAAAGAATAAAGCCTTTTATGACAGGGGCTGCAGAACAAGTCAAGCACATCCTTGCTAATTTCAAAAACTAGCAGTTCTTCATTGGTGAAAACATGAATGCAGATGGCATGGTTGCTCTTCTGGACTACCTGGAGGATGGTGTGACTCCCATGTATGATTTTCTTTAAGGATGGCTTAGAAATGGAAAAATGTTTATAAATTTGGCAATTTGGATCTATCACCTGTCATCGTAACTGGCTGCTGCTCTTCTTCCCTACACCAAGATGAGGACAAATAGGTCTGATGTTATCTTGAGCTCTTCATTTATTTTGACCTTCATTTATTCAGAGTGGAGGTATTGTTTTTAAGAAAAAAACATGTCATGTAGGTTGTCTAAAAATAAAATGCATTTAAACTCAAAAGAAATAAAATAAAATAAAGAGATATGGTAATTATTAAAGGACTCCAATGGCTTCTTATAATCAAAGATAACTCTTAACATCCACAATTCCTTAGAGATGAAGATATAGAGATACCTTTAAGCAGAGTGAACGTCACATTTTTACTATGAATCAGGTCCAGCCTGCAGAGATTCTTCAATTTTACTCACAAGTGTTATTAAAACAGTTCAACTTCCTCCAACTTGCCTTGAAATTTCTAATACAAAGCAGCAGATGGCACCACCATATCATTCACTCCTGCCTGATTTTGATAAATCTTTTTGATTAATTCATACTGACTTAGATCACACACCACAGGAAATCTATTTTCATCTTTTAGTTATCCCATTCCTCTCTTATTCACTGTACAAATATTCCAACAGAGATTTAAGACCCATCATTATTTTACTGGTGAGGAAACAAGTAGAGAAAATTAAATAACACATCTAAAGTCATTCAGTGACAGAATTAAGAACAAGGCAACATGATGCATTTATTAGATAGAACATGGACTCTGAATTTAGAAATTCTGCCAATAACAGATATTTTTTTCCCTTATGCAATTAAATGGTCCTATCTTGTGACTCCCTCTGCCCCCTCCCATTTAAAAATGAATGGAATATACCAGGTGAATTCCTTCCAAATATTTTGTAGGTTTGATTGCTTTTTTTTCTAAATAAAATTATTTATGAAATTCCCAAATATAAAACAAGCAAAATCAGAGATGCTCTAGCCGTATCAATACTGGGAAGTCTAGAGACTTTTCTGTTTGGCCTATCTTGCATCTCATTTTGCTATATTTTCCTTCCTATTAGAGATGATTTTGAGTTAAAGGGCACAGGACAAAAAGAAATATAGCAAATATATTCAATTAACCAAAACATGGATGGCTATAGAGTGACAAAAGCAAATGCAAAGAAGAAGGAGGGGCCACTGTGGGTGGAAGAAAGAAGGATAATGTCACATGTAACTTAAAGCAAACAAACAAATATACATACAAAAAACTTCCCACTTCAAAATAACACCAACCCTTCTTAGTCTACCCCTTGCTTTCCAAAGGCAATGTAAGGACAACTTGGTAAAGTACAGCATAGGAAATATAGTCAATAATATTGTAATAACTATGTAGGATGCCACGTGGGTACTGGAAATAACAGAGAGAACATGTTGTCAAGTATATGATTGTCTAATTGTTATCAGTGAGTGCAATCTGTGTCCTCATCTATTACCGATGGACGTGGAGTTTTTGTGATGTTGCAAGGAAAGGAATTTCCTGAGACTCACACGGGAGGATGAGTGATCTTTATTTCCATGGAATTAAACCACTGGGTTTCCAATGTTGCATTTTCCTATGTTCTGCCATGGAAGAAGTCCAATCTCGTCTTCAGTAGGGTAAGAATTAAGACCACTTCCCGGAGTCTTCGCTCCATACTAAAGCACAGTCCAGTCCAGCATCCTACATGTAGAGTCTGCACGGCTCTACATGCAGACTCTAGGATTACATGGCTATGGAGAGAGAACAGACAACGCATGAGGTGAGTGTGGGTCACAGAGCAAGAGCACCAAAGCACAAGAGCAGAACAAGAGGTGTAAGAGGGGCAACAGAGCGGGTGCTCTTTGTCTGGGGATTACAACCAGGAATGTAATCCATTAACCCTTCAAGATTTCATGTGCTTGCAGTGGCTTCACCACCCATAGCTGATTACCTTTATCCCAGGTTAGACTGACAAGCAAGCATCTTCCCTATGTCACCCCAACTTTGCTGTGCATAAGCCCATCTCCCCTTTTGTTGGATCCATTCCCCTAGTGATCTTCAGGAAATGGACAGGTGGTTTTCTGGGGAGTGTGAAATTGTAGCTTCCTGGTGATGCTGCCCAGATGACCATGCTTATAATGTCTGGCCTCTTATTTTCTCTCTTCCTATCCTATATAATAAAAGCCTAATGTGCAAATTGATCAAACTGCGCAAAGACCAGTGGAACGACTGGTCACTATGATGCGCACTGACCACCAGGGGGCAGATGCTCAATGCAGGAGCTGCCCCCAGCTTGCAGGCCCCAGGCCAGCCAAAGTGGGTGCCAGTGAGGACCCGGTAATCGTCCCGCCGGTCGCCCCACAGAGGGAGGGGACCAGTGTGGCAGTGGGAGGCAGGGCCGGCGAGTGGACATGCCAGGCTGGCCAAGGTGGGTGCCAGTGGCGCGCACCCCATCCCCATCGCCCTGCCGGTTGCCCTGCAGATTGGCCCTGATTGCCAGCCAGGCGTAGGAATCCTACCTATGCATGAATTTTGTGCATTGGGCCTCTAGTTATTAACATTAATAACTAGATAATCATGACAATAACATAACAATTATGCTATACACCAGAAACTAATATAATATAATATTGGAATATAAAAAATAAATATAAAGGAAGAAAGAAAGAAAAAAGGAAGAAAGGAAGACAACTTGGTTGTGATTTGGGACTAGAAATTGGAATTACCTAAAATGTATTTCTTAGTTCATAAGAAGTATAAATATGTTTGTTTTCTGTCCATCTTCCTCATTAGAGAGTATATTGAGGCACTATGCTAGACATCAGACTCAGAATTCCAGTAGAGATAGAATGCTTGTCCTTTTGGAGTTTATGAACTAAATCAGACAATAGAATTTAGTAATTTTAGACTATAATATATAAAGGTACTTGTATATATTTCATACATATAGTATTACTTTTAAAGTATTTCCCATTACTTATATGCATTCTTTTATACATCAACCCAACATATACTTATTGATAACCTACAATGAATCAGAAGCTAGTCTAAGTTCTTCGAAACTAACAGTGACAAAGACAAGCAAGATTCTTAATTCATGGAGCTTACAAACATGTGGATGAGTGAGTCTAATCATAAACAGATGAGATATATCCAAATATTGTAAAGTGCTTTAAAGAAATAACAAACAACTGTATGATATGATTCAGACTGATATGATTCAGGCATCCTGGCTGTATTCTGCTTCAGACTGAGTAATTAAGGAAGACCTGTTGGAGAGGTGATATTTGAACTGAAAACTGATTAGCAAGAAAAATTCCACTAGGCATAATTCTCAAGGCAAAGCACTTCAGCCTATGTGGAAGTCCAAAGTCCCTGAGAAAAAAATAAAATTGGTACGTTCCTGTGATTTAAAAAAAGAAGGCTGGTGTTTGAAGACAGTGAAGGGAAGATGGTTAGGAAAGGAAGCTAAAAAGGTAGGCATTACATCATTTAGATCCTTTTAGGGAAGAGACGCTATTTTGTGCATTGGGCCTCTAGTTACTAACATTAATAACTAGATAATCACGACAATAACATAACAATTATGCTATACACCAGAAACTAATAGAATATAATATTGGAATATAAAAAATAAATATAAAGGAAGAAAGAAAGAAAAAAGGAAGAAAGGAAGACAACTTGGTTGTGATTTGGGACTAGAAATTGGAATTACCTAAAATGTATTTCTTAGTTCATAAGAAGTATAAATATGTTTGTTTTCTGTCCATCTTCCTCATTAGAGAGTATATTGAGGCACTATGCTAGACATCAGACTCAGAATTCCAGTAGAGATAGAATGCTTGTCCTTTTGGAGTTTATAAACTAATCATAAACAGATGAGATATATCCAAGGAACGTACCAATCAGGCCATAAAGTGGTGGTGGTGAATTGTCTGTAGAGAACGAAAAAAATAATAAAGAGTACTAAAAGTCAGTCTGGCCGAAACCGGTTTGGCTCAGTGGATAGAGCGTCGGCCTGCGGACTGAAGGGTCCCGGGTTCGATTCCGGTCAAGGGCATGTACCTTGGTTGCGGGCACATCCCCAGTGGGGGGTGTGCAGGAGGCAGCTGATCGATGTCTCTCTCTCATCGATGTTTCTAACTCTCTATCCCTCTCCTTTCCTCTCTGTAAAAAATCAATAAAATATATTTAAAAAAATAAAAAATAAAAAAATAAAAGTCAGTCTGCTTTTTATTATCACCATTTACCATACTAAACAATGTCAGTGATAAAACATTCCCTGAAAGTATATTTTGTTGGCCAAAGCTTTAAACAATTATTGTGGTTACTGTTAAGTTTTAAAATTGTTTATCTAGTTGTCTATACAGTCAATTCTTGTTATTCATGGCAAAGGTCTATGAAGTCACAGAGAACCCTGAATAACGATTGCTTCCAGTTAGGTTCCTATGAGCATCTGGTCACATTTTGGTCAACAGATTAATATACAAACTTGTTTGGGGAGCAGGCCTAAGCCAGCAGGCGGACATCCGCCAAGGGCTCCCAGACTGGGAGAGGATGCAGGCTGGGCTGAAGGACCCCCTTCAGTGCACAAATTTTGTGCACTGAGCCTCTAGTACAATTATAAATTACTTACCTGACCTTTAAGATGTAAAAATCTACCACCCCAAACTTTCTTCAAGGACCTTAGAGACATCTCTTTGAATGCATTCAGGGAGTTAGGGAGATAACGCTCGCTCTCCCAGCCCCTGTGGAGGATAAGGGTGTGTAACTTCAGTGGAAGCACCACTCAGCTTCAACAGGCACCATTGCTTCCTGTCATAAGGACAGACGTTTCTTTCTCTTCTGGATAAGCATAATTAACAAATCCGAATGATCTAGTCACATGGATTAACTCCCCATAATGCCACTCAGCAACTTTTCCTTAGCACACTCCAGCCTTTAAAAAGTCTCTAGCCTTTTGTTTTGGGGAAGTTGCATGCAGTCCAAGCTGGTCCTCTTCTCTATTTCCTTCAGCAGGAAAGAAAGATTACTGAAGGAAATCCGTCCTCATTGCTTCAATGTTACATGCCTCCTTCATTCTACTTGCTTCAAAGTCTTGTAAATGGGTTGGGTACATCTCTAGTTTCCAGCAATGGTAAGTGTTTTGGGGGGAATTACTATGGCAATTGGAATACAGAAAAAAAAATCAAACATTTAGCATAATATTTCAGTCCCAGAATTCTCTATAATGTTATTAGCAATATAAGTGTATGAAATGGTGAATGAAACAGTGTAGCAAAACAGAAAAGATCATACATTTTCCAGCAAGAGTAGATGTTAGTTTGATTCCTTGCTTCAGTATTTTTACTATCTTCTTAAAACTGAGCAAGGGGCTAAAATTACTGTGCTTTAACTTTTTCATTTAAAAATAGGAAAAATAATACCCATCACATGGTCTTATTGGAAAATTAAGATTGAGTGAGAAAACATACCCACTGGCTAGTACCTAGCTTATAGTAATTGTTCAATAAATAATTACTACTTTGTATTATCAATCTCTAGCAAATCCCAAAGAAATTTGTTTAGTCTGTTGTTATAACAATGTACCTTTTTATAGCATCCTTCGTATACCTATCTGTAGGTTTCCACTATGAGAGAATGAGTGTCTTCATTTATCCTTGTATTCCCAGCTCCTGCCATTTCAAAAGATGGGCATTCAATATGTTTAGTGAATGAGTGAGTACATGAATAAATGAAAACAAAGTAATGATAAAACTAAAGTACCAAAATTGTTTGATAGTTTACATAGGCCAAGCCAATTAATGATGTAAAATTTATTTGTGAAAGTAATGAAAACAGCATAAAATATTAATCTTTTTATGTTTCTTATTTTTGGTCTGAAATAAAGACCTGTCTATGGTTCTGCCTTATAATTTTTTTAAGTCATCAGTCTCAGAAACAGGATCTAAAGATACAAATGGGAACTTACGGCATAGTTTTCATTTCCTGCTTTTGTATAACTGGTTGGACTACTTACTTAAGCTCAACTTGTTAAAGTTCATTAAATGCATATCACATATGACTTGCTTCATAGATCCTCTTTGGTCCACAGGCAATTGTCTTAGAAGAGAGGGAAGAGCTCCCGAATGCTGTGTCAATTGAGAAACTCAATGGAATAATGGCATACCCATCTGAGCTAGAAAATTTGGATGAAGATGGATATACTCAATTACAGTTCAGCTCTCGAGGCATCACCAGGAGACCTGTGTCCTCAGAGAAAGGTATTTTTTTTTCTTTCTGCCTTCCACATTTTCATTCTCATCAACTAAAAAACTTAACCAAGTGGAGAAAATGTGAAAGACTTGTGAATGTAAGGGTTTTATTAATATACACATATATATTATTTTTCAAAAAACTTTTACTTTTTAGAACAGTTTTAGATTTAAAGACAAATTGCAAAGACAGTACAAAGTTCAGAAAACCTTTTAAATATTAACAGGTTAATATTTAAAAGGTTTTCCAAAGTCACTGAAGATAAGGCTTTTCTTGTAGCAACCATTCAGTGACTAATTGTTCATATTTAAATTAATTATGAGGATGATAGAAAGTACTCACAATATCTGTTCTACAGAAATAGATAGGTCAGCAGCAAGGAACTGGTAATAAGTATGATAAGCTGCAAAGATGAAAGAATTTCAATAAGAGTGACTAGTTTGATAGAAGTAAATTGTAAAATGGAGGTCAAGAAAACTGAAAGAAGTGTATACATAAACCATATCAAGATATTAGAGATAAGAAAGAGAAGAATGAAAAGATGGAAGATAGGTGAGAGATAAAAACAAACTTGTGATTTTGTGGTAAAGGCCAAAGGGAAGTTGGAAGTTATAGGATTTAGAATACTGAATCTAATTTTTTATGTGTATGTGGTAAGATCTTGATTTGGATGTTTTTAAAAAACAAAAGAAATTTTTTGTAAACCAGTGAAGAAAAATATATGTGTTAGATGAAAAGGTCCTATTAGTAACACATGAGTCTTAAAGAAAATGTGAAAGAAGTGGAATGTGGAGAAGAGCATTAAAAGATCTTTTTCTTCCATTTAGTCTCCTCTATAATTCTCCTATTTGACAATTCTCTATTTGAAGTGCTCTTAATTGATTGTTCTTATTCAGAGGCAAAACTATATTCTTGGAGTGGTGATGCTGACATAAAATAAGTTCCCTATTATCAAGAAAAAGATTATTCAAGGGGATTGACATCAGAATTTGCTCTCTTCTGCTTTCTGGTCATTCACGTTGCACAATTATTTTGCTCTCACCACTTACACAATTCTTTCTTTGGGCAACCTGTTGGGGAAGAGTGGAAAAACTGGATGATGCAAGAGGTAGGGAGGTGGGTGTGTGTTCATGCATATGTATAGAAACACAGTGAGTTACCTATAATCTGCCAGTAGTCTCTAAACTAGGTGCTTTTCCATGTGTTAGCTTGCTTAATTTCCACAATAATTCTTTGAAATAGTATTACCTCATTTTTCACAAACAGAAATTTTTTGAAAAAATAAGTAATTTGCCCAAAGTCATGCAACACCTACATAAAAAGGGAAGATCACCTGTAGTAATCACTATTATTTCCCCTACATGAAGCTGTCTCTTCTAAGAATGAGTGGGATTTCAGGAATCCTGGTAATGTCAAGACTTATAGACATCAATGTGGAACTGAAATTAGGAGTGCATAGTTATAAAGGCACTGTGCTCAAATTACAATTCCAGAATCCAAAGAGCTATGCTAAAGGTAATCAGAATATCAGTGATCAATGATTCACTTCAGAATTTGCCAGATTTGGATGAATTGTAGAATTGAAGTGTACCATGATCCATCATCCTATTTCTTTTTTTAAAAATATGTTTCTGCCCTAGCCAGTTTTGCTCAATGGTTAGAGTATCAGCCTGCAGACTGAATCCTTCCGGGTTCAATTCCAGTCAAGGGCACATGCCTGAGTTGTGGGCACGATCCCCAGTGTGGAGTATGAAGGAGGCAGTCAATCAATGATTCTCTTTCATCATTGATATTTCTATCTCTCCTGCTCCCTTCCTCTCTGAAATCAGTAAAAATATATATAAAAAATAAATAAAATAAAATATGTTTCTATTGATTTCAGGGAGAGGAAAGCAGAGGAAGAGAGAGATAAAAACATCAATGATGAAAAAGAATCATCTATTGCCTGCCTGCTGCATGCCCTCTACTGGGGATCGAGCCCACAACCAGGAGGCATTTGCCTTGACTGGGAATCGAACCGTGATCTCCTGGTTCATAGGTTGACACTCAACCACTGAGTCACACTGGCCAGGCATCTTATTTCTTCATTCAATCCCTGTTCCCTCTGTCTCCATCAGGACCTTGTGCTGCATCTCTTCCTTGGCGTTCCATTGCTGTGACTTTGGGAAGCCTATGCTTGGTAATACTGGTGATAGCTATAGTCCTGGGTACTATGGGTGAGTACTACTGTAGAAGATTAACAGCAACATATATTTAACAAGCATTTATAATGCGCCAGACATTCTTTTAAAAGCTTGACATGCATAATGTAATTTAGTCTATATATATGAACCCTATTCAATTGGTGCTATTAATTCTCATTTTATTTATAAGGAAAGTAAGAGTCTGGGAGGCTATTTTACTTTTTAAGGATCATAAACTAGTTAGTGGTAGGACCATGATTAGGAATTTAGGCAATGTGTCTAAAAAAATTCATATTCTGAACTACATTGCTCCACTATCTTCCTGGTTTCAAAGCTATGGAATTTCTGGAATAAACTAATGGAAGGAAACCATGGAAGTGAAGAAGAAAGTACAAAGTGGTGCTATCTTTCTAATAAAATAAATTCCCTAACAAGACTACAAGCTATTCTGATATCTCATGATTTAAGAAAACTGTTTTATACCTCATCTTTAATAGAAATGCCTTTGGGTAATAGCAGAAATTACCTGAGGCACTTACTAAGTACTTAGTAGATATTTTGTAATGGATGAATAAATCTCCTTAGATTTTATATCTCATGCATTCTATTGTCAATAAAGTACTATTTTGCCTTCAGAGAGTCTTTATTAGATTATTTAATTATCAAATGTTTATTGAGTACAGCCTACATTATAGGTACTGGGCAGGTTCTCAGGGAGCTCTCATTTTTAAAATGTAAAAAAAAAAGATAGAAGATTTATTATTATTTCAAATTTATCATGGCTCCAATTGACTTTATTCTATGTGCTTCTTGCTTTCTCCTTAATACTCTTTCTTCTTCTCTGCTTCATTTTTCCTCTTTTTACTGTACTATCTTCATGGAAGTTGTTTTCCTCCCACCTATTTAATCTACCATCTATTTATCTATCAGCTATCAGTCTTTACCTCTGCATCAGCAATGTGTTACCTGTTTATCATTAATAAAAAACGTATCTCTTTCCCTGGATGGTATGGCTCAGTTGGTTGAAGTGCCATCCCATGCACCAGAGAATCACGGTTGGTTCCCAGTCAGAGTACAGGCCCAGATTGCAGGTTCCATTCCTTGTCTGGGCATGTGTGGGAGGCAAATGATAAATGCTTCTTGCATCAATGTTTCTCTCTCTCTCTCTCTCTCTCCCTCTCCCTCTTCCTTCCTTTCTTTCTAAAGTCAGTAAAACAAACAAACAAAAACAAAAACCCATATCCTTGGGTGATGATTAAAGAAAAAAAGTATCTCTCTGGCCATCAGCAGTCTGCTGTCTATATCTACAAATCTGTCTCTATTTTACTTGTTCATGTATTTTGTTCTTTAGATACCATATATACTGTAAGTGGAATCATATGGTATTGGTCTTTCTCTGTCTGACTTACATCACTTAGCGTAATATCTTCTAAGATTTCATTCTTTTTATGGCTTAGTAATATTTCATATATATATATATATATATATATATATATATATATATATATCACAACTTTTTTGCCCACTTTTCTATTTATAGTTGGTTGGATTGTTTCCATATCTTGGCTATTGTAAATAAGACTGCAGTGAACATGGGATGCATATATTCTTTAGAATTAGTCTTTATATTACAACAAAAATACGGATTCTGGAGTTTAAATTTTCAAACATAGTAGAATGATCCTTTTGTCACTATTGTTGGCATATGAAGGTATTTGGAGATCCAATTCAGGAAGCAACTCATTGAAGAATGACAATTTCCCATCAAGAAATAAAGAGAACCACAATCAACCCACACAATCATCTTTGGAACAGAGTGTGGATTCTCCCAAGGCTCTCACAACCACAGGCAAGGGCAAAGTTAAATGATTAATGGAATTCTTGATTCAGGAGGGTTAATTATTGGTGTTATGGCCTGGAAGGGTTGGGGAAGAGAAAACTTTTACATACAGTGATTGTGCATTCAAAGAAAGCACACATCAGTATTATCTCAGTCCAAAATGTCCCTGTTATATATACAATGAAGTTATATCATAAAAATCCATGTACTTGGCTGAACTGTTCTAAGTTGGATTTTTCTTTTCCAAATCAGTAACTAATTTATCCCTGTCTATGTGTTTAAGCCTACAGGAGATTTTATAATTTGAAATATATTATTTGCCTTTGGGGAACTGACATTTTACAGTGATATAGTAAGAATAAAAAATACCACATCAGAAAGGAAAAAAGGAAGAGATAAAGAAAAGAAGGAAACATGTTAGCGAGAATTAAGAGGCTAAATGACACACATATAGAAGGGATAGACCTCATAGATATGTTCCTGAAAACTCTAGTTAAATAATTTTTATCATACAATTTCACTACAATTTTATATACACTTGATCTTCAAATTGTATCATAATTAAATATGACAACACTTTTACTTCAATTTTCCATCTGTGTACACATCCTTCCTCATGATTTGTACTAAGTAGCTAATAATACGAAACATCAATAATCTGTATTGTGAATAACTGTTCTTATACTTTTTTCATTTGGAAAATTGCCTTCTGAAATGGATCTCATACCTGTAAAAAAGATAACATGAAATTACCATATACCTCAATGATTTATTTTGAGTTGATTTATTTTAAGAATTACAAAGAAAGGGAGTTCCCAGCTGAATTTAAAGGAATGATGGACAAGAAAGAAAGGAAGGCTGACTGTCTAAAACACTTTTATAATTAATTCATTTTTAAATTTTAAATGAATGGGGACATTTTAAGATGGCCTATTTTGTAAAGTCATATTCTTATAGTTTGAATTGAAATGGAAATATTTTAATGGTGATTCATTAATTATTTATTGTGTCCTCAGGATGCATGGTGCTTGCACCACATCATAGTTATCTTCTCTTTCCAGGAGTTCTTTCCAGCTCTTGTCCCCCTAACTGGATTGCACATGAAAATAGCTGTTACCTATTTCGCACATCACTGAATTTCTGGAATGAAAGTAAAAGACAGTGCTCTCAACTGGACTCTTATCTCCTGAAGATAGATAGTTCAAAAGAATTGGTAAGTGTAGATTTCAGTTATAGTTATCTGTAGTCTATACTGAGCAGAAAAATAGAGATAGATTCCAGGTAATGATAATCTTCCTTAAGAAAAACTGATATTGGAGGAGAACCAAGATGGCAGCATAAGTAAACACCTATACTTGCTGCCTCTCACAACCACATCAGAATTACAACTAAAAGGCAGAACAACTACCACCCAGAACTGCGGGAAAGCTGGCTGAGTGGAAGTTCCACAGCTAGAGAGGTGAACAAAGCACATTGAGACTGGTAAGAGGTGCGGAGACACAGAAAGTGCTGGCACCTGGATATGCTGCTCTTTTAATCACGAGGGAGATACAAGCTCCCACTTTCTCTGAACTCCAGTTCCAGGTGAGACTCTAAGGCAGGGTGGGCAAACTTTTTGACTCGAGGGCCACAATGGATTCTTAAACTGGACCGGAGGGCCGGAACAAAAGCATGGATGGAGTGTTTGTGTGAACTAATATAAATTCAAAGTAAAGGAGCAGAGGGGAGAGCAAGAGAACCGGATAGAACAGCCGGATTTGGCCCGCAGGCCGTAGTTTGCCCAAGGCTGCTCTAGGGGACCCAGACACATATGGGGAGAAACTGGACTGTCTGGCATTGGGACAGGAATGTGAGGGCAGCTTTCTTCCAGAGGTACTCGTAGTGATCATTGTTTCAGCAAAGGGGCGCGGGACATGGAGACCCGGGGACCTCTCCAGTGCAGGGCTGACTGGCAGCCATTGCTGTTTGCTCCACCCTCCTGATTCCCAGAGACCCTGCCACACCCAATTTACAACCCCACTCAATCTATGGGCGTTGGCTTTTGCATATGAATGGCCTGTCCTTTCTCCACCTAAAACCTGTCAAACTGCAGCTGAAGAAGGCCCAAGGCCTGGCAGCAGCAGCTGGCCTTGCTTCACAGCTGGGCCTCATCTGGGCACTTCCAAACCCCATACAAAGAGGAGGAATCTGCAGATGTCTCTGTAGCTCCTGCTGAGTGGCCCCAGACAGTGGCTGACCTTGCACCTCCTTGGAGATCCAAGAGCCAGTGTACCCAGTGGTCAGAGTGAGACCATATTGAATTACAACTCTTCACATCCATAAGAGATGCACTCAAGGGGCAGACTCAGTGAGCACCAAAGCCCCACTGAAGCAAGTTCTGCCCCATAAGGGTGTCTCCTGTGCAACAGGTCTTCCAGTGTAGACACAGCTGGTCCTCACAGCCAATTGGCCTGAAGGTCAATTCCTCCCAGTGATACCAACAGCAATCAAAGGTTAACTACAACTAAACTGTGAAAACAGCCCACAAAGGGGTGCACCAAGAGCGTCCACCTCAGGTGACTGGGGAGGCTGAACCTCTGGGTCCTATAGGACACCTAGTACACAAGGCCACTCTATCAACTCAAGGAGACTTAGCAGCTACCCAGTACATAGAAATAAACACAGGGAAGCAACCAAAATGCAGAGACAAAGAAACAAGTCACAAATGAAAGAAATGGAGGAAAGCAGACTATGGGATATAGAGTTCAAAACCACAGTTATAAGGTTACTCAAGAATCTTCTAGAAACCTCTGAGAAATTTCATATCCTCTGAGACCCTCAAGGATATGAAAAAGGACCAATCAGAAATTAAGTATACACTGACTGAAATAAAGAATAATATACAGAGATTCAACAGCAGACTAGAGGATCCCAAGAATCAAGTCAAAGATTTGAAATACGAAGAAGCAAAAAACACCCAACCGGAAAAGCAAAAAGAAAAAAGAATCCAAAAATGTGAAGATAGTGTAAGAAGCCTCTGGGACAACTTCAAGGGTACCAACATCCGAATTATGGGGGCACCAGAAGAAGAGAGAGAGCAAGATATTGAAAACCTATTTGAAGAAATAATGACAGAGAACTTCCCCTACCACTTACAAGTCCAGGAAGCACAGAGAACCCCAAATAAGAGGAATCCAAAGAGGACCACACCAAGACACATCATAATTAAAATGCCAAGGGCAAAAGACAAAGAGATCAACAAGTGAACCTAAAAATCAAATGAATAAAAAACCTGATGCACAGAACAGGCTGGTGAATGTAATAGAATCAGGGGCATTGAAAGGGAGCAGACTGACAATTCTCAGGGGGAAGGGGTTGTGAGAGGTGTGGGAAGAGATTGGACAAAGAGCTTATACCTATAGACGAGGTCAGTTGGGAGAGGGGGTGGCCTGGAGTGGGGTGGGAACCAGGTGGAGGGAGCTATGGAGGGATAAAAGAGGAACATCTGTAATAATCTGAACAATAAAGATTTAAATTAAATTAAATAAAAGCAATAAAAGGTGATATTTATTATTCTCCATAATTATAGTAATAGCATGCATTAAGTGGGTAATGTTTATAATTTATGCTTTTAATTTTAATTAATTAATTAAAAAATAAGCACATTGTATTTTAAAACAAATCCTTCTGAATACACTGCAAATTTGCATGACTATCATAATCAGGCAACTACTTATTTTCGTGGGTTTGGATTTCAATTTTTAAATTTGGTGATAGAACATTATTCCCCCTGTCATCATAATTATCAAGAAAAATAGCTGCAATGATAATATACATTTATATATCATTTACTCCTTAAAATATACTGGAAAAGGCAAAATAGGTGAAAAAAGTAAACTTGATATTGCAATGCTCATGTAATTTGTAAGAAAAAAGAAACAACATCTGTTAAAAGTTAAACACTTGGGCCCTAACTGGGTGTCTCAGTTGGTTGGAGCATCCTCCTGTACATTAAAAAGGTTGCGAGCTCGAAATGGGAAAAAAAAAATAGATACAGAGGCAAAGAAGCATTGAACATACTGTCAGACTACAGCGGGAAGGCAGGGGAGGTGGGGCGGGGAGGGGCTGTAAGAGATCAACCGAAGGACTTGTATGCATGCATATAAGCATAACCAATGGATACCAGACACTGGGGGCGGGGACAGGTAAAGGCATGTACTGGGGGGTAGGGGAGGCTGGGGGGAGGTCAATGGGAGAAAAAAAAAGGAGACATAAAAAAACAAAACAAACAAACAAACAAAAAAAACCACAAATATTTTTCAATATGCTGTTGACCTTTGAGAAACACTGGTTTGAATTGTGTGGGTCCACTTATAAGTGGATATTTTTCAATAAATATGTATGGTATTGTAAAAAAAAAAAAAAAAAAAAAAAATAAAGGTTGCGAGCTCATTTCCTGGTCAGGGTACATAGCTAGGTTGCAAGTTTGATCTCTGGTCATGGTGTATATGGGAGGGAACTGATCAATGTTTCTCTCTCTCTCTTCTTCTCTAAAATCAATAAAAAATATCACTGGGTAAGGATTTTTTAAAAAGCTAAATGTTTGGTATTGGCAACAAATGTGATAGGAATTCAGAAGTGGAACTTACAATTCATCATGAATGAAGTTTAGGACTAAGATGGCCTATAAGAAGGGTCAGTAATCAGGAAACATTCTACACTATGAATCTAAACAGTTCTTTGAGTGGGAAATTAAATAAAATGACTGAAGAAATGAAATATGCCTTTTGAGACACTAAGTGGCACTCAAGAATTGGCACTTCTCTCGAAGTTGATGGCAGTGTACACAAGCATCCTTCACCAAAGTGATTCACGGTGTCTATAAGAGCATCTCTGTCTCTTCTCTGTCTTTCTGTCTCTATTATCTCTGTTTATCTCTCTCTTCTTGATGTGTATTTGTGTTTATGTTTCCCTACAGGAATTTATAGAAAAGCAAGTGTCTTCCCAACCTGCTAACTCATTTTGGATAGGGCTCTCTCGCCCTCAGGCTGAAGGACCATGGCTCTGGGAGGATGGCTCAAAGTTTTCTCCTAACTTGTAAGTATCTAGAGAGACAAATTCTCATACCCTTTCTTAGAAAGGGAAGAACATATCAAGCAGTTAAGAATCTGATTTGCCTCTTCCACCCAGTTCCCATCCCATCCCAGGCCTTTACCACCCTATTTTCTGTGTCCATGGGCATGCATATCTATATATATAAAAGGCTAATATGCAAAGTGTCCCCTCGGGAGTTCAACCAGGAGACCGGGAGTCTATGATGTGCACTGACCACCAGGAGTCAGCACAGAATGAAGGAAGGCCCCGGCCTGCAACTGGTAGCCAGCAGCCGGCAGCTGGGGAAGGAAGGCCCCAATTGGCCCTGATCACTGGCCAGACCTAGGGACCCTACCTGTGCATGAATTTCATGCACCGGGCCTCTAGTATGCATATACGTTCTTTAGTTAATCTCTTTCTTCCACCCCCACTTCCCTCTGAGAGATTACAGATATAAATTAAATCTTATGGTATTTGTCTTTCTCTGTCTGACTTATTTTACTTAGCATAATATGCTCAAGGTCCATCCATGTTGTCACAACTTATAAGATTTCAATTTTTTTATGACCAAGTAATATTCTATTGGATGTATGTACCACCTCTTTTTCATCTTATCATCTGTTGATGGGCACTTGGGTTGCTTCAATATCTTGGTTATTGTAAATAACACTGCAATGCACATGGGGGTGCATATATCTTTTGGAATTAGTGTTTTGGATTTCTTTGAATAAATTCCCATAAGTAGAATTGCTGGGTTATAAGGTAGTTCTATTTTTTAAAATATATTTTTATAGATTTCAGAGAGGAAGGGTGAGGGATAGAGAGATAGAAACATCAATGATGGGAGAGAATCACTGGACACTTACTTCCCACATGCCCCACACTGGGGATTGAACCCACAACCTGGACATGTGCCCTGAAAGGGAATTAAACCATGACCTCCTGATTCATAGGTCAATGCTCAACCATTGAGCAACACTAGCAGGGAATAAGGTAGTTCTATTTTTAATTTTTGAGGAATCTCCATACTCTTCTCCATAGTGGCTGCACCAATTTGCATTCCCACCAACAGTGCACAAGGGGTCTCTTCCCTCCATATCCTCATCAACTCTTGTTGTTTGTTGATTATTGATGATAGCTATTCTGACAGGTGTGAAGTGGTATCTCATAGTGGTTTTAATTGCATTTCTCTGATGGTTAGTGATTTTGAGCATCTTTTCATATGTCTATTAGCCATCTGTATGTTCTCTTTGGAGAAATGTGTATTCAGGTCCTCTGCCCATTTTTTTTTTGTATTGTTTGCTTTTTTTATTAAGTTGTATGAGTTCTTTATAAATTTTGGATATTTACCACTTACCAGATATATCATTGGCAAATACCTTCTTGGGATTAGTAAATTGCCTTTTCATTTTCTTGATTTTTTTTTTTCTGTGTAAAGACTTTTTTTAGTTTAATGTAATCCCATTTGTTTATTCTTTCTTTTGTCCCCCTTGCCTGCGGAGATATCCTATATAATAAAAGCCTAATATGCTAAGTGTCTGGTTGGCTGGTTGGCTGGTCAACCAATCAAAGCGTAATATGCTAATGATATGCTAAGGCTACTCAACCACTCACTATGACGTGCACTGACCATCAGGGGGCAGATGCTCTGACCGGTAGATTAGCTTGCTTCTGGGGTCTGGCCGATCAGGACTGAACAAGACGGGCTGGACATGCCTTGGAACCCTCCCACAATCCCTCCCTGGCTGGCCAACCTCCCATGTCCCTCCCTGGCCCCGATTGTGCACCAGTGGGGTCCCTCATCCTGGCCTGTACCCTCTCGCAATCCAGGACCCCTCAGGGGATGTCAGAGAGCTGGTTTCAGCCCAATCCCGCAGGCCAGGCCGAGGGACCCCACTGGTGCACAAATTCGTGCACCGGGCCTCTCATATTAGAAATAATGCTCTCTTATTAAAATCAAAAGAGGGGTTCCAAATTAATATTTGGATACATTACTATGCCTTGGTTTTCTGGGTGGCTGTAATTTAATCTAGGTATGTCCATATCCAAAAAACAACAACAACAACAACAAAAAAAAACAAAAAAACTTTTGGATGTCAAGTAAGATTTTGGTCAGAATTCTCCCAAAGGCCTTGATAAAAATTGTTTCATGCCCTTAGCCTAGTCCTTTTTACAGAAGAATTCTCTCAATCCTCCAAGCACAAGGCCAAGGGGAGATAGATAGGCAAGATGAAGAATATCAGATTATAATTTTTACCCTGAGGCTCAGTGATGTCCTTGTAGCTTGAGTAATTAGTACTGCTCCTTCAGGAGACTGAAGAGCAAATAGAACAGAGCCATACTTCCACTTACCCATGGTAGTTAATGTAATTGTCTGACATTGTATTCTTTTTTTTTTTAAATTGTATTCTAATATAATTCTGCTTTTAGGATGCATTGAAATATATAGTTGTTTTTTCTCCCCTTCTTTAAATGGCCTTTGCTATCTCTGATTCCTCATTCAGTTCTAGATCCCTTTCAGCAATAACTATTCTACTTGGTCTACTCACTAATACACCCAATAATAATTTCACTAAACTGTTGCTTTATTTGATAAATATACTTCTAGGAAAGAGTTTGAGAGATAAGCAAAGAACTGCCTATAGAATATTAATTGTTTTGTCTGAAGCTTTATTTAATTTTATGCAAGTAGTACTATTTCTTAAAATCATAAGCAGACCTTTAGAAAAATTAAATAAAACAAATAAAAACAATAACACATAAGCAGACCCAGTACCCATCAATAGGTGAAGGGATAAAAAAGCCGCCATAGGCCCCTAGCTGGTTTGGCTCAGTGGATAGAGCATCAGTCTGAATGGTTGTGGGTTCGATCCCTTAGCCCTGGCCCAGGCATATGCAGGAGGCAACCAATTGTCATCTCTCTCTCACATCAATGCTTCTTGCTCTCTGTCTCCCCCTCTCCCTTCCATTCTCTCTAAAAATCAATGGAAAATATCCTCGGGTGAAGATTAACAACAAAAAGCTGTGGTATATTTACACAATAGAATACTAGTCTGCCATACAAAAGAAGGAAATCTTACTTTTTGTGACAGCATGAATGGACCTGTAGAGTACTGTGCTAAGTGAAATAAACTTGTCAGAAAAAGACAAATACCATATGAGTGCATTCATATGTGGAATCTAATGAACAAAATAAACTAACAAACAAAATAGAAGCAGACTCATAGATAATGAGAACAAACTGACAGCTGTCAGAGGTGAGGGGGGTTGGGGAGCTGGGTGAAAAAGGTTAAGGGATTAAACAAAATAAAACAAACAAATAAAGGGGGTGGGGAGAGGTGGAAGAAGGCAAAAGGGGAGATAAATGGTGGTGGAAAGAAACGACTTTGGGTGGTGAGTGCACAATGCAGTATGCAGCTGATGTTTTATGGAATTGTACACTTGCAACCTGTATGCTTTCATTAACCAATGTGACCCCAATAAATTCAATTAAAAAAACATTTTTAATCACTTTTATACCTTAACTAGGGGCCTGGTGCACGAATTCATATGCATGGGTGGGGTCCCTTGGCCTGGCTGGTGGTCAAGGTCTACTGGGGGCTGGCTGGCCGTGGGAAGGGCTGTGGGAGGATGGCTGGTCGGGTGGGGTGAAGGGCCATGGGAGGTTGGCTGTGGGAGTGCACTGACCACCAGCAGGCAGCTCCTGTGTTGAGCGTCTGCCCCCTGGTGGTCAGTGCACATCATAGCAACTGGTTGACCAGTTGTTCTGATCATTCTGGTTGTTCAGTTGTAATGGTTCCTTAGGGTTTTATATAGAGAGATAATGAAGGATATGTTACCATTTGAGAACTAATACAATCTAAATTCAAGTCTCCTTTTCCAATAAATGTAGACACTTAAGAACTCTTTTTACTAATATCCTCAAAGATTTATTTTAGCATTGTGTGAATAGTAGTCTGTATTCTTTATGTTTGTTCTAATTATCTCATTGCATTTTATTTTAATAGGTTTCAAATCAGAAGCACAGCTACCCAGGAAAACTCATCCCACAATTGTGTATGGATTCACATGTCAATAATTTATGACCAGCTTTGTAGTGTGCCCTCATATAGTATTTGTGAGAAGAAGTTGTCAATATAATGATGTGGGTGTTGACATGGGGGAGCAGAGTGAAGTATATAAGACTAGAGGCCCAGTGTGTGAAATCATGTGCGGGTAGGGTCTCTAGGCCTAGCCTGTGATCAGGGCTATCTTCGTCCCACTTGCCAGTCCCCAGTCCTGCCCCGCCATTTCCACCCACCCCGGGTCTCGGTTGGCCGGGCGATCAATCTGAGCCTGCGGGCTGGGGCAGGGACCAAGAGGTCTGCCTTCTGCCTGCTCGCCAGTCCTCAGTCCTGCCCTGCCACCACCCATCCCAGTTCCCCATTGGCCATCCAGTGATCTGAGCTTGCCAGCTAGAGGGAGGGACTGAGAGGTGGTCAATGCACCTCATAGCGACTGGTCAATCAGTTGTTCCGGTCATTACACTGTTATGGTTGCTGGTCTTTTATTGTATAGAGTAGTAAGGAGGGAAGGAAACAAAACACAAATGACAGGTATTTGAGGTCAAAATAAATGCTGGAAATATCTAAAGAGCTCAGCCAACTTTAATCTTAGCTGAGAGACAGGATGGAAAGACTGTGATTTCAGTACGTTAACTCAATTGGTAGTCTAGTATTATGTTCTAATGGAGCTAGTATAGCATAACTTGAATTTTTATTCTACAATTGACCTGACATTTACCTGGGATTAATCAGAATTCCTTGGTGTTTCACGAGATCTTAATTTCTGGCATAACAAAGTAATTCTTATCCTTAAAAAGTGCCACTGGAGTATACATGGGGTGTTTCTGCTATTTGTTCCTCCATGTTTAGCAGTGCATCATCAGACACAGGTCAAAGGCACAATATAATTCTGAATAGCTAAATAAAAAAATAAAAAATAGCTTTACTATAATCAGAGCTATTTTTTATTTTGTTCATCAATATGATCATAATTGTGACCAAAACTTCCATAAAAAGTGGGAATTCTAATTTTTTCCTTTTCAATTAAATAGCCCAGAAAATATGTCTGCCACATCTCTGATTAATAAGATCTCCTGTAATGTGTAATTGTAGAGAAACTGCTCTTAAAATAAAGCTTTCTCCTTTTTTGGTTGTTTAGTCACATTTTTAAAAATTTAATACTTTTATTTTTCAATTACAGTTGACAACCAATATTATTTTATATTAGTTTCAGGTGTACACCATGGTGGTAAATATTTATATACTTTACCAAATCATCCCACTGGTAATCCTATACCCACCTGGAACCATACATAGTTATTACAATATTATTGACTCTATTTCCTATGCTGTACTCTACATCTCCAGGATTATTTTGTAATTATTAATTTGTACTTACTAATCCTTCACCTTTTTCACCCAGCCCTCTACCCCCCTTCCCAAGTGTCAACCATCAGTCTGTTCTCTGTATGTATGAGCCTATTTCTGTTTTGTTTGTTTATTTTGTGCTTTTGATTAAACATACAAATAAAATAATTTGGTATTAGTATTTCTCTGTCTGACTTATTTCACTTAACATAATACCCTCAAGGTCCATCCCTATTGTCTCAAATGGTAAGATTTCATTTTTTATAGCCAAGTAATATTCCATTGTATATGTACAACCTCTTTTTCATCCAACCATCTATTGATGGACACTTAGGTTGCTTCCATAACTTGGTTATTGTAAATAATGCTTCAATGCACATAAGGGTGCATATATCTTTTGGAATTAGTGTTTTGGATTTCTTTGAATAAATTCCCAAAAGTAGAATTTCTGGGTCATAATGTAATTTATTATTTTTTAAATATATTTTTATAGATTTCAGAGAGGAAGGGAGAGGGAGAGAAAGATAGAGACATCAATGATGAGAGAGAATCATTGATCAGCTGCCTCCTGCATGCCCCTGACTGGGGATTGAGCCTGCAACCCAGGCATGTGCCCTTGACCAGAATCAAACCCAGGACCCTTCAGTCCACAGGCCAAAACTCTATCCACTGAGCCAAACCAGCTAGGGCAAGGTAGTTCTATTTTTAATTTTTGAGGAATCTCCATACTGTTTTCCACAGTGGCTGCACCAGTTTGCATTCCCACCACCAGTCCCTTCCCTCCACATCCTCACCAACACTTGCTGTTTGTTGATTATTGATTATAGCCATTATGACAGGTGGTATCTCATGGTGGTTTTAATTTGCATTTCTCTGATGGTTAGTGATTTTGAGCATCTTCTCATATGTCTATTAGCCATCTGTATATCCTCCTTAGAGAAATGTGTATTCAGGTCCTCTGTCCATTTATTTGTATTGTTTGCTTTTTTATTAAGTTGTATGAGTTCTTTATAAATTTTTGATATTAACCCCTTATCATTGGCAAATATTTTCTCAGGATTAGTACGTTGTCTTTTCATTTTCTTGATGTTTGTTTTTACTGTGCAAAAACTTTTTTAGTTTGATATAGTCCCATTTGCTTATTCTTTTTTGTTTGTTTCCCTTGTCTGTGGAGATATACCAGAAAATATATTACTAAGAGCAATGCTATACAGTTTACTGCCTATATTTTTTCTAGGAGTCTTATGATTTGGGGGTTTACATTTAAGTCTTTAATCCATTTTGAGTTTTGTCTTTTATATGTTGTAAGAACGTGGCCTAATTTCATTTTATATTTTGCATGTATGTGTCCAATTTTCTCAACACTATTGAAAAAACTGTCTTTAGTCCATTGTATATTTTGATCTGTTGTCATAGATTAATTGACCACATAGACATGAGTTTATTTCCAGGCTCTCTAGTCTGTTCCATCAATCTCAGTCTGTTTTTATGCCAGCATCATGCTGCTTTGATTACTATAGCCTTGTAGTATAGTTTGCTATGAAGTAGCATGATATCTACAACTTCTGTTGTTCTTTCTCAAGATTGCTTTGGCTATTCAGGATTTTTTTGTGGTTTCATATAAATTTTAGAATTATTTCTTCTAGATCCATGAAAAATGTCTTTGGTATTTTTTTAAGGAATATAAAACTATTTATTAACCACTGTCCACCAGTACTTACAATAAAGTAAACAATATACAGTTGGGTAACTTTCTGTTTAATACAAAGCTATTGTTTTTCCTGGCTTTTGTTGAACCAGTACCCCAAATACTGAGACTGAACCTACATGTAAGGACTGAGTTGGAGTAAAGAGAAAACATGCAGATCAAGAGTTTAGATTACAAAAAGTTTGTTCACCCATTTATTCCAGCAGCTCCTACATTGCCAGGGTCTCTAACAATCTGATTAGGTATCCATGAATAAAGTCTTACACATTCCATGACCCTAATTTTTTAGTCAATATAGCACAGGGATTTCAACTTCTTGTAAAGGAACATTTTACGAAGTGAAACCTTTAAATAAGTATTGCTTACCTAATTAAAACACATCAGGGTTTGCCTTGTTTTCTCATTTGAGTGAGGAGGTTATTGGCAGTGATAAAATTTTCCTTTCAGGGGTTTTGCAAATAAACTTGCATTTATGATTGTAGATATGGATTCTGATATGCCTACTTTAAATTGTCCAGTTTAAACTGCTTACACTATATTTAAGCTGCCCAATTAATTACAAATGATCTAATTTCAAAGGTTAAAAGCTTCAGGAAAAATTTCAATTTAACTTCAAATGATTTTTTTTCTTAGGTTGCTGAAAATGATGGCAGCTCAGAAACATGAGCTTATCTATGGCTGTGAAATGGTTTTGTTTTGGTAAAGAAGAAAGAAAGAAAGAAAGAAAGAAAGAAAGAAAGAAAGAAAGAAAGAAAGAAAGAAAGAAAGAAAGAAAGAAAGAAAGAAAGAAAGAAAAGAAATCCATTTACATATGTATACACACCTACCCCCCCCTTAAGCCCCCCAATAAACAAAACCCACAATGATCCTTAGGCACATACAAATTCTGACTGAGTAACGACTATGGAGATTTCCCCCAACATTTAGAAAAGCTTCTCTAATACAGAGGAAAAAATACAACAACATGGTATCAAATGTTCTTTTCTGATAAAGGAAGCAACTACAGAAAAAGCTTTTGTGCAAAGTAACCAGTGCCATAGATGCAACCCCCAAACAACTCCCCAGCACTACTTCAAAACAAACATATCAAACTTGATTTTCATTATAATGTAGTTCTTTCTTCACACTAATAGCCAAACCGGTTAGGGCTAATAAAATAAAATAAAATAAAATAAAATAAAAAAGACCCAGATTTTATATATATGTATAAATATATATAAAAAGCAATGCAAACAATTATTGGGTTTTGTCTTCTGGACAAGAATGCCAAGTTAGTGTTTCTTCATAGAAAGCAATTACAATTTGAGGACACTTCATATTTGCCTCTTTTGCCAGCACTAAATCAGCCTCATCTGAATCTTTCCATTTCATGAAAAACATTAACTCTCCACTGCTGTCTGTGGCACCAATTATTCGTTCAGGATCAAGACCTCTGGTAAAGCCTCTTGGTTTATCAGCAGCATCTCTTTTCTTCTTTGATTTGCTATCATCAGATTCACTGTCAGATAAAGACTTTCTTTTTGTACCATCTTTTTCTTTACCTGCTTTTTGAGAATTAAGAAATGCTTCAATTAACTCTGGACAATCTAAATTTTCTTCAGGTTCCCAAGTATTGTCGATGTTATAGAAGACAGGAGACAAACCAAGCAACACTTAGAGAAATGGAGTTACACAGCTTTATTATGCCAGCGGACTCAGAGGAGGTTACCTCTCAAATTCTGAGCAAACTAATATGGTGGAAGCCCCTCTTTTATCTCCTTTTGGTTTCTTTTGTCCTCCAAATATGGATTTACTTTCAGATATTTTGCGGGCTTTGCAAAAAGTCCCAGATGTTGGGGGTCTTGAGACCATACCTAAGGACCTGGCTTGGCGCCAGGCTGATAACCCTCCTCCAGGGGCTGTGTCATGATTTATGGCCTCTGTAAAAATGTGAGCATTTAGGTTAACAGGTCTTGCAAGACCAGTTTGTGGAGAAAGGGGCAATGACTTAATTATAGGTTATCAAGAATGTACACTGGGCTTGCTGGCACAGATTCAGATTGCTAGGCTCCCCCCACACCCTCCCAAATATCAGGGTTACATTGGAATTAGCCTTCTCATCAGCATCTGTGAATCCTTTCCACTTCAGGAAATACTCCACCTTCCCATTCACTACACATCGGTCCAATACTTTTTCCACTACAAATTCTTCAGGCTCTGCCTCTTCAACTTTTTTACTTTTTCCATTCTGTTTCTTTCTTATTTTTTGCAATGTAGTTTTATTGGAGGCCATTTTTTATTGCAGACTGGAAGAGCTATTATTCACTGCCTCCATGCAGCTCCGTGTCCAGTCTCACTTCTCAGGCTTCACCACTGTACCTTCTCCTACCTCCACCCACCTCTCTCCACCCTGCAATCATCACATGGTTATCCATGTCCATGAGGTTTTTTTTTCTTTTCTTTTTTTTGCTCAATCCCTTGTCCCTGATCTTAAGAAATCGCTTTTAGCTTTTCCCTGTTGAATGTGATGTTACTGCAGCTTTGTCATATATAGGCCTCATTATGTTGAGGTATGTTCTCTATATCTTTGTTGAGAATTTTTATCATAAATGATTGCTGATGTTGTCAAATGCATTATTTAGATCTGTGGATGTGATTGTATGACATCTTTTCTTCATTTTTTTATGTAATATGTTATATTAATTGATTTGTGGATATTGAACCAACTTTATATCTCAGGAATAAGTCCTACTTGGAAATGGTAGATAATCTTTTTAATGTCGGGATAGGGAAGTTTTCAGTTATTATTTCTTCAAATAGTTTCTCAGTCCCTTGTGCTCTCTCTTCTCTTCTGGTATTACCCATGATGTAAATGTTGTTCTGCTTGATGTTGTCTCAGAGGTCCCTTAAAGTATTCTCATTTTAAAAATTCTTTTTTCTTTTTGCTGCTCTGATTGAATATTTTCTGGTAACTTGTCTTCCAAATCACTGAATTGATCTTCTGTTTCATCTAATCTATTGATTTTTTCCAGTGTATTTTTTTTATTTTTTTTATTAATTTCAGGGAGGAAGGGAGAGAGAGAGATACAAACATCAGTTATGAGAGAGAATCATTGATCAGCTGCTTCCTGCATGCACCACACTGGGGACTGAGCCCACAACCCGGGGATGTGTCCTGACTGGGAAATGAACCATGACCTAGTTCATAGGTTGACCCTCAGTCACTGAGCCATGCCAGCTGGGCACTTCAATGTATTTTTATTTTAGTTATTGTAGTCTTCATTTCTGACTGGTTCTTTCTATGTCCTTTTTTTATGCTTACTATTTCTTTGTTGAAGTTATCACTAAGTTCCTTGAACATTCTTGTAACCATTGTCTTAAATTCTGTATCTGATAGATTGACACCCTCCATATTATTTTGTTATTTTCCTGTATATTTCTTTTGTTGTTTCATTGTCTCTTCATTTTGGCTTCCTCTCTGTATTTACTTTTTCTATATTATTTAGATCTGCTAAGTCTTCCCACCTTGGAAGGGTGGTTTTATGTAGTAGGTGTCCTGTTTTGCCCAGTGATGCCGACTTTCTGATCATCTGAGCTGGGTGTTTCAGGAAAGTCCCTTGTGTGGGTTGTGTGTGTCCTGTTGTAGTTAAGCCTTGATTGCTGGTGGCACATCAGTGGGTGGGTTGATCTTCAGGCTGACTCACTGTGAATGTTGGCCATTACCACGGCATACGAGCTGCTGTGTAGGTATTTACCCACAGAGCAGGATTTGCCCCTGTAGAGTCTGGTGCTTGCTTAGACCACCCTTTGGTTGTGCCATTTGTGGTGCTAATCAGGTAGTTCTCTGCTGTGGTCTGAAATTGGCCAATGGGAGTGTTGTTTCTGAGGCTTCTTGGGGGAGTCTCTGGTGCAGGCCAATGCCAGATGCTGCCTATGACTGGCCTGGGTATACTTGTTTGGAGCCACTAAGTGATATGTCTTGGTAGCTGCCTCTGCTGGACCTGGGTGTGCATGGGAAAATGCACACTGTGAGGCCAGCTTCCACCAGTACTGGGCTTAGGGCAGGTCAGCATAGGTCACAAGGTACCTTGAGATATGCTGCTGCCTGCCTGTTGCCTGTAAGGCTCACCTTTGAAAAGGCCTGGAGTGCTATGGAAGTTGGATGAAGCAGGGTCTCTGGGAGTCATGAGGGTAGGATGAATCATGATTATCAGGTTCATCTAGATTCAGATTTGGTGCTAGTGCTGAGCCTGAGGCCACTCATCAAACGTCACAGTGTACACTAAGGCCAGTCACCCATTGCCTGGGGCCTACAGACCTTTGTGGTGGGTTGGAGACCCAGGGAGTCATCGCGTTGGAGCAAGTGGAGTTCACCAGATTAAGATTCACGTGGGGGGAGAGCTCAACACAATGACAATGGTGGCCTTCACCCTAAAGGCACGCAGCTCAGTTTTCTCCCTGTATGTCTCTGGTACCCTCTGAGCTTGACTGGAACTCCTGGAGCGTTTTGTGTGTGTGTATTTTTTAAAAAATATATGTTTATTGATTTCAGAGAAGAAGGGAGAGGGAGAGAGAGCTAGAAACATCAATGATGAGAGAGACTCATTGATCGGCTGCCTCCTGCATGTCCCACACTGGGGATCAAACACAACCTGGGCATGTGCCTTGATCTGGAATTGAACCATGACCTCCTCTTTCTTTCTTTCTTTCTTTCTTTCTTTCTTTCTTTCTTTCTTTCTTTCTTTCTTTCTTTCTTCCTTTCTTCCTTTCTTCCTTTCTTCCTTTCTTCCTTTCTTCCTTTCTTCCTTTCTTCCTTTCTTTCTTTCTTTCTTTCTTTCTTTCTTTCTTTCTTTCTTTCTTCCTTCCTTCCTTCCTCCCTCCCTCCCTCCCTCCCTCCCTCCCTCCCTCCCTCCCTCCCTCCCTCCCTCCTTTCTTTCTTTCTTTCTTTCTTTCTTTCTTTCTTTCTTTCTTTCTTTCTTTCTTTCTTTCTTTCTTTCTTTTCTTTCTTCCTTTCTTTTCTTTCTTCCTTTTTTTCTTTCCTTTTTTTATTTTATTCATCCTCACCCAAGGATATGTTTAGAACAAAGGAAGAGAAAGAGAGGTAGAGAGAGAGAGAGAGAAAAAGAGAGAGAGAATGAAACCTTAATCTGTTGCTTCTCTTATGTGCCCTGACTGGGGATTGAACCCACGACCTTTTAGTGTATGGGACAACACTCCAACCAACTGTGCCACCCAGCCACGGCCAGAAAGTGCTTTTAAAACTAGTTCTGTCACTAAGCAGCTATGTGACTTTAGAGAAATTTCTCACCTAGTAGGCTTCAATCTCCCTTTTAAAAAATAAAAGAATGGAATCAATTAGATATCCTCAAAAGGACTGTTTTGTGCTGACATTCCTTGTACATGATGCTTTACACTACAGCCTTGGAGAAAGGAAGAGACTGGTCCTGTAGTCTCTTATGTTTTCTCAAAGGCACAGAGAGGTTAAATTTACTATAAGTGCCTCAGCGAGTGTATGATGGGTAAGAAAGTAGGTAATATATCCCTCTGACTTATTATTGTTTTGCAGAGTCTGAAAATTGTAATTGACGCTCTGCAATTGTAAGGTCTTGCCTTCTTTACAGAATTAAACAGGAAATACAAACAGATGAACAAAAGAGATCTGAGAAGCACCACCGCTTCGGTAATTGTTCAGATAGAGCCCGCCCAAACAGAAAACACATGCTATTTCCCCTTTGCCTGACCAATTTGGCATTCAGAGTACAAGTTTACAGGCTAGGGGTTGGGCCTCTCCAGGCAGGAACTGGAGTCAGTCGCTTCCCTGCTACTTGCTGGGAGAGAAGAACATTAGGAATGCCTTTCAGTGCCTGCGTTCCTGAACTGTCCCATAGAAGCCAGGCAGCTCGGAGAAATCCAGCCACAGCTCACCCTCAACCTTGCAGGAATCCTGATGCAGGCCAAATACTTCAGCACGAACAACATGCTGGATGATGAATGGGGCACCACCTTGAGCCTGCATTCTCAAACCTCTACTCCATCCCAGCGCCCAAAGCATGGGCACACAGGTACTCTGTCCTCTGGAGTCCAAATGGGCCAGACCCTTGAGAAATGCATGAGATAAGCTATCTCTCTGAGGATTGTACAAAATAAGGGAAAGACAGGTGAATGTTTTCATGATTTACAATCATGTGAACTGTTCACTTTCCACCACTTGTGTTCCACTACCTTTAAGAATATCTGAAAAAAAATTAAACTCCATTTATATGCAGACGTTTGTTTTTCTAAGATTCTCTTGCTAGCAGAGGGCTTTGCAGTTGAGGGTGTGTTGTTTTGACCAGTTAGGTATGTCATACAAAGTTGAGATTGTGTGTATGAGTAAAGCACTGTCCCTTCTCCTTCCCGCCATCCCATGAGGGTCAAATCCAATGCTGTTTTATTTACCATCTGTGATCTGCTCTGGAAAGTTAGATTTTTAAAGGCTACCTTTTGGTTAGTCTTGAACTCATGGCTTTGGAGGGAGTTTTCCAAGCAGATACATCAAACCTGGTAGTTTGCTATAATTGTTCTTCATCGTGAAGTGTGAGGCCTTTGGAGAGTCATATCAACACCAACTGTTTGGCTTTATCATCTGTGGAATGAGGCGGGGGTTAAAGCAAATGCCTCTTAAGGCCCCTTCAGCTCTGACATTCTGTGTTTCAGGGGTTTAAATGGTGCCCTCAGGGGCAATTTCATCCTATTTCTTCCTTCCCCTGTGTTCTGTTGAGTTCCAGAATATTATCAAGATGATTGAATTGAATTATGAAAATATTTAATTTCAGTTACGTTTAACTTCCATCTTATGCTTTTATTTCCAATAATTTACCCTGTGACATGTTAATAAAATATTTATTATTATATATACTTTTAATGTTAATATATATTTTTCAGTCCAAAGAAGAGATAATTCATATATGTAGAGAAGGATATTTTTTGTCATTGTTGTTAATCCTCACCTGAGTTATTTTTCCATTTATTTTTAGAGAGAGTGGAAGGGAGAGGGAGAGACAGAGGGAGAGAAACATCAATGTGAGAGAGACACATCAATTGGTTGCCTCCCACATTCAGGAAGGCTAGGGCTAGAGAAGGATCTTATTTCCCAGGCAACTCAGCCAATCTAAGGCAGATATGTGTCTTGAGGTCTAGTGAAAAAGCCTCATACTGTCATGTAGACAGGACTAAATTCTAATACCTGGAAAGTCACTTACTAACTGTGTGATATTGGACATGTTACTTAAGTATTCTAGGCCGCGGTTTCTTCATTTATAAAATGCCAGTGATGATAAATCTGTATACCTTGGTTATTATGTGCCTGGCATTGTTTTAAGTGCTTTATACATATTACTGGTATTTCATATGAACTTATAACCATGTTACATAGAAGTAGCAAAACCTCTCTTATAAGGTGGCTATTAGTACTAAGGTTGATGAGCTATGCAAAGTCCTTGGTACACTGCAGGCATACCAAAAATGTGAGGGTTTTTTTTTTTTTCCCCACTATTCCATTCCTGGAGAATTCCTAAAGTGTTTTGTGTAACATTTTTGTGTCAGTCTGTCTGTATCAGAGAGATCCTCACTCAAAGTCTGGATCTGAACATGTCCTTCCTCTCTTGACCATATCCAGGTTTTCTTCCTTTTGGTGAATCTGGACACACACCTTTCCCCAGTTCTCTTCCATTTCTCTTTATCTAGGTTTTATTCCTTTCCCTTCTAACATTTTCCATTCACTTTCTATTTATTGAATGATCTGCCTCCTGAGACTCACTGATGTGGCTTCCCGTAACCTGTGAGGGGAGACTGGGGGATTTCCAGCCTCCTTGATGAAAAACAAAGTGACTACTTTGGGATGTGAGTTTCTGTAGCCACTAGATATGTGCAATAGGATATGATATGTTTTCCTCCAACAAATCCTGAGAAGAGATGGCCTTTAGGGCTGTGGTTTTTAAGTGGCTTGTGTATAACTTAATTTTTCACCTTTGACAAGAGCCAGGAACTCTCACAGGATTAGTGATCAGCATTATCAGGAACAGGGTGTACAAATACCTTGTTGAGCTTGGAGGGTGGAGAGGGAAGTGTAAGGGATAAAACACTACTGAAACATCTGGCAACTTTTTTGTAAGAAGTGCAAATTAAAACACTAGGAGTAGAGGCTAAAATTTCAGGAAAACATCTGAAAATAGTTATTTTACCCTACATGTATGATGTCTTGTTTTCACCTTGTGATAATGCAGATATTTAGAGCAATGGCCCAAAAGAAGTCTAATTATTTCTTAGGAAAATAGGTCTGAAATACTTTTGCTCTTAAAAAAAAAGCAGAGTAAAAAAATCACTCTGGGATTTTTTATTTTTATTTTTTTTAACAATGCAGATGATTCAGATTCCACATAATTTATGGCAGAATTATAACTGGAATATTTTAGAATTAACAAAAATAAACGATATACATTTATTTTCTAAATGTTCATCTTTTCAATATAAAGTTATATATGTTTTTTTCCCTAAACAATTAGAAAGATAGAAAGCAAAGATATAAGGTAATACCCTCATGCCTTCTTCCCACAAATTATATTGGGGTTTATGCTACCCTAGGCCTGTTGCAAAGTACAGGATATAATACCACATATGATATGATCTCTGTTTATGAGGAAACTTAAAGTCTAATACAGTTCTCAACTCAGCAATAAGTGTGGTAAGTGCCATGATGAAAGCATGCACATAGTACAATGGAGACCTTGGTTACTTCTATCTGGTAAGGGTCAAAAGAATCAGGAAAGTTTTGAGAGAGGGAGTGACCATTGAGTTGAGTTGGCTTTAAGATGTTCCTCATGATGTGGAAGCAGAAATGAAAAGGTTTAAGAGGCTGGGGACCTTACAGGCAGATAGACACGTGAGAGAAAAGACAAGGAGGTCTTCAATAACTTTGTTTTTCAGAGAACTATAAGCAATATATTATGGCTCAGATGTAAAGTTGGAGGAGGGAAGCCTAATCAGAGGTTAGGTCTGGAAAGGTAAAGAGGACCTATTGTGTCATACGGAGGTATTTTGGTTCTATTCAGTAGGTAAAATGAGTTAACTAAAGGATCTAAACAGGTAGTAACATCATCAATTGTGTGTTTTTAGAAGACCATCTAAGCTACACTGAGGAGGATAGATTGAAGGAGTATGAAACTGGATGAGCTGACACAGAGTTTGCACTGTATGAGCATGGGATTTGAGAACCTGAACTGAGGTAGTATGGGAATGAGGAGGCAGAATCAGATATGAAAGATGTTAAGGAGGTAGAATTTAAATAATTGGTGACAGGTTACAAGTGGGAAGACAAAGGGAGAGCATAGGTTGACTAGGTTCCATCTGATAGTATGTTGATGATGCTGCCATTAACTGAGATGGAAACTACAGAAAGAATAGGAAAGATAATGAATTCATTTTGAGTTTGAGATGCCTATATTAGAAGGGACATGCAGTTGGTGTTGCCCAAAGACACTTGTACTAGTATTTATACTAATAAAAGGGTAATATGCTAATTAGACCAGGAGACCTTCCAGACGTCCTTCTGGACAAAGCCATGGTGGCGGGGCCGAGGCAGAGGTGGTTCGGGGCAATCAGGCCAGGAGGGGAGGGTAGTTGGGGGTGATCAGGCCGGCGGGGGGCGGGGAGGGAGTTGGGGGTGAGTAGGCCGGCAGTGGGGGGCAGTAGTTGGGGCAAGCAGGCTGACAGGCAGAGTGGTTAGGGGAGATCAGGCAGGCAGGCAGGTGAGCTGTTAGGAGCCAGATGTCTTGGATTGCGAGAGGGATGTCCGACTGCCAGTCGGAGGGGATCCTGAGGGGTCCCAGATTGGAGAAGGTGCAGGCCTTCTCTCCCCCCACCCCCCATGCACTGGGCCACTAGTATACAGTATGTAGATTGGAAGTAAGGATTCTGAGCTATATATTTATGTGAAAATTGTCAACATTTAGGTAGGAATTACTAGTAAACTTTCTGAAAATGAGTGATACCACAGAGGAAAAGAATGATAAATGAAAAGACAAAAAGAAAGTGAGAAGAAGAATGCCAACAAGAGAATTTTAGGGAACACAATATTGAGGGGAAGGATGAGCAAGAGATTTCAATAAGACCTACTAAGAATGAATGGTGGACAGTGGTAGAAGCGTACCAGGAGAGAGAGTCATCAAGGAAGCCAAGAGACAGTACCTTCAAAAGAAATGGAAAAGTCAACAGTAGTGAATAGTAAATTTTAAAAATAATAATAAATGCTGCCGAGAGTTCAAATAAGAGGAATGCTAAAAACAATATATTGTTTTAACAAAAGAAGGAAACTAGATTATTGCTAATTTTTAATAAGATGGGTATGAAAGCAACTAATAGTTAAGTAGGAAAAGAAATATTTGTCATTTTCTTATTTTTAATTTTTTTCTCTTCTTTTATGAAGAAGTTAGGTGTAAAGAGAAAAAATAGTGTTAGAGCTGAGTATTATGGGGCTGCATGAATACTTTTAAAAAATTATTCTTAGGGTGTAGGAGATTATAACTCAATTGTAGCTTGAAAGAAATACAGTTGGAACACTTCACAGTAATAATATACTGGAGAGAGAGCAAATGAAATAACTGATAATCCAAAATTCCTGTTGAAGATTAAATATAATCCAACAAAAGGCTCTGAAAACCTATTTGGATTTAAGGAAAAATATTATTGATAAATTCAAGTTTCACTTTTCCTTACTCATATTAATGACAATATTCTCCAATTTTCCTTAGATTTTTAGCTTTATTTTCTCATCTCCAACATAACCCCTTCCTTGAAGAGTCACGGCATAAATCACATCTAATCAATTCAATAAATCCTTAATGCATACCTGCTCAGTATGAAGCCTTATTCATGGGGTCCTTGGGCCTGGCCTGCGGGACCAGGCTGAAACCAGCAATCCGACACCCCCCGAGGGGTCCCAGAGTGCGAGAGGGCACTCTGCAAAGTTGCTGTCACTTGGCAGCTCTTGTGTAGTCAGTATGAGTCATAGCTACCGGGCGGTCAGGTGGTCTGGCAGTTGGCCAGTCACTTAGGCTTTTATATATATAGATGTTATGTAGTACTATGGCATATACGTAGGAGGCCACGAAAGCAAAAAGGCATGAATAACTTACTGTGTTTATTCATGAGCATATTTTTGAAGGAGATGACATTTGATCTGGTCTGTAAGGTTGAATACAAGTTTTGCAGGTAGAGCAAGATGAGGCACTGGGTGGCTTTTCCATTGTGAATACCACATGTGCGAAGATAACAACAGAGAGGTAAGGAACTAGCTTGGTGCAGTGTGTTAATGGTTAAAATTAAGAATGACAAGAGTTCAGAGGGAAAAGTTGAAGTGTTAGTTTTGGATTGGAATTTAGATCAGGAAAAGATAATTTTGGAAATTATCAACAGTGTGAAACATGATGACAAGGTAGACTACAGGGAATGTTAGTCCTTGAAGGGAGGGGTGTATGAGGGAGATCTGGGCAGATAAGGCAAAATGTAGGATGAGATCCTACTATGCAGGGGTTTATAGAGCATGCTAAGAAACGTTGTTTCTTAAGGAAGATTTATACTTTATAAAGTTCACTTTGGTGATAGAGTGAAAAATGTCTTATTTAAAGTGCCTTTTATTGAGATATTTCACAATATAGAAGTGGAAATTTACAAGTGATAAAACTCTAGAGCAGGCGTCCTCAAACCACGGCCCGCGGGCCACACGCAGCCCGCCGAGGACATTTATCCGGCCCGCCGGGTGCTGCTGCCTGTCCTGCTTAGCAGCCGACTCGTCCCCGGCCCGCAGTACACATAGGAATTTGTTCATAGTTTTTTTTTTTTTAACTATAGTCCGGCCCTCCAATGGTCTGAGGAACAGTGAACTGGCCCCCTGTTTAAAAAGTCTGAGGACCCCTGCTCTAGAGTCTTTCTATGATTCCATATGGAACTGCCATATAAGGCAAATACTAATGTGAGGTTTGGTGGGAGGATAAGAAAATGATTTAAAACATTCAGCTCTGGCCCTAGCCAGTTTGGCTCAGTGGATAGAGCCTCAGCCCACGGACTGAAGGGTCAAGGGTTCAATTCAGCTCAAGGGCATGTACCTCAGTTGCAGGCTCAAACCCTGGCCCTGGGTGCAAGAGGCAACCAATTGATGTGTCTCTCACGTTGATGTTTCTCTCTCACTGTCTCTCCCCCTCCCTTCCACTCTCTCTAAAATAATCAATGGAAAAATATCCTAGGTGAGGATTCACTAAAAAACAACAAAAAACAAAGCAAAACAACAGCAACAAAAGAACATTCAGCTCTAGAACAAGAGTACTTAAGAGTGTACTTCTGGCTCTATCACTTACTAGCTGTTCAACTACAAGCAATGAGGTAACTCCCCAGCACCTCAGGTTTCGTATCCAAATAAAGGAAACATGCATTCTTATGAACCCTGAAAAGTGCTCTCAGCCCACAGAGCCTCGAGCGCTCTCCCAGGAGGGGCTTACTATGTGCCACATGTGAAGATTAAGGAAACAAGAAGTTGCTAAAAAAACCCATTTAAAATTTAAAAATTTTAAGACTATAATCAAAGATCAGGTGTGAGCTAGCAATAACTGAAAAATTTTAAAAAGAACAGTGACCTAAAGGATGAGACATGTATTTCCTGAAATATTCAGTGTCACCAGTTTAGCCCGTTTCTCTGTGAGTCCTGGTTCACAGGGACGTATACAGTGTGGTGTTAGGCATGACAATATAATCTTGGCTCTGCCATTAGTTTGCAATGTGGCTTTGCACACATTTTTGAATTCTCTTTGTCTCTTGCAGCTTTTATGATCCCTTTCATTTTGGAAGCATACTAATAGATTAACTTAGTAATGTCTGTTTCATTTTTTTATAGGCTCAAGGAATGGAGGTATAAAATTTCCCCTCTCTGTTGCCTGATGAAGAGTAACTTGCTTGGTGTGACAACTCTCTTCATCCACAAAGTTTCTTATAACTACAAAGGAATTTGTGTTCAAAATTTGACCTTAGCACTGTAGCCTTTTATAGTATAGTTATAGTAAGAGGATACAGGAAAGGCTGTTTTTTTTCTATATATATCTTATTATTCCTAGGGTTGTTTATATCATTCCTTGGCCTGTCCACACCTTTTTCTAAACATGCCTCAGGAGACAGCATCAGAGTTCTCTTCCAAAAAACAGAGATACAATGAAGCCAAGCCAAACCGAAGCAACTCCCAAGCAGCTTATTTTTCTTATTTTAGGGTGGGAGTGGTCCCTAGAGAGAGATCACATTATAAGCAGCACACTTGGATTAAAATTCAGGAATATTAAAACCAGAGTTAGGAAAAAATACCTACAGGGGGGGAAAAAGAAAAAGTGAAACTTGCAACTTCATAGTCTCTCCATCATGAAGGTCTGGTTTCTTAGACGTGACCATACCTAGAATAGAAACCCCCTAGGGTTTTGTTTCTCTGGGTCTTTAGACAGAACAGGAAGATATTTTAAATACTGAGGGAGAAAAAGTGGAAGTGAAGAAGGAAAGAAGAGAGAGGAAGGGAGAGAATGGGTGAGGGAGAGAGAGAAAGAGAGAAGAGTCAGAGTAGAAAAATTTCCAAATGATCAGGGAAATATGATTCCTTTGAAATGAAATTTAATATCCTATCTAATAAAGAGGGAATATGCTAACTGACTGCCATGCCCTCAAAGATGGCGGTGCCCAGTCCCCTCAGCCCCGCCAGGGCAGCAGGTGCACAGCACTGCCAGGCCCACCCTCAGGCAGGTCTGGCCGCTCTGTGCACCTGCTTCCAGAGTCCCCCAGTCCCCTCAGCCCCACAGCTGCCCAGGGCAGGCCCAAGGTGCAGGCAAGCCTCAGATGTCAGCTGCCCAGCTGCCTAGGGCCAGCCTGAGGGACAACCAAATGACTGAACAAGCAGGCTGCATGGGGTGACCAGGCCAGCAGGGGGGTTAGTGAGGGACGACCAAACGACTGAACAAGCAGGCTGCGTGGGGCGACCAGGCCAGCAGGGGGGCTGTGAGGGGTGACCAGGCTGGCAGGGGGGCAGTAAGAGGCAACCAGGCCAGCGGGGGGGGGGGCAGTTGGGGACAACCAGGCTGGCAAAGGGAACAGTGAGGGGTGACTTGGCCAGTGGGGACGGGCAGTTGGGGGAGTCCAAGCCGGCAGGGGGGGCAGTTAGGGGTGACCAGACCAGCGGGTGGGCAGTTAGGGGTGACCAGACCAGCGGGTGGGCAGTTAGGAGCGACCAGGCTGGCAGGGAGGGGGCAGTTGGGGGTGACATGGCCGGATGCAGAGAAAGTGAGTGGTGATCAGGCCAGCAAGGGGGGACAGTTAGGGGCGACCAGGCAGGCAGGCAGGTGAGTGATTAGGAGCCAGTGGTCCAGGATTGTGAGAGGGATGTCTGTCTAGAGGGGCAGTCAGACATCCCCTGAGGGGTCCCAGATTGGAGAGGGTGCAGGCTGGGCTGAGGGGAACCCCCCCCCTTTTGCACAAATTTCATGCACCAGGCCTCTAGTATATAGACTGAGTGGCCAGATTATTATGATCTCTGAACGCATAATAATCTGGCTACTCAGTGTATATCCTATATAATAAAAGGCTAATATGCAAATTGTTCCCTTGACCAGGAGTTCGACCAGCAGGTAGGCCGGCCAACTGCCCATGTCCCCTCTGCCTGGCCAGGCTGGCTGGACCCCACCCATGCACGAATTCATGCACCAGTCCTCTAATATATATATATATATATATATATATATATATATATATATATATATATACATATATATATATATATACACACACACATATATATATATGTATATATGTGTGTGTGTATATATATATATATATATATATATATATATATATACACACACACACACACACACACACACACACACACACACACACACTGAGTGGCCAGATTATTATGCGTTCAGAGATCATAATAATCTGGCCACTCAGTGTATATACATATATGACAGTAATTGAGCTTATTTCAACTGATGTCTATGTGCTAAAAGAGCAATAATCTTTTCCAAAAAGGAGTTTACTTTCTACTGGGGTTTGACAGATATAAAGCAAAGGAAATAAGATATGTAATACATCTGATGGTAATAAGAAATGTGGAGAAAAATAAAGCCAACATGGTTGTTGGTCCACATATGCACATGTATCTCTGGAATCTAGAAACACCTACCTGGTTGATATTCTTTGGCAATATAGAACTTTAAAAAGACAAGGTTTTGGAGAACTTGTTTAGACTTGTTCTTTTATGCTCTGCTGCTCTGAGATACTCTTAATGACAGTGCCTTGAGAAATCAGCAATTTCCAGGAAAACTTAGATCAAAGCACACAGGCCAGATCTCTCAGATCTGTTCATGATTCAGAATCTCACATGTCAATGGATAGAAGCCAGTACAGCTAGGAAATGAATTTAGCTAAGTATGCCCTCTGCTGACAGAAAGGTTGCTGAAAAGTCAGTTGATTTTAAAAAGTCAACCTGTAAGGTTTAACTTTAGATAATCTTCCTTGGCTTTGTAAAAATTATGTAGTTTAAGAAATAGTAATTTTTTTTGTAAATTCACTCTTCATTCATTTACTCATTTAATATGTATCCAGCCCTAATGTGCCAGGCACTATTTTCAGTACTAGAAATACACCGGTGAACAAAATAGACAAGATCACTTTTTAGATGGGGTATACATTTAAGGGGGAGGAGATAGAGAAAAACAAACAAATCCATGAAAATAACACCCAACAATCTTGGTTTTAAAAATCAGACACAATGGGTTAATGTGCTAGAGATGGATGTATGGACATCTGCTAAGGAAGTGCCATTTAAACTGAAAGCTGAATACCAGGAAGTAGCCTACCAATAAACCCATCTGAGGATTAATTACTGCTGGGATAGAGGCAGCACTAACACAAAGGCACTGTGACAAGCTTGTTTGTTTCAAGGTTAAACAGAGGCCACTGGAGTAGAGCATTTGCCTGAGAGCTGAGTAGTGCAGAAATGATGAGTCATGTAGGGTGATGAAAAAGGCTCTCAGAGAATTTTATTCTAAGTGCAATAAAGATATTGGAAGTGTTTTAAGTCTGGAAGTACTATAATCAAATTTCCATTTTTTTTTTCAAAAGAGCAATCTGAGTCTTTATGAAAAGTGATTTGGATTTTATTCAAATTGTAATGCAAACTATTGAAAGTTTTTTATGAAGGAGATGATTACTAAGAGAAATTAAGATTCACATTTTAAAATATATCAATGTCTGCTCCTTTACTTTTACTTAATTTCCCTCCTAGATTGTAAGTTCCAAAGGATAGTAATAATATTTTCTATTTCTATACATCTTTACCACTTATCATTCCCTATTTGGAAATAATGTTTGGTACAAATCTCTGTACATAGAATAAATTCTGTAGAGGACTCTTCTAAAGAGGAATTGAAATTATGTTTCTTTAATCTTTTTGTTTTAGAACCTGACTTGAATTCCTAATGAAGTGAAACTCACAAGTCATAAAGAGATCAGTTTGGTTTAGGGTTTCTCTCTCCCTTTGTTTCATTTTAATCTCAATGCTACCTGCACTTTATCAGGGAGTCTTCCTTGTCAGATTCATAGGTTCATTCAGATTGATAGCTGATCTCATTAGGTGACAGGTTTGCTTCCCCTAAGCAGAGCCCCTAAAATTACCACATGCCGGTTTGGCTCAGTGGATAGAGTGTTGGCCTGCGGACTGAAGGGTCCCGGGTTCAATTCCAGTCAAGGGCCTGTACCTTGGTTTCAGGCACATCCCCAGTAGGGGGTGTGCAGGAGGCAGCTGATCAATGTTTCTGGCTCTCTAATCCCTCTCCCTTCCTCTCTGTAAAAAAAAAGAAAATTACCCCATGGTAAACTTGTGGGGGTATAGACAAGGGATGTTGTCCTATAAGCTTTTTTTTTACTTAACTAGAGGCCTAGTGCACAGAATTCATGCACGGTGGGGTCCCTAGACCTGGCCGGTGATCAGGGCCTGCTGATTGGGGACCAGGCCAATCAGGGCCAGGCCGGAGAGGAGGCGACAATCGCCAGGCTGGGCATGGAAGAAACAGACGCCAGACTCTGATGCTGCCATCATCAGCGCCCTGCCACTGTGTGGTTCCCCGCCTCTCCCTCCTCCTTCCCTCAACGTCACGCCATCACCGCGGCTGGTGGGCAGTAGGCCGATCAGGGCCTGCCGGCCAGGGGGAGAGATGGAGCACAGGAGGTTGGCCACCAGCCCCGAGGAAGGAGCTAGCCCTCCCACCCCCGGTTCCCGTCACAGCCCAGGGGCCGGAGGGAGGGACTGCAGGAGGTTGGCTGGCCAGGGGAAGTTGGCTATGGGAGCACACTGACCACCAGGGGGCAGCTCCTGCATTGAACATCTGCTCCCTGGTGGTCAGTGCGCATCATAGCAGTGCGGTCATTCTGGTCGTTCCAGTAGCTTAGACTTTTATATATATAGACTAGAGGCCTGATGCACAAAATTTGTGCAAGGGGCTCAGCCCTCGCAGCCCCAGCCAGCCCTTGCAGCCCCTCACAGCCTCAGCTGGCCCTCGCAGTCCCGGCTTCGTCTGGAAGGTCATCCAGAAGGTAGTCCGGACGGTCATTTTGCTGTTCGGTCTAATTAGCATATTAGCTCTTTATTATATAGGATTGGCTCAAAATTGAGATAGCTTGGATCTATCCTTGAGAAATTGATGATCATTTTTCTTTTTTCTTTTTTAATATGTTTTTGATTTTTTCAGAGAAAGAAGGTAGAGGGAGAGAGAGAGAAAAACATCAATGAGAGAAAAGCATGATTGGCTGACTCCCGCACACACCCTACTGGGAATTGACCACAATCTGGGCATGTGCCCTGTCCAGAAATCTAACTGGCAACCCAACTGGCAACTTTCTGATGCACTGTATGATGCTCAACTAACTGAACCACACTGGCATTGGCAATGATTTGTTTCTCTATAACCTATTTTTGGAAAGCTATAAATTGAAAGAACAAACAAAATCTTTACAAAAGAGGGACTTTCAACAAAGAAATCTTTAAAAGAAACAGTAAAATAATTTCTCATTACTGATATGCAATTTGCTTTTTGGAAGAAGCATATGAAACTTGGGAGGGATGATATTTTGCAAAAGTGACAAAAAATTAATTATATCTCTTCTTTCATGGTCTATAAAATTGTTCCTCCTTAAGGCATTTACATGAGATTCTTTTGTAACTCAAATTTTGATAAAAATAGCTTGGCCTGGAGCATTATGATAATGTTTCTGAGGGCAGAAAGAATGTTATCTAGTCCCTGACTACTGTTGTTCTGCAGGATTTGTTCTTTCCCAGAACCAACTCCTCTCACTTGCTTGCAGCTGACATACATCCAAGAGAAAAAACACACACAAAAAAAAAACTCTGTCTTTTCTTTTGTTCCCTGCAGAGCAGCCACCTCCCTCTTCAGCATGGCGTCCAGTGGCCTTGATCCTGATCATTTTGTGCCTGGTGCTGCTGATTGGCCTGGCAGTACTGGGGTTTGTGTGTAAGTCTGCACTCTGACTTGGGGGAGGATCCTGGCTCCAAGGTTTGTCTTGGATGAGAAATATTTGTTAGGAATTTTTTTTTTTTTTTTTTTTTTTACTTCTAGAGTCTGTGGATAAATTCAATGTACCTTGTTCTAAAGTATCACTTAAATAGTGAGTAGTGGAAGAAACATTAAAATACAGAAATCAATTGCTAGCTAGATTTTTAAGTTCTGTTTGAGATAAGAAGTTTTTGTTTAAATATGCCAATATTTAAAATCAACTATTATTAATAAATGCGTGCTTCAGCTTCTTCCATTTCACAAAAGATTTGACGCAGTTATTGTCACAGTTAGGATGCCTTGCTCAGTGAGCTAATACAGAGGGAAGACTACCCCCATTTGTATCCCACCCCCACAATATAAGGAGAAAGATCAGGTCTTTAATCACTATGATATTTTTCAAAAGGTCCAGGAAGTTATACTATCATTTTGTGAAAATCTATGAAAATCAAAAAAGGAAAAATGCATGCATAAAATTCTTTAAATTTCAAATTAGTAAGGACAAGTTCAAAAACTTACAAAAGGAAGTGGACACATTTGCTTCATCTGATCATTACAGCAATGTTCCCTGAAACAGTTGAAGAAGGTGGTTCAAAATAAAAGGTTACATTGATGAGCAAGTTTTAATGTAAAAAAAAAATTTATAGGAAATCTGCAAACTTTTACCATCTTAAATTTTAAAATAAAAAAAAAGTAGTTTCTATTCTGATCCCAAAATTCCTACTTTATTTTGATATAACTAACTATTGTTTTGCAACTACCATTCTTTTTAAGGATATAAAGCAACTTTCATGATTCATAAAGGATTTTGTTTTCATAAAGGATTTTTGCATTTAGATTTAGTAGAAACCTGGAGTTTAAACCTGAGTGTTGAACATTTTTAATCAAATGGTAGTAACTTATTCTTACTGAGTCAAACCACAAATGTATAAAAACATAGAAATGATAATATGACCATTTTAATGACTGAATGAGATAATCTATGGTACATTGTCAATGCTCAATATAATAGACAAAGGATAAATAGATTTGTGGGTTTAGGTTGAATAATGATTTTAGAATATACAAAAATTTTTATTAAACAGTAAATATGGTTAAGGAATTTATTCCTGAAGTTAGAAATTGTTACTATGACTCCATATTTTCAGATAAGGAAACAGACTTGGAGAAATTAACTTGCCCACAGAAATACAATTTATTATGTACCACAGTCCAAAATTGAATATAGGTAATAAGAGATCTCAGAGCCTATGCTCATGAACAAGAGACTGTTTTATCTTCCCCATATGTAGAAAATAGACATGGAAATAAACTGTCTAGTGACAGGGGTGGGCAAACTTTTTGACTCGAGGGCCACAATGGGTTCTTAAACTGGACCGGAGGGCCGGAACAAAAGCATGGATGGAGTGTTTGTGTGAACTAATATAAATTCAAAGTAAAGGAGCGGAGGGGAGAGCAAGAGAACCCTCCGCGGGCCTGATAGAACAGCCGAATGGGCCGAATGCGGCCCGCGGGCCGCAGTTTGCCCACGGCTGGCTCTAGTCTAACTTGATAAATTGGCTTAGTTTTCCAGTTCTACCAGCTCTCCAACACTCAGAAAGACAGCATCAATAAACTGGAAGAAAGATCGGGGAATCTCTCCCAACAACTGCAATCTCTCCAAGCCCAGAACAGGAAGCTTGTAGAAACTCTGCAGCAGGTGGTTGAAAAGTACTGTCGTGAGCTTTATAACAAAACTGGAGGTGAGTGCTGATCACTAAGCTCCTCCTACCCTCAGGATATCCGTCAATATAGTGTATCTGGGAACCAATATATTAATTGGTTGAATTATTTAACTAGTTGTCTGGCAAACTTAATAGTTTGGGCATCCAGATCATGTCCAATTATTGGAATCATTTAGCTCAAATACATCTGTGTTGCAACACATGAAGGGATTCTTGAAATTCAGACATTTTAGACAATGCAAGAGGCCTAAGATGTGAATATAACTGCGTATTTAAGGAATAATAAGGAGCCTGTGTACCTGGACCAGAGTGAGTGAGTAGAAGACTAATAAAAGATGGAGTCGAGATTACTTATGGCTTAGGGAACATTGTAAGGGATTTGGCTTCCATTTGGAGCAAAAGGAGAATTCATTACAGGATCTTGAGCATAGGACATACATGTCTGACGTGAATTTTAAAAGGCTCATTCTGCAACTCTGTTGAATACACGCTGGAAGAGGAAGGATAGAAACAGAGAAATCATGTAAGAGATGGCTATTGCAGTAATCCAGGTAAGAGGATAATGGTGGCTCACACTAGGATATGATCAGTGGAGATGAATGCATGATGTAATAAATGGGTTGTGAGAGAAATAAAGGAGTCAAAGATATCTCCAGAGTTTTTGAGCAAAGCAACTAGAAGCATAGAGATGTGATCAAGTGAAATGGAGAAGAATTCTGTGGTTATAAAAGGGAAGGTTAGAAACCAGGAATGACGTTTTGGGCAGGTTGAATTTGAAATATAATCTAGATATCCAAGTGGAGATATGGATAGCCAGTCTGGTATACAAGAGATAAGGTCTAGGCCAGAAATACAAACTGACTTACAAAGAAATATAAATTATTTATTTGTTTAAAGCTTTGTTTTGCTTTATGAAATATTTCTAATATACAGAAAAATACAAACAATAATATAATATCTATTTGTATTGACCACTCAGATTTCAACGTTTACATTTTGACACTGGATTGTCTTGAAATAAAGACATTTTTATGGAATTATTGAGTTTCCATCCTACCATATACCAACAAGGGACTTGGTTACAGGTCCCCAACCCTCTAAGGCCAAGGCCATGTTCCCACAGAGATATGTCTGTCAGTCAGGGCTTAGTTCCTATATTTACAACCACTACCCACAGTAGTCCATCTCACCCTTGACCTCTGAACTTAATTCTCTAACTTGGATGCCCATCTTAATTTCTGATACATGGATATTTACCATTATAATTCATACTTGGCTAAGTATTTAAGTATTTTTTTTCTAAAAGTTTATTTATTTGTGTTTAGAATGAGAAAAGAGTTCATACCCTATTGGTATATATTGCATTAAAAAACCCCATTTGCTATTATATAAGAGGATTTTGAAGAAGAAAATTATTAAAACTTCAATTGTTTCTTAAGTACAATGTATGTTGAGTTTCTGAACATATACAAAGTTCTGTATGTATTAGACATCCTCTCTGTGTGCTGAATTGCACAGGGCAAGGAGCAAGGACGTCCCAATCATTCACTGTTAGATTCTATATCCATGAAAGCAGGTAGTGTCTGTTTTAATTTCCACTGTATACTCAGGACCAATTATAATTCTTGGCATATAGTGGGTGCTAGGTAAACATTTGTAGTTATCATTGCGTCGGCAAATAATATCTAAGAGAAAGGGAGTTCATTCTTTCTTGGGTCATCAAATACTATAATTTCAAAAGAGACAAGAAAACAGATCTATGTAGAAAATAACTTATTAAAATTGGTTTCTTTCCAAGAGCATAGATGTAGCCCTTGCCCAGAAAATTGGAAATGGCATGGGGACAAATGCTACCAGTTCTATAAAAAGAGCAAGAGTTGGCAGGACTGTGACTCTTTCTGCACTGCTGAAAACTCAACCATGCTGAAGATAAACACACAGGAAGTGCTGGTAAGGTCCTGAGTTTTGGTCAATGTTTGAAGTATTCTCAAAAAGATGTCTTTAATGGAAAATAATCTAAGGAGTCAAGGTCCACAGACTCTCCCACTTATTTCAGTCAGGGATTTATATCAATTTATATGTATATATGTGAGTGTATTTAAAAGTGTATGTATGACCCCTGGCTGGGTGGCTCGGGTGGTTAGAACATCACCCCCTACACCTAAAGGTTTTGGGTTTGATTCCCAGTCAGGGCACATTCCTAGCTTGCAGGTTGGATCCCTATTCAGGGAGCATATGGGAAGCAACAGATCAATGTTCCCCTCTTACATCAACCTTTCTCTTTCTCTAAAATCAGTAAAAAAATCCTCATGTGGCCCTGACAGGGAGTCAAACTAGTAGCCCTGCACATGAATCATGTGCCAGTAGGTCGCTGCTGCCCTCCTGTAGCTCTCTGCCCACTGCTCCACCCTCCTGTAGATCCTTCTGCCCCCCCAGTAGCTTGCTGCCCTGCCCCCTCCTGTAGCTCTCCACCACCCACTTGTAGCTTGCTGCCCCACCCTGCTGATCCGTGATCTGGTCGTTACGCGGTAGGTTGTTACACCTCATGGCATAATGGATAATTAGCATATTTCCTCTCTTATTATGTAGGATATCTATATAATAAAGAGCCAGGGCTGTAATGACCATTACGACCAAAGGCTCGACCAGACCAGAAGTCAGTGCTGGGTTGCTGTGGTGACCCAGCACTGACTGGGGCCGCTGCCAGCGCCCCAACCCAGCTCTGACTGCCTAGGGGGCTGTGGATCAGGCCCAAAGAGAGGCCTGCAGAGAGAGAGGCCAGGTCTGATCTGTAGCCTCTGTGTCATCCATTGATCAGAACTTGCCTCTTTCTCTCCTGCCTGGCCAACAGCCAGGCCTCCATTTCTCTCCAGGCCTCCACCGGGGCTGCTGATCAGCCCTGCCTTTCTGATCAGGCCCCATTGATAGGCCCAGAGATGCTGACTGGCGTAGAAACTGACCAATCAGAACCAAAAGTGGGTGAATGTAAGGAGCCAATGGCTGCCTAGGAGGTGGAGTTTTTGACACTGACTGGCATAGAAACTGACCAATCAGAACCAAATTGGCTGGCAGAGGAGGGCAGTTGGGGGCGAGATCAGGCTGGCAGGGGAGGGCAGTTAGGGGTGATCAGGCAGGCAGGCAGAGGCAGTTAAGGGTGATCAGGCAGGCAGACAGAGGGGTTAGGGGCAATCAGGCAGGCAGGCAGGTGAGTGGTTAGGAGCCAGAGGTCCCAGATTATGAGAGGTGTGTCTAACCACCAGTTTAGGCCCGATCACATGGATCGGGCCTAAACCGGCGGTCGGACATCCCCTGAGGGGTCCCTGATTGGAGTGAGTGCAGGCTGGGCTGAGGGAAACCCCCCTCCATGCACAGTATATATAGGTGTGTGTGTGTGTATGAAAATTTCTCTTTCTACCCTTCCTAGTCTGAGACATAAGTCATCCTTCCAAATTCTTCTTTTATGTCTTTTAACATTAAATCTTTTCATTATTCTTTCTCCTTTTGGTTAGTTCCTTCTGCATGTATTTCTAAAAGTTACTTCCCCATTCCTGCATTTTTTCTTCCATTTCCCAGAATCACTTCACATCTCTTTGTAAATCTGCCTCCTGTATTTTTTTTATATGTGTCTTAGTGTTTACTCTGTGACTTGAAAATAATAGGTCACTTTTAAATCTTGGTTGATGTGCTTCTTTGTTTCAAAATATCAATATGTCTCCCATGCATGAACAAAGGAACTGACCTTAGCATAGATGCTTTCACTTAAATGAATTATTATCTGTGTGAGGTAGGAGTCATGTCTTGTTCTCATATTAAAAGTGTTGGCTGGCACTGCACATCTCTGTGTATATATGTGTGTGTATTATAATATCTCTAAAAGCTAAACGTTTTCTTGTGTGCCTTTGCAGCAGTTTGCCATGCCTCAGAGCTACTCTGAGTTTTTCTACTCTTACTGGATAGGGCTATCCCGCAACGACAGTGACAAGGCCTGGCTGTGGGTGGATGGAGCTCCTTACACTTCTGAACTGTAAGCCTTCAGAATATTTTGTGGGAAAGGCATGTAATAGAGAGTGACAGACCAATAAATTGGTTCAATAAGCACTAACTGAACATCTGCTTTGTATTGGATACTATGTTTGTAGGAGGATGTCCTGAGGCAGACAGATAAAAGTGTTAATAAAATTGTAGGAAATAGGAAATATACAACTTAATCATTTTTATTTATTTTTTAAATATATTTTATTGATTTTTTACAGAGAGGAAGGGACAGGGATAGAGAGTTAGAAAGATCGATGACAGAGAAACATCGATCAGCTGCCTCCTGCACACCTCCTACTGGGGATGTGCCCGCAACCAAGGTACATGCCCCTGACCGGAATCGAACCTGGGACCTTTCAGTCCGCAGGGCAACATTCTATCCACTGAGCCAAACTGGTTAGGGCAATCATTTTTATCTTACAGTTAAATAAACTGAGTCACAGAGGAGGCAATTTATCAGATGGCTGTAAAAGTACATGTTAAAGTTGAATGATAACATGTACCATAGTTTTAGATAGAAATAGTTTTTGTTGTTTTGTTTGATTTGATGCTTCCAAGAATGACCATGGAAATTGAGGGGCTGAAGAGAAAGCGGTTGTTGACTTCATCTTTCCAGTAAACTCATTCTGGGCATCTATTCTATAATTGTATCAAGCTAGGAATATTTCCTATGTACTTTCAGTGCTCAGTATTTCTTTCTATAAATAAAATATAATTAAGTTAACTTTTTTTTCTTTTTTAAGGTTTAAGATTAAAACAGATTTCACCAGTCCAGGAGACGGGGACTGTGTGACCATTCTCAGTGGAATGTTTTTCTCAAAGAACTGCCAAGAGTTGAGGCGGTGTGCATGTGAAACAGTGGCGACCCCAGTCAAGTTAGAGAGACTCCCTTAGCGGCTGTGAATCATTCATTACATGAGGTGATTGACTCTCCAGCTATGACTACAACTGTGTGCTCCCTCCCTTCAGAGAAAATGAAGATCAGAACAAAAGTCATTCTCTTTATGTGCACCTGTAATAGTTTGGTTTAAACTATTCTCTTTCATTTGATCCATGTTTATGCAACAGTTCAACAAAAAGCTTGAGCCACGCAACGTCAATCCAAAGGATATTTGAGACATAGGGAAATGGAAAAAAATCTGGAAAGGCAATTGCTCTGACTGGCACAAGAAGGATTTTTATGTTTCCTGCTCAAGATCACCAGTACTTCTGAGCTTAGAAGTCCATGCACATATTCACCAGTCACAAAGAAGTCCTGATTACGTATCACCAACCGGCCCCTGAAATCCATAAGGTTGTTGTAATCCACCTTCTTGATTTTGAGATAACTTTCTAGTGTTTCTTCTCTCTCATCATCTAATATCATTTTTTTGTTTCTATGTCTTCCTTAATACTTGGAGTGAGAAACTTAAACAGAGGAACTAAATGTCTGTAAGATCCTTTGCTCCAACAGTCAATTAGTCCATGAGAAATTAGCAATAATTTCTTACACTGAGCTAACAAATACAAAGCTAATTCATTTGGTTTGCTTAAATTCATATTTTTTTTCTTCTCAGTTTCTCGATAGAGCCCCCATCTGCTCTGGCTAATTCTCTTTATGAGAATCTTAACTTATTATAAACATATCTCTCCATGTCTATTTAAGATTCCAATGATTGTCTCCTAGGAAATTCTTCTAGGATAGAAATAGTCTCAACTTGGTTCCATATCAGAATTACTGTCCCTGATACTCCTTTCAGAGTGATTGACAACCAAACAAAAATCAGTCTGTTTGTGTGCATCTGCAATAGTTTAGTTTCAGTTCCTGTTTTCTTCCATTTGATCCATGTTTATACCTTTCAGGTACTGGAGATTTAATAATAATAAACAATGTGAAGTGTGTGTGATTTTAGAATGAATTTGTGATTTGGGGGAAAAGTCAGTGTGAAAATGCTCTTCAAAACATGATAGAAGTGTTTTAATTGTGCCTTATGAGACACTGTATGGGCTCTACAAGAGTACTGATTCTTTGATCATTTGAGGAAAATAAGAAGTCTTTGAGATGCATTCTGTCTTCAAAAGGATGGTTTTAAGACTTTTTAAAAATGAAATCCTTTGAAGCAAATTTGTCATCAACACGTGGCTCAAGATAAGTAAACCGAATTGTAGTAGGGCAAGTTATCTAATCAGGTCATGGAAAGTGAGAGACTGTGACATACATAGCTGGCTTGTTATGGAGGTGTCCCTTTCTCCGGATGACAATATGCACAGCCATACAGGGGTCAGTGCAAAGAACACCATCATGAACACTGACTTCATTTTTTATAGATAAATCCATTTTAGGGCATTAACACTAGAAAGGATAATTTATTATAAATCTTTATTTTTCAACAGTGGAAACTGGAATTCTTCAGTTTTATTTTCAGTAAACATCTATCTTATGGTGAAATGACATGCAAACATATGATAAAGAGAACATTTTTGTGTTAATTTTCATAAGACTATGTCACCTATCAATTACTAATTACAGATTTCTCCTTTAAGATTTTTCCTTTCAATTTTAAGTCCATTGGGTAGGAAAATTCTTCAGTGTTAAACAAATTTTGTGTTGATTTATTATATTGTGTAAGAACTGCACTTGTGATCATAAAATGAGAATTTTAGATCCCTTTGTTTTATTATTGCAAAATCACTTTATTTCAAGAAGTTTATTTCATTAAGTATAAAATGAAAATATTTATCATTCCTTTACAGTATTATTATTAGCTGAAATGAGGTAAATGTGAAGTCACTTCCATAATCTAAATTGTAATATAAAATTTAAGGGATATTAAAAATATGCAAAAAGAGGGGAAAGGGATTTAGTGGTTATCTATACTAATAAAAGGGTAATATGCTAATTAGACTGGGAGACCTTCTGGACGTCCTTCCAGACAAAGCCATGGTGGTGGGGCAGAGGCAGAGATGGTTAGGGGTGATCAGGCCTGCAGGGGAGGACAGTTGGGGGCGATCAGGCCTGCAAGGGAGGGCAGTTGGGGGCGAGCAGGCCGGTGGGGAAGGGGGGGTGGCAGTTGGGAGCGAGCAGGCCAGCAGTGGGGACAATTGGGGGTGAGCAGGCTGGTGGGGTGGGCAGTTGGGGGTGAGCAGGCCAGCGGGGGGGGAAAGTTGGGGGCAAGCAGGCTGGCAGGGGTTATTTGGGGGTGTGCAGGCTGGCAGGGGGGCAGGTGGGGGTGATCAGGCTGGTGGAGGGGTCAGTTGTGGGTGAGCAGGCTGGCGGGGGGGGGCAGTTGGGGGTGATTAGGCCAGCGGGGGGTGGGGGAGAAGTTGGGGGCAATCAGTCCAGCAGGGGCGGGCAGTTAGGGGTGATCAGGCTAGCAGGCAGAGTGGTTAGGGGCGATCAGGCAGGCAGGCAGGTGAGCAGTTAGGAGCCATCAGTCCCGGATTGCAAGAGGGATGTCCAACCGTCAGTTTAAGCCCTAAAACGGCAGCTGGAGAGGGCCCAGGTTGGGCTGAGGGACACCCCCCCACACCCCATGCATGAATTTTGTGCACCAGGACACTAGTTTTAAAATAAAGAGGAGCACAAACAAGCATAAGCAACCTTCTCTGGAGACCTGCATTAATGAACTAATTGTAGAAAGGCACCTACATTGGGGAGCTGTGGATATTACCAAGTATTTTCCGTGGTGAGTGCAGATATTCAATGCATGCAGTTAATGTAGTAAGCACATAATATGAAATGTGGATTAGACCTTTAGTTAGGCAGTTAAGTGTTATTTAAATCTTGCTTCTATAGCAAGAAAATACAGTTAATATGAGGAAATCAAATGACTTTGTGGACTAAGTTGTAAAATATAGACAGGGCACACAAATTTTGACCCGTGTTCAGGGTTGGATGACAAAAGTTTCTTTAGATGACACTGCTTTAAAAAGTTTACCTGCCTGGAAGGTGGGTGTTGAATAGTATTCTATTTCCAAATCTGCAACCTAAGGGAAAGTATCACTTTAGACAGTGAAGGAGGAAAAGAAAAAAAAAAAGCATTTGTTTGACATTTTTGGCTGTTCTTGAGCTATTTCTTTCTGTCTTTGCCCTCAATAACTCCCTCATCTATACAATAAAGCCCACAATACTGATCACAATATGAGCAAATATTTTAAAAAACAGAAAAGGAGTATGGTGCAACATTCTCTCCACAATTTAAAACAATTTTAAAAATAGTCCTGGCCAGGTAGCTTAATTGGTTACAGCATCATCCTGATATACCAAGGTTGAGTTCAATATCTGATAAGGGCACATACAAGAAGCAACCAGTGAATGCATAAATAAAATGGAACAGCAAATCGATGTTTTTCTCTCTCAAAAAAAAAATCAATAAATTAAAAAAAGAAATAAAAAATTAAGAATAGAAAATAATTATAACATTAATTGGAAAATATGATTTACTTAGATCAATTTTCCATTGAGAATCAGAGAGGGTAGCACCCCCCGAATTGGTTTTTCTGCAAGAAAAGACCTTGTCTAGGCTCTTGTGTGTTTAGGTAATTCTGAACCAATTGCAGGAAAAGTCAAATGAGGAACATGGCCTTTCCTGGTAGACCCAGTTCCCCAGGGTACAAAATGAGCTATTTCTTTTCCTGAGGATATTGAACCAGCTCTTAAAACTTATCAACAGGAAACAGGTCTTGAGCCCTATAACAGCAGGAAGTGTGAGCAGGGTAATGGGAGCTTTTTCTTTGGGGATATAAACAAATTATTAAATAAATAGTCTATTAGGTTGCCTCAGGGCTGGCCTAAATATTTGGGAGTCAAATACTTGGTGAAGGGATTCTTATCAATTTTGAAGAATAGGAAAAGTAGCATAATTCAAGTTAAATTGTACATAATTTTTTTACAAGGTTCATTGTATGAGTAGACTAATAGACTAACAGTTATTAGTCTTTCAATCTTATTACTCTAATGTTTGTTTTTTCTTTTTACTCAGTTAATGTACTTTAACCTTGCCACATTACAAAGCCTCTTTACTTTTGCAGGACAGATTTTTATGTTTTCTTTTCTTTCCCATTTTAAAAAATATATTTTTATTGATTTCAGAGGGAAGGGAGAAGAGAGAGAGATAGAAACATCAGTGATGAGAGAGAATCATTGATCGGCTGCCTCCTGCATGCTCCACACTGGGGATTGAGCCTGAAACCTGGGCATGTGCTCTGATCGGGAGTTGAATATCGACCTCCTGGTTCATAGGTCGATGTCTCAGCCACTGAGCCACGCTGGCCAGTTTCTTTCCCATTTTTAAAAGCTAACTTGGAATTCATTGAGATGAATCAAGATACTCAATTTGTTACTGGTGGGGGTAGGTAGGGTATAAAACTGATTATCCCAGTGCTAAGGCCCAGTTTCTTACCACTGCCTTGAAAAAGGCTTTGACATTCTGGGCCAAAATCAACCCGCAGGAAAACAGCTTCCACCTGTAGTACCTGAGTGGAAAGCAGTATCTCCACTGAGGGGATTGAAAGGAGCTCTGCCAGCTGCACTGGAGATAAAATCCTGACTTGTAAATACTGCATCACATACCAGCGGGATGACCTCAGCTGGAGGATGTTTGCCTTTTGCTTCATTGTACTTTTACCTAGAAGAATTATTAAACACTTCCTATGCTTTCTCTAAACATAGCTCACGACAATACTTTGAAAAACCTTGAAGACAAACAGTCTTCACTACCGAAAATTGCTATTGTTCCTCCTTTATTCCAGGTCATTACATCCAGCTGCCAGTCGCCAGCTGTGAAAACCAAGCACATGCTGTCTTCTTGGCTTGTCTCCTTTTCTCAGCAGAAAACCAGAGAAATCCCTCATATTGAAATCCCCACCAGTTAAACTGAAAAGTAAGGGTGAATAAAGAAAAACCCATAACAACATGCAATTCTCTTCCTTAAAGGACCTTACTCTTCAGAGGTCACCTGTTACAATAGACTTACAGGTTTGCTTATATGATTTGCACCATTTCAGTGAATTACGTTTTATTTTACTTTATTTATTTAAGTGCTGTCTTTACTATAAAGAAAGATGAGAATCTAGTGTAGCTCAGCTATTCCTTGTGAAAAATGAGTAATAAAATTATATTGCTTTTAGCAAATATTTATGAGAATCTACTGTGCAGTAAGTTATTGTAGTGATGGTAAGGGGTAGCAGAGGAATCCTATATAATAAAGATGTAATATGCAAACTGACCTTCATGCCCTCGTGTCACAAGATGGCCGCCCCCCTGTCATCACAAGATGGTCACCCCATGTCGTCAAAGATGGCTGCCACAAGATGGCCACCCCCACATCATCACAAGATAGCTGGCAGGGGAGGGCAGTTAGGGGTGACCCGGCCAGCAGGGGAGGGCAGTTAGGGTTGACCAGGCTCCAGGGGAGGGCAGTTAGGGGCAATGGGGCCTGCAAGGGAGAAGTTAGGCAGCGATCAGGCTGGCAGGGGAGTGGTTAGGGGGTGATCAGGCTGGCAGGCAGAAGCGGTTAGGGGCAATCAGGCAGGCAGGCAGGTGAGCAGTTGGGAGCCAGCAGTCCTGGATTGTGAGAGGGATGTCCGACTGCCAGTTTGGACATCCCCTGAGGGGTCCCAGATTGGAGAGGGTGCAGGCTGGGCTGAGGGACAACCCCTCCCCCCGTCAGTGCATGAATTTCATGCACCGGGCCTCTAGTGTAATAATAACTAGTGAATTTTTCCTTCCCATAGATCATAAGATACTTTCATATCCACTGTCTCTTGAGAACAAGCTAATCCATGTTCAAGGAGCCTACAGAGCTAGGACACAAATTGTTTACAAATGTACTTGATGAAATTTATTCACTTTAAAAGAGAAATTCTCTTCAGACAGTTGCTAGCATTTTACATATAAACTTTATCCTTTCAATATTCCTGGGACATGAGCAGGAAAAGGGATAATATTTACCTCGAATACAACATAAGGTAGATGCCTAGAGATGACTGGCAATTTACTACAAATAATAATAACAGCAAGCACCAATACAGTGTCAAACTCTACCCAAGGCACTATTCTTAGCAATTTACATATATTAATGATCTAAACCTCAAAAGTATTTTGAAATAAGTTCTCTTATTATTTTACAGTAGAGAAATTAAGGCACAGAGGGATACAGTTAGAAATGCTGGAGAGCTAACCTTTGAGAGTCCTTTGATTTGTGAGTGGTGGGGATGGTCAGTGAGAGGGAGAAGGCAAGCACACAGCTCTCCTTCACCAGAGACAGGCTGATATTGGCAGCCTGACTATCCCTCCCACTTACGTGAGTGCCCGTAGTTCATCTCTCTAGTAGAAACCCACAGTTCTAAACAGGGTGTTGTCTTACAGGCAGCAGATATCAGCATCTCTTCCTTCCAATTTGATAATCCATATCCCGGGACTCCTATCCTACCAGTCTGACAAAGATGCCTTGGAAACCTAGCAAATGCATGAAAGATCTGGCAGCCCTAACCGGTTTGGCTCAGTGGATAGAGCGTCGGCCTGTGGACTAAAGGGACCCAGGTTTGATTCTGGTCAAGGGCATGTACCTTGGTTGCAGGCACATCCCCAGTGGGGGGTGTGCAGGAGGCAGCTGAGCGATGTTTCTCTCTCATCGATGTTTCTAACGCTCTATTCCTCTCCCTTCCTCTCTGTAAAAAAAAAAAAAAAAAAAAAAAAAAAAAAAAAAAAAATATATATATAAAATATATTTTTAAAAAAATATCTGGCAGACAGTAAGTTTTAAAGGCAGCAATTATTTATTTAAAAAATTAGTCAGCTAGAACTGCATCATCTCCCCAGTGACATAGATTTCTGTGTAGAGTTTATAGTCAATCTAGACTAAAAACAAAACAAAAACGACAAATGAAAGTGATTTTCTCCAGTTTGTTTTCAACCTTTCAGGGTTTTATCTTCTGTAGTCTTAAATCAATTTTATTCTTGGCAATTTGAACACTGTCAAAAGGATGTCGATGAAGTACCAAAGAATATTACCCACGGTAAATGCAAAAATAAGTTTCGAGTCCCAAGTAGCTAGTTTAGCCCACACAGAAGTTCACTTCTGCACTTGCTCGTTGGCATTTCTTCGAACTCAACTTCTTTCAGGTAGGGGATCTTAACGTGTACTTCTCACAGACAAAGTATTTCCAAACAGTGCAGTTAGTGGAAAAAAGGACCTTGTCTCTGAAGTATCCACAGAGCTGGTGAGTTGATTGGGGTCTCTTTATTGGTAACCTGGAGAGATGAGTCAGTATACCTGAGGTTAGGTATGAGGCTTACGGAGGTATTCTTGTGGGTAACTGATAAGAGGTGTGTAGCTTTTTATTTTGTTCTATTTTTGTTTTAATATGACAGCCTCCTATAGTAGTTTTGTCCTCCTTCTTCAAGAACAGAGCTGTGTTCTCTCAATAAAAGTATGTTAGCATAATGTGAACAAACTGCATATGTAAGCACACAGATAGGCTCTAGAGTAGAATATCTTCCCTAACTCTTAATTCTCAAAATACTAAGGCACCCAATTCTGTTCACCAGTTTCCCTATGGTCTATCTGTAAAGCTTAATATGGAAATTCCTTAATAATTACTATAATCTCTTTCCCTTAGCACTCTCTAGTTATTAAATTATAAAAGGAAAAATATGTTTGATAAGTAAATAATATTGTTCAGCCCCTCCGATGTTGATATAAATGTTCTCAAGTGAGGCGGTGAAGCTGAGAAGAAGGCTCAGAAGAAGGAAGGAGGAAGATTTAGAAGCCATGAAGCTACTCTTAAATTACTCAGCTTTGATTCCAATCAGAAGTCTATGAAATGATAATGCTGGTTGTGTTTTCTGGAGGACATCTAAGGTATAAAATAAAATGAACATTTGAATTTCTTTATGTATTTTCTTCTTGAAACGTTGTGATTTTTCCCTTAGTCACTTACAGGTCAGGGGACGGAGTGGAGCCATCTTGCCAAAACCAAGGTTGGCTGGGTCCATCCTGAGAAAGTCCCACCCAGTAATCATAGCCACTTTTGATCTTCCTCAGGCTGCCAGCGATGAAGTCCTATAAGAAACAAGACCTGGCCGGTGAACTGAGGGTGTGGGGAAAACAACAACAAAATACCATGAAATATAAAGTGTGCCATCTTTCCTAGACAGAAATGAATGGAACTTCAAAGCTGGAGGAAGGAGGGGGTGTATTTAAAAGAAGAAATACATTTCATAGATTTTATTTTCTATTGCCTTATGATCAATGTAGTGTTGAAGACCATGGGAAATATAGGCATCTGGTATTAAAATTGTTTTAACAGATTTAGAGTCTGGCAGAGCTATATGTCAAACAAGGTAAGTGTTATACTGAACCCCCATTATCAGAAGAAGTAAAGTATCCTCGACATCACAGACCATGTAGATCATTCTTTCACAGTATACTTCAAAATGAAAAATAGTTTGGAAGATCCCAGAAGCAACTTAACTGTAGGTATATTTTTTGTTAGAGGAAATATTACTAATGTTGTCATCAAATTTGCACAGAAAACATAGTGAAAACCCATACTTGTAGCAAATTAGTTCAAGTTGCCTTGCTTTACTGCATATAGTTAACACATGTTCCCCCATTATTCTTGTAAAAATGGACTTTGATTAATTACTGAACATAGCTGCATATACTTAATAAAGTCAGAAATGTGTAACCATGAATTCTACTTCATGCATATATATGGATGGAATGATTTCAGGAAAACTTCATTGTTTGCTTAAGATGCTAGTAAACTGGGTTTAATGTTAATAAAACAATTTATTTAGCAAATGCTTATTTTCATATACCTTTCCATTTCATGACAACACCTCAATTTTTATATCTCTGATTTTCTTTGATAATTGAAAAAATTTTATAGTTTATTATTCTTCCCTACAGCATTGAAAATAATAAAACATATATACAACTATAATGTATGTGTATTTTAGAGTTGATTAGCATGTCACAAAATGGTATTTCTTTTACTGGTTCTCATCTTTGATTAACAAAGGACATAGAACTATCATCTGCTAAATGACTTCAGGATAACCGTTCTGTTTTTTGTTTTGCTTCTCCAGTTAAAAGGAACTCAAATCATACTAATTCCTACTTTATCCCTTTTAAACCTTTACTACAACAAATATATTACTGTCATAAAATATTAAGGAATTCTATCTTATTTACAATTAGTCCTTTCTTTTAATGGGTAACTTGGTATTTTCAGAATGATAAGAAGCCATAAAACAGTGTTTACCATTTCTTCTTTGCTGTCTATTTGTAGAAGATTAGAGCCCTCCTTCAAACAATCCTCTTTACTGGTTTTCCAAATATTCCAATTTTCAAAGACACGGTAACAACTATTTCCATTCTGAATCCAGTTGTCTGGACAAGGAGCTTTGAATAAAACATTTTACTTTATTAAAGTTATTATAAAAATATTAGAAAAACATCTCTCAAAAGAACCCCTTGAAATACCCCCAGGGAAGCTGAACACTCTAATTGAATAGGTCATATGTTGCAGTACTTACCAATTTCAGCTTCTCTGAGGCTGACTACAGTAAGATTTATACAATAATTTTCAAATAAAATTAACTCTGGAATATCCTTTTGCAAATTGTTCCTCTTCTATAATAATTGATATGATTATTCTATTTTTATAAATATCTCCTTTCCTTAAGTTTACCTCATTTATAGACCTCATTTGTTTGCTTATCATTTTCTATCTGTTAATCCTACTGGCCCAGTCTAGTTGGAAATGTACTGGACAATTAGGCAAGTTGAGTAATAAGCCTCAAGTTAAAGCTTAAATTATGAGAGTTAAACATGAAAATTTTGCCCTGCTAGTGTTGCTCAGTGGTTGAGAGTGGACCTATGAACCAGGAGGAGGTGATGGTTTGATTCCCAGTCAGGGCACATGCCTGGGTTTTGGGCTTATTCTCCAGTAGGGGGCATGCAAGAGGCAGCCGGTCAATGATACCATCTCATCATTGATGTTTCTATCTCTCTCTCTTCCTTCCTCTCTGAAATCAATCTATACTAATAAAAGAGAAACATGCAAATGACCATCACTCTGCTATACTACCAGCCAATCAAGAGTGAGTATGCAAATTAACCCAACAAAGTTAGCAACGCCCATAGCGGCCAGGCAATGCTGCGGCTGCTGGAGGCCGGATCGGAGACAAAAACACGCAGGGAGGCTGGCACCCAGCAGCCCCAAGCCCTGCCATGGCAGCTCTGGGGCTGCTGGGGGCCGGATTGGAGACACAAACCCGCACCCAGTATCCCCAAGCCCCAAGCCCCATGGTCGAGACACAAACCCGCAAGAAACCTGTGGAAAGGGAGATAACCTATCATAACTTTATCTCCCTTTCCACAAGATGAGAAAACTGACCCTGGATTATTTAGTGATGTGGCCCACACCTTTCTAAAGCACAGGGTATGTTATGACCACTCCCAGGAAGGTCTGGTCAGAATACTGTCTCCAGGGAATAACTCTACTGTGGCAAATCATCTAAGAGAGGAAACAAGCTTTTGTTGGGTTTATTCTGAAGGTCAGAGAACATGCCACCCCAACATATGCTGTGTTGTTATATTGATGATCTTGAGCTGCAGATGCTTGAAAAATAGCAAATGCATGCAGAGGCTTTCACTGAAGTCTACTAATCTGCCTAAAATCGGACCCCCCTAAAGGAGCTTAAATGTCATAGTTTCCCTTGACCGGAGAAGTGTCATCAGGCAGAGAAGAATGACTCCTGTCACAGGACAGGAGACCAGAAGTTGACATCACACCCAAACTTTGTTACAAACTATTTCTCCCCACCCCCATTCATCTTTCCTAAAAATCATTTACTCTCCTCTAAGAGGCCTACATCTCCCGTCCCCTTTCCCTAGGAAGAAAGTATTTAAATCTGCATTCCAAGCCACCTTGGGGAGTTACTCATTTTTCCCTGGGATCTCCCACATATACACGAGGTACACATGTTAATGCACTTTTGTTTTTCTCTTGGTGATCTGTCTTTCATTACAACGGCCTCCACTAAGAACTCAGAAGGGTAGAGGAAAACTATTTTTCCTCCTCCATAATTCTATCTCGGGAAATCAAGTCCCCAGCTGAACAATGAGGTTGGCTCAAGTACCAAGCAGTCCTGGCTGATGGGAGGGAAGCTTCTAGGGAGAAATCAATGATATATGCATCAAAGTGGGATGGAGGGCATATGCATGGTTGCTGGTGGGAGTTTAAAGTGGTTCAACATTTTTGGAGGATGATTTGGCAAAATCGATAGAAATGTTCAAGGTACATCCAAGAGCCTTCTTCTAGGAATCTCATCTGCTGAGATAAAGCACAAGCGCATAAGCCCTGGTCAGAACCCAGGATGCTACTGCGGGCTCCCCTTCCACCATAGGAAAACCTGGGAACAACCTGCATTTTTAGGACAAGGTGGCATCTATACTAATAAAAGGGTAATATGCTAATTAGACTGAACATCTTCCAGACAACCTTCTGGACATCCTTCTGGACAAAGCCATGTTGGCAGGGCCAAGGCAGAGGTGGTTAGAGGTGATCAGGCAGGCAGGGGAGAGCAGTTAGGGGGATCAGGCCAGCAGGGGAGAGCAGTTAGGGGGATCAGGCCAGCAGGCAGATGAGCGTTTAAGAGCCAGAGGTCCTGAATGGTCCCAGATTAGAAAGAGTGCAGGCTCAGCTGAGGGGACCCTCTTCCCGTGCACGAATTTCATGCACCAGGCCTCTCATTACATATATATATATATATATATATATATATATATATATATATATATATAGTTATATATATATAACTAGAGGCCCAGTGCACAAATTTGTGCACCAGTGGGGTCTCTCAGCCTGCCCTGTGGGATTAGGCCAAAACTGGCTCTTCAACATCCCCTGAGGGATCCTGGATTGCAAGAGGGCTTAGGCCAGGCCAAGGGACCCCCATCTGGTGCATGATTAGGGCTGGGGAGGGATATGGGAGGTTGGCCAGCTGGGAAGGGATTGTGGGAGGGCTTCAGGGCATGTCCGGCCCATCTCTCTCAGTCCCGATTGGTTGGACCCCAGCAGCAAGCTAATCTTGCTTGCTGCCCCTGGAGTGTCTGCCCCCTGGTGGTCAGCGCACATCATAGCTAGTGGTTGAGTGGCCTTAGCATATCATTAGCATATTATACTTTGATTGGTTGAATGGATGACCAGATGACCAGACATTTAGCATATTAGACTTTTATTATATAGGATGTTTTATGTATAATGGAGAGCACAAGCAATGTACCTTCAAGAATAACTTGAAAACATGTAGGTGAGGAAACTTAAAATAACATGTAACCAATATGCTTAATTTAAGACTTTGATATGACTAAGAAATAAGCCATAATGTGTAATCAGTTTTATGGAATCTGCCTTAAGAAAGAATATATTCACAAAAGAAGGATGCTCAAATGTATAAAAGGAGAATCAAACAGCAAGATTTTGACCAAGTATTTCTGGCACAGTTTTTTATAGGAAAAGATACTGAAATTTGCAGCACTCAAGTTTTTAGACAAAGTCACAAATAGTTTTTATCAGTTTCCATGGCCCACATGCCTAATTTTTTAAGGTTCATCAATATCCTTTGTTTGGAATCCATGCTAATCAAGATCCTGAATATTGTTATAGTTATAACATAGTGTTAACAATGGCAACTGAAAGGTTGAAGAACATCCTGGATATGTTGGTCTCCAAATGGATATTGTCATCAACTTAAGGTTGATGGTCAGTGGTGGTCCTACCACATGATTGCAGTAGCTCATTATATTTAAAAACATTGTTGAGCACACAATGATTAAAATTTAATCAGGAGGAGCTATGGTAGGTTTTTGACCTCTCTCATTGGTGATTACTTAAGTGGTATCCACTGCAGGGAAGTCAATTCTCTGAATTATAAGCATTATTAAATGTAAATTAAGTAATCATAGACTACTTTAGAAACTATATAACAAGTAGAAATAGACTGTTTTAGGTTTGAAATGCTTGTAAGTGATATAAAAAATGTAACTGAAATAATTTCATATAATTTTTTAGAAGAGCTGAATTCTGCAAGGTAAATAGTCTAATTTTCAAAATGATATTTGCTGAAAGAATCATCTCAATTTGAGTATAAAGCGATATCTGAACTAAATATATTGAGGAATTTAGAGTACAATTAAAGATGTACTTATAAATTTTATTGGATAAAACATCTGACCTACTAATCTCACACATTTCACTAAAATTTGAGTGCTTGTTTTCTTTATCTGCATTTTTTGGAATCTCTGTATTTTCTACATACTATTGAAATCTTACCTAATAATAGACAAACATGTAAATTGACCGTACCTCTGCTACGCCCACAGCCAATCAGTGAGTATGCAAATTAACCCAACAAAGATGGTGGTTAATTTGCATACGTACCTGGGTCCCAGGAACATCCTTGGCACCCAGGTCACTCCTTGCCGGCAATCAGAGGGGTGGGGGAGGGGGCCCTGCCTATGCCTAAAGCCTGGGCAGCCCAAGCTGGCGATGGGAGGGGCGGGGGGGGGACCGGCCCAAGCCCAAAGCCTCGGGTTGAGGCTTTAGGCTTGGGCAGGGGCTGAGCCAGCCATCGGAGGGGCAGGGGCTGAGCTGGCAATTGGAGGGGCAGGGTAGAGGCTGAGCCAGCGATCGGAGGGAAGGGGAAAAATCAATGGAACATATCCTCAGGTGAGGATAAAAAAAGAAAGAAAGAAATGTCATATCCTATGAAAGACACATCTTGAAAATGCCTAAAGAATGTTGTCATTTTTTCATGGTGAAGGGACTGGAGTCTGTGTTGATGAAAATACCTTGGTGGCTGTGGTGACTGGCAGTGGCTGCAGCAGCAGGGTGATGGGGCTGGCGCCTTCCCCTGATCAGCCTGGTTGCCTCCTGCTGGGAGCAGGCCTAAGCCATCAGTAGGACATCCCCTGAGGGCTCCCAGTATGTGAGAGGGGGCAGGTTGGGCTGAGGGACCCCTCCCCAGTGCACAAATTTCATGCACCGGGCCCCTAGTACAGAAATAAGATTGAACTGGTGAGTCAATCAAATGATCTCTCTTCTATTATAAAATGCTAACTACAGTTTTGCAGAGAATAAAATGAATGTCACTGATTTGGGGTGCATGGTTGGTGCATACATTCATATCTGCAAAGTGAAAACTTATTTTTATATCAGTTACCTGATCTGAAAGAGTTTTGCATCAAGGTTTGGCAATATCTTATTTGGAGGTCATGGCTTGTCTTCCACTGTGTGAAGTTCAACAGTGCTCTGTCTTGTTGCATGAGTTTTTCTTGCTGCTTCTTTGCAATAGCTGACACCTGGAACACTTCAAACAATAACAATTGTTTCTACTAAATTCCTGACAACTTATAACAAAGTCATCCTTCAACAAGGACTAAAAACAACTTCCAATTACTAATGATATTTGTGAAGTTAGTTTGCATTATTTTGTTTATGTTTAAAAAATTACATTGTTCAAGAATTATCTACTATTCTATGCTGTACACCTAAAACCAACAAAAAAATAATATTGAATTTAAACTGTAATTGAAAAATAAAATGAAATAATATGTATCTAAAGAAAATGTGGAGAAAAACTTTATTAATAAAATTAATACTTATTGAAAACAAAAACAATTTATATTGTTCAAGAATACAAACTAAAAAGGATATGCAGCAAAAAGCTCCTTTGCTACTCTTGTCTTTTTATTCCCCCAATTCTATTCCTCTAAAGCAGTCAGGCTTACCAATTTCCTTTTTATTCTTCTAGAGGTAATTTGAATCTTACAAGCAAATGAACATAAACTGCCCTTTCTTACCTTTATACAAATCGTAACAACCTGTTTACATGGTTTTGCACCTTTGAGTACTTAAAATATATTTTGGACAAAATTTTATGTCAGTACATAAAGAATTTTTCATTATTTCATTACTAGAGGCCCGGTGCACAAAATTCGTGCACAAGGGGGGGGGGTGTCCCTCAGCCCAGCCTGCACCCTCTCCAATATGGGACCCCTACCGGGATCGGGCCTAAATGGACAGTTGGACATCCCTCTCACAATCCAGGACTGCTGGCTCCCAACTGCTCACCTGCCTGCCTGATTGCCCCTAACCGCTTCTGCCTGCCAGCCTGATCACCCCCTAACCACTCCCCTGCCAGTCTGATCAATGCCTAACTTCTCCCCTGCAGGCCCCATTGCCCCTAACTGCCCTCCCCTGCAGACCTGGTTACACCTAACTGCCCTCCCCTGCAGGCCTGGTCACCCCTAACTGCCCTCTTCTGCAGGCTTGATCGCCCCCAACTGCCCTCCCCTGCTGGCCATCTTGTGGCAGCCATCTTGTGTCCACATTGGGGCAAGATCTTTGACCACATAGGGGCAGCCATCTTGTGTGTTGGAGTGATGGTAAATTTGCATATTACTCTTTTATTAGATAGGATAACTATGTAGGAGTCCATTGTATGGCTGTATCATGATTTTAGAAATTTTCTATTGACTTTTGGACTATTATCTTTTGGTATTACGGAAATGACTACTGTAACAAAGAACCTTAGTCATGTGTAATTTCATGCATGTGCAAGTATATTTTTAAGATAAGTTGTTAGGTCAGTTTATGTGTATTTATTTAAACCATATTAGATACTTCCAAATTACCCTCCACATGTGCAAATGGCATCTTAATATCATTTGAATTTACACTTCTCTTTTTATGTTTGAAACTTTTTTTGCATACATATAAATAAAAGTCAGTTGTATTTCTTTTTTTTTAATGAAGTGTATAATTATATCCTTTGTGAATTTTTTCATTGGGTTTCTAGTTTTTGCCTTTTTGTTTCTATGAGTTTCTCATTGTGCTAGGAGGGCTAATTGAGAAGGCCTAGAATCAGTCTAAGCAGCGCTTCTAAAGTTCCTGCATGGAGCTGATCCCTGCACAAGGCATCAAACACTAATTAAAGAGTGTAGCTTTGTAGCCATCGGTCTGAGAATTTTCTTTGGAGAGAATATACTAGCTAGTCAGTCTTGTTTCTTTTTTTCTTTTAAATATATTTTATTGATTTTTTTTTTACAGAGAAGAAAGGAGAGTTAGAAACATTGATGAGAGAGAAACATCAATCAGCTGCCTCCTGCACGCCCCCTACTGGGGATGTGCCTGCAACCAAGGTACATGCCCTTGACCGGAATGGAACCTGAGACCCTTCAGTCCACAGGCCGATGCTCTATCCACTGAGCCAAACCGGTTAGGGCAGTCTTGTTTCTTAAGACAAATGATTGATGATTCACCCCTGGTTACAAAGAGACCCTGAAAAGTCCCTGCTGTTGAGTCTGGTTACCGCAAAGGAATGTGCCTGGGTGGTCAGCAAAATATCAAAATTTCCAGCAAGATTTGGGGGTCCCTGGTACCAAGGTGTTCTATGTACACACCAGTGGCTCCTGATTCAAGAGAGAAATTGTGTCCCGAAAAGACCTTGGAAGGGAAGAAAAGGGTGCCTGTCTGCACCTGGCCTCCCCAGACCTCTTATTGTAACAGGTATCCTTATGGTAATACCGTTGTTAAATTATATCCTCTTCTTGTAATAAACTGTCCATCTGTAAATGCTTTGACTTTGGGGATCACTGTCCTACAAGTCTTCTGTAGCAACCCCAGATGGCTCATAGTTGTCTGCTATCATTTGTTGACTCTTTCCTCTCCATACTCTCTATTTGCCATCCTTCACTTACTGCAAATTTTCATCGAAGTACCTGATTATGCAGAATTTCTATTGTTTTGAGGATATTCAAGTTATCTACTTATCTTTTCATATATCAGCACCACATGATTTCAGTTACTTTAGATTTTTACTTTATTTTAATATCTCATAGGGCCAACCCTTCTCTTATTTTCAGACTACTTTTATATTAATGTTTGCTTATTCTCTTCTTATAACTCTGGCTAGCTCATTAAGCCAGTTCCTTTTCAAAATCATGTTATAAAGTACCTATATATCCCTATTTAATTAAATATTTATCTAAACGTGAATATTGATTTTCTTAATCCTGTTTGATTTTTATAGAATTTTTTGAACCGGTGGCTTAATGTTTTTAATCAATTATGGAAAATACCTATCCAATAGATCTTATAATTATACTACTTTTGCCCAACTCTCTTTCTTCTACTTTTGGGTTTATTATTGCACATGCGCTAATTAGCTCTGCCTCAAAGGGAGGCTTAGCTTTAATTTTGCTGTGTTCCTAATAGTGAATGTTGTCATGAAGGGGAAGTTTGTGTATAAAAAAAAGCAATTTGCATTTTCATGCTGTTTGTCTCCCAGTTAACTGGTCAACATTCATAATAAAATATTTAATTGCATATCTGCATATCCTGACCTGTCTTAGTCATCAACATTGCTATTGAGAAGGAAATGCTAAAACCAAGAGCCTTGGACTAGAGAAAGCAGATGCTTATGCCCTATCCATCTCCGCATAGTACAAGTAACCCAGCTGTCAGTGGCTTATTTATTTTCCTTCTCCACAAAAGGCTGGATCTCATGAGTGCGGAGTAGGATAGTGGTGTTATTTACTTTATCCTATTAATAACCTGGCACATTTAAACAATGAAAAATAATAAACTTCCTTTCAGGACTTTGAAGTATTAATCTAAAGTGTTTAATCTTGATGACTATCTTAGATTAAATATGTTTTTGAGGTTATTGTTGCTTTGCTTTATTACTACTTGAAGAGCATAGCTTGTTCCACATAAAATTGTAATAAAACTGAGAAAAGGAAATGAGACTTTTCTTTAGTTTCCCCCCAAGTGGGAAGGAATGTACTGCACCTTTATTAGTGCTGGGGTTATAATCAATTTGGAACCAGTAAGGAATAAAAGATTTAAACAAAATAATTACCTGGGGAAATATGGAACAACATATTTTTAGAAGGAAATAAAAATATTTGTTATAGGCCTGGCCAGTGTTGCTTAGTGGTGAGGGTAAAAAAAAGTATTTGTTATAAGATGTTATATGTTTTACCTAACTGATGAATCAGGAAAATGAAAAAGAATAGTAAAAACAAATGAAAAAATCTGATTTCTTAGAAAATGTTTTGCACTATGGAGTTTTTAAAATAGTGAGTCAATTAATATAAGCAATATGGTAGAGAAAACCAGAAAAATACAAAATAGTAACATGGAAGCAAGAAATTACTTCTACTTATCTTTAAATTTACCACTCCTTTAATTCTTCCTCCTTCTCCGCCTTGCTTTACGGTATTCCATAGTGTGGAATTAATTAAATTTCATTAACTTAAATGGTCCCTTAATCATAGGCATTTGAGTTTTGTCTAATATACTGTACTCCCTATTGCTACACATGCAGGTTTATCTACAGGAAAATTTTTCAAAAGTGAGATTTATGTGTCAAAACCAACCAATACAGAGTTTGTTAGGAACATGATTGTCTTTGTTATCTAAACAGATTTCATGAACTATGCGAGAAGAAAAAGTTAAGTATCCATTGGACAACAAGTTTCTGAGGAAATGTACAGTATGCTTTCATTAACATATTTAGTATGTACTACATGCTTTTCAGTGATATAAGAATTGCTGATTGCAGGTGATAAATTATTTTATTAATTTTTTTAATATTTAATTTTAATTTTATTTTTTTATAATTTTTTAAAAAAATTTTAATTGTTATTTTTTACATATGTGTTCTTATTCCCCCATAACTCCCCACCCCCCACTTATGGCCCACCCCCTTGTTGTCTGTGTCCATTGATTAGGCTCATATGCATGCATACAAGTCCCTTGGTTGATCTCTCCCCCTTACCCCCACCCTCCCCTACCTTCCCTGAGGTATGACATGCTATTTGATGTTTCTCAATCTCTGGATCTGCTCTTGTTCATCAGTCTATGCCGTTCATTATATTCCATAAATGAGTGAGATCATGTGATATTTATCTTTCTCTGCCTGGCTTATTTCATTTAACATAATACTCTCCATCTCCTAATTTTTTTGATAAACTATCCTATCTAATAAAAGTCTAATATGCAGATTGTCCCCTCGGGAGTTTGACCAGATGTTCGACTGCTCGCTATGACGTGCACTGACCACAAGGGGGTGGCTCGGAACATGGCGGGCGTTGGCGATGCAGTGCTGGCAGCAGACGGCAGTGGAGGCGCTGCTGGCCCCGATGGGCCCTGAAGAGAGTGGGACCATGGTGGGATGGTAGAGCAGGTGAGCGAGCAGCGCTGGGCCAAGGCAGGTGTGAGTGGGAGGCCCAATCGCCCCGCTGGTCTCCCTGCAGATGGCAACCAGCAGCAGTGGCAGGGGGTGAAGCTGCTGCTTGGCTCCCAGGCACTGAGGGAGCTGGGTGGGGGGCCCGGCCCCAATTGATCACCCTGCAGGCAAGATGGTGGAGGAGGTGGGGGCTGCGCCAAGCCATGGCTGGGTGCCAGGCGGGGCTGCAGGGCTGTTAGGCTGGGGGTGTGAGCTAGGGCCCAATTCTGCAGGCCACCCGGAGGGACCCCACTGGTGCATGAATTCATGCACCAGGCCTCTAGTTGTTATATGAAAAACAAATTCTATAACCTGTTCACTTCAAAATGTTGCTTAAAAATGTTGAATCTTCATTTAATCTTTTTTTAATTGAAAGTGTTCTTCGTAGTTTCTTTCATTTTCTCACCCCAAGTAGTTTATAACACATCATTGACGTTTATTATATAGAATTGATACTTAAACCATAGCTGTTGATATTTGCAATGTCAGTTAAATATGGCCTATTTTTTAAAAATATGGATTCTTATAGTTAGAATAAAAGTTGGCCATATTCCAAAGTTCCCAGTTTTTACAGAAGAAACTAGATTAGTATGTTAATTAACTTAACTGTTAGTTCTCTTTCAACTCTGCAAATCTGCTTCCAGTATATCTTCTAGATAAACAAATATTTAAATGTGCGTTTCTTTAAAAAAAAGACTGGCATTTGATTTAAATATATTTATTTAAATATATATACTTAAGTATATATATATATATATATATATATATATATATATACACATATATATATATATATATATTTAATAAAGCACAGAGAGAGAATGGGATGAGATAAAAGCTTTCTGGAAGTTCTAATATTTTTGCTAGGCTGTGAAATTTTATTTGAGAAGATAGATAGTAACAATTACTTTTTGAGCTCCTAGTAATTATTAAAGCATTCTTCTCAGAACCACCAGGAAAATGAAATCATAGCTAACATGATTCAGGTCAAGTTTCCTGTACTTTTGAAGAAGCAAATCTGAGCCTTTCTTTTCCTCATTTCAGAACTCATAATTCTCAGTCACCAGCTAGTGCCTCCTAGGGAGAGAAATGATTTGCCAAAGCATGCAAAGAGAAAAATTATCTCGACAATAACCTTCATCTCTGTCTCGGCATATTTCTTGGAGGTAGCATGAGTGATAATAAATTTTCTTAGTCATTTTTGTGGAACTTGCAGCTTTGTAATTATTATATTTCATAAAAAATTCACTTTCTAGAGGTGGAAACATCTCAAATTTGGAATAAATAAATGTGATTAAATATGGCCCAAATAAAGTTCTCAGGCTTGCGTTAAACATTAAATTGCTCCTTGTCTAAAATAAAGTGAAAACTCTTATTAAAGTAATCTGCACAAGTTTAGAATAAATGCATATTAGAATATATAGAGCATTTACTTAAATTTTTCACATGCTAACACGATTCACATAAGTAATTATTTACATTATTTTCCCCAAAGAGACTCATAGCTTTAGATTTGAGTTAAACACCATGCCATTAAACATTAAAAGTTATAACAGCATCCAAGGACTTAGAGTGTTATATTAAATCAATGTTCTGTAAATTACCTTAGGAAGTTATTTTTGTCATTTATATGTTTGTAATTGATTCATTTATCCATTTGTAAACTATGAAGTTTTATTCATTATAATATACAGATGTACTTGCATGTTAAACGACATGTCATATATAATACATACAGATTTTTTTAAAGATATCCTTTTGTACTTACACTTAATACCCAAGAAAATGGAGGCAGTTAATGAGCCCACGCAGAAAATACAGGCTATCACCATCATAAGACACCATGTTCCTAAACAAGGAGTAGGGACAATAAAATTGAGTTAGAAAAAGAAGGTGAAAGGGATGGGCCAGGATAAGACTAGACTGAGTGAAAGAAGGAATTAACCTTAAGCATTTCAACCACAGAATTGTTGACACCATGTAGCTGTAACAGTAAAAAGAGAACTCAAACTCTTTGAAATGCAAGTTATAACTTGGAATACATTTGATTGCAAAAATGTCAAATTAAACTGGCATTTTTAATAACATACTTCTTCTACATTTATATTAGCCACAAACTCACTAACTAGTTATATGTATTCTTTTCCAAAATATTTTTGAGATTGTCGCAAATCAGGCAGCAACCTTTTATTTTTGAAAGCAAAAATACTACTGGTATGGTGCATCTCCTCATCTCTTTTTAGTGTCATTTGAACATGATTGGTTCAAAGACATTTCTTTCTTTAAGAAATATTTTTTTATTGATTTCAGAGAGTAAGGGAGAGGGAGAGATAGAAACATCAATGATGAGAGAGGATCATTGATCACCTGCCCACTGGGGATCGGGCCAGCAACCTGGGCATGTGCCCTTGGTGGGAATTGACCTCAGGACCCTTCAGTCAGCAGGACTCTATCCATGAGCCAAAACCAGCCGGGGCTAAAGACATTTCTTTTTAAACATATAGTTTTGGATGAGGAACATTTTTCCCAGAGGTAATTTTGCAACTATTAAGGAAGAAAAAAATAAAGATTTTGTAACTGGTGGTATTCTCAACACTAATCAGAGAAAAATAGATAAAATTTATCTTTGTATAGTGGGGTAAGCTGAATAATATACCAGCCCAAGATTCCTGTGTTCTAATCCCTGGAACCTGTAAATGTTACCTAAAGTGGCAAAAGAGACTGAAGATGTAATTAAGTGAACAAATTTAGGATAGAGAGCTTATTCTGTTCTTCCACCTGGCTCTTGAAAGTGAGAGGTAGGAGATCAAAGGGACAGAGTGCAGTACGATGATGGAAGCAGACATGATGCTGCTGGCTTTGAAGAGTGAGGCAGAAGCCATGAGCCATGGAAATGCAGCTCTCGAACTGGGAAAGAACAAGGGAATGGATTGTCCCCTGGAACCTCCGGAGGGAATGCAGCCCAGTAAGCCCAGTTCAGACTTCTGGTCTCTAGTCCTGTAAGTTAACAAGTTTGTGTTGTACTAAGCCCCTGGGTCTGTGGTAATTTGTGATCTCAATGATAGGAAACTAATATAAATATTAAACTTAATAAAGACAGAACTGATTACTAGAGCAGACAGCTCCAGGCTGATGAGAGTTGACTAGTTTTTCAATGTCCATTTTCCCTTTATTTCTTAATATTTGTGAGACAATTTGCAAAGGAGTATTTATGCAGAAACTGAAATAATAAAAAACATGATTTTTTTCACTTATTTTCCAAATTCAGGAATTCTTTTGGGGGGAAAGAGAGAGATAGAACTACACATTTGTCAAGTCCATTGCTCTTTTCATTTCATCTTTACTTACTACTCCTATTCTTTATTTCATTTTTAAAAATTTTATTGATCTCAGAGAGGAAGGGAGAGGGAGGAGAGATAGAAACATCCATGATGAGAGAGAATCACTGATCGACTGGCTCCTGCACACCCTACACTGGGGATAGAGTGGCAACCCAGGCATATGCCCTGACCAGGAATCTAACCATGAGCTCCTGGATCATAGGTCAATGCTCAACCACTGAGCCACTCCGACCAGGCTATTTCATTTTTTAATGTTAGCCGTAGCCTGCACATTATCATATTCTAAAATGGGTTACCTCATTAGAAAATTCACCTGGGCTCAATATGTAATGGGAAACAAAACATACACTGCAAAGTCTTGGACCAAATAATTAGAACAGGTTACCTGAACATTTGGTGGAAGACTGATGTTTCTGGGACCGGTTTGGTGTTGGAGTGTCCCACTGAAGGGAGGTATAGAGTTCTTCATCCTGCATGTCTGAGGGGCTTTGATAGGTGAGGCAGTCCACACGAGAAGCTAAGACAAATAACTCCTTTTGTAGTCAGGAGCAGATTGGTCAAAGAACTGAAATTGGCTATTTTTACACACCAGTGGGAAAATATGTTGGGGTTTAAGGAATAGAATAATGCATCTTCATCCAGAAAGTAGAAGTTTATGAAGTTTAAGCCAAGGCACAACTTGCTAAAGAAGGAAATGAGAAAGGAACTGAACTCAAATGGCCAATGATAGAACCTGCGATGGGTCTGGTTTGTGAGATGCAGCAGATGTTGAAGGTGATAGCACTGAATTACTGCTAAAAGAAAAGAAGTGCAAAAAATGTACTTATATTTGTTATAGGACGCAAAGCATGGGAGTGACCTAGACAGCAAGGATACAAAGGTAGCTCATTTTGGGCAATCCAGGATGTAAGGAGTTGTTGTCTGTCACTGTGTATCCTTAAATAAGAAAGCTAGGAAGGGATTGCATCCCTAAGATAAATTTGCACACTGTGTTAGGCTAATGCAGTTGCTGTGAGAAGTAAAACTTAAAATACCAGTTTAACACAATGAAAGTTTATTTCTTGCTCACATAACATTCGAGCTCCAGTAATCCTGGTTACTGGGTAGTTTTCATTCAAATGGAACCCAGATGCCTTCTGTCTTGTGAAACATTAAGTCTTCTACTTCTACCCATTGGAAAGGAGAAAAGAAGGTGGCAAATCCACATCTTGAAAGCCTTCACCTAGAAATAACATATCACCTCCACATGCACTAACGTAACACCTCTGTTTGTATCTAAGGCTGGGCCTGATAAATGTAGCTTTTGCCTGGCTGGCAAACTTTCTATGACAACTTCCCTCTAGAGGGGAAGCATGAATTATTTAGTAGATAGATGGCTGTTTCTGCTACATCCTGTGCCTATTGCACTGGTATTGAGAAATTTGATACTTTAATTATCACTGGTCATTTGTCCTTATGGCTAAAGGTCATCTCTCAGTAATTTACTGTCTGCAAACTCCAACAGTCTGCAAAATTGCAATGTTCTCTTTTGTTTCAGTGTTTCACTGGATCAATCATTGATCTCTGCTACAGAAGGAAACAAATGGCTCTCAAGGGTATTCTAATTCATAAAGATGCTGTTTATGAAGTTTTGATAAGGAAGCCACAGGCCAAGTCTACTCTGATTATGCTGTTCATTTGAGTTCTGCCTCCCAAGGCACAGAGCAGGGATAAGAAGAACTCAAAGGCAAATGAAGAATATCCAGAAAATTCTCCAAGTATTTTATATGATTTTCATGTGACCTGAGATTCTGATGTGAAAAATAATGTGACTTAATCAATGAAAATATTTCTATCTTCAGGAGAAAAAAAAAAAGGTAGAAACCATAAACATACCAAATGTACATTAAGACTAACATCAGGAACATAGTTCAAAGTGTTGCCATTAATCTCTAGATTCTCTTAAATTTTATTAGCACTTTGCATTCTCTAATACCATTGGGCTCTCCTAATAGAAGATTAATATGTTACTTGTTTTATATTTGATGGTTTTAATCATACTTACTATTCATTATTTTCCAAGTACTGTTTCAAAGGGCTTTGATATGAATTATTGTAATTGTCACAACTCTATGATATAGGTGCTACTATTAACTTATTTGTAAATTGAGGCACAGAGAAGTCAAGCTATTTACTGGTTTACTTATGTAGTAAGTAGAAGAGTTAGTATCTGAAACCAAGTGGTCTGAGCACAGTACTTGTGCTATTAAAATCTGTGGTATTCTGAGTTCATGTGCAAAATGCTTTTGATATGAGTACCCCCCCCCCAAAAAAAAAAACAACAAAAAACAAAATACACAGACACACAAAACAAAACAAAAATAAAAAATAAGAATCTCCATAAGTACAGTTTTATTGGTCACATTTGTAATTAATTACATTTTTGCTATGCACTGAGATATTAGTCTTTGAAATGTTGTTGTGCCATAGTGATGTATAAATATATAGATATACTAGAGGCCCGGTGCATGAAATTCGTGCATGGGAGGGGTTTTGTGTGTTCCTCAGCCCAGCCTACACTTCCAATCTGGGACCCTTTGAGGGATGTCCGACTGCCCATTTAGGCCCAATCCCAGGGGGCAGTCGGACATTCCTCTCACAATCCAGGACTGCTGGCTCCCAACTGTTCTCCTGTCTGCCAGCCTGATCACCCCCCCTAACCACTCCCCTGCCAGCCTTATTGATGCCTAACTGCTCCCCTGCCAGCCCGATTGCCCCTAACTGCCCTCCCCTGCTGGCCTGGTCCCCCCCAACTGTCCTCCCTTGCCAGCCTGGTCACCCCTAACTGCCCTCCCTTGTCAGCCTGGTCGCCCCCAACTGCCTCCCATGCAGGCCTGGTCAAGCCCAATTGCCCTCCCCTGCAGGCCTGGTTGCCCCCAACTGCCCTCCCCTGCTGGCTCAGTCACCCTTAATTTCCTTCCCTTGCCAGCCTGGTTGCCCCTAACTGCCCTCCCCTGCTGGCCTGCTCACCCCCAACTGCCTTCCTCTGCCAGCCTGGTCACCCCTAACTGCCTTCCCCTGCCGGCCATCTTGTGTCCACATGGGGGCAACCATCTTGTGTGTTGGAGTGACGGTCAATTTGCATATCACCTCTTTATTATTTAGGATATATATTTTCATTTAGGGGACATAAAAAATTAAAGTCCAGAGATATGATTGATTTTTAGATAGTTTTTGGAATTATTAGTTTCTATTTGGTTTCTCTAAATAAAAAGTTAAAATAGAAAAATAATGATACTAACTGGAAAATGCCAAGATCTGGAGACATTTTAAGTGGAGGCAGAATCTGAGGTATTTCTGTTATTCCTGCCTCCTGTTCATTTATGGACAGTATAATACAAGATAAAGACTTAAATATCTTTCAATGTTAGTATACAAAGCTGTAAAAGTAATACACATTTATTGAATGTTCATTACATGCTTGGTACTCTGCTTGATGCTTTATATAATCACATTAATAATCCTCACAATTACCTTATGAGTAAGGTAATAATAATAAACTAATTTTATAGACACAAAAAAGCTGGGTTTGAAAGAGACTAAATAACTTTAAAAAGCCACATAGGGATTGAGTTCTAAAGTAATATTAGTTGAAATCTATTGAAGTTGACATATCAGAATCAATTAAGGAAGCTTATTAAAAACATAGGATTGTCTCCTTAGCCTTTTAACATAACTATTTGTATTTGAACTTCTAGTGTTTTCACAAACACCTCAGTTGAGAAGTTTGAGAATCATGTTTATAAATTTCATTAGCACTAATTTAAGGAGAAAGTGTACCTTCAGGGAAGCTGTGGCAAGGAAATGCAATTTTTGCCTGTTATCCTGTTAAAGAGTGCCTCTCCACATGTCTATAAATATGTCACGAGTTACTCAGCAAAAAAACAAGCACAGAACTGTCAGGAAAAGAACTAGATAAAGTATTTTTTTTTACTTGCTGACCTGTCTCCTAGCCTATGGCCTTGATAAGAAGCATTTACGCATTTTTAAACTCTATCAGGTTTCTTGCAAACTTTATTTCCCTTCTTTGCACAGAAAATTACTGATGTTGAGTTTTACAAGAGATATATTTAGAACAGAAATTATATTTGCATAGTGTTTTACTAAATTGATGCTTTGTAATGAACTATACACAATGAGAAGTCACTATTGTTTTTCTGTTTTTTGTTTTTGTTTTGTTTTGTTTTGTTTTTTCTGTAAGGCAGAAACTATGCATGGTGCTGGGCATAGAATAGCAAACAGGAAATCCAGGTGTCTGTCTTCATGGAGTTTCTGATATAGTTAATACTCTGAAGTTTTATGCTATGTTGTAGAACTGTGAGGTATATAAGCTAGGTTTTATTCTATCCTATATAATAAAACCCTGATATGCAAATCGGCCGAATAGTGGATCAATTGGTCACTATGATGTGCACTGACCACCAGGGGGCAGACGTTCAAAGCAGGAGCTGCCCCCTGGTTGTCAGTGCACTCCCACAGGGGGAGCGCCACTCAGCTAGAATCCGGGCTTACAGCTGGTGAGCGCAGCGGCGGTGGGAGGAGCCCTTTCCGCCTCCACTGCAGGTGGGCGGTAAGGAGCGAGGGGTCCTGGACTGTGAGAACCCCTCCAGTGCACAAAATTTCGTGCACCGGGCCTCTAGCTTTATGTATGAGAAAATGGAAGTTAGAGACTGCATAATTGGCCCATGGTTGTACTTTAGATAACCACACCATCTAAATTATTCTTCTGATTCCAAGATTCATATTTTTTCCACTACTTCATGCTGTCTTTCAAACTTGGGTATTTTATATGGTTTTCAAACTTAAATATTTTGCACAGCTTAAGTCAACTAAGTCCAAACCTTTCTTGTTCCAATTGAAAATATATGTGTGTTTAGGTCTGAAGATACCGTGAATAATACAATGTTGAGATAATTAGGAATGGAAGACAAGAAGAAGGAAAATTAATAGGAAAAGCACAATTAAAAACAAAAGATCAACTCACAGACCAGCTTCTGGATGTACAAAGAAGGGACCCAGTTATCCCTTCGTATAACGAGATATATAAAGAGGGGACTACGTAGTGCTGGTAGGAAACGTAATGTTAAGGTGACTCCAAGGGGAATAAAGGAAGAAATAAGTAATTTTATGGCTAGTGATTCTTTCATCCAGATCTTTTATTATACAATCAAGCATTTGTCTGTGACAACCTGCCCATCTCTTTGCATTAAAGTAGTTTGTCCACCTTTACCATGCCTGCCTTTCTCTCACACATTAAATAATGTTTGTTCTTGCAGAAGCTAGGGTGAATTTTCCCATTATGAAAATAAGCACAATTCATATTTTCTCTTGCATTTTCAGAAAGCTCAAACCTGTGAATGAAAAAGGTAGACATGAGTTCCTTTGAAAGCCAAACAATCAGCAATAAAACTGTGTACAATTTTGTTACATACAGTGGAGATGAAATTATGGGAAAAGAAAGTTACAAACAACATTCAGATCATTGAGAGACCGCCAATCTGCTTGGGAGTATAAAGTATGTCCATTTGAATAGGTCAATAATAACTTAAAATAGAATAAGATTAAAGAACAAGTGAACAGTAGGTACAATAGTAGCCCAGAGGAAGAGATGGGTGGGAATTTGAAGTAATTGGAAAGGCTTTATCTTTTTATCTTTTATAGAAGATAATACCTTAGTTTTGTCTTGAAGGAAGGGTAGGATTTAGATGAGCTTCAGATGGAAAGTAGTTGCACAGGATGGAAATGAGCTCATGGAAAAGTAAGTAGATAAAATATCTTCGAAATAAAGGTTTATGTTATAAAATAGCAGATACAAAAAACAGCACACTATATTGTATTGCCTGTTAACTTGTTTATATTCTCTGCCACACTGCTTATGAGGACAAAAATGTAAGTTATTAATTCATTTGCTACATATCTATGGGATGCCTACTATGTGCCAAAGTTTTTTTCTGTGTCAATGATAGAGTGGTTAAGAAAGACAAGGTCCTTTCTACTGGGGAACTTGCATAATAGTTGGGAGATACTGATTTGCTGAAAGAACGGAGGGAACACCAGTTTGCTTGCAATATTGTGAATGAGACAGCAAGTTATCGGAGATCAAGGTCTATGAAAAGACTTGCTTGTAACTGAAGTATCCTTGGCTCCTACTCATAGTAAATAATAAATATTTGTAAATAAACTAATTAAAATGTAATAATCCGATTGTATAAATTTTGGTTAATGAGTTTAACTTTCAGTGGGAGAAACATTGCAGTTTTGATATATAAGATAAACAAAAGGTGTTGAGACTGAAGATTGGAAAGCTACATTAAGTAACTCAATGCAATTGGCTCCTTTGACTGGATTATTTGCAGAGAGATGGAGCCTTATGACAAGGACATCAGAACCACCTTGTGAATGATGATGAGTCTGATTCCTGGACACCCCTAGGGGGGAAGAATAGGTACATGCTACAAAAAAGTCAAAAGAATCCGTGAATAACTTTCAACCACAAAACAATAAAGATAATTTTCTTGTAAAAATACATGAAGAAAATTAGATTAAGCTAAAAAAGACATAAACTGTTCCAATAGTAAAGTGGTCAGTAGAAATGAATGAAAAAAATTATTGGGAATAGAGGTGGATTGCGACTTAGATAAAGAACAGAGGAATGGGATAATACAACAAGTAGAATTGTCTTACTATCAGTGTCCTCTTGTTAGGATTAGGGTGTAAGTTACTCAGCTTCTGCTTATATAACCCACAGTAGGGTACAGAACTACCTCCCAACTTATAAGTAACTTGTACCCAAGTGGATAGAGCTTCTCAGGAGTAAAAATTACTATATTCTGAGTGCCCAGTGACTCACATATTTTTGGAGGGAACTGAGCCATCTTCCCACTTCCAGACTTTATTGGAGTTCTGGCGGGACAGTCCTACCCAACGAATTAATCCAGTCCTGGATTTGATATAATCCTATTGCAAACACAGATAAAAATAATGGTCAGAAAACTTACACAGTTTTTTTTTTTTTCTCATCATCATTATCTTTATTTTCTTATTACAGTTTCCTGAATTCAGGTGTGTGCCAATTTTTGAAAATCTAAGCTGACCCAAATTCTTCACCATAGAATCACTTTGTTCACTAAAAAAAAAAAAAAAAAAAAAAAAAAAAAGAAAGAAAGAAAAATGCTTGAAAATTTAAAGAAAACAAACAAAAAATTTAAAAGTTCTAGTAACCACTAGCCAAACTTTGCCCCTGTTAACCTTCCTTTGAGGGTTTCCTTCATGCACGTTTGTTCCTTCAGCAGCACTCCAGCACCTGCCATGGAGGCTTATAAGCCCTGGCCCACTGTGCTGTGAGTCCCGGCACCAGGAGAGGACCCAGGCTCGCAAAACTCCATCAAACCTGCTCACCTGAGACCAGTTCTAAGCAGCTCAGTGCACAGAGCTCAGAGGGGCCCCTGGTGGCAGAACGTTCCTAGGGCTCTGGAGTGGGGCCCTAAAGACACCTAGGAGTTCACTTCACCACGAAGCAGAGGGCATGGAAGGGCAGAGGGAACAGCTCTGCAGAGCTGCAGAAGTGGAGAGGACCCACTGAGTGAAGGGAGGGCTGAGGCATTAGTGGGGGCTGGAAGGCAGGCTAGAGGGGGTGTCCTAGCTAGAGACAAGCTTGGTCGGTGATAGAAGCCACGCTCGCCAGGCCTTGAATGCCAGCCCAAGTATCTAGTCTTTCCCGAAAGGGCAATGGGAGGCCCAGAAAGTTTCATTTTTAATAAAAAGTTTCAAACAAACAAAATTAGAGGAAATAATATAATGAACACTCATCTGCCATCACCAACATTTAGTAATCGTTAACATTTTTCCATAACTCCTTCACTTCTGTTTTATTGCTGTCCCACTATGTTAAAGTAAATTACAGATATGAACAAAGTTCACTCCACAGTGTGACTTCAGTGTGACTCTAATAAACAAGGACATTTTGTTATATAGCTACAACTCAGAGTTTTGAGGACACTAAGTTAACACTAATATCATAGGTAATAATCAGTCCATATGTAATTTCCCCCAAACGCGTCTTTGTTAAAACCGGGAGGCAATCCAGGACCACAAGTTGCATGTGTGCTGTCCATCTAACTTTAACCTCTGACTCGCCCCTTCTTTTTATGACATTGACCTCTGACGGGACCGGTTGTCCTACAGAAAATTCCTCCTTCCAGATGCGTCTGTTGCTTCCTTGTGGTGTTGCTGGACTTGTTCCTCTATTCCCCGAATTTCCTGTACCCTGAAGTGAGCGTACCGGCTTCAGAGGTTCAGGGAAAGCCTTTCGGACAAGGATGCCCAATAGGTGAGGCTCCCAAGGGTGTTAAAACTAGGCAGGATGGGCAGATGGGCAGATGGGCAGCATCTGGCTTTAAGGGCACACGAATCTCCCCAGGCTCTCACTGAAAAGCTGCTTCTGATTCAGCAGGTCTGTCTGGGGAGTGAGGCCTGGCTGGGCTGCTGGCCTGAGGCCCACACTGGGGAGCTCAGGGAGGTGGGAGCCCGGGAAGGGAGAGGAAGGATGGGGAGGAGGGGACCCCTCTAAGGACCACGTGCGCTCATCCCCTACTGGTTGGCTGAGAGGTGGGCGTGGTGTCAGATCCAGGACAGTCTTCATGTCTCCAGAGACACTCCAGGAAATGGCTTGTCCCAAGGTGCCAGAGGGAGGGCCAGCGCCTCTGAAACCTCAGGGTCCCGGAGAGAGAGGGTGCTCCTCGGTAGGCCCTCTGGGGTGGTGGCCTCAGCTGCCCCCACGGGACTGTGCTCCTAAGTCTTGGCCTCGGGGCCCTGAGGGCCTGGCCGGAGGCGCTGAAGTGGGAGAGGAAGGAAGCGGGGAGCAGAAGAGGCCAAGGCTGTCGCCTCCCAGCCTCCAGAGGGGCCTGGAGTAAACAGGAAGGCCAGGCGGCTCCCCCGTGGGGGACTCCGAAGGGGGAGTCCAGAGCCCTCGTGGGCCGGAGCCTCTGAGAGCACGCAGCTTCCTTGCTGGGGCAGCAGACTCAGAGAGGTGCTCTGGCTTGTCCCAGGTCACACAGCGGGGCAGGGGACAGGGCCAGAGCCTCACCTGCCTCTGCTGCTCCTGCCCGCTTCCTGGGGTTCTGGTGCGGGGTCTGCTGCTCGTGCTGCCCACCATGGTTCAGAGGGTGCTGGGGGAGTCTCACTCTTGGGGGCCTCAGTTTCCCTTTTTATGAACTCAGAGCCCTTACAACTGACTCAAAGGTTCGAGACTCCTGACCCCGTGGGATTCTTCTGCCTGTGAGGTGGTCGTCAGGGTCCCTTAGACCTTGGGAGGGGGTTTTACCAGGAAGGCCAACATCCCCAGGAGGCAGCAAGTGCCGGACCATTCTCATGGGCCAGGCCCTCTTCTAAGCAATGGGCCTTTGAAACTTCCGTGCGCGGCCCTGGCCAGCGTGGGCTCCGTTGGTTGGGACTTTGTCCCGTGCACGGAAGGGTCATGGGTTCGATTCCCAGTCAGGGCACATGCCCAGGTTGCAGGTTCTATGCCGGGTCTCGGTGCCTACAGGAGGCAACTAACTCCACAGTTCTTTAAAGGCACAAAGACAAAGCTTCATTATAACGCCCTGGACTGCACAAAAGTTAGAGTATATGTCTATGTTAATATCAATTAATTATATTTGATGTTTAGAATTGTACCAAGTTCACTTGTTAGAGAATGTAAAGTAAAAAAAGAAAACATGTTGATATTTACTGAGCTTGATAAAGTTCTCAGATTTTCACAAACCAGAAGGCATGCGGAAAAAAAAAATTATGTGTGTGTGTGTGTGTGTGTGTGTGTTTTTAAAGTCAAGTTTTTCACTTCAGATTTTTCTCCTTATGATTTCAAAATATTTGGCATGGGAATCTCCTTACCAGAATGTTCTGGCTGGCAATCTTCAGTAGAGTGGCATTCATGTTGGTACAGTACTGCTTACTCTCTTCCCAAGTCAGGTTGTGCCTGAAGAATCCATAGCAATTACCTTCATAATGTCTCCAGTTTTTGTCACATGGGCCGTCCTTATGGCCTTAAGGAGAAATCAAGCATAGGAATCCTTTTATTTTAAGTAGGACTTACTTTCCCTCTAAATTCAATGCTTCCTCCAGATAGCATTACAGAAATATTCTAGGGTAGGAGAGATACGGTTACCAAATCATACTTACTGAGACTGTCTTTTTGTTCTGATGGTTTCATTAAATCTTGGCAGAACTGGCTTGCTAATAACTGTTGCAGAATTCCTGAGAGATTTTTATTCTCAATTTGTAGATAGCTTTGCTGCGTGACAGCTAGATGTGAAAGTTAGTTAATAATTTGTAGTAAGGATGATAAGGGATAATGCAGGGATCTTTCAACAAACTAATTTCACTAGGGTTATCAATCTAGGAAGTGTTTACTAGCTCAGTGATCTTCAAGCTTTTTCATCTCATGGCACACATAAACTAATTACTAAAACTGAGGCACACAAAATATTTTTTTGCTAATCTGACAAATAAAAAAGGCATAATTTTGATTCATTCACACTGGATGGCTATTGCTGTGTGATGTTGTCATTTTTTTCAATTTGACAATCTAAGGGAAAAGAAGTCGGTGCCCCTGACTAAGTAGTCAGGTGTTGCATGTTTTAAACATTTTTGTAGCACACCAGTTGAAAATCACTGTTTTAGAGACACCTGAATAAATGAGTGCTGAAAAGGGATCAAGGCAAAGGGGAGGGGGCATAAAGAACAAATTGAGAACTAAGAAAAAATTAAAGGGTTCTCCCAAATAATAAGCGAACTATTTGAAGGAAATAATAACAAAGAAGAAAATGCCATGATCAAATCGCATTCCCACAGCAGTTGTTTTGAAAGTTTCCTTAAATACAGATTTCTAAGCAGATTTCATGTAGGCGAATAAACTCTGTTGTTTTGTTTTCCATGTATTACCAAAATATCCATTTATTTAAAAATGCATATTAATTTATTGTATGCTAAAAGTACTGGGATATTCAGGTAAATAAAAAATGTTGAATGGAAGAGTCTAAAATAACTTATGAAAAAATAAACAGGAACACAAACAATAACTACACCTGATAATATGGCGTTGGAGGTCTTTTAGATTTATAGGAAAAATAGAGGGAATAGAATGAACAAAATCTCAGACGAGGGACAGGATTTATTTGTGAAGTGGAGAAAATTCCTTGTTGGCAGGATCTTAAGATAGGCAGGAGAGTGGAAAAAAGTTTCAAAAGAGTGTGGAAAAATATACTGAGGAGAAACTTAAGAACCAGTCTAAAATTCTTTTTTTTTTCCAGTCTAAAATTCTTGAAAATAATTTTTAACTAATAAGAAATCTAAAAGATGATTTCAATCAGGAGGGAAAGTTCAGAGTTCCCCTTTAATGAGAATATCATGGCAGCTATGGATAGAATGACTGGAGTAGTGACAAAGAGACAAGTACGGACAGTTAAGCTCAGTCAGTGGCATACACCAGGACCCTCAGGTATTGCCTTTCTCACATGCAATCATTGGATGAGTCGACACTTACACATAATCCCCAGAGCCACGAGTCCAACAACCAGCCCAATGCACAAGACCAGCAGAATCAAAGCCATTACCCGCCACAATGACGAGGAAGCAGGGTCAACTGTGGACATACAATAAAGATGTCAGGGAACAGGTGTGGGCATGGTTATGGGCAGCGACACTCCCGGCCCTGCCCTCTCCGGATTTTTTTCAGTGATGTAAACAGCATCACGGGCAGATCTTGCCATGCTCCCTTGGTGATCATTAACAGTAAGCACAAACCACCCCCACTCCTCACATCCATTCCCATTCTCAGAGCACGTCTCTCTGAGTCCAAATATAACTTACACTGTGTGTGTTTGTCTTTGTTTTGTTTTGTGGTCATCCCCATAAGTAACTGCTTTAATGAGCAAGACCTAGAGAATCAAACCCATTTGCTGACATGTTAAATAATGGGGTTTTCAAACATTCTCCCCCTTTACCCTCATGGTTTCTAGTCCCTCTGGCATTAAACTCTATAAGCGTAAAGAAGTGTTCCTTGCTTGTATCTTTTCTTGTTTGCTGCCTACATAAGTCTATCTGAATCTATGTGGATAGTATTCAAATGCTATAGGAAAATAAGGCCATTTAGGAAAATAAAACTATACATGCTATACTAGTTTAAAAAAAAAAAAGAAAACTAGAGTTGACCCGTTTATGTAATTAATTTTCAAATGGCTTGCTCTGGGCATTCTTACCTGAGGTGAGAGCTGGCTTGCGAGTTTTAATATTTAAGGTGATGTATCCATCTTCATCCTGCATGGCTTCCTTTGCACTGCAAGTGAGCTCAGGGTCCAATGACTTTGCAAAATGTAGTGTCCACTTTTATTATTTCAGTGTCTGTCAGTCTGTGATCCTCCTCTCTCTCATAAGGTGGAGCCATGAGTTGGGGATGTGTGGGTTTTTGGGTTTTTTTCTTTCCATTTTTTGTTTTGTTTTTGTTTTTTCTTTCCAGGAAGCCCTTTCATAGCTGCTTAGAGATACATGAACCTTGAACATAAAAACACAAAAATAATAATAACTTGTTGAAAGGAGTAGATAACAGCATTTGTTTCTCATTTCCTTATCTTCAACTCTAAATGGAGGGATATCCCATCATGTGTATCCTTTCAAAGAACAAAAGCTCATGCTTGATCTTAACCCTAACAGAGTCTGGATCATATTGTTAAAATAAACTACTTTCTGATGAGAATTCAGGGGCAAAACACCAGTAAATAGTCTATTCTATTGTGAGGAGAAAAAGCTATTATCACTTGATCAAATATAGGCTTAGTTAGATATTTCATGGTCTTATGTTAGAAGGAGCCATTTCTAATGATGACTTTGAATTCAACCAAATACTTGCATCTTTCTCAAATGAAATTCTTCAGAAATTCATGGACTCCACATGAGGCAGGCACCATATTTCTTAGGTTTAGGCATCAAAGGACAACATCAAATGAAGTGAATAGCGCAGAGTTAGTGACTTGATGTGTTATTACCTTTCAATAATGTTTGCACTTTCAAGTGAATTTCCAGGAATGGAAAAATCCTAATTCAATGAAATAATGTAATAGTAAGCATAGTGATGCTATACTTGAAGAGATTTTTTTTTGGAGAAGAAATGTTTTTCTAGTCCTTTATACCATAATATATTATTTATTCCACACATTTAATCTTTGTCATAACAAAATTTTAATGTTAATTATTTCTCAAAAAACAACAACACTTAGTTTGATTTAAATATATTGAAGTCTTATAATGTCTAGTATATGAGCAGTTTACTTAATCTGTCCCATTCTTTAGTCATTTTTGGAACAAGAAGTAGAATCCTAAATAATAAAAGCCCAGGGACAAAAATGGCGGAAAGACCAGAACGAACAGAGACCAGAATGACCTTGGGCCCTTGCCCCGGCTGCCCCAGCTCCCCAGCAGGGACCCCGCCCCAATCAGGAGCAGGGCCAGCCTGCAAACCACCCCCGGTTCCTCACCCCCCAGCGGGGACCCCCACCCTGATCAGGGGCATGGGTGGCCCCTCACCCCTGCTGGCCCTGCCCCCCAGCAGGGACCCCCACTCCTATCTGGGGCCCCCATCAGGGCAGGCCGGCCAGCCCCCACCCATGCATCGAGCCTCTATCTTATATAATAAAAAGGGTAATATACAAATTGACCCTAACGGCGGATTGACCAGAACAACCACTCAACCAGTCACTATGATGCACACTGACCACCTCTTGATCCTTTTCCCCAGCTGGCAGGCTCCAATCGCCTGATGGCGAATGGGAAACCAGGGTGGGTGGTGGTGGGGGGGCCGGCTACATGTAGCCGGGGAAGATGGCCCTGATTGCAGGCTAGGCCTAGGGACTGTACCCGTGCACGAATTCCATGCGAGGGGCCTCTAGTTAATAAATAAAAAAGTACAAAATTGCCTGTCTGCTCGCACTGATGATACAGATAAGTGAGGCTGCTGCTGCCTTCATGTGACATCCAGATATCCCACACATTTAACTTTATGAAATGGATTTTTAATTGTCCTTTCAGCTTAATTGAAAGTGTTTATAAGAACAACCATAGAAAGCTAGCTGCTGTGCTTACTAGAAAAGTATTGGTGAGAGTGCTATCTACTTGTCACTCAGGTAGTTCTTATATATTTTTGTTAAAACTTCGGGGCCAGATAAGCTACTCTTCTTCTGAAACTATTAGGCATTTGTCTTCTTAATTACCTTATTTCTACCCTTTCTTCAGTTAATAGTGTTAGACTTTACTATTCAATATAGTAATTACATAGGATCTCATGGCAGATATTTTGTTTATTCATTTTCTGATTAGCACATCTTATATACATATATTTTTCTTCCTGTTATCTCCTTCACTCTGAATTCTTTGTTGATTCACATAAAATAATCTTTTATTTTAAAATTTTTTTCCATACACACCTCAAACTATTTTGAGAAAGGGTGTAAAGAATAAATAAAACAAGCATGAAAGGCATTACTGATTTAAAAAACTAAAACTTAGCATGATTTGAGTATTTTCACCAAAAAACAATCCTTAATAAAATATCCCACTTTAAATAAAAGTCAAATTCAATAATGTTCTAAAAATTAAGTAATCAAATTTTTAGAATTCCCAGACCCATATTTGTCACTGAGTTTCTTATCTCAGCTATAATATTCAGTGATTCCCAATCATAAGCAGGGTAACTTCGCATCATTATTCTACCATTTATCTACTTCTGTTTCTGTTTGAGTAACTTATTTCAGCCAGAGTGGACTCTTCACTCTTCCTAGCATTGATCTCCCCAATCTGCCACCACAGTCTGAGAATATTTAACTTTCCCTCTCTTCTATTGCCCACATCTACTCACTTACCAAGTCATGGGGTTTTCTTCTCATCTATCTCCTCTCTTTTTCAGTTTTTTTTCTGACACTGCCTTACTTTAGTGTTGTTTTTTTCCCCTAAAATATACAAAAACACTAAAAAATAAATTGTGCCCAAGTGACAGAAAGAAGAGTGTGGAGTTATGGTTCAAATGACATCTTTTCAATAAAGCATGACTCCGCTCCCTTAATCACCATGTAGGTAACTTCTGAAAATTTACAGTTAAATTAAATCAAATATGTAAATGATGATGGATGGACATTTGGAAGCACTTATAATTCTTGTAAACATTTTCTTGTTCAATTAATAGACACTTTAATAAGGTATGAAACATAACAGTTAGCTTGCTTTGTCAGGGTTACTATATCCTCTAGGTCTTGGCTAATTGGCTTAATTATAAAAATATTCTTTTTATTCCTTTTGTAAACCACCAGGAATATGTTGGTCTTGAGTTTGATCCATGAGTCCTTAAAACTGTACATTTAACACCATAAGTAGGTAAAGCTGAACTAGGGTAACAGTAAGCCTCAGAGAATATTTATTTGCTATATCTTAGCTTCTGGGTTGTAATTCATATTGTTTTTTAGAACTTCAATTACTCTAGCCACAGACTAAGGGTCTTATATTTAGATTTATGTTTCATTAAAATATATTTGCCTTTATTTTTATTCCCCAAGTATGGCTTTGCGGTGTTAAGTATATGCTAGTTGAGTATAGAGACTCTCAGGGTCAAAGGAACTCCTGATAATATTTAGTCTTAATTCTGCTTTCTTGCTATACATATCCTATAAATACAAGCTGAGTTACTCAGCAACAGTTAATCAGAGAACTGCAGGAAAAACAAGTAGATATAATAACTTCCCCTCCCCTTTTCCAAAATCCAGAGGCTTTGCTAGATATCTCTTAATCACACTACAAGGCATGTTATTGCCATATTTTATTTTTTTGCATATTTTATTATTCCCTCTTTTCATAGCTTGGGAAACTGGAAAAAAAAACACCACCCTGAAAAAATAGTTCTTTAGTCCAAACAGCCTTATGAGTTTGAATTTGGAATAAAAACCTTTATTTGTTTAATATTTTAGAGATTAAGAGGCACTTATACATAAATTATCTCTTTTAGTTTAAAGCAAATATTTAAGTGATGTTCATTTTGTTTCAAACACTGACATTGGTGAATATTCATGGAGAAAGTCATGGTAATAGTCCTTATGGAGCATAAAATCTTAGATTTTTGCTACCTAAACTTTATTTTTCAGAATTTAGAACAACTTCCCTCATCACACCACACACCAGCCCACATTCTTGTCCCTACAGAAAAGCTTCACTCCTTTCTGTAGTACTTATAACTATCTGACATACAGAGTCTCCCTAGATATTTAAATTTTTGTAATTATCCCCTCAAGAGTGTATTCCATTACTCTAAAATAGTGACTGACATACAGCAATCATCCAATAGAAATGGTGAATGAAAGAATGAATACATACATACATACATGTACAATGGACATTTTCATTGTACATGTAAAAAGAGAAATTTAAGGAATATTGGGACTTTTCTATTTTTACACTTCTTATAAAAAGTAGTGCCAGCTACCTCCACATTCTTTCCACTACAGTATGATGTATTTTAAATTTAGTCCAGACTCCATTATCTATGCTGATAGGAGAAGAATGAGTACAAGACACTAGGATCACAATGACAAGTTGTAGATGCAATAAGAAAGGAAATTAGTGGAATGCATAACATTGTGGATAAGACTGATCAATATATAATGATGGTTAGTAGATATGTAAAAGAAAAAGACAAAATGAAAATAATTTGACTACTATGAATGTTATAACAGTGTCTCTAAACTGAAAAATATAAAGAAACTGAGCATTTTACAGTTGTTGATATATTTTTATGGTCTTTTAAATGTGTATAACCTTTAAGCTAATCCTTCAGTGCTTTTATTGGTAATATTCTATTCCCTTTCAGTTTTCTGCATTAAAATTGTTGGTTCAACTTTTACTTATTAACCTCCTACACAAATTAAATACTGTTTATTTTTTAATTTTGAAAAAGCTAAGATTTCCTGTTATGAAATCCTGTTGATCTAGGATTTGAATCAATCAGTCTGTCTTCATAGTCCTTTATTTTAATCAGGATATTGTATTATCCTTATTGGATGAATATACATTTCAAAATAAATTCCATCCTATACTCATCCTCTGGCTCCTCCTTGTGGCCAGTTTTTTTTGCTTTTTGCTTTTATCTTTGCTTTCTTTATGTCTTCGATGCCTCCAAATTGAATTTTTGCTTTTCTTCATCCCTTCTTGTAAATATTTTTTGAAGATGAATTTTAAAAATCAGTTATGTTGAATGCTGCTTGTGGGCTAAGAAGAATCCTCAGAAATAGCCTTTGGATGTGTTATTGTGGAGGTTAATGGTGACTTGGAAAAAAAGCATTTTTATAGAAAGTGAGGGGTAAAGACTGATTAGTGTGAATTCAGGAAAGGTAGGAAGAAGTAGCAGGAATAGACAGCTTTTGGACACTTTTATTGTTAAGAAAATTAGAGAAATGAGGTGATAGTGTGTAGAGTGTGTGAGGGGGATGAACAAGAGATTTTCAGCTTATTTTTAAAATAAAAGATATCAGATATTTGTAAGTTAAGATGAGTCAACCAGCAGAAAAACATAATGATCCCAGAGACAGAAAATTATAAGTTAAAAACCTTTGAGTAGGTAGATGGAATGGACTTCAATATATAGATGGAGTTGAACATAGATAAGAGTTTGTACAATTTAACCATGAAAAATGGTTGAAAATGACATTACCATGCATACAGATGTAAATGTTTTTGTATATTTAGTCGGTGAAACAGAGAAAATGCTCTTCTGATTGTTTTTATTTTTCAAGATAATCTTCTTCTGAATATTAGTTGCTTTTTGCAGGAAGATTATCCCATAAGAAGTTAGCCATGCCAGAAAGGAACTCCATTCACATCAGTTTTAATAGCTATCCATTTCTTCTCCATGCCCATTGCCAACTCCCTCTCTCTCTCTCTCTCTCTCTCTCTCTCTCTCTCTCTCTCTCTCTCTCTCCCTTTCCTACACACACACACACACACACACACACACACACACACACACACACACACACTTGAATTTCTTAAAACATCAGCCAGGTGTGGGGGGTATTTAACTATACAGCTCTCAGTACATGTGACCACACACTCCATCCTGTTTTAGTATGTGTATCTGCTTGATATCTAATATAGGTGAATATAAACCACATCCAATGTGTCCATGCAGAATTAGCTTACCTTACCTTTAACACATGCAAAGAGGACAACCTGACCCTTTCTTGAAACCTTGAGAATCATAGCATTTCCTGCATAAAACCACCACTCCTGCACTGATTCCAAGCACCACTTCTTTGCTTCCTAGTATGAACAATAATGAAAGAGCAGTTTGGATTCTACAATATACTGATTTCTAAGGAGACTATTTGACTTCACTCACATTCTCTGCAGAAAAACAGAGTATCATTCTGTCCTTACATAGATTGCAGTGGGATGTGTCTTAGGCCAGTTGAGTGTCTGTATAAAAGCTCCAAGCCTTGGAAAGAACATCTTGTTTCAGGCCTGAAGACACTGAAACATTAATTACACAATTTACAGTAGTGCTTTCTTCTACAATGTCTGAAGAAGTGACCTATGCGACACTTTCATTTCAGGATTCCATTGGAGCAGGAAATAACCAGAATAGAAATAACCTAAGGAAAAAAGGTAAGGATTCAGGGAAAGTGAGACTTGACCTTGGGGGATGGACAGGTGTTCAATGCTTTGAGGTACTGACTTTGATACCTAAGCTAAAGAGAAGGGTGCTGTGAAAGCTTCGAAACAGAGACAAAGTTGTGGAATATATTAGTAGAATAAGTGTTTCCGATATTGAGGAAAAAATGGTGTGTTATCACTATGCTTCATGAAGCCATGCTTTATAGTAAAAATGTTGATTAGACATGCCAGAGATTGAGGACTAAAAGGTTATTTTTTATAAATGTAGTCCTTTTATAAATATAGTCCCTGTGAGAGATGCCAGAGGAATCTTTCAGAAGGCAGATTGGAAGCTTCTAAAACATAGGAGGTAGAGGAAATTTTTCTTTTCAAATGTATAAAAAACTGAACAGGGTAATTGGAGAATGGGTGAGTCAGAAATACATGATAGTTTCAGTTTTATAGTATTTTAAGAAATTAAGAAATTGGAATTCCCAGAATAATTAGTAGTGTTGAATATATGACAACAGTATTTTTAAAAGTATATTACTTGTTGTGCATCACATCTTTATTAAAATATAGTTGTGAAGTAAATGAAGTAATATTAGTACTTTTGACAATGTGTTGAGAAAACTGAAGCTGAAAAAAATTAAATGATTTAACCAAGTTCATGTGGTGAAGTCCAGACTCAGTTCTAGCCTTTTACTCATCCCCTTACATCCAACTGAAAGAAAGAGTGGTCTTTGTGGTCAAAAATCCAATTTAATGTATCAGACTATATCCCTCACTTTCAAAAAGCCATTGACAGTTCAGGTTGTTGTCCTGAATCATCATCTAAAATATATAAACTATGTTCTTTTCTTTAGAGTTATTTTTTTAATTTAAGTGTGTGTGTGTTTGTGTGTGTGTGTGTGTGTGGTTTGAGAGAGGGTGATATAAAAAAAGAAGATGGGAATAGACTTTGCATTTGTCTAATAAAGATGGTTATACATTATTTTTTAGGAAAGTTTAATTCTAATCCTTGAGAAAGAGGGAGTAGTGGATATTTATAATAATAAAAACATAATATGCTAATTAGACCAGACAGCCAAACAACCTTCCGGACATCCTTCTGGATGACCTTCTGGACAAAGCCAGGGCGAAGGTTGAGGCAAGCTGTCGAAGCTGTGAGGGCTGAGCCCTTTGCACGAATTTTCATGCATTGGGCCTCTAGTATTTTATGTAATAGTGCACCTGGAGATTACATTTATCATTCTCAAATATTGGGCTAGATTGCCATTAGATCCTGAATTGAGGAATAGGAAAGTGAAGTAAGAGAACCATTTGTGACATATACAGGGTGGGGCAAAAGCATGTTTACAGTTGTGAGTACATGAAACACAAAGTTTATTCCTGTATTATTATTTACTATTGTATTATTTTTCATACAAACTATTTTAAGCCTATTTTTGCCCCACCTTGTATATGGAATGTCAAATTTTATAGAATTATTCACTGGCTTTCTGGTCTTTTCTGTGGTTTGTACGTTAGATTGTACATTCATTCCTTCTTTTATTCAGTATCCATTCATTATCTAACAGGTGATAAATAAAATGGGTAATAGATGATAATAAAACCCATAATAACACTTGTTTTGTGGAGGTTTGTAATTTTAAAAACTTGGGATCTCTTCTATTGTTAGGGTAATCCAGAAAACCACTTTCTACAACATCTTATTCATGAATTCAATAAACTCTAAGAAATGATGAAAACAAAAACCTAATGCTTAGAAGACACTCATAAAGAAAGGAGAAGGGCCCTAGCCAGTTTGGCTCAGTGGATAGAACATTGGCCTGCGGACTGAAGGGTCCCAGGTTCGATTCCGGTCAAGGGCATGTACCTTGGGTGAGGGCACATCCCTGGTAGGGGGTGTGCAGGAGGCAGCTGATCGATGTTTCTAACTCTCTATCCCTCTCCCTTCCTCTCTGTAAAAAATCAATAAAATATATTTTTTTAAATAAAAGGAGAAGGGAAAAGGAAGAAAGAAAGGGAGGAGCACTGGTGGTGGGCCTTACAGCACATTGTTTTAGGTGTTTTCTAGATAGGGGCATTAAAGAAGCTTAGGAAGCTTCCTCAGTGGGAAAAATAAACAGCCACATGCAACTCCTACAAGGGAGTTCTGCTGGTTCATTCCTCTGTTGGCTTTCTTCGTTGTTTCCAGGTCTATCCCACACATGGCGTTGGGCAGCCCTGAGTCTGCTGACCCTTTGTCTGTTGCTGCTGATTGGGCTTGTGACCTTGGGGATTATGTGTAAGTATACTTGCATCAAACCCCAGAAAGATGATTAGGAAACACAATTGTAAACTATGTGAATTCAGGTTTGATATATGATAAGTACTACATCATAAAAAAATCCAATACTTTCTGCTACTTTCTATCTCTCTCATCTCCCTGTATCCAAGGTAAACCAACGAGGAAAATATTATTATGAGGATTTTTCCTTAAGTCCATTGCTTTCTCTTGATAAGCTAGACTGGACTATGAAGCCAACTTTTATTTTTCCAGTTATTGGTTGGAATAAGGAGTCTCTTTTCTGCATAGACACACATCCACTTATTATTCCAATGGTGAGAAACAGAAAGCCAAGGAAGGGGGGTTTGAGAAAAGCATACCATTTTATTTACCCCTAAGATTTTGTACAAGACTGGCTTAATCTGCTCACGTAAGACCTTTCTAGAGTAGAGAAACTTCTAGCAGCAGAAACAGCCTGACTACTATAAATGAAAAAAAGATACAAACGAGGAGGAAGAGTTGCCTGATATTCCTTAGCCAGTAGATAGAAAGTTGAACCAGCCGGGCAGGCGTGGCTCAGTGATTGAGCGTTGACCTATGAACTAGGAAGTCACTGTTGGAATCCGGGTCAGGGCACATACCCAGGTTGATCCCCAGTGTGGGGCATGCAGGAGCCTGTTGATCAATGGTTCTCTCTCATTATTGATGTTTCTATCTCTCCCTCGCTCTCCCTTCCTCTCTGAAATCAATACAAATATATTTTAAAAATAAAGAAAAAAAGAAAGTTGAACCACCTCCAACAATGGAAGCTCCACTTCCAAGCACAGTAGTGAAAAGAGTATTATTTTTAGTCTGACCCATCATTTGGGCAGTCAGGGCTATTCAGGGTAGGGAATCCGGAACTAACAAGCACAAAAACATCCTGAGAATACACACTTTGTAGGATTTTAAGTATGTGATGTACAGAGTAGAGTAGTGAGTGAGCACAGTATTCAATTTCAGGGGATTTGCAGTCAAGGAAGTTTATTTGCTAAGTGATACCAACATTTCCTTTGATACTTTCATTTCTTTTTATATATGTAAAATCTCATGGATAATTAGGATTCAGACATACCTATTTGGACATACAAATAGAAGCTAATGATGTAACTTGCTCTTTTGAAAAGAAGTATTATGTTCTAGCAGTAGTAACAACGATTCAGCAGCCAATCATTATGAAGCTTAGTAGTCAGTCTTCTGCAATGATGTATGCTTTATTTTTAAATTATTAACATTATTGCAGGTGTTCCCTTTAACCCCCCTTAGCCCACCTAACAATGATGTATGTTTTAAAAAAATTAAGATGCACCCTTCCTGGTTTGGCTCAGTGGATAGAGCATCGGCCTACGGACTGAAGGGTCTTGGTTTTGATTCCGTCAAGGACACATGCCCGGGTTGGGGTTTCAGGCTCAATTCCCAGTGGGGGGGCATGCAGGAGGCAGCCAGTCAATGATTCTCTCTCATCATTGATGTTTCTATCTCTCTCTCCCTCTCCCTTCCTTTCTGAAATCAATAAAAATATATTTAAAAAATAAAATAATAAAATAAAAGAAGGAGATGTAATATGTATTCATTGGTTCTCCATAGAAGGAAGAGTTTTTCTCAATTAAAGTGCAGTGCTTTGAGTGCATTGGTTCTTAAATTTATCCTGCTGGTGAGTAATCTAAAGTGCTTATTAAAAATGATTATTTTTACGAATGTAGGATCAGAAGTGTGGCATTAAAATCTGCCTTTAAAAAAAAATACACACACAAACAAATACCCCAAGTGATTCTGACACAAGCTGTCTGCAGACCGTACTTTGAGATAGCCATTTCCCCAAAGGATTCTGTTTCTATTAAAACAATTATGTGAACTAACTCCAAACAGAAAAAGACAAAATTTCCAACAAGTGTATGGCAAAATGGCACTGCCTCAGATGAAATGTCAGAGTTATATAATCAGCAATTCACTATTTTAATATAAGCACAAAATAATTAAATATACATAACGTTATAAGAATGAGCTTTAAACAGTTTTAAATAGAAAGGCTTCTTCCAGATACCTCCATTATTAGGAGTTACTAATAAATTTTAAACAATGTAAGAAATATTTCTGTGTTAAGAGAATTATCCATGGCTAACGTGAGAATGGGAGGCTGTATGAACTTATTTACTATTATGTCTTGGAGTTTTGCAGACCTCTAATGAAATGAACTCAGATTCAGAGAATTTGAGTCAACTTCAAAAAACCGTCCACCACCAGCAAGATAACTTATCCCAGCAGCTGAGCAACTACAGGAACTTTCCCACGGAGGAGGAATTGCTCAAATCACAGATCTCCAATCTATTGAAGAAGCAGGGACAAATGGCCATCAAACTCTGTCAAGAGCTAGTCATTCACACTTCAGGTAATCAGGGTCTGATGACCTGTCAGATCGAATCTGTTGTCCCAGTTTAGGTTAATTATGTGCATCACCTCTGGGAATATGAGAGAGTCATGCTGTCCAAAGACCACTAATGATGTCACACTGATTTTACAGAAGACAAGGGAAGATATAAAAGTATTTAATATTTTTGAAACAGAGGCAAATTTGGGGAAGCATGGTGGACTTATGTCAATTTGGATACTTCAGCCCCTCACTTTATGATCTATTTTTAGGGGATCCGGGTGGTATAAGAAGTTAAAAGTAGAACTGATCTTTCTAAGGCCAGAAGACTGAGCCCTGCAGAGATCATTTTAATCACCGTTGCCCCAACCCATAACTGGGGTAATTTCACTTCCAAAGGCTCCTACAACAATATGTTTTCAGGGTGCTGGTCTCAAACCCTATTATCAAATTAAGTACCTTAGTTTCCAAAACCTTCCCCAGTCACTCCAAAGTTGTTTAGTTTGTACTTTTAGATATAATTTCCTTTTCAGACCACAAATGCAATCCTTGTCCTAAGATGTGGCAATGGCACCAAAACAGCTGCTATTATTTTGCAACAAATGAAGAGAAAACTTGGAGTAACAGTAGAAAAAACTGCATGGACAGGAACTCCACCTTGGTGAAGATAGACAGCTTAGAAGAAAAGGTCAGAATCTCCTTTCCTGGTTATAGAAATTGTCCATGTAATGTGAAGCAAATAAATAGAATTTCTGATCCATGCAGTAGGAATTCAGTACATTTTGAAGGAGAATTAACAAATGGTTTTAATGTATGTTCCCATCTATCTTACTTGTGCAACTGGAAATGTGGTTCTCACATAAGATTTTTCCTTTTCTCTTTCTTAGCATTTTCTGAAGTCACAACCATTAACCAAGTTTTCTTTCTTCTGGTTGGGATTATCATGGGATCCATTGGGCAGAAGTTGGCTATGGGAAGATGGTTCTAGCCCCTCTCCATCCTTGTAAGTCTCTATTTGGAAAAAAACCAAGCTAATAACACTAAGAAATGGGATATTAACAAAATTATCTGATTTTCATTTCCATAATAATTAGTGATGTTGAACATCTTTTTATTTGCCTGTTGGCCCTCTCTCTGTAGTTCTTTCTTGGAGAAATGGCTAATCAGATTCTCTGCTTATTTTTTAATTTTGGTGGTGAGCATGCTATAGTATATATGGATATCAAATTACAATAGTGTACATCTGAAACATATGTTATTAATTAATCTATCTCAATAAAAAGTTAATTTTAAGAATTATAAATCGAGATACAAGAAAGAGTACAACCTACAAAGAAAATAGAGTTTCAGTAACAAGTACTGATGCCCTGGCCAGTTTTGCTCAGTGGTTAGAGTGTCAGCCCACCGACCAAAAGGTCTTGGGTTCAATTCCTGATCACGGACACCTTCCTCAGTTTCAGGCTTGATCCTAGGCCCCCAGGTTGGGGTGCATGCTAGAGGCAACCAATCAATGTGTCTCTCTCACACAGATGTCTCTCTCTCTCTCTCTTTCTCTCTCTCTTTTCCCCTCTACTCTCTCTAAAAATCAATGGAAAAAATATCCTCTGGTGAGGATTTAAAAAAAAAATACTGAAAGGAGGAGTACCTTCCTTTGTGTGTGTGACAAACTCTGTCAAGACATTGAATCTCATCTATTAGTTTAAATTTCTTTAACAAACATAAATCATACTTACTATGTTCAAAATACTTTATAAATATTAGCCCGATGATTAAAACACTATTATAGTCCCATTTTATAGGTGAAAAAATTGTCATAGAGAGATTAAATAATTTGCCCATGGTCACTCAGCTTGTAAGAAGCAAAATCAGGACAAATCTTGTGATCATGAGTTCAGCCTCTCAGCTACCTTGGCTCTCCAGTACTTAAAATTCAGAAGAATAATTTATACTAATGAAAGGGTAATATGCTAATTAGACAGGGTGGACCGGACATCTTCTGGACATCCAACTTCCTTCCAGACAAAGCCACAGTGGCGGGGGCCGAGGCAGAGGTTGTTAGAGGTGATCAGCTGGCAGGGGAACAAGCAGTTAGGGATGCGATCAGGCCAGCAGGGGGGCAGTTAGGGGGCGATCAGGCCGGCAGGCAGAGGCAGTTAGGGGCGATCAGGCAGGCAGGCAGGCAGAGGTGTTTAGGAGCGATCAGGCAGGCAGGCAGGTTAGTGGTTAGGAGCCAGCAGTCCCGGATTGTGAGAGGGATGTCCCAGATTGGAGACGGTGCAGGCTGGGTTGAGGGACACCCCCCATGCATGAATTTCATGTACTGGGCCTCTAGTATTTTCTATAAGAACATACATTAACACACATTTAAATTTAACAATTGTTAGCTATTCCCTAACAAAAAGTAAGTCTACATTGGTTGATTAGTTTAACAATGGGGACTTGCAATTAAATTATATAGCAAATATTTTCATGAATTAACATGAGCCACTTTACGGTTTTGATAAAAATATTTAAAGTATTTATAGACTATATAGCATTTTGAAAAAAGGATTTTTGGCAACTATTAAAAGATATGAAAAAATAGGTTAACTTAAAAATATGTCAAGGGGCACATAGTTTTACAAAATTCTTTTAGCGGACTGACTACAAAACCAAATATTTTGAGAAACACCTCTCATCACAACTATATTCAAATGATACAATCATATTTGTATTTTTAATATAACACATGGCATTTGTATATTAGATGAAATTTAAAAGCAGTGGCATCTCTCTGGGCATAGCAGGTTTTTTCACCTCCCTACCCTTATCAAATTATTAATCTATTTAACTCCTATTTCACTCTTTAATAATGCATGTTGTCAAAGTTTCCTTAAATTGAATTATAATTGCCCATTTTCTGTCAAAGATACTGTGCTTCAGGTGTGACTCACGGACTTCCTTTTATAACAAACAATATGTTTACACTTTTCTCCCTGGTTACACTTTATCTTCATTCATTTCCTCAAGTTTTGTCCTGGACTTTTCTACCAACACCAATCTTCCCACCCTCTAATCACCACTACTTACATTAAATTGACTAATCTGGGTTCACACAGATAATAATGGGGAAAAGCACACGCAAAGTAATAAACACACACAAAAAAAATGACAGTTGCTCTGCCAATGGAGCAATATTAGGCATGAAATTATTACAAATTAATCTGAGAGACTGACGCTAGACTGAGGTTTCACAGGCATACCATGACACCGTGCAAGTTCAGTTGTTTCCATTTTGGAATTTAAGAAGATATGCTCCTCTTCCCAAAAGAGTTTTAACCTTTCATGCCCCCCCCCCATTTACACCTAATTGAAGTATGGAGGAGGGGGCCCCCCCAGCAAGTTTCAGAGCCTGGGAACACTGGTTCCCTGAGATTGAGCTGTTCGATAAACCAGCGCGGCACACTCAGCATAGTGAGATTGAACTTCAGGATCACACGGCCATTTCCTACTGAGGAAAGGCCAGTCTGAGCAAACGCACATACTAGGAATAAAATTTAGTAAGTTCAAGAAGCAAGAAAAGAACATTGCAGCGTAAGGCAGATCATTTGGCAGGTGTTTGGCCGGGGCGGGGGGGAGGGGGGGAGGCAGCGGGCAGAATTGGGGCACACAGAAAATTTAAATCAGATGAGTATAATTTTCTAATGACATTATTTAAGTTGTCACCAAATCCTTGACAGAGGAACTGGGGACTGATACTAGGGCCACATTCATTTCTCTCTTAACTTTGTCTTATTCTCTTCACCCTCCACATATATATATATATAAATATATAAAAATTATACTTGTGCATAGTAAAATGTAACAACCTTATACACAGAAAGTGATTTCATTTCTTTGTTTTTCTTCATAAAGTTCCAAACTAAAGAAAATCTAGTACTTCTAATGTAATCTGCACTAGAGGCCTGGTGCACAGATTCGTGCACATTGAAAGGAAATTAATTAGAAGGTGGCCGGTGGGGTGGGACTGGGTGAGGTCTGCGGAGTGAGCAGGGTCCCTCCGGCAGGTGGGGTCCATCGGCCTGGCCTGCAGGGATTGGGCCGAAATGGGCAGTCCAACTTCCCCTGAGGGGTCCTAGAGTGCGAGAGGGCACTCTGCAAAGCTGCTGTTGCTCAGCAGCTCTTGTGTTGAGCGTCTGCCCCCTGGTGGTCAGTGCACTCGCTTAGCCTTTAAATATATAGATTGGGTAGTTTCATTTTAATGGGGGGAATACAAATTCTCAACCCAGAATTTAAGCATCCTTCTTAAACAATCCCACATGTAAGTATAATTAACTTGAAATGAAGAACTCACGTCTGCCAGCTTCAGGAATCTTGTGTTGTGGAAGCATAAGTCTCTCAACATTCAGGTATATGATATTTAGTAATGGAGAAGATTGAACTGTGATCAAATTTAAAATATTTTATGTATAACTTAATTTTTAAAAATATATAATTAATTTTGAATTGATTAATTTTTCAGGTTTAATACTAAAGAATATGCCCAGATCAATGGATCCCAAGGATGTGCCTATTTTCAAGAAGGAAATACTTATACTTCCCGCTGCAGTGCTGAAATTTCTTGGATTTGTGAGAAGACAGCTGCGTTAGTGAAGATTGAAGACTTAGATTAATAGGCTTCTTCCAAATTCACTACAAAGTAAGGGACTTGTGGTTAAGTTCATGTGAGGAAGGAGACAGCTACTGTACCAGAACCAAAAACATATTAAAACGTGACTATGTATTGAATCTATCAGGCAAATAAACTTGCTTAACAGAACATTCTCCACCTCATTGTCTGATGCCTTCTGATCTGATGTTCTGGTTATTGCTGGAGTCCTAGGGGGATTAGCTGTTCTGGGGCCCTATTGTTCTGTCGCAAAACCCTTTTACTGACTTTCCTCTGTCAAATAAAGGCCTCTTTCCTAGCTTTGCTGTTACATACCCACAAGTGCACTGGGGTGCTATGTGAGGACTGAACAGTTAGAACTGACACAGGCCATCGCCCTGGAGCAAGGTCCAGGAGATCTTGCTGTGAAAGTTGCTGCATCGTGTAGAAGGTGAGGGATCCCCAAGCAGGGATTCTAGTTTCTGAGCAGCTGCACTATATCAAATGATTTGGAAATATCTTAGCAAACAGAGTGCCTGTACCACTGTGTACAGGTACGCATCAGCCTGCAAGTACCAAGTAACTCGCCCTCCTCCATTTCCCTATGAAAATACACTCTTAATAATCTTTAAAATTTAGATCATTTGTAATCTAGGTGAAGTAGCACATCATTTAGCATTTATATCCCCATTTATTTAAATTAGTAATGTTGAGGTTATTCATGTGGTAATCTGGGAATTATTATTCAAAGTTTATTCTCTTATAGTTGAGATTTTATTTCATTGAGAAAAGTTCTAAGAAATTGAAGAGACTAAGCTATTAGAATTATTAATCTTTATTTTTCAGAATTTTCCTCTGACATAGTTTGCCAGTTTCCTTGCACGATAAACATTGGAAATTTAGAGGTCAAGAGTTTTTCTGGGACAAAATTGCTGATTTGAGGATATCAATGAAAAATATGGTTCTTATGTTCTCATATCATTGCACAGCTATGTATAAGCTAAAAAAAAATGGTAAACTAATTTGTGATACTGATTTTGCTAGAACAAAAATATAGAATTTACTGGAAAAACTGATATGATCCAAGTTCAAAGCTAGTTGCATTTCAGAATACATTGACCATTTTTTTGAAAGAATATCTTCATACATACCATCTAGTAACCTATTATTCTCTAAAGATTTAAAATTGTGAGCTAATCAGCATTTTATATCTGTACCAACAGACAGTCGAATAAAGGAATTAAAGTCTAATGTGAAAATTTAGCGAGAATTTCAAATAAAACCTATTTAAGCACAACTTATTAGAGATCATTATTTCATCATTGCTCAAGTGAACAGGCTTTACCAATTTTCACACAGGACTGCAATACAAGTTACATGTACATGGATTGAAAAACAACTTTGTTTCATTACTCTTTAGTAGCTACTGTCAATGTCATTCTTACAAAGATAATTTTATTTTCAAAGCTAAGACTGTGCCCTTGACTCCCACACATTTGGGTTTTTCTTGCTTCCCACAGTAAACATAATTTCTTCTTTTATTCCTCAACTTCTAACCATTGAAATATCTGCTGTGAATAATTAAAATACCTGTGTTGGTTATTTTTGTTCCTATAAAGAAGTTACAAATGGCTGGGGGGGGGGTGTCAATTGGGGAAAAAGAAGACATATGTAAAACTTCAGACAATAATAATAAAAAAGAAGTTACAGGTCCTTCCCTCCCCACCTCTCTCCCCAGCCCCCCAGATTTCTTGTATCTTTTAATTCTTATCTCATGTGCACTCTGACGTTCACATTCAATAGAAAAGAACATTTATGTTTCTGACCTTAGAGTGGCTCTGGAATTTGATCAGACCTTATTGCTCATAGACTTCTTCTGCTGCCCTGCCATTGTCATCCTATCCCTGGAAGCCCCTCTACAGGGAATGGGTAAATCCAAAGCTCTTGTTGGGGAACCGCTTATGTCACAATAATAATTTATCCCTATTGCTTACTGATAACTTGGCTTATGAAACATGATATATCCCAGGAATTTCAATTTCTCTCTCTCTCTCTCTCTCTCTCTCTCTCTCTCTCTCTCCCCCCTACACAAAATACCTGGAAGATAATATATTCTTGGAAGATATTACACACACACACACACACACACACACACACACACACACACACACACACAATCAAATTTCCGGTTCCCTTGGTAGTGTTTGTATTTATTTGGGATAACTTTTCTTCCATCATTGAGTAGTTATGTGGTTTCCAAACCAGCATTCACATCATATTTATACAAATAGTCTCTGAAAAGTTCACTCCTACGATCTACAGATTCAGAATGACTTAGGGGAGGAGGGGAGGAGGGGAGCAGGACTAAAAATCCTGTGAATTTCACAAACTCCACAGGTGATTCTTATTAACTTAGCCTGTGCAATGTTTGGATAAATGACCTGAACTTCCTGAGCAAATACGCAGAGGCAAAGGTGCTGGATCCAACCTTAAATTGGATGGCTCTTTCTTTCCACTCTCTCTCTTTTCTATTTTTTATTTTATTTTATATATTTACCCCCCCCCACCCCCCGCCACAGGTTTATTGAGATAATTGACATATAACACTGTATAAGTTTGAGATGTATAGCATCATAATTTGATATACGCATATATTGTGAGATGATTTCCACAATAAGTTTAGTTGCTGCATCCATCACCTCACAGGAATGGCCCTTTTTGCAATGTTAGCAAAATTAGTTTGGTTTGTGAAGGTCAGGGCAGGTCAAAACTGGGACAGAAGTAACTACCAATCGCAGCTATTTCAGTGTTGTAACTTTGATCAACAACTTCTTAATGAGGGGAAGGATTGGATGGTCAGAACAGACTGGCCATATGCAATTTGATCTGTCTGGTTTTGTAGTAGTTCTCAGTGTGTCTGCACACTGAAACTATATGAGGAGCTTTGAAGAAGCACTGTTGCCTGAGATTATCCCACCTCTTATGATTCTGATTTGATTGATCAGAGGTGTGACAAGGTATTGAAAAAATTTAGAGCTTCCTATGTGATTCTGATGTGTTGATAAGGTTGAAAACCACTTCAATGAGGTCATTCCACTGACCTTTATGTTGGTTCAATGCAGGGGTAACATGTTGGCAAAATAGCCAACCCTCCATTATATGTAAAAAAACAAAAAACAACCAGGTGAGCTAGTTCCATTGGTGGGGATTCTATGGGGTTGGAGCAGGGAACATAGTGACTATTATTTGAAGCTAAGGTTGACTATATAGTCAAGGCTATATACTGACTGATTTATGTGTAATTACTCTTGTATATGTTTGACTATGTATAGAGAAAAATGTAACAAACATATGATTAACATTGTTTCCATCAGGGTAGGTATGATGGTAGCAAAGCAAGACAGGAAGAGGAAATTTTTAACTTAGTATGTTGAGAATTCATTCAGAAGCTGAGGTCTGAAAGTGAGAGTCAGATTTTGAACAGATGGCCAAAATTAATGAGGTGGTCCTGAAGCAAATGTAACTCTTCATTTCTTAGCTATGTTAGTCTTGCTAAATAAGCCTAACTTCAGGTAATAGCATGGGTGTTTCACTCTTCTTCAAGATATATAATAACATAAATACGATAAAGTGCACCTCCCCTGAGTTTTTCTCAAACTGTGCCATAGCTTCCAAGATACAGATGCATCCTAGTCTTTATTGGGGAGTTGTATCACTTTGTGCTTAAGACAATAGATTTTTGAAGTCAGGCAGATGTAGGTTTCTCTCTTTTCCGGCCCCCCCCCCCTTTATATATATATATATATATATATATATATATATATATCTCCTATCTAATAAAAGAGTAAAATGCAAATTGACCGTCACTCCAACACACAAGATGGCTGCCCCCATGTGGTCAAATATGGCTGCCCCCATATGGACACAAGATGACCGCCCCAAGATGGCCAGCAGGGGAGGGCAGTTACGGCGGGGGGACCCAGGTCTGCAGGGGAGAGCAGTTGGGGGGGACCAGGCCTGCAGGGGAGGGCAGTTAGGGGCAATCAGGCTGGCAAGGGAGTGGTTAGGGGGTGATCAGGCTGGCAGGCAGAAGCAGTTAGAGGCAATCAGGAAGGCAGGCAGGTGAGCAGTTGGGAGCCAGCAGTCCTGGATTGTGAGAGAGATGTCCGACTGCCCGTTTAGGACCAATCCTGGGATTGGGCCTAAACGGGCAGTCGGACATCCCTTGATGGGTCCCAGATTGGAGAGGGTGCAGGCTGGGCTGAGGGACACACACCCCCATGCACGAATTTCATGCACTGGAGGGGGGTCCCTCAGCCGGCCTGCCCCTTCTCACAGTCTGGGAGCCCTCAGGGGCAGGGGGTGACTCTGTGATCAGGGGAAGGCGATGCCCCCATCACACCTTTGCTGCTGCCACTGCCTGCAGCGCAAGCCTAGGCCGGCCCTGGTTACCTGAGCCTCGGGCAAGATCCGAGGCTTGCCTGCACCTCGGGCCAGCCCTGGGCAGCTGGGCAGCTGACATCTGAGGCTTGCATGTGCCTCGGGCTGGTCCTGGGTGGCTGGGGGGCTGAGGGGATTGTGGGACTCCAGAGGCAGGTGCGTGGTGTGGGCCTGGCCTTGCCGCGCACCTGCTGTCCAGACGGGGCTGAGGGGACTGGGCCCCACCATTTTGTGGTTGTGGGCTCCGCCATCCTTGAGGGCAGGGCAGTCAATTAGCATATTCCCTCCTTATTGGCTGTGGGCGCTACCATCTTTGCGACTGCGTGAGGGTTAATTAGCATATTCCCTCTTTATTAGATAGGAGACACACACACACACACACACACACACACACACACACGAGGCCTGGTGCACGAATTTCTGCACTGGTGGGGTCCCTCAGCATGGCCTGTGGGGATCGGCTGAAACCGGCAGTCCAATGCTGCCCACTGCTCCTGCCTGCTGTTTCCGCTCATCCCACCCCATTGCACCGCACCTGCCAAGGCTTGCACCCAGTCAGCCCTAATAGGGAGAGGCTCATGCGCCTCAGCGGTGCTCACCAGCCATGAGTCCTGCATCTGGCGCTTGTCCCAAGGGGGTGGGAGGGTGGGATGCCATCGGCCATCCAGGCTGGCAGTGGGATGCCCTTGCCGGCCCAGGATCCGGATCCATCCTGGGACTTTCGCGCCAGTTGTGGGGAGCTACCTGGCAGCCACTTTTATACCATTTCTTCCTTGTGGAGTTTTTAGGGAGGGGAAGTGGTCACAGTGCCCGAGGCCAACTTCCAGGAGGCCAGTGGTGCTGTCGGGATCATGCCGGTGGCACCAGTCCGTCGGTGCCTGGCCCGTTCTCCAGAGATTGGACCTGCAGGACTACTGAGGGAGTGAGTGGCTGCCGCCCGGCTGGTCAGGAGCTCACTGACCACCAGCTGCTCTCCCCTGCCGGCTTGGTCACCCCTAACTGCCCTCCCTTGCAGGCCTGGTCCCTCCCAACTGCCCTCCCCTGCTGGCCATCTTGTGGTGGCCATCTTGTGTCCACATGGGGGCAGGATCTTTGACCACATGGGGGCAGCCATCTTGTGTGTTGGAGTGGTGGTCAATTTGCATATTACTCTTTTATTAGATAGGATAGAGGCCTGGTGCATGGGTGGGGGCCAGCTGGTTTGCCCTGAAGGTGTCCCGGATCATGGTGGGGTTCCCTTGGTGCATGGGGTGGCCTGGGCGAGGGGCCTGTGATGGTTTGCAGGCCAGCCATGCCCCCTGGCGACCCAAGCAGAGGCCCTGGTATCTGGGATTTATTTATCTTCTATAATTGAAACTTTGTAGCCTGGAGCGGATCCAAGCCTTCTGCTTGCTCCGTGGCGGCAGCCATTTCTGTTGGATTTATTTATCTTCAATAATTGAAACTTTGAAGTGGAGGCCAAGGCAGGCCAGGGCTTCAGAAGCTTGGCTTCCTCCATCACCAGGGGCAACCCTAGCCTCCTGCTCTCTCCAGCTCCGTGGCTGCCGCCATTTTTGTTGGGATTTTATTTACCTTCTATAATTGAAACTTTGTAGCCTGGAGTGGGCTGGCCAGGGTGTGCAGAAAGCTTGGCTTCCTCCATCGCTGGGGAAACCCAAGCCTCCCTCCTGCTCTCTCCATGACTGCAGCCATCTTGGTTGGGTGAATTTGCATACTTACTCCTGATTGGCTGGTGGGCGTGGCTAGTGGGTGTAGTGGAGTGATGGTTAATTTGCATATTACTCTTTTATTAGATAGTATGTTTTTATTGATTTCAGAGAGGAAGGGAGAAGGAGAGAGAGACAGAAGAATCAATGATGAGAATTATCGATAGGTTTCCTCCTGCCCACCTGCCACTTGGGATTGAGCCTGCAATCTGGGCATGTGCCTTGACTGGAATCGAACCTGGGACCCTTCAGTTCACAGGCTGATGCTTTAGCCACTGAGCTAAACTGGCTAGGGGTACCTTCAAGGTTTTTAAGAAATCGATCTTGGTGTAAACAGAAAGGCCACCTTTTTTTCTTACAGATATAAAGTAAGCTGGTGCCTGCAACCAAACATCAGTTCATTGGAGTAAAAAGAGCAAGAAACAACAGGGCAAACCATAAGGACTATTTTTGAGCTTTCTGTGCCCTCTGTGATGTTAGGGTCAGAAGTGAGGTAAGCAATGGGAGGGTCGGCCATTTCATCTTTTAGATTCATTAACACAAAAATTGTAGAAAACATTATTTTTATTGTAATAGTTACCAAATGAAAAGACCATCATTTTCAGTTCCCCAACTTTCTTTTACTCTAGACAGAATTTGTTTCTGAGAAAAGTTACTGTCTGTGGGTGATCGTGATGTTGGAAATTCCTTCCAACTCAGGTTTTCTTTTACAAATTTCCTCGCAGAGGGTGGTTACATGACCTGGAGCAGGCCAATCAACATGGTCCATATCCCTGACCACAGTGATTGGCTCAGGGCTGAGCATGTGACCAATCAGCTCCCACAGGGCAGCAGTTAGTGTTGGAATCCTGGGGGAAGAGAAGCTCTATTTCCGTTGGAGTGCTGAGGGGATAGGAGATCATATCCTGGTGGCTGTTGGTGGCCATCTTGCTTTCAGAAAAGGAAAGCCCCAGTGAGAATGACAGCAGCAGAGAGGGGAGTAGGCAAAGACAAGAGGTCGGGAGAGATGATTCCTGCTGAGGTTTCCAGGCATCCAGGTACAGCTTTGCCTAAAGCTATCTACCTTTAGACTTCTTGGTTACATAAACTATTTCCTCCTGCTTTGATGGTTTGTTTAAGCCACTGTGAGATTTCTGTCACTGGCTATCAAAAAAATTCTGACTGTTCCTTCTAGCTTGGTAAATAGAATACCTTGGAACTGCAATGCTATGGATTTAGGCTATCTTCAAGGGATAATTTCCAGATAATATCGCAAGGCTCTCTAGTTCATAGAGATCCAAATGAATTCAAACAATATCTGTTTGAGGACCAGCTATAGGCCAGGCCACTCATGTTACCCAAATTAATCCTCATGGTATTAACCCTGATAAGGTAGCAACTGATGTCTTCATTTTAGAGGGCAAAATGGGGGCTCAGAAAAGGGAAGTGACTGGACCATAGTGAGGAAGTGTGGAGCCTGACTGCAAACCCAGAGTCTGCTGCTTGCACTCTGGGAAGCCACATGGTGTGGCTGTCCGTGTGATAAGAGCTAAGCCACCCAGCCCCACTCCCAGGGTACTGTGGGCCCCTGAGACTTGGCAAATGCCATTGGCCATTAGGATACTCACAGAAGCAATGTGTACCCTCCTAGCTCCCCAACACTCAGCATCCCTTTCTCATGCTTTGTTTGGCAGTGACAGAATCATGCTCATGTGACCACCTGGGCAATTCCCCACTCACAGGCTGGAATCTGGAGCTGCTGCAGGGTAGGCCAGTAGCCACCCCCCACACCATCCCACTATGCCTGGGGACATCTCCTTCCTTTGGACCTTAGGAGACCCTACTTCCCTCTTGCACACTAGAGGTCTTTTCCAGAATATGCAGAGGACCTCACTCAGTTTGGAATGGGATGTATTCATCACTGGCCTTTCCATGTCTCCCTTAAAGCTCAGCTGATGCACTCCTCTCCCTGTACTGTGGCCTCCCATGGCTGCTGCAAGAGAGTGACCTGACAAAAAAATCAACAGCTCAGCACCTGAAGGCGTGTTTGAGGTGAGATCTGGCAGCCAGGACCTCACACTTCAGATGAAGAGGCTGTAGAAATCCCAGGGTTCCGGAAGCAGTGCGTGGGCCAACATGAATCTACAGGGCCTTTGATGGCTAGAGGCTTCTGGCCTTGGGTGGGCATCCCCAGGTGGTGAGGTTTCTGAGGGCCTAAAAGCCTACTGTGTGCAGGCTCACAGTGCACAGAGGAAAAGAGGCAGAGGCCTGCCCTAGGGGTGTCCACAGGTCAAATATGGACATACCAGCCAGCCAGCCGGAGCACCATAGCTCATGACTTGCTTTCAAGGGTGAAGGGGTGGGTGGGGGACAGGGGTCACAGACCCAGCTCTGCTGGGAAACTAGTTTACAGCAGCCCACATGCCCAGGAGATTACAATCAGGTGAGATAAGAACAGAGGGTTGAGTGTGCCGTGGTAGGGGAAGGAGCACTGGACAGGAGGGTCAGGAACAAATCCCCCGGAATGAGGAGTTAGACATAAGGGGCAAAAATGTGTGACAAAGGGTCAGGTTCTGAGCTAGATCCTAGACAAGATGGGGTAGGGGTACAATGGAAAAGGCTTGAGTACATCTAGACATTCATTAACTAGGGTTGTCAGGGTGGACGGACTGTGATGTTCATTTCACAGCCTGCAGTGCCCAACACTCAATAAATATGTGCTGACTTGACCCAAATTCACCCCTTTTCATATTAAATTACTGGGATAGAATTTGCTGAATTAATACATTGAAGACCCAGGCTCAGGTAGATTAGCTAGAAAAACAAAACTAAGGATTACAAATGAAAGCAAAATACAGACTTGAGACAAAACTAAGAATTCACACTAATGTCTAAGACTCCACAACCTGAGGGCCTTTGCTCTTGTTATTCTCAGACCGACCAGAACACTAGGCCCTCTACATTGCTTATTCCCTAAATACTTTCAGGAATTTCCTCAGATGTTCTTCCTGACTTTATTTTTCTGCTTAGTACATATTCCTGCCCGAGTTTGCATGTATTTTACGTATTTTTTTCTCTGTCTCCTCCGCTAGGCAGTCTGCTGCATGAGAATAGAGACCTCTGCCTTCTTCATCCACTGCTGTGTCCCAGTGTCAGGCGCGGGCCCAGCATGCAGTAGGGCTTCAGTGAATGGGTGCTGGGTGAGTAAACACTGCAGGCCACAGACAAGACCGTTTCAGGTAGCGATAAGTTGTCCACTCACTATTCACAGAGGCCCGATTAAACGCTGGGCACTCACTTAGGTTGTAGGCACAGAAGAGAATGAGAAAAACAAACAAACCCTGCTGCTCCTGTGGAGCTGCCATTGTGAAGGGGAGACAGTGAGCACAGCCTGTTAGAAGGGATAAGTGCTGCGGAGAAAAGCAGAGCTCAGGGAAATCTGGCCACCGGGGTGGGTGCCAGGGTGAGCCAAGAGGGGGCAGAGGGGAAGGAGAAGTGAGAGGTTGGGGGCTCAGATCATGCAGGGCCAGCTGGACCCTGTGCGGACTTTTACTCCGGCTGGGGAAGCTGCAGCTGGGTGCTGAGCAGGGGGCAGGTCCCTGAATGCCATGAAGGGAGGGAAGTGGGTCCCAGATGGGGAGACTGTCACAGCACATTGCGTAGGCAGGGAAGGCTCCTCTAAGGGGATGGATGACACTTGAGCTGAGCCCTTGTATGAACCGTGTTTCTAGCTTCTCAGGGTAGATGACTTTACCCTGCACCTATCTGCTGGACATACCTTATTCTAAGTCACCTCCACTGGGCCTCCTGCCTCTCTTGTTGGCTCCCTTCCTCCTTCCCCCAGTGAGTCCTCTTTCTAGGGGCCCACTTTTCAAATACAAACAACCAGTGCGGAATCCATCCCCCAACCACCTCCTCTTTGGACTGTCATACTCCTGACACTACCCCTGTGCCCTAACCACCCAAGGACAAGTACCAGACAACTTGGGGACAGCCCCCATGCTACAGACCCCATGAAATCAATTCAAACCAGCCAAATCCTGAGCCTGTTTACCCTCCCTCATCTGCTCCTTCCCGCAGAAACAACAGTAAAGGCTCCTTCCCACAGTTCCTTCGGCTCCCTCTGCCTCCCGACCTACTCTGCTTCCCTGTGCAGCCCTGTGTGGCACGGCTGGCTTTCACTTCTGGAACTGTGGGTAATAAGCTATCTTTTCAGTGGCAGTTACCTCCTGATCTGTTGACCTCAATTAACCTCATATATTCTATTAATGCGTTCTATTTTTTAAATATTTTTATTGATTTCAGAGAGGAAGGAAGAGGGAGAGACAGATAGAAACATCAATGATGAGGGAGAATAATTAGTCAGCTGCCTCCTGCACACCCTACATTTACTGGGGACTGAGCCCACAACCTGGGCATGTGCCCTGACCAGGAATTGAACTGTGACCTCCTGGTTCATAGGTGCACGCTCAACCACTTAGCCACACCAATCCGTCAATGCATTCTATTTTAAACCAGCCATACAAGACATTTTGTAGACACTTAGAGTAAACAAATTAAGAACAAATGCACTCTATACTTTTTGACAATATCCTAATTTAATATACATTGAGTGGCCAGATTATTATGATCTCTGAACGCATATATAATAAAAGGCTAATATGTAAATTGTCCCCTTGACCAGGAGTTCGACCAGCAGGCAGGCCAGCCAACCGCCCATGTCCCCTCGCCCTGTCCAGGCTGGCCGGACCCCACCCACGCACGAATTCATGCACCAGGCCTCTAATATATATATTAGGTCAGGAGGTAACTGCCACTGAAAAGATAGCTTATTACCCACAGTTCCAGAAGTGAGCAAGCCGTGCCACACAGGGCTGCGCAGGGAAGCACAGCGTCAGTCAGGAGGCAGAGGGAGCCGAAGGAATTGTGGGAAGGAGCCTTTACTGTTGTTTCTGCAGGAAGGAGCAGATGAGGTAAGGTAAACAGATTATTGTGTCCAGAGATCATAATCTGGCCACTCCGTGTATATTAGGATTCTTTTTCTCCATAAAATCTCAGCTACCATAAGGGTGGAGAGACTATAGGGAATTACGTGGATAAGACCAGACACCAGACAATTCCAAAATATCTGTCTCTCTAAACAGAGAGCTCAGGCCAAGGCTTGACTAAGTCCCAGCCTCTGCCTTCATAGGGCAAGTGGGATTTGGTTGGTTTTTTGAAATTAAGCTTTTAAAACTTGTCAGTTTAGCAGGAAATTTGTAGCAATAATTAAGTTATACCAGGCACGAGATAGCCTGTTCCCTGAGTTATTGCATTGGAGTCTGCAGGTATTGGCATGAAAAGAGTCAGCACAGCACATTTCACAGCAAGCTGCATCTTTGGAAGACAGTGGGTGATACACTGCTGTGGGAGGAATGAACAAGGCGATGCCTCTGGAAGAGATTCTCTCCGGACGGGTTTAGTCGGCAGCATTGGCCTTCCCAGGTTAGGTTCCCAGAGAAGAGTCCGGAGAGGAGAGGAGACAGAGCTGCGCTTAGCTGTTCCCTTTGGCTCTTTGAGAAGCCTGGCCCCCCAGAACTGCTGTCCTGGTTAGGATGAGGTTCATCCACACGAGAGTGGAAAATAGAAGGTTGCAACTCTCTTCTGCTCAGTCTTATCTCTCTCGCAAGTCTTATCATCCTAGAGGACTTTCCCTCATCCACAAAGGCCAGGACAAAGCTTCAGCCTCAAAGCATACCTTCCAGCAACGGGACAAAAGAAGAAGCAGAGAGAAGGGTCCACTTCTCTCTTCTAGGAAATATCTAGACGTTGTGCAAATGGCTTCCTTTCCCACCCTGCAGCCCTGCAGGGAGAGCTTGGTCACACACTCAGCCTAGCTGCAAAGGAGGCTGGGAACTCTGTAGTCATTTTGTTGTTGTTAATCCTCACCCAAAGATATTTTTCCATTGATTTTTTTTTCTTTTTAAAGAGAGTGGAAGGAAAGGAGGGAAGGAGAATGAGAGAAAGAGAGAGAGAGATCCATGTGGTTGCCTCCCATATGCGCCCTGACCAGGGCTGGGGATCAAATCTGCAACCCAAGTACATGCCTTTGACCAGGAATCGAACCCGCAACTCTTTGGTTCATGGGCCGACGCTCTAACCACTTAGCAACACTGGTCAGGGCAGAACTTTGTAGTCTTAAGTGACCATGTAACCCACTGCGTAAGTCAGGTGTTTGGCTGCTCAGAGAAAGAAGTGGACAAGGCGATTGGGAGACACTTGGACATATCCGCCATCCCTCTTTTAATGTTTCCTTCCTCCAACTGACCATTCCCTACCGTGGGTTCATGTTTTATGAAAGATTGTGCATCAGACAAATTGCATTAAGTAGTTCATAATTCAGGAACTAGCTGAAAATCATGGGCTGGTAGGTACCTTTCATTAGATTTTTCTGTCAAATCATGGTGGGATTCCATATTCCTGATTCTGAGGCTCTCTCTCACCCCAGCCCGTTGTGCACATGCAGCCAGAGGTGTCTTGTCCGGTGGAAGTTGATCATGTCACTCCTGCTCATGAATCCACTGCTCTTTAGAACACAACTCAAAGCCCCTCTCGTGGAACCGAGCTGGGATTAATAAGGGTGATGAGGTGCAGCCACGAGCCCAGTTGGTCAAGGTCAGAGCTCACAGAAGGAGAAAGTCTCTTTAGCAGAGCATTCAGTCATCGGAGCTGACTGCTTTCCAGGCTCTGAGCTGGGGGTGGGGGGTGTTCAACTATGGAGACACAGAGCAAAATGCACCAGTGGGGCTGGTCCTAGAAGCAAGGGGTGCTGGTCCAACTTCCTACTCCCCAGCCGTACTTCCCACCTCTGTCCTATATGTAAGTAACAGTCCAGCTTCCTCCTGACCCCAAGCCTCCTCTCTATTTCCTGTGGTCAAACCCATGCTTCAGGGCTCCTTCCTGATGGGGAAAGGGAAAGGCCTGGCTCCTGTGTTATAGTGGGAAACTCAGCTGCACAGGTAGGTAGGTGACTGCTCAGCCGCTTGGGGGACCCACACCCTGCCACTTCTCTGACTCCCCAAATAGGCTGGGTCATAGGATTGTGTTATCTTATTTGGACCTTTTGGTCATAATTAACACAGGACAGAGGACCAAAATTTCTTCACGGTCCTTCTGCAAATATTTGGTAATGTGAGTGTTAGGAAGGGAACAATTTTGCATTTCTGCCCCGTAGTGTGGCTCACAGCCTTTTCCCACATTTCTTGCTGTTAGGAATTACCATGATAATTCTCTTTTTTCCTCCCATTTAGTTGTTGTGATTAAGTCCAAGTACTACATCACTATGTGCTTCTCAAACCGGAGGCTGCACGGGCCCAATTCTGTGCCAGGAGGATGCAAAACAGAGCATCCCATACAGCTTTCTGAAGCATCAAGATTATTGCAAGATTTGGAAAAGCCAAGTACTTTAGTAAGAACTATCCCCCGCTCCCACAAACATGGAAGAAAGGAAGAGCATGGGAGGTAAGAAGGGCCCCAGGAAAAGTAATCCAGTCTCTGAAGTTTCACCCAGGTTGGGGCCGAGTGACAGACCTGCCGTGAAAGTGGCCTCTCCTCTTATTGTCCACAGGCTCCAGGCCATCCTCCAAACTCACCAGGTATTTGGATATAAAGCTTCTGAAGGCCATGAAGATGCCAGATACCCTCTTGATTTTAATCCCATTCTAAGAACATTGTGGCAGTTTGCATACCTCCATCATCCCCTGAATCAAGTCCTCTCGCCCGGGGTCTGTGCACACACAGTGTGCACTCCTTGTACCTTTCCAACCCTGACTGGGTCCAGGCTCTGACCAGTCTCTCGCACCTCATGACTGGGGCCAGCATCCCTGGAGCTCAGCATCTTGAAGTTCAGCATCTAAAACAAAGGGAGGCCAACTTGACCTCCCAGAGTCTTTGTGGTCCTGCCTTGGCAGTCCAGAGTTTACATGGGCTCTACCCTGTTTTTTTCCATGCTGCTTCTTGTTGGATGGCCCAAAGCCGAACTTTTTAAACATAAAGTTTAAGAACCTCCCAGTAACACCCCTTCCCTGCTCCCTGTCTGCCTAAACCTGGCTGTGACCAGGGTGAAAAGCTGAAGTCACACCATTAGGCTACCCAGCGTAGAAGGAGATTTCCTTGTAGGAAATAACCTGGGGGCACTTGGTTCCCTCTGAGGAGCCCTAGACCCATGCAGGGGAGCTGGCCTAGGGTGGCTGTCTTAAACTCTGAACTGGTTGGAAGAGTGGCAGCCTTCTGCACTGACTCCTGGTGCTCAGGTTGATAATCTGTCGTGCAGATTCAAGTGTGACTAGCTGACTTACTACAGCTTCCTTTTATTGAGGGGGAAAGGTGGCAGAGAACTCTGGCTGAACCACCGTGATTGGATTAAAAACTATGAACGTTGATGTGAGGGGAAGGGAAGGGCCTTGCCATGATGGTACAGAGCTTCATTTTGGGTTTCTTGGTACTTAGGACTAGGTACGTGGCCACCATGCTGTCCTAACTCTTGTTTCTTAATGAATTGAGCATCTGGTTCCATTCAAATCCCATGTTCATCATGACTTCTGTTACATGGGGGTTCATGTTGTCACAGAGCTGCTCACTATATGGCTTGAGTTCTTCCTCTCAGCCCATGTTTAGCCATGGGTCCCTTAACGTTTTTCTGCTGTTGGATATCAGTGTTTTCAGCAGTTAATCGCATTTGCCAGATATAAACATTAGGATGTCATGTTGTTAGCACAGGGTCCACTACCTAAGCACCCAGAGGTCCTCCCTCCAAAAGACAAATTCCCAGTGAACATCTTATCTAGATCCACTTCCAAGCACCACAATCTACTCCTGGGCGGTCAGAGTTTTGGACCCGGGAAGAGTTAAGGGGTGCAATCAGAGGGGCTGCCACAGCACTCGCTCAGCTTTTATCTGATAAGCTCATTGCTGAGGCCAAAGTCTGTCTTGTGTATATTCACTGCCTCATGACAGGGCACATTCACTGGCTTCAGGTCCCTGTGGACACAGCCCTGCTGCCGGCAGTCCAGCACAGTGAATACCAGCTGCTGGAATTTGCCTCAGGCCTCACTCCAGGTAATGCAGCAGTGGTCCTGTCAATTATATGTCCCCTCCATTCACATGCTCCATAATGAGGAACACTTTTTTTTGGTGGCGATCACCTTGAATAACTTTGTAATATCAGGGTGATTTATAGGTAGGCATGTATATTTTCTATGTATCTTATGTGTATCAGCCACAATTTTAAAATGGAAAGGATGCACATTTGTTCAACAAATTAATTCTTTTTAAAGGGATACAGAGACCTCACTTTGTTCCTACAATTTCCAGCCTTGTTGTTGCAGACAGATGAACCAGGACCTCCCCTGGCAGTGCCCAACATCCCCCAGGCTATGGGCAGTAGCAAATGAGACAAGAGACAAGTAACTGCCCAACAACCTATGTCCCATTGTTATGTCTGGATGGGAGTGATCATTTCCAAGGTCCTTATTTGAGGGTGAGGAAAGAACCATTGGGTAAAGTTGGAACAGAGACCTCAGCTGACTCTTTGGGGTCTACTGGCTCTGAACTGACACTAATTCCAGGAGTCCTAAATGGTCACTGTGGCCAGCCAGTAAGAGTAGGGGCTTATGGAGATCAGATGACCCATAGAACTTTAGCTCAGATCCCTCTCACAGTGGGTCCAGTGGATCTCCAAAGCCATCACGTTATTATTCTTTTCTGGAACCCACAAAGGTTCTCTGATATATGCAATGACTACTTTTATGGTGGGAGAGTCCAAGTAGAAGCTATTTTGTTGATCTGTATTGCAGATCCAGATGGGGATAGCAGGCCCACTACAGCTTCCTTCTACTGAGGGTCAGAGACCTTTAGCTGACACTCCCTGGTTGGGCAAGGACTATAGCTATTGGGTTGAGGGGAAGGGCATTACCGTGATGGTACAGACCTCCACCTTGGGTTTCTTGGTCCTTAGGATAAGGTACATGGCCATCATGCTATCAATACTCTTGCCTCTTCATGAGTTGCGGATCTGGTTCCACTTAAATCCCAGGTTCATCATGACCTCTGTCACACAGGGGTCCATGTTGTCACAGAGCCGCTCACTATACGGTCTCAGTTTCTCTTCTTGACCCATGTTTATCCATGGGTCCCTCATGATTTCTTTAAAGTTTCTCTGCTGTTGGATGTTCACATTGAACATCTTATCTAGAACCACTTCCACGCACCACACATCTACTCCTGGGCGGTCAGAGTTTTGGACCCGGGAAGAGTTAGGGGGTGCAATCAGAGGGGCTGCCACAGCACTCGCTCAGCTTTTATCTGATAAGCTCATTGCTGAGGCCAAAGTCTGTCATGTGTATATTCACTGCCTCATGACAGCACATTCACTGGCTTCAGGTGCCTGTGGACACAGCCCTGCTGCTGGCAGTCCGGCACAGTGAATACCAGCTGCTGGAATTTGCCTCAGGCCTCACTCCAGGTAATGCAGCAGTGGTCCTGTCAATTATAGGTCCCCTCCATTCACATGCTCCATAATGAGGAACACTGTTTTTTTGGTGGCGATCACCTTGAATAACTTTGTAATATCAGGGTGATTTATAGGTAGGCATATATATTTCCTATGCATCTTGTGTGTATCAGCCACAATTTTAAAATGGAAAGGATGCACATTTGTTCAACAAAGTAATGGTTTATTATTTTAAATACAGGGACAGACCCCTCATTTTTTCCCCTCCAACATCAAGCCTTATTGTTACAGGCAGATGAACCAGAGCCTCCCCTGGTAGTGCCCAACAGCCCCCATGCTATGGAGAATAGCAAATGAGAAAAGAGGCAGGTTACTGCTCAACAACCTGTGACCCATTTTTGTTTATGTCTGAATTTCCAAGGTCCTTATTTAAGGGTAAGGGGAGAACCATTGGGTAAAATGAGATGTTATCCATTCATAAGGGATCTCAGCTGACTTTTGGGGGACTGCTGGCTCTGAACTGACACTAATTCCAGGAAACCCAAAAGGTCGCTATGGCCAGCCAGTAAGAGCAGGGCCTTATGGAGGTCAGATGACCAATAGAGTTTTAGCTCAGATCCCTCTCACAGTGGGTCCAGTGGGTCTCCAGACCCATCCTGCTATTATTCTTTTCTGGGAGGCACAATCTGAATAGATAAACTATGTGGCAGAATCCCCACATAGAGTCTGTAATAGTGGGAAAGTTCAAGTGGAAGCTACTTTGCTGATCTGTCTTACAGATCCAGGTGGTAATAGCAGTCCCACTACAGTTTCTTTTTATTAAGGGGTAGAGACCTCTAGCCCCACCACACAAACTGGGGAAAGACTATAGCTGTTGGGTTGAGGGGAAGGGAGGGGCATTACCATGATGGCACAAACCTCTACCTTGGGTTTCTTGGTACTTAGGATCATGTACATGACCATAATGTTGTTATAACGTTTGCCTTTTAGTGACTGATCTTATTCACACCATATGTTCATAATGACCTCTGTCATGTGGAGAGTCCAGGTTGTCCCAAAGCCATTCACTATAAGTCTTCAGTTCTTCCTCTTGCCCAATGTATAGCCATATGTCCCTCATACTTTCTTAAAGTTTCTCTGCTGTTGGGGGGTCAATGGTCATCAATATTTTTAACAGCTACTCTCATTGGAAAGGTATAAAAACTGGATATCATATTGTTAGCACAGTGTTCACTGCAGAAGCTCCCAAAGGTCCTCTCCCATAAAAGACAGGTCTCCAGTGAACATCTTACATAGAACCATTTCCAAGCTCCACACATCTACTCCAGGGCGTTGATTTGACCCAAGGAAGAATTCTGGAATGAAATAAGAGGGGCTGTCACAGAAAGTGCTCAGCTTATAGCTGGTAAACTCATTGCTGAGGCCAAAGTCTGTCATGTCTATATTCACTGCCTCATGACAGGGCACATTCGCTGGCTTCAGGTCCCTGTGGACAGAGCCCTTCTGCTGGCAGTCCAGCACAGTGAATATCAGCTGCTGGAATTTGCCTCAGGCCTCACTGCAGGCAATGCAGTGGTCCTATAAATTATCTGCATGTCCTCTCTGTTCACATGCTCCATAATGAGGAACAACGTGTTTTCAGTGGTAATACCTTGAATAATTTTATAATATCAGGGTGATTCTTAGGCATATGTATTTTGTATGCATCTTTTATGTGTATCAGCCACAATTTTAAAATGGAAAGGATGCACATTTTTTCAACAAAGTAATGAATTCTTATTTTAAACTGGGAGACAGAGTCTCCCCTTGTTCCTCCAACCTCTAGTACAGTTATTGCAGGCAGATAAACCTGGGCCACCCTGGCAGTGCTGAACTCCCCGCATGCTATCGAAAGTAGCAAATGAGATGAGGCAAGGACCTGCCCAACAACCTATTTTTGGTTTTGTGTTGATAAGAGTGATAGTTCCCAAGGTCCTTAGGTTAATAGGTGGTGAGAGGTACTAGTCCCCAGCTGTTGCTTATGGAATTGGAATTCTTGTGATATTTCAAGAAAAAGAATTTTCCCAAGACTTGCACAAGAGAATGAGTGATTTTTATTTCTGCAGAATTACATCCCTGAGTTTCCAATATCCCATTGCCTTTAGTCCAGTCATAGCAGAAGAGTATCTGGGGCTTCAGCAAAGCTAAAATCAGAGCCAGAGTCCATTCTATGTCTGCACCCTCCAGCCCAGCATCAGAGTAGCTCGGTTTGTTTCCTACTACAGGTCATCAGTCCATTAGGAGTGAGGTCTGTGTGGTCATGGACCATTTGGACGAATGCAAGATAGTCAAGAGCCAATCACAACAAGAGAGTCAAGAGAAAGAACTCCTTTGTTTAGGGGATTATGTATTCCCAAATTTTCACAGAACTGTAATGGCTCAGCCTATTCTAGCCAATCCATGGTTCCCCAGGTTTGATTGACCAGCACCTTCCCTTGTCACCACAACTCACTGTATATGCATCTATCTCCTCTTTGTTGGACCCCGTCTATGTATGTTTTTTCTGGGAATGAGCCAGTAGTTCCCCATAAAGTGTGAAATTGTAGCTTCTTGGTTAAGCAGTCAAATGACCATGCTTACAATGTCTGGCCTTCCCTTTGCTCCTTTCCTTTTATTAATAAATAGCTAATTACAATGGCATCACTTATTGAGGATGAGGGAAATAACATGGGGTAAAGTGAGAAGTTATCTATGCATATAAGTCTAGGGCATCTTTGGCCTCAGCTGATTCCATGGGGACTACTGGCTCTGAATGGACACTAATGCCAAGAGACCCAAAACATCACTGTGGCTGACTAGTCAAGAATAGGGGCTTAGGGAGGTGGGTAATCAATAGAGTTTGATCTCTGGTCCCTCTCAAAGCTGGTCCAGTAGGTCTCCAAATTATCCTGTGCCTTTCCTTATCTGGAATGCACAATTGGAGTAGATATACTAGGCAACTAACAGAATCCAGGTGGGAACAGCAAATTCAGTACAGCTTGTGTTTATTGAGGTGTGGAGACCTCTAGCTGAACCTCCTTGGTTGGGGAAGGACAATAGCTGTTGGGTTGAGGGAAAGGGAAGGACCTTACCATGATGGTATAGAACTCCATCTTGGGTTTCTTGGTACTTAGAATAAGGTACAAGGTTATCAAACCATCATAACTCTTGCCCCTTAGTGACTTGTGGCTCTGAGTTCATTCAAACCCCATGTTCATCATGACCTCTGTCACATGGGTATCCATTTGTCACAGAGCTGCTCATTGTAGGGCTTCAGCTTTCCTCTTGGTCCATGTTGAGCCATGGGGCCCCTCACTATTTGTTTAAAGTTTTTCTGCTGTTGGAGGTCTAGGGTCATTTTTTTTTCAACAGTTCATTCTTTTTTTTAAAAGATATAGAAAATAAAATGTTATATTGTTAGCTCACTGTCCACTGCCAAAGCTCCCAGAAGTCCTCTCCCATAAAAAACAGGTCCCCAGTGAATAATATAGAACCACTTTATATAGAACAACTTCTAAAGCTCCACTCATCTCCTTCAGGAGACAGATGTCTCACTTTGCTCCTTCATCCTCCAGTCTGTTGTTGCCTGCAGATGAACCAGGGCCTCCCCTGTCAACCCCCCCACCCCAATTTGGTACTACATGCTATCTATAGTACCACATGAAACGACAGTTAACTGCTCAGCAATCTATGTCGCATTTTTGTTTTTGTCTGGGTGGGAGCGGTAATTTCCAAGGTCCTTATTTGAGGTTAGGGAAGAAACTTTGGGTAAAGTGAGAAGTTACCCATTCATACAAGGCAGATGCAAGAAAGGTCTTAGCTGATTGTATTGAGACTACCGTCTTTAAACTGACACTAATTCCAGGACACCAAAAATATCACTGTGGCTGACCAGTCAGAGTAGGTGCTTATGGAGGCCAAATGTTCACTAGAGTTTTAGCTCTGATTACTCTCACAGTGGGTCCAGTTGATCTCCAAACCAATCCTGCTATTTTTCTTACCTGAAATGCACAATTGGAAAAGATATACTCAACCCACATAGGTTCCTTAATCTGTGCAGTGAGTGCAACTATGGTGGGAAAGTCCAAGTAGAAGCTATTTTTCTGATCTGTCTTGCACATTCAGGTGGGGATAGCAGATCCACTAGAGCTTCTTTTTACTGAGGGACAGAGATCTCTGGCTGAACCTGCTGGGTTGAGGGGAAGGGAAGTGCCTACCATGATGGTACAAACCTCCACCTTGCATTTCTTGGTTCTCAGGATGAGGTACACTGTCATCACAATGTCATACTTTTTTCCTTATAATGAGTCATGGATTTGGTCCCACTCAAACCCTATGAACTCCCTAAGAATAGAGGGCATTTAGAGTTAAGTGCTATCTGCCATCATTTGAGAAATACAGGGGTGGTGATTCCCATCCAATCTTCATTTATCTTGCTTATTTGGTTTGTGAAGAAGACAAGATGTGTCCTGGAGAATGAAAATAGCTTATTGTAAGTTAACTGAAGTTGCTCTAACAGCTTAGTTGCATTGCTTGAGCAAATTAATATCTTTCCTGATACCTGGTATTAAGCTATCAATCTGGCAAATAAAACCAATCAGAAGCAGTTATTTTCAGCTGTCAAGGCCAATAATAGACCTTCTCTGTTTTCCTTCAGGAATTTCAAAGCCCATGTCATTATTTTTTCCTTCCCCATATATCACACTGGTGCATTACATTGATGACTTTATGAAAATTGGACCTAATGAGTAAGAATAGCAACCACTCTCAATTTATTGGTAACACATTTGTGTGTCAGAGGGGGGAAAATAAATTGTACAATTAGGGACATTTTTTTCTCAGTGAAATTTCTAGGGGTGCATTGCTGTAGGGCATATTAAGAAATTGAAGATTATTTATTGTATATGGGCTCTCATAAAACCAAAACCAGGTATAATGACTAGTGGGCCTCTTTGGATTTTGGAGACAACATATTTCTCATTTGTGTGTTACTCAGGTCCATTTATTCCTAGCTAGAAATAAAAAAAATTGAGTATTGTATGTATTTCCTATTTAAAGCCATGCTCAAAGACAAGGCCTTCAAGAGTAAATATATAACAGAAAGAGAAAATACAGGGTGAGGCAAAAGTAGGTTTACAGTTGTGAGTACCTGAAACACTGTTTATTCTTGTATTATTATTTGTTAATTATTGTATTATTTTCCATACGAACAATATGGGTTTGCCAACCTGGAAACTATTGATGCTCTTTAATCTTATGTTAACCACTATTGTCATAATTCTCATCTTCCCACTAAATAAAGACAATTGTAACCAATTAATAAAAAGCCAGGGGATAAATTAATTTACTGACTAATTAATTTACTGACTCAACTGAATGAGTCCTAGAACTTTCTAATCAAATATTTTCTTAACACTTTTAAAAATGTTATAACCATACCTACTTCTATTAAATAAATGGAGTCAGGGCATGATATATAGTCACGGTCCTCCATTTATTCCCATTATATAAGTCCCATAGTAATGGACTTATATAATGGAAAAAAGACAGAGCTTTGAGTACAAGAATAATTGAATTATGATAATGTCTTGGCTTCATAATGTGTTAAATACAACCTTAGACATCAAACCTAAATTGTAAAGTTCCATTTCTTTTTAATTGTGAGACTTAGAATGATAATCTATGCAAATCACAAGGTACATGTCAGACAAAAAGGAAATATCTGATAATTTGTTTTTAATGTCAAGTGGTTTTAGCATCATTTTCTTCTCCATCCTTTGGTGTATTGTCTCAAAGGTACAACATGGTAGAACTCCAGTTATAAAGGTGTAAAATTAGAGGTAGATCCTGGTTTCACATTATACATGAAGCTAAACTTCAGACTCAAATCTAAATGTAAAAATAAAAGTAGTAATACTTTGAGAAAAGCTGCAACATTAAGCATTTTATTTCAAAGAACACTATCGAACATAATACATGATAAACTGGGAAAACATATGGTCAATACAGAGAGTGAAAACTCTTGTTCATTGAATTCACTATTGTACTACAGAAGTTTTTCAGGTCTTATTTCTTATCTTGGCAGGTTCTTAGCAAAGTTTAAAAACAATATTTTTATGCTTCCATCTTTAGTTCTGGTTTAAACTTCAGATTGGCCTTGTAGTCTTCTTTCTCATCAGTAATTCTTCACATGTTTTCGTCTACCTTTTTTTTAATTATTATTCTATGCCTTATGAAAGTAGGAAGGATCTCTTGATTTAAGGACAAAAGACAAGGCTTGAAAATCAAAATTAACAATGGAAAATATATTTTTTTCTATGTTCTCTCAGATCATTTTTATTCTGTTACTTCATTAAAACTTGGCATCATTTAAAAAAATCTGTTATCACTCAATTCCTTAGAAAAAGACTTGTGCTGAGAAATTCTTCCAAGCTCCAATTGAGCAGTCATGAATGTAATAGAATCTTTAGATTTATGTCCATGTGAAGCCCCAAAACCCCAACATATAACTGAAAGGTCTAAAGCAGAGAATGCAATTTAAGAATTTTAGAGTAAAAGTTGTGAATTGCTATAGTCATAAAGGAAGAAATGAAGATGACAGATATAGTTTTTAGAAAAAAAACTGCATTTTTTTCTGTAAAGCATATCCATTGTAAAATATTTGACCTATTGACAATAAGATGTTCAATAGAAAACTTAAGTGCACAATTTTCTAAGCCATTAAAAAAAAGAAAGGGGAACTAACTTTTTGCAATCTCCTACATGAAAATTTGTATTTTTAATGCCCAAAAGAAAATTAATTTTTCCACTTACTATATTGGAAAGCAATGCACATTTTTTGGGGGAAAATTTTGTATGCATGTTCCTCTTCAATTTAATCTAAGTATTCTCTTATTTTCCTCTCCAGTTATTCTAAATTGCATGCATAGTCTAAATGGGGAAATTCCCTTGGAAGATATTTGGTGTAAAAAAAAAAAAAGATTGAGTCATCAAAGACATCCTCTGTGCTAATCTCACAAAAGATTACAACACTTGAGCAAGTGTGTTTCCTCCATCTTCAAAACATCATTTCTTGAGAAACCAGAAGTCATTCCAAAGGACTCTACTAGGTCTGAGTGAGGCAAGCTTATAGCAGACATACTTCTGGGCTGAGCGGAAACCCATGCTCTACATTTCCCATTCCTAAGAATTCAATAGTAGCCTTCAAAGTTATGTTCAGATGCTTGTTCACAATCAATAAAAAGCTTGCCTGAAATGGTTGGATGATAGGTAAATTAAAGTATAAAAAAGCTTGTTTATTTAGGAATTAAGAATGAAGTATAGTAAAGTTGTGTGGTTCTTTTTTTTTCTTTCTGCTGCTACTATTTCAAAAGATCACCACTTTGTATCTTCTCTCAACTATTGGCCAATTAATAATTTGACTGAAGTTGATTTTAATTGGTTACATGATTTTGATATGTTCTACTAACATGAAATAACCTGCACTAGATGTGGAATAATGGTTAGGAATTAATCTGACAAATGTAAAATATAATATTAAAGTTGCAAGGAGAAACATAGGCAAAGGTTTTGATGCAAGGTATATGTGTATATATATACATACGTGTATATATATGTGTATATATATACGTGTATATATATGTGTATATATATACATACGTGTGTGTGTGTGTGTGTGTGTGTATGTATTGTGGATTTGGGGAAAGTAAGCATTATAGTTATTTTCTGAAGCAATGTGGTTCACAATAAATAACATTGGAGATATTTCTCCATATATAATTAAGAGCTTTATATAGCAGATAGACACACAATGTTCTGGGAGAAGAGGAAAAGGAATGGAAGACATCAAAATTATTTTACACTAGAGTTGTAAATGGAATGGAAAGTAGGGAATAACTGAAAAAAGTTACAGAGGTGCGGGTTATCTTAAACTGGTTTACTATTTAAATAGCATAAATAGATTAAGAGTAAAAAGATCATGTGTTTAGATCATGTACATTTGCATAACATATAATTGGGCATAAGTTATATATATTAATGTCATGGTGCATAATTAAAGACCTTATAAAAATGTGCTAAGAATCTGGCTATATCAATGAAATACATGAATTAGGGATTGGACATTTTCTGATTTTTAAAAGAAATATGATTAACCTAATAAGTGGACATTAAGATGGAGGAGATAGCCTGGCTGATGTGGTTCAGTGGTTGGGTGTCAACCTATGAACCAGGAGGTCATGGTTGGATTCTCAGTCAGGGCACATGTCCAGGTTTTGGGGTCCCTGGTTGGGGTCGTGCAGGAGGCAGCTGATCAATAAATCTCTCTCATCACTGATGCTTCTATCTCTCTCTCCCTCTCCCTTCTTCTCTGAAATCAATAAAAATATTTTTTTAAAAAAGATGGAGGAGACATTGGAAAACTGCATCATCAGTGGTGAGAGGTGATTAGAACATAGAGTGAGCTAAAGTGGAGAATGTGACATATAGAAGAATAAAGTTTCTATATTGGAAATTATTTGGCTTTGTTAAGAGAGGGGGTAAAATTATAATAGGAAATGTTTCCCATATTTCTTCACTGAAAAATTAGAAGTTTTAATTGAGTTTGATGTTGTTTATTGTTTTGGATTAATCAGAAAAAAAGAAACTTGCCCAATTGGGAAGATAAAAAGTTTGCTCTGGAGATTGAGAGGACTATTTGCAATAGTAATGTGAGCTTTATTTACATTTGGGTAAGTGTTAATATTTATGCATTTGAAGAAAATGGCATGTGTAAAGAGAAGAAGATCTAAAATAGAACTTTAAGAAAAGACAGTGGAGAGAGAGAGAGTTCGTAGAGGTAGAAAAGTAGTCAAAGAAACAAGAGGACCACCATGAGTGGGGTTAAGAATGAAAGAATTTCAAAGGCATTAGTTATCTATCATGTGAAATGTTCTAGAACTGAAAACGGCCTCTATAGCTAGCAATTTTATGATCAACAGTGATCTTAACTCACTAAAGTTCTCTAGAGTGTTATTGAGAAGAAATTTAAAGGTGAGAAAGTGCAAATAATAAATAAAATTACCCATTAATAAGCTTCTCTTATAATGAAAAGTTTTCATATTGTGATAAGAAAATAGATAATTCCTTGTGTACTTCACATTATAACTCCCAGAATATGTTATTCAGTGTCATTTTATCTACTGCTATGATAAAAAAGCATTAACTTATCATCTAAGTTTTTTTTTCTTCCTCTACTTTCACTTATATCATTCCCTTGGACAATGCAACTTTCTAGACCTAACACTTATTCAGTATTAGATTGATTGTGATGGTTAATCTTATGTGTCAACTTGCCTGGACTAAGGAATGACCAGATAGCTAGTGAAAAATTATTTCTGGCCCTGGCCAGTGTGGACCAGTTATTTGGAGCCACATCCCATACACCAAAAGGTTGTGGGTTCGATTCCCGGTCAAGACACATACTTAGTCTGGGGGTTCCATCCCCGGTCAGGGTGCGTACAGAAGGCAACTGATCAATGTTCCTCTTTCTTTCTCTCTTTCTCCCTTCCTCTCTCTCTAAAATCAATAAAAATGTATTCTCAGTTGAGGATTTAAAAAAAATATTTCTGGATATATCTGTGAGAGTATTTCCAGAAGAAAAGAAAATTAGTACTTGAATCAGTAGACTGAGGAAAGAAAATACACCTTCAACAATGGGGCAGGCATTATCCAATCCATTGAGGCCCCAAATAGACCAAAGACAGAGAGGAATGATACATTTTCTCTCTTCTTGAGCTTGGAAATCCATCTTCTGCCCTTGTACATCAGAGCTACTGATTCTTGGGCCTTCAGAATCTGTGATTGATAACCAGTGGCCTGTACCCTTGTTCTCAGGCCTTTGTCCTCTGACTAGGACTTACACTATTGATTTCTCTGGTTTTCAGATTTGGACTGTATTACACCACTGGCTTCCTGGACCTCCAATTTTCACATGGCAGATTGTGGCAAATCTCAGCCAATTCCCATAGTTAATCTCTTATCTAAATATATCCTATTGTTTCTGTTTCTTTGCAGAACCCTGACTAATATATACACCTTATCTACTCCCCTTTCATAACTTGTATGCTCTATGTTCTTGGCCATTTCTTTCCTAATCCTTCACTCTTATTATTTCAACCAGCACCTATTATTCTATAATAATTCTAACATATTTTAAAGGGAGGCTATAACTTATTTAGCTTTGTATTCAAAGTGGCTTCCACAAAATTGCTGCTTAACACATTTTATTAAATATTTAATAAACATACACATTGATGACTCAAAATGTATATTTCCAGATTTTTCTCCTCTCTCTTTCTCTCCCTCACTCCCTCTCTCTCTCTGGTCATTCTCTCTATTTTTGCTTTAATCTTAAATGTTTACATTCATGTGGTAAAAATTGAACTCAATAGAGTTTCTAACACAAATTCATCTCTCAGATGTTTCTTGTCTTTATATGCTAATTGACTGTACCTTCATGACGCCCACCAGCCAATCAGGAGTGATTATGCAAATTAACCCAACAAAGATGGAGGGTTAATTTGCATACACAGGCATTAGTGGCTGGGGACGGGGTGGGTCACTTGCGTCATCACCATGGTGACAATGCAGGCACTCCACACCAACCCAGCCACTCCTGGCCTCTGGGAAGTGTGGGAAGACAGAAAGGCCGCTCCAGGCCAGAGCTGAAAGGCTTCTCTGGCAGAGCGAAGGCAGTGCTGGCAGCCAGGGGAGCGAAGACCCATTCTTGCACGAATCTTCATTTGTGCATCGGGCCGCTAGTTTAAATATAAAGTTGACTCTAATTTGGATTTCTTCTCCTACCAACTCTAATAAAATGGGAGTATATCGGATTTAGAAGAGAGGGATGCACATTGTACAATGATGGGCCAGTCTGCAAATAAAAACAAAAATGACAGGAATGGTGAAAAGATTATTTCCAGAACATAATAGAAAAAGGAATTAGATGTGATGAAAAGAATAGAGTAGAACAGGATAGAATAGAATAGAATAGAATAGAATAGAATAGAATAGAATAGAATAGAATAGAATAGTTGAAACAAAGTGAAGGCACTTTTTTTGCTATAGCAAACAGATTGGGCTAAATTCTTTAAGTAATTGAGAGACAAAAGAGATTTCTAAGCAAGAAGTTTACTAGGTCATATTTGTCTTTCCTGATAGTAACTTTGGAAGTTCTGTATCATTCACTCATAGGCACCATAAATTAGAGTTTTATTTGAGTCACTGAATTTACTGCATATTTTTTTACACAGCCCAACAGCCTCTTAATAGATCTCCTTCATTCCAGTGTTAACCTCATTTATGTTGTTGTCAGAGATGTTGAAAAAAAATCTTAGTGTTGTGACAGAACGCTTGGTTAATGTAAGCTCAGGAGAGGACAGGGAGAGAATTAAAGGCAACATATATTTCCAACTCTAGAATTTTCCTATAAAAGGCAGAAAAGAAATTATGTAATAGCTAAAGAAGTACTAACACATGTTTTTATGTATGGGGAATTATGATTCAAATTATGATTTAGTAGAGAGGAAAATTTGATGATATAGGAGAAAGAAAAGAAAACTGTTATAATGATACCTTGAGTAGGTAAAGCAGGGTGGGGTTAGAATATAGTGAAAAAGTGGAAATGTTTGTTAGGATCATGAATATCCTATCCATAGTAACATAAATGAGGGCAGAATATGTGGACAATGATGCACATACTTTCATAGCTATGATAGTTATGGAATTAGTGGAGTTATTTTTTTCTGTGTTTTTTTTAGTGATATAAGAAGTAAGGTTATTAGTGCTAGTGAGAATAAGGAATAAGTATTTAAATTTTGAAGGGAAACTATATGAAATAATTAGATAGGCAAGCTGATGAGTAAATAAACTAGTGAGATTAAATATAGATTTTAGCAGAGTTAAGACCTATTTGAGGTTAGAAGTTATGGATTTGTCTAGTCACTATCAACTAAATAGGTGTAGGTGTAAGCTAGCCTAAGATTCAGTGTATCTCTTGTTGGTATTTTTCCAGTATAAGGAAGTAAAATAGAAGCAAGAGAGTTGAGAGTATATTTAAGGGGATGATTATAAACTTTTTACTAATTTAAGTGAGTAATGAGGAGAGTAAGAATATGAGCTAGGCAAGTGACAAAAGGGTAAAGGGCCTTTGGATAATATGATCTGGTGAAGCAAACATATCATGGAGTCAGAATAATGGAGGAAATGATTTGGAAATGTCGGAGGCTGAATTTAGGGTATGGGTCGCTTCAAATTAAGATTATGGAGGGGTTCCATATATTGACAATAATAAATTTTAGATTATGACCAAAGGGGTTAGTAGAATAAGTGAGAAAAAATACAAGATTACTGGAGGTCAAGTAATAATTGTCTAGAATGCTGGAAGGATAGTCTATGTACACAATGCACTAAATATTAGGAGAGTGTTAGTGCTAGAGAGATTAACAGTGAGCTGAAATTTTCAAGGAATCAGGGAAGTGACCACGAGTTGGAAGATGACTGAAACAGTCAGTGTTGTGTAGTGGCTGTAGCAGTCTGATGTCAAGAGAGTCAGCGTTAGAAATTTTTAGAGATGTGGCGAGGAAAGATGATCTGGAAATTGAAAACAGAAGAAAGAGAACTTTCGGGTTCACTAGTACAAAGAATGTGATAAACAAAGCCACCAACACTTGAGATATCTGTGGGGAACCTAAAAGGAGAAGTGGATTTCAATTAAAACAAGAAGCTAAAGGAAATGTTTAGTGAGTATTTAGTTTTTTAGAGATTTTGGTGGTGAATAACAATGGTTTTCAGAAGGCAGAAAAGCTAGCTTTTTTAGAGTCAGAATAGATGCCCAGAGCCCTATATATACACACATTGCAAGCTCTAGAGCAAGCACTACAAAATGTTAAAAGGAGGTATAATAGATATTCTAAGAAAGGAGATAAAATAAAATTATATAAAATGCTCAAATAGAACCAGAGATGACAGGAAAAAAAAAGAGAGGGGAAAAAACAACTAGGTTAAAGAGTAGAAAAAAGATACAATATGGCAGATATTAATCCAACTACATCAACAAACACTTTAAATGTGAATGGTCCAAGTACTCTAATTAAAAGCCAGAGCTTTTCAGAGTGCATTTTTAAAAAGATTCAACTATATGTTGCCAAAAGAAACCACTTTAAATTGTGAAGACACAAGTTAAATGTAAAGAGTGGAGAGAGATGCATCATTCTAACACCTATCAAGTGAAACCTGGAGTAGCTATATTAATTTCAGACAAAGCAGACTTAGAACAAGAAAAATTATTCAGGGGTAAAGAGGAGTATTACATGATGATAAAGTGGTCAATTCTCTAAGAAGATATAACAATTTTAATGAATGTGTACCTAACAACATGACACCCAATTATGAGAAACAAAAAAACACTAGAACTTGAGACCCACAGGTGAAATGAGTGTCTTGTTATTTATCACAAGCCCCTTTCAATCAGGACTTCCTGGCTGAGTTTACTTAATAAGGTGACTTTTGTACATCTGGAAAGGGGTGGGGTCTGGTTGCCAACAAGGGGGCATTTAGACTATAAAGACTGAAAGTTTGTGAGGACTATTTGAGTGCGGTGACTCTTTGCTAACCTAAAAACTCTCCGAAGACCCTTTAGACATTTGCTCCTACTGTGGCCAAGGCAACTCCTTGGTCTGTAGTGGTGTTTAAACCAAGCAGAGGTCTCCCACCAAGCAAAGGTCTCCTGAGTGATAACCCTAGCTCAGCCTACCTGCTAACAAAGGCATCTTTGTTCCCTGGCAATGTGCTCCAGCAACAGGAGACTTTTACTTTGTGTTGGCAGCTGGAAGTCAGCTCTACTCTATCCAGTGTGCCTCCACCTCGAATAAAAAAGCACATCTCATATCACAATTTATACTTTATTCCTTTCATCTCCCCTTGCCTAGAACAATAGAGAGATTGATCTGACATTGGTTTGGAGTATGTTATTTCTTTATTTGGCTTATTAAGAGAGATGATCCTATATGCTTTGACCTGTGTTAAATAAATTTCTTGCAAAGACAATATCAATCTCTGGAGTCTAATTTTGCTGTCTTCACAGGACAAAACAAAAGTGTCACTCATTCTCTTAGGGCCTTGAGTGGTGGCTTATTTATTTATTTATTTATTTATTTATTTATTTATTTATTTATTTATGTTCATCCTCACCTGAGGATATTCTTCCATTGATCTTTTATAGAGAGTGGAAGAGAGAGAGAGAAAGACAGAGAGAAACATCCATGTGAAAGAAACACATGGATTGGTTGCCTCCTGCATGCATTCCAACCAGGGCCAGGCCCGGGAGGAGCCTGTAACCAAGGTACATGCCCTTGACTGGAATTGAACCCAGGACCCTTTGGTCCACAGGCTGACAATCTACCCACGGAACCAAACTGGCTAGAGCTGATAATATGATTTTACTAAACACAACTTCATTAATCCAGTCAATGAACCAAAGCATTATTTGAACTTTTAAAATCTTTTACCTTTGGTAGGCATTTGGACAGGCTGTTGATATTACAGTCATGTCACTTCTTTAGTTGAGATTTTGTTAAAAAATGATATGAAGCATACCACTGAAAATATTCAAGCATCCTGATAGGAAGTAACAGCAAAAAAAGTATGACAGGAACTTTCACCACACTGTACAAATGATACTCCAAATAATCATCTAAATAACAGTTACAGAGGAATAGCTGACCATAGAAATGTTGACACTGCTATTATTTCAGAGAAACTTATTAAAGAAATTTATTAGCATAAGTAAGAAAAGTAGTTGTGATAAATGATACCAGCCAAAACATCACGTGAAAGGAAATGTAGAAAATATTTCATATCTTTGAAAGCACAAAGGATAAAATGTTAAAAGCTGGTCCCAACTTAGAAAGAAGTATAACAGTTTGCTAAGGTGTGGAAAAGATGTTCAACCTGTTTAGTCAGAAGAAGTTGTACCACTATTCATGCAATTCTTAAAAATGAAATAAACCACTTTAATTCTTAATGTTTCTAATATTTTAAACGATAATGTAATAAGTAATATTAATTTCACTATTTTTATTCCCATATACATGTATATATATATATACACATATATATCATCAACAGAAATATAGTTTTTAATCTTTTGAGACAAAACAATCAAAATTTTCCCTTTGATTCTGAGATTGTTTGTGCATGGCTTCAGCTGATATAATGCTTTTTATATCCTGTGGTGTTACAATAAGCTATAAGTTTGCATTTACCTAGGATAAAAAATGTGGCATATCTACTTTGTTTCCACAAATATTAACTACTGGAGTCATCAGATTTTCCAATTATTTCATTTCCATTGAATATTACCTACTTCACTGTTTCAGCACTTGCAACATTTATAAGGGTGCCAAACCTGTAAATAAATGAGTGAATAAAAATGGATTGTATGTGTCCTTTATCTTAAAAAAGGGACAATTACTTAATGAATCCAATCTGTTACATCCATAACTTATTTTTTAATTTTCTTGTTAGATTATTTAAGTTAAAAGAGAAAAAAAGTGACAATAGCTAGGGTGATTCCTTATACCACTGTGAGAATTCACAAGAGCCCTCAACTCTCTAAAACCCTCAAGTTACCTCTTGGCCTTCTGTTCCCAATTTCATCCAAGAGGTCATGGGTAATCTTGGCTTGTTCAGGACACGTCCGATTTTATGCCCAATGTCTTGATGTAACTATCTACAGTGCCTCCTTTCACTCTGAAAAGTGTTCTGGTTTGGGCAATAAATCATAAAGCTGCCCTCACTGTAAGTCTCTTAAAAATACTTGCATAATCTTCCTTTAATAAAGTATGTAAACTTACATTATTTATTTAAACAATATGCAAAGTAGAAACACAGCAGAATTTTCTTGGCTACAAAGGGACACATTATTGTGTATTGCACAGGGTAATACCTTGGACCGTGATTTGCTTTTGTATTTATACTTTCCACTTCCTAGTGCGATAGGAAGGGCTAGGAAGTATAGCAAAACTTCTGAATTTCTACCTTCTGTGCTCTTAATTCCAAGGGTCTCGTTTTATATAGAATAGGTATTTTGCTAAAAAAAAAAATAATTGCTTCGGGTATAGACAAATGCTCCCATAATTTCTTGCCTTCTCTTTTTCATCTTTGATCATATATGGAGGATGACTGTCAGATAAATATATCCAAAATTAGCATACCAGACATTCCTTTATTATTGACAAAATAGAAGGGTCTAACTCACAGGTAAAATGCAAAATTTTGAAACATATTCTGTCTTCTTATTTTTCTTGGGTAATGTACAATTCAGATGCATCCAGGAGACAGGTGATGGAAGACACCTAATGAACAGCTATATACAAAAAAACAAACAAACAAACAAACAAAAACATCAGTTACTGCTCCTTTGTCCCACTGGGAGCTAATTCAAGTACAACAGAACCAGACTCATGTCATCCAAATTCCGCTCAACAATCATTTTACTTCCTCTTGGTTCCTTGTCCCCTTTCCCTCAGTGAAACGTTAAAACCGTCTTTATTCTCAGGTTTCCTACTTAACGCCATCACTCTCTTAACCTTCAGCATGCGATAAGCAAAAACAGAAGGTATCAGATGAGCTAAGTCCTAGTTCCCTAAACACCACCATATCTGCATCTGTAGAGGTTCTAATTTTGTTTTCTGCATCCACTGTGGAATGGATTCCCATTCACTCAAGACTAGCCTTTCTACTCTTTTTCAACTTACTACCTCCCTCTCTCCAACTCTTTTAATTTTTCCCTCTCCATTTGACCCTATCCTGAAGTAAGTAATAATGTCTTTAAAACTCTCCTGATGTCATGAATTTTCTTTAGTGATATAAAAGGTAACGTCTTCCATTACCCTCAAAGATTCTAAAGAGAAAATCTGGAGCTTAAACTTTATTTTACTGCTTCTTCCTCATTCAGATTTTAAGCTATCTCTAACATTCTCCTTGAGCACTGTACTTCTCATTTTTTATATATGAAATATCATAATTGCAGTAAAATAACCATTTGCATTATTCTCAATTTATTGTTTCGATTCACCTTAGATCAAAGCTTCTGTACGATGTATGAAAGAAGGGCTTGTTATTATTACATCCCCAGAATTTAGTATATGTTGCCAACCTTAGTAGGCACAAGAAATATTTGAAAAATAATAAAATGTTACCAATAATTAACCCGCATGACTTCATTTATAATACTCTTGCCAGAGACATCTATTAATTGTTAACACTTTATTTTTTAGATATGTCTTAGGCTTTGAAAATAGGAAGACTAGAAGCCTGTGTGGCTCAGTGGTTAAGAGTTGCCCTATAAACCAGGAGGTCAAGGTTTGATTCCCAGTCAGGGCACATACTGGGGTTGCAGGCTTGATCACCAGCAGGGGGCATGTAGGAGATAACAGATCAATGATTTTCTCTCATCATCAATGTTTCAATCTCCCTCTCCCTCTCCCTTCTTTTCTGAAATCAAATATATATATATATATACACATATTTATAGGAAGGAAAATAGGTAGACTAGGATCTGAGCCTGCATTCTGGTGCTTATTACTCATGTGACCTTAAGAAATCTACTTATTCTCTATGAACTTTAGTTTCCTGATCTGAAATTTAGGGATAATGATACATATTAAACTGTTTTAAGGTTAAATAAAACATTAGATAGAAAGGTCTTTTTCAGTCTTTGTGGCTCATTATAGGCATGTAATACTAGTATTTGTCATCATTTGTGCATTTTTTAGCCTTTTTTGAGGTATTTCCATTGTTGATTACATTATTCTTTAAACTGCCCCCCCTTTCTTTAATCATCAGCTCCCATTGGATCATGCCTTCTTTTTTCTCCCTATTTTTTAAATCATCTGTTCTTAAATGCTTGTGCTGGTTTTCCTATTTTCCTGCCCCACATGTGGTACGGACATATAGGATTCTATCCTGTGGCTTCCCCTTTTCTCAATTCATTTTGGATGCTGTCACCAGCCTATTGATTTTTTAATTAAACAAAATCTTCCTTACCAGGCTCAAATACCCCTTGATAATGGGGATCAGTACTTTATTCCTCTGGCATTCCCAATGAAAAGAACATGGTAATCATTGGTAAATGTTTGGTAAGTAATTAATGTTTAGTAAAATTATGAGTGGATAATTTTTTAAAAAATCTCCATTACAGTCATCCCCATTCGCTTCCAAGCAAAATTATATTTTATTCATGTGATTCTCACATAAATTTGACATATTAAAGTTTACACTCAATATCAGTTCAAAACATAAAAATGCCACACATACACTGGATCATTGTTTTCATATGTATAAATTCAAGACAAAAAACTTAAGCCCTAGACAGTATTGTCCAGTGGTTAGAGTGTCAGCCTATGCTCTGAAGGGTTGTGGGTTAGATTCCCAGTCAAAGGCAGATATCTGGGTTGCAGGTTGATCCCCGCCCAGGTGTGGGCATGTGCAGGAGGCAATCAATTAATGCATTTCTCTCACATGGATGTTTCTCTCTCTCTCCTTCCTTCTCTCCTTCCCTTTCTTCCTTTTACCCTTCTAAAAAATCAATGAAAAAATACACTCAGGTAAGGATTAACAAAACAAACAAAAAAGAAGATAAAAAATTTAAAATTATCATAGCCTGCTCCTTTTCCTTCATACCTCATATCTAATTAATTTTAGTCTAAAAACAATTTTATCTCTTAATTTTTCTTAATTTCTTAACAGTTTATTAATTTTTCTCTGATTGAGATGTTTCTCTTTTTAATAAAGTAAATTATCAAAAAGAATATGTTAAAACAATGAAATGTCTCCCCTTTGATATTCTAAGTACAATCCTATAGAAAAAAAGAGCACAGTTTTTTTTAAAATCAAGCTATTGAAGAAACCTTGTACTTCAACCAGGCTTAAAGTGTTCTCAGTATCACAAATGGATATACAAAATGAATGACATTTTTTTATCTTTATGAAGCTAAAAGTCTAACAAAACAGACACATTTATAGCTATTGACTAAAAATATAGTGATGTGGGAATATAAACGAGAAAGCCACTAATTGAGCCTCCTGTAATGGAAGTAAATTTCCAAGGAAGCAACAGAGTTAAAATTTGAAAATAGAGTTGGATTAATCAAGTTCAAAAGGGACAAAATAATGATTCAGTCAATGCCCTGGCCAATGTTGCTAAGTGGTTAGAATGTCAGCCATGCACCAAAGGGTCTCTGGTTTGATTGCTGTCAAGGGCATGTAACTGGGTTGAAGGTTAGAATCCCAGGCCTGGTCAGGGTACATGCAGGAGGTAACCAATTGATGTTTCTCTCTCACATCAACATTTCTCTTTCTCTCTCTCTCTCTTTCACTCTGTCTCCCTCTCTCCCTTCCTCTCTGTTCCTTCCACTCTCTTTTAAAATATATCAATGGAAAAAATATCCTTGGGTAAGGATTAACAACAACAACAAAAATAATTATCTATCTATCCTAATATATAAAAAGCCAGGGGCCATCACGACCTAAACGACCAGATGGAAGACCGAACAGCAGGCTGTGTGGGGCGACCAGGCCTGCAGGTGGGTTAGTGAGGGATGACCAAACAACTAAACAGCAGGCTGCGTGGGGCAACCAGGCCAGTAGGGGGGGGGGAGGCAGTTGGGGGAAACCAGGCTGGTGGGGGGGTCAGTTTGGGCAACCAGGCCAGTGGGGGGGGGGCAGTGAGGGGCAACCAGGATGGCAGAGGGGGGCAGTAAGGAATTAACAGGCCAGTGGGGGGGCTGTTAGGGGCAACCAGGCCGGCAGAGGGGGGCAGTTGGGGGTGACTAGGCCAGCGGGGTGGGCAGTGTGGGGTGACAAAGCCAGTGGCAGGTGCAGTTAGGGGTGATCAGGCCGGCAAGGGGGGGCATTTAGGGGCGATCAGGCAGGCAAGCAGGTGAGCAGTTAGAAGCCAGCAGTCCCATATTGTGAGGATGTCCAACTGCTGGTTCCTAAACCGGCAGCTGGACATCCCCCGAGAGGTCCCGGATTGGAGAGGGTGCAGGCTAGGCTGAGAGGACCGCCTGCCATGCATGAATTTGTCTCTAGTCTATATATAAAAGCCTAAGCAACTGAACAACCAGAACGACCGGTTGCTATGACATGCACTGACCACCAAGGAGCAGATGTTCAATGCAGGAGCTGCCCCATGGTGGTCAGTGCACTCCCACTGCCAACCTCCCCTGGCCAGCCAACCTTCCGTGGTCCCTCCCCCCTCAGCCGGCAGGCCCTGGGCTGGGACGGGGAACTGGGGCGGTGGCAGTGGACACAGCCTCTTTCCCAGGGGGTCCAAGGGCCGGCTTCCTCCTTGGGGCCGATGGCCAATCTCCTGTGCCCTGTCCCTCCTCCCAGCTGGCAGGCCCCAATCAGCCCATCTCCTGCCCACTGCGGTGGTGGTGTGGTGGTGAGGGAAGGAGGAGGGGTGGAGGTGGGGAACCATGTGGTGGCAGGGTGCCAACAACGGTGGCGGCGACGGCTGGCATCCATTCCTTCCACGCCCAGCCCCATAACCATTGCCTCCTCTCCAGCCTGGCCCTGATCGGCCTGGCTCCAATTGGCCCTGATTGCCGGCCAGGCCTAGGGACCCCACCTGTGCACAAATTTCATGCACCAGGCCTCTAGTTCAGGTAATCCTGTCCTATATAATAAAAGCCCAGCAACCAAAACGGCAGAATGACGAGAACGACCAGAGACCAGAACCAATGCAGCCCCTTGCCTCGGTTGGCCCCGCCCCCCCGTGGGGTGGGACCAGCCAGCAAACCACTTGTGGTCCCTCGCCCTGGCCAGCCCAGTGCCCCAGTGGGGATGCCCTCCCTGATTGGAGGCAGGGCCAGCCTGCAAACCTCCCGTGGCCTCTCGCCCAGCTAGCCCTGTCCCCCAGTGGGGACCCCCACTCCAATTGGGGGCATGGCCAGCCTGCAAACCACCCACGGTCCCTCACCCTGGCTGGCCCCACTCTCTACAGGTGAACCCCATCCTGATCAGGGGTGTGGCCAGCCTGCAAACCCACCATGGCCCCTCACCCTGGCTATCCCCACCCCTCAGGGGGGACCCCCACTCTGATCTGGGTCCCCCATCAGGGCAGGCTCCCACCCATGCATTGAGCCTCTATCCTATATAATAAAAGGGTAATATACAAATTGACCCTAATGGTGTAATGACCAGATGACTGCTTGACCAGTCACTATGAGGCGCACTAGCGGAGGATGCAGGTGGCATCAGTCCAAGGCTCCCATTGCACTAGTCACCCCACACACAGAGGGCAGCCCACAGCAGGGGTGTGTCCAGCAAGTGGGCAGGAATGACCGACCTCTTGGGCCCAACCCTTTCCGTCAAGCTCCAATCACCCAAAGGTGAACAGGGAACCGGGGGTGGGTGGTGGCGGAGGGTGGGGCTGGCTGTGAGAAGCTGGGGAAGATGGCCCTGATCACAGGCCAGGCCTAGGGACCATACCTGTGCATGAATTTTGTGTGCCAGGCCTCTAGTAAAATCATAAAGAGCAAAAATCACACAGAGACATGAACTAAATTCAAGTTCATGTTGATAACAAGATCTGTTGGGTTGGAGCATGCTATATATTACAGCAAATTAAACAAGTGAGTGTGCTGGGATAGTAAGGGTTTTAACATTCCATAGTTAGGAATTTGGCATTTTATCAACACTCAAATATTAATAAAAACAATAACAGCAAAATAATCATGGGTGTTGCAGTAACTTTATCGATTTATCTGTATTTTAACTATAATAACACTAAGTAGGGTTGTAACATGTGAAAATAAGATAAATGATTTATATGATTATACCAAATGGGTTATTCAAGACTATAGATTTTCATCAGTGTACAACAGCTCAAAGGAGAAAGAGAATCCCATGATTTAAGTTGTATCAATAGTCCATTAAAATATGCCTCACAACTGAAACTAAGTCATTACTCTCTAGTTCTATTAGAACCAATAATCACAGGGAACAAGAAATACCAAAGAATTAGAGATACCTTACCTGTTGTGATATGTTTCATGGATTGGTAATTCTAACAATTGTATGTCCTTGCTATTTGACCTTGTGGTATAGGAATTCTCCAATGACTCCACTCAGAGGGAAGGGGCACACAGAAAGGGCATAAAGACCATTTATCAGGAACAGCCGAGGATTAATATTGTCACTCAAATCCTTCTTACCTGTACCTTAGCAATACCAGGAAATTTCTGTGGACATACCATAAATCAAACACAGACCTGAGTTCTATTGCCATTTTTCTCAATGTCACATATCAGGGAGGAGAAATTCTTCCCACTATCTCCGTGCCATATGCATGACTCTGAACATGAGCAAAATCTGAGGTCTGAAAATCAAATAAGAAAGTCTTTGAGGCTGGCACACACAGATATACAATCAATAAGCATACATATCGGAATTCCAAACATCTGCACTACTAGTATATATTGAAAGGTTACAAAGGTTATATATTGAATGAGATGATTGCTTAAAATATGAGAGAAGGAAGAGAATGTGTCTGAAATGAAATGGGATTTGAATCTGAAACAATGTAAGGAATCATAGATACATAGGGAAAAAATGATGAAGGGATTATTAAAAACACTCAGATAAAACTTCAATATGTTTGAATTGCTGCAATAGGACCCTAATTCATCTCTATTCTACAGAAACCTCATCACTTCACTGTTTTCAGTGATCTACCTGGTATATATATAAAAAGCCAATGACCAGAATGCCGTAATGACTGGAACAACCGGTCTCTATGACGCCCACTGCGGCCAGTGAACTGGCCTAATTGGGGGGTGGAGCCAGCTGCAACCTCCTGTGGTCCTTCCCCCCAGCCAGCCCTGCCCCTGATCAGCCCGCCCATCCCAATCGGCCTGAAACCCCTCCCCAGCTGGCCCTGCCCCTGATCACCCCCCTACTCCAATAGGGGGGCAGGGCTAGCCGGCCAACCTCCTGCAGTCCCTCACCCCAGCTGGCCCCATCCCTGGTGGGCTCCCCTTACCCCATTCGGCCCGCAATCCCTCCCCCTGGCTGGCTCCATCCCTGATTGCCCCCATCACCCCAATAGGAGCAGGGCCAGCTGGCCAACCTCCTGCAGCCCCTCCCCCCACCCAGTCCTAGCCCAGATCAGCCCTCACTACCCCGATCTGCCCACGGCCCCTTCCCCCCAGCTAGCTCCACCCCTGACCAGCCCCCACTCCAATCAGGGGCAGAGCCAGCCAGCCAACCACCCATAGCCCCTCCCCCAGGCTGCTGGCCTCCTACCCACCCCCCGACTGCATTCAGGGGTGGGGCTGGCTGGCCCACCGCCCACAGTCCCTCCCCAAAGCTGGCCCCCCTCAGATCAGCCCCTACCACCCCAATCAGCCTGCAGCACCTCCCCCAGCCAGCTCTGCCCCTGATCGGCCCCCCCACACACCAGTCAAGAGTGGGGCTGGCTGGCCAACCACCCACAGCCTCTCCCCATGCCCCCTCCAATAGGGGACGGGGCCAGCCAGCCTATCACCTGATCGGGGTGGGCTGGCCAACCTCCCATTGTCTTCTCCCAACAGACCCGGCCCCGATCCACCCTGAATGGGGCTAGGCCAGCTGGACCCCACCTGTGCACAAATTTGTGCACTGGGCCTCTAATGTTTCTATAAGACTTTAATTTAAATTATACAATGTTTTCCCATTGTTTCCAGGTTACAATCCAAACCCTCTCCATTATCTACAGGAACTCAAATGACATTCCAGTTTTATTTCTTATTAATCTTATTTTGAATACCTTGAACTTCTCCTGAAAGTGTCATGCTATATTGCTCATCACTTTTATTTCAATACGCCTTCCCTTCCAGCATTGAATATTGTACCCCCACCCAGTCTGGACTATTCCCTCCAACTATATTATTTCTTGCATTATATATTTATGTTTATGTCCACTTATTACACTGGATTGTAATTATCTCTTTACTCATCTGTTTTTTTCTATCATATCATTAGTTACTCAAGGCAAAGAATTATTAAACTGTTATACAGAAAACTTTATATTCTTAGGGTCTTCACCCAAGTGGTGTGCAATTTTTTTTTTAATAAAAGAAGGTAAGAAAGGAAAGACTGAAGAATGAAAAGGAGATAAATCAGTGAGACGGTAAAGGGCTTTTAGCGGAGGAAAGTGCATGGTTCCTCTATGAAGAAATTGAATACGCTATCTAGCAAAGCCTATGTTTCTGCTATGACTGTTGGTGCCACACTTTATATCCAGTTTCATTTGAAAAGAAAAGCTGTCTGTTCATACATTCCACCCTGGTCTTCCACCCTTAAAATATCCAGATAGATTTTTCATCTCCAGAGAGATCTAACAGAAAACCTACCTTCTTTTAATAGCAGTATAGTCAACACAAACCAGGATCCCTTTCTTTCTTACATATGAAGAGAGAAGCAAGAATTAAAAGGTATACTAGAGCACCAGAACATGAGAGAGAATTACCATGAGAAAAAAAAAAAAAAAGGAAAAGAAAAAAGCAAAAAACCTGTCTACTTCCCAAAAAAATTTTTTTTAGGAAAGACAAGAATCATATTTTAAAATACTCCTCTGATTAATATACTTACATGACTTTAAAAGTAAGAACAGAATGCTACAAAACAATTCTCAAGAATCACACAAGGTTTTATCAGGTTAAAAATATGATTGTCAAAATAATAATCAATAGAAAGATTGAAAAAAAAAGTTTAGACAATCTCCCATAGTAAAAAAATAATACAGAAAATGCAAAACAAAAAATGAGAAGACAATCTGAAAATCTTAATATTTGAAGCAAAGAAGTAATGAAAAGAATAGAGGAAATGAGGTGGAAAAAATAACTTACTAGTAATAGCACATATTTTCCCTACATTTGAAAGACATAAGCTTTCATACTGAGAAGGCCCACCGAGTACACACCAATAAATGATTAGAAAACACTCATACCCAGAATATCTTAAAACTTCAGCTCCCCAAAATGAAGAAAACATTTTAAAAGCTAAACTCAGGTCATTTTTATAAAATGAAAATCACACTGGGAACAGACTTTGTATTAACAACATTGCTTGCTAGAGACAATGAAGCAACATTTTCAATATTCTTGAAGAAACTCCTTTTAACCTTCAAATTCATATCAAGCCATATGAGGACCTTCTCAGACATGCAAATATGCAGAACATTTATTTCCTATATATCCAGCTAAAGTCCATTAAAATGGAAGCATAAATAAATGGGAGTGTAAAAAAAGGAAAAAGAAGAAAGAAGGGATTCAAGAAAACTGAATCTAACCCAAGAGAGATAGATGATGATAGATAGGTAGATAGATAGATAGATAGATAGAAATTAGTTTGATAAAAGTAATAGTTAAACAGCATTTAAAGAAACAAAGTGAAGAAAGACAGAAAGTGCTTTTTTATAGAAGAATTTATAGTTATAAAATTTCCATAATCTTTTTTAATTTCAAAAATATTTAAAGATGTTGAACCCAGTGAAAAGGCTATTGATGAGACTATGAAACAGATAAATGATTTCACTCACCATTGTCCTTCTTCTTTACATCTTCATCGTATTTTGAGGTAAAGTTTTTCCACAATTTTAATGTATTTTGAAACATATTTTTGAAAGCAAAGTGCTCACTTGAGATTTTTTTATACATATCCATGTATAATATTTTATTTCTCTCCAGCTGTTCTATTATGTTTTGTTGCCTGTCACAAGTTGTTCTGTTGCTGGAGAAGAGTTCGTGGTAATCTATAATTCACAGCAAGAGGTTAATTAGATTTTAACACAAAGCCTTCCAATAAATTATATTAATATCACAATAGTTATTTAACAATTTAATGGAAAAAATAGAATAATAGCTACATACATGTAGAACACCAACCTTTCATAATTTTAATATTAAAATTAATTGAGATAAAAATGACTTAAGTTACTCAATGGAGTACTAGTTCCTTATTAAAGGAAATGCCCAAATAAGTTTAAATACAAAACAAAAAGATCCATTTGAAGCAGAGATTTCAAAATAAAAAACAGTGTAATTCAGTATTTAGTTTATAAAAATGCAAACCACACTTTTGAGATTAGAAGGTATTATAATATATTGCTGAGCCTATGTATTATGGATTTCAGGTTATTGAATAGATATAACCATAATTTAAACCCCAACCTCGGAATTGAAGGAAAAAAATTAGAAAGACAGGGATCATGCCTCTAAGATCTTCCAGAAGATTCAGAAAGCTTCGTAATTTATCTATTTTGTGTATCATTACAACATAATATGGCTTTTCTTGATAGACTGATATTAGTTTACCTGGCAGTCCTTCAAATTAATAAAATCTTTCATTTTTCAAATTTAAGCTTTATGAAGATTAAATGAGATAAAAATCAGCAAGAATGGGCATTCGAGAAATGTTAGCAATTATTGTAATATTATCCTCTATTTCCTCCAGATGCCTTTGTACTCACTGCTGTAGGAGGGAAGGAATGGGGGGAGCATTCCCACTAGCATCCAGGCTTGGGAAGAAACACTCCCAAAATATGAAGTGTTTTAAAAAGTCTTTTAATTCTCAAATAAATAATTAATGGATATTTAAAGAAATTATTGCAGGGATTGGGATTCAAGGAAGAGAAGAAAATATGATGGCTATAGCAAAGGATAGAAATATGAAAGGAAGATAAAGGGATATTAAAACCATAAAGTGTAAAATAAAATGATAGGTAGATGATCAAATATTCTCCATTGGTCACTTAATAACCACACAAAATTTAAAAAGTACTTTGGGCATTCTGGCCCTCGAAATTGAGGAAAAAAAATTTAACTATAAGATATGGTTGGGTAAAGATTGAATGAGATTGTATGTGAGAAAACATTAGTACTCAAAATGTTAAGTAATATAATGTATCAGAGTAATGTAATATGCCTGATAAAACCAAGGGACAGCCTCAGAGAAAAGTGGAAACTTACTCATCATGATCAGAGTTCCCAGTCCAGCCAGCATGACCAAGTTCAGCATGAGCGAAATGAAAGCAACAGGGCCCCACACTTTCAACGGAACAGAATGTCCTACGGGGAGGCCTGAATTCAGGAAAAGGACATGAATTTTGGAAAGCAGACACAAAAGCTACTAGTAACTTTGTGGGCCCTTAGAAACTGTTCATCACATTCAGCATTGAGGAAACAAAAGAAGCAACCTGATTCTCACTTAAGAACCACTCCCCCCCCCCCAAAAAAAAAAAAAAAAAAAAAAACCTTCATGAATTGATGTCACCTGGTACTTTACATGTAGAGATATAAATGACCTGAAAACTGAAAATGTACCTAAAAATCTATGTAAGATACAGGTAGACTCCCCTCAACCTATATTTTCTCCCCCATTTCATACAATTGAGTTACCTTCTCTCTTGTTTTTTTTCTTTATTATTTAAAGTATTACATATAGTATTACATATGTCTCCCTTTTCCCCCATTGACCCTTCCCAGGCTACCCCCACCCCCTAGCACATGCCCTCACCCCACTAGTGTCTGTGTCCATTGGCCACGCCCATATGCATGCATACAAGTCCTTTTGAGTTACCTTCTCTTATTCATGCTCATAAAATACTGTCTGTAGCAATGTATGGAAGGATTCAGCTCCAGAGCCATTAGCTGGCCAAGAGGGGAGGAGGGGTGGTAAACTTACAAATACTAACAATGAGTTCTTCAGTGAAGGCTGCAATTTAACAGTTTAACAAACCCATCTCATATACACTGGGGTCCCACAAATTTGATTTGGTATCACACTCTTAAATGTTTCTTATAAAGTCAAACATACCCCAATCCAATCTAGAATTCTACTCCTGGGCCGAGTAGAATTACCTAATGGAATTTCTTAAAAATGCCTACACAAAGACTTGCACATCAAAGAAGCTTAGCCCCAAACTGGAAGCAACTAAAATAACCACTTATAGGTGAACAGATAAATATCGTGGTATATCTTGGAAATGGACTACTACTCAGCAATAAAAAGAAATTAACTACTGATTTACACAACATGGATGAATCTCAAAAGCATTATGCTTATGAAAGAAGACAGTAATGAAGAGTATATGTTATTTGAATCCATTTATATGAAATTCTAGACCAGGCATGATAGTTCAGGAAGATAGAAAGTAGGTCAGTGATTAGGATAACTTGAAAGGTACACAAGGTGTCTTTAAAAATGTATTTTTTATTAATTTCAGACAGGAAGGGAGAGGGACAGAGGGATAGAAACATTGATGAGAGAGAGGCATCCATCAGCTGCTCCTGCATGCCTCCCACTAGGGATAGAGCCCACAACCCAGGAATGTGCCCTGACTGGGAATCAAACCATAACCTCCTGGTACATAGGTTGACACTTAGCCACTGAGCCACACCAGCCTGGCACACAAGGTGTCTTTTGGGTGGTGGTATATAGGTATGTTTGTTAAGTACAATGAACTATACATTTAAAGTGAGAATATTATTTTGTATTTAAATTATAATTCAATAAGGTTGACTTAAAAATAAATTTTTTAAAAATAATCAGAAAACTAAGATTTTTCATATACACACAAAATAGAATGTTATAGAAAGAAGCCTTTAGAAAACAAGAATTTGTTGAAATAAAATGATAGCAAAAACATATTTTTTATAGAAAAATTAAAAGAGAGTTTAAGAAAATCACCCATGAATGGTAACAAAAGGATAAAATTATTTTTTTTTAAAGGGAGGGAATAAGAAAATGAGATTTAATAATATAAAAATAAGAAAGATCCAGAAAAGGCCAAAAACTCTGGGGTAGATGAAAAATCATAAAAAAGAGATGGTTTCCCATAACTAAAGAACATTAGTTTATTCTCCTTACTTCATTTCTTGAAAATTTTTTATATTTTATTTTTAAAAGTAATCTCTAGCCAAGCTGGTGTGGCTCAGCTGTTGAGCATGGACCCAGAAACCAAAAGGTCGGTTTGATTTTCAGTCAGGGCATATGCTGGGGTTGTGAGCTTGATCCCCATTAGGGTGCAGGAAGCAGCTGATCAATGATGTTCCTCTCTCATCGATGTTTCTATCTTCCTTCCTCTCTCTAAAAATTAATAAAAACATATTTAAAAACGATAAAATAAAAGCAATCTCTAATTTTTATGCTCCAACATCTCCGCCCCCAACGCCCGCCCCCCCTCCACACACACACACACACATTCTTATTAATTTTCTTCTGGAGCCAGTGGGTCTGTTTACTCAAATAGGTCTTACCTCTCACGGCTCTGCTTTCTGGCAACTCAGCTGTGCTCTCAATAATTGTTGGTCCATTTTCAGCTGCATTATTCAGCTCCAATTCTGGCATTTCATGGTTTTCTTTTCAGGGGGAAAAGTTAAAGTGTTTTTAAAAAACCACTCCTGGCTCTGGTCTCTTTTTTTTCTTTCTAACTATTCAGATATCCCCAGGGTTTCTGCTTGATTCTGATGATAGATATTTGTAAATAGACAAACCATTTGTGAAACTTCACAAAAATGAAATTCAAGCAACCTACCCAGACGTATGTAAAGAATAAAATTCTCATAAATTTTTTAATAACGATTGTTAATTAATGGGAAATATGTGACTGAACACGAATTGCTTCTCCAGTTTTATAAGCTCTTGAAGTCAGTTTCCTATGATGGTGATGATATAATACTTCTCCCTAAATACATACAGTACCTTCATCAAACATCATGGACAAGATGACTGTTTGGACATTTGTCTCTAACACATAATCTACCAACCTGATACTTAAAATTCTATAATCAGATTTGTTTACATGGCGTGCTTTTTATTCATCATTTGAATATAAAATACTTTGGGGGTAAATTAGTAAATTAAAAATTCCACATATTTATAGAAGATATAATTTCATATTAAGAGCAAAAGGAATTAAAAATATACAGAAGTATTGAAATATGTAAATAAAGTATAAATAACAAAAGTAGTCTCAGGAATGTACAAGAAACCTATGTGTCCCATTAAAGACATTTCAGTAAATACGATTCTGGTATTTTCCAAAATTATCTTCCTACTGCTTCATTGTTATCTCTAACGTTCTAGGGATTGAATTGCTGAATAAAACAGACTGGAATGTACTATGTTGAGATAAGGACCTTTCAGTTTTATTCCTTCTCAAAAAGAAAAAAAAATGACATCACAGCATTGAGATGGTCCTATGAACCTCATAGCATATGTCTATTTTATATCTTTTATCAGTTAAATAAAAATCCTGCAGAGTTATCCTCATGCTATTACTTTTTCCCCTTCCCCTAATAGCCTATAATATCTAAAAAAATATAAGAAATGCTATTGTGGTGACACCAGACATCTGCATTCCCGGAGTCTTTTTTTACACACTTCATGATCTCACAAACTAAATACGCTAGATAAAACTAGGCTCTGGCACAGCGACTTCACTATGAACTAGCACTCCATAATGGAATCTTAGAAGAGTCTAACAGCCTGGGGTCGAAGACAGGAGAACCCACCAGTGTAGGCGAATAATCTCTTCTCTGGTCCCTCGGATCCTGCATCGAGGATCTTACCCAGCTGTGGGCAAACTACGGCCCGCGGGCCGGATCCGGCCCGTTCGGCTGTTCTATACGGCCCGTGGAGCCGAAAGACCGTACCCTTTTATGTAATGATGTTTACTTTGAATTTATATTAGTTCACACAAACACTCCATCCATGCTTTTGTTCTGGCCCTCCGGTTCAGTTTAAGAACCCATTGTGGCCCTTGAGTCAAAAAGTTTGCCCACCCCTGATTACCTGTTCTCTGGAGACTGCAGCTCTCCTGGAGTTTCTTTGACTGAGAAGGATTTGGAAATTTGAGGGTAGCGTAAGTCACTTCCTCAGGCATTACTGAACAAATAAAGCACAATCCAATCACTCTGCGTGCTGTGCGGTCCCACTGAAGTTCCCAGGAGCTGCCGTTGTTGGGGGATCTGGGCACGCAGGGACTAAGCTGAGTGAACTACCTTTGTAAAAACCAAGCAAACAAATAGTGTCAAAAACAGAACTGTTACTTCTGCATGCATCATATCTCCCTTTTTCTAACTTCCTCCAGTAAAACACCAGGTTGAAGAAATAGTCTTAAGAGAAACGTGTAGGTTTTAAACAAGTTTTGTTTTGTTTTTTAATTTGTGGAAAAACCATAGGGATCTCCAGACTTGAGAGTACCCTGTGAAAATACAAATACAGGTATATTTTCTTCTGCATATGTAAAGTTGTTAATCACATTGTGCCCATGACAACAGTGTTATAATTGCTTGTCACCCACTATGAATTCCCAGAAAACTACAGGTGAGTTAATGCTCACCAAAATGTTTTTATTTCTTTTTTATTCCTATTTTTCTGGATTGAAAAGGGTCCTGAGAAGTTAAAAGCAGGATATTAATGAGCAATAGAAAATCAAGAAAAAAGTGGTACTAAGAGAAAGAGAAGAAAAACTGGGAATTAAGGTAATTAGATATCCACTCTCCCCACTCCAACACACACACACACACACACACACACACACACGCACGCACGCACGCACACACACACACACACACACACACACACACAAAGCAGCCTCTGAAACAAAGGGAGATATATTTGAAAGTGGCAGTTCTTTCTTTAGAGTGTACCCATCAGGTTAGGATCTGAATTCTAATTACTTGAATTCTGGCAGGAAGGTAGGACAAGTATTTATATGAAGCTATTTTAAATAGTGCAGAGCTGAAACAGGAGACCAAGCGCTTTGCTTGAGCTCCAGCGCGATTGGTCAGTGAAGAGCATGCTCACTGTGTCCTGAATATCTAGCGTAGTGATAACCATGCGATGCATGTTCAACCTGTACCTGTCAATGAATAAATTATTAACTCATTCTTAAATAATCACAGTTCTGCTCAGTGATAAACAACAGTTAAATATTCTTTTTAAAAATATATATTTTTATTGATTTTAGAGAGGAAGGGAGAGGGAGAGAAAGGTAGAAACATCAATGATGAGAGAGAATCACTGATTGGCTGCTTCCTGCACATCCCCTACTGGGGATCGAGCCCACAACCCAGGCATGTGCCCTTGGCCAGGAATCGAACCTGGAACCCTTCAGTCCACAGGCTGACACTCTATCTATTGAGCCAAACCAGCTAGGGCTAAATATTCTTATTAATAAAAACACCTGCATTGACTTTCAAGAAAGATTGGGCACCTTGCGATAGGTTGACAGAGCCATCTCCCACAGAATTAAAAACAAAAAGAACTTCGATGAATAAAAATAGATCCAGAGACAAATGGCAGGGGAGGTGGGGGGTTAGAGAGCAGCCAAAGGACTTATATGCATGCATATTAGCATAACCAATGGACACAGACACTGGGGCAGTGGGGGCTTGCCTGGGGTGGGAATGGCTGGGGAGGGAGGGGGTCAATTGGGGAAAAAGGAGACATATATAAAACTTTAGAAAATAAAAAAGAGAAAAAAAGAACTATAAGGAATAAATTTAGGAAAGTTTATGCTATGATAATTGACACAAGGAAAAAGACATTACCTTTTATTACAAAGCTTGAAACATTTTTTTCTTGAAATATGTTTTAAGAACAGAACAGGTAAGACACAATAAGGAATATTCACAATTCATTGCGATTAAGTACAAATGCAGTGAGACTTCCCTTTTGACAGAGGAAGAAACTGTATTGTGACTGGGGGGTGGGAGTGGAGGCAGATACAGGGGCAGCAAATATGTGGGTAACATGAGTTTTAGTGCTTTCTCTAATATTAAGGAAATTAGAGAAGTCTCTAGGCCTTACTTTACTTATTTATTAAAAACTAGAGGCCCGTTGCATGAAGATTCATGCAAGAATAGACCTTCCTTCCTCTGACTTCGCTCCTGGCCTCCCAGGAGCCTGCAAGTCCTCCCTCCTGGCCATCTTTGTTGGGTTAATTTGCATACTCACTCCTGATTGGCTGATGGGTGTTGCTGAGGTATGGTCAATTTGCATATTTCTATTTTATTAGTGTAGATGAAATAAACTGATCTAAAGCTTTTATCTTATTTTTCTATAGTTATATGATACTCAAATTCTTCCTCCCAGGATAAATCTATCCAATGTTTCTTTGAGGTCTTAGAGCATACATTTTCTTTGAGCCAGTAATTTGACTGTTTGGACTTGACACAGAGATAGACAAAGGTCTTCATAGATATAAATGCAATGCCTTTTACTTCATAGGTGGATTCTACCTGTTTAACTTTGAAAAAGAAAATAAAGATGTTTACTTCTGGGTTCAGCAACATCCACTTATGTATTCATTTATTTCTTTATTCAACAAATTAATTGTGTATATATTTGCTATGCACTGTACATTATTCTAGAGCAAATGATTGAAACATTTTTCCTTAATGTAGCTTGCATTTTATAGTTTATATGTTTATTTGTAAATATGTACTTATATATATTCATGTTTTACATATTTATTCATAAATTAGTAATATAATGTAAAGTGATAAGTGCTATGGATAAAAATGAAGTGGGGTAAAAGAGAGAAAGAGGCTTATTTTAAACTAGAGGCCCGGTGCATGAAATTCGTGCATGGGAGGATTCCCTCAGCCCAGCCTGCACCCTCTCCAATCTGAGACCCCTTGGGGGATGTCTGACTGCCGGCAGTTGGACATCCCTCTCACAATCCAGGACCACTGGCTCCAAACCACTCACCTGCCTACCTGCCTTATTTCCCCTAACCGCTTCTGTCTGCCAGCCTGATCACCCCCTAACCACTCCCCTGCCAGCCTGATCACCCCCAACTACCCTCCCCTGCAGGCCCGGTTGCCCCTAACTGCCCTCCCCAGGCCTGGTCCCCCCAACTGCCCTCCCCTGCTAGCCTGATCACCCCTAACTGCCCTCCCTCCCCTGCAGGCCTGATTGCCCCCAACTTCCCTCCCCTGCTGGCCTGGTCGCCCCCAACTGTCCTCCCCTGCAGGCCTGATCACCCACAACTGCCCTTCCCTGCCGGCCATCTTGTGGCGGCCATCTTGTGCCCACATGGGGGTGGCCATCTTGTGCGAGGGTGTGAGGTCAATTTGCATATTACCTCGTATATAGGATTGTTTTCTCATAAAATGCCTCTCTGCAGAGTTGCTGTTTGGTGGTCAGAGAGTAACAACAATAATATTATCCTACAAAAAATAAGCTAATTCAATAATTTCATACTTATCTCTTTTAGTTATTGAAATCATGAGTCAGAATAATTTTTAAAAGTAAGTTACTAGTATTTGCTCTTCACTCTCAGAGGTTTTAGTTCCTTTTAAATTTCCCCCTTTCTTTTCAATTTCATCATATTTCCCTATTTTCAATCTCTGACCCAAACCTGACCCTTGCCACATCTGACCAAGGTGGGAAAGATGTCAAATACTGTGTCCTCATCTTTTGTGAAGAAGGATTAATTGATGTTCTTAGACTCTGTATCCCTTGGTCCAGTCTTAGTAACTTGACTCTTTGGTGTGTTTCATTACCAAAGATTTTTTTTAACCCTGAAATCCTAATCAGAACTCCATCACTAGCTATATCCACACTGGCTAATTTACAAACATAGCACTAGCTAAAATTAAACCAATCCAGAAAAAAATGAAGAAATGCAAAAAACACCTAATCGATGTGAGATCTGGTTAATAGTGGACAATCTTCAGGAGAGCAGTGACAAATGTCTCAGGATGAATATTGTAACAGTTCTTGCAAAAATGCTGGTCAAGAATAAAGTAAGACTGAGAACTCTGAGAAGGACTCAGAGAAAAGGACACACAAATTTGAAATGATTTTGAAAAATTAGTGAGGCACAATAAGAGAGTATTTTCTTTGAGTGGCATATTGGAGATGTAGAGAAATATTTATAATCACTACATTGGAATTAATCATTATTCTATATAATAAAAGGGTAATATGCAAATTGACCAAACAGTGGAATGACAGGAACACCTATGGCCCCTCGCCCGGGCCGGCCCCACCCCCTAGCCGATGCCCCCCACCCCAATCAGGGGCGGGGCCAGCTGGCAAACTACCCTCGGCCCCTCACCCCAGCTGCCCTGCCCACAGCCCCTCACCCCAGCCAGCCCACCCCCAGATGGACCCCACCAGTGCACAAATTCGTGCATCGGGCCTCCAGTGCAATAATAATATGGTAAATAAATAAATATATTAAAAAATTTACTCTTAAAATCAGCCAATGGTAAAATCTATAATAATAAAAGCATAATGTGCTAATTAGACCAGACAGCCAAATGAGCTTCTGGATGTCCTTCTGGACAAAGCCGCTGCAGTGAGGGCAGAGGCAGAGGCAGAGGCAGTTAGGGGCAATCAGGCAGGCAGGCAAGCAGTTAGGGTGATGAGGCAGGCAGGCAAATGATTAGGGGCCATGAGGCAAGCATGTAGAGTGGTTAGGGGTGATGAGGCAGGCAGACAGGTGAGCAGTTAGGAGCCAGCAGTCCCAGATTGCAAGAGGGATGTCCAACTGCCAGTTTAGGCATGATCCCACAGTTGGACATCCCCTGAGGGGTCCGGATTGCAAGAGGGTGCAGGCTGGGCTGAGGGCCCCCCCCCCCCCATGCAAAAATTTCATGCACCAGGCCTCTAGTCATGAAATAATTATGGAGTATATGGATACTTCAGTACAGTAAACCCTCGATTTTGGGGACCTCGATTTAATGGACTAAGGATATAATAAACAGAATTTCTGGTTTGTATGTCATATGTGAAAATTAACACATGGCTCATTTTAAAATGCTTTTAACCAATATTTGCTTATAATGAAATTAACAGGTTATTTTTTGTTATTAATTCACTATTATTTTTAACAGACTTTAGCAAATAAGCCATATGTTGGAATAAACACTAGTAATTTTGCCAACATAAATACATATAACATATCTACAACTATATATTTAAACTCCAGAGTCACCACTGTTTGGAAAATGATTAGCATGTGATCACATGGTTCTGTTGTCACATTATGTGACTTTCTGCAGCAGTTTTCACATGTGCCAGCTGATGTTCTGACATGTGATAAGCCACACCCCAGCCCTGTGCATTTGTTTACTTGCGGTAACTGGTGAATACTAGACCATTTACTAGACCTACTCTGTCTAAATTTAAAATTTTAAATACATATAGAAAACTTTTATGTGAAATTAAACTTTTCATATATACTTAATTTTAATTATACAAATGTGTTTACTTAAGTACAAACAGGTAAATTAATTAATTTATCAATTTTTAATGTATACATTCAAAAAACCTACTTTATTATATAACAGACTTTCAGCTTTAATGGATCCCCCCTGACCTGAATGAGTCCATTATATTGAGGTGTCACTGTATTACCAGTTCGAAAGTAGAAGTTCAGACAGTAGGATGGAAAGAGAGAAGGTGAGGGCAGAGTGGAAGGTTGGTAACACTGATCCCCACATCTTACAAAGTGGAGGATTTAAAAATACACTCTGTGGTTGTTTAAATAAGATATAAATGTTTAGCCCAGTTGCCGTGGTTCAGTGGTTGAGCTTAAACCTATGAACCAGGAGGTCAGGGTTTGATTCCCAGTCAAGACACATTCCTGGGCTGCAGGCTTAATCCCCAGTGTGGGGCATGCAGGAGGTAGCCAGTCAGTGACTCTCTCTCAGCATTGATGTGCCTATTTCTCTCTCCCTCTCCATTCTTCTCTGAAATGAAGAATATATATATTTTAAAAGAAATAAAGGTTTATAAGAAAAATGGGAAACTTTTGGTCAAGATGACAACATAGGTAAACATGGTACTCACCTCCTTCCACCACCACATCAAAATTACCGCTAAACTGCAGAACAGCCATCATTCAGAGCTGCCTGAAAGAGAGCTGAGTGGAAGGTCTATAACTACAGAATTAAAGAAAAAGCCACGCGAGACTGGTAGAAGGTCCAGAGATGCAGAATGGGCTAGTCCCACACCAACATGTGGCAGATAAAAATTGGGAAGAATATCTTGGCTGTGGAGGTCCCCCCTAATGAGTGAGAGGTTCCAGTCCTTCACCAGGTCCCCAGCCCAGAGTTCAAGTACCATGAAGAGAAGTCCCCATAATATCTGGCTGTAAAAACCAGCAAGCATTAAGGCTGAGGCTCCTGAAATCCTAGGCAGTTCCTCTTAAAGGGCCTGCTCATGGACTTACTTGGATTCACTCCCCCTGTACTCCAGCAGAGGGCATCAGCTTGAAATACACCAGCGACATATGGGGAAGAACTGAATTGTTTGGCATCAGGGCAAGAGCTGGAGGGGCAGCGTTCTCCCAGAAATTAGTACTGACAGAAGCCATTGTTCCTTTTTTTAAAAAAATATATTTTTTATTGACTTCAGAGAGGAAGAGACAGAGAGAGAGAGAGAGGAGAGAAACATAAATGATGAGAGAGAATCATTGATCAGCTACCTCCTGCGTGCCCCAGACTGGGAATTGAGCCTGCAAATCGAGTATGCAGCCTGACTGGGACTTGAACCATTACCTCCTGGTTCGTATGTTGAAACTCAGCCACTGAGCCACACCAGCCAGGCACTGTTGTTCCTTTGATGAGCACTTCTCCTGTAGAGCCAGCAGAGGGCACCATATCTAAGTCTCCATCAACCGGGCTCACACTGTTTGCCCCATCCTGATGATTCCTTGAGGCCCTGCTCCACCCAACCTGCTTCTAGTGGCTTTTCCATATGAATGGCCTTTCTTGGCTCATGCTTCAGATTTTGCTAAAATCTCTCAAGCAGCATCTAGCTACAGTGAGCACCGTACCTCTCACTAAGTGGCCCCAGGCCCAGCACTAGCAGCAGCCAGCCTTGATTCACAGTTTGATCTTGCTTGGGCACCTTCAAATCCAGAAAGCAGCCATCTGCCAATAACATTATAGCTTATGCAGGGTGGCCCTGGGCAGAGCACAGATGGTGGCTGACCTTGGCCCACACCTCCCAGGAGGCTCCAAAGCTGCACAGCCAGTGGACACCTTCAGACCATGTTGAAGCACCACCACCTAATCACCTCCACAAATGACACACTCAAGGGATGGACTCAGTGGGTACCAGAGCCCTACTGAAGTAATTATTCCTTTGTGTGGTGGGTCCCTGCACAGCTGTTTCTCCATGGTGTTGGAGGTCAGTGGTCAGTGGTCACAGAGAGTCCTTGCAGCTTATCAGCCTGGGTAAATTTCACACACTGGTGTTCCAATAGCAATCAAGACTCAATTACAACAAAAGGGTATACAGCCTACATGGGGGCACACCTCAAGTACCCAGGTTGAGTGATTAGGGAGGCCATGCCACTGGACCTTACTACATTAGGCCATACTACCAAGCCTGGGTTATGTAGCAGCTCTACCTAATACATAGAAATAAACACAGGGAGGCTGCCAAAATGAAGAGACAAAGAAACATGTCCCAAATGAAAGAACAGAATAAAACTCTAGGAAAAGAACTAAATAAAATGGAGACAAGCAATCTACTAGATGCAGAGTTCTTGACACTGGTTATAAGGATGTTCAATGAACTTAGTGAGGACCTCAATAGTATAAAAAATAACCAGTCAGAAATGAAGGATATATTAACTAAAATAAAGAATAATTTACAGGGAATCAACAGTAGAGCAGATTAAGCCAAGAATAAAATCAGTGATTTGTAATATATGAAAGCAAAAAGCACCCACTCAGAACAGCAAAAAGAAAAAAGAATGCAAAAAAATAAAGATAGTGTAAGCAGCTTCTGGGACAACTTCAAGCCTACCAACATTCACATCATAGGGGTGCCAGAAGGAAAGGAGAGAGAACAAGAAATTGAAAACCTATTTGAAAAAAAAAAAAAAAAAAGACAGAAAACTTTCCTAGACTGGTGAAGAAATAGACATACAAGTCCAGGAAGCACAGAGAGTCCCAAACAAGATGAACCCAAAGAGGTCCACACCAAGGCACATTATAATTATAATGCAAAAGGTTAAAGACAAAGAGAGGATATTAAAAGCTGCAAGAGAAAAGCAGTTAGTTACCCACAAAGGAGCTCCCATAAGAATGTCAGCTGATTTCTCAACAGAAACTTTGTGGGGCAGAAGGGATTGGCAAGAAATATTCAAAGTGATGAAAAGCAGGGACCTACAACCAAGATTACTCTAGCCTACAAATCTTTCATTTAGAATCGAAGGATAGATAAAGAGCTTCCCAATCAAGAAAAAGCTGAAGAACTCATCATCATCAAACCAGTATTATATGAAATGTAAAAGAGTTTTCTAGAAAAAGAAGAAAAAGAAGATAAAAAACATGAACAATCAAATGGCAATAAATATGTATCTATCAATTGAAGTTAAAAATCAAAATAAATGAACAAACAGAACAGAAATATACTCATAGATAAAGGGAATTTTTTGATGGCTGCCAGATGGCAGGGGATTGAGGGATAAGTGAAAAAAAGGTGAAGAGATTACGAAGTACAAATTGGTTGTCATAGAATAGTCATGGGGAGGTAAAGCACAGCATAGAGAATATAGTCAATAATATTCTAATAACTATGTATGGTATCATATGAATATGAGATTTATTGGGATGGTCACTTAGTAAATTATATAAAGCCTAATCATTGGAATGTATGCCTGTTGCTAATATAATATGGTATGTCAACTATAATTAAAAATAAAAATAAAGATGTACTCAAATGGGAAAACTAGGTGCCAAATATTTTTTTCCTGTCCTTATTGTATAACAGCAGCCTTACTTTCTCCTGTTGAGCATTTACTCATTCCAAGACCATCATCCATTCCATGAGATGTGCCGCCTGGTAGAAGGACTTGTTTTTTAGGGACCAGTTTCTCTAAACCTACAGAACTCAGAGTTAGGCTGACAGAAGGCACTTATTTCCCAAGTTGGTCATTAGAAATGATGGTAAAGCAGGGTTTCCATACCCATGCATTCTATCTACCAAAGACACAGCACCATATAAAGGTTATTGAATTAAAGCATACATTGTATGTTGGAAGATGGCATCATGTTGTTATAAGTATTAACTCTGAGCTGGCTCTCCATCTGTGCTTTCAAACAGCCCTGAGTTCTTTCCATTGCTCAATCTATCTCCAGCTTTATGTTGTTTAGTTTGTGATATGACAAGTGGATTCTATGGTCAATTGCCCACTCTTCCTACCTCTATGTTAGAATGTGTGTCCCCCAGTTAGGCATGAGGTGTTATAAGGTTTCTTAAGTTGACCAAATAATTCTCTAAGTTCATGGATAACAGTCCTGGCTGACACCCTATGGGCAGGACAAGCAACTTCATTTCTCTTTCTTTCTTTCTTTCTTTCTTTCTTTCTTTCTTTCTTTCTTTCTTTCTTTCTTTCTTTTTCTTTCTTTCTTTCTTTCTTTTCTCTCTCTCTCTCTCTCTCTCTCTCTCTCTCTCTCTCTCTCTCTCTCTCTCTCTTCCTTTCTTCCTTTCTTCCTTTCCTTTCTCTCTCTCTTTCTTCCTTCCTTCCTTCCTTCCTTTCTTTCTTCCTTCCTTTCTTTTTTTTCAAAATGGAAATCAATCTGTATTACTAGAATAAATCTCAATTGGTCATGATTTATTACCCTCCTATATATTCTTAGATTCAATTTTCTCTGATTCTCCATGAGGTTGGTATTTTTCTTGTTTATGTCAAACAAGAAAAAAATTGTTTTCATTTTCAGTGTTCTCACTCAAGACACTGTATTGATGCTTCATATTATCTGAATTGTATCTAAATGATATGGTTTGATGTTAGGTATGACAAGGGTTTTTGTTTTTTAACTTAGAAAATGAGGAGAAAGAGGAAATTTGAAAATGTAAATTGTTAAGAGAGAGGCAGAAATTTAGTTTCACAGCATCTTTATTCCATTTGTGTGGTCCACAAGATGTATATACCTTAAAGTTGCTAAGGCAAAATAATTACACTAACTACATTCTTCCATCTGGTTCTTCATTCATTAGTATGCTCTCAATCTTCACTGAATTAGCTAACTTCTTACATAAAGCATTTTTTCTGCTAGTGCAGAAATCATAGTAAACATATGAATCATATATATATCCACAATACATTCTACCATTTAAGTCACTTGTGTTTCTTGTAAACCTGAAAAAGAAAATAACAAATTACACTAGGCTGGTCAAACATTTGAAACATATTCACAAACACAAAAATTGCTTTTCCAGTATATCATTGCTCCTAGGCTCTGCATCATCTAAAATAAGTTTTAATTATTATTTACAGCATTCAGGTTACTCCTTTTTATTGACATATATACAATATCAAACACTGCCTTATTTTTCTCTGCCTTGTTCTCTTTCTCATATCTAGAATATTTGCTGTTTTTTAGACATAGCATCTCCCTTCCCTAATACCTAATATGATTTAGAATAATGCAATTCCATTAGATTTTCTAGTCTAACTGGCTCAGTAGTAAATCTTTGACAATGTCCTCCTCAAATATTTTTTCATAATCACCAAAGCCAATAATTAACCTAATATGATACCTTAAGCTCAACATCATCCCCAAGTGATATATCTCTCTAGTTTGTTTTTTAAAATTTATTTTCATGATAAAGACAATATACCACATTTTATCAAGTTTTTTTTCCATTTTTAAAAGTGTTCTTTTTTTAAGTTAGTTTTATTGGTGTTACATTGGTCATATTAACATACTAGAGGCCAAGTGCACAAAATTCATGCATTTGGGGTGGGGGTGTCCCTCAGCCTGGCCTGTGCCCTCTCACAATCCAGGACCCCTCGGGTAGGGTCCCTAGGCCTGGATGGCAATCAGGGCCTATTGGGGTTTTCCTTCCCCCAGCTTCCGGCAGCTGGCCCTGCCCCTGCCTCTGCCACTGCTTGCTATCTGTACCATGCTGCCCCCCCATCCCCCGCCATCAGTTGCCTCTCTCTGTGGGCAACAGGCATGGGGTGTGATCTTTTGGCTGGCCTGGGCCTCCCTCTGTGGGGCAATCGATTTCGGGGCCCCCAGATTGATCGCCCCGCAGAGGGAGGCCCCACCAATCCAGTCTGGGCTCCACGATTGATCACCACGTAGAGGGAGGCCCCGCCCACCCGCCGCAGTGCCACTGGCCAGGTAGCTTGGGTGTCCCTCTTTGGGATGATCGATCATGGAGCCCCCCCATCCATCACCCCACAGAGGGAGGCCTGGGCCTCCCTGTGTGGGGTGATCGTGGGGCGATGACCGCCCCCCCCCAACCAACTGCATCACACCTGACTTAACTGGCCTGGGGCCAGTGCATGTCATAGCGTGGTTGTCCAGAAGGTTGTCCGGATGGTCGTTCTGCTGTTCGGTTATTTGGTCAATTTGCATATTACTCTTTTATTATTATAGATATTGTACCAGGTGCCCACCACCCAAAGTCGAATTTTCTCCTATAACCATATATTAGGACCCCCTTCTCTCCCTCTAGTTGTTCTTTAGAGATTTTTACTCTGAAGTTCTGAATTATTACCAGCCCCTAATACAAGATTATTGGTCAGGGATTATGCATTAAGACAAATTTGTAAGTTGAAAATATTATATTTAGAAAAAAATTAGTATTAATAATTGACCTGATAAATAATGATCATTAATCAATAAATAAGTTCATCAATTAAATATTCAAAAGTAAAAATTCCTATTTGAGGTGATATAACAATGTCATTGATCACACCCCTTTCCAGAAAAAAGTTCAAAAAGGGAATCATATATGCATACATATGTAATTATGTTTTATATACAAATATAATGTGTTTTATATACATATGTTTTTATATAATTTTTATTTCCATATTATTTATTTATTATTAGAAATAACCTATTATGTTTCCAGCCCATTAAAGGCCTGGTGCATGAAAATTCATGCACTGGAGGGGGGTCCCTCAGCCTGGCCTGCCCCCTCTCACAATCCAGGAGCCCTCAGGGATGGGAGGAGACCTGGTGATCAGGGGAAGGTGACGCCCCATCACACCTCTGCTGCTGTCACTGCTGGCAGAGCAAGCCTCCACCGGCCCTAGTTACCTGCACCTCGAACGGCCCTGGGCAGTTGAGCAGCCAACATCTGATGCTTGCCTGTGCCTCGGGCTGGCCCTGGGCAGCTGGGAAGCTGAGGGGACTGGGTGCCACCATGTGGTGGCTGTGGGCACCACCATCTTTGAGGGCGGGGTAGTCAATTAGCATATTCCCTCCTTATTGGCTGTGGGCGCCGCCATCTTTGAGGGTGGGGCAGTCAATTAGCATATTTCCTCCTTATTGGCTGTGGGTACCTCCATCTTTGAGGGCGGGGCAGTCAATTAGCATATTCCCTCCTTATTGGTTGTAGGCGCTGCCATCTTTGCAATGGCATGAGGGTCAATTAGCACATTCCCTCTTTATTAGATAGGATTAGCAAATATTGAAAATAAACACATGGACATTCTACTTTTTCAAAAAAAGATCCCATTTACACTCTCCCTCGATACACACATTACCTTTACCCCTAGTCCTTCACTTCAAATGCGATCTTGAAACTATATATCCTTTTCTCCTTAAATATATCTGTACTTACCTTATTCCCTACTCTATCCTGTCATTGCAAACTGCCAAAGCTAGAGATGCCTTGTCTTTTTCACTTATATTCCTATACCTACTATTTTTTTTTTTTCTGAAGGAAAAACAACCAAAACAAAAAGCAGTCAAAGCTTCTATTTACCATCTAGCTCAAGGTGGTAAGTATGCAGGAATCTCAGAGTTTAGATTTAGTGTGGCAACACCTCAACACAGTCACCCTGAGTTTGCCCCTGCTTGATGTGTCTTCAACAAACAGGTATGTGTAAATTCACGGGTTTGCAACAGTATACAACAGGTTAAGACTCGGTTTCTTTCTTTAGTCTAATTTTGTCTACTTCTGAAATTAAAGGGATTATATACTACCAATAAAATTTTGACATTCCTTTTATGTAAGTCTTGCTTTTTTCCTCATTACAAGCTGAACAAATACAACATATGAATCCATTTATAATTACATTTTATTTTTTAATTATTTTTTAAAATATATTTTTATTTATTTCAGAGAGGAAGGGAGAAGGAGAGATAGAAACATCAATGAGGACAGAGAATCATTGATTCGCTGCCTTCTGCACACCCCCCACTGGGGATTGAGCCCACAACTCAGGCATGTACCACTGACCAAAACTGAACCCGGGACCCTTCAGTCTGCAGGCCGGCATTCTATCCACTGAGCCAAACCAGCTAAGGCAAATAATTACATTTTAAATATATTACACGATGAAACCTATATATATGAAGAGGAAGTCTGCAAATTAGGCTGGGACTCCATAATGGGTCACAACCAGACAGGAGGAGGTTGTGCGCGCAGGTGAGGCCCAGAGCGGAGCTGGGGGGGCCCTGCCCAAGCTGCAGCGGAGGTTTGAGTGGAGCCGGGGGTCCTGCCCAAGCCGCGGCTTGCCAGCAGTTCTGCCTCTGCACCTGAGCTGCAGAGGAAACAGCTTTTCTGACTGCTCATTGGCTAAGCTCCCTGTATGCCGCCACTGGCTGTGTTCTTGGAACTTGGGTAATAAGAATCCAAGAAGGTGATCTAGGGTTTTTCCACCTCACTCCTGGAGGAAAAAACGAAGGTTCACTGCTGGAGGGCTAAGAAATGTCATATCCTGCCCTAGCCGGTTTGGCTCAGTGGATAATTCCTCAGCCTGCCGACTGCAAGGTCTGGGTTTGATTCTGATCAAGGGCATGTGCCTAGGTTGCAGGTTCCTCCTTTGCTGGGGCCCAGGACAGGGCTCATGCAGGAGGCAACCACTCGAAGTGTCCCTCTCACATTGATGTTTCTCTCTGTCTTTCCCTCTCTCTTCCATGCTCTCTAAAAATCAATGGAAAAATATCCTCAGGTGAGGATAAAAAACAACGAAGGAAATGTCATATCTTATGAAAGAGACATCTTGAAAATGCCTAAAGTTGTCATTTTTTCGTGGTGAAGGAACTGGAGTCCGTGTTGATGAAAACACCTTGGTGGCTGTGGCATCCAGCAGTGGCATCAGCAGCAGGGTGATGGGGGTGGCACCTTCCCCTGATCAGCCCGATCACCTTTTGCAGAGGGAGGCCATCAGTAGGACATCCCCTGAGGGCTCCTGGACTGTGAGAGGGGGCAGGCTGGGCTGAGGGACCACCCTCCCCCCCGCCGCCCGAGTGCACGAATTTCATGCACTGGGCCTCTAGTATTTTATATATAGCATATATGCTATATACCATGCCCAAGTTCATTTTATTCTCTTTACCAGAAATTCTCTTCTAGTCTATCTCTAGAATTTCCATTCAAGATGGCCATTTCAAATGTCAGTTTATAACACAAATTTCAAAGCTAAAATTTTTTTGTTATTCTGACTGAAGCATTTTTCACTTTCTATTCTTTTTATCTGTAAAGCTTGTCTAATCATACAATTAATGGTTAAGAAACTAGGGGCAGAATCCATCTTTCACTCATCTGTGAATCACAGCACTTAGCATCATTTTAAATACACGGTAGAGTCCATTGAATTTTGTTGGCTTTTATTGTTCTCTTAGATGAAAGCACTATCCACAGAAATTCTCCCTTACTTGGCTATCATAAGTTTGTTAGTAAATTGTCAAGATAATGGGAAGACATTTGTGGCAACTTCTTGCATTATTAGATGTATGAGGGAAGCCTTATGGAAAAGAATTCTTTACAGATGCAATTTCAATTGAAGCCAGTTTTAATTGTAACCTACAATGCTCCTGAAGAAAGACTCCTTTACTCAAATCAAGCAGAAAATTCAACATGACTAAAGACTTACCAGTCAGAGGAGATAATTGTTTCATCCAAGTCTTTTTTAGGTTTGTGATCTTCTCTGGGAGATAATCCTAACCAATAGTCATAGAACTTCTTGGACTTTATAAATTCCTACAGGAAACAGATAGTTTGTTAAAATAACTACCTTCCATTTCTGTATTTTACCTCACAACATAATTTCTTATAAATAACTGTCTTAAGTTAACATTTTAAACATTGTAACACTATTTTTCATTGTCATTAAAGAAAATTGAGGCAGTGTTTTTCACTACTAATATAAGAGTTCTTCCAGCATTTATACATCAGTAAATGTCTCACACGAAGAAGGATCTACCAACCCATTCATAACCTTAATGTAAGAGTCAATGAAGTTCACAAACTTCAGGATTCAAATATTGAGCAGTAAATATTTGTCTAGGGGCAAAGAGGTGGCTATAAACATATGTAAATAGAATAGAAAGAGTAGGAGAAAATGTAGCAAAGTCAGATGAGAGTGGTTATAGAACAGAACTTAAAACCAGTCCAGAGTTGTGTAGCCAAAGTAACATTTTTTAAATAAATACTTCGAATGGATCATTTGAGGAAAAACACATGAAGAAGAGCTATGAATTGATTTCCCTCTCTTTTATGAAGGATGAGAATGATGTTTGAGAAGGGAAGCTGAGACTCTTGGGAAAATGAATTTTTGCCTTGAAAAATAAATATGTGATTACCATCTGAGAGACCAGAAATGTTGAGTAATAAGTAAAATATGGAGATACTATTTAGATATTTGAAAAAAATAAACATATAAACAAATCTTCCAGAAAACTCACCTTTTCTCAGACCCAGGAACTCTGTGCAATATATTTGCTTGGCATTTGCCTTTGCCATCCCATCTTATTTCTGCTTTTGTATACATTAAACTATATTCTTATTCCAGTATATATTGCCTTTCTCTCTTAGTTAAAAAAACACACACAAAAAACAAAATGGTGGAAATAAAGACTCTCCTCCTTTGTACATCTTTTGGAATTGGTAAACCTCAGGAATAATTTCCAGATCTTCTGTTTTTAGATAATGCTCATAAATCTTATCCTAAAGGTTGATCCTAAACTTTGGAAATGCTTACAGACCTGATCCTGGGTGCCCCATATCTATTCATCTGCCCAGCCTCTCAGATACACTGATGCTAGGGTCCTAAGCTGAAGTTTTATATGCTTTACCTTGGCTACCTGAGATAAATGTGCCAAGTCTCAGTCACGTCATACTCCAACTAGAATAAGCCAGAATCATGTCAGGATTGATACAGATCTTCCCCAACATGCCACACTCCTACTTATTCTACCTTGGGAAAAATGATTTCCCTCCTCACAAGCAGAGATCCATAAGACCTTACCAATACACTTTTGTTCTTAATCTTCACCAGGCTGGCATTGTGATAAGAACATGTGACGTCACTCTGTTGCCATGTCTCATACTTTTTAAATTCTCCATAACAGCTCTCCTTATGCCACATCCATTCCTTTGGACAAGGTTTACATTTGTGCTCTGAAAAAAAGAATGTAGTGCCACTTGGTGTGTTTGATAATCTTCATTATTCTCATTATTCCCATTGTCCTCTATGTTAAAATAACCAAATTTATTTGTCTTTTTTCTTTGTACATTAAAGGTGAAGAAAATGAATCTTGTGTTCTAGGCCCTTCTATACCATCACAATGTGTCTAAGACATAATTTGAACAACACATTTCAAATTAAACACTTATCTTCCAGTACATTTTCCTACCTCAGGAGCCCTGGATAATAATTAGTGAATTTCTTTCTCTCTTTGTCATTTTTTATATTACTACAAGGTAATAAAGGCTAAGAAACATTGGGTAGTGAGAATCAAGCCCACAAACCTACATCAATCCTGCCTTCTGCAAAGAGACCATTTCTAGCTCTGACTTGTTGAATATTTGGGAAACTTTGCAAGGGCACAAAGAACATATTTTATTTATAATAGTTATAGAAAGTGTTACAAGGGCAAGGCCTAACTTTATTTTCTCCTGACTCTTATTAAAAATTCACTGAAATTTAGGAACCAAGTCACCTATAAAGAGATATACTTTTCTCCCAATCTTCTATTGATTCATTACCCAGAAAAACCTAATGAAGGTCAGATTAGAGAAACTGTATATTGCTTAATGTTTCATTAAGTTACTGTCATCCCCGTAATTTTTGGGTCTATGTTATTACTTTTTCTGCTTTTCTTTTAACTAAATAGAAATATTAAGTACTCTGCCAACCAGATTTAATTCCTTCCCCCATAATGTCTTCCTAAGGAAAGACTGATTCTCAAGTGACTCCTAGGATTAGTTCATTGTATAAGTAACTCAGACAGGAATATAGGATTACCTGGTTCTTTTCTATATAGCTCATAACATAATTTGGTGGCCATTTCTTGCAGTGTGCTAGAGAGATTCCTGATCTTCTTGAGATTATCCATATTATATATTAGTTGTAGAGAAACATTACTCTGAAGTTTGTCTTTGAAATTTTGTAGCTTTTCCAATTTTTCCATTTCTATTTTCGAAGTTAGGTAAACTCCATATTTAAAAAAAGAAATGATAAAAAATGTTAATCCCTCAATATATCCATCACCTCCTTTTTGCTGAAATAATATTAAGAATATTGAAGGTCTAGGGAAGCATTCATTTCACAAGAGTGAGGGAAAGAGACTAAGTACAATACTGTAAGGACTTAGTTATAAAGTCCCCTTTGTGTTCACTATCACTTATAATCATTCCAAAGCCTCAATTCAAAGAGTGAACTTCCTTGTAAAACTCATTGCAATTCTAAGTGTCTTTCCATTCAATCAAAACATGGGTGAGGCCCTGGCCAGGTGGCTGGATTGAAGCATTGTTCTATACACCAAAAAGTTTTGGGGGGCATACTAGAGGCAACCAATCAATGTTTCTCTTTCACGTCGATGTTTCTCTCTCTCTCTCTCTCTCTCTCTCTCTCTCTCTCTTAGTTGCTCTCTCTCTAAGAATCAATGAACACATACTTGGGTGAAGATTTAGAAAAACACACACACACAAAGAAAACTTGGGTAGTACATACATATGCTTCCTAACACTCCCAGTCCAATCAGCAGCAGAAGGCACAGAAGAATCAGAGCCAAGGCTCTTTGACGCCACACATGGGAAGGAACAGGAGGTGCTGTGGAAAGCAAAATTAGCAAAAAGGCCTGGAAACGGTATACATCTTAATTTGATTCATTCATTCATTCATTCATTCATTCATTTTGCATATTTTTTCTTCCCTAACATGTCCTGGTAAAGCCTTTACACTTGTACCACCTTCCATACTTCTTCCATCTTAGAAAACATCCATAGCTCAGAATCTTACCTTTCACACCAACTTGGTCAAACTCCTGAATATTCCCCGTCTCACTGGAGTCCTGGAATTTTAGTTCTGCATAAGTAACTTCTTCAGACATGGATAGCTATGAAAAGAAAGCTTGACAACAACAACAACAAAAAATGAAGGTTAAACTAACAGTTGAATGGTAAACAAGAGTTGTGGTTTTTAATTCTGTTTATAAGCTAAAGCTTAAACTTCTGTTTTTAAATCTCTGTACGAACCTCCAACAAGTTTGCAAATGAGCTGCAACCCTACTGTGGCCTGAGACAAGAACAGAGAACTTGTGCAAGAAGGACTATCCTGACGTTCTTCCTCTTATCTCTTCCTTTTTCTTATTTCTCTATGTCTAGCAACTACAGAGTAATTTTCAAATTTGTGTCTGGGTATTATCAGTGTTGTACAAGGGGTTATGGATCACTAGAGCAACATGATGCAGACATCAAATTTATTGGACACAAACTTTCAAGCAGAGAAATAACAAAGAGGACACAATTCTCAAACACTCACTGCTCCACAAAAATGGCCTGGCATAGACGCTCTGCACGTGTCATGGCAAAGGTTCTGACAGAGGGGGTTTGTCATACCAGGAGACAGCAAAGACACAAAGGGCACTCCCAGAGAAAGGGAGAGTGTAAGCTCTACCTTGGCAGTTTGTGACACGGGTATAGATTAGCCAAGATGAGATAGAATACCTAGTTTCCCTAGAATACAAGAAATATACTAAGGGACCTGTGGCTCAGGGACCATGTTAGGAAGTCTGCATACCGATGGTCAACGCTGGTATACCAAAGGTTCTAAAAATGGCGTGGCAGACCAGAAAAGCTGAGCTCAGCCTTGCTATCTCTCTGCAGATGGCTCAGTCAATTCAAGCCAGATTTCAGCTAAGCTACCAAAAGGAGGAAGGAAATGAGTCTCCAGGGTTAGGCAGGCAGGCTTCTGGTAAGTGTGACACAGCATTCTCAGGAGGCAGACTCATTCATTTCTTGATCAAGTATGCAAGGTGGAGGTGGGGTTGTGGAACGATTGTTTTTAAGTAAGTTCTTTCTAATTTCATTAGTAAATCTTACCTGAAATTTTGTATTGGTATTGCCCCCCATAAATACCATAAAATGGATTGACATTTTGTTTGTTTGTTTTTTACTAAAAAGAATATGTAAAGATTTTTTAAAGTACGCAATAAAAATATTAACTGCTTTATTATATGTTGGAATAGACAGTAAGATTAAATACAATAATAGATCCCTTTCACGAGAGATACTAAATAATAAAAATCATAGATACAAAATAATTAGAAATATGCACAACCAAAATGAAGAACACTTTAAAACTCTTGAACAAAAAAATTAAAAAATAGGAAAACATGCTTTTGGATTGCAAGCATCATTATTGTAATAAAAAAGTCACTTCTAAATGTATCTAAACAAGCAATGTCAACCTAAAGTACTAACAGATTTTCCTCCTGATACTTGAAAAAAGCTATCAAAATTTATCTAAAAATATAAGAGTGAACATCTTGTCAGCAACATTTAAAACAAAGAATATGCAAAACATGTGGTTATCTCATCCTAAGCACTTTACTAATGCTAGTTTTATCTTTACAGCTCTAATACTATTATCATCACCCTTGCTTTACAAATGGGAAAGTGAGCTATTAAGAGGTTATGTCCTGACCAGGTCGGTGTGACTCAGTGGCTGAGTGTAGACCCATGGAGCAAGAGGTCATGGGTTTGATTCTCAGCCCTGATTGTGGGCTCTGTTCCCAATAAGGGGCATGCAGGAGACGTCCAATAAGTGATTCTCTCTCACCATTGATGTTTCTATCTCTCTATCCCTCTCCTTCCTCTCTCTCTCAAATCAATAAAATATTTTTTTTTTAAAAAAAAGAGAGAGATTATGCCCTAGCCAGTTTGGCTCAGTGGATAGAGTGTGGGCCTGCGGACTAAAGGGTCCCAGGTTTGATTCCGGTCAAGTGCACATGCCTTGGATCCCCAGTAGGGAGTGTGCAGGAGGCAGCTGATCCATGATTCTCTCTCATCATTTATGTTTCTATCTTTCTCTCCCTCTCCTTTCCTCTCTGAAATCAATAAAAATATATTTTAAAATAAAAATAAAATAAAAAGGAGAGAGAGAGTCTTTATCCAACATCACACAGATGACAAGTAATAGAGTTGAGACCTGACCCAAGCATCCTGGCTGCCTAGTGTAATATATCCACAGGCAATAATGCCTCATATTTTTTTTTTAAAGCCTCTTGTGGTGGGAATAGACTAGCCCTTCTATTTTCCTTGTGGATCATATATTTATATATAAAAAATGAAAACATTAACATTTTAGAAGAAAATATGCACTGGTGGATTTTTTTTAATTATTATCTTTAAGTGGGAAAGACCTTTAGAAACAAGATGAATAAAGCCATTCAAGATTGACACAATTGACAATAGAAGAGCAAAATTTGTTTATATGACAAAATATAATAAAGTAAAATACCCATGGCAAAATGAACAAAATTATATATATTTATAATATATTTATATGTGTTTATAATATATACTAGAGGCCCAGTGCATGAAATTCATACCTGGCCTCGCCTGCACCCTCTCACAATCCAGGACCCCTCAGGGGATATCTTGTCCAACTGCCAGTTTAGGCCCGATCCCTGCAGCCAGACATCCAGCAGTTGGACATCCCTCTCACAATCTGGGACCGCTCACCCCTAACCGCTCACCTGCCTGCCTGCTCAGTGCACATCATAGCGTCTGGTTGTTCTGCTATAATGGTCACTTAGGCTTTTATATATATAGACTAGAGGCCCAGTGCATAGAATTTGTGCACGGGGGGGTCCCCTCAGCACAGCCTGCACCATCTCCAATCTGGGACCCCTCAGATGATGTCTGACTGCAGTTTAGGCCCGATCCTGGCAGTCAGACATCCCTCTCACAATCCAGGACTGCTCACCTGCCTGCCTGCCTAATCACCTCTAACTGTCTCCTCCACCCCCGGCCAGCCAGATCACTCTTAACTGCTTCTGCCTGTTGGCTTGGTTGCTGCTAACTACCCACCCCCTGCTGGCCTGGTTGCCCCCAACTGCCCCCCTCTGCCATCCTGGTCACCCCTTACAGCCCCCGTGCAGGCCTGGTCTCCCCCAACTGCCCCCCTCCCAGCCTGGTCGCCCCCAACTGCCCCCCTCTACTGGCCTGGTCGCCCCTAAGTGCCCCCCTGCTGACCTGGTTGCCTCATGCAGCCTGCTGCTCTGTCGTTTGATCGTCCCTCACTAACTCCCCTGCTGGCCTTGTAGCCCCAGGCAACCTGCTGGTTTTTACTATTACTGTGATGGCATCCCAGACAATTTGCATATTCCTCTATTATTAGTATAGATTATATATTTCTTTTTTTTCTTTTGTTTTACTAATAAATTTTATTGTTCAGATTATTACAGTTGTTCCTTTCCCCCCCCTCCCCCACTAGCTCCCCTCCACCTGGTTCCCACCCCACCCTCTGTCCTTACCTCCCCCCCACACTGTCCTTATCCATAGGTGTAAGATTTTTGTCCAGTCTCTTCCCACACCCTCCACACCCCCTTCCCCCCCGAGAATTGTCAGTCCACTCCCTTTCTATGCCCCTGATCCTATTATATTCACCTGTTTATTTTGTTCATTAGATTTTTTATTCACTTGATTTTTAGATTCACTTGTTGATAGATATGTATTTGTTGTTCATAATTTTTATCTTTACCTTTTTCTTCTTCTTCCTCTTATTAAAGAATACCTTTCAGCATTTCATATAATACTGGTTTGGGGGTGATGAATTCCTTTAGCTTTTTCTTATCTGTGAAGCTCTTTATTTGACCTTCAATTCTAAATGATAGCTTTGCTGGGTAGAGTGATCTTGGTTGTAGGTTCTTGCTATTCATCACTTGGAATGTTTCTTGCCACTCCCATCTGGCCTGCATATTTTCTGTTGAGAAATCAGCTGACAGTCGTATGGGTACTCCCTTTTAGGTAACTAACTATTTTTCTCTTGCTGCTTTTAATATTCTCTCTTTGTCTTTTGCCCTTGACATTTTAATTATGAAGTGTCTTGGTGTGCTCCTCTTTGGATTCCTTTTGTTTGGGGTTCTCTGTGCTTCCTGGACTTGTAAGTCTATTTCTTTCATCAGGTAGGGGAAGTTTTCTGTCATTATTTCTTCAAATAGGTTTTCAGTATCTTACTCTCTCTCTCTTCTTCTGGCACCCCCATAATTCTGATGTTGGTACACTTGAAGTTGTCCCAGAGGCTCCTTACACTATTTTCATATTTTTGGATTCTTTTTGCTTTTTGCTTTTCTGGTTGGGTGGGTTTTGCTTCTTCATATTTCAAATATTTGACTTGATTCTTGGGGTCCTCTAGCCTACTGTTGGATCTCTGTATATTCTTCTTTATTTTAGTCAGTGTATGCTTAATTTCTTGTTGGTCCTTTTTCATATCCTTGAGGGTCTCACTAAATTTAACTGTGGTTTCTAGAAGATTCTTGAGTAACCTTATAACCGTGGTTTTGAACTCTAGATCCAGTAGCTTGCTTTCCTCCATTTCTTTCATTTGTGATCTGTTTCTTTGTCTCCGCATTTTGGCTGCTTCCCTGAGTTGATAGAGTGGCTTTGTGTGCTAGGTGTCCTATAGGGCCCAATGGCTCAGCCTCCCCATTTACCTGAGGTGGACACTCTTGGTGCACCCCTTTGTGGGTTGTGTGCACAATCTTGTTGTAGTTAAGCCTTGATTGTTGTTGGTATCACTGGGAGGAATTGACCTCCAGGCCAATTGGCTGTGAGCATCAGTTGTGTCTATGATGGGAGAACTTCTGTGCTGGAGACACCCTTATGGGGCAAGACTTGCTTCAGTGGGGCTTTGGCGCTCACTGAGTCTGCCCCCTGAGTGTGTCTCTTATGGATCTGAAGAGTTTTAGTCTGGATGGTCTCTCTCTGACCACTGGATACACTGGCTCTTGGATCTCCAAGGAGAGAGGCCACCCAGCAGGAGCTACAGAGAGATCTATAGATTCCTTCTCCTTGTTTGGGGTTTGGAGGTGCCCAGATGAGGCCCAGCTGTGAAGCAATGCAAGCTGCTGTTGAGCCTTGGGTCTTCTTTTGGAGGCTCTGGGACTCTTTGACCCAGCTGCAGTACATTAGGTTTCAGATTGCAAAGGGCCAGACCATTCATATGCAAAAGCCTCTGCGCACAGCTTGGGTGGGGTTGTAAATTGGGTGGGGCGGAGTCTCATGGAATCACCAGGGTGGAGCAAACAGCAATAGCTGACCATCAGCCCTACCTGGAGGAGGTTCCTGGGTCTCTGTGTCCCACGGCACTGTGCAGGAACAATGCTTTCTGCAAGCACCTCTGAGAGAAAGCCACCCTCAAGTTCCACCCGATGCCAGACAGTCCAGTTTCTTTCCGTATGAGTCTGGGTCCCCAGAGTCTCGCCCAGAACTGGAGTTCAGAGCAGTCTGGAGCTTGTATCTTCCTCCCAATTGAAAAAGACAACAGCGTACTCAGTTGCCAGCCCTTTCCACGCGCGCCTCCATACCTCCGCACTTCACTTCTGCACCTCTGCACCTCCTCCGAGTCTCAGTGTGCTTTTCTCTTTCTTTCTAGTTGTGTAATTTCCACTCAGCCAGCCTTCCTGTGGTTCTGGATGATACCGTTTTGTCTTTTAGTTGAAGTTTTGAAGTGGTTGTGCGAGGCTGCAAGTTCAAGTGTTTACTTATGCCGCCATCTTGGTTTCTCCCTTTATATATTTCTTAAGTACATCTCCCAGATTGTACCACATTTGAGTCTTAAAAAACATTTACATCATTCTTCTGCTCTACTAAGCTAGCAGCTTTTGGGTGGTGGGGCATGTCCAGTGAATTGTTATTCATTGCCCCACTTCCTTTGCCTTGCAATGAATTTCTTTGTCAGAAGGCATGTTGTAAGGAATACAATGGAGATTAATGGATTGCCCTGTAAATCCAAGACTAAAGGTGCTATCAGATGCATTGAAAGTAAGGAAGACAAATCCATGTCTGCATCAGAGTCCCAATTATTGTTTAAAGCTCAATTTTCTCTTGTTTTGCAAATAACACACACACACACACACACACACACACACACACACACACATACACACACACACACCTAGCTAGGTAGGATCAATACAGTCCAATCTGAGTTCTTTTCTCTAATTTAACAAAATGGGCCTAACAAAATCCAACAAAGACTACATTTTCACTACATCCATTGAATATTTTTTGTATATTATCTAAACTTACAAGTTAGTAGTTTTTCTGGGACATTTAATTAAAGAAAATATCACAGATGCGGAAGCAATAACATTTGTTTAGCTATTTTTTTCTCAGAAGTATTTGATGCCAATGGCCATTCCTTCCTTCTTAAACACTTTTATTTCTTGGATTCTATCTTGCCATCACTTAATCCTTAATAAAATGATGCTAAATTACAATTATTATTTATCTCAGTTCTAGAACTCTTATTTGACTCTTGAATTATTTCCATATTGTTGAACCTCTTTATACTTTTATCTCTTTATTTGAACATACCAATCATTTTTATTTTAAATTTTCTGTTTGATATTATCAGTGTCTGAAACTTTTTGGCTCGTCAATTGGTGCTTTTTCATTTAGTCCTTTTCTTTCTTTTCTTTTCTTTTTTTTTTAGGGTGCCTCATAATAGTTTATGAAATGCTGGGCATTGTGTATAAAAACAATGGAGATTATGAACAATATAGTTCTACAAAGAGATTTTTTATTTTTTCCTTGCAGTCAGGTAAAACATAAACAGTAAGTTATAACCAATTGGAGTCCCTCAAGTTTTGTCTTCTTAGTTGTTTCAGAATTTTGTCCAACTTTTAAAATTATTGTTAAACTTAATGGGGTGACATTGATCAACATGATCATATAGGCTTCAGGTATGTGTTTCTATGCTACAAGATCTATATATTGCACCATGTACTCACGACAAATGTCCAACTTTTATAATGATCTTTTTGTAGGAGTTTCCATGCTATATAAGCCACAGGTCAATGTCCAGAACTGGAGATCTCCCTATTGCTCGTTATATACTGAGCACATATAAGAGCCAATAGTTAACCAATACATTCACATCAGTTTTTCTGGGACAACATTTACTAAGAGACAATATCACAGACGCAGAGGCAATAGTAGCTGCTTAGCTGTCCTCTCACTATCACACTGGGGCAATGCCCAGCAATCTGGCAGGTAGGATGTCAGCTGCCAGGGAGGAATTCTGATGTTGCTTGTGGGTGTTTTCGATGCATGGCTGGGGGAGCCTTCTGTTGGCAGGCTTAGGGGTTGCATTCTAAGCATTTTGGTGATGACATTGTAGCATGGGAAAATCTTGTATCTCCCCTATTCTGCCGCCTTAGCATTTTCACTACAGAAACCACCAGTCCTATTTCTTATATCTGTAACTGTAGACATGTCTGAACTTATCAGCTGAGACCTCCCTGAAGCACACTCTCTACATTGACAGTCTTACGCCCTCAACGGTAGCCAGTTACTTTGGAAATGCACAGGAACGAACCCTGATGCAAATCAGTTTGGGATGAGGTAGTTCTTGCCTCTCATTCCAGTCTTGATTGCAAAGTGTGGCTGAAATGTATCCCTCTCCAGCTGAGCCAAAACTTCAGTGTGCAAAGGCTGCATGGCTGGATCTCTGGAGCACACAGCCACTGGAGGAGAAGACTCCGGTTCATGCAGAAAACTGGAAAGGACGTCAGTCCTGCTTTTACAACAGCTAAGTAAAGCTGGATAATTTTCAAATTCACAGCTTTTCTTAAACTCACCAGAAATCTGAGGTCACAGGGCAGTCAACTCAACTGAAAACGAAGTCAGAATGAAAGGCACCTTCAAGGGGAGACAGGTCATGGACACTTACCTGGGTTAATAAATAACTCATACAAGCTGTTATAAACAGTCGGCTAAAGGTTTTAACAAGTTACTAACGGCAGAATGTGGGTTTGGATGAAAGCATAGAACTCAGCAGTAAATCACACCTAGCGGAAGGCACTTTACAGACCTCACCGGATGTGAAAATTTGAAAGCCAGTTCGAAATAAGCCAGGCAGAGAAAGGTAAATATCACATGATCTCACTCATTTGTGGACTATAATGAACATTATAAACTGATGAACAAAAATAGACACAGAGACAAAGAAGCATAGAACAGACTGTCAAACTTCAGTGGGAAGGCAGGGGAGGGATGGGGGGGTGGTAAGAGATTAACCAAAGGACTTGTATGCATGCATATAAGCATAACCAATGGACACAGGCACCAGGAGGGTGAGGGCATGTGCGGAGGGGGAGGGGGCGGGAGGGGGCGGTGGCCCGGTGGAGGTCAATGGGGGAAAAAGGAGACATATGTAATTCTATAAACAATAAAATAAAACTTAAAAAAAGGGGGAGACTTTAGAAAGTTTCCGCATCTGTTGCAAGCCTGGAGGAGATGAAAAGTAATTGTACAAAAGACACAACTCCGGCCTGGACATTTCTACTATCTGAAACAAAAGCCTGAAGGCACTGGAGACAAAGCAGCAGACTCTGCCTCTCAGAGCACAGGTGAAGGCTCCTTGCAGCTGGAAGTGAAACAGAAACTTTCTAATCCTGGGGAAAGACAGAAAAACGCGGGGATACCATTTACCCTGCTGCTAGGCGCCCTCTGCTAGATTCAGCTCTCGCTCGTCACTCACAGTGATATGGCACCCTGTCTTCATGTTGGTTCCTGCAGTGGTTTTCACCTTCCAAACACACTGCTCTCACCGGATTCCTCGGTGCTGCTTCCGAGTGTCTCAGGCCATCTTTGCTGCTTCCCCTTCCTGCAGGTGCGTTCCACCCTTACAGGGGCAGCATTCTCCGTTTCCTGTGTTGTGCGGCCATTTCCTGCCCCCAGTCCCTGCACTGCATCACTAGGTTCACGGAGAGGTGTAAGCAGAAATGGAGAAAAACCCCAAACACTTAACAACTTAAAAGATAAGAAAACTTGTTGTGACCTGTGCAGAGCCATCAGGTAAAATAAAAAATATCCAGTTAAATTTAAATCTCAGATTAAAAAAAAAAATGGTTTCTTTTTAGTGTATTTCTCATGCAATGTTTGTACTCCTTATATTTGCTATATTTTTGGTTGATCTGAAATTCAAATTTAACTGGCAAGTCTGTATTTTAAATTTCCAAATCTGTCTACCCTATACATACATACAGAGTGAATTGGCTAGAAAAATAAAGACAAATTTGTATGGGCAGCAAAATTTCTTTTAATGAGAAAAAAATGTTTGTTCTGACCACTCACCAAAACGTATTCTTTCCCTTCCTCTTCATTCCTATATATACATATCAATCAATCTATCCATTACCCAATTCCATGCTTTTTTCATTGAATTTATCAAGTACTGGGACCCAATTAATGTTTTCCAAGTGACTGAAAGGCATCAGGAAATTCATTGTGTGTTTTTTTAAATATTTATTTTTAGTGATTTCAGAGAGAAATGGAGAGAGAGAGAGAGAGAGAGAGAGAGAGAGAGATCAATGATGGGAATCATTGATTGGCTGCCTCCTGCACGTCCCTCACTGGGGATTGACCCGAAACCCAGGCATGTGTCTTGACCAGGAATCCAACTGTGACCTCCTGGCTCATAGATAGGTGCTCAACCACTGAGCCACACTGTCCGGGACATTGTGTTTTTTATGGACTGGATGCCCACTCTGTCAGGCTCTGCCCTTCACAAGTCACCGAAAGGTTATTGGATGAAGCAAGAGCATAGCTACTGAGATTTCTGCAAAGTCAGTTAGCCAGTAAATGAAACTGCATAGCACAAAGTTATAGATCCAGGCGGCCACAACAAGTGGAATGAAATAGTATAGAGCTGGGGCCTAGGTACACAACAGAATGCTTGGTCCAGTAGTGACCATCTCTACCTTTGCTTATTTTTAAAAGCCACTGCAGATCTGGTGGGGAGCAGTACCCCACAAGCTCAGTGCAGCAGGCACTGGAGGCGAGATGAATCAAAAGAATCCTGCCAGGCAACCAACTCAACCCCAGACCATCTTTAAATCACTGCACACTAGACACTCAAGGTCTTATGGCTATTATATTCCACATTCTTGTTTACTGCACTTCAAGGCAGTTGGATTCTAAATTTCACAAAGCTAGCTATCCAATAATATATATTATTTTGTCATTTTCTACTTTGGGTTTAATACATTCAAAACTCCTTCTGTAGTAACTCATCTCAACATTTAGTAGTAGAAAAACCTGAGCAAAATGTGGGGGGGGGGGGGGGGGAGACTAGGCACATGCAGTGATTTAAAGGTTTAAAAGAAGCATTACATTCTGAGAAATCAGAGGAAACATTTCCTTATGAAACAGTTAATGAAATACATAGGAGAAAACTTCAACACAACCATGAGATTCCAGAAAACATTGTATATATTTAAGCAGTAGTTTGTATGATTGGGATATTTCTTAAGGTTCTGTCTCCCTTCCTGCCCACCTAACAGGAACTGACATCACCAAGTTTATGGTCAAGGAAGAAGCATTAACACAACAACCCTCAGCCCCATTAGAAGGGAAGAAAGGCCTGCAGCTCTGTATGTGCACACAGAAATTAACTTGATTCTTTCATCTCATTAAACTCACTCTGAGACATATTTTCACACATCTGGGTAGCTTTGGGGTCCCTATCAATAACAAGAACAGTATCATTTCAGAAATTTTATCTCCAGCATAATATCAAAACTCTAAGCTCATCTATCCAAACTGAAACTTCAGTTTAAAACCTCTTCCATCTTCTGACTTGAACTATTTCAGACCTGGAAGCATTCAGAGGATGGGATGTTCTGCTTGCTTCCCCTTTTTCACTTTGCTTCAATAAAGCCTCTATTTAATAGCTACTGTTTTTGACCCCACATAGGAGGGGAGAAAGCTGTAGGAAGAGAAGCACAGATGTATGTTGTTGATGGCTCCCTTACTGAGTGATTTTTATGGGCTTTGTAGAAATCCCCTTATCTGGCTGCTACTTCCTGTTAGAGACACTTCTCTTGATCTGATTCTTTCTCAGTTTTGGGGATTCTATCCACATTCACTATTAGGGTTTCATTGCCTTGAGTCCCCTATGATACCTTGTGGTTTTGTTTTGCTTTTTTAACTGTGGTAAATATCCTATACTAGTGGCCTAGTGCACAAAATTCGTGCGGGGGGGGGGGGGGACGGGCAGGGGGTGTTCCTCAGCCTGGCCTGCACCCTCTCCAATCTGGGACCCCTCGAAGGATGTCCTACTGGCGGTTTACAGGGATCGGGCCTAAACCAGCAGTTGGACATCCCTCTCACAATCTGGGACTGCTGGCTCCAGCCGCTCACCTGCCTGTCTGCCTGCCTGATTGCCCCTAACAACTCTTCCTGCTGGCCTGCTCGTCCCCAACTGCCACCTGCTGCCGACCTGCTTGCCCCCAAATGCCCCCCCTTGCCAGCCTGATCACCCCCAACTGCCCCCTCTGCTGGCCTGCTCGCCCCCAACTGCCCCCTGCTGGCCTGCTCACTCCAAACTGCCCCTGCCCCCCGCTGTCCTGATCACCTCCAACTGACCCCCACTGATGGCCTGCTCACCCCCAACTGGCCCCCCTACTGGTCTGGTTACCCCCAATGGCCCCGCCCCCCACCAGCCTGATCACCCACAACTGCCATCCCATTTTGGCCTGATCAACCCCCGGCAACCCAAGCTCCCAGACCCTCCTTTTTTTTTTTTTTTCTTTTTTTTCAGCACCTCCTTGAGCAGAGGCCAGGGCCAGCTGGAAGCAGGTATCTTCTATAATTGAAACTTTGTAGCCTTGAGCAGAGGCCAGGGTGGGCAGGAAGCTTGGCTTCCTCCATCACCAGGGCAACCCAAGCCTCTGGCTCACTCCAGCTCCATGGCTGCCACCATCTTGGTTGGGTTAATTTGCATACTCGCTCCTAATTGGCTGGTGGGCGTGGCTTGTGGGCATAGTGGAGGTATGGTCACTTTGCATGTTTCTCTTTTACTAGTGTAGATAATAAAGAACTAATATGCAAATGGTCGTCGCACCCTCGTGCCCGCATACCCTGGTGCTGGGACAGAGGGACCTGAGGCTGGCCCAGGGGACCTGAGGCCGCGCTCCCCACCTGGCGCCAGGCGGGGGAAACTGAGACTGCACCCCCCACCCAGTGGGGATTGACGGGGGACCTGAGGCTGCCCCCCTGCCTAGAGGGGCTTGATGAGGGACCTGAGGCCACATCCCCCGCCCTGGTGCTGGGGCCAGGGGACCTGAGGCTGTGCCCCCCACCCTGCGGGACTTGATGTGGGTGGGGCTGGACGATTCTGGGTCTCGCGTGATTTTGAGGCTGGCACGGGTGGGTGGGGACCCAGAGTCAAGTCCCTGCCCACCCACGCGTGCCTTGAAACTGCACAAGACCCAGACCCAGCAGGCCCCACCCCAGTCAAGCCCCGCAGGGCGGGGGACACAACCTCAGGTCCCCCAGCCCAGCAGGGGGCACCCCCATCAAACCCCGCCAGGTGAGGGGGCACAGCTTCAGGTCCCCCGTCAAGCCCCGCCGGGTGAGGGGGCACAGCTTCAGGTCCCCCGTCAAGCCCCGCCGGGCAGGGGGCGCAGCCTCAGGTCCCCCGGGACAGCCTCAGGTCCCCCAGCTCTGACGCTGGGGTGGGGGGCATGGCCTCAGGTCCCCTGGTGCAGCCTCAGGCCCCCCAGCTCTGACACTGGGGTGGGGGGTGTGGCCTCAGGTCCCCTGGTGCAGCCTCAGGTCTCTCAGCTCTGACGCTGGGGCAGGGGACGTGGCCTCAGGTCCCCCAACCCGGCCTCAGGTCCCCAGACTCTAGCGTGAGGGTGCAAGGGCTTGAGGGCACAAAGGTGTGATGACCATTTGCATATTAGCTCTTTATTATATAGGATATTTTGAAAATAGCCATCCTAATGGCTACCCTAATAGTATCTTACTTCATTCTGGGTTTGATTTGTACTTTCCTAATGATTACTGATGTTGAAAATATTTTCACATAGTTTTTGTCACTTATATGTCTTCTTTGGAGAAACATCTGTTCAAGTCCTTTGCCATTTTCTTTAAGCAGTTTGTTTGAAATTTTTTTAATTTATTTTTATTTTTTGTTTTTTTTCTGTTGAGATATAGTTCTTTGTATATCCTAAATTTTAATCCTTTATCAGATATATGATTTGCAAATATTCCCTCCCATTCTGTTAGGATGCCTTTTTACTCTGTTGATTATATTGTTTGATGCACAGGATTTAAAACAAAATTTTGATGTAGTTAATCTTAAATATTTTTACTTTAGTTGACTGTGGTTTTTATGTCATATCCAAGAAATCATTGTCAAATCCAGCTTCCTAAAGCTTTTCCCCTTAGTGTTTTATAGTTTTAGCTCTTACATTTAAGTCTTTGATCTATTTTAAATTACTTTTTATATGGTATAAGGTAAGAGTTCAACTTTATTTTTAACATATATACATGAAGTTTCCCCAACACCATTAGTTGAAAAGAATGTATGTTCCCTGGTGAATGGTTTTGGCCCTCTTGTTGAAAGGATGAGCATATAGCCGAGGATTGATTTCTGGGCCCTCTATTTTATTCTGTATGTCTGTCTTGATGCCAATACGACACTGTTTTGATTACTGTAGCCTTGTAATATGTTTTGAAATCAAGAAGTGTAAACTGTCCAACTTTGTTATTCTTTTTTTTAAATTTCTTTATTGATTAAGGTATCACATATTTGTCCTCATCCCCCCATTCCCATCCCAAACCCCTCCCCATGCATGCCCCCACCCCCCTGTTGTCCGTGACCACTGGTTAGGCTTATATGCATGCATACAAGTCCTTTGGTTGATCTCTTCCCCTTACCCCCACCCTCCCCTACCTTCCCTCTGAGGTTTTACAGTCTGATCGATGCTTCCCTGTCTCCGGGTCTGTTTTTGTTCATCAGTTTCTGTTGTTCATTATTTCCCCTAGATGAGTGAGATCATGTGATACTAGAAATACACTTATAGGAACAGAAAATGAGACAAGCAATAATGGTTATGCTGAGAGGCAAATGAATCAGTCTGTAGTAAGTTTCTTTCTGGGCCAACAGTTCTTTTGAGTCCCAATTTCAATGTCAACTAGTTCCTTATGTGTACATGTCAGCAATGATATTTCAGTTCTGGATGGTGGACAAATGGTGATAATGCAGGTCCAGCCCTATCTGGTTTGGTCCTGGGCAACCTACTGCGAGGCACAGATGCTGACTGCTAGTATGGCAAGGCATCATCAGCATCTTCCATCTTATTCTTAATACAAAATTGCTCAGGCTAGTTAGGATCTCAAGTTTCCATATGCGTTTTAGAATGGATTTTTATATTTCTGCCCAAAACACTGGTGGCAGTTTGATAAGGACTGCATTAAATCTGTATTGGATACATTTTACAATCACCCCAACCTGGTTTCCCAAGGTGGGATGTACATCTGGTTTCACTTTGTGATTGGTGGAAGTAGATTAACTCCCTTGAAATCCTTTATCTCTTTTCTCTGCCAGCTTCAGGTTACTCCAGAAGTAGTAACCCGATAAGTAGTAACCTTCCTTATGTAGGGTCAGATAATGGTGATCTGCTTCATTCAAACTCCAGGGAACACATCTGTGTCCATTGAGTGTCCCTTCAGAGCTCTTCTCACTTGTGTGGAGATGAGTGGAAAACAGTTTCCCTCCCTCACCATGGATTACTGAGGTGATGTACAGCATAGTGACAACTCTCTTCAAATGCGTTTCATTTTTGTACATTTTCACTAAAATATCTTTGTACTCATAAGGAGAATCATGGTTTCATGTAAGTCAACTTGATTTTACACTCTCTTAGTAACTCCTGCATAGGTGATAGCACTGACTGGCTACAAGGTGCTTAGTACTTCTGAATTATTCTTAACCTTTGATATCTTGGCTGAAACTGAGCAGAATGGGTTTGTCTTTGTGACTTTGCTATAGTGTGTGTGAGGCGTATTAGTGCTACCACTTCCTTTGTGTCTTGCAATCAGTAAATAGCACCCCTCCCCGCTACACACACACTTTTTAAAAATCTTCACCTGAGGATATATTTCCATTGATTTTAGAGTGAGAGGAAGGAAGAGAAACATTAAAACATTGATTGGTTGCCTCCCATATGTGCCCCAACCAGGGTTCAAACCCGAAACGTTGGTATGTGCCCTGACTGGAATTGAACCCACGGCCCTTTGGTGCATGGGACAATGCTCTAACCAACTGAGCTACACCATTCAGTGCCACACACATTTTTTAAAGCTTTTGGCACTAACACTGTATCAGACACTGTTGGTTATATATCCCAATACATTCTTCTCTTCTACATTTTAACTAGAGTCCTGTTTTATGAGTGAGATGTATGTGTTATATACACTCCATTCTATGAATTAGAGGCTGATTTTATATGTAAGTAGAGGCCCAGGGTGCACGAGTAGCTCACTTCCACTTGCCTCAGCTGGCCACCCTGTCCATTGCCACTAGTAGCTCGTGCCCTGCACCACCCACCGCGAGAGCCGCTGCTCATTTGGTCGTGATGGTGTTACAGCATGACGGCCACGGGCTTTTTATATAAGAGATGGTTGATCGGATTCAAGAATGGATATAAATTTAACATGAATTACATACAGAAACTCTACACTTCTACTTCTCTCATACCACTTTGTGTTGTATTCAAAATTGCTGCTTTTTATATTGTGTATACATTTAGATAAAGACAGGCACTGCATGATCTCATTTATATATGGAATCAAAAATTATCAAACTTATAGAAGCAGAGAGTAGAATGGCACTTCCCAGGAGCTGGAGGAAGGAGGAAATAGGGCAATGTCAAGGGGTATAAAATTTCAGTTATTCAAGATAAGTTCTGGAGGTCAAATGTGCAGAAATGTGACTACAGTTGACAAAACCATATTATATACTGGAAATTTGCTAAAAAGGTAAATCTTAACTGTTATCACCACACACACAAATAAAATGGTAACTATGTAAAGTGATATTTATGTTATTACTTGGTGGTAGTGATTATTCCACAGTGTATACATATACCAAAACATCAAGTTGTATACTTTAAATAGATAAATTTTTATTTGTCAATTGTATTTCAATAAAGCTGGAAAAATATCTATGCTAGGCAAGTCCCTTTCCCCCTCAATTATCTGTTGGACTGACTTCAAATGTTTTCAAGTCTACTTTAATCTACACATTCATTCTTATTTTAGCAAATAACTTTAGTATTTCCTTAAAGAAAGACAATACTCCCACAATAGCCTGGCATTATACTTGAACATTTATCGGTATTTGAGTCCTATTTTTCCCTTTCCTTTTATCAAAATAGATGATCCTAATAGTGAGGTTGTATAGGTGTTTTTGGAAACCAACTCCGATCTCTGAATACTCAGCATAGTGCACGCAGTATAGTAATGTGCCTTTAATTTGCCCTAATTACCAGGTTGAGTAGAAAAATTAATGTAGATGGGACACACACACACACACACACACACACATTATGGGGGCTCTCCCTTCATTACTTCATCTAAACCTAATTACTTAGCCAAGTACTCATTTCCTAATACTATCACATTAGGGGGAAGAGGCTCAACACATGAATTTTGGGGTATACAAACATTTAGTCCAAAATTTAGGTGTAAAATAAGGTATATGTATATTTAATGTATGTTTATATGTGTACTAGAGGCCCAGTGCACAAAATTCGTGCACGGGATGGGGGGTGTCCCTTAGCCCAGCCTGCACCCTCTCCAATCTGGGACCCCTCGAGGGATGTCCGACTGCCCGTTTAGGCCCAATCCTGGTGAAATAGGGCCTAAACGGGCAGTCGGACATCCTTCTCACAATCCAGGACTGCTGGCTACCAACCACTCACCTGCCTGCCTTCCTGATTGCCTCTAACTGCTTCTGCCTGCCAGCCTGATCATCCCCTAACTCAGCCGTGGGCAAACTACGGCCCACGGGCCGGATCCGGCTGTTCTATCCGGTTCTCTTGCTCTCCCCTCCGCTCCTTTACTTTGAATTTATATTAGTTCACACAAACACTCCATCCATGCTTTTGTTCCGGCCCTCCAGTCCAGTTTAAGAACCCATTGTGGTCCTCGAGTCAAAAAGTTTGCCCACCCCTGCTAACCACTCCCCTGCCAGCCTGACTGCTCCCCTGCTGGCCCGATTGCCCTTAACTTCCCTCCCCTGCTGGCCTGGTCACTCCTAACTTCCCTCCTCTGCCAACATGGTCGCCCCTAACTGTCCTCCACTGCAGGCCTGGTTGCCCCCAACTGCTGTCCCCTGCTGTCCCGGTCACCCCTAACTGCCTTTCCTTGCCAGCCTGGTCACCCCCACCTGCCCTCCCCTGTAGGCCTGGTTGTCCCTAACTCTCCTCCCCTGCAGGCCTGGTTGCCCCCAACTGCCTTCCCCTGCTGGCCCAGTCACCCCTAACTTCCTTCCCCTGCTGGCCTGGTTGCCCCCAACTGCCCTCCCCTGCAGGCCTGGTCACCCCCAACTGCCCTCTTTGCCAGCCTGGTCACCCCTAACTGCCCTCCCCTGCAGGCCTGATCACCCCCAACTGCCCTCCCCTGCTGGCCTGACTGCCGTCCCCTGCCAGCCATCTTGTGGCGGGCATCTTGTGTCCACATGGGGGCAGCCATATTTGACCACATGGGGGTGGCCATCTTGTGTGTTGGAGTGATGGTCAATTTGCATATTACTCTTTTATTAGATACGATGTATTTATAGGCAAATTTGCAAGAGAATGTGTGGAGGATGATTGTGAATTGTTTTGTATGATTCTGATTATGAACAAATTTACTTATCATGGTTTAATTAAATAACACCCCCTCCAAATACATGTTTTACATGTACATTTAAATTTCAGTTTTACAGTATGCTTATGTATATTTACAACATATTTACATTACATTGACTATAAGTAATTACAAACTTCACTGTTAGTTTTTCAGCCTACAAATCATTATACATCATGATCAATGACCCACCACATCACTTCTTTCTAAGTCTTTCAATGATTATTTAATGTTTATCTCTCATCAGTTAATTCATAGATTAACTGATTATCTCTTTTTCTCACAGTGATAAATTCATACAACACTTTACAAAAATAGATAATCAAAAGGAGGAGTTGGTCAACAATTATTAAAATGCAGCAAAGAAATAAAAAGTGATAATCAAATAGAAGGTAAATGGACTTATAAAAGAAATAGCTGCTCATGGGGATACTGACACTTCCACTTTGAAGAGACTCTGCCTATGCAGCTGGGGGAATTTAGTGAAGGCAAACATCAACAAAAAATAAGGAAAGTGCGTGTGTTGAAAAGGATGGAGATACCCCAGAGAAGTTACAGCCACAAGAAAATATATATATCAAAAGAATTCTCAAAGATATTTTTTGACATTTCAAATGCAAAATATCCAATGCTGGAAACCCATTCAAACTTTGAAATACAACATTTTAGAGAGCATGGAAAAGATTCTTGTCAATATTGCAAGTTATATAAGAGTCAACCTATTCAAATCACTCTTGATAAGTTGCTGTTTTGTTTTTTCAAAATAAAATGAAGCATTTTAATTCTCAATACTTGTAATGTTTCAAATTATATACCATGTTCTTAAAAAATATTAGTTGTGCTGGTTTTCTATTTGCTATACATTTTTGAGGGAGAATAAGAGAGCTTTTAATGTTTCAACAAAAATTTTAAAGTCAGACCTAGCTGGTTTGGCTCAGTTGATAAAGTGTTGGCCTGTGGACCAAAGGGTCCCCAGTTCGATTAGGTCAGGGGCATGTACCCAGGTTGCAGGTTCCTCCCCTGCCAGGAGGGCTCCTGCAGGAGGCAACCAATCCATGTGTTTCTCTCACATCAATGTTTCTCTCTGTCTTTCCCTCTCTCTTCCACTCTCCCTAAAAATCAATGGAAAATATCCTCTGGTGAGGATTTAAAAAAAATTTTTTAAGGTAAAAATAGAACAACCATAGTTTCCCCCCTTTGATTATTAAAATAACATGACATGGTCGTAGCTCACACATTTTTACTATCCTGCTTTACTGCTCAAAATGAGGACTCCCTGTATATGAAACAAACCTTCGTTCAAGTACAATGCAAACATTTAAGAACAATGGGTTTGTCTGCCCCAAATATATCCCTAAGCAATCAATAGATAAACTTAGAACTCAGAAGTTAAGAACAGAAAAATTTATTTTTAAAAACGTGGAGCGAGTCCTGGCCAGTTTGGCTCAGTGGATAGAGCGTTGGCCTATGGACTCAAGGGTCCCAGGTTCAATTCCGGTCAAGGGCATGACCTTGGTTGCGGGCACATCCCCGGTAGGAGGTATGCAGGGGGCAGCTGATTGATGTTTCTCTCTCATCGATGTTTCTGGCTCTCTATCCCTCTCCCTTCCTCTCTGTAAAAAATCAGTAAAATATACTTTATATTTAAAAAAAAACTTTAAAAAAAGTGGGGCGAAGGGCAGAGCCACTTTGCAGTGCTGGAGAGTATGCACAGGATACAAACCAATAACCTGTGTGTTGTAAAATTGTCTCAGGTTTGAGATTTTAGGGAGACTGCATAACAGCATCAAAAATTGAAAGTATGGGTCTCTCCATTCCCTGCTTTGAGCCGTTAGCAGGTGTGACTAGCAGGAGCCAATCAGAGATTGAATTCTCAGAGTCTTCCAGCCAATCCTGGGCGTGGAGCCTTAGCCACCAGGGCAAGGGGGCGGGCTGTTGTTAGCTTGGTAGCAGTTACTGTCCCAGCCTCTTAAAAAACATCCCAGGCAATGGCAGTTGGTAGGCGCTGCCCACGGGCACATCTAGCCCAAGTCCTGCCGTGGGCCTGAGTGGAGGATACTAGATTGATGTGCTATTTCCACTTCAGTTTTGCAAGACCATCCTCCTAAAATACCGGTGTCTCAGTTTCCTGTAGTATTCACCACATATAATTAGCAATTTGCAGTTCAACCCCACGATTATCCCAGCAGCTGTGACCTCAGATGAATTTATCCGGGAGCGCAAAGGAGATGGAGAGAACAGGGACTGAGAGTCTGGATGGGACGGAAGCTGTGGAGCAGGAGGCCAAGAGGCCAGGTAAGGGAGAGACAGAGGTCGGCCTTGGAGACAGGGACTACGCCTTGTTTTATCTTCCTGTCATCCTTTCTTGATCCCAATTTGCACCCAAAGAAAATACAACCCCCACACTCGCACCATCACAGCATTTGGAGAAGTCAGTCCTTTCTTCCTTCCTTTCTTCCTTCCTTCCTTTCTTCCTTCCTTCCTTCCTTCCTTCCTTTCTTTCTTTCTTTCTTTCTTTCTTTCTTTCTTTCTTTCTTTCTTTCTTTCTTTCTTTCTTTCTTTCTTTCTTTCTTTCTTCCTTCCTTCCTTCCTTCCTTCCTTCCTTCCTTCCTTCCTTCCTTCCTTCCTTCCTTCCTTTCTCCTTTCTTTCTTCCTTTCCTCCTTTCTTTCTTCCTTTCTTCCTTTCTTTCTTTCTTTCTTTCTTTCTTTCTTTCTTTCTTTCTTTCTTTCTTTCTTTCCTTTCTTCCCTTCCTTCCTTCCTTCCTTCCTTCCTTCCTTCCTTCCTTCCTTCCTTCCTTCCTTTCTTTCTTCCTTTCTTCCTTTCTTTCTTTCCTTCCTTCCTTCCTTCCTTCCTTCCTTCCTTCCTTCCTTTCTTTCTTCTTCTTTCTTTCTTTCTTTCTTTCTTTCTTTCTTTCTTTCTTTCTTCTTTCTTTCTTTTTTCAGACAGTCTTTTATTAAAATGTCCCAGAAGGATATTTGGTTATCTATGCTAGAAAAGGGGCAGAAGACTGAGTAACATAGTTCTCAGAAATGGCACCAAAAAGTGGAGCCAATGCACTTTGATGCTGTTGCTGATGAAAATTCAGACCTTCATGCCCTTTCTCACCTTCCTAATATATTAATTACTGGGTGGTGAACAGAACATAGAGAAAACAGAAAAAAAAAGATGTTTGTTTGCTTGCTTTTCTGTAGAATATAACATCAGCATACATGTCTTTTCCCTAGGTATAGAAACAAAGAAAATGCTAATCGTATCAAGTATGCTATTTGGAGGCATCACCATTCTTCTTTGGGCAATGTTAGGATTTCCTAGAAAATGTAAGTGAACAATTTTTTGCTAAAAAAATATTAATGGTAATTTTCTTATTCTACATAGAACAATTGAAACAGAAAGTATTCTCCCAGAAAGAGCATCTAATTTATCTTCAAATTTAGGCACTTGCTTTGCCTTCTAGAATGATCATTCTTTCAATAAATATCTATTGAACTTCAGGCAAGTACTAGGTGGTGGTGATAACCAAATGAAAAAAATGGGATTTCTGGCCTCAAAGGAATCCATCTATACCTAAGAAACAAGCATATTAACAAACAGTAATAACACAAATAATTGCAAACAGAAGTAGGCCCAATTTGAAGCAGAACAGGAGATTATAAATTTGCTTTGGGTATTCTCCCTCTTATGAAGGGAGAAGCATCTGTGCTGAATCTTAAGGTCCAATAGGCATTTATCAGAGCTCTTCAGCTGAGAAAAAGAGCATGAGTGTCACAGAATCACACAGGTGTAATTCTGATAGGTTTAAAAAGAAGTGAGGTAGAGACTAGTAATTGTATTACGTTTCCCTAGTGCATTAACTCTCTCACTCCCATAGATCTCCTTTCTCTCCAAACCTTTAATTCCTGTTTCCCCATCTTTACTCTCAAATCTATATCTTTGCTTCCAATTTTACTTCAGAAATTATGACAATTGGTAGAAAACTTTCAAATACTTCCATGATCAGACCTACTTACCTACCTCCATTTCTATCTGTTCAGAATCCTGGTACTATTGATGAAGTAGTCATGTTCCACACTAAATCCTATAGCCCAATCAGTAATAATACTTTAGTAATTCTTCTCTCTCTCTCTCTCTCTCTCTCTCTCTCTCTCTCTCTCTCTCTCTCTCTCTCCTACATCATCAGGTGTTTGTTTTGGTTTATTTTTATGTTCAATGAAAACATCTCATCATCAATACAATATGGTGGTGTATAACCTACCTTAAAAAATTAGATTTCTATTAGCTGCCAATATATTTATTTTCTACTCTACAACAATCACCTTGAAAAAAATTTGGCTAGTTTTTTTTTTTCTCATTTCTATCCTCCCATTTGTTGTTATATCTATTTGAATCAGGTTCCCACTTCCTCTTTTTCCACCTAATTTGTCTTTCAATTTCATTAGTAACTTCCATATTGCTAAATCCAGTGGTCAATTCTCAATTTTCTTCTTAGTTGACCTATTTGCAGCAATCAACACTCCCTCTTCCTGATAATAATTTGTTCATATGGCTTTCAAGACACCATTCTCTCATGGCTTGCTTCCTATCTAGTTTATCCCTCTTTCCAGATTTCCTTTGCTTGTTCCTTCTTTTCTCCCTGACCTCTTAATTTTGGTGTGCCCCAAGGGTCATTCCCTGAAAAGGGTCAATTCCCTCTTTATCTACCCTTGCATCTTTGGCAACCTGGACCAAACTTTCAACTTTAAATGTGACATAAGCACTGATGACCTCCAAATACAAATCTCCTATCTGGGTCTCTTCCCTGAGTTCAAAATTTTTAAATCTACCTACTTGACTGTCAAATATCTCAAACTTAACATTGCCTAACTGAAATGTTTATCTACCTCTTCCCTGTAATCTCTTCTTTCTGAAGTTTGCCTCATCTCAGGAAATAACACCTCTATCTTCCAATTTTGAAATACTAATCCTTATAGTCATGTTTTGACTCTTTTTTCCTCCTCTCAAACCCAAATATAATCAGCAAATTTGCCTGGTCTTTCAAAATATAACCAGAATCTGAGTACTTTTTACCACATCTACTGTTACTACCCTGTTCTTAGTTAACATCTTCTCCCTACTAAATATTTTTCCCCTTTCCACTCTTAAACTTCTAGGGCAAAATTTTCCAGTGAAAATATGTTAGCCAAAAATGTCATTTAAATTTTAGAAGCCACATTTTAAAAAGTAAAAAGGAAACTAATAAAAATTGTTTTGATTGTATTTTTATTTAACCCAGTATAGTCAATATAGTATCATTACACCATGTAACAATATAAATTTATTAATAAGATTTTTGCATTCACTTTTGGTACTAAGTTTTAGACATTTAGTGTATATTTTATACTTATAGGACATCTAGATTTGAACTAGTCATATTTCAAGTGTTCAACAGATACATCTGGCTAATGGCTACTATACTGGACAGTACAGTTTTAGAGTATATTTTTAACAAAACTTTTAAAGAAATCAGATCTGTTTAAAGTACTGCAATTTTTTATTCACTTGGAATAATGCAAAAAGCCTGCTAATGGCCTATAAGGCTCTATCAGATCCAGTCACCCAATCACCTTTGTGATCTCATCTCTTACTACTTGCCTTTTCCTCAGTCATATAGGCATATTCACTATTTTTTTTATCTCTTTATAACAATTGGTAGAAAACTTTCAAATATTTTCATGATCACACCTACTTACTTACCTCCATTTCTATCTGTAAACAAGCCAAACACTTTATATTTTATCTCTTGTCTTTGCTTGAGAAGATCTTCCCCTGTGCGTGCTTATGTCTCACTAGCTTACTTACTTCAAGCCTTAAGTACATAGCAGCTTCTCATTGAACCCTATCCTGACAACTGCATTAAAATTGCAACTCTTTCCACCAACAATCCCAATCTTCCTCTCTGTGATATATTTTATGACCAACTAATAATTACCTACACATGTAAATCCCATAGAGCAAACATTTTTTGTGTTATGTACACTGTTGTATTTCCAGAGCTACAAAGGTGCCTTGCATATAATAAAAACTCAACTGGTAGTTGATGAATGAATGAATGAATGAGAAAGCTTGGTTTTCTGGTGATTCAAGTTCTGAACCAAATACTTGACTTTTGTGCTAGCTGTTTTTTGGAACTTGATTCTTTTAAATCATTTTGAACTTGATACTTTTAAACAGTTTTGGTGACCTGATTGTTTCACTTAGCTTTTATACCAGTTTCACACTGCTAGTTTATTGCTCCATTTGAAGATCTCCCCATTCATAGGCTTGACTATGAACCAGTAATTTATTTCAGCTGTGGGTAGGAGGTGTCCTTTTGGTAAACCTTGTTTTTCTCAGGGCTATACATTAACAAGTAACTTCATTTATCTAATTGCAGTAAGTTGGAGAGTAAAAAGTGGAGAGTAAAAAACTAATAAAATTTCAACATTTTTCCCTCCATTGTTTTGTGTTTAAAGACAAAGAAACAATGCCAACTGCTGGGGAAATGTAGTTCTTGAAATACATCTATTGACAGTTAAGTTAACAAAAGGGAGTCAGCCCTCTCAGGTTATGAATACAGAGAATGGGTTTATTTACAGTGGGACATGTTCCAGATGCCATAGTAGGCTACAGAAACAAAATAGATGAATAGAGAAAACGGCAATAGTATGAAGAAACCAGGAGAGAAAATGGCTTTAAAAGTTTGAGTTTCTGGAAGTTTGTTTATTTGTTTATTATTACCATCTTAAATTAAGCGTAGATCTGAATTCTTCAATCATGATTTCTTTATACTTTGTTTTTTATCTTTAATTTTTTTGAATTGATGTTTAAAGTTAAACCATTTGAATTGAATATGGAAAAATACATTTTTTTCAATGTTAAATAAATTATAACTTTTTACCCTAAAGGTTAAATTCTTTCTATTTCTTACACTTACACTTCATTTTTTTTCTCTGTCACTGTGTTAATTTTAGTTAAAAATCCAAGGATCTTTAAAGAAAAGACATGCACTTGGGATGCAATTACATGTCCACAAGGCTGGAATCAAATCCATAATAAATGCTTCTTTCGATCTGAACAAGAAAAAACTTGGAGAGACGGCCAGGCAAACTGTATGGCCTATTATGGAACTCTGGTCATATTCAGCTCCCAGAATGAAGTGGTTAGATTTTTCCTTTGCAATATAAATCTCCTTTAATTTTTTGAGCTACTATCTGACAAGTATACTTCATAGTTATGATACATCATGCAACAAAACAAATATATATGCCTTTATGGAGCTTACATCCCAAGGGAAGAGACAGGAAATAAAAAATAGTTATAACAAATATGTAAATTATGTAGGATAATAGAAGTTAGTAAATTTTATGCAAAAGTATATATATATTTTTTAAATTAAGTGGTTATTGTGAATGTTCCAGGCGGGGGGCTACAAGTAAGATTGTCTTCTCTCATTGAGATGATGACACTTGAGCAAAAAATATAAAGTATATGAGGGAGTTAGTCAAGTGAACCTGAGGGATAAACTTCCCTGAAGAGGAAACAACTGGAGCACAGACATCAAGATAGATATTTGCCTAGAATATTCAAGGAACAGAAAAGGGGCAGCCAGTCAGTGGGCCTAGAATGAAGGGGTGAGTGAAGGATATGGATTATTAAGGGCCTGTAGACTATTGTAAAGTAAAATGGGGAGATATTGCAGAATTATGAACAAAAATATGACATGATCTGACTTAAGTTTTAAAAGAATCACTGTCTTTGCTCTGATGGACTAGTGAGTGGCAAATATAAAAGCACAGTGTCATCTTACAAAGCTGTTGCAGTAACCCTAACAAGAGACTAATGGGCTCAAAGAAGGACATTAGCATTGAAGATAGTGAGAATGAAAAAGTGAGGAGACATTCATTCCAACAGTCTGTATCTTGTAAAAGGACTTTTTGACCTACCATCTGGGGACCTCTTCTTATTGGATTGGACTGAAAAAGCAAAATGCAAGTGAACGCTGGATGTGGGCGAATGGTAATGCATTAAGCAATAGGTAAGTCTTAAAAGCATGTATTAGTTGTTAAATGTATTAAGCATGATAAGGATTCTAGCCCCGTAGGTCCTCCACACCATGTCCCAAAAAGGGCCTCAACAAGTAGATGCCAGAGAGAACCTTCAGACAAACATTTGGTCTTTAGTGAGGGTTGGCATCAGATACCAATATTTACTTCTACATGGTGACTTGAACTATAGCACATGCGAGCCATAAGTATTCCTTTTATCCTAGACTAAATGAAAGTCTAAGTAGTTTGATCCTTGCCTCTTCCCACCTTGTTCATTTGTACTTTGCTTTTTGTTCATCTGTTGTTGCTGTATACTCTCATTGATAGGGGACTCTTCAAAAATACACTCAGGCCAACACTCCATCCATTGGTGGCCTGAAATGGAAGAGAATAAGTGAAAAATATAACATATTTTTTTTTCTTGGCTTTTACTTCAAATTTTAGAACTTCTCTATGTTCCTTAGCTTGAGGAACTGATTGTACCTTTAGACTCCATTTTTGTTCTTGAAACACTAAAGATTTTCTCCAACTTCAAGGAAGAAAAAGAAATAGGAAGGATATTGATTTTCTCGTAGAGGGGACCACTAGCTACCTTTTACTAGCTATATAAAAAGAGTAGCAATATGTTTTATGATATTTCCTAGATTTGAAAAAAAAAAACACAGCATAAATTTAGAGTAACTTCTCCTGGTACCATTGTGTTAATTTCCAATTTGGGGCAAAAATACACACACGATGATTTGAGGAAAATAATATAGTCAGTAATTATGTTTTAAACTTTAAAAAATGTAAGAAAGAGTACAATAAACTTTCTGACTACAAAACCTAATATGGTATTTCTTGAGAGAAAATATTGGCAGCTTAACATATTATATATTATATGTAGTTCATTTTAAAAACGAGGGAGAAGTAAAAGAGCTATATGTTGCTTACAGTTGGTATATTAGTTTGCTTAGGCCACTGTAATATCAGACTAGATGCCTTAAACAACAGTTCTGGAGATTAGAAGTCCCAGATCGAAGTGTCAGTTGGGTTGATTTCTTATAAAGCCTCCCTCCTTGGTGTGTAGATAGCCATCTTCTCCCTCTGTGTCTTCATATGGCCTTCCCTCTGCCAACACGTATCTGTATCTAATTTTCTTCTTCTGATAAGGACACCAGTAATATTGGATTAGGGCCTGCCCTAAAGACATCGTTTTAACATAATCACCTTGGTAAACACTTTATGCTCTAATACAAATACATTCTGAGCTGCTAGGGGTTATAACATATAAATTTTGGGGGGTCATAATTCAGTCCATCAGAGTTGGTAAGTTCTCAGTTGGCACTAAAGAATGCATAGGCACAGAAATACACATATATTTTTAAAACAGGCAGGATAAAATTCTGAAGATACCCGAGAAAGTACACACCAAGTGCTACAAAGTTCCCCCCCCCCACAAAAAAAAAGAAGTGCTGAAAGCATTTTAATTATGATATAACCATAAATTCATGATTTACCATTCTATTTTTCTTTTGAATATTTAATTTCCTATGTTTTTATATGACTTAAAATAGGAATTTATAAACTCTTTCTAGATATTTTATTTATAATTATTTATGTTTATTATAGTCAAATACAAAATACCTATTTCACTATGATGATGGTTGCAAAGAGTGGACAAGGGAATATATGTTTCAGCCTTAACATAGACCAATTTTTTAAATGTGTGAAGGGTGGTCATTGAAATATCAATTACATTCTCCCTCTATATAATCTTTAAATAGCAAAGTAAATGGATTTATTAATTCTTATCTGAAAGTATAAAGAGAAGAATGTAATCAACAAAATGATTTACAATGTTTACTACATTATAAAACAGCATAAAGTTCCAGGACTGTCTTTGTTACCACGGTCCTGGATAAAGTTTGAAGACTAATAAAAGAAGAGAAGCAGCTCACTTTATTCGCTCTATTAGTTTCACATTGCACATTTTGAAACATGGTCACCAAAGTTTACTTTATATATTTTAGGCTGTGCCTAGTTATTTTTCATGAGGCTTGGTAAATAATCTCTCTGTTTTGTTCCAGGTTCACTATTGAAGGAAGTGGAAATTGTGCCTTCATTTTTAAGAAGGGCATAAGTAGTGCCAATTGTGAAAATGCAAAAAAATATATATGCAGTAGAAAAGGTGTTTGTCGTTAGTTTCCCCATATATGAGTTAAAGCAATTAAAGAAAATCTAGCTTTTTATGTATTATAAATTCACATAGATACATTTCCTTCCTGTCAAACATATAATTTTACTGATAAAAGTTTAAATGATTTTTATCTTTATTTAAAAACATCTCTAACAACCCAAGAAACTAACCTGAAATTTTAATGTTTCTAGAATGAGAACAGGGACTTCTCTCTGCTTTGTTCATGAATCTCTCTCACATACCCAGAAAAATACCCAGCACATACTGGACACTGTATAAATGTAAAAGAACCAAGAGATAAATGTATGCAATATGTTTTTACAACTTATACTGGACCACAGATGTTGGTGCATCTAATCTTATGAGTATAGTGATGGTCTTGGTCATAACGGGTAAATCAGCATGCCTCAGTGAAACAGATTGTAGAGTAGAGAGAAGGGAGGGAAAGATACCTCTACTTATCCAAAGTTCAATTAAATCTGCCTAAAAGAGATAAAAAAGATGAAATGTGAGGTGAGCTTTGATGTTCCACTCAGCCTTGAATGAGTATGTAACTCATTTAGGATTTGGAAAGGAGGTCCATGGGAGAAATATTCAGAAATTAATTAGGATTTTTTACTTTGTATCACCATCAGAGGCTCTGCTATTGTCAATTGATGCCAGTGACTGGGTGGGGAATATGCTTCATTCTGAAGAATTGGGAAACCCATGCTCATGTACATTTATATCATATTATTCAAAATAAATGTTTTTAGTAATAAAGCTAACTTTTCCCTGACTTGTTCTTCTTGGCTCTGATCGCTGATAGGAAAAAAAAGAATATATTTTGTTGGGCCTTGCAAAATATCTATATGACAAGAACTCTTTCCCAAAAAATTCTCTTTATAATTCTTTCTCCCAGATTTCTGAAGAAGGAATATTACTGTGAATAAAGAGCTTCATTTCATAATAAGTGGATCAGTTTATTAAGAGGATAAAACAATCTTAATTGTGTGTGCATTTAATAAGAGAAATGTAAAATACATGAAACAAAAACTTAAAAGAAGAGGAATAAAAGCACAATTATATCTTGTCACTTTAATCCACTTTTCTCAGAAATTGATAGAATAATAGTAATTTATAAAACAAGAATATTGAACAACATTATCAACCAATTTTAACTAATATTTATAGAACACTTCACCTAAGAGTAGCAGAGTCTATTTTTTTTTCAAGTTTATACAAAAAAAAATTAGGAAAAATATATCTGGACAATAAAAGACTAAATGAACTTCAATTTTTTAAAAGTACTTCTCTGACCACAACAGAATGAACTAGGAACCAACCACATGGTATCTGGAAAATCGGTTTATGTCAAGAATGTAAAAACCTTCAAATCAATCCACAAGAAAAAATAAAAAAGAAATCATAAGGAATTTCAGTGCATTTAGAATTGAATAAAAATGAAAACAATATATTGTATTGTGATTTGAAGTGAATGTAAAGCACAGGAAGGAACAGAAAGCAATAGACTGCTATGTAAGAAAAAAAAGGCCCAAAATTAATATAGACATCTACATTTAAAAAGTAAAAGAAATAAGAGAAAACTGCACCTAATGTAAAAAAAAAAAGAAAGAGTAAATGAAAATGTAAAAATAAATCAATGAAAGAGAAGAGAGAAAAACAAAAGGAAATAGAATATAAACAATACCAAGTGCTCTGGAAAGATTAATAAAATGAATAAACACCTAGACAGATTGGTCAGCAAACTAGGAATAGAATGTAACTTTTCCCACCTGATAAACAGTATATACAAAATACTACAGCTAACGTATTTTATAGCGGGAGACGTTTTCCTCATAGGGTTGGGAACAATACAAGAATAAACAACCTCTTTCTTCTATTCAACCTTATGGCAGATGCTGCCTGTGCAATAAGGCAAGAAAGAGCAACAAAAGAAATACTAATTAGAAGAGAAATAAAGGACTTTTACCCTCATATGGTGTAAGCATCTATGGACAAAATCTTAAGCAATCTATAAAAATAAAAGGGTAATATGCTAATTAGACTGGACATCCTTCCAGACAAAGCCGCAGTGGACAGGGACTGTGGCCCTTACACGAATTTCATTCATTGGGCTTCTAGTAGATAATAAAGTTGCTGAATGAATTGTTTGACAAAGTTTCACGACCCACAATGCAATATATAAAAATCAATTGCATTTCTATTTTCTAAAAAGAGATGAATGGAAATTAAATACAGAATCAATTTCCAGATATAAAAACATGAAATACGGAGGGAAATAACACTAAAAACTATAAAATATTGCTGAGCAAATATTAAAGGTCTAAATAAATGAAGGAAAAACAATGCTCATAGATGGAGATTAAATGTCATTTAGATGTCAATTTTCCCCAAATTTATCTATAGATTTGATGCAAACTGAAAAAAAAAAAAAAGATCCTGGTGGGTATTTTTTTTTTCTAATAGACAAGCAGATTTTAAAATTTGTAAGAATAGGAAAAGGACTTATAATAATAAAAACGTTTTATTAATAAAGGATGATAGAGTTATAGGACCTATAATACCTGATTTCAAGATTTAACACAAAGCTACAACAATCAAGATCATGTGGCATTGGCATAAGTACAAAAAGTATATCAATAAACACATAGAATCAAGAAATAGACTCAAACATAGGTCCTGGGATTTCCAATAAAATTGACAGGGTACAAAATACAGAATAGTCTTTTAGCAACTGGTCCTAGAACAATTAGATATCCATATGTTAGAATTTTAACTCCAATATTTACCTTATCCCACAGGCAAAACTTTTCTAAGTGAATAAAAAATTTAAATATAAGAGCTAAAACTACAAAATACCTAGAAAAGAACAGAGGGAAAGCTTTGATATCTTAAGTTAGGCAAAGATTTCATATAAAAGGCACATAATTCATAAAACATGGAAGAAAAAAGTGATAAATTTGACTTTATTAAAATAAAATACTTTTATCATTCTAAGAAAAATGAAAAGTTAATTCACAGGCTGGAGACAGCATTTGCAAAACATATATAGGATGAGTGAGGTATTTGTATCTAAATACATAAAGAACTCTTACAACTCAGTAAGAGATAACCCAATTAAAAATTGATAGAGTATTAAACATGTCATCAAAGAAGATACCTAAATGACAAATAAGGACATAAAAGATGCAAAGCACAATTAGACATTAGAGGAATGTAAACTAACACAATATGAGAGAGCAATGTACCTCCATTAGAATAGCTAAAATTAAAAAAAGGTTAACAAAAGTGTTGTTGAGTTGTGGAGCATCTGAAACTTCCATACATTGCTGGTGGGAACTGAAAATTTTCCCATTTTGAAAACCAGTTTGGCAGTTTTTATCTCTATATAGAAAAGCCCAGAGACCAGAACAGTGGAACAACCAGAATGACCGGTGGCTATGATGTGTACTGCGGCAGCCAACCAGCCTGATCCGGGCCACAAGGCCCCCCCTACCCTGTCCCCAGCCGGCCCAGCCCCTGATAGGCCCTGAACACCCCCAACAGGGTGGGCCGACCAGACCACACCCATGCATGAATTCGTGCACCGGGCCTCTAGTTTTTTTATAAAGCTAAATATATACATACTTTATGATGCCACAATCCCACTTCTTGGATTTATCCAAGAGAAATCAAACATATGTTCATGAAAAGACTTGTTATGAAATGTGCAAAGCAGATTCCTAGTAGTCAAACACAGAAAAATAAAAGTATATCATATGATGATTGGTAGGTAATATATGATATAAACACAAAATGAGAATACTACTCAGAAAGAAAAAAGAATGAACTACTTATATGCACAACTTTGAAAAATATGAAAAGCATTATTAAAAGTGAAATAAGCCAGACACAAACACTATATACTATATTATTCCATTTATATGAGATTCTAGAAAAGACAAAACTATATGACATAGAATAAATGACTGCTTGCTAAGGGCCAGGTATGATATGTTATCCATACAGAATAGCTTGCAGCTCTTAGTTATGTTATATGAGAAAACTTTAAGATATATTGTTAAAAAACAAGAAGGTACAGAATAATGTGCATTATATGTTAACATTTGTATAATAAAATATATATACCCATATCTGAGCATATATATATATATACACACACATATATGCCCAGATATATTTGATTATACACACACACACACACACACACACACACACACACTAGAGGCCCGGTGCACAAAATTCATGCACGGGGTGGGGAGAGGGTGTCCCTCAGCCCAGCCTCCACCCTCTCCAATCTGTGACCCCTTGAGGGATGTTCGACTGCCTGTTTACAGGGATTGGGCCAGGGGTCCTCAAACTTTTTAAACAGGGGGCCAGTTCACTGTCGCTCAGACCATTGGAGGGCCGGACTATAGTTTAAAAAAAAAAGAAACTATGAACAAATTCCTATGCACACTGCACATATCTTATTTTGAAGTAAAAAAACAAAACGGGAACAAATACAATATTTAAAATGAAGAACAAGTAAAGTTAAATCAACAAAGTTACCAACCAGTATTTCAATGGGAATTATGGGCCTGCTTTTGGCTAATGAGATGGTCAATGTCTGGTTCCATATTTGTCACTGCTAGTCATAACAAGTGATGCAAGTGTGCATCAGTTAGTCTAGATCTGGTTGGAGATTTCAGATGTTTCATTCTGGAAGAAGTCTGTTCACAGACATAAGTGCTGCCAAAGATGGTTGCCATTTTGAGTGCATGGTTCCTGAGATTAGGATATGTATCAGAGGGGAGAGATGCATAGAAATTAGGAAGGCTGCTTGACTTGAATGTGTCTTTCAGAGAGTCACAATTCTGCAGTTCAGCCAGTTCCATTTGGTAAAGTGTATCCACATTTTCAATGTCAATAGAAAATGGGTTACGGAAAAGCTGTATGTCCTGTTCATGGAGATGAAGCTCTTTAAATCTAAATTGGAACTCCTTTTGCAACTTTTCCAGTGAATCCACACATGTTTTGTTTGGGAATGCAACCAATGGTTTTTCCACTAACAGATTTTGAGTTGTGGGGAGATGGCAGAAATTTTCCTCCTTCACTTGTTTGATGAGGAGGCATAATTTTACTTCAAATGCTTTCACATGTGATTGCACATCACAGATGAGCTTCCCCTTTCCTTGAAGTTGCACATTGAAACTGCTGAGTAGCTCTGTTACATCTGTCAGAAAGGCAAGGTGCCAGTTCCATTCTGCATCATTAAGCTCTGGTACTTCTTTGTTTTTTGAAAGCAGAAGAGCTGTGATCTGTGGAAGTAAGTCATAGAAATGTTTCAAAACTCTCCCTCGACTCAGCCAACGGACTTCTGTGTGGTACAGAACACCTTCATAGGCAACATTTAGCTCAGACAGAAATTCCTGAAATTGTCTGTGGTTTAGTGCATTAGCTCTAATGAAGTTAACACAAGATACCACAATTTTCATAACAGAGTCCCACTTCAGTGATTTACTACACAGCGCTTGTTGGTGGATGAGGCAGTGTATGGCTATTGGATGAGAATGGTTATGTTTGTCCATCTCTTGGTTAATGCGAGCAATTACTCCTTTCTTAGACCCCACCATGCTAGGAGCACCATCAGTTGTCACACTGGCTAGTTTAGCCCAGTCCAGCTCCAAACCATTCACAGTTTGGCAAACCTTTTCATAGATATCCTCTCCTGTAGTTGTTCCTTTGATGCTTTGCAGTGCAGCAAGCTCTTCTGTGACTTCGAAATAGTCATTCGTCCCACGAATAAAAATTAGAAGTTGTGCAGAATCACGAACATCATTACTTTTGTCGAGTGCCAAGGAAAAATAGGAAAGTTTTTTTGCGGAGTTTTGCAAATGCTGATGCAAATTGTCTCCCATTTCTTCAATCCTTCGTGTAATTGTAGGTCCTGAAAGACTCACTATACTAAATAAATCGGCCTTCTCTGGACACATCTTTTTGGCAACAGAAAGAAGGCATTCTTTAACAAATTCTCCCTCCACGAATGGTCTGCCAGTGCACACTATTAGCTTGGCAACTTGAAAAGTTGCTCGCAGTGATGAAATATTTAGCTGCTTCTGCTTCACAAAAGTATTTTGCTGAGTTGTCAATGTATTTTTCAGTTTTAATATTTTATCTTTTCTCACTTCTCCGACCAAACAATCATATTTATCTTTATGTTGAGTTTGATAGTGTCAATGCAAATTGCATTCTTTGAACACATACACTATATTCTGGCATATCAAACACACAGCTCTTCCCTTGTACTGCATAAAAAAGTAATCATAAGTCCACGGTTCATTGAATATCCTACACGCCGAGTCAATTTTTCTCTTTCTTGATATCATTGTTTCCTCGGGATTCCAAATTGCTATTAGTAAAATACCAATATATATACATACAGCGTTACAAAAACAATATACCAGCAATAACTTTGCCCACACAGAGACATATAGACTGCACTGCCCATCAATGCAGTCTGATCAGTGTCCATCAATGCAGCCTTGCCAGTCCACATCATTTCAGCCTCACCAGTGCCCATATTGGTGGAACTCCGCTTTTACCTCAGGCTCACACTGGTGCAGTGCAGGAACTGGCACGATTACAGAGCCGGTTCCTCCACCACCTTTCCAGTTCACACTACCCTGTGCGAACCGCACTGCAATCTGTGAACTCGTACAGGAATCTGATCGCATGGGTGAGAAGACCCATGCAATCAGATTCCACTGCAGGAAAAAAGAAGGCACGTATGCCTTTTTTCTTCCAAATCTAATGCGAGTTCAGCCATACAAGCATATGGCTGAACTCGCACTGCTCAGAAATTGCAACAGTGTGAATTGGGGCTTACACAGCACACAACATACAACATCATACACAACTGAATAGCAATCAAAATATAAATGCACTTACTGTCAATTAAATTGGGTTTCCTACTCCTCGGCTGTCTGCAGAGCCGGATTAAGTTCCCATGGGGCCCTAGGCAGATTACCAGTTTGGGGCCACCATGCGATAACACTGAGTACTTACAATTATCATTACCACTGAGCACTGACTATTTGCATTACCTCTGAGCGCGGACCATTTGCATTACTTCTGAACGCTGACCATTTGCATTACCTCTGAGCACTGACAATTTGCATTAGCACTGAGCGCTATTTGCGTTATCACTGTGATGCAACCCCCCTAGAAACCACCTCCAACCAACTAACCAACTTTAAAAAAAAAAGGCTCTCCTAACTTAAAAAAAAAGGCTCTCCTAATTTCAAAAAAAGGGCGCCCCCTATCTGCAAAAAAAGACCTCCTAACTTCAGAAAAAAAAGGCCCCCCTTAACTGCAAAAAAAAAGGCCCTACTAACTGCAAAATAAAAAAAAAAATAGGCCTCCTAACCTCAAAAAAAAAAAAAAAAATCCTAACTTGTTCTTACCTCGGTCCTCAGGCAGCAGCAGGCTCTGCACAGGCAAGCTCATGACTTGTCCCATCACACCTGAGACTGAGAGGAGGAGCCGAGAGACAGAGAGAAGGAGGGGACTTGGAGAGTGCAGAGCACTTCCACACATGCGCACTGCGGGCCCGGACAAGTCGGCTGCTAAGCAGGACAGGCGGCAGCAAAAACACCTGGAGGGCCGGATAAATGTCCTTGGTGGGCTGCATGTGGCCCGCGGGCCAAGTTTGAGGACCCCTGATGTAGAGTATTATACCTGCAAGGAAGGCACAAGCTTGTGGATGAAGACAGTTGGAGTGAATTTCACGGTATGTGTATTACATCCCAATAGAAATGATTTTTAAAAGTTCCTTTACAGATAAGAAAGAAGTTGGTCCCATTTTATAACCAAGATTGCTTTCCCTGTCTCAACCTGCAGAGCCCAAGGGTGGGAAAAAACAGCTCATATCTGGCTAATGTAAATAAAGGAATTCCTAAATGATTGCGCATATGCCCTCTCTTGCAGATGTCTTTTTTTTTTTTTTTTCTATTTTCTGGAGCAGGATATATAGTACAAGCATTAGCTATTACTTGAAAGTTTCGTAATTACTGTTACTGGAGGCTGTGGCTCTTCAGTGGAGTCTCAGGAAAATAATTCCAGGGACATTCACCAAGGATTTTAGTGATAATGGCAAGATTTATTAGAGCAAAATGTGACTACTCGGAGTGACAGCACACACTCGGAGAGGCAGAGAGCAGGCAGGATACAGGGTAGTGGCTGCCTCACGGTCCTGGCTAAGCTTCCATATATTTCCTTCTTTGGGGGCCCGGGGGCGGGGGGTGGCGGGTGGAAAGAGTAGGCTTCCTTTCAAAGGATCCAATCTCTTTCCTAGAGTTTCCCAGGCTAGCGCACTCCCCATTCTAGTGTCACCATTTTGGCTCCTACTGCGCATGCTTCTTCGTTCTGCTGCCTCATTTGGCTTCTACTGCGCATGCTTCTTCGTTCTGCTGCCTCATTTGGCTTCTACTGCACATGCGCCCGTGAAAGAGCTTTTGCGTGTTGGGCGGGGTGGGGCCGGGGGGATGAAAGAGCTTGCTGCTCCCTGTGTCCACGTCACACAGCACATGCCACACCCTCGGGGGCTGCAACGCTGTTCTCCTACCTGCAAGATGCCGCTTTTCCTCCAAGGTGAGTGGTTTTGGTGTTTTAATGTACTCGTATGGCCATAACTCATTCAACTTCTTCCGCTTATTGCTTACAGTATAAAGAGAACAATGTATCCTATACTTAAAATTCTTCTGTCATATGACTTTATAACTTCCCTTCCTTTCCGATGTTGGGTGTTTATAAATTTGTATAGGTGTTATAGACATTTTTCTGATCATAGTCCTATTGATGACCCTTATACTTTCTTGATTACGATTCCCATTCACACTATTTCCAGTTTTGGAAATAACATTGCCTTTCCTCCCGCCTTCCAAATCTAATTGATCTCCTCATCCCATCTGAACTGCTCTAGCAGTCATTGCCACTTACCTTCTATGCACTTTGTAAGGCCATTGGACCCTTTACTACTTTAAGAATTAGATGCTTTTTGTATTAAGTTTGTGAAGCCCGAATTTATTTCTATTTTAAAATGCTTAAGAGACTTTTAAAGGGCCCAAAGGCATCCAGGTTTAATTTAAGATCATCCTGAGGTGGTGTCCATCAGTTTCTTCCTTACTGAGGCATCACTTTGATCCTTGTTAATGAAATACCTTGATAATTCTTGTCGGATCGTGGCGATTTTCTGTGACTCCCAGTATCTGTCATAAATAGCCATCCATTTACGAGCAATGAAAAATGTAATACTAGAAATAATCACGAAACATCCGTAGATTCTACTTGAATATCCTCTTTGCATTATTCTTTGCCACCAAGCCCAATGACTATCAATTTGAGTAGCAGAGATCATGAGTGTCACCTACAAAAACTGGTTTTAAATGAAGCTCTTTCAGAATAGAAACCCTTCAAGACAAAACACCAAGAGGTAGATGCTTTTAATGAGAACCTCTGGACTGAATATTATGGAAGAGCTAGAGGCCCGGTGCATGACATTCCTGCATTGGTGGGGGGAGGGGCAGTGGAGTCCCTCAGCCTGGCCTGTGCCCTCTCACAGTCTGGAACCCCTCCGAGGATGTCCTACTGCTGGCTTAGCCCCCTTGGACATCCCCCGAGGGGTCCTTAGCACTGCTGCAGAGGTGGGAGAGACTCCCACCACCGCTACACTTGCCAGCCATGAGCCTGGCTTCTGACTGAGTGGTACTCTTCTTGTGGAAGCGTACTGACCACCAGGCGCAGCTCCTGTGTTGAGCATCTGCCCACTGGTGGTCAGTGCGCGTCATAGCAACTGGTAGTTCCACCGTTGAGTCAATTTGCATATTAGGGTTTTATTATATCAGGTAAATGAATAATAAATATCCAGTATGGGCTTCTCTGGAAATTTTATTATAAACTAGAGGCCCGGTGCACGAAATTCGTCCATGGGGTGGGGGAGAAGGGGCCCCTCAGCCCGGCCTGCACCCTCTCACAATCCGGGACCACTGGCTCCTAACCACTCACCTGCCTGCCTGCCTGATTGCCCCTAACTGCCTCTGCCTGCCGGCCTGATTGTTCCTAACCCTAACCCTCCCCTGCCTGCCTGGATGCCCTTAACTGCCCTCCCTTGCTGGCCTGGTCGCCCCTAACCACCTCTGCCTCGGCCCCCGCCACCATGGTTTTGTCCAGAAGGACTCTGGATGAATATCTGGAAGGTGTCCAGTCTAATTAGCATATTACCCTTTTATTAGTATAGATGTTAATTTTATTTTATTTTCTTTTTTTGCAGTTCACAAGTTGAAGATTTTTATATTTGTAGCTTCTATTACTGTTGTTGCTATTGTTGCAGGGATTATTATAGGTGAGTGGCTTAATTCATAAACTTTCTATGGCTACTTATGTTCAGCAGGTTCAAGCTTTTATATCTTTTATATTTCAAGCTTAATCCAGAATCTCTCAGTTTGGGATAATAAATTGGTTTGTAGAGATTTGTCCTCAGGTTCCTACCAGTTCAGCAGGTTTTACAGTCATCTTCTCAACTGTATTGTATTTTTTGATCTTGGAGTAAAGTAATCATAAATTCTCAGATGACTGTCAGCCACAGCAATAACTATTTTTTAAATTAATATGTTGTTATTGACTTTAGAGAGAGAGGAAGGGAGAAGAAGAGGGAGAGATAGAAACATTAATGAGAGAAATACATTAATTGGCTGCCTCCTGCACGCCCCCTACAACAGATCGAGCCCACATCCCAGGCATGTGCCTTGACCAGGAATTGAACTGGTGACCTCTTGGTGCATGGGACCAACTGAATCACACTGGGCAAGCAATAACTTTTTTTTAATTGAGAGTACTTTGTGTGAGTTAAAGAACTAATATTAAATACATTTTTTTAATATATTTAATTCTGACAAGACTATGAAATAGGTATAATTATGAAATCCATTTATATACAAAGAAATAGAGGCCAGAGGGAATAAGTAGACTCTTAGAAATAAATTCCAGTGCCAAAATTGTGACTCTCGTATAATTCCTAATATTTTGACCACCATGCAACACTCCTCCATAATTGCAGTGTATCTTTACTCTAATTTATTTTGGATCAAGAGTAAGTAATAATATGAATAGTTGTTCTATGAAATATTTATTTATTTTTATCCTATTATGTTGAAAGGAAAAATACAAAATAATAGCATAAGTAATGTTGTAAAATTTTCTCTGTTTGAGTAGATTTTTAAAAAGGAAGGCATTCATTTTCTTCTGGGTATTATAGGTCTACTTTGTGAAAAGAATACAAGGTAGATTTTTATTCCTGAGGTAGGGCCTAATAGTCTTCAGTGCTTGATTGTCTCTATGCATGTTTTGCTTACTTTGGCACTTAAAGTACAATAGTTTACACTCCTGGTTCTTATTTCCTTTGTCATTTCCAAGAGTACTGGATACGCTTCTTGCTCACAGTCTCCTCTGTCACTATAGAGTCCTAGGAGTTCAATGTCATCAATTTAAACATCTGCAATGCAAATATTTGGAGAAAAGGGTTTCTATGAGATATCTTTATATCACTGATTAATTCATTAATTTAATTTTTAGAAGTGTTGAAACACAATATACATATATTTTAATTAAATCTTTATTGTTGAAAGTATTACATATGTCCCCTTTTCCCCCCATTGACCCCTTTTAGTTTTACCCCAGCCCCGTAGATGGTGTGTTTTTTTTTTTTAAAAAAAGTCTTTATTGTTTAAGGTATTACATATGTCTCCTTTTTCCTCCATTGACCCCTCCCCAGCCACTCCCACCCCTCAGCATATGCCCCCACCACCCCGTGTCCATGTCCATTGGTTATGCTTAGATGCATGCATGTAAGTCCTTTGGTTGATCCCTACCTCCTCCTCTTACCCTCCCCTGCCTTCCCTCTGAGGTTTGACGGTCTGTTTGATGCTTCTTTCTCTGTATCTATTTTTGTTCATCAGTTTATGTTCATTATATTCCACAAATGAGTGAGATTATGTGATATTTATCTTTCTCCAACTGGCTTATTTTGCTAAGTATAATGCTCTCCAGGTCCATCATGCTGTTGCAAATGGTAAGAGTTCTTTATTTTTTAGAGCAACATAGTATTCCATTGTTTAGATTCAACACAGCTTTTTTATCCACTCATCTGCTGATAAACACTTAGGCTATTTCCAAATCTTAGCTATTGTAAATTGTGCTGCAATGAACATAGGGGTGCATATATTCTTTCTGATTGGTGTTTCTGATTTCTTGGGATATATTCCTAGATGTGGGATTACTGGGTCAAATGGGAGTTCCACTTTTAACTTTTTAAGGAAACTCCATACTGTTTTTCACTGTGGCTGCAGCATTCTGCATTCCCACCAGCAGTGCACGAGGGTTCCATTTTCTCCTAGTCCTTGCCAGTACTTGTTTGTTGGTTTGTTGATGATAGACATTCTGACAGGTGTGAGATGGTACTTCATTGTCGTTTTGATTTGCATCTCTCGGATGATTAGTGACTTTGAGCATGTTTTCATATGTCTCTTGGCCTTCTGTATGTCCTCTCTTGAAAAATGTCTATTTAGGTCTTTCGCCCATTTTTTTTATTGGATTGTTTATCTTCCTTTTGTTAAGTTGTATGAGTTCCCTGTAAATTTTGGAGATTAAACCCTTATCAGAGATAACATTGCAAATATGTTCTCTCATGCAGTGGGCTTTCTTGTTGCTTTGTTGATGGTTTCTTTTGCTGTGCAGAAGCTTTTTATTTTGATGTAGTCCCATTTGTTTATTTTCTCCTTAGTTTCCATTGCCCTAGGAGCTGTATCGATAAAGATATTGCTATGACATATGTCTGATATTTTGCTGCCAATATATTCTTACATTTAAGTCCTTTATCCATTTTGAGTTTATTTTTGTATATGGTGTAAGTTGGTGATCTAGTTTCATTTTTTTTTGCATGTATCTGTCCAATTTTCCCAACACTATTTATTGAAGAGAATGTCTTGACTCTATTGTATGCCCTTGCCTCCTTTGTCAAATTTTAATTGAGCATAATAGCTTGGGTCAATTTCTGGGTTCTCTGTTCTGTTCCATTGATCTATATGTTTGTTCTTGTGCTAGTACAAGGCAGTTTTGAGAACAGTGGCTTTGTAATATAGCTTGATATCTGGTATTGTGGTCCCTCCAACTTTGTTCTTCTTTGTCAGGATTGCTGCAGCTATTCAGGGTCTTTTTTATTCCATATGAATTTTTGGAGTTTGTTCTAGGTCTGTGAAATATGCCATTGGTATTTTAATGGAGATTGCATTGAATCTATAGATTGCTTTGGGTAGTAAGGACATATTAATGATGTTGATTCTACCAATCCATGAACATGGTATATTCTTCCATTTGTTTATGTCTTCTTCTGTCTCTTTTGTCAACGACCTGTAGTTTTTCAAGTACAGGTCTTTTATCTCCTTAGTAAGTTTATTCATGTGTATCTTGATTTTTTTGTTGCAATAGTAAATGGGATTGTTTTTTAGTTTCTCTTTCTGTGAGCTCATTATTAGTGTATAAAAAATCCATAGATTTCTGAGTGTTAATTTTGTATCCTGCTACATTGCCAATTCATTTATTAAGTCCAATAGTTTTTTGATGGAGTCTTTAGGATTTTCTATGTACAATATCAAACACAATATATTTTATTACCCATCTTTTGTGCCTGGATCCACTTCTGAGTATTATAAAAAATAAATAAGCAAACAAGTAAATAAGTAATCATTGCAAAGTGAGGAGAGAAGGCTTTAAAGTTGGCCCTCCATTTGAACATTTACTTGGTTCTTTTTTAGTTCCATTAACTTATTCAAACATTTGGAGGGTGGGAACTTTTTATTTTAGTCTCATTACTCAGCACCTAACTAAAATCCTGAGACAGTAAATTCTCAAAACAATTTCCAGAGAAATATATTCATTATTATTCTGGCTCCTTTGGCACTGAATATTGTTGAAGTAGAACAAATGTTCCACTAACTCTTACGTTTCAATGGTTTGTTATCATTTATGGTGAGTTTCACTTCTGTAACTTGGATATCTTCTCTTGTCTACAACTTTCTCATATCTTCAAGGTAAAATGAATCCTTCATTTCTTACCTTAGTCTTTGAGGCTTAAATTATAGTCAGGTCTCTAGGTCTCTTCCTTGATTGCTAAATTTTATGCATTATTTTTGATAGAATGTCAAGATAGACCATGAGAGGTTATCAGTTCCATTTCTCAAAGTAGAAGCCAGAAAAATAAAATAGACTACTTGGCCACTAAATGGTCTTCCTTGCACAAAGAATTGAATTCGTTCACTATCCCATGAATGAAGCTAATTTTGCAAACCTCAGACCATGGGATTTAAAAGTAAAATTGATTCACCAGAATGAGTAGAAACACTTTTTAATTTTTTTTTAAGTTTTTATAATTTTGTTCTTTTTTTTCCAGCACGCACTCAAAAAATGTCAGAACATCCCCAAACTACAAAATGTTCAGGAGAATGGATTGGAGTAGAAGATAAGTGTTTCTATTTTTCTAAAGATACTAAGAATTGGACAGGCAGTAAAATATTTTGCAGTTCACAAGGATCAGAACTTGCTCAAATTGATACACATGGAGATATGGTAAGAAAAGGGGAAAGTTTTCAATCATTTCAGAGTTTAAGCTTATACAAAAAGAGAATAAAAATGGCAAAAATTAATACTCAATAATGTAAGTCAGATGATGTTTTAAGCACTGAAACTATAAAGTATTATGCTGAGCAAAATAAGCCAGTCAGAGAAAGACAAGTATCACATAATCTCACTCATATGTGGAATCTAATGAACAAAATAAACTAATGAACAAAATAGATCCAGAGACATAGAAGCATGGAACAGACTGTAGAATCTCAAGAGGGAAGGCGTGGAGGATGGGTGCGAAGAGATTAACCAAAGAATTTATATGCATATATGCATAACCCAGGGACACAGACAGTAGGGTGGTGAAGGCCTGGGGTAGGGAGCAGATGGGGGCCAAAAGGGTCAGTGGGGGAAAAAAGTGGAAAATCTGTAATACTTTCCAACAATAAAGATGAAACAAAACAAAACAAAACCTCATTCAATCTTCAACTAATACCTACAAATTAAGTATTTACATATCCCCATTTAAAGGTGAGGATAATGAAGCACAGAGATATTATGTGTCAGTCATTGTCACAGTCATAATTTGTTGAACTTGGATTTGAACACAAGCAAATTATCTAGTGATTGTATGTCTTTAGTCACAATACATATTGCTCAGATAGCTAATGGTTTTGTTCAGTATTCTTAGATTATTAAATAGATTGTTTTTAATACCTTTACAATGGCGTTCTCTCCAGAGTAGCCTGGGAAACTTGAAACAAATAAAGGATATGAAAATTTAGAGATGAAGATGTGAAGAAAATCTATACAGTTTGAAGAAAGTGAGACAATTAATGGAATAAGTGAAAGGGCAGAGAAAGAGGGACTTGGAATCCAGACCTCAGTGTAACAGTGGAAGTTGTTTGTTTGTAAAAAAAAAAGCTGACTGACAAGTCTGTGGTCCAATAGTTAGGAACCCATAGAAGAGGGACTAAACTCATCGCTCAATATATTTTATTGCAATACCTGGTATTCAGAAGTTAGATTTCTGATTCTATGAGAAAACACAACAGCAATGGCATTTTTATTCTGGTATTTAGTCAAAGTAGCTCATTACTGAGTTTTTACTGTTTAAACAGTACTTAATACTTTCAATTAAAACCTTTCCCCCCTGAAATCCTTTGATGATTTTTGAGAGCAGAGCTGTGCAGAACACAAAATATAAGCATTGGTTCTCTGTCACCTTTAAAGAACATGCTGAATTAGTTCCTATAAAAACTGCTTAGCTTCTGATTCTGTCATCCAGAAAGATATCATATCATATCAGTTTATCACCTTTGTCATTCACTCTGTGACTAAAAGATATTGGTAGTTTATGCATTAGAATTAGAAGTTGAAACAGAAATTACCTTTAAAGACAGTTAGAGTCAGGGCAGATCAGAGAGTTTCAGTGACTTGATAAAGTCACTCTACTACTTAGAGACATTTAAGAAGTAAGAGCAAAGTGAAAATCTTTTTGGTAAAATTAAACTAAACATCTGTGCTGTTAGTTGCTGTTGAAGCATTAGGGCATGCAAGTTAAGATGTAAATCATAAAATCTGGCGGGGTGGGGCGAGAAGCATGTTTAGCATTATGCTCTAAAATATTAAATAGATTATGCCCTGATTTTTGTGAAAGGATTTTTTGAAGAAGCACACAGGAACATCTATGCACTGGATTGGGTTGAGCAGAAAACAAGGAGAGTCTTGGGAATGGACAAATGGCACCACATTCAATGCTTGGTGAGTTTCAAATTTAGTAGGAAAGGTTTTAATCTGGTTGCACAAAAAACTTAAATGGTTTGAGTTGTGATATGTGCCCTTTCACACTGAAACATACCCTAGAGCAACCCATCTTCTCTCTACCTTGTTAAATGACTGAAATTTTCCATTTTATTTGTTTCCTATTTTATTTCTTCACTGTCAAACTCTTGCTAATCAGTCCTCCTACTGATAATTCAAATTCAAATACTTTACTAATTCCAACCAACTACTTAAATTTATACAAGATCACTCTTCTTAAAGTGGAGACCACATAGTTGTCTTTAACTTTCCAAATGTCCGTCATAAGCAACATTATTTATGAAAGCATTTATTGAGTGAATCTTGTTTCCTCACTTATATTCTATTTTACCTACAAGAACTGTACTAATTTTCTTTTGTATATATGTATTCTTGCCTTAATATTTCATTAAGTGCTAGTTAAAATTAAATAAATATTAAAACGTGTATGATAAGATAAATTATATTTATTACAAAAAGGGATAATTTTTGTCATCAGCAGAGCAAATTAATAAGAACAACATTATAATTAGTATCTTTGGTTTTTGTCTCAGTATGTTTCAAAAGTGCCAAGTATATGTATAAATCTTATTACTTTCAAAAAGGGACATTGGCTAAAAATATGCCAGGAAACTGCTATTTATTTATTTATTATTTTCAATTATAGTATATATTCAATATTGTCTTGTATTAGCTTTAGATGAATAGCATAGTGGTTAGACAATCATGTACTTTACTGAGTGGTCCCCCTGATATATCCAGTACCCACCTGATCCCACATATAGTTATTACAATATTATTGACTATATTCCCTATGCTATAATTTACATCTCCAAGACTATTCTGTAACTACCAATTTATATTTCTTAATTCCTTCACCTTTTTCACCCAGCCCGATAATCCCATTCCACTCTGTCAATTGTCAGTCTGTTTTCTGTATCTATGAGTCTGAGAAAACCGCTTTTTTAAGAAATTCCAGAGACCTTTAGATTTAGTGACTCCTGATAGATAGATGATAGATAAATAGCTAATGGATGGATGGATAGATAGATAGATAGACAGATAGATAGACAGACAGATAGATGATAGATAGGGGTAGATATAAGTAAACGTAATAGAAATAGAGATATATTTATATCATTGACTTTTCCATGTCTACCTATATCTGTCTTCCTAATTGTTCTAAATAATGTTACAGATTACACTAATAATAATACATTCAATCTTACATTTCTTTAATATAACACATATTTTTGTGTAGCATACAGTGATGGGTGAGTATGGAGCTCAGTGTCTGGTATAAAGTGTTTCAAATCACTGTATTCTTAAAATTATATATTTTTTATTGCTTCAGAGAGGAAGAGAGAGAAACATCAATGATCAGAGAGAATCATTGATCTGCTGCCTCCTGCATGCTCCCTACTGGGGATTGAGCCTGCAACCCGGGCTTGTGTCCTGACCAGGAATCAAATTGTGATCTTCTAGTTCATAGGTCAATGCTCAACCACTGAGCAACACCGGCTGGGAAAAAATCACTGTATTCTTAATTTTATTTTTTGTTACAGCTGTAAGTGGTTTCCAAACTGATTTTGGCTGTTCCTTTTTAGGTTTGAAATTGACGGGAATGGATTATTTGCTTTTCTGAATGCTGATGGAGTTTACAGTTCAAGGGGATTTGTTGATATCAAGTGGATTTGCAGCAAACCTAGATTTTAATAGAGAAAAAAACTGGGAAATGATTACCATAGTTTGGGAATAGACAAGCCCTGGCTGGATAGCTCAGTGGATTGGAGCATTGTCCTGTACACCAAAAGGTTGTGGGTTCCTGCTCAGGACAGATACCTAGGTTTCAGGTTAGATTCCAAGTCGGGGCACATTCAGGAGGAAATAGAATGATGTTTCCCTCTCATCTCTCTCAAATCAACAAACAGATCCTCAGGTGAGGATACAAAAAATAAAAATAAAGTGAAAGACTAAAGTTATTTTTCACTTCTGAGGCTGTGAAAGTGTAACAGGATAGGAAGAATTTAGGGAAAACTCCCAACAAGTAAAATAAGGAAGCTAGAGGGGCATCATAGGAGGATAAGCCTCTCGGTCATCTCATCAAAGCCCCCACCTCCAGGCATGATCAAAGGGAAATAGTTTATGTCAGAAAAAACTCCTGAGGTGGTCACAGAAATCAAAGCTACAACCAGATCAATCCAAGATGAAGAAAACATTGACCAGAGAAGAAGATAAAGGGGGGATAAATGGTAATGGAAGAAGTTTTGCCTTGGGATGGTAATCACAGTACAATACAGATGATGTACTGTAGAATTGTATACCTGAATCCTGTATAATTTTATTAACCAATATCACCGCAAAATTAATCTAAAAATGTCACCATTGTAATGAAAGCTGACACTATAAGTAGAAAGGGTGGGGTGGATGAACACCATGACACTTCCAAAATGGACCATATTGGGAACAAGAACCCCTCTCAACCAGAAGGCGGAGTCAGAATTTTGTGCGACAGAGTCCAGAAACAGCCCACCCTTGGAAACACATAAAATCCCAAGAACTGACTGACACAGTGTGCAATTCACTCATGAATTGGCTTACATCCACTCCGGGGTAACAAGACCATAGCTCAACCCCTGACCTGTTTCCAGGAACCCGAGTTCTAGACTCATTCTCTACCTAAATAAAACTTGCTTTTCTCATTCAGACTCGTATTTTTGGTTTTGTTTTTTGTTTGTTTTTTATTCTTTCCTGCATGAGTCAAGGGTCTGGAGGTGCCAGACTATACCAGGGCAGGGCATAGGAACTGGTCAGGTAACAAAAGGAACTAAAAACTGTTGAATGAGCCTAGCCTATGTAGTTTAGTGGTTGAGCATCGACCTATGAACCAGGAGGTCACAGTTCAATTCCCTGTCAGGGCACATGCCTGGGTTGCAGGCTCGATCCCCAGTAGGAGGCAGCCAACCAGTGATTCTCTCTCATCATTAATGTTTCTATCTCTCCCTCTCCGAAATCAATAAAAATATATATATTTTTTTTAATTGAGTGAATGATTACAGGCAAAACCTCATTAATTCAAGACACATAATTACCAATATGAGCACAAGTCAGGAAACTTCTATTAGATCCAAACGAAATAACAGTAAACAATTACATGCAATGATGGTTATAAAAAGCAAATTTAAATGGATCTATATGAATAGGCCAGCAACATTTACAGTTTAAAAGTTAGAGAAATATAAGTGCTCTTTATGTGTAAACATTATAAAACTAGAGGCCCGGTGCACGAAATTTGTGCACGGTGGTAGGGGGGGGGTCCCTCAGCCCGGCCTGCACCCTCTTGCAAAACGGGACCCCTTGGGGGATGTCCAACTGATCGCCCCTAACTGCTTGCCAGCCTGCTGATCACCCCAACTGCCTCCGCCTCAGCTCCCACTGCCGCAGCTTCATCTGGAAGGACGTCTGGAATGATGTCCGGAAGGTCATTCAGCTGTCTGGTCTAATTAGCACATTATGCTTTTATTATTATAGATACTAACCATAGTAACTTTGACTTTATCCTAAAAACAAGGGAAAATCTACCAAGAAGGATCCTAACTCTATAAATAATAATCACTGATATAATTACATTAGAATTATAAAGCTTAGACTATAGAACATAAACTAGAATAATGACATTAAAAGTGACCAAACAATAGATTTTTGTAAAAATTTAATTTTACAAGTAAGATCAAGGAAATAGGATGGGCTATGATACCTGCCTGGGTGTGTCATAAAATTCAATCCTGCAGAACATTTGAATAATTATAGCAAGTCTGTGTTTGTTACATTTCCTGCCTAAGTAACTATAATCTGTGCGTACTCACAAGAAGGAATGTGAGTGTATGTAAAGAGATAGAGTGATACAGAATCTGGAAAAAAGGGGAATATCTAGGTTACAGGGCAAACACATACAAACAAGTCCTTTTTAAATATCTTTATGGAGCTTAATTTCTTCATTGCAGATGAAATTTTCTGATAATGATAAAAGGAGATTTTTATGAACCCCACCCATCATTCCTTTTACCTGGCACTTTATGTAAAAGCAAATGACTTTAAGTAATCCTGGAAACTGTCAGCATGTAATCAAGTATGGGCATATTACATCTATGCATCATGTTGCAACCAAGAAAATTTGAAAATGATAATCTTTAGACACTATTGGGCATTACAGGAAGATGTGTTAAATTTGGTTCATAATATAGGTTTTATTTTTATTGTCGGTTCATGGTTACAAGTTAATTTTGTTAATTGCTTAGCAATTTAGAGTAACTCATCCCTCTTTTTTTTTCTTTGAGTCACAGTTAATAGGGTATAAATTCCTGATGACTTAGAATTAACTACATACAACTTCTTGAACTTAAATAACTACCTCACTTATAAGGTGGACACAAACTTTGGTATTTATTTATAATATGAATGTGTTTTGAATAAATGAGAGGACAAATTAGAAACTTTACTTTTGATAAAATTTCAGTTAGAAAACTAAGGGAATAAGACAGTTCTCAATATATTTAAAATAAATTTTATTAAAGGAGAATAAATTCTAAAATCACACTAAAAATAAGATTATATGTCACTACAAATAGACAACTTATGCTTACAACACCTGAATACTTTATTACCAGCTAAAAGTTTGATTTCTTTTTGATAAAATTGAAAACAGTCAACTTGGGGTAAAGGCCTACCATGAAGAAAAAAATGGCATATCTGTATCTATGTGCCTGGTCTATTGTTTTACCAAATGTTCAGAAAGAGTTAGAAACCAAGGAATAGAACACACATGAGGAATAGGCAGGATTAGAAAAAGATTAAATTTAATTATTTTTTTAGACATTAAAATAATAAGAAATTATATTTTTTTATCCTATATAATAAAGAGGTAATATGCAAATAGACCATCACTCCAACACACAAGATGGCCACCCCCATGTGGACACAAGATTGCCAACCTCATGTGGACACAAGATGGCTGCCACAAGATGGCCAGCAAGGGAGGGCAGTTGTGGGCGATCAGGCCAGCAGGGGAGGGCAGTTGGGAGGGACCAGGCCTATAGGGAAGAACAGTTGGGGGCGACCAGGCAGCAGGAGAGGACAGTTGGGGGGGGGGACCCAGGCCTGCAGGGAGGGCAGTTGGGGGCAATCAGGCCAGCAGGGGAAGGCAGTTGGGGGCAACCAGGCCTGCAGGGGAGGACAGTTGGGGGCAATTGGGCTGGCAGGGGAGCAGTTAGCCATCAATCAGGCTGGCAGGGGAGTGGTTAGGGGGTGATCAGGCTGGCAGGCAGAAGCGGTTAGGGGCAATCAGGCAGGCAGGCAGGTGAGCAGTGGGAGCCTGCAGTCCTGGATTGTGAGAGGGATGTCCCAGATTGGAGAGGGTGCAGACTGGGCTGAGAGACACACATCCTCCCTTGTGCACGAATTTCGTGCACCAGGCCTCTAGTCTAAAAATAAATATATATTTTTTATTTTGAAGTTTTATTTCTATAAGAATATTTTAAAAATTTATATTTGAATGAAAACAAAGTAAATTTATCTTAAAAAATGAATAGCCACTGTTAACATCCATACACACTTCTTCCACTTTCTTATTTAAATGCACAGATTTGCTTTTATTGTTCAGACAACATCTCTCTGGCAAATGCCATGAAATTTGGAGCCACAGTCTTCAGAATACACTTGATTTCTTGTTGTGACAGCACAGCTCATGCTATCAGTTGGTCCAATCATCGAAAAACTAGGAGATAAAGGTCAGACTTTAGAGAATTTATATTATTTATAATGATAATTGTATTTGTTAAAGTCTTCTCCAGCCAAACTTGTATAGGTACCTTCTCAAATGTTGCCAATGATTGTACTTGGGCACTCTTGATTTGTTTCCCGGTCAAGCCCTCCCTTACCCCTTGAACTCCCAACCAAATGTCTCTCTTATTGGAATAACATCAGTTCAAACTTGAAGTCTATAAGAATCCCTGTCCCTTCCCTCTCCATTCTCTCCTTAAGTATATCAGCAAGCCCTGGGTATTCTATCCCAAGATAAATCCTCATATTTATTCACTTCTAATCCGGGCTACTGGTACCTCTTCCATATCTCTGGTCATTGGCTTCTAAATGAACTTCAGTTTCAATTTTGTTTCTATATATTAATTTTCCACATGGCAGCATAAATACTGTTCTTTAAAAGGTAATTAGATGTTAAAGTGGAAGTTTTGGTAAAGACATAATATATTAATGGGAGTTACAAAGCAGTAACATAGAAAAAAATAAATACTTTTTAAAGTTAAGTAAAACTGTTTAGATAATGTTAACTTCCTTATTTAACTTCCATAGTGTAATAGGGCTAGGAAAATGTGTAGTTAGAATATTTTTGGAGAAAGCTATTTTCTTAACTATTTTTTAGTTACTGATTCTTGTTTAAAATATAAAAACCAAACACTATTATAACCATCTGCACATCATTTTTATTAAATAATTAAATTAAAGCTTTAAAAAAAGATGTGTTACCCTAACAATATGTCAGTTTCCAAGTAAAATGAGCCTACATATCTTTTACTAATATTTTCAAAGATTACAATCAAAATAAGTCCAAAAAATGAATAGTACTGGATGCCTTAGTTTTATATTCATGAAAGATGATGGAGAATAGAAGTATAAATATCCAGACTGAAATCACTCTGACTCCGTGGCTTTGCTGCAACTTGCCAGGTCTCAGGTGCTCTAACAGTGTAATGTGCAAAGAAAATGAGTGCGCAGAGGAGAACCAGTGAATGTATATGACACTTAGGAATGTTAAAGCACTCTTCCATGCATTACCTTATGTTGTTCACACAAGAACATTGTGAGGAAAGCTTCGTTCTTCTTTTCATACAGATGAACAAATGGATATTAATAAGTTTGGAAGAATTTTCTAAGGGCAGGATTTTAAATTCATACTTTCAGATATCAATTCAAGAGGCATTTTTACATAGTCTGGGTGCTTTTATTTATATGTAAATTTTATTTTTATATTTACTATATAGGAAATATTTGCTTACCATTATTTTAAATGAGATTCAAATAAGCTTAAACATTTTTAAGTAGTCAATTTTTGACAAATAACAATTTCCAAATGCCATAATGAATATTTTCTAACTCTGTTTCTCAACATTATTCCAAACCCCCCACCCCCCAAAAAAGGGGGAGGCAGAAAAAAGAAAGGAGAGAAAAATAATTTTAAAAGAAAGCAGGTAAGAAGGAAGAGAAAAATTTTGAAAAATCAAGGAAACAATTAAAAGTACTTTTTCTATAAATAAAGCAGCATCATTACACCATCCCTCTGCTTCAAATAACTACTTACTTTTTTAGTTCCACAAGAGGGTGTTCATTTATCCACGTCCATTGCTTTCCTGGGGATATAACATATAATCCAATCCAACTAGGACATCCAGGTTTTAAACTCTTCTGTATGAATTCCTAGAGACAAAACAGTATATTCATTCATTCATTTATTCAAAAACATGTGAATGCCTTCTATAGAGTAAGGTAATGTGCCAGAGTAAGGTACTTGATAAAGAAAATATTCATGTATTTCATAAGTAGTAGGGGTTTTTGAAATCATAAACAATAGTAATTACATTAGGGCTAATGGATGTTCAAATCAATGACTATAAACCACCCACACTTTTTAGAATTGCACCTAGAATTTTTCCTTGGGCACTTAGAGCCTGTTTTTGACTCCTCACCAGCTCTTTCAAATTGTGAATCACGGGCAAATGTGCCTGGAGCTTTGAACAATCACGCTGACTCTCATTCCAAGTTTTAGAAAACGTTGAAAACTTGTAACACTTCCCTTCATTCAGCAGCCAGTCATTTGGACATACATAATTATTTCCTGAAGAAAATGTATGAAGAAAAAGTTAAGCCTACAGTTAATAGAGAAAGTATAAATAGTATCTAATGTGATTGACTGGAAAATAGACCTTTACCAATTCACTTTTTTGTGATTAAAAGGTAGCTCTATTAGAAAAATGAAAATGAGATTCACTCATTCATTTGTATATTTCCAGTACTGGGGGCAGGGTTTGGGGTGACAGTTGGAAAGAGCAAAGCTTGTGAATTCTGACCTCTATATTTGAAGAAACAATGTATAATATTTTGATTGTTTATTATTAACTGAAAAAGTAAAAGCCTGTTGTTTAAGTCCATCCATTATTTGATTCTAATTCCTTTCTCTCAAGGTTTTCTTTACAACTGGCACTTCATTTCTCTGAGATTACTTACCATTACCATTACTTACTCCATTGCATTGGATACATACATCCTACTGGGTTTTTTCTGTATACTGTTCCCTTAGCCTTCAGTATTTTTTCCTTGCATAATCTAAATCAGCGGTTCCCAACCTTTTTTTGGCCATGCCCCACCTAAGCATCTCTAAAATCCTGATATCCACCACCCCGCTGTGACATATCATTCTTGTTATTCAAAAGTGAACTCCTAGTCACAGGGAGGAAGCCTAAAAGGCCATTAACTTGGTCTAAACAAGCTTCCAAAGAACATGGCATCCATGAAAGAGAAAAATAAAAGAACAAAAGGACAGCTGAAGTACTGAGGAAGAAATCACTAAGAAATTGTTAAAAATAATAATAATATGAAGTGATATGAAAAAAATAGCAAATAAAGATTCAAAACATACAATAGAGAACTGAAATGCATAAATCTCTCACAATATATATTTATATACTGTATATGAGGTTCCTAGAACCGTAAGAAATGCAAAAATTTCACTGTTCATAACTCATTCTCGAATTGCCCCCCTTAAAAACCAAAATGCCCCCCTGTGGGGCGTGTGCCCCACATTGGGAACCATTGCTCTAAATTAACTTATCTTTTAATGTTCAATTGCACTTCCACTTCAGAAACAAAGCCTTCATATGTGGTGTATATATACAAAGGAATATTATGCAGTAATTAAAGAGAATGAAATCTTGCCATTTGTGAGAACATGAATGCATATAGAGGATAGTATGCTAAGTTAAATAAGTCAGGCAGAGAAAGACCAATATCATATGGTTTCACTTACTGGTATACGTAGACTCTAAAATCAAAACAAAACAAAAATAGACTCATAGAAACAGACCAAAGGGATGGTTACCAGAAGGGAAGGGGTGGAGAGATGGATGAAAAGGGGATAGGGAATTTAATAAAAAATATGGTGATAGGTCTGCAAGGTGACAGATGATTACTAGCATTAGCAGGGTGACCACATTGTAAGGTACAAAAATGTTGAATTAACCAGTCATAATTTCGGCCACCTTTAAGACCTAACATTTAAGTATCATTTAGCAAAGGATGGATAATCTGTTTTACTAAAATCTACTGATTTAAATGCTAGTGCTTCTAAAAAGTACTTTCACAGCAACATCTGGACTAGTGTTAGACCAAATATTGGATATCATGCATGGCCAGGTCAAGTTGACACACAAAATTAACCATCACAGCTGATTTAAACTACACTAAATATTCTATGACATAGTTATCATATCGCCATTTGAAAGTTTAAAAAAACTGATGATATTTAATTTGCCTAAATTTATGTGACCAGTTGGTTGAAATTTCTTGATTCAAACATAGACAAGCACATTACAGAAAAAAACAAGCAAACAAACAACAAACAAACATTACCTGCTAGGCTGCTGATATTTACATTATGTGAGAAATCCATTTTTTTATCTATACTCAGTGCAAAGAAAAAAATATATAATGAGTAACATTTAATAAATAGCAATTTAGGTATATGAGAATAAAAATACTAACATAAGATAAAGACATGCAAATAAAAACTGAAAGTATTTCTCTTATACTAGGCTTCTACTCCTCTCCTTCCCCAGAATTAGCCATTTTTTAATCATATCTCTTTTTATTCCTTTGAGTGCTAATCACAATTCTAAATATTGCATTCATTCCTGTTTTTAAAAAATTGTTGACACTATTCTAGATGTTCCCCTTCCCCTCTCCCCTTTGCCCACCTCCACCCAGGTTTCCTTTTCTCCACATCCTGGCCAGTATTTGTTATTTGTTAATATATTAATGATAGCTATTCTGGCAGGTTTGAGGTTGTATCTCATTGTGGATTTAATTTACATCTTTTGACTGATTGTGACATTGAGCAATTTTTCATGTCTGTTGGCTATCTGTGTGTCCTCTTTGGAGAAGTATCTATTCAGGTCCTTTGCCCATTTTTAATTGGATTATTTGCATATACACTGAGTGGCCAGATTGGAGGCCAGCAGGCAGGCCAGCCAACCACCCATGTTCCCTCCCCCTGGCCAGGCTGGCCAGCCCCCACCCATACATGAATTCATGCACCGGGCCTCTAATATATATATACTGAGTGGCCAGATTATTATGCATTCAGAGATCATAATAATCTGGCCACTCAGTGTATGTTCTTTGGCTAATCTCTTCACCTTCTTTCTTCCAGTTCTCCCCACTCCTCTCCCCTCTGACATCTGTCAGTCTGTTCCATGTATCCATGCCTCTATTTCTATTTTGTCAGTTTATTTTGCTCATTTGATTCCACATATAAGTGAGACAATACGTATTTATATTTCTCTGACTGCCTTATTTTGTTTAGCGTAATAATCTTCAGGTCCAACCGTGTTGTCACAAAAGATAAGAGTTCCTTCTTTTATATGGCCATGTAGTATTCCTTTGCGTAAATGTACCATAGCTTTTTTATCCACTCATCTACTGACGGGCACTTAGACTGTTTCCAGATCTTGGGTATAATAAATAACACTGCTAGGAATACATGGGGTGCATATATTCTTTCTGATTGGTGTTTTGGGGTTCTTAGGATATATTCCTAGAAGTGGAATCACTGGGTTAAAAGGCAGTTCCATTTTTTTATTTTTTTAGGAAACTCCATACTGTTTTCCACAATGGCTGCACCAGTCTGCATTCCCACCAACAGTGCACTAGGGTTTCCTTTTCTCCACATCCTCACCAGCACTTGTTGCTCATTGATTTATTAATGATAGCCATTCTGGTAGGTTTGAGATGATATCTCATTGTGAATTGAATTTACATCTTTCTAATGATTAGTGACATTTAACAATTTTTCATATGTCTATTGGCCATCTGTGTTTCCTCTTTGGAGGAGTGTCTATTCAAGCCCTTTGCCCATTTTTTAATTGGATTGTCTTCCTGGTGTTAAGTTGTATTAATTCTTTGTATATTTTAGAAATTAATCCCTTATCAGATGTATCATTGGCAAATATGTTCTCCCATACAGTGGGTTCCACCTTCATTTTGTTGATGGCTTCTTTTGCTGTGGTGAAGCTTTTTAGTCAAATTTGTTTATTTTTTCCCTTTGTTTCCTTTGCCCTAGGAGATGTATTGGTAACAATATTGCTAAGAGAGATGTCTGAGATTTACTGCCCATGTATTTTCTAGAATTTTTTATGGTTCCACAGCTTACATTTAAGTCTTTTATCCACTTTTAATTTATTATTGTGTGTGGTGTAAGTTGATGGTCTAGTTTCATTTTTTGCATGGATTTACTGCCTATGTATTTTCTAGAATTTTTTATGGTTCCACAGCTTACATTTAAGTCTTTTATCCACTTTTAATTTATTATTGTGTGTGGTGTAAGTTGATGGTCTAGTTTCATTTTTTGCATGGTTCTGTCCAATTTTCCCAACACCATTTATTGAAGAGACTTTCTTGACTCCTATGTATGCTCTTGCCACCTTTGTTAAAAATTAATTGACCATAAGGCATGGGTTTATTTCTGGGCTCTATGTTCTGCTCCATTGATCTATATGCCTGTTCTTATGCTAGTACCAGGCTGTTTTAATTACATTGGCCTTGAGTATAGTTTGATATCTGATATTGTGATACCTCCAACTTGTGTTTTTCCTTCTCGAGATGGATGAGGCTATTAAACATCATACCTACTTTTTGTATATTCTTTTTTGTTATTTCTTCTTATTCCAGAAACTCCCATTTTATTATATCAAGTGTCTTCAGCTTCTTAGTTGCATTATTTAGAAAACTGTAGAAACCATGCATCCATGCATTGGTCTGGTTGTTTTTAAAAAGATTGAACACATAATACACACATTGAATACCATTGAAGAGGGAGGACGGTGCAGAAGTCCACCTAACAGGGTTTTCATACAGGTCCCCCTCCCTTGTTTTAACTAGCACATTAATACACTTAAATCATTGTCTTTCAAAGTAATACGAATAAGCACATAATAAGTCAACTTTTCATTGGAAGTTTTTTTTTTAAAAAAAGATGCAGAGTAAGTGTGTATATTATATTTGAATGTTTCTTAATTTTTCTTAAGTTTAAAATAATTTTGTAACATGACATATGGTTAGAAAGTTTAATTTACCGATTTTGGACTACATGTGGATCAGATCTTGATATTAAGAAAAAATAAAGATCAGTTTATCTTCTAAAATAGCAAAAATAAATAAAAACTCCATACTCACTTGAAAAGTTCAGGCCAATCACTGTCATCAGGTAAATAAGGATCCCGATGCATCCAAATACTAGCAAAATGCCATAATAATGTAGATACAGGGCAAAATCTGAAATGTTGATTTGTTTTTTCATTAATTTTAGAACTCTTGTGATAATTCACTTTAAACACATTTTCCTGTCTTTGTTAATTGGTGATATTTTTTATAATTTAGCATTATTTATTAAATTATATATTGTATAAATATATACAATTTATAACGTATGGTATTATGTGTATTACATATTATTATATAAAATATAACTATAAAATTTGTATTGTATATATAACATAACATTATATATAATATAAATATATCTTTTATATTCTTTATATTACACAGAATACTATGTAGCATATACTATATAAATAATATACACTGAGTGGCCAGATTATTATGATCTCTGAACACATAATAATCTGGCCATTCAGTGTATATCTTATATAATAAAAGGATAATATGCAAATTGTCCCCTCGACCAGGAGTTTGACCAGCAGGCAGGCCGGCCAACCACCCATGTCCCCTCCCACTGGCCAGGCTGGCCGGACCCCATCCATGCACAAATTCATGAACCAGGCCTCTAATATATATATATATTGAGTGGCCAGATTATTACGTGTTCAGAGATCATAATAATCTGGCCACTCAGTGTATATTATATATAGAAAAATGGAAATTATATATAATATGTGATTATATACTGTATGTATATTGCTATTATAAATGGAACTCTTTTTCTTAATTTCATTTTTGGATTGTTCAGTGCCAAGTGTATATATGTTGTGGGTATTATTTATTTTAATAGATCACTGTAGGAAATAAAAGAAGGAAAGGAACATTATTGAAGTCCTATTATGTTCCAGTCACTGTAGTGGGAATATTCACATGTTATCTCACCTTTACATATGATATATTGTATATCTCTGGTTTTAAATTTTCAGACAGGAATCAGTGTCAGCCTAAGCAGTGTAGATCTCCAATCAATGCTGCGTATACAGAATGTTGGCATAGTACTACTTTGGATCGTAGTTGGCAGGAATTGTCTTTAAAGAGGAATAAATGAGGAACCTCCAGAGAATTAGGAATATTATTTAATATAATCATAGGAATATTATTTCAATCTAGAAGCATTCTAGCCAATTTGCCTTGCTAGTCGCCAAAGAGAAAGTCAAGTAATTTGATACTCAGGAAATTATTCCCCAGTTTGTATTGGCTTATAAATAAACATGCACTTAATTTCATCACCATAGTCCTACATTTCACAAATAGTTCTGAGTCAGTGATTTTCAACTGATGTGTTACAAGAATTTTTAAAACATGCAATATCTAAGCATTTACTAGTCAGGGGACTTACCTCTTTTCCCTTAGATTGTCAAATTAAAAAATGACAAAAAACATCTTTCTTGGTATGCCACAGGCTTTTAGTAATTGGTTTATGCATGCTATGAGATGAAAAAGGTTGAGAATCACTGTTCTAGGTTGTAATAAAAGAGTGCTCTTTCTCAAATCTGGATGCTTCATTTCAATTGATTTCTATGGACTTAGTGTATCTCTTTATATCTATAATACATAGTTATAAGATGTGCTGTATGTTGTAAAACTTTTGAAATTTACTACTCAAATGTCTGTATTTCAAAATAAATCCCAAGTAAGTTTCTTTTTCTGGCCTGTGGATATTTCTTCACTCAGGCAAAAGTAGAAAGACCTCTACTTAGCTAAAAACCCTCAAAATATATTTCTGCACATTATGAGGGAATACCTATCCTAGGCATATTTATCCACAGTTAGCTGGTTCCATGCTTACCAGGAAGGGAAATTTTAAACTCATTGCCAAATCAATATGCTGCATATTAAACTTGTCTATAAAACCTGTAACAGATCTGAAAACAAAACAACCTTGACCAGATACAGCAATCTTAAACAGCAAAGATTAATATTGTCATTTATTTTGCCCTCTCTCATTCCCAGTGGATTATTCTGCCAGTCCCATGGCTCTTTTCAGAAGATTAATAAAATACAATATGTATATACAAAAATGTCTTTTTAAGCTGTAAAATGCTATAGGACCACTGTTACTCCCACCCTCAGCACTAGATCTTTACCTCTGGGTATAATAAGCATCTTCATACAGATATCATACCCAAAGATTTGCCTTCAAGAATCTTATGTTTTGTAGGAGGAATAATTTTTATGAAAATGCTAACTTTGACCTTTTACTTGAAAGTTACCTTTGTATTCTTATTATACCACATTGAGAAGATTATACATTATCTATTAGCATTTCGATGACCCCATGGCTACAAAAGTACTGTGGAGGATTTTTATTTATTTTTTTATTGTTGATGCGCAAATGAGTCTAAATAACCTATCTTAGGCAACATATGACCATTTTGTAAAATCCCAGAATATGATTAATTTTAATACTTTAAAATTATTCAAAGATAATTGTCTTTCTACAAGAATAATGCAATTTTAAACTGGAGTCTGAGTGAAAAATAACAATATTCCTACCTTTAGATCTCTGCCTGGATTTAAAACGATCCTTGAATTTCAACCTCATGTAGCCATCTTCAGTCTCCATCTCCTCAAATATTTCCATGTGTTATTACCCAGAAAATAGTAAAAGAAAATAGAGATTAGTTTCAGCATTGGATGAATATTCCTGCTAGCACAATGTACCAAAGACTAAAAGGAAGTCCAAAAATAGTCTGACCACACAGGATGTGTTGGTGAATGAAAATGGACAGACATATTAATTTCTGAGTAAAATTCTGTATGCTGCAAAGTAAAAGTGGGTATTTTGCTTTGTTCTTTTCAACAAATATTTGTTGGACACTTACTATGTACCAGTCATTTGTGTGCAGTGTATTAGGGACATAAAAATGAAGAAGACAAACATACTTTCTATCTTTATATTCTAATGAGAAAAAAAATATATAAATACCAAACAAACAAAACCAATGCTTGGCTAGATAAGAATAAAACTTTTAAAGGTTACTATCTTTACGACACGTCAGTATTGTGCATGCATACACAGAGGAAATTATCACTTTTTAGTGGTGATTGGTAAATCACAAGCCAGTGGTGAGGAGCATAAAATGAGGGCATGAAGAAAGGTAATATCAGACCTACATTCAATCAATTGTAATAACAGTTATTTTAAATAATTGTCCAAAATCCCAGAGAGAGGTATGGCTATGATGGTCTGAGGTGACTCTCCAAGAAATGATCAGTGCAGAGGCGATGGTAAATTGAATACAAGGGAGATGGATCTAACATACTATGAAGTCCTTGTGGTACTACAGTAGATCTGTGGGCAGGAAGTCAAATTCATTATTGGATTAAGAGTATACCTTATTAAAACCCACTGTTGCCCTCTTCAATATGATAGTCACAATGTAATTTTCCACCAAGCTAGCCTGCTATCCCTCTCAGAATTGGTATCTTATCTGGGACACAGATTTGGCCATTGCATTTGACACATTGGGCACTCAGCTCCAGGGCATCCTTGGGTAGTAGATGACAGCTTTGTTGATCCCAGGCATAGGACTCATTTCAGTTGCATGGCCATTCTGTATTAGTACATTGATCAAATATCAGAGTGTCTGGAGAAAGAGGCTTCCTGATGCCCACACCACATACCATTCTGTCTATCTGATTATTGAAAGTCTCTTCCTCAACTCTGGTTATCAAAACTTGTGGGTATTTACATAAGAATTAACTTCTTAACAATCAGTGTTCAATCTGAATAATCCCTATGCATACTTCTCCCCCAAATCTCTTTGTCACTAATGTTCTAATTTTGTCCTTTTTGAGTTCTTCACCAGACAATGAACCCGTTAATCTCTGAATATGAGTCATTTTAGATTTATATCGCTAGATACTCATCTTTCCTGCTAGATAAAGAGCCAGGTATATCACCCAAATTTCTGTTTAACTCAAAGATTTAATTTAACTCTACTTGTCTTTCAAGGGAACCCCTTGAATGGGACTATAATGTGGCATCTATTTTTAGCAGTCATACATTTCATATTCAGTGATAAAACTTTTCTTTTTACTTCTCCCCTATGTGATCATATGGAACCCTTTCCCTCTCCTGCACCAAGTCTATGTACATGGTTTAGGTGAAGAGAGAAAATTAATACAGAAATATACCATGGAAGTTTGAGCCATCTGCTCATGCAGTTTACTGTACCTTTTTGGAATTGCTCAGGCCTAGCCTCCAATAAGCTCCTTTTGAGTTTATGATAGAATGCTGCTTTACATTTCAAATTTTAGTATCTATTAGGTCAAATTGGTTACATGAGGTCATATTCCTGCCAGTGAATGAATATCATACTAAAGTTATAGACTCTTGACTGCTTATTCTTCACCAGGTACAATTAGCCCAACGTCATTAATGTAATGAATCTATTCTTCATAATAGCTATGTCATGTTCTGAGATATGTCAAAATGAGCTAGTTCTCACTAAGATATCTTATGGCAGAAATCAGGAGAACTGACATATACCTGGGCAAAACAGTAAAGAAGTATTCTTAAGAAATTCCATGAAAAGATTCTCTGCAAATGGTGGGAAATATCTGTAATACATGTATCTGACTAAAATGATTGTTTCTATATTATTTATATACTAGAGGCCCGATGCTTGAAAATTTGTGCAAGAGTAGGCCGTCCTTTCCCTGGCTGTCAGCACTGACTTCCATCTGGCACCCGGGACCCTGGCTGCTTCCCTCCTCTGGCTTCCCTCCAGCCCCAGCTTGTCAGGAAGGACGTCCAGAATGATGTCCGGAAGACATCACGTCTAATTAGCATATTACCCTTTTATTATTACAGACTAGTGGCCTGGTGCACAAAGCTATGAGAACAATAGCTAAGGGGTGGAACATTGAAAGGAAATCAGGAACCCACACCCCTGTGCCCCGGGAGTTTCCATGTTCCCTGAACCACCAGGAAGTTGCGTGGGTAGTCTGTCCTCCCCGCAGCTTCCTGAAAAAATATTTCCAAAAGTCCCTTCTGTGGTCAGGGTCGCACCTTACAGGCCAGGAGGTCCCCAGGGAACACCTTGGGCCGTGCTGAATGCTTTCTACTGCTCAAAGCTGGATAAGAGATGCTCAGAGGTGAACAATACAAAGTTGGGGATCTTGGAGGGAGGGAGTGCTCTCTCTCCCATGCCCCCACCCTTCAGATCCATCTCTCCAACTTTCACCCCAATTGCCAGTCACCACCTTATGGCCATTTTTGTATTGCTGCCTTCCTCTGTAGCTCTGGGGCAATCAGTAAGGGATGAGATTTTATCTCTATGCCCGAGGCAGAGTTCCAGGAGCCTGGCAGTGTTATCAGGCTTGTCCTGGTTACTCTGAATGTCCGCACTTCATTCATTCCCTGGAAATTGTACTTGTAGGCTTATGGGGTATGTGCCTTGGGGCAAGTTCTGGCTGAGCTGTGGGCATCCTGGGGCCAGGTATCAGCACCGCTGGAGGGAGGTATCCATCCACAGGAGCTGCAATCCATGGGCCTGCCCTCAGGAGCCACTGGGGATCTGTGAGGAATGTGGGAGCCCAGAGGGAGCCTGGACGTAGGCTAGGCCCAGGAAGGGTGCGATGGACTCTGCTACAGACACCCATGGGAGACCTGCTCATCAGATTGGGATTTTCTCTCTCTGGAGGTGGGGACCAGTCCAGTTTGGAAGTGGCAGTTGAGGGTGGCAGGAAGGAAGGAGGGAGAGGTGGATCGCAGTCCAGGGTAAGGCGCGTTCTTAAAATTTCAGTTCCACATCCAAAGGAACATGGCAATAGCCAAGGGGTAGAACATGGCCCTGGTGCCTGAGGGGGAGATTCAGGGGGCCAGCGTCAGTATCAAGGTTGTCCTAGTCATGCACAAATGTTTTCTGCTGCATTTGTTCACAGTAGATTGTACCAGCAGAGTATAGGGGGTGATTTTTCCATGCAACTCCTAGCCTAAGTGTGGGGCTGCCTGAACCAAACAGGGATCCAGGAGCAAATATTTGGTGCCAGGTTGCGGACCTTGCCAGGAGATGGGGCCGGGGCTAGGTGGTAGGTGGAAGTTGCAAAGGGCTCGCCTGCAGACACATGTGGATGTTGGTCATTGGGCTGGACTTCACCAGCACTTGCTCTTGAGATGGGGGCCGGCCCAGGCAGCACATTTGTGAAGTGCCTCTATGGGTTTTCCCCGAGCCTGCATCCAGAGACCCAAAGGGCAATAGGTAAGGGGTGCAGTGCAGCCACAGGGTCTGGAGGGAGAGTTTCAGGGGCCAGTGATGGCTGATCCATGGTCATTTTGGCTACACCCCCACCACCCAGGCATTGGGACTGCGGTCTGTTTGCTGGAGATTGCGCCTGCCAGAGGCGAGAGAGGCTCATGCAGCCGGCTAATGCCTGAGTGGCTCTCCCACAGTGGGAGCACACTGACCACCAGTGGGCAGCTCCTTCATTGAGCATCTACCCCCTGGTGGTCAATGCGCCACCAGTAGTTCAGTCATTACAGCATTATGGCCACTTGCTTTATATATATATATAGATTACAACTAATTATATACATATCTATCATGTATATGTATTAATTGGCATAAGCCCATGAGAATGCTCAACAGATCATTAAAAATGTGCAAATTAGCCAAAACCGGTTTGGCTCAGTGGATAGAGCGTCAGCCTGCAGACTGAAAGGTCCCAGGTTTGATTCCGGTCAAGGGCATGTACCTTGGTTGCGGGCATGTCCCCAGTCGGGGGGTGCAGGAGGCAGCTGATCGATGTTTCTCTCTCATCAATGTTTCTGGCTCTCTATCCCTCTCCCTTCCTCTTTGTGAAAAATCAATAAAATATTTTTTTAAAATGTGCAAATTAAACTACATTTAGATATCATCATATAAGTACTTGAATAGTTAAAATGTAAGACCATATCAAATACTGCTTTGATGTGGAGCAACTGGGACTATTCTACATTAATGATGGGAATGGTACAACCTCTTTGGAAAATGTTATCCTATATAATAAAGTGGTAATAAGCAAATTGACCCTCAAGCCCTCACATCACAAGATGGGTGCCCCCACGTCGTCACAAGATGGCCGCCCCCACATTGTCACAAGATGGCTGGCAGGGGTGGGCAGTTGGGGGTTACCAGGCCTGCAGGGGAGGGCAGTTGGGGGTGATTGGGCCAGCAGGGCAGGGTAGTTGGGGGCAATCAGGGAGGCAGGGGAGTAGTTAGGTATCAATCAGGCTGGCAGGGGAGTGGTTAGGGGGTGATCAGGCTGGCATAGAGAAGTGGTTAGGAGCAATCAGGCAGGCAAGCAAGCAAGTTGTTAGGAGCCAGCAGTCCTGGATTGTGAGAGGAATGTCCAACTGCCGGTTTAGGCCCGATCCCTGTCAGTCAAACATCACCCAAGGGGTCCCAGATTGGAGAGGGTGCAGGCTGGGCTGAGGGACACCCCTCCAGTGCACAAATTTCATGCACCAGGCCTCTAGTATGTTTATAAAATTAGACATATATTTCCTTTTTAAACACAGCTTTATTTGAATATAATTTATATACAGAAAACTGCACATATTTAATTTTTGCAATTTGATGAGTTTGGACATATGCAAACACCCAGGATACTAGCACACAGTCAAGGTAATAGACATATCCACCACCTCACAGATTGCATGTTAATCACAAAAATAGAGGGGGAGAAAAAAACACATTCTTCTATATAACCTAACAATTCTACTCCAAGGTATTTCCTCAAAAGATTTGAAAATAAATGTCTACAGAAAGACTTTAACAGAAATACTTATGCTGGTTTTATTAATGATAGCCAAAAATTGGAAACAACCCAATGGGGTAATGGATAAACAAATTATTATGTATCCACATAATGAAATATTACACAGCAATACAAGGAATGAACTGTTGGTCTATGCAACAAGGTGGATGAAATTCAAAGGCATTATACTGAGCAAAAGACAGCAGGCTTTCAAGAATGCATACTATGTGGTTCCATTTATATAAAATTCTAAAGGCAGCAAAATTCATCTCCATTGATAGTAGATTAATGGCTGGCTGATTACAAAGATAGGGGAGAAACTGCAAAGACACATCAGGGGATATATTCTGGTGATGCAAATGTTTTATATTTCCACTCAAATTTTGGTTTGACTGTTTTTCCTTTAGCAACAAAACTAAATTTCACTCAACCATGATAGTGCAATCTCTCTATATTCTCATAATTATGCACTCTTAGTTTTATGACTAGAATATTTTGGTGATGACATAGGTAGAATATATTTTCCTAATAAACTTTTAATCTTCTGTCCCTAGATGGAAGCAACAATTCTGTAATTTGTTCTTTTCTTCTGTATTTTACCTTGCATAATATTGTTTTGGGTGATGACAGAATTGACCAGAGCTATTTATTTGGAGCCACCCAAAAGAGTTTAATGCTACATTTCTTATTCTCATCACATTTTCTTCCTTTTTATTCTTTTGTACTCTTTCCTCTGTTCTCATTTTATTTTCCCCTCAGGGTGTCCCAGTCAGAACAAACGCTGTGCTACTCTTATGGGACATCAGCTATTTCCCTTTAGTTTTCTCCCTTTTGTGTATAATACATGTATCTATACTGTTGAGGAGGGATCCTATATAATAAAGAGGTAATATGCAAATTGACTGTCACACCCTCGCAAGATGGCTGCCTATGACCAGGCTGGCAGGGGGGTTAGTGAGGGATGACCAAACGACTGAACAGCAGGCTGCATGGAGAGACCAGGGCAACAGGGAGGGCTTAGTTGGGGGCAACCTGGCCATCAGTGGGGGGCAGTTTAGGGGTGATCAGGCAGGCCGGCAGGTTAGTGATTAGGAGCCAGTGGTCCAGGATTGTGAGAGGAATGTCCGACTGCCGGTTTAGGCCCGATCCCTTGGATCGGGCCTAAACCGGCAGTCGGACATCCCCCAAGGGGTCCCGGATTGGACAGGGTGCAGGCTGGGCTGAGGGGACCCCTCCTCCCCAGTGCATGAATTTCATGCACTAGGCCTCTAGTATAAAATAATTTGATAACTCTGATGAGGACAGATTTGAAAATAAAATTGTGTCTTAATAACCTAGCATCACACTATCATCTTGAATATTCATGACTCCATTCTGAGGACTTTTTAACTACCTTTTTCTTTTTCTCCCTTTGTTTTTTCCTCTGTGTATGTTTGTGCATGCAGATATCCACATGATATTTGAGTTCAAAAGAGAAAGTGATTTTTGTTCTTATTTCAGTAGCCAGTTGAAACCATAGCTTTCTGTTTCTTTTGATTTCAACACTTTTAAGATGGACTTTCTTAACATGTGATAATTAAGTGGTAATGTCCTAAAGCATGCCTCAGTATTTTTATCTCCCGTGGTTCTGGAAGGACACTAGTTACTTACCACTCTTGGGAGAATTGAAAAACTTTACAATATAATTCAGATGTAGATTCTGTATGGAACAGTAAGAATATGTGAGTTCCTACAGCCGCCTGGGAAAGGAGGGCCTCCCCAGCAAGTTCCAGGAGCCCCCAGCAGGTGGAAGGCTTTAGTAACATCTGTGGTCAGGCCCTTTGCCAAGTTTGGGAGGCACCTGCCCAGAAATATGGTACCGCGGGTCACTATGCCACTGCTCTTTGTTCTGCTGCATCCAAACAGAATAAACTGGAACAGGTAGGAAAGGAATCGTTGAGAGTAGCACAAAGAAACACAAAATGGCTACTTCAATTATGACTCCCTAACGTTAAGTGTTCTATTAAAGTGAAAAACCTAAATGACATGACCTCCAAAGAGAGCTTTTTCTCCCCTCACATCCAAGCTGGGTCAATTTGCCTGCTGAAAATGGTTTCTAGGACAGTACCCCAGGAATCATTTCTGCCATTTCTACCATGATGAGTGTCTACCACGGAGCAGTGCCTTGTACAGTGACCTCTGGGTCTCCTTTAGATGAAGCCACTCGTTCTGAATAAAAAAAAAATGGTCCTGAAGAGCTTCCTAAGTAAAAGCCAAATATTGAAATTGGAAGTTAAGATTGATCAGTCAATTGTGGGTGGAACTGTTGCTGAAGGAAATAGGATTCTTCCATGGTATGTGAGGGTAAGCATTTTAGGGATACACACATAGGAAGATTTGAGGTATAGTGGCAAGATTTATTGGAATGAAAACAAAGGACTCCATGCTCAATGTCCTATCTAAGACCAGGTGGCTTCATTCCATCTCACAGCAGAAGAAGTCCAGCCTGTGGGGCCACAGGCCCAAAGCTGCCCCACCAAGCCCAGGAGGAGGGCCTGGAACCAGAGCAGCTATGCCCTTAGCCCAGCATCCGAGGTGTCCAGAGTCCAGCACTGTCTCTGTTCCCATCCTGCCCATGTGGCTGCTAAAGAGAGAGAGAGAGAGACCCTGAACCTCGGGCCGTTGTTAAGCTTTGATTATATTTCCTTGGGTTTGGGAGAGAGCAGGCTTTCTTTCAAACTATCCAACCCCTTTCCTGGATCTTCTGGGGTTTGGTGCCCTTATTATATCTGCTCCCCCCGACCCCCATATTCCCAGGCTAAACTCTTCCCCTTTATAGTTGCTATTTTGGCTCATAATGTTACAGAAAACCGAAGAAGAACAAAGCAATACTTAGAGAGATGGAGTTACATTTATTACGCGCGGGTCCAGAGGAGAATGTCTCTCAAATTCTGGGCCCCAACATGCAGGAATTTTGCCTATTTATATGTTTTTACCTTCTTTGTCTCCCAAATATGGGGTGTTTCCGGCCCCTTTTGCAAGTTCTTAAAGAACCCGTATGTGCTGGGGCCTTGAGACCTCAACCAGAGGCCTGGCCTGGCGCCAGCACTGATAACCTTGTCTGGGGAAGGTTTAATGGCCTCTCTGAAGTGGGAGTAGTCTTAGCAAGCAAGAATTTACAGAAGCCAAAGAGCAGGGCTAAAATTTCAAACAGCGGTATTTATATAAGATGGATGCTTCACCACTGCATGGGCCTCAACAGAGGAATTCCCCCCTCAGTGTTTACCCCTCTCCCCCATGAACCTGGGGCACTGGCCAGCTGCTCCCTGGGGGGATTGGAAAGCCAGTCTTTCCTGCCTGCTGGCCTGGGGCAGAGGATGCAGCTGCTCCCTAGGGTGTCGGTGAAGCTGCCCCTTCCCAGTTCATCAGGCTTAATGTCTCATGCCATGTGCCCTCTTCCTTTGTTAATAAACCTAACTAACTACTGTCACAGCGTGGGTGTCCACATCCCAGAGAAATATGGTGATACCTTTGCCAAAAACAAGATTCAAAAGCTGAAGAGGTTTTATGAAAGTGTTGATTTTCTGTCAGTGAAAATTCTTAAACTTGGAGAAAAATGAAATGCTTTCTCACCAGAACACACACACACACACACACACACACACACACACACACACACACGAATATATGACTTCCTTTTCTTTTCTTTTTAAATCTTTATTGTTGAGATGTCCCTTTATTTCTTCCCATTGCCCGCCTCCAGCTGGTTTCTGGCCAGTCCCAGGCCTTCACCTTTTTTTCTTGTTGTTTGTTTTACTGAATTTCCTTTCACAACGAGAGAAGTACGCATGACTAAGGATCTTCGTCATATGATTACTTTCATTTTGAGAAATATTCTTTAAAAGTCTATTTTCCTTTATAAAAGTAGTAAGACCATAGCTTGAAACTGTGTTGTAAAAACGTCAACATTTTTGCTTTAAAGTGAAAACTTTGAAGAGAAGTTATGGAAGATACAGTGAAAAATATCGCCTCATCTGCCATTCAGGAAGGGGTGCCAGAAACTGATTCAAAAAAGCAAGGTAAGTCCACTTTCAATTGTGCAGAATCAAGGTGATTTAGTGAAATTATGAAACTTAATGTTAAAAATTTAGAAAACATGAAATGAGTTTTGTAGTTTCTCCCATCACAGCGGGGAAAAAAAAAATCCTATTGAAAAATAGAACAACAAAATTCAGATTTGTAACTATTTTGTTCTTTTAATTCAGATTCACTTTATCTTAATTAACAATGGAAAGGGATTAACAGTAGCTTAAAACTGTTCAAGACTTAGATTCACTTTAACTTAGTATTTAATAATGACATAACTGGAGAAGATGCTAAATATATTCTATGGACTCATTCAAAGACTAGAATACACAGAAGATATTAAAAATGGCCAATATTTATGATATTCTAAAAGATTGTTTATAGGCTTTGAGGAACTCAAGATAAACTACACTTTAATTTTTAATAGCAGAAAGATTATCTGCCTGTCTTACTCTTACCTAAGTAATTGCTGGTATCCTGATATTTTTGAGGATGTCTCTGGCAACCTTAAGAAGGATGAGGGAAGAAAATGTACTAAAAAATACCCTTAGACAACAACTAGGTATTACTTGGGTGTATTCAATAACAAACTCAGATCCCAATTCTAAATCTGACAGGAAAATCCAAGTTATTCAACAGAGCTCTTTATAGTCATACTATGGTGAAGAAGAGAGGGAATGAAACTGCAACGCATGATATGTAGCAATCCATGATTTGGGGACTGTTGTGGATTTTAAACACTTCCACTTAGTTTTATTTCAACCTACCAGTACATGCAAGTCAAATATTGTTGTTGCAGTTTGTATCAGAACGCATACTAGAATCCTCTCTTTTTGTTTTTGACAATTTAATAATTCTTTCTAAGGTTAAATCAAAGAGGGTTGGGAAAAAATGGAGTCAAATATTATATGGTAACATGAAAATATCTGAACAAAAAGTTTTAAGAATACTTTCTAGCCATGCATAAAATCAGTGTTAAGTTCAACTTTACATATCAATCAACAGTTTGGATTTGTATGTTGTATGTATAAGTAAGTTCTATATATCACACAAATATATTCTGTAAGTTACTTAATATTGTATTGCTTTGTTTTGGGGGAAACAGCAAAAGTTATGCTTCAGAAACTGATTTTGTCTTTGTCAGGAATTTACATAATACAGATTCCCTGTGATAATTATAATAATTTCACAAGCCAATAACATACAGGATAATATCTCTTAATAAGCGAATAAAGAAATAACATACACCAAACCAACTATAGATTATGAATCTATTCCAGGCAAGGGGGATAAAAGAATAAAGTCTAAATTTAATGTGAGGTGTAGCTTTTTACACTTAGAGTTACTTAGGAAGGACAGCTATCAAAGGAGAGCTGATTTCCATCTGCCACACCAAAGTTAAAGTACCCTTTGCTAGGAAACAAAAAAGCAGGTGTTGGCTGCCTCATTTTCTTTTCTTTTTTAATATATTTTTATTGATTTCAGAGAAGAAGCGGGAGGGAGAGAAAGACTGAAACATCAGTGATGAGAGAGAATCATTGATGGGCTGCCTCCTGCACACCCCACACCGAGGATTAAGTTCACAACCTGGGCATATGCCCTGGAATCGAACCATGACCTCCTGGTTCATAGATCGACACTCAACCACTCGACACTCAACCACTGAGCCACACGGGTCAGGCGGCTGCCTCACTTTTTGTGCTACCAAAGAGATGGTAACCCTTATCAGTAGGAGCTAATGCCCCAAGGGTCTTGGGAGAGTTTTGGTGAAAGGGAGTATAGTCAATAATATTGTGATAAATTTGCATGATGACTGATTACTAGTGTTAGAGAGGTGATCACATTGTAAGGTGTATAAGTATTGCGTCACTATATTGCACACCTGAAACTAATAAAATATTGGTTACTAACTATACTTAAATAAAAATAATAAAAATTAAAAATATATAAATTAAAAGTTTAGGAAAGAGTGGGCTCACCCAAACCAAAACTCTCAAACAGATCTCACAAACTCTCAGTATTTATAGTCTCAATGTCTCAGTGGCAGCTGAGTTACTTATCATGACAATAGACGAGATAACATGCTGAAACAACTTACTTCATTCTCATATCAACTTTGCTTCTAAAAAGTACTTTTTTTTGTCTTTGTCATAAACAAATGTATTAAGGCAACTTCACTTAAATCATAAAGTGAATTTGAAATTACATTAAGTCATATATTATGTATAATACTAGAGGCCTGGTGCATGAAATTCATGCACAGGGGGGACGGGGGATGTGTCCCTCAGCCCAGCCTGCACCCTCTCCAATCTGGGACCCCTCAAGGGATGTCCAACTGCCTGTTTAGGGATCGGGCCTAAACGGGCAGACGGACATCCCTCTCACAATCCAGGACTGCTGGCTCCAAACTGCTTGCCTGCCTGCCTTCCTGATTGCCCGTAACCGCTTCTGCCTGCCAGTCTGATCACCCCCTAACCACTCCCCTGCCAGCCTGATTGATGCCTAACTGCTCCCCTGCCAGCCTGTTTGCCCCTAACTGCCCTCCCCTGCAGGCCTGGTCACCCCTAACTGCCCTCCCCTGCAAGCTTGATTGCCCCCAACTGCCCTTCCTTGCAGGCCTGGTCCCTCCCAACTGCCCTCCCCTGCTGGCCATCTTGTGGTGGCCATCTTGTGTCCATATGGGGGCAGGATCTTGTGTGTTGGAGTGATGGTCAATCTGCATATTACTCTTTTATTATATAGGATAGAGGCCTGGTGCACGGGTGGAGGCAGCTGGTTTGCCCTGAAGGGTGTCCCGGATCAGGGTTGGGGTTCCTTTGGGGCATGGGGCTGCCTGGGTGAGGGGCCTGTGGTGGTTTGCAGGCCGGCCATGCCCCCCAGTGGCCCAAGCAGAGGCTCTGGTATCTGGTATTTATTTATCTTCTATAATTGAAACTTTGTAGCCTGGAGCAGAGCCACGTCTTCTGCTCCCTCGGTGGCAGTAGCCATTTCTTTTGGGATTTATTTATCTTCTATAATTGAAACTTTATAGCCTTAAGCAGAGGTCAGGGCCAGCTAGGGTGTGCGGAAAGCTTGGCTTCCTCCATCACCCGGGAAACCCAAGCCTCCCTCCTGCTCTCTCCGTGGCTGCAGCCATCTTGGTTGGAGTTAATTTGCATACTCGCTCCTGATTGGCTAGTGGGCGTGGCTAGTGGGCATGTTTTGTGAGTGTAGCGAAGTGATGGTTAATTTGCATATTACTCTTTTATTAGATAGGCTTATATATGAAATATATAGATATATCATTTGAAATTATAAACACCCTTGTAAAAGTAATAACTGTGTGATATAACTTAGTCATATATTTATTTTGGATTTTATTTTTTAATATTTTCTTACTAGAGGCCCAGTGCACAACATTTGTGCACTGGGGCGGGGGAGGTCCCTCAGCCTGGCCTGCACCCTCTCTCAGTCCAGGACCCCTCAGGAGATGTCCGTCTTCCAGCTTAGGCCCCGCTCATAGCGACCAGTCGTTCTGTCATTTGGTTGATTTGCATATTAGGGTTTTATTATATAGGATACCTCTATCTGTCTATCTACCTATCTATCCATCTGTCTCCCTGCCCTCAAAGAACTTGCCTTCAGTTTAATATTTCATTTTTCCTCCCATTAGGAATGACTATTTCTGTGTGAGCTATAATAAAGCTATGCACAGAGCAGATTGAATATCAAAGGTTGTGCCAAATGGGAAGGCTTCACAATGCAGCTGCCAATTCTTTGAAGACTTGAAAGCAGGGTAGGATTTGAAAAGGGACAGACATTTTTTGAAAAGCCAAGTGCATGCATTTTTGAAGATAGCCCTCCATTGCTACACAGAGGACCCTGGCACAGTGATTCTCAACTTTGCCTGCCCAACTGAAACCACCCAGGGAGCTTTCAAGGCAGACATGCCAGGCCCCTGCCCCTGAGATGAGAGTTTGTTTGATCTCAGAAGAGGCCTGGTCACGGAGACTTTAAAAGCTCTCAGGGTGATCCTCATAAGTAGCCAAAGTTGAGCGCCCTTGCCTCAGGTGATAGGCAAGAGGTTGTGGGTAGGGAAAAACTGGCTGTGTTACCAGGCTGTTGTAAAAACCTCCTATGTATAGGGTGGGGCAAAAGTAGATTTACCGTTGTGAATATGCAAAACAGAGTTAATAAAGCTATTGTAATAATCATAAGCTGCATGTCTTTTTCCATATGAACCACTGTATGCCTATTTTTGCCCCACTGTGTATAATAATTTACACCAATTGTGGAAGTCATCTAAATTACTGGCATACATTTGTTCATAGCATTCCTATAGAAAGTTATAAAATCTTCTTGCTGTGTATTTCATTTTAGCTTACATTTCCAGGGTATTTTAGACACTTCCCTGTATAGTATAAAATAATGTTACTTGTGAGACTTGAAAATAATTTTATATTCCCTATTCTTATGTGGATGAAGGCAAAATAAAATAAATTTACTGTCTTATGTAAGATACAAATAAAGTGTCTAATCCAGTGCCTGACATGTAAAAGATGAAGGAAATAAACTAATATTTACTAAATGTAAGTCCAGGACTGGGCTAGGTAATGACATATGTAATCTTAACTTATCTTCCATCAACTCATTTATGCCCACATAACAATTTTATGTATGTATGTGTGTGTATACATAGACAACAAAGTATAGGATTATTAAATGCACAACTCACATTAATAAACATTATTTTTCTGAAAAAAATATTATGAAAACACTTTCTTTTTAAGTGCAAAGTACACTGTTTAGCCCTAGTACAATGTTCTGACATACCTTAGGGAACATCAAGGATCATGTAGATTACTACGACCTATTGCAACTACATTCTTATCACCAAATTACAGTGTTCACCTGGGTGGAATGCTGGTTAAACCCATTCATAGGCACTGCTTAATCCTGGAGTGATAGTGGTTAACATAACTAAACATGACTTAGGGAAAACTCAGGCTGCGAGGTAATTTTTTAAAAATATTTTTTATTGATTTCAGAGAGGAAGGGAGAGGGAGAGAGAGCTGGAGACATCAATGATGAGAGAGAATCATTGATCGGCTGCCTCCTGCACATGCCTCCTACCGGGGATCAAGCCCACAACCAGTGCATGTGCCCTGACAGGGAATTGAACCTCGATCTCCTTGTATATAGGTCCATGCTCAATCACTGAGCCATGCAGGCTGGGCATGCCGAGGTAATTATTTTAAGATTTATCTGAATAAACCATGGTGGACATCTGGCCTCTGTTCCCTCTTTCACCTAATTTCCCGCCCATGTCCCACTCCCTGCCTGCTCTCACTCACTGGACTCCTCACACCTTTGGAGGCCACATGCTACTTCTGACTCCAGGCAGTTTCACACTCTGTTCTATCTCACATGTTACCATCACCATCAACATTACCGAGAAGGTGCACCTGATTACTTTAATCTAAACAGGTCACACCTATTTCTTTTCCATGATCTTTTTTTTCTTCAGTGAATTAATTCCAAGCCGCCAGCTCTCTCACTCTGCTCTCCTTCTGGTGGCCTCCCACTCTGCAAAGTTCTCCCAGCTGCCCACTCTGCTCTCACCCTGCAGCAATGGTCCCGGGACCCTGCGGGTGGGGCCTGGTGCTGCCCGGCCCGCCTTGCTGGGATGCCGATGGTCCTGGGACCCTGGGGGCCAGGTCTGGTGCCTGTCTGGGACCCAGGCTGCTTGGTGCCTGCATATGCAAATTAACCCACCATATTTATTGGGTTAATTTGCATACTCACTCCTGATTGGCTGGTGGGTGTTGTGGAGGTCAATTTGCATCTTTCTCTTTTATTAGTGTAGATTTCTACTTATTGGTAGTTTATGATTTTTTTTCTATAGATATAAACTAGAAAGTAGGGTATTTTGTTTGACTTAAAATTCATTGACTCTTTCCTTTCAACCCTCTTCGGTGAAGATTAGATTCAGAAATTGAGAAAAATTAGTTAAATCAATGGAGCTTATCTTTGAGGAAAATAATTGGAATCCTTCACAATTTAGATTATCATAGAGCAGGGGTCCTCAAACTATGGCCCGCAGGCCACATGCAGCCTGCCTAGGACATTTATCCGGCCTGCCAGGTGTTTTTGCCGCCACTGCCTGTCCTGCTTAGCAGCCGACTCGCCCAGGCCCGCAGTGCGCATGTGTGGAATGTGCACCGCACTCTGCACTCCACTCCTTCTCTCTGTCTCTCGACTCCTCTCAGTCTCGGGTATGATAGGAGGAGTCACGAGCTTGCCTGTGCAGAGCCTGCTGCTGCCTGAGGACCGAGGTAAGAACAAGTTAGGATTTATTTTTTATTTTTTGAAGTTAGGAGGTCTATTTTTTTTTTTATTTTGCAGTTAGTTGGGCCTTTTTTTTGCGGTAAAGGGGGCCCATTTTTTTCTGAATTTAGGAGCTCTTTTTTTTTGCAGATAGGGGGCACCTTTTTTTTTGAAGTTAGGAGAGCCTTTTTTTTAAAGTTAGGAGAGCCTTTTTTTTTTAAAGTTGGTTAGTTGGTTGGGGGTGGTTTCTAGGGGGGTTGCATCACAGTGATAACGCAAATAGCGCTCAGTGCTAATGCAAATTGTCAGTGCTCAGAGGTAATGCAAATGGTCAGCGCTCAGAGGTAATGCAAATAGTCAGTGCTCAGTGGTAATGATAATTGTAAGTGCTCAGTGTTAATGCAAATGGTCAGCGCTCAGTATTAATGCAAATTGTCAGTGGTCAGTGTTATCGCAAATGGTCAGCGGTCAGTGTCAATGCAAATGGTCAGTGCTCAGTGTTATCGCATGGGGCCCCAAACTGGTAATCTGCCTAGGGCCCCATGGGAACTTAATCCGGCTCTGCAGACAGCCGAGGAGTAGGAAACCCAATTTAATTGACAGTAAGTGCATTTATATTTTGATTGCTGTTCAGTTGTGTGTGATGTTGTACGTTGTGTGCTGTGTAAGCCCCGGTTCACACTGTTGCGATCTCTGAGCAGTGCGAGTTCAGCCATATGCTTGTATGGCTAGACTCGCATTAGATTCGGAAGAAAAAAGGCATACGTGCCTTCTTTTTTCCTGCAGTGGAATCTGATTGTATGGGTCTTCTCACCCATGCGATCAGATTCCTGTGCGAGTTCACAGATAGCAGTACAGTTCACACAGGGTAGTGTGAACTGGAAAGGTGGTGGAGGAACCGGCTCTGTAATCGTGCCGGTTCCCACACTGCACCAGTGTGAGCCTGAGGTAAAAGCGGAGTTCCACCAATATGGGCACTGGTGAGGCTGAAATGGTGTGGACTGGCAAGGCTGCATTGATGGACACTGATCAGACTGCATTGATGGGCACTGATCAGACTGCATTGATGGGCAGTGCAGTCTATATGTCTCTGTGTGGGCAAAGTTATTGCTGGTATATTGTTTTTGTAGTGCTGTATATATATATTGGTATTTTACTAATAGCAATTTGGAATCCCTAGGAAACAATGATATCAAGAAAGAGAAAAATTGACTCGGCGTGTAGGATATTCAATGAACCGTGGACTTATGATTACTTTTTCATGCAGTACAAGGGAAGAGCTGTGTGTTTGATATGCCAGAATATAGTGTCTGTGTTCAAAGAATACAATTTGCGTCAACACTACCAAACTCAACATAAAGATAAATATGATTGTTTGGTCGGAGAAGTGAGAAAAGATAAAATATTAAAACTGAAAAATACATTGACAACTCAGCAAAATACGTTTGTGAAGCAGAAGCAGCTAAATAGTTCATCACTGCGAGCAAGTTTTCAAGTTGCCAAGCTAATAGCGTGCACTGGCAGACCATTCGTGGAGGGAGAATTTGTTAAAGAATGCCTTCTTTCTGTTGCCAAAGAGATGTGTCCAGAGAAGGCCGATTTATTTAGTACAGTGAGTCTTTCAGGACCTACAATTACATGAAGGATTGAAGAAATGGGAGACAATTTGCATCAGCATTTGCAAAACTCCGCAAAAAAACTTTCCTATTTTTCCTTGGCACTCGATGAAAGTAATGATGTTCGTGATTCTGCACAACTTCTAATTTTTATTCGTGGGACGAATGACTATTTTGAAGTCACAGAAGAGCTTGCTGCACTGCAAAGCATCAAAGGAAAAACTACAGGAGAGGATATCTATGAAAAGGTTTGCCAAACTGTGAATGGTTTGGAGCTGGACTGGGCTAAACTAGCCAGTGTGACAACTGATGGTGCTCCTAGCATGGTGGGGTCTAAGAAAGGAGTAATTGCTCACATTAACCAAGAGATGGACAAACATAACCATTCTCATCCAATAGCCATACACTGCCTCATCCACCAACAAGCGCTGTGTAGTAAATCACTGAAGTGGTACTCTGTTATGAAAATTGTGGTATCTTGTGTTAACTTCATTAGAGCTAATGCACTAAACCACAGACAATATCAGGAATTTCTGTCTGAGCTAAATGTTGCCTATGAAGATGTTCTGTACAACACAGAAGTCCATTGGCTGAGTTGAGGGAGAGTTTTGAAACATTTCTATGACTTACTTCCACAGATCACAGCTCTTCTGCTTTCAAAAAACAAAGAAGTACCAGAGCTCAATGATGCAGAATGGAAATGGCAGATGTAACAGAGCTACTCAACAGTTTCAATGTGCAACTTCAAGGAAAGGGGAAGCTCATCTGTGATATGCAATCACATGTGAAAGCATTTGAAGTAAAATTAGGCCTCCTCATCAAACAAGTGAAGGAGGAAAATTTCTGCCATCTCCCCACAACTCAAAATCTGTTAGCGGAAAAACCATTGGTTGCATTCCCAAACAAAACATGTGTGGATTCACTGGAAAAGTTGCAAAAGGAGTTCCAATTTAGATTTAAAGAGCTTCATCTCCATGAACAGGACATACAGCTTTTCCGTAACCCATTTTCTATTGACATTGAAAATGTGGATACAATTTACCAAATGGAACTGGCTGAACTGCAGAATTGTGACTCTCTGAAAGACGCATTCAAGTCAAGCAGCCTTCCTAATTTCTATGCATCTCTCCCCTCTAAGACATATCCTAATCTCAGGAACCATGCACTCAAAATGGCAACCATCTTTGGCAGCACTTAAGTCTGTGAACAGACTTCTTCCAGAACGAAACATCTGAAATCTCCAACCAGATCTAGACTAACTGATGCACACTTGCATCACTTGTTACGACTAGCAGTGACAAATATGGAACCGGACATTGACCATCTCATTAGCCAAAAGCAGGCCCATAGTTCCCATTGAAATACTGGTAACTTTGTTTATTTAACTTTACTTGTTCTTCATTTTAAATATTGTATTTGTTCCCATTTTGTTTTTTTACTTCAAAATAAGATATGTGCAGTGTGCATAGGAATTTGTTCATACTTTTTTTTTTTTAAACTATAGTCCTGCCCTCCAACGGTCTGAGGGTCAGTGAACTGGTCCCCTGTTTAAAAAGTTTGAGGACCCCTGTCATAGAGGTTAATTAGAACTATTCTAGTTATATTGTGTTAACCAAAGAGGTTAGGCTGTAATTAACAACAAAAAAAAATATTTATCTGAACAAAAGGAGTACAATCCTGGAGACACAGATGCAGGTGGCAATTTAAATTGTGTCCCAGAGAGAACAAAAAAAGCACAGGATTAAAAAACAAACAAGCACAAAATGTACTTGTTCCATGCAAATAAATGATTGCTGGCTAGGTTACTAGGGATTGTTTATGCAATATGCCAACAAGGGAGGCAAAGACTAGAAGGAGGAGGTTAAGCCAATATGTGTTCATGCAGCAATTGGTGTTCCAGGATGTTTATGAGTCAGCCTGGAGCTGAGTTTAGCAACAGGTTAAGCAACTTAGTAGCATCTTTGAGAACTTAGGCATAAAATATGCATAGCCCCCCACCCATTCCTTAATGGCCTCCAGACTCTAGTTTCAGTAACTCTCTTAGCAATGCTTATTCCATTTTATTTTCTCCACTAGAGGTCCAGTGCATGAAAATTCATGCACTGGAGGGGGGTCCCTCAGCCAGGTCTGCCCCCTCTCACAGTCCAGGAGCCCTCAGGGGCGGGAGGCAACCTGGCGATCAGGGGAAGGCGACGTCCCATCACACCTCTGCTGCTGCCACTGCCGGCAGCACAAGCCTTGGCCAGCCCTGGTTACCTGAGCTTTGGGCAGCCCTGAGTGGCTGGGGGGCTGAGGGGAATGAGGGACTCCAGAGGCAGGTGCGCAGCAAGGCCAGGCCGGCAGGGCTGAGGGGACTGGGCGCCGCCATCTTGTGGCTGTGGGCACCACCATCTTTGAGGGCGAGCCAGCCAATTAGCATATTCCCTCTTTATTAGATAGGATTATAATTGTTACTTAAATAGGTATTCTTATTGAGCTGTCGTAGGATGTTATGTTTTTTACATTCCTTTGTTGAACACATAAGGGCTGAGCAACTTTGAAATTCATCTATTTTTAAGTTAAAATTTAGTTGACATACAGTATTACATTAGTTTCAAGCATACAACATAGTGATTTGACATTTACATATCTTACCCATGTGCTCATCACACTAAGTCTAGTAACCATCTGTCAATATGAAATTTATAGTGGGAGACCAATATTTTCTGTTGTTTTGTTTTTTGGATAAGAATAGAAAGGAGGGTCTTGTACAATGAAAGCTATTTATAGTGAATGTAGAAAACTAGATTTTAGGGCTCAGAGGGAAAGAATTCCAAAAGAGCCTAACTACCTACTTAAAATAATGAATAGGAAATGTACTTAAAATTTCCACTCAATATGGCAATAAATAATTTTTACCTCCTCCCATACATAATTAATATATGGAATGATCGGACAGCTAACACAAGTAAAAGTAATAAGAAAAAATTATTGTACTTAATTCCTGTTAAAAGGCTGACCTTCTGAAAATAACATATTTATATTATTTAATTTTTAAAAATAGATAGTGTTATTTAATGGTTGAAGAGAGATATGCTAAAATGGGGTAAGAAAATAAAGTTATGTATTGTAACTATATGATCAAGATTTTGAACCTGTGATATTGAAAATATCCTTTTGTTCACCATACCAGTTCATGGACAGATAAACAGACTGCCATAATAACAAATCGACTTGACTGATGGCATAGAAAAGGGAAAACAAGCATTTGTTTCCAGGATACCTAATATTTGAAGAAAACTAATAAGGAATTAAATAAATTAATGAGGTGATATTTGAAAGGTGATTAAAAGCCTGGACTCAGGTTCTGAACTGAGCCATATACAGCACCAAAAAGGCTGAAAAGACAGATGTATGTTCTGTTTCTCCTCTTTTTGACCTTTGCTACGTTGGAGACAGGGTCTTACTAGGAACAATCCCTTCATTTGTACTTTAGACCACAACCCTTCTAGCCTATGCAAGCATTCTTTTTAATTTAATGATTTCATCCCCCTCCTGCAGGCATCTGCAATTTATCCCTTTACACTAAGTCATCAGCAAATGCATAGCAATATTATTTGCTATATCTTTTTACAAAATCCTAACATAGCCATTCATCTCATTCCCTAACTCTGCTTACACTCCATTCACATAGCGAAAGGTCTGGGGATTTCACTCTTCCAACAATTTAACTTCCTTCTGCATTACCACATAAAACCATTCTAGCAAAACACCAATGACCTCCATGTGCTCCATATGATTTTGTAAGTCTCCACTGCTAATATCCTTGTTTAAGACATCACCATGTTTTGACTGAAGTTATAGCCTCCTAAATAGACTCTCCACCCAATAGTAATAGAAAACTTTTAAAAACATGAATCTGGTAATGCCAAACACATATTAAAAAATTCAGTGGCTTCCCATTATACTTACAAGAAAATCAAGTTATTTTCCAGCTCCTTCAAAGCTTAACATCATTTATCTTCTTTACTCTAACCTAGTCACATTTGTTATATTGTTCTTTGCTACATACTTTTAATCTTTTTCCTGATTCAAGCCAACTGCACTTGCTGTTCTTGTTGCTTGAAATATTTTTTTCTTGTTTATTTCATTTGATTAATGTCCAAAATGTCCATGGAAAACATGTGGTCCATAGTTAACATAAATCCTGCTCATCTGAAAGATTTGAACCCGGACCCATCTATCTAAAGCTACCAGGACAGGGAGGCTTATTATCCACAGCGCAGCTACAACACAATTGTTGGACCAACAAAACATGATCATATTTTTAAGTATTAATTCTGTAAACCCAAAGTAGAAATAAATATTATGGGCTATTTGAACCCAGCGATGTTTTCTTAAGCATGGGCATTTTGAACAAGTATCAAGGACCATTTGTGGATTTGGTGAAGGCCAAATATGCTCTGAACATTTTGGACAGGGCCAACTATCAAGGACATTTTGGCATAGACTAAAATGTCTTTCTGGATGTTTTATTTTTATGTATTGATGTATGCATGGATAGATGTATGTATGTATGTATGTATGTATGTATGTATGTATGTACTTATTTATGTTAATCCTCACAGGATGATATTTTTCCCATTGATTTTTAGAGAAGCGGGGGGGGGGGGGGGGGGGGAGGGGAAGAGAGAGAGAGAGATATATCAATGTGAGAGAACATTGGTTGGTTGCCTCACCCAGGACCCGGCTGGGGCTGAGGATAGAACCTGAAAACCAGGTATGGTATGTGTCCTTGATTGACCAGGAATCAAACCTGCCACCCTTCGGTGCATGGGCCCATGCTCTAACCACTGAGGCACACTGGCCAGGGCATTGTGGATGTTTTAGACAGGGCCAAATGCCTTGCAAGATTTGGTGTACCACAACCCTTCTAGCTACTGCTCATATTTTAGGTCTTGGTTTTTAACATCATTTCCCCAGAGTGACCCTCCTACCTATCCTTTTTAGGCTCTCCCCCGTTTATTGCCTTTCTTACTCTTGTTGCAATTTGTAATTTTTTAATTTGTTTTTATCAGTTTGTCAGTCTTTTCCAAATGTATGTTCCAAGAGAGCATGCATTAGGTCTATCTGGCTTACTATTGCACTAATGGAAACCAGCACATAGTAGGTGACTTAACATTTGTTAAAGGATGAAAGAATAAATAAACAGTGCTGGTTCAAAGGTGAAGCATTGCAGATACAATAGTTCATGCTTATTGTGTAACTTTGAAATTCTGGATAGGAAGAAGAAATGCACAGCTAATGATAGGCATTTCAGAAATTTGGAAGAAATCTATAAGATTAGACCCTACTCCATAATTATATTTCTCAAATAGTTAAATAACAGTTGGGTGGCTCAAAAACAATGCTGATATTCTTTTGCTGCATTTCTTTTCCCTCTTTATAGTACTCTTTAAAAATTATTTTATTTTGAATTTTTATCGGTACTAGTATTTTCATGTATTGCTCATGATAATTTAGATTAGTACCATGCTTTTGGAAGAACATTTAACCAATATATATCAACTTATTTATTTTTAAAATTTTATCTTAAAAAGATAATTAGATAAGTATGCAAAAGTACATTTAACCTATACTTATTTAATTCTGGTTGAAAAAAAAAGGAATGAACCAACTTAAAGACCCATCAGAAGAGGATTAATGTTTATTCTAATGGCATCCTATATAATAAATGCCTAATATGCAAATTGTCCTCTCTCACTATGATGTACACTGACCACCAGGGGGCGGCACAGAAAATGGCGGACTTGGGCAATGCAGCGCTGGCAGCTGGCAGCAATGGAGGCGTTGCTGGCCACCAGGACTGTGGCGGGATGGTGGAGCAGGTGAGCAGGCAGTGCCAGCCCAAGGCGGGTGCACACAGGGGCCCCATCACCTCACAGACAGCGACCAGAGGTGGCGGGGGGTGGGGTGAGCGGGTGGCAACAGGCCAAGGTGGGGTGTCAGGCAGGGCTACGGGGATGCGAGGCTGCGGGGCTGCGAGGCTGGGGGCACAAACTAGGATCTGATCTCTGCAGGCCACCCCGAGGGACCCCACCTGTGCACGAATTTTGTGCACTGGGCCTCTAGTAGCCATATAAAAGAGTTTTATCAGACATTAAAATTGTGATGTAAAATTACACTTTTGCATGGCAGATAAATTTATCTGTTGCTCTGAATGAACAACGACCCTAAAATGTTAGTGGCTTAAAACAACAATCATGATAGTGTTGTAGAAGACCAGAGAAAAACCAGGCAACACTTAGAGAAATGGAGTTACACAGCTTTATTATGCCGGCTGACTCAGAGGAGGTTGCCTCTCAAATTCTGAGCCAACCAATATGGTGGAAGCCCCTCTTTTATCTCCTTTTGGTGTCTTTCCCCCCCAAATATGGATTATACTTCCAGACCTTTCACGGGCTTTGCAAAAAGCCCCAGGTGTTGGGGGTCTTGAGACCATACCTAAGGGCCTGGTCTGGCGCCAGCGCTGATAATCCCCCTCCAGGGGCTGTGTGCTGTTCATGGTTTATGGCCTCTGTAAAATGTGAGTATTTAGGTAACAGGTCTTGTAAGACCAGTTCGTGGAGAAAGGGGCAATGACTTAATTATAGGTTATCAAGAACGTGCATTAGATTGCTGGCACAGATTCAGATTGTTAGTCCCCCAAATATCAGGGTTACATTGGAATTAGCCTTTTAGCTTTCTCATTGGTGCTGGTGGTTCTATGGGTTAGGAAGGTGGACAAGGTTTTGTGAAATGGCTCATCTCCATGTTATACCAACTGCTATATTTGGGCAGGGACTGAGGATGCAAATGTCATCATTCAGATTTAAGTCGTCACTCACAGATTTAAGCCTTAGTGATTGGATTCAGCTGTTTATCCGCTATATTCTTCCTCTCTCTCTCTCTCTCTCTCTCTCTCTCTCTCTCCCTCCCCCCCCCCCCCCCCCCCCCGCCTCTCTCTCTCACATTCTCCTGTCTCCTTTTTTAAGACAATGACGGGGCTCCAGACTAATGAAAATAGAAATTGCAGTATCTTTCCAGGCCTGGGCTCTAATGTGCTACCAGGGTGGGCAAACTTTTTGACTCGAGGGCCACAATGGGTTCTTAAACTGGACCGGAGGGCCCGAACAAAAGCATGGATGGAGTGTTTGTGTGAACTAATATAAATTCAAAGTAAAGGAGCGGAGGGGAGAGCAAGAGAACCCTCCGCTCTTTCGGCTCCGTGGGCCGGATAGAACAGCCGAACGGGCCGAATCCGGCCCGCGGGCCATAGTTTGCCCACGGCTGTGCTAGACTGTCATATCTACCATATCTGATTGGGCAAAGCAAGGCACAAAGCTAATTCATACTCAAGTTTCAGGAAATACAGTGTACCTCTTGATGGGAGAAGTAGCAAGATCATGTGTGCAAGGGATGGTAGACACAGGAGGCATGATTCATTGGGGGCCGTTTTAAACAGTGTGCACAGTAGTAAGAACAAATTGTTAACTGAAAATATTAAATTACATGACAATGGGTACATGATAATTGTACTTATTTAAGATTATATGTATTTTGGAGAGAGGTTCTATGTGTGAAAATAGAACTAGAGAGATACATAGATGGAAGGATGTTAATTCAAATGAGAATGCTGATTTTGTCTAAGTAGTGTAAATTTGGATGCATTTTACTAGTAAATATTATTTTTAATACATATACTATGGAAAAAGTATTCAACAAAAGAATAGTTTTTTACTAGGTGACAAAGAGGAATGATAAACACTCTCAATGTTTATAGTCTATCTAAAGGTAACTTTTATAAATTTTTAAAATTTACAATAAGGATAAATAGTTTATAATCATGTAAAATAAAAATATTTCATTTTTTAAAAGTTATATACCATTTTTCTCCCAAAATGGGCACTAATAAAAGAAAAAAAATTTCTGGCCAGATATGAGTTGTGTTCTACTGATTTTGCCAATGAGGAAATATACAGCCAGAAAAAAATAATGACTTAACCAAGTTCCCATTGCTTGCTTGTGCTAAAAATTATAATCCCAAATCTTTTGATTTATTATTCTATGACCTTTCAAATATGCTATGCAGTCTGTAATTTAAAGTAAACTTTTCATTAGTTGGAAAGTCTATTTTCTTAGAAACATTAAAAGAATGTTAGGATGTCCTAATATTTTACCATAAAGCAGTGGTTTTCAAATAATGTGCCATGGCACACTGGTGTGCTACAAGTATCTTTAAAACATGCAACACCTGACTATTTAGCCAGGGTCACTGACCTCTTTTTCCTTACATTGTCAAATTTAAAAAAATGACAACGATCAACACAACAATATCCATCTGCTGTAAATGAATCAAAATTATACCTATTTTTGTCAGATCAGCAAAAAATGTATTTTCTAGTGGGCCGCAGAATTTTGGTAGTTCGTTTATATGTGCCATGAGGTGAAAAAGGTTGAAAATCACTGCCATAGAGGAAGGGGAGTGAAGGTCTGGGAGTGGCTCCAGGCCTGAGGAAAGTCTAGCCTAAAGACACGTACGTCTTTGATTCCTTGGGCTATGACAGCAAAATCCACGGTAACACTTGAAGTGGATATAAGGATATTCTGAGAAATTTCAAGCAAAAAAATAAAAATCAGAATTATTTTCTCATATGACAAACAGGAAAAAATTGTTTTGTGTCATTCCTTGTGAAGTAGCAGAATAAGATTGCCTAAAGAGGTTTTTAGAAAGTGATGAATGCAAACTTTAGTTTTTCTTTTAGCTGTTTCTTAATCTAAACATATATATATATATATATTTTTTTTTTTTGCTGTTTTTCAGGTGTTGACAAGAATAAGGTGTCAACTATTGTATTAGTTGTAATTATTGTCTTAATTATATGTGGTGAGTAAATTACATTCTTTATTTCTTCATCTTTTTCTTTTTTTCCCCTGTTCAGGACTTCCTATTGAAACAGGAATTTTAGGGGAATATAGGGAGGTTTAGAGAATTTTTAGGATTGGGGTCCATGGGAAAACACAGGGCTACAGCTTGGGAGAAGGTACATCTCCATAACACAAGGAAGCCAGGTGCAGTCACATTTCCATAAGACAAGGAAGCAGCAATAGGTACATCCCCATAACACCAGGAAGCCAGGTGCAGGGAGCAGCAACAGTTGCATTTACATAAGACAAGGGAGCTGGAAGTAGCCAAAAGGTCTATATTTACAAAATAAAGAGGAAGGAAGAAAACCCAGGAAGAAAAGAACAATGAGGGAGGAGGGCATCACATGTCCCACTTGAGGTTCCACCTTTGTGCCTAGGAGTTACTATAGTAACCAGTCTAAGGGAATAGTGACCAATCAGAGGGGATATCAAGGCACCAGGATCTGCAGCCTTTATAAGCCATGGGGAAAAAGAACTCAGTGGGACCCTTTCCCCCTCCCCACGTGGGAGTCCATTCTGTGGGATTCTTTCCTTCTCCCCATGTGGTAGTCCGTACTTGCTCTTCAATAAATTTCCACCTTTGCTATACCATCTTCTGTCCATGGATTCATTCTTTGATTCCGGCCAACAAAGAATCCAGGTTCCATGCCCTGACCCATTTGGCTTAGTTAGAGCGTCGGCCTGCAGACTGAATGGTCCCAGGTGAAGTCCCAGGTTCGATTCCAGTCAAGGGCATGTTCTTTGGTTGCCAGCACATCCCCAGTAGGGGGCGTGCAGGAGGCAGCTGATCGATGTTTCTAACTCTATCCCTCTCCCTTTCTGTAAAAAAAATCAATAAAATATATATTTTAAAAGAATACGGGTTCCAGTCCAAAAATTCCGTTTCACTATTAAATGATTCTTTTTCTTTTTGTTTCATCATGATCTTTTCTTATTATTCTCACTCCCTTTCCATTAGTCACGATATATTTAATGGTGTCAGTGAATGAGTTATTATGAAATATGTGGCCCATGTAAGGCATTGGGAGATGCAAAGATTAAGACAAAATTATTCACCCTGATAATGATAATCACTATTTTGATTTCTGTTGCATAGGTTAGTGTTGCCCATTTAAAACATTTCTACATAAATAAAATCATGCACTTTGCATGTAGCCTTTGCATCTCATTTCTTTTGTTCCACATTATGCTGTGTTATTCTTCCATGTCATAACATGAAGCAAAATTTCATTGACTCATTGTGGAAATGAGTGCAGATAATAATTCAACCAGTTGTTTTCTCTCTGTACACCCTTAATCACCAGCATCCCATTTACAACTGGTGATTAGATTAATGCCTTTAAAGCAAATGACATTGAAAAACCAATATGAACCTTAAGGTTCTATTTCTTTAGAACTATTTTGGAACCAAAAATTGACTCAAGTCTCCCTGTGTTCAGAAAAGCAGACACTACAAATGTTTCAAGACTAGGACTTTAAAGGAGCTATGGAGTTATGGTCGGGAAAGCTGCATTGCTGGAGGAGAAATAGTCACTAATAACTTTGGCTTAAACCACTAATAATGTTTTAGAAGAATCCAGAGATTAGAAGAAAGTCTAAGAAGTTAACACATCTAGCTGCCAAGGCTACTCATGAAGAGACCTATGAATTGCCAATGCCCAAGTCTTTAAGAATCATGACTTCTGCTTCACTTCCCCCTTCTAAATCTCATGTGGGTTCTTTTCATTGGTTAACCCAGAACTAGACAGTGATGGCGGTACCTTCTTGACAATAGGCAATCTAATTCTGTTTTATTCTTTCCATTACTTCCTTAGCATTTAACATGCTTCCTGCATTTTTACAGTCTAGTATAGTTAGTATTTTTTATTACTTGCAGATAATGCTAGGATTTTATTATATTTCATTTACCCTTAAATGACAAAGGTGGTTTAACACAAGTGAAATTGACACAAATAACAATGGTTACTCTGAAATGCCTATGTATCATTGAGGTTAGAGTTAAAAGTGTCGTATTGGAAATCAGCAATCTAGACAAGATGCCTTAATGAGCCAATTAGTTAGAAGTCATCTTTATTGTGCGCAAGTTCAGAGCAGAATACCTCTGTCAAATTCTAAACAAACACAGGAAGGAGTATTCCCTTTTTATATCCTTCTAGGTCTTTGTGTAAGTTATTTTTGCAAACAGCTTGTAACCTTGAGTATATATCATATCTAGCAAACAACTCTCATATCTATACAGACAACTTGTAACCTTGAGTACATATCTATACAGACATCTGGCATCAGTATCAACATATCAGTCCCTTATGTTAGATGGCTAGCTTGCAAGGTCAGACAATTAAGTTTATCTTTTCTATTATTCAAACTAAAAAAAAAAACGAAGTTATTTTACAGTCTAAAAATAACAGAGGGACTAGCAAAAAAATAGCAGAGAATTTCAAAACAACAGAGAATTCTAAAACAGCAGTTTCAAACAGCAGTTTTTCCAAAGGAGGGATTATTATTATGCTTCAAAAGGAATATGAGTGTCCTGTCAAATCCTAAGCTGCTGTCACTTAATGTAACAGAAATTTTTTAAAAACGTATTATGTGGTAGATATGCAATTCTAATCATGATCATAATCTTTTACATCACAATCCTGTCTTTCCCCAATAATCTCAAATACAGAGGTATATTATTTCATCTGGTTCTTAAACTATGTATTTGTCTCATTTCTAGTTATATCAAGTCAATGGCCATCTACTCAGTATTTTTGCCCAGATGGTTGGATTGGTTTTCAAAAGAATTGCTATTATTTCTCTGAACAAGAAGGGGATTGGAATTCAAGTAGATACCAGTGTTCTACTCAACATGCTGACCTAACTGTGATTGATACTACAGAAGAAATGGTAAGTAATCTAATACATATTCCTTATGGATTTTTTTTTGTGTGTGTAAGGGCATTGGAAATATTCAAATTCCATTATGATTTTTAAAACCTTTTACCCAGGCCTGTCTTTGTATATGGAATATTAAAGATGTTCATAGCAGGCCTGATGATATTTTGTTTGAATAGTCATAGTGTAACACATCAAGTTAGTAGACTTGATAGTTAACTTTATATTTTAAGGGGTATAAATAGAAGAGCTTGATAATATTTGGAAACCCTTTTAAAAGCCAATAGTCCACAAACAGAGAACTGCTTCGGGGTGGATGGAATTCTTCACTCCACATTCCTCTAACTACTCACTATTGCTTTGCTCTCTGCCTCTGCGGTCCCATGGCAGCCTCCATCACAGCCCTCACTACTGGTAATGCAATAGGTGTGTAATTGAAAGTTTCCCCCTAGACCAGAGTATGAGCTTCCAGTAAATAAATATTATGCTTTATTTGAAATTGTATCTTTTGCTGTAGCATGAAGACAGATACAAATAAAAGTTTAATGAATATTTGTTGAATAAATATTATTTTCCATGACAAATTTTTTAAAAATTTATCTTTATTGCCAAAACCGGTTTGGCTCAGTGGATAGAGCGTCGGCCTGCGGACTGAAGGGTCCCGGGTTCGATTCCGGTCAAGGGCATGTACCTTGGTTGCGGGCACATCCCCAGTGGGAGGTGTGCAGGAGGCAGCTGATCAATGTTTCTCTCTCATCGATGTTTCTAGCTCTCTATCCCTCTCCCTTCCTCTCTGTAAAATATCAATAAAATATATTTTAAAAAAATTATCTTTATTGTTGGAAGTATTACAAATATCCTCTTTGTTTGTGTTTCCCCTCCCCATTGACCCCCTCCACCATGAACTTGTCCCTCCCAGGCCTTCACCACTCTATTGTCTGTGTCCATAAGTTATGCATTTATGCATATAAATTCCCCAGTTAATCAGTCCCCTCCCATCCCCCACCCTGCCTTCCTTCTGACAATTTTTTTCTTTTAGTAAAGAGAATCTCCAAGAATAAGAGATTGTGAAACTCTGTAACGCTGCACTTGTGAAATCTGTTATTTCCCTAAATCACTTTTACAGTAAACATATGGTTTTGCTTTTGTTTAATCTCTTTAAAAGGATCAATATAAGAGATAATGTAATTTGATTTAAATATCTTTGTGAATAATGTACAATTAAGAAGCATTTAAAATGTAAAGAATACAGCACAGCAGTCAACATTGTTAGAATTGTATGTTATTTCTGTGGTGAACAGTCTATTTATATAATCTGCTTGATGATTGGTACAAATTTAAATGAATGTAAACCAGACTGGAACAATTTACAGATCAGTGCAAAGAAACTAAACTATTTTGGAAGCAAGAAAAGGTATGGAAATCTGAATAAAATGTGAAAAACAAGTTATGTTAAGAGCAGACACAGAAAATAAAATATGCTTAAATGGAAGAGCTTCTATAAATAATCTCACTCATGAATTTTGCAAGACTTTTATAATGAACATTCTGGGAAATATTTATACTGCCTTTTACAGTTCCTCTTAAGGAAAAAGAGGCTAAATTACCGGCAAAATGGAAAAATAATGAATGTTAATAAAATTCTTGAGGGATAAAGAAAGAACAAGGCATACTGTTTAAACTCTTCACTTACAAGAATCATGTTGGCAAAGACTGAAAAATAGTGAATATTATAGAACACCAAGAACAGAAGTACACAACAATAGTTTTAAGCTTAAGGGAAATCATTAAACATAGCAAATAAGAATGATGGTACTATTTGGATTAAAAAAAATTCATCATAAAATATCTTGATGTATTTTGAAGATTGTTAATGCCTGTTATCCTATCTAATAAAAGAGTAATATGCAAATTAACCACCACTCTGCTACACCAACAAGCCACGCCCACCAGCCATGCCCACCAGCCAATCAGGAGTGAATATGCAAATAAACCCAACCAAGATGGCTATGGCCACAGAGAGCAGGAGGGAGGCTTGGGTTTCGTTGGCAATGGAGGAAGCGAAGCTTTCCGCCTGCCCTTGCCAGCCTAGGCCTCCACTCAAGGCTACAAAGTTTCAATGATAGAAGATAAATATAGCCCAACAGAAATGGCAGCAGCCATGGAGCTGGAAAGAGCAGGAGGCTAGGGTTGCCCCCGGCGATGGAGGAAGCCAAGCTTTCTGCACACCCTGGCTGGCCCAGGCCTCGCTTAAGGCTACAAAGTTTCAATTATAGAAGATACATAAATCCCAACAGAAATGGCTGTCGCCACGGAGCAAGCAGAAGCCTTGGCTCCGCTCCAGGCTACAAAGTTTCAATTTTAGAAGATAAATAAACCCCAGATACCAGGGCCTCCACTTTGGTCACTGGGGGGTGTGGCCAGCCTGCAAACCACCACAGGCCCCTAGCCCAGGCCGCCCCATGCCCCAAGGGAACCCCCACCCTGATCCAGGACACCCTTCAGGGCAAACCAGCTGGCCCCCACCCATGCACCAGGCCTCTATCCTATCTAATAAAAGAGTAATATGCAGATTGACCATCACTCCAACACACAAGATGGCTGCCCCCATGTGGTCAAAGATCCTGCCCCCATGTGGACACAAGATGGCCACCACAATATGGCCAGCAGGGGAGGGTAGTTGGGAGAAACCAGGCCTGCAAGGGAGGGCAGTTGGGGGCGATCAAGCCTGCAGGGAAAGGCAGTTGGGAGCGACCAGGCCTGCAGGGAAAGGCAGTTGGGGGGGACCAGGCCTGCAGGGAAGGGCAGTTAGGGGAAAACAGGCTGGCAGGGCAGCAGTTAGGCATCAATCAGGCTGGCAGGGGAGTGGTTAGGGGGTGATCAGGCTGGCAGGCAGAAGCGGTTAGGGGCAATCAGGAAGGCAGGCAGGCGAGCAGAGCAGTTGGGAACCAGCAGTCCTGGATTGTGAGAGGGATTCCAGATTGGAGAGGGTGCAGACTGGGCTGAGGGACACCCCCCTCCCCTGTGAACAAATTTCGTGCACCAGGCCTCTAGTTTACTATATAATCTGGGCAAAATATAAGTGACCAACAGAATGAGGTAAACCTGTCTGTAAAGGAGTGATAAAAGTAATATATACAATAATTTTAATATTTTTTATTGATTTTAGAGAGAGAGGAAGGGAGAGGGAGAGAGAGAAACATCGATAAATGTTGCAGTCTTTTCACAGCAAGGGTTCAGGAATCTGGAGAAAGGGCTGCATATAAATGGATAAACTAGACAAGAAATATAAATTTGGAAGGCATTTTGGGGGAGCCAGTGGAGTCTTAGCTCTAGTGACTAAGCTCTCTGAATCTCCGGACCCATGGCTTTTTATTAAGACACTAGTGGCCCAGTGCACGAAATTTGTGCACAGGGGTGGGGGGTGTCCCTCAACCTGGCCTGCACCCTCTCCAATCTGGGACCCCTTGGGGGATGTCCGACTGCCAGCAGTCGGACATCCTTCTAGCAATCAGGGCTGCTGGCTCCTAAACTGCTCACCTGCCTGCCTCTCTGATTGCCCTAACCACTCTGCCTGCTGGCCTGCACCCCCCAACTACCCCTCCTGCTGGCCTGCTTGCCCCAACTTCTCCCCCCACCAGCCTGCTCACCCCCACTGTCCCCCCTGCTGGCCTGCTTGCCCCAACTTCTCCCCCCACCAGCCTGCTCACCCCCACTGTCCCCCCTGCTGGCCTGATCGCCCCCAACTGCCCCCCACTGCTGGCCTGCTCACCCCTGACTGCCCCCCCTATCGGCCTGACCACCCCCAACTGCCCCCTCTGCCAGCCTGCTCACTCCCAACTGTCCCCCCTGCCGGCCTGATCACCCCCAACTGCCCTCCCCTCCTGGCCTGATTGCCCCTAACCGCCTCTGCCTTGGCCCCACCACTATGGCTTTGTCCTGAAGGACATCCGGAAGGTCTCCCAGTCTAATTAGCATATTACCCTTTTATTAGTATAGATCTTTCCCTTTAGCAAAGCAGATATACATATCAAAGGTAAGGTACAATAAGGAATAATGGATTATCAGGTTAGGGGAAATTCCTTCAGCCATTCCTCCAGCAGCAGGTAAACAGGAAAAGATTATCAGTTTAGGGAAAATGCCTACAGCTGTTCAGCAGCAGGTAATAATATATGCAGATTTTCAGTCCCACTGAAGCCCCAAGATCCATCAGCCTTCTGATGAACTTCTTGCATAATTATGACCTGCTGGACTTTGTTTCCAGCAGATAAAACATTACATTGATCAGCTGTCTCCTGCACGGCCCCTGCTGGGGATAGAGCCTGCAACCCCAGCATGCACCCTGACTAAAAATCTAGCCTGTGTCCTTGGGTGCATGGTCTGACCCTCAACCAACTGAGCCACATCAGCCAGGGCAGTAATGTATACAAGAATTTTAAGACTTTTTTTAAAAATTTAAATATTATATATATATATATATATTTACATTACAAAATATGTCCTAAGTTAAAATGAGATAAAACTTGTTTCATGAAACTTTTTTTGTTTATTTCCATCTACTTAAAATTATCTTGCATTTTTAACAATAAGCTATATGGGTACCCCTGTGTTGAACAAATAACGATTAATATTTTTTCATTGGACAGGTTCTAGAAAATGCACCTCCCAGTTGCCTGTCACCAAGACCACAGCTACTGAACATCATCCAATTTTCCCATTATTCAATAATTTATATATACACATATAGGCTGGGCAAAAATAGATTTACAGTTGCAAGTACACAAAACAATTTATTTTTGTATTACTATTCATTAATTATTGTATTATTTTTCTTATGAATATATAGGCATAGGCATAGGCATAGATCTCCCCTGCTGGTTTCCAATATGTTTATCCTAATATATTTTTTTCTGCCTTCAGACAAGCTCTTTGCTAAATCTAGACTATGAATGTCTTTTTCTCCCTCACCCTCTATATGTATCATGAAATCTTCTCTTCCAGATTTACCTCTTAGGGCACATTCTATGTGAAAGTCTCCCATAAAAACCAGATACGTCTTTTTTGTAAACTCAAATTTAATTTTTGTTTATTATACTCATTATCTTCCCCTTAACTGGTAGGATATTTTCTAACTCTATATTTACATAATTTTTCTCACTAAATTTAGCCCTTTCAATCCAGGGAGAATATTTTATTAATATATTTCTTTGTAATCCCAAAGCTTAGCTCAATGAAATGAACTTTTTAAAAATAAATTTATAAAATGCTGCAGAGGATGGCATATTAAAATGACAAAGACTACTTTGTCACTGTTACTAGTATTAGATCGAAATGGACCATGAGTATTGTGATTTGTCATGATTCCTTTATATTTATCATTAACTTGAAACATGGAGTTATATAATGTAAAGCTGAAGGTTTCCCTGGTATGTAGTCAGTAGCAGAGAAGACTCCATGACTTGAAAATGAGCTCAGTTGTAACATTGAATGAATAAGAAGGAGAAAAGAAGAAATATCAGGAAAAATTATAATTTCCCTGAATAATACCTTTAAACATTAAAATATCTGCAAAAAATACAATCTGATAACTAGATTATAAAATAACTAGTTATCTGAGGGGCATGTGTGTGTGTGTGTGTGTGTGTGTGTGTGTGTGTGTGTGTGTGATAATAATTTTGGGAGAGAAGTTGAAGTAAAATACAACACGGAACTCAATATACTAGTAATTGCTAGGAACAGGAAAACCATTATAGTAAATATGTGATGATTAAAATGAGCTTCATAACAAACTGGATTTCCATAATTTTTTTGTTTAAAAATATTGGAGGAATAGATTTTCATATGAAAAATTATTCATTTGGAATCAGAAAGTATCTGAAAGAAAATGTATCTCACATCTTTGTTTCATAAATAAGAAAACAGAGGGTCAGAGAGTAAAATATTTTTTATTTTCTGGGATAGCTTGGAGTTGAACACTTGTCACCTTGTTCCTCACAATAGGCTGTAGTAAAAACTGAGAAGTAAAATTATGAAATTTATTTTGTCTCTAAAGGATTTTCTAAGACAACACAAATGTATTTATGATCTCTGGATTGGGTTGGAGATGACAGAAAATGAAACAGGAAAATGGGTAAATGGAGGAATATTTAACAAATGGTGAGTTTCTTTCTTTCTGAGATTATTTAAATTCAGATAGTGCAACCAAAAGAAACCATGGGTTAGCTACATTTCTCTAGAGCTCAAGATTTGAGCACATGTTAAAAAGATGAAATGGGAAGATTGTACCATGTATTGAGTTTAACTCCAGGAGTCAACCAGAGAGGCTGGGAATCAAGATATAAGAGGAATCCTCAGCCAGTTGCATGGGGAGGACATGGGAGTGGGGAGGAGGGGGCAAGGGAGGAAAGGGACATTTGTAATACTTTAAACAATAAAGATAAATTTAAAAAAGAAAACCTGGATCACAGCAATTAATAAATATTCACTGTTGTTAATTTGCTTTAAAATATATGTATATATATAGAAGGGGAAGATCTTGTACTTGGTTATTTTGAAAATAAAGACCTAAAAGTCACAAATACAGTCCAAAAGAATTTAAACTTTTGCCTGATTCTAAATTATCTTTTCCAATTCTACATCTATTTTTCAAGCTTTGTGCTACCTGTTTGCTGACATATTTTGATCATAGTTCATGATCAATTTGTTGTTTATTTTAACCTGATTTTATTTGCATTGATAACATAATTTATCCTGAGCTTTGTATCTTTCATTTTACAATAAGAAAAATTGGATCAAAAGACCTGAACTCACTGCACACATGATCTCAGTGTAACCAACCCAAATGATGACTGCCAGCCACTTCACCACTTTAGTTTTTATTCAAGTTTCTCAATAGCAACACAACTGACACATTGGACTAAATAATTCTTTGTTGAAGGTGGAGGCGGGGGGCACTTTCTTGTGCATTGTAGGATGTTAGCAGCATCTCTGATTTTTACCCACTCCATTGGTGACAACCAAAAATGTCTCCCATTATTGCCAGTGTCCCTTGTGGAGGGTCGGGGGAAGGCAAAATTGCCCCATGTTAGAACCATTGATTTATATGAACTGGGAGTTCCACTCATTACGTATAACTCACTTAATGTAACTTAATAAATATAAATGCTTGATAAATATAAATGCTTGGAAGACAGACTCTTATGGTCCAGTTTAGTGCAGATATCTTAACCCTAGCAAGAGAGTACTACTGGTATATCACAGTACACATTTTTACGATTCGGGGAGAGATTTTTTAAAGGTGTTATTGGACAAGGGAGAAATTATAGGACTCCCTAGTATAAAGTGTTTAACGTACTCTCTCTATTATAGGTTTGATGTGAGAGGAAATGAAAAATGTGCTTACCTCAGTGATGATGGTGTAGCAACAGCTAGATGCTACACAGAAAGAAAATGGATTTGCAGGGGAAAAAAATAGTACTACATAAACATTTCTGATTATGGCTTATAACCATAGGTAATAAAGTTTTAATATCTATAACCTTTTTTTCTTTCCCTCTGTATAACTTCACTTTTGTTAAATTCCTTCAACTTACTTTTTACTTTTCATATGTCCTGGATCTTTACTTTTCTATATCAATTTTAGAAGAATCTTATAATTTCGCAGGATCTATAGGTCAGTGTTGGCAGTATTATATTTATAACATTATGTTCTTATCAATTTACTAGAGGCCCAGTGCATGAATTCTTGCACGGGTGGGGTCCTTCAGCCTGGCTGGCGATTGGGGCTGATGGGCGCCACAGGAGGTTGGCTGGCTGGGTGGAGGGACCGCAGGAGGTTGGCCAGGGGAAGGGGCCACAGGAAGTTGGCTGTGGGAGTGCACTGACCACCAGGGGGCAGCTCCTGCATTGAGCTTCTGCCCCCTGGTGGTCAGTGTGCATCATAGCAATCAGTCAATAGGTCGCTTAGGCTTTTATATATATAGATAATATGTATCTTTTTTTTATTAATCCTCACCCAAGGGCTTATTTCCATTGATTTTTAGAGAGAATGGAAGGGATGGAGGAAAAGCATCAGAGAGAGAGACATCGATGTGAGAGAGAGACACCAATTGGTTGCCTCCCACATGTGCTTCTATTGGGGCCAGGGAATGAACCCACACCCCAGATATGAGCTCTCACAATTTTGAATAGTCTGTGGATTATTTTAAATGCTACAAAATATTACATTTAATAATAAGCTTTATTTTTTTCCTGTGTTATAACTATTACTTATTTCTTGTCTAATGAAAAAGGGTAAGACTGCCAGAAAGTTATTGATGGTGAATAGTGTTGACTTGTTTGACATTTTAAGGGAAATGTTTCAAATATTTCAACATTAGTGGCGTTTTATCTAATTTTTAACTGGGAATTGAGCCCTCGACTCTTTGGTGCATGGGCTAACACTCTAACTACTGAACAACACTGGCCAGGGCTATAATATGTATCTTCTATTGATTTTTGTCTTCTTATATAATTTACAATTTTTCTAAACAGTTACTGAAAATTATTTACTACATGCATCCTTATTTTATATATATATATATACACATATATATATATATATATATAATTTTTCTCCTATTGGAGTTATGCAGTTTTATTGTCTTTTAAAATAGTTGTTTCTATATAGAAATATAACTGCTTTTGATTATTTTTCTGTTCAACATCCATGCTGAAAGCTCTCACAATTTCAAATAATCTGTGGATTATTTTAAATGCTATAAAATATAGCATTTAATAATAAGCTTTATTTTTTCCTGTGTTATAACTACTATTTCTTGTCTAATGAAAAAAGGTAAGACTGCCAGAAAGTTATTGATGGGGAATAGTGTTGACTTGTTTGACATTTTAAGGGAAATGTTTCAAATATTTCAACATTAGTGGTGTTTTACCTAGTTTTTAAAAATATAATTTTAAAGTGAGTTTTTTCTTTTTTCTTTTTCTTTCTTTTTATCATTGACGCGATTACTACCATCAATGAATCAACAAACAAGATGTGGAGGAAAGAGAAGCTTCCAAGGTCTGCATTCCCATCACTTTGGAAAACAATATGGAGTTTCCTTTGACCTAGTGATCCCACTTCTGGGAATACATCTGAAGAAACCAGAGGCAACAGTTTGAAAGAATGCATGCACCCCTGTATTTATTGAAGCGTTATTATTTTTTTATTATGTTTTTACTGATTGCAGAGAGAGGAAGGAAAAGGGAGAGAGAGATAGAAACATCAATGATGAGAGAGAATCACTGATCAGCTGCCTCCTGCACGCCCCCTATTAGGGATCGAGTCCACAACCTGGGCATGTGCCCTGACCAGGAATTGAACACTGATCCCCTGGTTCATGGGTCGATGCTCAAACCACACTGGCTGGGCAAGAACTTTCTTTATTATTATTATTTTTTTTTTAATATTTATTGTTTTTTGTTTTGGAGTGTTTTGTTTTTTTTTAATGTATTTTTTATTGATTTCAGAGTGGAAGGGGCAGGAGAGATAGAAACATCAATAAAGTGAGAATCATTGATTGGCTGCCTCCTGCATGCCCCATACTGAGGATCAAGCCTATGATCCGGGCATGTGCCCTGACTGGGAATCGAACCGTGAGTGACCTCCTGTTCATAGGTCGACGCTCAACCACTGAGCCACACCCATGGGCAAGACTCCTTCATTATTTATTTTTTTTTAAATATTTATTGTTGAAAGTTTACATATGTCCCCTTTTGTCCCCCATTGACCTCTTCTAGCCCACCCTTGCCCTCACCCCAGGCCTTCACCACCTTACTGTGTCCATGAGTTATGCATGTATGCATACATGTTCATTGGTGGATCTCTTCCCACCCATCCTCTCTCTCCTGCCTTCCCTCTGAGGTTAGCAATCTGTTCCATGCTTCTATGTCTCTGGATCTATTTTTGTTCATCAGTTTATTTTGTTCATTAGAGTCCACATATGAACTCCATTTTATATTGTTAATAATGCAGACCTGCTGGCAATAAATTACCTCAACTTTTGTTAGTCTGAAAAAGTATTTCCCCCCCTTCATTATTGAGAGCTATTTCTGTTGGATACATCAGATACCCTACTTTATATTTTCATAAGTATCATGCAATTTTTAATTTATAGTACCTATCAAAATTGATTCAATTAATATTTATTGAGCATCTATTATGTGTCAAGCATTGCTTTGAAAATAAGGATACAACAGATATCTAAACAAGGCAAAAACCTTGCCCACATGGAGTTTAAATTCTAGAAGAGAAAAATAAAATATAGTATTTTGAAAGACGAAAACAAAAGCAAGTTATTTGAGAAAAGAAAGTTTTATTTTTATATTTGTCTGGTTCATTATTCAATTAATGTTCATGAATCAGGCTAGAACAGCAATTTTCAACATTTTTCATCTCATGGCACACATAAACTAATTACTAAATGTAGGAACCCTAACAAAAGTATGCCAGATGTTCAAGGCCAATTGGAGTGTGAGGGCCCTGTCCAGAGTACGCCAAATGTTCAAGGCCAATCTGAGTAAGGACACAGCAGTTGTAGTATATACACTACGCAGGGGTACTTTTCTATAACCCAAATACTGGCGTCACTATAACCCAAATACTGATGTCACTATAACCCAAATACTGATGTCACTATAACCCAAATACTGATGTCACTATTTGGCAAGAAGTCTCTTTTGTCCAAGTTGGTATAAAGTGTGTTACTGACCAGCCGGTATGAGGGTGCCTTTATGTAAGGCTGGCTACTGGGTCAAGCTGCTTTGTTAGCAATGGCTGCTATGTTTACAAGGGCTCCTATGTTTACTATTGTGTTAGCAAAGGCTGCTTTGTGCAGCTACTTGGTGAGGCTACTTTGAAGAACTGTTTTGTCTTTATGGCTCCTTGTTAGCAATGGCTACTTGGGCTACAATACTGTCCCATTGAGAAGGCTAAAAGGCTAATTCCAATGTAACCCTGATGTTTGGGGGGCTAGCGATCTGCATCTGTGCCAGCAAGCCCAGTGTACATTCTTGATAACCTATAATTAAGTCACTGCCCCTTTCCTCCACAATCTGGTCTTGCAAGACCTGTTACCTAAATGCTCACATTTTACAGATGCCATAAACCATGAACAATAAATAACCCCGGGAGGGGGTTATCAGCGCTGGCACCAGGCCAGGCCCTGAGATATGACCTCAAGACCCCCATCCCAACCCACAGGGCTTTTTCCAAAGCCCACGAAAGGTCCGTATTTGGAGGACAAATAAACCAAAAGGGGATAAAAGAAGGGCTTCCACCACATTGGTTTGGTCAGACTCTGGAGGCAACTCCTCTGAGACTGCCAGGGTAATAAAGCTGTGTAACTCCATTTCTCTAAGCTCCCTTGGGTTTCTTCGGTCTTCTACAATACTATATGCCCACGACTTCTCATACCTTCTCCATCTAATACCCGTTGTCTACAGGGGTACAGCCCCTGGCAGAAAAGGACCTCTGCTCCCACAGTTGGCCCAGCGAGCAGGGTCAAGGAGTAAGGACTCGGACACTTGGCATCAGGAACAGGATGTGGGGATAAGTGTCCCATCTGCCCCGCTGGAGGTCATGTTTCCTCCAACCAGGCTGTAGTATCTGGTAGCAGTGACACCGGTAGCAGCAGAGAAGACTCCTTGGTCCCTGCCAGACCAGATCCCCGAGGAGTGGCTGGGAGCTGCACAGCTTGAAAGAGACTAAGCCTCTGGGACCCAGGCAGAGATGAAGGCGGAGCCGAGTTCCGCAGAGGCTACAGCAGAGGCCATGGAGGGCACCACCACGGGGCCAGAGCAGGTGAAAGACAGCAGGAGGGTCTGGTGCCCAAGCTGCTGCTGTTTTGCAATGCACACGAAGATTTGATTCTCTCTGCAGCCCCAGCAGTATGTGGCTCCATGGCCACCTGGAGTTCAAGCGGTGAGAGAGGGGCATGGCAAGGCCTGTGACTGTAAGATAATGCCTGCTCACAGCAGAGGTTAAAAAGGAGAAAATAGATCCGCCACCCAGTGACTGCTGCTGGCCTTCTGGATGCAGCTGCTGGTGGAGCAGTGATCCCTGAGAGTGCAGAGGGAAGGCACTACCCCTGGATCAGAGCGAGGAGTCTGATCTCCTGCTAAGGGATGGCGGAGGCACCGGTTGGGGGGCCAGGAGGCCGCATGTGGACTACAGTTTGCTCTGTGGTGGCCTGGATAGATATGCGGGCCCAGTTGCTCATATAGACGGGTGCCGAATAGAGCTGTCCCTGTAATGTAGGCAACTCTCTCCGGTACCAGATTGACTCCCCTGCTACACTTCACGGTGCTGGCTTAGAGGGTTGCATCGATCGTCTTGCACTGGCGTTGGAGCAATGCCCTATGTGATGGACTTGGCTGGTGCCTTCTTCTCCATGGACGTGGCTGCAGAGAGTCAAGGACAGTTTGCGTTTGCATAGGAGCGTTGACAGTGGACGTTGGTCGCCTTCTTTCAGGGATGTTTGCATAGCCCTACCATTTGTCATAGTTTGATGGCATGAGATTTAGCTACCTGGGGCAAGCCTCCCATAGGGCCAACGTTTCACTGTGTTAATGATGTGTTAACCTCTGAATCGCTTGCAGATTTGAACGCAGCTGCCAGCAGTTGTTACAGATCTATGTTGGTCTTTTGGGGTATTAGCAAGTGTCTAGTCCCCACCTGGCGCCATTGTTACAGCCATGTGTCAGTTGTCTCAGAAGGGGGAGATGTGGGGTTGAACCCCAGAAAAAAAGGGCACCTAGCCGCCAAGAGGGCAGCTGCCCAAGTTGGCAGAGAAGGGTACCTATCAGGTTTTAGTCCCAGTTATGGAAGAAAACTGGGAGCCAATATTCTTTTGTTGAGAGACAGTTGGCAGCCATGTGTGCTGACTTGCAGGCCTGTGTGACCATGCCCATGTTGGGAGTGGCACAAATCTAAATTTAGCAAAGTGGGGGCCTATTTAGAACAGAAGGAAGCGGTGAGTACCAGCCCTCTGTCACAGGAATTTTAAACCCTGTTGGGTCCTGTGACATGAGACCCTGTCAAGGGATAAAATTTCTATGGATGAGCTACTCCCTAGTCCGTTCCGAGAGGGTATGCCACCGTTCCCGAAGAACATGTGGTGTAAAGACGGGTCTAGTAGCGAAGAATCCTATTACACGGACAGCTGTGACTGTCCGTTTGGATACTAATGAACTATGTAGTTTGATTCAGATACTGGGCAACGTAGCCCTTTGGCCATTAGAACTGAAGCTGGGCTGTCTTTACAGGCTTAACTTTATAGTTGCCACGATGACACAAGCAATAGTGGCTAGTAGGCCATCACCCCATGTAGGGACAGGAAAATGAGAGCTCCATCTAGGGGTGGACCCACCTTGCCTAAAAGATTAGGCTAGACAAATATATACGGAGGTATCCGCAGACACTGCATGTGCAGGTGAAAGCAACACATGAACTGCTGCGACCCAAGGCCTTCCCCCTTGCAGAGGGGGCACAGGGAGTATGGACCTGGCCACGGCCTGTTACTGGGGAAGAGCTATGGGTGGCCCTCCTATCCCTTTGGGAAGCAGGTACAACTATAAGTTACAGTCTCACCCCTTGATCCAGTCCTGGCAATGTAACCAGTACCCTGTAAGAGATAGTAAAGTCCAGGCCCCACACGCCCTCTCCCAAGACCCGTTCTCCCCTCCCCCCTCAAGACTGGTGGGATAGACCATCAGGGACATGAAGTTAGGCATTTGCAAGTTTACTATTGGGGCCAGAGCACTGGTCATAACATCCTACAGTTTGTATTGTTGTTATAGGCTCCACGTTCAAGGAGCTGGCAAATGGGCCAGGGTACCCCTAGAGGACCATCCAGTGTAAGGGGTGGAGTGTGGGAAGCCTAATCAAAGTATGCCGGATGTTCAAGGCCAATTGGAGTATGGGGGCCCTGTCCAGAGTACGCCAGATGTTCAAGGTCAATCTGAGCAAGGGCACAGTGATTGTATTGTATACACTACACAGGTGTGCTTTTCTATAACCCAAATACTGGTGTCACTATTTGGCAAGAAGTCTCTTTTGTCTAAATTGGTATAAAGTGTGTTACTGACCAGCCAGCAGGAGGCTGCTTTTAGGTAGGGCTGGCTACCGGTCCAGCTGCTTTGCTAGCAATGGCTGCCATGTTTACAAGGGCTCCTGTGTTTACTACCGTATTTGCAAAGGCTGCTTTGTGCAGCTACTTGGTGAGGCTACTTTGAAGAACTGTTTCGTCTAGTGGCTCCTTGTTAGCAATGGCTACTTGGGCTACAATAAAGACTCTCCTATATGCCCACGACTTCTCATGTCTTCTCCATCCAATATCCGGCGTCTACAGGGGGTTAGCCTCCGGCAGAGAAGGACCTGTGCTCCCACGGTTGGCATGGTGAGCAGGGTCAAGGAGTAAGTACTCCAACATTAAAATTCTGTGGCTCACCAAAAAATGTATTTTCTGCCAATCTGACAAAAAAAATAGGTATAATTTTGATTCATTCACACAGGAAATCTATTGTTGTGTTGGCTGTTGTCATTTTTTATTTGACATGCTGAGGGGGGAAGAGGTCAGTGCCCCTAACCCTGGAGGTGTTGGGAGGGCACCTTCAGAGAGGAGAAGAAAGTCTCAAGGGAGAAAAGAGGCTGCCTCTTTAAAGGGTGTTGCAACACAGGAGAAAAGCTGTGTATTTCTACCACTCTGGAGGTGTTAGGCATAAACTCAAAGTTTATTATGGGCATTTCAGTCTCAGGTGGGAGGAACAGCTGAAAACATGCAAAGCAATTGAAGAAAGAAAAAAAAAGAAAGAAAGAGGTCAGTGCTGTTGACTAAATAGTCAGGTATTGCATGTTTTAAAATTTCTGTAACGCACCAATTGAAAACCTCTGGGCTAGAACATAAAGGGCAGTTCAAATATTGGCAAAAATGATTATTGGTATTCTACTGAGGCTATTACCATTAAAAACAAACAAACTACAAACAAGCAAAGGATTGTGGAGATCAGGGACAGATGTCACCTTGAAGGGCAACTCTTGTGATTCAGTTTAGAACAATTCAATCATCAAAATAGGAAATTATGAGCCATTGAGAAGAAGGCAATTTCACTATATCACTTCTCTGCTATTCCTGCCAAGGAGGCATAACTTGAATATAACCATGAGAAATAATCAGATTCAAATTGAAGAACATTTTACAGAATCACCAGCTTGTAGTATTCAAAAGATCAAGGTCATGAATGTCAAAGAAGGCTAAGGAACTGTTCTAGATGGGAGGAGATTAAATAAACATCTGAACTGGCTGTTTTACTCTAAAGAACATTATTTTGATAATTGGCAAACACTGAAGGTAGGCCGAGAATTAGTTGGTAGCACTATGGCAATGTTAATGTGGATTTGGGTCATTGTATTGTGATTAGGTAGAATATTTTTGTAGGAAATATACACAGCATTATTCAATGATACCTGAAATTTCATAGTTAAATACATCAGTTTGACAACTAATTCTCAAGAGGTTCAAGAAAAATATTTAGATCTTTATTCTGTACCCACAATCTTCTTGAAAGTTTATAATAGTTTCCAAGTTTAGATAAAACTTTTATAAAATCTAAAGTAAACAAACAACATGTTTAACACTTTTACCCAGAATTTCCAATTTTAAAGTTTATATCATCGAAAAAAGTGCTATTATTTAAGAAAATATTTAGAATGCTTATTGAAACAGTTTATAGTAACAAAATCCTAGAAACAAAGTTAATGTTCATCAATAGGAGTAGAGAATCTATAAATCCACATCATAATGCAACTCAGGACTACATGAAACTTGCATAGAATATTGTTAATAATAAAAAGGCAAAATACAGAAAAGCAGACATAATAAATGAAAAATGAAATAAAAAAAATGAAAAAAATGTATAAATGAAAAAAAATGAATAAAAATCCTGAATATAAATGCATGGGTTTATACTAGATTATAGTATCACATTAAAAACTAGAAAGGGTATATTGCAGGTTATAAGCAGGAGTTATTTTGAGGCTAGGATCAATATGGGTGATGAAGGGAAAATGGAGAAAAGATTTTGGTGTTTAATTCCAGTGTTAAATTCTTACTCTTGAAGATTAATATTAGAACCTAATAGGCAAAAAACTTTGATAACTGATTATTCCACTATAATTTATTTTTTAGAATATTAACATTGACAAATCCATTTGAAAACACTGCTGCAGGTTTCAGAGTAAATTTTGTTTCCCTTGATGGCAGCACAGCTGTTTTCAGTAGCTAGTCCTTTTATGAAGAATCTGCAGAAGAGAGGATAAATACATTGTTAATCATTGCTGCTGAAGAGATCCATTTGTATTTGCAGCTAATGTCCTCCCTTAATTAAAGGGTAATTCAAAATTTCAAGGCATTTGCAAATACTTTGACTCACTAAACATTACCGTATCTCTGTAACTTAGTATTACTATCTGATTGGCAGAAAGTTCTCAGAGACTTTGTTTGCAAATGATAGAGCTAAGAATAAATGTGTGCCCACATTCCCATTTGAGTATTTTTGGCATTGTTCCATGTGGTACTTAGGTTAAAAAAAAAAAAAAGGTTAAGTCACATGAACAACTCACTTAACTTTTGTGGCTAGATTCTCATATCAAATTGTACAATGGTATTAATAATATTTGCTTCATGATACTATTATGAGGTTAAATGAACTAATGTTTTCATAGAACTTTGTACACAAACTGACCTATAGAAGCTCTAACTAAAGTATACATTTATTGTATTATCTATGACGTGCACTGACCACCAGGGTCAGACGCTCAACGCAGGAGCAGAAACCACAGTCATGGAAACATGGAACAGACTGATGAATCTCAGAGGGAATGGGGGAGGGGAGAAGGATGGGAAGAGATTAACCAAAGATCTTATATGCATACTAGAGGCCTGGTACATGGATTCATGCACCGGTGGGGTCCCTTGGCCTGGCCTGTGCCCTCTCGAAATCCAGGACCCCTCAAGGGATGTTGGACTGCTGATTTCAGCCCGATCCCTGCAGGCCAGGCCGAGGGACCCCACCAGTGCACGAATCTACGCACCGGGCCTCTAGATTATCCATAAAGAAGTATGATAAATACAATTATAAAGTTATCTATAAAATACTATAACGTTAGTGATTTTATTCTGTTAGGAATTTATTTAAAATTAGGAAAAAGTTTAAGAAAGAATCATGAACAAGTTGTACAGGGTCAAGAAAACTTCCAAATTAATAAGTAGCAAATAAGTGCTGGATTTTCATGTTGGAAAATACACTGTTTCCAAGTTTATGTTTGAATTTTACATTGAACAAAAATCCCCAGACATGGTCTAAAGCTAAAACTAAATCTTATAGGTAGTGTTGAGTGGATTTGGCAGAGAAAAACTAAGCACCTTCCTTGGTGATCAATCAGAGAATGTCCAGTATTACAACCCTACCCTCAGATGATACCATCTCATAAGTGTATTCTCCATTCCAATAATGTCTTTGATTGACTTGCTTACATTGATTCATTTAGTGCAGTGAGGGCACAGGCCAGGCCGAGGGACCCCACCAGTGCACGAATCCATGGACCAGGCCTCTAGTCCTATCTAATAAAGAGGGAATATGCTAATTGCTGTCACACCCTCACAAAGATGGAAACGCCCACAGCCAATAAGGAGGGAATCTGCTAATTGAGTGCCATGTCCTCAAAGATGGCAGTGCCCACAGCCACAAGATGGCAGCGCCCACCCAGTCCCTTCAGCTCCGCTGGGGCGGCAGGCACACGGCATGGCCAGGCCCGCCCCCAGGTAGGTCTGGCCACTTCGTGTGCCTTCCTTCGGTGTCCCCCAGTCCTCTCAACCCCCCAGCCCCCCAGCACTGGCCCGTGGCACAGGCAAGCCTTGGATGTCAGCTGCCCAGACACCCAGAGCCGGGCCGAGGGACGACCAAATGACTGAACAGCAGGCTGCATGGGGCGACCAGGCCGGCAGGGGGTTTAGTGAGGGACAACCAAATGACTGAACAAGCAGGCTGCGTGGGGCAACAAGGCCAGCAGGGGGAACATTTGGGGGTGATTAGGCTGGTGGGGGGGAAGTGAGGGATGACTAGGCCAGCAGGGGGGAGCAGTTGGGGGCAACCAGGCAGGTAGGCAGGTGAGCAATTAAGAGCCAGTGGTCCAGGATTGTGAGAGGAATGTCCAACTGCCAGTTTAGGCCCGATCCCTGGCCTAAACCTGCAGTCGGACATCCCCCGAGGGGTCCCAGATTGGAGAGGGTGCAGGCTGGGCTGAGGGGACCCCCCCCCCATGCACAAATTTCATGCACCGGGCCTCTAGTATGCATATAAGATCTTTGGTTAATCTCTTCCCATCCTCCTCCCCGCCCCGCTTCCCTCTGAGATTCATCAGTCTGTTCCATGTTTCCATGCCTGTGGTTTTTGCTCCTGTGTTGAGCATCTGCCCCCTGGTGGAAAGTAAGTAATATTTAATGACAAAGTAATGGAATGGAAATAACACAATAGTATCATTAGTTGGTTACATAGTGTATTAGTTTCTTATCACTGCTCTAATGAATTTCCACTAACTTAGTGGCTTAAAACAAGACAAATTTGTTATCTTGCAGTTCTGGATGTCAGAATTCTAAAACTAGTTTTACGGGAGTAAATGAAGTGTGTACAGCGCTGCCTTCCACAGGCCCTAGGGGGTAGTTTTGTTCATTGCCCTTTGCAACTTTTAGAGGCTGCATGCACTGCCTGGGCCATGGCTATATCACTTGGACCACATGCCCCTATTTTCTCTCTTGTAAGGACTGGTGTTTACATTGTGACCACCTGGATAATCCAGCATAATGTTCTTATCTCAAGATTATTAATTTAACCACAGCCTTGAAATCGTTTTTGCCAAGAGAGATAATACAGTCTAAGGATTTTGGTATTTGGATATGGACATCTTTGGGACCATTATTTTGTCTACCAACATCAGGATAAAATTTGAATTTACTGGTTTTACTATTTGTATCTCTAAATATTTTATTATAAAATTAACATAAACACAAAAATATTGGTGAAAATTTTAAAATCCTCAATAATCTCATGCAATTGCTGAGAACATTTTGTATTCTTTTGTTTGATCTTATAATTTCTCATTTATCTTTTAATGTTATGACAATCAATCATATAGTACAAAAATTTTATACACAAGTTGTTTTTTAGTTACTAAAGATCCTGAAGTAAACATTGAGAATTTGAAAACGCAAGAGTACATTGATTCAGTCCACCTTTTCATACAAATCATGAGTAGTCTTTAAACAATAAATGTGCAACTACTATTGTTTTTTAGTTTTTTTAGTTTGTAAACCTAACTACAATATTTGTTATTACTCCAGTGAACATTCAATTACTTTTCATCCTTTAAAATTCTTTAGTACCAATAATTACTTCAGAGTTGATTTTGGTGGACAAAGAGATGTTTTATAAAGATAAGTCTTACAATAAACAATAAACCAGATTGCCTTTTAGTCAAGACTCACATCTTTGAAGCTAATGGAGAACCATCCACCCAGTTCCATGTTCTCTCCTGGGAGGTAAAGTTAAGTCCAATCCACACATAATTTGATTGTTTTAGGTTTTTCTGTATGAAAGCCTAAAAAGTGAGTAATGCGTAACTAGATGAACAGAATATCTTAATAATTTAGACATACTATATACAATTTTAGAATTTTGTTGGGCTTCTCGCACTGCACATGAGGATTCTTATACTAATTAATTCATCTTATTCATACATGTTATTTGATATATTATATGCATACACATAGTCTACTTGCAAAAAGTATTCAGATCAGGATTAGTATGAGTCAAAGTGAGGCACCAGCTTCGAGCACACAATTTAAGAGGGTCCCCAAAACTCAGTAATCAAGATAAATGATAATTTAATGAAGGGTCAGAAGAAATTTGAGGAAAGTCCTTTTGAACTGTAAAGAGGCTAATGCCATGATACTAAACCACATACCATTTCAAATTGGTCCTGAATTATTACTAGATGAGAGTTTCTACCCAAACAATAACCATAACTGTCACTCCAACTTTTTAATTCATTAGAGAACCAATAACACTTTTCTTGATATTTGAGCCATTCTGATGGGCACAATCCTATAGAGAAATAGGAAAAACAAAGAAAAATTAAATTATAGGTGTATCTCTGAAAATTGACAGTGAGAACACTTGTGTTATATAAATAAGAGTGGAGCTATAATAAAAGCACTCATCACAGGGTGTTCAGACTCACAGTGTCCAAAATACAAATATAATTCTTGGGACTTAAAATTAATTTAGTGAGACAAAGCAAACCCTAGACATAAAAGTTTTTTTTCATGCTATGATCCAATATAACTATTAAAATAACATAAACCAATTAATATATATATATATATATATATATATATATATATATATATTGCACTAATGCTATTTGAGAGAGTAAATAAAAGATTATCTATACCACTTGCTTAGAATTTATCCACATAAAGTTTTAGAATCTCTATCTTTGTTTTATCTGTGTAATCTCTCTTAATGTCTTCCTTTTGATATTAAGTAAGACTGAGATTCATTTTTTTCAATCTCTTTGTAATTTCAACTTCATCAAGTCCTTTAATTTTCTTAAATTAAATTGAAGTCTCCAAGTAAAAAGATCTGAGACTTTTGAAATAATAATGAGGGAAAGTGAACTATATATAAAATATAAGTGTAGGCCAAAATAACTACCCAAATGTGGCCATTATAATCTCTCTCTTTTTTTTTCTTTTTTGGTTAATCCTCACCAGAGGATATTTTCCCATTGATTTTTAGGGTGGAAGGGATGGGGAGAGACACAGAGAGAGAAACATCGATGTGAGAGAGACACATCCTGCACAGGCTCCGACCAGGGCTGGGGATCAAGCCTGCAACCCAGATACATGCCCTTGGCTGGAATCGAACCCAGGACCCTTCAGTCCAAGGGCCAAAGCTCTATCCACTGAGCCAAAACGGCTAGGGTGACCATAATATTTTATGTGTGATATGTGTTATTATCACAATTCATATATGATAAAGAGGACTACACAAATTAGGGGAATAGAGAAAATACTTAGATAAATAGTTATAAAATAAGTCAATCTGCAGCTTCATCACATATACTATAAAATAAATGTCTGTCCTAACCGGTTTGGCTCAGTGGATAGAGCGTTGGCCTGTGGACTGAAGGGTCCCAGGTTCGATTCCGGTCAAGGGCATGTACCTTGGTTGCGGGCACAACCCCAGTAAGAGGCAGCTGATCAATGTTTCTCTCTCATCGATGTTTCTAACTCTCTATCCCTCTCCCTTTCCTTCTGTAAAAAATCAATAAAATATATTTAAAATAAATGTCCAAGGTTCAAAGAGTTGTTAAAATGTTTAATTAAAAAATTTGAGAGAACAGTTTTCCAAAATTCTGTATGATTTCAAGTTCTAAGCTTAATAACACAATATCAATTTATTTGATATAACTGCTTTTATCTATTTGTATTTCAAAAAAAGATAAATAAGAAACAAAAAATAGTAATTACATATTGCCTTATCATCACAATTAAGTTTTCATAATTATATGTCTCAACTTGATTTTAAATCTTTACCTTCTGTTTTACAGCTCTCCTGCAACTATAAATATATATGTGAATAAAGTTTTGAGTGTCAAGTAGATTTATACCAGATATGTGTTTACTTAATTTGTTACCTATATGTTCAATGAGATTTTTCAAACTTAGAAGGTCTAAAAGATTAAAACACCTGACCGGTTTGGCTCAGTGGATAGAGCGTCAGCCTGCGGATTCAAGGGTCCCAGGTTCGATCCCCGTCAAGGGCATGTACCTTGGTTGCGGGCACATCCCCAGTAGGAAGTGTGCAGGAGGCAGCTGATTGATGTTTCTCTCTCATCGATGTTTCTAACTCTCTCTCCCTCTCCCTTCCTCTCTGTAAAAAATCAATAATATATATATAAAATAAATAAAATATAACAAAAATAGGCTAAAGCCTTGAAAAATACCTCTATGGTCTGTAGCACTTGAAGCACTGTGGTCCACGTCTTTAGTACTTATAGTTCCTCTTGTGTCACTCTTCATTTTCAGGTTTCCAGTATCATCATGCTGGGTGATATTTGAATTATTTCCTTTGGGGCATTTGAGCAACACTCCTTGAGAAACTTGAAAACAGGATTATTGTAAGGTTGGGTAAATATCTTCCCTGCTCAATGTCTCAGAGACAAATTCTTAGCATGATTCTGATGATTGGAACAAGAAATCACTGAAGGGATAACTAGAAAGTTTCTTGTTTCATTTTCATGTCTAGTGAGAAATTATTTCAAATATCGTACAATTAATTCACTTAAATAACATATATTTGTTGAGGATCTATTCTGTGCCTGGCATTGTCCTGAGAATAGGGGATACAGCAAATGAAACAAAGTTCTTGCTCTAGGAAGTACACATGCTCTTTTCATGCTTTCTTAATGTTTTACCAAGGCTTACGATACTGTGTTTAGCCCATCCCACCGTAATTGTTAACCGAAAATCTATTTCTTCCAAATATGAGCTTCCTCCACGTGATTATTCCTTTCTTCATTTTGGGAGTTTGTATACTTGTTTGAGGTATACTTGTTGTTCAGTAAAATATTTGTTGTAAAAAAGTAAGAGTAAATTAATCTTACAGAAAATGTATTTACAAGAAGGTGACAAATAAAGAAATATTGTTTTTAAATATTCACCTCAAAAATATGGATATGTGCACATACACACACTTTCCTCCTATCAGACTGTATGCCACTTGAGAACAAATACTCATCTGACTGCATACTAAACACATTACAATGAAGTATAATATATTGCTTGATACAGAGGAGCTCCTTGTTAAATCTTAATGTAAGGAACTATAAATGTGAAATGAGACAAAATATGAAAAGAATCATAAAAAGTACACATTTTCATATATTTAGTTAATTAAAGATATTTTCACTTACCCAAAAGAATCAGGGAGATAAAAGTCAAAACCAGAATACCATTTACTGTTCCAGATATTCCCAATAAGATTTTGTACCAGTGCAACTTCACAGAAAAATCTGAGAAATTAATCCCATAAATTAGCTTAGAAAAGGACATTTCTAAGGAGTGGCAATTATAACAATAGAATTATATATAATATTGGTTTTGAATTTCAAAGGCTAATAGGCAATCAAAAACATAAAACTTAAGTAAATAGAAAAATATTTACTTTATTGTATAGTTATAATACTCTGCATGGTCAGAAACTGTGACATGTATTATATTAAGTCTTAAAATATTGCTTCTATTCAGCATAATTTACCTTTGGAAAAAAGAATTTTAATCTACATATGTAATAATCTCCCCTCCATACACATACACTCCCACATGTGTGTGCATGGCACTTAGAGACACATATATTCACACAAATAAAACCTTTCTAATTAATCATTTGCTTTTTTATAATGTTCACAGCGGTTTTGTTATAATAACCATTAACTGAAAATAACTCAGAAGTCCTTCAATGAATGGTTAAGAAAACTTTAGTCCCATACCATGTAATATAACTCAGCAATATAAAAAAAATAAACTATTGATACATGAAACAATTAGAAATAAAATTAACACACTGAAATCAATTGCCTTTATATATCCAGTATCCTTTAAAAATATAAATAAAGAAAAATTATCACTTTGGGTAGCTAACAAAACAAAAAACAAACAAGAAGAAAATTGGAAATAAACTTAAAAATCACCCCAAACAAACCAAGTGCCACAACCAACATAAGGAGAACTAAACAAACACATAAAGAACTGACAAGCTTAAATGTAGACTTGAACAAATAGAAATTCAACCACTTTTGGTCTGGAGGCTGTGTCAAAGAGATAAACTTTTCCTAAGTTAATTGATAAATTAAGAAGTGGTTTAGTATACGGAGCTACATCAATCTGCTATGGTTTGGGTTGTTTGCAATGAACTTCTGCAAACTTTATTATAAAATTATTTGGAAGAACAAACAAGTAAGCAACCAGGTAAACAATGAAAAACATGGAAACGTGAAATGGTACAATGCTATGGAGAGATATTTAAAGAAGTTTACAAACTTCTATCGGCATTTATGACATCATCCAGCAACTCTTCTAGAAACCTGTCCCAGTGACATATTAGAAAAATATAAAAAAGACCTATGTACAAGGCCTTGTAATAGTAATATTATTTTTAAAAGAATGCAAATATCATAAATGTCCAACAGTAGGGGAACTAGTTGAATAAACTAGTTGAATCAATTAGTTGAATAGGGTAAAAGGGACAGAAACTGGATTTATGGGAATTGGCAATCTCTGGAATTACCTTGCTATAAAAATATATAATGTTTTACATAATTATAAAGTAATTATAATTTATTGTGTAACATGTATTATATAATTATAATTGCATAATATATGTACTCATACATAATTATAATTATAAAGATAAGCCAAAATTTTAAAAAGTGATCACTAACAATAAAATGGAATCTGAAGTAAAGGACCCTAACTGGGTATTAAGTTAGCGGCTTAACTATAGACGGAGAAATTATTTCAAGTAATTTGAAAACATAACTTGACTGTGCAAGTCCAATGGAGTATATAGTAAGAACAAAAACCACCAAAACATTTTAATCTGTTGTAAGTAATTCTATTATTAGTAATACTATCTATAGTGGTTCTGAAACTTTATACATATGGCAAAAATACAATTTCTTCTTATTATTGGTGCCAAGATCTGAGGAAAGTTATACAAATACACAATTGCGAGGCTTGAATTGTCAACTAGACTCAAATGTAATGTTTTACCCCAAGCTTTACTAAATTTTAGCGAAGAATACACTACAGTAAAGTATTAATATTAGAATGTACTATTTAACTACTAGTAAAAGTTGCAAATTTCTTATTTGTAGCACCTTGAGCTCCTTTTTTTGCACCAAAACACATTTTGGTTTTTATGCGACATCTACAAAGTGAGTGTGAAAAAGGTTTGCACATAGGACCAACACATTTTGTGATCTTCAGTCTAATATCTCTATTTTCCAAAACAAAAATTTTCACCTGGTGGAAACCATATTTTAAAGTGATTAACAAGCTAAATTAAAATTTAGTATTTAAAATGCCATATTTTATGAATAATGAGGTGCATGACTGACAACTCATATTCATTACTAACTATTAAATTTAATTTAATGTATATATTTGCTGAGAGTATCCTAATAAATTATATGAGACAAAATATTATTTTAAAAGTAAATAACTGTTAGTCCCACATTGATAAATGAGAGAAACAGGTAGAGAGGCGAGATGGAGAGAGAGACGGAAGACAGAAGCACCAAAAAGTGAAATAGTTCAAGAACAGAATATTAGAAGCTACTATCTACATTAATATTCATGTTAATATTAACCCATGTTAAATCCATGCCCATATTAATCCACACCACTTGGAAAAAAAACTGAATTCCATACCTTTAAATTTAAGTTGGGATGTTTGGCTAGAACTCCTTTTTTTCAACTGCACATTCAATGTCATGTATCTTTCTTCATCTTGCATCTTTAATGTGAGTAAATGTGTGTGTATATGTGTATGTTTTGTTTTGTTTTAAGTATGATATGTAATAAGAAAGTAATAAACCTGATGCTAATCAGGGGTTTGTCCTCAAACTACTAATTTGTTCTCAAGGTGTCCACTCAGGGTACACCCAAGGCTTCACAGTTTCATCGTTGGTGAAAACCTCAGAGGAAATGTTTTCTTTTTCTCATGACCTAGATAACATGATTTCTCAACTTTCTACCACATGTTTAATTTAATATCATAACGGTTCTTTAAAAAATTTCTTCTCATAACTCCATAAAGTCAGAAGAATAGAAATTATATCCTTTTAAGAGTTGAGTTAAATGATATATATAGCTGCCTTTTTTTAGCCTAAATATGTAAATTTTCAGTTACACTCCCTAATACTTAGCTTGCAATTACCTAACAGTTAAATTATTTTTTTGATCCTAAAACTTTTCAAATTATACTAATAATATAATTATATAATTTGAAGAAAAAAAATACTGACAATTTTTGGCATGCTAAAGATACCCTAAATATAATATTTGAAACATCAGGGTGAATTCAGTAAAGAAACCATATTTCCCAATGATCTTTTCTGATATTTAAAGATAATGCCCAATATTCATGATGCAGAGCAGAAATGTGTGCATTTTTTCTCTTAGCTATAGTTAAGTCTAATTTACAAACCATGTTGTTCACTTATTTCATGTACATGAATGGATGGATTTTTGTAAATATATAGGTGTGTGTAATCATCACTAAATCTAGTTTAGAACTTTTTCTCACTATAAAAAGTTCCCTTAGGCCCAAACCAAAAAGAGTAACACAGTTCTAGAAATGATAACTTTGCCCTAGTCAGTTTTGCTCAGTGGTTAGGGCATTAGCCTGTGGACTGAAGGGTCCTGGGTTCAATTCTGGTCAGGGCACATGTCCAGGTTGCGAACTCAGTCCCCTGTAGGGGGAGTGTCAGAGGCAGCTGATCAATGATTCTCTTTCATCATTGATGTTTCTATCTCTCTCTCCCTCTCTTTCCTCTCTGAAATAAAAAAAATAAAACATTTAAAAAAAAAGAGATGAAGTAGTTTAAAATTTAAGTATCTAGATGTCAAATCTCTGGCAATTGTAGCAAATCCAGAATGGAAAGACAAAGACTTATAGCCATGAGACTTCACTAGTGAGTGTTTGGCTAACGACTGAATAAGAAGGTAGCATCTGGTGAAGGTATTCAGTTGGGAAATGGAGATGCTTGCAGGGAGAGCAGCATGAGAGTCTTTGATTTCATTCTCAACAGAGATTTGTCTAACTCAGTGACCTAGTAGCTAGTTCTTTTTTTAAGACCTCACACAGCCACTAGAGAGTGCCATTTCACAAGAGGAACTGAAGGTTTGCCCATGTGAGTTGCTGGAATACAGAAAAAGAAGGCTGAAAAGCAGCCTTGTGTCAGAAATCAACCAGCCAATTTCATTTACGCTAGGCTTTTCAGAACACAAAAATCAAGTAATGTGCTTTAACTCACTGACTCTTTGGCTTTTATTAATCTAATTATTTTCATGAAGCATGCAAAAGCAATCAATCTAGTTATGTTTTTCAATTTTATTATATGAAACATACATATGACAAAGTGATATGACAAACTTTACTGCTTTATAAACACACCAGAAGCTTGGTGCACAAAATTCATGCACATGGTGGGGGTGGGGGGTCCTCTCAGCCCAGCCTGCACCCCCTCCAATCTGGGACCCCTGGCCTAAACCAGCAGTCAGACATTCCTCTCATAATCCTGGACTGATGGTTCCTAATCGCTCACCTGCCTGCCTGCCTGGTTGCCCCTAACTGCCTCCCCTGCCAGCCTGGTCACCCCTAATTGCCCCCTGCTGTCTGCCAGGTTGCCCACAATGGCCCCTTTCCTGCTGGCCTGGTCACCCCTAACTGCGCCCTGCTGCCAGCCAGGTTGCCCCCAACTTGCCCCCCTGCTGGCCTAGTCACTCCTAACTGCCCCTCTTGCTGACCTGGTTGCCCCTAACTTCCCCCCCCCCTTGCCAGCCTGGTTGCCCCTAACTGCCTCCCCTGCCAGCCTATTCACCCCCAACTGCACCCCCCCCCCCCGCCGGCCTGGTCACCACTAACTGCCCCCTGCCAGTCTGGTATCCCCCAACTGTCCCCCTGTGCTGGCCTGGTCACCCCCAATTGCCCCACCCCCCCCGCCAGCCTGGTCCCCCCATGCAGCCTGCTGTTCAGTTGTTTGGTCGTCCCTCATGAACTCCCCTGCCGGCCTGGTTGCCTGACGCAGCCTGCTTGCTCAGTCATTTGGCTGTCCCTCAATAACTCCCCTGCCAGCCTAGTCACCCCATGCAGCCTGCTGTTCAGTCCTTTGGTCATCCCTCACTAACCCCCCTGCCGGCCTGGTCGTAGGCAGCCATCTTGTGAGGGTGTGACAGTCAATTTGCATATTACCTCTTTATTATATAGGATTTCCTCTTAAGAATGCTAAGTAAAAATAACTTACAAAAGTTTAAGTTGAAATACTCTCAGTGCCAATCTGGAAAACCCTATGTCAAATAGCTCTTAATAGGCCTGAAGACTGTAATATTACCGTAAAATTAATTAATTTTTTAAGGAGTAAAAAATGGAATTAATGAGTTATGTGTTAGGTATTATGTCAAAGTCACATTAAGGTCTATGTAGAGCTTTGTTAAAAGTTACATTTCAAAATTGCAAAAAATAAAAACATGCGATATTTTCTTTTCATTTTTTTCTGAGAATTGTCCTAAATTATGTTGGCTTCCTATTTCATACTCCACTGAGAAAACAAAGTGTAATGTTAGCCAGCCCAGATAATATCTGAACATTTTATATTGCTGTAAATTAAGATAAAAGAAACAGTGAAAAAAGAGAATTTATGTCTAGTTCTAATTTATTCAGTCTCCTGGAATTTGACATTTTCATCTTTGTTTAAAAAGAAATAAACAGAGGAGAAACCAAGATGGCGGCATAGGTAAACACCTAAACTGCTGCCTCGCACAACAATTTCAAAACTACAACTAAAAGACAGAACGGACACCATCCAGAACCACAGGAAAGCTGGCTGAGTGAAAATTCTACAACTAGAAGGAAAGAGGAAAGCTCACAGAGAATTGGAGGTACGGCAAAGGGGCTTTGTGCACGCAGAGAGGAAGGGCGGCTGAGAGCCTGGCTGACTTTCTCTGGCGGAAGGGGGAAGAAAGCTTCCGACCGCACTGAACCCCAGTTCTGACAGCACTGAACCCCAGTTCCGGACGAACCCCTGGGGACCCACGCTTTTACGGGGGGAGTCTGGACTCTCGGGCGGAGACTCGGGAGCCGGGGAAGGCGGAGGACTGAAAGTGCCCGCGCGCGCACGCGCCAGTGCACACAAAGGCTGCGGAAGTTGCCACAGGCTTTCCCTAGTGGAAGGGAGTCAGAGGATTCTGACTGCACTGAGCCCCAGTTCTGACTGCAGTGAACCCCAGTTCCAGGCGAGCCCCTGGGGACCCACGCTCTTGTGGGGGGAGTCTGGACTCTCGGGCGGAGACTCGGGAGCCGGGGAAGGCGGAGGACTGAAAGCGCACATGCGCGCAAGGGCAAGGCTGACAGGAAGCCAAGACTGAGACTCCACCCCATCCAAGCTGAGCACAGAGGCTATTGCAATTTGGCAAGTCTAATCCTATAAGGCTGTCTCCAGCACCGAACTTCTCCCAGCATAGACACAGCTGATCCTTACAGCCAACTGGCCCGGAGGTCAATTCTTCCCAGTGATACCAACAACAATAAAGACTTAATTACAACAAGGCTGTACACACAGTCCACAAAGGGGTGCACCAAGAGTGTCCACCTCAGGTTAACTGGGGAAGCAGACCCACTGGGCGATATTGGAAACCTAGCACACATATCTACCTTACCAACTCAGGGAATCAGTGAAAATGCGGGGTCAAAGAATCAGATCACAAACGAAAGAAATGGATGAAAACAAACGACTGGATATAGAATTCAAAACCACGGTTATAAGACTTTTTAAGAATATCCTAGAAAAGGCCGATAAATATAACGAGACCCTCGAAGATATGAAAAAGGACCAACTAGAAATTAAACATACACTGACTGAAATAAAAAATATTATACAGAGACCCAGAAACAGAATAGAGGAACACAAGAATCAAGTCAAAGAATTGAAATACAAAGAAGCAAAAAACACTCAACCGAAAAAGCAAAAAGCAAAAAAAAAAAATCCAAAAAGTTGAAGATAATGTAAGAAGACTCTGGGACAACTTCAAGCGTACCAACATCAGAATTATGGGGGTGCCAGAAGAAGAGAGAGAGCAAGATACTGAAAACCTATTTGAAGAAATAATGACCGAAAACTTCCCCCACCTGGTGAAAGAAATAGACTTACAAGTCCAGGAAGCCCACAGAACCCCAAACAAAAGGAATCCAAAGAGGACCACACCAAGACACATCATAATTAAAATGCCAAGAGCAAAAGACAAAGAGAGAATATTAAAAGCAGCAAGAGAAAAACAGTTAATTACCTACAAGGGAGCACCCATACGACTGTCAGCTGACTTCTCAACAGAAACTATGCAGGCCAGACGGGAGTGGCAAGAAATTTTCAATGTGATGAATAGCAAGAACCTACAACCAAGATTACTCTACCCAGCAAAGCTATCATTCAGAATTGAAGGGCAGATAAAGAGCTTCACAGATAAGAAAAAGCTGAAGGAGTTCATCACCACCAAACCAGTATTATATGAAATGCTGAAAGGTATTCTTAAAGAAGAGGAAGAAGAAAAAAGTAAAGAGAAAAATTATGAACAACAAATACATATCTATCAACAAGCGAACCTAAAAATCAAGTGAATTAAAAACCTGAGGAACAGAATAATCTGGTGAATATAATAGAATCAGGGGCATAGAAAGGGAGTGGACTGATAATTCTCAGGGGGAAAGGGGTATGGGGGGTTCATGAAGAGAATGGACAAAAATCATACACCTATGGATGAGGACAGTGGGGGGGAGGTAAGGGCAGAAGGTGGGGTGGGAAATGGGTGGAGGGGAGCTATGGGGGGAAAAAAGGAGAAATAATTGTAATAATCTGAATAAAGATTTATTTAAAAAATAAATAAATAAATAAATAAATAATAAATAAATAATAAATAAAAAGAAATAAACAGTTATGACTATCCCAGTGAACAAAGACATAATTCTGGCAACAAACTAAATATATATACTTACTAGAGGTCCGGTGCACGAAATTCATGTACTGGGTAGGGGGTCCCTCAGCCCAGCCTGCACCCTCTTGCAATCTGGGACCCCTCGGGTAGAGTCCCTAGGCCTGGCCAGTGATCAGGGCCTATCGGGGCTTTCCTTCCCCCACTGCCAGCAGCTGGCCCCACCCCCGCCACTGCCACTGCCTCCACACCCCCTGCCACCTGTCGCTTTCCTCTGCAGGCGACAGGTGTAGGGCGCGATCACTTGGCTGGCCTGGGCCTCCCTCTGTGGGGCAATCGTGGGATGATGGTGGGGCCCCCAACCAATTGCATTGCACCCGCCTTGGCTGGTCTGGCGCCAGTGTGTGTCATAGCATGGTCGTCCAGATGGTCATTCCGCTGTTTGGCCATTTGGTCGATTTGCATATAACACTTTTATTATTATAGATGGGAGGAAATTAACAACAGAAATTTCACCAGTGAGCATGAAATTTTAATATGGGCTAATGAAAATAACATTCTATATAAATTCTCCACTGTCAAATCAGATCACATAGGAAGATACATGTTATAGTTACAAATATGGCTAATTTAAAGAAAACACCCAAGAGAGTTAATATGAGACAAAGAACATCTTTGTGTAGATTTCACTGGAGAAGACTGATAGTCGTGGATTCAGTGGAAGTGCTAGAGGTAATGAAGATTGTAATTTCAATATTAATGATATTACTAGTACTATTTCTCTAACAGCCAAAAAAAGAACATTTATAAAGGAAAGGGAAATATCAATTGTGTCAATTTTTTTAAAGTCCGTTAAAAAGAAAATTGAGTACTTATATATAGAATAGAGCAATAGGTCAATAATGACCTTGAGACTATTGGAAAAAATTATTTTAAGATTTATCCAGAAGAATACAGCAGAAAAACCAAGGTTTCTTTCCCCCTAAAGAAAAAAATATTGTGGTATCTTCAACTGTCAGATATGATATAACAATAATAATAATATTGTCTTCCCAAACTAAAAATCAATCACCATCTAGGTTTCAGCTCAATTACAAATTTTTGAATAGTTCCACTGGGTGTGAAGACTAACATTATGGATCAAGTGGGTCTGCCTAAAACCCATGCAAAAGCCAATGTGTTCATCCTCACAAGTGGCAGCAGTCCGCATACCACTGCTCTCGGAGTTCCCATCATTCTCCCATGGCAGAGATAGGATATAGACTTAAATATTCAGTGGTTAACTGGCCCAAGGAAAGGAATGAATGCAGTACAAACTTTATAATTTTTTTTTATTGTCTACACTAGACTCCCTACCACAATACCACCAATATCATCTGCCCAGAAAAACACACACAACCTTTTTTCAGCAAAGCCAAGCTGGGTATCTAATGGACCATTGGTAGTAAAGTTTTGTGAGAGCTACAGAGTCATCGTACCTTTTAGAGCAGGGGTAAGACTAAGAAAGGTACATGGTATCCTAAAGTAATAAGGCCTCTTGTCTTATTTTTTGGAATTGATGTCTGCACATCATTTCTGCAATGCCTGATTCTTTCCAGGGCACTATTGTAGCCACAAATGCAAAGCCTAGGAGAAATCTGAATTATTCAGAAAAGTCCTTTCTGACCACCTTTTCTAATACTTCCACCTGGACCTACTCCCTTTGTCACTCACTGTCATATACACACATTAATTGATTCATTAATTCAACAAAAAATTATCTTCCTGGAGATGTTCTGGGCACTGGGGATATAGCAGCGAATACAACAAAACTGATACTTTCATGCTGATTACATTGAAATAGAAGAAGATATGCAAAAACAAAGCAAACAAACAAAACCATAACGATTCATTTGGTAAGGAAGTGGCTTGAAGATAAATCAAGTCAAAGCATAAAAATGGGGGTTGCTTTGCAATTTCTGCAAGGATAGAAGCAGAAAGATCACAAAACCCTGCTACAATGGAAGGCAAGAGTTGAGGTTAGGTTACTTTTGAGCATTTTAAGGTTATGATGCCTATTTGATATTGAAGTACAGAGTATGGGTACAGAACTGATAGACAGGTATGGAATGTAGGAAAGAAGTCAGGGTCAAAAATATAGGTTATAAGAATATGGGTAGCATTTAACGCTATGGGGCTGGAAGGAATCATCTAAGAAGCTGATAGAGTATGATTTAGAAGAAAATGAGAGGAAAGAAGGATTCTGCAGAGGAGATGTCTAATGACTTAGAAGGAGAGACAGTTTCATGCAAACCAAATTGAGAGAGGCAAGTGTGGAGGGATGGGAGGTTTGGAGGGAGAAAATATATATCTAGAGTTGTTTATAGTTTTATGAGACATTTCGACATGGTTCTGTGTTATTACCCAACTAGATAAATCTATGAAGGTGCAGGTATCATATAGGCAGAAAAGTAGATTTAATTGCAGAGGAATAGCCATATTATATTAGTCAAGCCACATAGCTGTGACTAGAGACACTATCACTATAAAGCAAAAGTGATTCTGCTGTTACAAAAAGATTTTTACAATTCCAGCCCACTTATTGCTTATATAGACAAATATTTTAAGGAAAATAATTTTTTGGCTTCACTGGATTTTAAGATACATTGGCTTCTACATTTATACTCATAATCATTCTAATTTTATCTTTTTAAAAAGTATTTCTGTTATTTCCTAGTTTAGACTATATTTTGTATTAGGTTTTTTAAAAATAGTAATCAAAGTTACACACTATGACCCAATTAAGTAATTCTTTTTCTTAAAACTTAAATGAAATTGTAAACTTTCAGTAATCCTAAAAATACCCTTGAAATTTGTAACTTCTTGTTTCTAAGCAAAGACGTTAAATTGACTTCCTATAAATTATGTAGCGTTTGTGGTCAAATTAAGAGAAATGTGAAAAGGAAACAGATGTATAGGAGTTACATGCTTATTTGGTTGCAAATGAATTCTGAAACTTTCATGAAAAATTAAAAGTCAATTTTCCCAAAACCTGGACACTTGAAATTTGTTTCAGAATAGAAAGCAAGCCCAGCCAGTGTGGCTCAGTGGTTGAGTGTTGACCCATGAACCAAGAGGCTGCTGGTTCAATTCCCGGTCAGGGCATATGCCTGGGTTGCGGGCTCGATTGCCTGTGCAGAGGCAGCTGATCAATGTTTCTCTTTCATTGATGTTTCTATATCGCTATCCCTCTCCCTTCCTCTATCTCTAAAAAAATCAATAAAAATATATTTTAATAAAAGCAAGATTTTGTAGCATATTCTCTTCAACTGGTTTATCATACAGTTAAGGCTTATGATTAAATCTCTCCTTATTACTGGGTGTAATTATGTACTTATGTAATTTTACAGTTACATTTTTGCAGGTAAGATGATTTATTTATAATTCTTATATATAAACTCAGACTGTAGACCTCCAGAGCAGAGGTCATGGCATTGATCTTTTCACCCACCTCTCATGGTTCTTACTTTTCTGATATTCATTGAGAAGCATGGGACACTAGTGTTTTGCAAGTTGAAAGTCTGTATAAAGTCATTTTTATTTTATTCATCAATTTAATACTGGATATGCTCTGTTATACTTCTGGATACTAGATGTTCATTGATTTTTATCTTTTCATCATATTCAATTCAGTAAACCTACCATTGAGCCCATTATTTAGTCAATGGAAATAATCATTATTACAAATTGTGTCTTCCAAGCATCTGTCTTCCTATTCCTATTTCTTTGGAAAAATCATCTGCTCACTTACTATGGTCTTGGGAGATTGTCAGCCAGACTCTACCATAGCCCTAGTTAAAATGATTACTTTAAATATGGACAGATAAAGCCACTGATAAAATAAAATATGGATCTATATACTCTTGTACTATAGATAGCTAGATATTAATGAGGAAACGAGCAGGGGAGTCAGACATTGTTGAGCATATTCAGCTGGGAAACAGAGGCCTGTTTGCTTTACCAGGAAGCTACACTCCAGGGGATCAGAGCATTGCCCTGCCAAGGATTAATACCCCTCCATTCCCCTCCTGGATTGTTGAAGGGGGAGCAGGGAGAAATAAGCACATGCACAATAAAGTCAAAATGGTTCAAGGGGAGGTGCTTGACCATGGAGACTAGGAAGTCTAACCTGGAGAAGGGATCATTCGTCAGGGACCCCATTGGAAGCCCATTGCTTTCGCTCTCCCCGGGAGCATGTGACCATGCCTGTCTTGTGGCCACCTGGGGCCGGTGGAAGACTGCAAAGGGCTCAGTTGTAATATGAAGCAGAAAGTCTGGACACTGGCTTTTATTTGGCCCTGCTGAAGACAGCTGGACTTTTTCCATGGCGGGACAGAGGGCGATGGGACATTGAAAACCCAGGGGCACGGGCAGACTCCCCAAATAAATCTTTTTATTTTCCTTTTATTTCCTTTTTTGTTTTTTAAAAAATCTTTATTGTTGAAAGTATTACATAGGACCTTCTTTTTCCCCCACTAACCTCTTCCAGGCCGGTCCCGTCCTCCCCTCACAGGCCATCACCACCCCATTGTCTGTGTCCACAGGTTCTGCATATATGCATACAAGTTCATTGGTTGATCTCATCCCACCCCCCCTCCCCTGCCTTCCCTCTGAGGCTCAACAGTCTGTTCATGCTTCTATGACTCTGGGTCTATTTTTGATCATCAGGTTATTTGGTTCATTAGATTCTACGTATAAGTGAGATCATGTGATACTTATCTTTCTCTGACTGGCTTATTTTGCTCAGCAATAATACTCTCCAGGTCCGTCCATGCTGTTGCAAATGGTAACAGTTCTTTCTTTTTTATTGCTGCCTAGTATTCCATTGCGTAAATGTACCATAGTTTTTTTATCCTCTAATCTGATGGGCTCATAGGCTACTTCCATGTCTTTTTTTAAAAAAATATATTTTATTGATTTTTTACAGAGAGGAAGGGAGAGGGATAGAGAGTTAGAAACATCCATGAGAGAGACACCGATTCAGCTGCCTCCTGCACACCTCCTACTGGGGATGTGCCCACAATCAAGGTACATGCCCTTGACCTGAATCGAACCTGGGACCCTTCAGTCCACAGGCAGATGCTCCATCCACTGAGCCAAACCAGCCAGGGCTACTTCCATGTCTTAGTTATTGTAAATTTCACAACTATGAACATAGGGGCAGCCCAAATAAAACTTGCCATGAGATCACAATCTCCCATGTGTAGGTCCTTGGAATTCTTTCCTCATGATCCCATAAAAGAGCCTGTTCCCACAGCACTCTGACTGCTGTAAGTAGAACCATGTTTGCTTTTCTTTGTATGCGTTATTTGATGTTTTCTACAAATGTGCTATTTCATGCATAATACGAATTTTCATGTGTTTACTGGAGAGTCAAACATCGATATAAATAAAAGCCTAAGCAACCCAAACGACTGAACTATGATGCACACTGACCACCAGGGGGCAGGCACTCAACACAGGAGCTGCCCCCTGGTGGTCAGTGTGCTCCTGACCAGCCGGGCGGCAGCCACTCACTCCCTCAGTAGGCCTGAAGGTCCAATCTCTGGAGAACGGACCAGTCACTGATGGACCTGTGCTGCCGGCCAATGGCCTCCTGGAAGTCGGCCTTGGGCACTGCGGCTGCTTCCCCTCCCTAGATGCTCTGCAAGGTAGAAGGGATATAAAAGCGGCTGCCAGGTGGCTCCTGACAGCTGTCGTGAACATCAGCGGATGGGTCCGGATCCTGGGCCTGCAAGGGCATCCCATCACCCGCCCAGAGGGCCAATTGCATCCCCCCCGACCCCCCTCAGGACAGTGCCAGATGCAGGGCTCACAGCTGGTGAGCGCCGCTGCGGTGCAAGCCTCTCCCAATCAGGACTGACTGGGCGAGAGCCCGGGGAAGGTGCAGCGGGGCTGGGATGAGAAGGAGCGGCAGGCAGTGTTGGACTGTGGGTTTCGGCCCCATCCCTGACAGTCACCCTGAGGGACCCCACCCATGCACGAATTCGTGCACCTGGCCTCCAGTTCATTATAATCATCATCCAAAATTTTCAAATGCAAAAAGGAGTTGGAGAAACAGTTATTGTCAAGATACAGGCTGCAGAGGAATTCTACATTTGCTCATTCCTTTGTAGTATTGCTTCTTGGGAGTAAAGATTACATGTATCACCCCAAACAAATAAATATATCAAGGATGAAAATTCACTTTTTGGCTAAGATATGTCCCCAATATTTCTTTAGACTGTGTTGCAAGTCAGGTTCTACATACAGGATTTTGATAAGGGAGGTATTTTGAAATCAACCTCTGTGGGTGAGAAAGAAAGAGAAACTTATGTCTGGGAAAATGAAAACTTTGAACTGTGATTCAGTCCCAGCAAAAGCTTTAACTTGACACCACAGAGAGCTCTGGAGATAAGTGGTCCTTTAAGTTTCTCCTGATATAAGTCAAGAGGTCTAGGTTGTAATTGTTTCACATAAAATAATAATTTGATGCAGTTGGTCCTGAGATACTGTGACTTTGAGAAGGTGATACCTTTGGGCTGAAAGTCATTCCATAAATATTCAGCTGTAAACCTTGAGATGCCAATTCTATCAGCTGAGGGAATGAATGCTTCAGTCCAGAATGCTGACACTCTACTGCATTCACTGCAGATAGGAAAATCCCTTTCTAAACAAAAGATAGAAAAATCAAATATACACATATGTAAACAATAGCTTAATCAAACTCCTTTGATTAGGACTAGAATCATATATCCAAATGTCTATTAAAATATCTAGTTGAAGCCTCTCACAGGTTCTAGAAACTGACTTAACCTTTTTGATTTTCACCAAAATCCAATCTTTATTCTCCATCTTATTTAAGGAATACTGTCCACAGTTGCTGAATCAAGACATTAGGGCCATCTCAGACACACTCTCTGTCTCTGTATCTCATCTCTTTGAATTCCCTTATCTAATTAATCATGTTTTATATTTACTAATCATGTATTTAATTCAACACCTTTCCTTTATCTATACTTCCTTCACACCAATCTTGAATACAATCAACTGTTTATGGTAACAGTTCACTCCAGTCCATCTTGTATCAATTAGTCAGCCTGAGAATATTTCTAAAAATGAATATCCAATCCAAGTTATTCACAATTTGTCATGCTTTAGAGACTTTTCACTGTACTCAGAATAATTCTAAACTATTTAACAACGTTTATTTGGTGCTTTGTTATCTATCTACTGCTTCACTCTCTAGTCTCACTTTATTTTGGTTTATTGAATTTCCTTCAGTTGCTCAAATTGACCATCCCTACTTTCATTTCTGTATGGACGAAAAGGGGCCACATGCTAACTAACTCAGGGAAGGCCTGTGTGGTGACCTTGTAAACTCAAAAGACCTGAAGTAACCATAAAGGAGGGTCTGCTATTAAAACTTAAACTAAAAGCAGTATATGGTGGGTAGTCACATCCTAGGCAGGTATCTTCCTTCCTTGACAAAAGTCCATCTTTACCTTGACTGAGCTTATTATCTTTTTGCATCTGTAACATATTGTTGGAATGTCAAAGTAATATTCCTTTTTTCTGAACCCCTCAAAGCTCAGGCACCACTCTGAGACCACAAAGCCCCTCATGGTTATTGAGTTAATTGTTGACTATTAACTGTCCTGCACCCACCTAAGTAAAAGAAATACGTGTCTATCATTTTACTTTTTATCCAATCCCAGAGGTTTCCCCCACTTTGCTTTCTCCCACCTCCCTAACTTATGAAGTTCATGTAACTCACATCTCTTTTGATTGTAATGTATAAAACAAGGTTAAAAAACTGCCATTCTCCGGAGCATTATCCCAATACATTGAGATTCTGCTTCCCCGCAATTGTTGACAGTTTGGCTCAAATAAACTCCCAAAAATTCTTTAATAGGTTTGAATGTTTTCTTTCTTCGACATCTGAGAGGTACTATTTGTCAAAATCTAACACCTCTTCTGCCTTACTCATCTGGAAAATTTCTGTTCATCTTTACTTCTCATAGTAAATGTCACTTTGTACATAAGGCTATTCTCATACTAAATTCCCCAATATGTTTCTTTAGTTCCCTTTACTTTTCCTATTGAAGTAATAAACATACATCATTGTAATAACATGTTTATCTGGCCAGACATCAGTAGAAATGGTGGCATTATGACCTACACATTGCTACTTCTTTATGAAATCAATAGGAACATTGACAAGAGGTCAAAACCAACTTTCTTAGGTTGCTGAAACATAACCAAAGACTTGTAAAAACTTGCAAAAGTTTACTCAACGAAACAGCTGAATCTCATTAAGAATAGTAGAAGTCGTGGAGTTTTGAATTCCTTTATTCCTATCCCCTTCTTCTCGGTTCACAGTAACCTTGAAAGCCAAATCTCACAACTACAGCAGCTGGGGAAAAACAGCAGCATAACAGAAACTGGAGGGGCAGAAAGAATTGGGAGGTCCTCAACAGATGAATCTTAGAGTAGTCATTATTTGAACTATCTGGCATTTCCCTGGAAATCCCACCTGTAGGGCATGTCTTTATTTGAACAAAAACAATCATACAGAGGTTGCTCAGTGCCAACAGCTTTTTCCCCAGGGGCATTTTTCAAAAACAATCAGCATCAATTGCCATACATTTTAGTTGTCTATAGTGGCAATAAAAGTTGGGGCAAAAAAATGGCTGGTAAAAAAAATCTTAAGAGAGAAACTTCTGGGATAAGATGCATAGAGGGCATTTAAAGAGATCTAACCTATTGCTAAGAATATAGGAGGCTATGTGCACGTGTGCGGCTGTGCACATGCCCAAGAAAGGGCAAGGCCCTCAGTTCTCCCTCTGACTGACCTTAAGACTCTGCACAAGCAGAGAGCAAAGTAAAGATTTTCAATTTGCTATTTTAATATTTTCAAAGGAGTAAAAGCAACCATGTTTAAAGAAATAAAATAATGTATGAGAATAATATCTTATCAAGTAGAAAATGTTAACAAAGATATAGAAATCGCAAAAAAGAACAGAAATAGAAATTCTGGGGCTGAAAATTGCAAAAAGTGAAATATAAAAATTTACTAGAATAGCTTAATAACAGCTTTGAGTTAGCTGAAGATAGAACCAATGAACTTGAATATAAATTAATTGAGATTATCAAGTCTGGGAACAAAACAAAAAGAAAAGAAGAAAAATAAACAAAGCCTCAGACAACTGTGGAATACTAACAAATCCATGCAAAATAGGAATCCCAGAGAAGAAGAGAGAGTGAATAGAGCAGAAAAAATACTTGAAAAAGTAATGGCAAAAATCCCCAAATTTGATGAAAACATTAATCTATACATCCACAAGGCTAATAAACTCTAAGTAGGATAAATTCAAAGAAATCTGCTACTAGATACATTATAATCAAACTATAAAGAACAACAACGAGTTAAAGAGAATCTTAGATGCAGTCAGAGAGAAATACTCTTAATATACAAGTAATCTCAATGAAATTAACAGCTGATTTAACATTAGAAAGTATAAATAAAAACTAAGACAATTAGTTGCTAACAGACCTACCCACAAGAATGCTAAAGAGAGTTCTGCAGGCCAAAATGAAAGGACACTATACAGTACCTTGAATTCATATTAAAAAAAATAGAGAGAATTGGTAAAGTTAACTATATGGGTAAATATGGAAGACAGTATAAATTTATTTTTTGTTTATAATTTTATTTTTCTTCTATCTTATTTAAAACATACTTATGTAAAGCAATACTTACAAATTTGTGTAGATGTATAATTTATAAATTTATGTAGATATTTAATATATACAAATGTAATATGTATGATAACAACAATACAAAAGAGGGGAGAAGGAATAGAACTATATAAGAGCAAAGTCTATGGATACTACCGCAAGTAAGTTGCTGTTTTTTTGTTAATCCTCACTGGAGAATATTTTTTCCATTGATTTTTTAGAGTGAGTGGAACAGAGGGAGAGAGAGGGGAAGGGAGAGAGACAGAAACAGAGAGAGAAACATCCATGTGAGAGAGACACTTTGGTTGACTCCCACTTGGGCCCCAACCTGGGAGCTAGGGATTAAACCTGCAACCTGGGAATGTGCCCTTAACCAGGAATTAAACCTGCGACCCTTTGATGCACAGGCTGATGCTCTAACTACCGAGCACAGAGGCCAGGGCTGAAAGTAAGTTTATATTAGTCTGAAATGGATTGTTATAAATTAGGATGTTAATTATATTACCCAGGGCAACTACTGAGAAAACAAATAAAAGTATATTGTAAAGTGAAACAAGATCATTAAATTGTACACTAGAAAGTATCTAACACAAAGGAAGGCAATAATAAAACAAGAGGGTAGTGACAAAACATATTGAAAACAAATAACAAAATGAAAGACCTAAACTCTAACACCACTTTATTCCATTAAAAGCAAATGGATTAAGCACTGTAATCAAAAGGCAGTGATTGGAATAATGGACAAAAGGTACTCCAACTATGTATGTAAAAGATACTTTCAGTTATATGGAAGCAAATCTATATATATAAAAAGCCAGTGACCAGAACGCCATAACGACAGGAATGACTAATCGCTATGAAGCCCACTGCGGCCAGTGAACTGGCCTGATCACAGGGTGGGGCTGGAGCTCCTACCCCCTGCCGGCCCCACCCCTGACTGCCCCCACCACTCCAAAAGGGGGTGGGGCCAGCCAGCCAACCTCCTGCAGCCTTCCCCCCACCTGGCCCCACCCCAGATGGACCCACCCACCCTGATTAGGGCCAGGGTCAGCCAGCAAACCACCCATGGACCCTCCCCCAGGCCACTGGTCCCCAATCGGCCCCCTCACCCAATTCAGGGGTGAGGCTAGCTGGCCCACTGCCCACAGTCCCTCCCTAAGAGCAGCCCCCCCAATCAACCCCCAACACCCCGATCAGCCCATAGCCCCCCCCCCTCAGCCAGCTCTGTCCCCAATCTGCACCCCCCAACACCAATTGGAGGTGGGGCTGGTTGGCCAACCTCCCATGGCCCCTCCCCTGGATGCTGACCCCCGATTGGCCCCTTCCCACCCCAATCGGGGGCGGGGCCTGCTGACCAATTGCCCTCAGCCCCTCCCCCCAGCTAGCCTGGCCCTGATCAGGCCCTGATTGGGGCTGGGCCAGTTGGCCAATCTCCCACCATCTCCTCCCTCCCAACAGGCCCCAATCAAGGCGGGCCAACCGGACCCCACCCATGCACGAATTTGTGCACTGGGCCACTGGTGTGTATATAAGAGACATATTTTAAATTAAAAAATTTAAAAATGGAAAAAGGTATGCAATGCAAATAGTAACCAAAAGAGAGCTGAGATGGTACACTAATATCAGATAAAATAAATTTAAAAAAAATTATTAGAGACATTAAAGGACATTTTACAATGATGTAAGATCAATCCATCAAAAAGACACAGCAATTTTAAACATAAATGCATCTAAAAATATAGCCCAAAAAGCATGAAGTAAAAACTGACAAAATTGAAGGGAGAAAAATATCAATTAAACAATAACAGTTGGAGACTTCAGTACCCTTCTTTCAATAAAGAATAAAACTAATCAGAAATACTACAAGGAAATAGAAGCCTTTGAAAACACAATAAACTAAATAGACTTAAAAGACATCTATAGAATACAGAATAACAGAAGAATTTTTTCCAAATGAACATGGAACATTCTCCATATTGACCATATGTTAGGTCAAAACAAGTTAAAACAAGTCTTAATCAATTTAAAATGACTAGTATTATATAAGGTATGCTCTCTGAACATAATGGGATAAAATTAAAAATATGAACAGAAGAAAATTTGGGAAATTTATAAAGATGTAGAAATTAAGCAATATACATCTAGCGATGAGTAAAAAAAAGTACTCATATGAGAAGTTAGAAAATACTTTGAGATGTATGAAAATAAACACACAACATACCAAAAAAGTTTATGAGGTGAAGTAAAAGCAGTAGAAGAACTGTATTGCCATAAATACCTATTTTAAAAATGATAAGTATCTAAATCAATGATTCAACCTTCTATTTTAAGAAAGTAGAAATAGAAGAGCAAATTAAACCTAAACAAGAAGATGGAAGGAAATGAAATGTGAAAGAAAATAAAGGGTAGAAAAACAATACGGAAAATCAGTGATAGATTCTGGCCAGGTAGCTCAGTTGGTTAGAGAGTCATTCCCATACTCCAAGGTTGCAGGTTTTTTCTCTGGTCAGGGCACATACAAGAAGCAAAGACGGCATGAATGAGTGGGACAACAAATCTCTCTCTCTCTCTCTCTCTCTCTCTCTCTTTCTCTCTCTCTCTCTCTCTCTCCCCTGCTCTCTCCCAAATAAATCAATAAAAACTTAAAAAAAAAAAAAAAAAAGGAAATGAGTGATACCAGAAGTTTTTTTTAATCAACAAAATATTAAAATTTTAGCTAGAATGACCAAGAAAGGAGATTAAATTAGTAGTTGTCTGGCATATTTGTGAGACTGCCCACTCTTTAAAAGCACAGACATCATGGTTGTTTTGTCCAGTTCTGTATGTCCAGTACCTATTTCAGTGTTTAGCACAAAGCATTAAATATAAACGAATGAGTGCAACTCGGTGATGTATACCAACTTCGCTAAGTTTATGATTGCAGTCCATCTTTAAACTGCATCCATTTGTGATTTCCAACCTAGCGCTCTACCACTTGTGTTACATATGTTATAGTCATTGTATTTCAAGCTTTTACTACTGATGTGAACTAGCTCTATTGTGTTTTCTTTTTATCTGATCTTGCTACTCCCCACCCACTTCTTTAAATTCTATATCATAGACAATCTCTGTGTTTGGACAAGAGCACTTTAAAAATGTTTTCAAGTTACTCATGTGGTTTTAAAATTTCCTGTTAGGGGACTAAGGTAAAGTGTAAGCTGGGGACATAAAGTTCCAGATCTTGCAGAAAAGATCAGTAACAAAGATTTCTTTCTAGCAAATCTTCTTTAATAATGGTTGCAGGTTATTATGACTTCCTGCCTAGTAGGCAATCGCTGCCTTCCTTCTTCCTAATAGAAATTAGAGCATATTCAGGCATTCCATGTGGCCATGGTGTTTCAGATGCCACCCTTGAACTCAGTTGATAATCCTAATTGATCTTGATAATAATGGTGACTGCAATTTTTGGCCAACAGTTGGGTTATGAAACACCAGTCAGGCATGATAGCTAACATTTGTTTATTACCAACTTTTAGCCATGCACCATTTTAAGTGTTTTACATGTGTTAACTCATTAAGCTTTTACACCTACCTTATATGACAAAATACACATATTATTTTCATTTTAAGGTTAATAATATTGAGGAACAATTAAAGTAACTTGAACTTAATTATTCTATCCTTGACAGCCCCTTCTAAAGAGGAGTTGGATAGATTATCTGAAATAGACTTTTTCAGAGATATGCTGCATGTAGGCTAAAACATGGAAATTACTAAAAGGTTCTGGCTCCTGTGTGAAGAACCTGAGAGGAAATACTCTAAAACTAGACTGTGAGTTATCTCCAGGTAAGAAGAGTTAGAAGCAGGAAGACTCAGGGGGGTGGTTATTTCAAAGGATAGGGTAATTCTGAGGACTATACCAGGTTAAAATTTCTCTGTGACTCTACAGTGCTTGGAAACTTGTTCAGTGGGCTGATTTCTTGATTAATTAGTGGCATATTAGTGTATAAGACTGTTGTATCGTAAATCAGCGAATGAGATACAAGATGCCTTAATGAGCCAATTAATTAGGAGTCATTTATTGCACGAGGCCCAGAGAGAGGTGTTACTTCCAAATCTCTGAGCAACACATACAGGAAGTGTCCCGTATTTATACTTTTCGAGCTTCTTTGTTTGCACATATTACAAAGAGCTCTGTGTGAGTTATTGAAACAGACAGTTTGTAATCTTGGATACATAAAGAACAAACATTTGGCATAAGAATATGGGAATTATTATCAGTATTAGTCCATTACGTTAGATGGCTAGCTTGCATGGTCAGACAGTTAAGTTTTTATCTTCTTCTATTATTCAAACTAAAACAGTTATTCTACAGAATAAGAGACTGTCTGAAAATGACAGAGTTTACAGAACAAGGGACTATCTAACAATAGCAGAGAATTCAAACAGCAGTTTTGTACAAGATGGAGGTTACTATGCTTCAAGACAAGCATTGTTCTTTATAAGTAGGGAAAATTTCACTATAGTTTTATTTTCCTGCCGGAAACCAATCATTGTCTCACTAATTAGAAAAGTGTGGACAAAGAACCTTGGAAGGCTGGTCAATCTTGAAGCTCTGAAAGGTCAGAGCCAACCACTCCTTATCTAATTGAGACAACGGTAGCTGAAGGAACTTCCCCACCAAATAATCAGATAATCTGCCTGTTACTGGAATTACCTGCCTAAGAGCAATGGGTGTATCCCAAACCTGAAAAAAAGGGATGGCAAGGCAAAAGCAAAGGGTAGTCCTCCCACTAAAGGTGGGCTCCCACCTGGCCCCCCATTTTCCCAAATTAAGTCTTTTCTAGTCTCTCTCTTCATTTTAGTGTGTGGCCTTCTCCAGAACCTGAACCCTGAACTGGAACCCTGAACCACGTGGGACATGAAAGGGGTTCCCACATTTTCCATAATAAATTTCCTACCACCATGGGTTTATACAGAAGAGAAAAATAGCCATAAAGACTAATTTTTTAGATTGATTTTTGTTATATTAGTTCTATTAGCACTGGACAATTATTTTACCTATGAAAGCTAATGTGCCTTTCTCTTAAGCTTTCCCAAAGCACCATACATCTTTGTCATAGAGTTTTCATTCCAGAAGAGCTTTAATCTTGAAAAACAGTCCATAATAAAGATATTTCACCAGCACTAAAACAATTTACATTTGATTTGCCTCTTTTACTTGTCTTTGTTGTATTTGTCTTACTACAATAGCAGAAATTATTAGAGGTTTTGAGTTCATGTAATTAAAATCTCTTTGTAAGCAGAGTTCACTTCTATTCTAACTAGTCCATTGTGTTTATAATAAACTAGAGGCCCAGTGCATGAATTCATGCACCAGTGAGGTCCCTCAGCCTAGCCTGTGGGATCAGGCCGAAACCAGCTCTCTGACATCCCCCAAGGAGTCCCGGATTGTGAGAAGGCACAGGCCAGGCTGAGGGACCCCACTGGTGCACGATCAGAGCAGGGGAGGGATGTGGGAGGTTGGACAGCTGGAGAGGGCCCACAGGAGGGCTCCAGGGCATGTCCGGCCCATCTCACTCAGTCCCGATCAGCCGGACCCCAGCAGCAAGCTAACCTACCAGTTGGAGCATCTGCCTCCTGGTGGTCAGTGCACATCATAGTGAGCAGTTGAGTGTCCTTAGCATATTAGCATATTACACTTTGATTGGAGGAACTGATGACCAAATGACTGGATACTTAGCATATTGGGCTTTATTACATAGGATATCTTGGCAATTACTCACAGTTTGTAGACTATCAATTTAAAATATTATAGTTTTTAAAATAATTCTTGATCTTAAAAAGAGTCGGTTTCAAAATCTACTATAAAGTTTGTATTTACAACCCTTACCTAATTTGACTTCACTTCTCTTAAAATTTTCAAATCATTTGAGACTTGCTGTGCTACTAAATATATAAAGGAGATATTTTTTTAAATTATATTTAAGTAGTGGAGGACAAAGATATAAAGATAGATAAGGTTTCTTTACTTCTCTCAAACTGGTAAAATATTAATACAGTAGGTAGACTGTGTTGTTATGTGTATATAATGCAATACCTAGAGCAATCCCTACAAAGGCTATACAAAGACATACGTTTTAAAAAACACACTATAGATAAGTCAAAAGGCAATTTTAAAGAAAATGTTCAAGTAGTCCACAGGAAAAAGAAAACAAAGAATCATAAAACACAGAATAAACAAATATTTAAAAAATAATGTGGCAAAATTAAGCCTTAACACATATAAACAATTATATTGAATGTAAATGGCCTAAATATGAGATTTAAAAGACAAGATTGATATGATAAAGTAAATAAAATGACCAAAATATTGTATGAAAAATTAATTTTAGTTATAAGGTTATACATAGGTTTAAAATAAAAATGTAGACAGAGATGTATCATGAAAACCTTAATGAAATGAGAACAGGAGTGGCTATATTAATACTAAATGAAATAGACTTATAAGTAAAAAATAAAACAAAGCAACAATATTGCTAGAGACAGAGGGAAGTTGTATAATGATAAAATTAAGACATAGCCATCTTAGCCGAAACTGGTTTGGCTCAGTGGATAGAGCGTCGGCCTGCGGACTGAAGGGTCCCGGGTTCGATTCCGGTCAAGGGCATGTACCTTGGTTGAGGGCACATCTCCAGTGGGAGGTGTGCAGGAGGCAGCTGATCGATGTTTCTCTCTCATCGATGTTTCTAACTCTCTATCCCTCTCCCTTCCTCTCTGTGAAAAATCAATAAAATATATTTAAAAAAAAAAAAAAAGACATAGCCATCTTAAACACAAAAGCAACAAAAACAGAGCTGTAAAACATGTGAAGCAAAACTTATAAAAATGAAGGGAGATGAAAACATAGCCACAACTACGGTAAAGGATGTTAACATCCTCTCTCAACAAATGGTGGAATAACTAGACATAAACACTAACATAGAAAAACTCAACAATGCCAGCAACCAACGAGTTTAAAAGACATTTATATGTGAATGGAGAATACGTATTTCATATGGAGAATATGAAAATCTCCAAATACTTGAAACTCCAACAACAGATTTCTAAATCATCCATGGGTCAAATACAGTGTCATGAAAACCTTAAAATGATATTGAACTGAATGAAGATCTGATTAATGGTTGCCAGGGCTTAAGGACAGAGGCCAGGACAGGCAGGGCTGAGGGAGATGCAGGAGGGAAATAGATTTGCCTTTAAGAGGACAACAGATTCATGTGGCAGTGGGTTTGTTCTGTACCTTAACAGTATCAGTGTCAATATCCTAGTTGTGATATTGCACCATAGTTTTGTAAAACTTTGCCATTGGAACAAAATGGTTAACATTTAAAGGGATGCTTTATTTTTTGTAATTGAAATGTACAATTACCTCAAAACATTAAAAAACTAAATTAAAAATGTGTGACTCTTCTATCTGTATCTGTTTATTTTTTATATTTACTGTATTTATTTTTTACCCTTATTGCCTTACTACATTACATCTCATTTCGGATTTCACAGAAAAACATTCTCAATTATTTGTCCTTAAGTATGATATATTTTATAGATACCCTTCTTCTATAATCTATAGATTAACGTTGTTCATATGATTCTTAGTATGTGATAGGCTTTCATTATGAATGTATGCTTAAATTTATCAAATACCATATTTTACATATTTTGATTTAATTTTTCCCTTTAATCTGTTAATGTGACAAATTGTATTGATTGTTGTTTTTATTATATTTACTAGAGGCCCGGTGCACAAAATTAGTGCATGGGGGGGGGGGGGTGTTCCTCAGCCTGGCCTGCACCCTCTCCAATCTGGGACCCCTCGGGGAATGTCTGACTGCCAGTGTAGGCCCAATGCTGTGGGATCGGGCCTAAATCTCTGGCCTAAACCAGCAGTCGGACATCCCTCTCACAATCCTGGACTGCTGACTCCTAATGGCTCACCTGCCTGTCTGCTTGGTTGCCCCTAACTGCCCCCCCTACTGCCAGCCTGATCGCCCCTCACTGCCTCTGCATGATGGCCTGATCGCCCTTAACTGCCCCCCTGATGGCCTGGTTGCCCCTTACTGCCCCCTACTGCCGGCCAGGTCACCCCAACTGCCCCCTCCCTGTCAGCCTGGTTGCTCCTAACTGCCCCCTCCTCAGGCCTGGTCACCCCTTACTGCCCCCCTCTGCTGGCCTGGTCACCCCTAACTGCCCCCCCTGCTGGCCTGGTTGCCCCCAACTGCCACCACTGCTGGCCTGGTTGCCCCCAACTGCCCCCCTTGCCAGCTGGGTCACCTCTTACTGACCCCCTGCTGGCCTGGTCACCCCCAACAGCCCCCCTCTGCTGGCCTGGTCGCCCCTAACTGCCCCCCCTGCCAACCTAGTTGCCCCTCACTGCCCCCCCCTGCCAGCCTAACTGCCCCCAACTGTCCCCCCTGCCGGCCTGGGCACCCACAACTGCACCCCCTGCCAGCATGGTCATCTCTCATGGCTCCCCCGCCAGCCTGGTTGCCCCATGCAGCCTGCTTGTTCAGTCATTTGGTTGTCCCTCACTAACCCCCCTGCTGGCCTGGTCATAGGCAGCCATCTTGTGAAGGCGTGAGGGTTAATTTGCATATTACCTCTTTATTATATAAAATTGGTTAATAAAATTATTTAGGTTTCAAGTGTATAATTCTATAATACATCATCTGTATATTGCATTGTGTGTTTGTCACCCAAAGTCATATCATCTTCTATCACCATATATATGACCCCCTTTACTTTTTATTACCACCCCCACCCCATTTCCCCTATAGCAATTACTATACTGTTATCTGTGCTTATGAGTTTTTATTTGTTTGTTTGTCTGTCTTATTTGTTCATTTGTGTTTGTTTTTTTTTCAGTTTTATATTCCACATATGAGTGAAATTCTATGGTTAACTTTCCTTGTCTGACATTTCGCTTAGCATGATATTCTCAAGATCCATCCATGTCGTTGCAAATAGCAGTATTTCATCTTTTCTTATTGTTGAGTAATATTCCTTTGTATATATGTACCACATCTTCTTTATCCAATCATCTATCAAAGGACACTTTGGTTGTTTCCATGTCTTGGCCACCATGAATAATGCTGCAATGAACATAGGGACACACATAACTTTACAAATAAATGTATTCAAAATGTTTGGATACCAAAAGAGGGGTTGCTAGGTCATATGGTATCTCTATTCTTAACTTTTTTAGGAACTCCATATTGTTTTTCACAGTGGTTGTATCAGTTGACTTTCCCACCAGCAGTGAATGAGTGTTCCTTTTTCTTCACAACCTCTCCAAGACTTATTGTTACTTGTCTCGTGGTATTTCATTGTAGTTTTTATTTGTAATTTCCTAATAGCTAGTGAAGTTGAGTATATTTTCATATATCTGTTGGCCAACTGGTATGTCATTTTGGGAGAAGTGTCTATTCAGGTCCTCTGCCCATTTCTCAATTGAATTGATTTTGTTTTGAATCGAAAAACAACATTATATTCCTAGAGTAAACCCAATATTGTTGTGGTATATTATGTTTTACATATTGTTAAGTTCAACTTTTTTAAACTTATTTTTAGAAATTTTCCATCTATGTTAATGAGTAAGATTGGCTGGTCAGATTTTGATTGAAGTGTTTTCCTGACATGATTTCTTTATATTCTCTGGAAAAATTTGTAATTTCTTATTTGTTCCTTAAATGTTTGGTAGATTAGAACATAAAATGATCTGGGCATGGAGGTCTATTGGTTATATTTTTCACATTTTCTTTTTTCTCCAAGAGGATGTATTTATTGTTCAATATTTTTAAAGATTATTTTTTAAAGATTTTTTTCTGGGAATTGTTCATTTTAGTTAAAAAATGTGTTCATTTTACTTAAATTGTCAAGTATGCTAGCTTAAAATCATTCATAATACACTATTATGCATTTTAATGGCTGACTGACCTCTCCTGCTTTCTGAAGAATTCCTTTTTATGGGGGATTCTAGCATCTTGCCTCAGAAAAGGCCAATCTGATCCATCAGAATTATTTTAATACATTTAAACTTCAAGTTGGTTGGGCAGAAGAAGAATAACAATCCTTGAATATATTTTACTTGGAGGCTTTTTATGTAAGTAGGTACTAATAGACCTATAGGAGGTGGGATAAACAGTTCTTTCAAGTTCATTGTTCATCTGTCATGATTCAAATACAAATGTATATGTTTTAATTCACTTACTGTCATGGGCCCTGGCCTAACTAAAATTTCTATATGCTACATTTGCCATTTCCACACCAGTGTGTTTGGGAATAATCCTCCTAAATATTTTATACATGTGAGAAGGCCAGAATTAATTTATGTAAAGTCCTATGGTGCGGTTAAACATTGTATCTCATCTTTGACATAGTTCTTTTATATCTTTTACTTTCAAAAAATTGTCAGATCTTTTAGATTCTGAGCTTCTGTACATGTGAATGATATAAGGAGAAATATACTAGCTCATACTTTCCAAACCAACTTATTTCTGTTGTTTCTTTAGGAGATTTTCCACCAAAGAGGAAAATTAGAAAGTTCAAAGAATCAATTCAGAGAGGAGAGAAGGTTGGAAAGTGTTTAGAACTGTAAATTCCCCCACTTACTCATGGTTACCTTGATTGTCCCTTCATGGTAACCAATTGAAAGCATGAACGCATCTGTGATTTAAAACTAATTTTTACCAATTTGCATAATTTGTATTGATTTAATAGAAGAAAAAACATTATAAATTGAAGTTTTGCTTCCCAAGAAGATTAAAAGCCATTCAGAAACCTAAATCACTCATTGAAACAGAAAGGAAATTGAAAAAAAAAAATGAACAGGTTGTCTTCGGAAACTGTCTTTGGTCGGAAGTTTGCGGTCCCTGTGAACAGGTGCCACTAAAAGCCTTCTGCAGAGCTGCTGCCTGATAAGGACTGTATATCCTGTCTTCTCTGCATCACTTTGCATCTAGCTCACATTACTTCATTTCCTTTCTGGGACCTTCCCCCCGGATTCTTCATATAAGGTCAAACATAAAGGAGAGCTACATTGAGTTCTGGTGTCCTGAGTGGCTTCCTCCAACTTTGTCCAGGCACTAATTTTTCTAAGCCTCAGTTTCCTCAACAGAGCTATAAAATGTCAATGATAATCTCTGCCTGGTGGATATCCTTAAATTTTTGATATATTATTTATGAAATAAGACATAAAGTATCTCTGAACGTGATACTTTATATTATTGTCATGTGTGTTTTATAAGGAGATTGAAAAGAGTTTATTTGCACTAGTTTTGTTTCTTCGGTTTTCATTAAGTATTTCTTTGCTTTGGAGAATTGAATCCGTCAGGGCTGACCACACAGGAAGTTTGCTTCCATATTTAGATAAATAGGGACAACTGAAAAAACTTCTGACCCCAAAACTTCTCCCACCCTGCATCCTGACCCTCTACACCTACTTTTGGCCTATTTGCTGTAATTTCACATGTACAGATACCTTCCTTTCATTTAACAAATAATGTTGGATGATCTGTGCATCTAAATGATTGTACACAGGAAGACACTGTTGCAAGAGAAATGACATGCTTTTACTAATTATGTCAGGGCAGTAGGTATCAACAAGGGCTGTGCTGGACAACCCCTATTCAGTGTTCACTTCTTTGCAGGAATTAAAGTTGATTGCTTTCTCAAATCTAAGGGAGAGTTCTTACACTTAAAAAATTACTGTAGGAAGGAAGGAAGAGTTAATGAACAACTTACTCATTTTACTATAAAGTTTAGACTATTATAGAGGACTTAAGTAGCATGAGGGCCAATGCATACCTTGAAGGCCTACTGATAACCTGTGCTTCGTACCTTGGCTGGATTTTACCTTTGCAATGACTGCCTACTCCCACCTGCGCACCTGGGAAATGGTTATCTATCTGTAAAACGTACACTATTTTCATTACGATAACCAGCCTAACTATTCTAGGATATCCAAACTTCAAAGATAGTTGGTGTCCAGCTAAGAAAATTATATTTTCACACTTCTATGAGAATTACTAGAGGAGAAAAGGTACATTGGTAAATGGTGTAACTGGACTATGATTTTTATGTTAGTCTAATCAGCTGTTGAAAAGTCCTGCTTTGCATGTGGAAAATACATATGGTAAGGATTATCATGTGTGTAAGGATGTTTTCTTTCTCTATACCCCAGGCTTGAAAGAGATCAAATCATGTTGCAGATTTATAGGACTGATATTTTCTCATGCGTCATCACAACCACAACATGCTATGTATAGCTAGTGTCAGATACACATTTAAAATATCTGGAGAGTATTATGTTAAGCGAAATAAACCAGTAAGAGAAAGACAAGTATTACATAATTTCACTTATATGTGGAATCTAATGAACAAAATAAAGTGGCGACCAAAATAAATCCAGAGACATTGAAGCATGCAATAGACTGGCATATTTTAGAGGAAAGGGGGGAGGATCAGGAATAGATTAACCAAAGAACTTATATGCATATATTGATAGCCCGTGGACAGATAATAGTGCAGGGAAGTCCTGTGGAGGGGGTGGGAGCGGGCTGGAGGGGCTCAATCAGGGCCAAAAAGAGGACATCTGCAATACTTTCAACAATAAAGATATAAATAAATAAATAAATAAATAAATAAAATATCTAAGTTGTTTTAACCCAAAGAAATTAGCAAATGCACTAGCTATTCCCTTAAGTACCAAATTTAACACCTCCAACAATCATCAGCAGTATTCAAATGTGTGCTTGCTATCTAATGGCAGTCTAAAATTACATATTTCTTAACCCTACAGTCCCACAAGTCTCTCAGGGTAACACTCAACATTTTGCAAGTCATATGTTTTTATACATACTCTTTTTTAAATTCACATTTATTGATTTATTTATTCACTTTTTCAATGAGTATATATTGAGCATACACACTAGGTTCGAGTTACTATGTCAGGTATTAAAGACAGACGGGACAAGATAGGAAAAGTTCTTGCCACAAGCAGCTTACAGTCTAGTAAGGAAAGTAGATTATAAACAATACTAGAGGCCTGGTGCATGAAATTCGTGCTTGGTGGGGGTCCCTCAGCCTGCCCTGCACCCTCTCACATTCCAGGACCTTTCGGGGGATGTCCAACTGCTGGTTTAGGCCCAATCCCACAGGAATTCCTGCAGGATCAGGCCTAAACTGGCAGTCGAACATCCCTCTAGCAATCTGGGACTGCTGGCTTCTAACCACTCGCCTGCCTGCCTGATCACCCCTAACCACTCGCCTGCCTGCCTGATAACCTCTAACCACTCCCTGGGGGGCAGGGCCAGCAGGGGCGAGGGGCCGTGGTGTTCTGGTCTCTGGTCGTTCTGGTCTCTGGTCATTCTGGTTGTTCCACCATTTCGGTCACTGGCCTTTTATTATATAGGACCATGGTCAGCAAACTCGCGAGCCACATGTGGCTCTTTGGCCCCTTGAGTGTGGCTCTTCCACAAAATACCACGGCCTGGGTGAGTCTATTTTGAAGAAGTGGTGTTAGAAGAAGTTTAAGTTTAAAAAATTTGGCTCTCAAAAGAAATTTCAATCGTTGTACTGTTGATATTTGGCTCTGTTGACTAATGAGTTTGCTGACCACTGATTATAGGATAATATAATATCAGATATTGACAAAAGATATAGAGAAAGATAAAGCTTTATGGAAGCTTAGAGTGTGACATTTTTATTTTACTACATATGAGAGGCAAGTGAAGACCTCTCTGGGCTGAGGAAAGTTTAATAGTGAGGGAATTGAATTAAAGGTAGAGCAAGCCATGCAGGTAGGTGGAGGAAGACCCATTCAGAGAAAAGGCAAAGACCTTGTAGTGGAAGTATGCTTGACATCTTTGTGGAACAGCAAAGAGGTTACTATGAGAGAAAGCAGTGGCTAATAGGAAAAACAACGGAGAGGTGGCCAGGGACCAGATCATGGACCTACTTAAATATAAGTAGGTTGAATTTTATGGTAAGTCTGACAAGAAGCCATTGAGGGTGGAAAGAGGAGAAGAGTTGAACAACTCACGAAAACTATATCATTTAATTACAAAACAAATCCTTGAGCTGCTATTTGGAAAACATACCAGGAAATTGACTGAAAAAATAGAATGAAAGCAAAGAGACTTTAGGACCAACATGTACCTCTTCATGTCTTAGGTAAACAAATAAATATGATGGCCTAACTAACCTACAGTAGATGATAGTTTCCAACCCACCTAAGCAAAACATTTTCTCAGAGGCCTTATTGTACAAACAGAATGTCTCCACTCTAAAGAAGTGATATTAATGATACAATTTTTGGCACCATTGTTAACCAGAATGGTATTTTGATCCCCTCCTTAAGTCACCATACATGGACATTTTGTGTTTATTTTATATTGATCTTAATAAATTATCTGTATTATATTCATACTATGGCAATATATTTTTATAATAATCATACTTAAAATGTATTAAACCTCAGAGATATATGAAAAAATAATCTAGTACATAGTGAAAAATAAGAGGATAAGATGCTACTGAGGGAAAACCAGAGTGGTTTAAATGACAGTAAAATTTGACAAAAAAAAAAATATTAACAGGAGATAAATGAAACAGATAATTCAAGATAAACAATTTTAGAACATAGAAAGGAAGTTCCAGACCACAGGGTTTCTATTTCCTGCATTAAAGCACCTACTTACTAAATGATACCTTTAAAAAAAAAGCTAGTCCCCAGGAAAGAAGTGAATGATAGACTTCTGAAAGCCAACTTATAGCTTCCTAAGAAACTCTTCCACACTGAAGAGAGATGCAGGAAGATAGACATTTTAAAATTCTTAAACAATAAATCCTCTAGCTCTAAACAGTGTCAGGTTCATAGTGGATGTTCAATAAATATTAGTTAAATAAGTGAATGAGAATTCCAGAGAAATATTACTCTCAAAATTATTTCCATCTCAAAAATAGGAATCTCTAACTTTGAATTTTTTATTTAGATACACCGTTTCCTAAACTACTTTTGTTTTCTATAAATTTAAGGAAGGATGTCACCGATTCTGGGAAATCCCAGGTGTCTTTTCATGCTACACCTACAGTTGTGAGAAAGCACATTTCAGACAGTAGGGAAAACCCACAGCTCACCACAACAACACATTGTCAATTGTCTGGGCCACTGGGGCATAAATTAAAAGGAACTGGAGTGGTGGAGTGATTAGAAGTCAAGAGGAAGGGGGCGGAGACAGCATGTGTGACTATAAATGATGAGCTCTCTCAGAGACTGAGCTAGAGCTCCAGCAAAGACATTCACGGTAGATTGGTTTGACCTGAGATTAACCAGAGGATATTGGCTAGCATAAAGATGAACTCTGAAGATTGTTCCCTAACAGAGAACAGCTCCTTGGAGAGAGGACGACAAAGTAAGTCAGATCTTCTTTTCATATTCTGGTTATAACTATCTGTATAGATGATATATACAGGGAGGGCCAAAGGTAGGTTTACAGTTGTAAGTACATGAACACAGAGTTTATTCTGATATTATTATTTGACTAATTACTATATTTTTCCATACAAACAACTGTAAACCTACTTTCGCCCCCCTCCCACCCCCTGAAACAGGACTTAGAACTTAGGGAAGAAAATGAGCCTTTGTCATTTGAAGAACTTGATTAGATTCTATTTCAGTCAGGATAAAAGAGAAAATGGGAAGAAGTAAATATTTTTTTTAATCTATGGAAAGACAGGATTCCTGAGAAGAGAGGAAACACAAAGGTGCATTTGAGAAGATTTTCAAAGATGTGTTTCTTTGTTTCAATTTATATTATCTATTTTTTAGACGGAATTATAAAACTCCCCGCTCTAGCCCAGTGCACTCTCTATAATTTTTCCATATCCATCTGCACATATTCCAGGAAGCATTGACTTTCTTTATAAAAATTCCGTGTAGCACATAAGCCATTACACTCTTGACTGCCTTCACTTTGTACCTTTGTGTGCTTTCTGTGTGCCTCATCTTGTGTTCTCAGGACAGCATCTTCTAGTTGCTGAAAATAAAGGTTTCCAATCTTTGAGAGAATAGCCATATAGGCATCTTTACATATACAGTGTCTAACGGAAATTTATTCAGAGAATGTCATGAAATAATTCTTGAAAATTCCATCTTCTGCTTCTATAATCTTTATGGGACTCTTTTTCTACATTTCATCCTTCACTGTATCTAGTCACTGGCTTCATTTTCCAAATGAATCAGACATTTTTCTTTCTTTTTTTTCATCAAAATATGACTATAGTAGCTGTATACTATTTCCTTTCTTCTATTTGTCTATTCTGTCCAGAGACCTAGTCTATTTATTATACCAGAATTTTCCCAGTTTTTCTATAACTTATTTCTATGAGGCTTTCTTTTTTTTCATTTATGCCTCTTCCTTTTTGAATTATTGAGGTACCCCAAAACCTAATATGTAAGAAATACAGTTTATTTGTAAGCAGTAATTAAGGGATGCGTTGTGGATAGCAGAGCTGAAAAAATCTAGAGAAAAGATTGTTTTTAGAGTGTGTCCACTAAACTGTCTTGCATTAGAAAAGTTTTGATTACCTCCCATAAACCCATCTTTCACTTTAGAACACAAAATCAACTATGGATAACAAGTGCAAACTATACAAAATTTCTGGTAACCACATAACCATAACTTGATGGACTAGTTGAACTACCAAAAAGAAAAATAATTGTAATAGTAAAACTAACTCAATAGAGGGCATAGTTGCAAAAAGGTCCTAATTCAGGAATTCTTAACTTTTCCTGAGATCATCCCCATTTTCTGTTGAATGTTTAGTTTATGCTGCCTTATACATACTTTATTAGTGTGAAAAAACACTGGGCATAACCCTTAGGTGACTCAATATGTAATGGTGGATTTATTTTCAATTTCTCCATTAATGGACAGAGACCATAATCAGAGCGGAAGTACACTCTTGCGGGAGTGTTTTGTCACCTAGGTGATAAACCAAACTGAGCAACAACAACAGCCCTCACTAATGGATATAAAGTACAACCTGAAAATCATCTGCACAGTTTACCCACTGGCTAAGCCAATAGGTACTTCGGAGTCCCTGAGCTGCCTGGATGAGTTAATACTGGCTCGGGAACAAGGGCTGTGTTGCTGCATGGAGGCTAAGAAACATGATGAGAAGTGAAACTAGACAGAGAGCTCTGAACTTGCTATCTACCTACCACGGGCTCCTTCCGGTAACAGTTGGATTCTGGTGAAAAAAGGAAGGTTGGCTTTGAGAAGCTGAAAGAAACAGAACTAGATAGGAGCGAAGTAAAGGCATCTCGTGAAAAACCTGAATGCAGATCTGCGCTGGGAAAAACAACCCCCCAAGCAGAGGCTGATGCTGACATTCAGTGCATGGTAAATTCCTAGTGAAGAAAGCAACATCTCTTAGCCCAGTTTAACTTCAGAGAAATGTTTTAAGGAAAAATACATGCATTTCAAGATATGTGCTCTTAACTGTAAAAGTCATCTATATTCAAAAACAAGATATTTTCTCATTTTGAGACTGTTTTGACGGCAAATTTTAATATCATTCAAGTAGCAATTTTATATTTCAGTTTCTCAGAACATAATAGGGAACTATGTATTTCTTGTGAGGCCAAAGTTTTTTAAAATGACAGCTCTTCCTAGCAAAAATCAAATTCAAACTCTGAGCCACAGGATCCCCTTCTCTCCTTTCTCAATTATTTATTTGTATTTTGGAACAGATACCCTTCTAGATTTTCTTCGGTGTGTGTCTGTGTAACTAAGAATCATCACTGACATCATATTTATATTCTAAATCCTTCCACAGAAGTATTTTTATTGGTGAAATCAAAATTTTACTTTGTTTTAGCATTAAACAAAGGATAAATGGGAAAAAATAACTTCTTCCCAATGTTTGGTCTTTAATACTGTAATATTTCTTCTATTATTTTAAATTATCTTGAAAATTCAAATATTTTACTGTTCATTCACATGTTTTAATTGTGGTATAGTTCACATAGAATGGATGCATAGATCATAAGTGTGCAGCTTAATGAGGTATAGTTACAACTCCAATCAACATTTGAAATTGTCATCACTCTAGAAAGTTCCCCTGTATTCCTTTCTACTCAAATTACCTTTCCTACACACATAAAAGCTTTCACTTTTCTGAATTCTGTCACCATAGCTTAGTTCAGCTATTCTTAAATGTTACATTAAATGAAATATGCAGTATGTAACTGTAGGTGGATTTTTTCACTCAACTTTTTTAAATTTTTCCATTTTGTTGCATGTATCAGCTGTTCTTTTTTAATATATGTCCTTTTATGGATAATAGCATAATTTGTTTATCAATTTTCCTGTTGATGTGTATTTGGGTTATTTCTAGAATTTAGCTCTTAAGAATAAAACTGCTATGAACATTTTTATACAAAGCATTTTTGAGACATATTTTCATTCCTTTTGAAAAAATACATAGGAGTAGAATTGTGGATCACAGGGTAGGTGTATGCTTAATTGTGTAAGAAACAGTTTTCTAAAGTTTTTTTTTTTTCATTTTAATTTTCCAACAATAACTTATGAAAATTTCAATTGTTTCACATCTGTACCAACTTTACCAAAAATTATCAATTGTTTTTATTTTCTGTCATGCTAGTTATAGATATTAATATATCAGTTCATATTTTCATTATACTATCCCCCATTTATTCTCATTTACATCATTAGTCTTAAACAGTAAATAGTAAATACAGAGAGGTTAAGGGATTATGGTTGGGATTTTTTCAAATATGTCATCTAGGGTAATCAGGTGTTTAATAAATGTTATTGGGATTAAAGCAATAAAACTATGATAGAGGCAGAATTTTCATAGCTACTAAGTACATATATTGGGAAGATATTTTATGATCTCATCATTATGCCTATATTGTTTCATTTCTAGCCAAAAAGAAATTATCCAAATTCACTCAAAATTTGGGGGAAACTGGCATAAATTTTATAGAAGATAGGGAGACACATTACTTTTTAAATTAAATACTGCAAGAAAATATCAAATGTCCCCATCTTACTTCTGTAGTCTGACTGAACTCACATCAACTTTCTCTCTTCAGACAATGCTGCCAGCCTTCACTTTGCAACACATCATGAAGGGTCCCTTCAAGTTCCTATTCCCTGTGCTGTACTGAATGTGGTCATCATCACCGTTTTGACAATAGCTCTCATAGCTTTATCAGGTGGGTCTGCACTTCATGAATTCATCAAGTCTCTTTGCCGTATCTGTTGTAATTTCAGCTGAAATCAGTGGGATTCCTTGGTCCAATTAATCAGCAATTTTGAGCAATTTAGCAGTATCCCATATATCATACATGGTGGATTTCCTAAAAATTACTAATACAATTCCATGTTCCTTGGGCGATTAATATAATACCATTTAGAGTTTTCTAGAGCTTTTCTTTTTTATTAAATGTATTGGGGTGACATTGGTTAATAATATCACATAGGTTTCAAGTGTACATTTTTATGATACATGATCTGTATATTGCATTGTGTGCCCACCGCCCACAGTCAGATCATCTTCCGTCACCATATATTTAGCCCCCTTTACTGTTTACTGCCCTCCAACCCCCTTCCCTCTGAAAATCACCATGCTGTTGTCTGTGTCTATGAGTTCCAGTTTTATATCCTTCCTTAGTCTCCACAACTCGGGGGCCTTTCTATAAGTATGAAAAGTATCTCTGATTTATGATTACTGTGGAAGAAAATTACATTACTATGGGTTTAAATATGAGATGACAGGAGCTGACTTAGATTCTAAATAAATCAACAGTTAGTTAGAAAAAAATGTGGGCTTCACATTCATTATTGACAGAAAAAAATGTATTATCTAAGCCATAGATTAATCAAGATTTGGTCAGTCTTTTGTCTTTCAACTCAAAGACTGCCAAATTGTGGCTATGAATAATTATGACTGTATCTAGAAACTCCCGGAGTCAATTGTCATAAGATATTCAAAGAATACCACTATACCAAGATACATTTGTGTCTTTTGCAAACATTATATTTATAAATTTATGAAATTTTTCCAGTCACAGATCTTTTTGTGTTCTGAATTACTTCCCTGCAAATAATTCTCTCCTTCATCTTCCAATATAGTGTTTTGTCTCCTGAAAGTTTAAATCCCTCCACCTCTCTGCATTCAGGTTCAAAACCCTTCTTGAAATTTATAAAGCACTTTACCCTTTCTAGTCCAAGGCTGTTTTTAAGATTTTTCTTGTCCTTTTTGTTTGTTTGTTTTTTTGTTACCACTTTTGGACATGATGGCCAAAGAGCCACCTCCTTTTCTCTTACTAGTATACCCTGTCCAATGATGATTAGGCGCAATGGGAGATCTGATAAGATGAGGACCTTCTCATTTATCACCTACCCCAAGAACTAGGTTTGCATGCTGTGGGTATTTAACTTATTTTGTTACTAAAACAATTTTCCTGTCCACAGTGGGCCAGTACAATTGTCCAGCACAATATATGTTTTCAGAACCATCAAACAACCATGCTTCTTCATGCCCAGATGATTGGATTGGATACCAGAGGAAATGCTACTTTATTTCCAATATAACAAGGAATTGGACCTTGGCCCAAAACTCTTGCTTCAAACATGGTGCTACTCTTGCTCTCATTGATTCTGAAAAAGACATGGTAAGATAGTATTCAAACACAATTTCATAAAATATTGCTATTTTCTTTTATAGAGCTAATCTGTGATTTCCTTCTGTTTCCTAATAAGTGAAGAAGACATTGTACCTGTGTTTATGTAGGAACATTTAGTCTGAGGTCAGATGAGGGTTCTATTTAGTCTTGTAAATTTGATTTGGATGCCTAGCCTCAAAGGCTAGAAATCCAAATGAGGCAATTCTACACAGAGCTAATAAATGATCAGCTATTTTACCTCAGATGCAGCTTTTGAGAATTTATTATATATATTTACCCATAACGGCTGTTTAACAAGCACCCCCTTTGTCATTTCTTCAAGATCTTTTTAAAAAGATATGTGGGTAGAGCTGAACACTGGATTGGGCTGAAAAATGATGCTGGTCGGACATGGAAATGGTCAAATGGCAAAGAATTTAACAACTGGTAAGTTTCAAGATGTTTCTTTATCTTTGCCAGGCTGGTAGCTCAGGGAAACCATTTTCCGTTTCCACTGTTCGCTTTTGTATGCTTATACTCTTTGGAATTCTTTAAAGAAAAGCTTTCATATTATCATTTTGCTCTTTTTTTTAAAAATATATTTTATTGATTTTTTACAGAGAGGAAGGGAGAGAGATAGAGAGTTAGAAACATCGATCAGCTGCCTCTTGCACACCCCCTACTGGGGATGTGCCTGCAACATGCCCTTGACCGGAATCGAACCTGGGACCCTTCAGTCCACAGGCTGACGCTCTATCCACTGAGCCAAACCCGTCAGGGCTCATTTTGCTCTTTTCATCTACTTGGAATTCATACAATAAATGCTTCTAGTAATTTGATCGCAGAAAAAAAAATTAGTGTGAATAGAAGACTCAGAAATATTCCAGGAATAATTGTGATGATAAAATTTAACATTTCAATCTCATATTAATATTTTACCAATGAACTAGTTTTTGACAAACAATTCCCTCTTACTCTCTCCCTGTTCTCATCTCCACAGGGATAAAGAACAATATTTTCATCCCTAATTAGCAGCTTCTGTGGACCTGAAAGAAAACTTGCCCCAGAATTAAAGATTCTGACTTTATTTTATTATTATTTATTTTATTTTTTAAATACAGATTTTATTGATTTCAGAGAGGAAGGGAAAGTGAGAGAGAGATAAAAACATCAATGATGAGAGGGAATCACTGATCAGCTGCCTTGTGCATGCCCCCTACTGGGGATTGAACCTGCAACTCAGGCATGTGCCCTGACCAGGAATTGAACCTTGACCTCCTGGTTCATAGATCAATGCTCAACCAATGAGCCATGCTGGCCGGCCCAAATGGATACACTTTACTCTTAGCTTTGTACCTTCCTTCCACATACTCTTCCTCTCAATCCCTGTCTCCTCTCTCTCTAGATTAGTCTATGATCATTTGACTGGCAGACTTGCTTCATGCATTTCTACTCAGTAAGTATGTAAATAAGTAAATAAGTAAGTAAGTAAGTAAGTAAATAAATAAATAAATAAATAATGCAAAGGCCACTACTACCACAAAGTTTTTATGTTCATGTAACTGAATGGAAATGATGAACTGAAAGTAATTCTCAGTTTCTTTATTGTTTGACAGGTTCAATCTCACAGGGTCAGAGAACTGTGCATTTCTGAATCGCACAGAAGTCAGCAGCACAGAATGTGGACGGCATTTACATTGGATATGTAGCAAACCCTTCAAACAATGAGGAGCCATGTTTGCTTATAGACTATTACATCATGGAACTCAAGGCAATTTGTGTCGATGGATGCTGCTCTATGGTCAGATGTTTGCCATGATGACTTTGTGGAAAAAACTTGCTATGATTTTGGAAACTTTCTTCCAAACAAGACTGTGGAAGAAAGGCAGGGAAATTGCAGGACTATCTGCATTGCAGAACACCCTTGTTGTGACCTGAAAACATCACAGGTTGATGGATATCTATGTCCAAGATTGAGAAGAATGACTTTAAACCTTTTGAATGCACTTTATAATTTTTCAAATTCAAAAATAATATAATAGCTAGGTTTAGAGTTATTATTTATTGCCGAATGACTACCAATGATGAGTGTCCTTCATGCATTTGCACTATTAGAAGGAATTAGATGGCAGTATTAAAAACTGAATGTAAACAAAAGAAATCTTAACTGGTAACGCAGATATTTAGTCTAAACGTATTTGTTAAACTCAGAGAACATTTACAGGTGGACAAATGCTTATGAAACTAAGCTTCGTAATGTTTCTCTCTTTTTGGAGAAGTCTGCCATGCTACTTTGTCACTTTTTCCTCCCAAAAGACTGGGATGACCACATATTTATGTTGTTTGTTTGTTTTTACTTCTTCAATGTCTATTTCAATGGTACTTAATTCTTTGCCTTTAAAACCTTATCCACCATATTTTACAAAGATAAAAACAAAACCAAAGAGCATGAGAAATATTTGTAAAACAGATAAGTGTTGGAAAGTGTGCAATATATGATGTGGCAAATCCTTATCAGAAAAAATTCTGTATTGTTCAAACCTAGAATAATACAATATCTGATTATAAATTTGTGCCTCTCCTAATCGATGTTATCACATGCAGTACTTCATGTGAGGTGTTTTTAGTGCAATAAAGTGTTTGTTTGTCTTTTGTATTCAGTGCGATTATAAGCTGCTTTTATATATGTTAAAATAAAAACGGAAACAAAATGACTTCTGCGAAGTGTTTGCTCCCTTAAAATACACTAAAAATTATGTCATACTAGAAATAAGAAAAACAGAATGCTATAACATTTTTTTTTCAAAAAGTTATCTACTGTAATACCTTAGCTTTATAATGTGGTTTCTACTTTTTGAATTGTTTTTACATGTCTGTTTCTAAAAAGGCCTTATCCATTTTTCTGTATAATAGCAGATGCTCAGTAAATATTATAATTGACTTGAAAAGAATATACGCTGTTTAAAATGTTTCATCTCTATTGTTTTCTTATTCTTTATTGTTTATCACCCTCATACTAAAGAAACATAAGCCTGATTGGTGTGGATGAGTTGATTGAACGTTGTCTCTTACACTGAGAGGTCACGCGTTCAATTCCTGGTCAGGGCACATGCCTGGATTGCAGGCTTGATCCCCAGTAGAGGGTATGCAGGAGGCAGTTGATCAATCTTTCTCTTTCATCAGATGTTTCCCTCTTTCAAAAATCAATACAAAAAATTTTAAAAAGATGGTTATAACTAATAAATTTAAATAAAAAGAAGTATAGTGAAAGTAGAAGATGCCTAATGTCATTTTGTGGGGACCTATTTATAACCTCATTCTCTCTCCAATAAGAGAATAGTTGATCCTAATAACCAATGCTCTAAAAGCATCTTGTTCAATTCCAAAATGCTATACATATTTCAGTCACTCTTCTGAGTCATGTTAGAAAAAAATGTCTTGTGATTTGTGTTCCATAAAATGTGTAAGCGGAAAGTGTTGCTGTTAATAGCCAGATCCCAGGAGAAAGATTGCCTGAGTTCATCTCTGCCATTCACTAGTGGATTAGCTGTTTAACTTAGAATTAGTTAGAAATGTAGTTAAAATAGCTGGAAACTGAATTAGTTAATACATGAAAAATGACTGAGAACATACCTGGTTGAAGATCATTATTGTTATCTGTGTTTTATTTTGCTTTTCCAAGATAATTTCAATTTCTTCTCTGGAAAGGGAAAGAATTCTTTACTAGCTTATTTTACATAATTTTAGAAATTCAATAAAGTTAAAAGTATTTAAAAAATGATAAGATGCCAGTCTTAAATTGATTCAAAATTTTATAATATAAATATGGCAATGCTTTTCCTAAGCTTGTTCTCAATTTTTATAAATTTAACAAGATTTTTACACATGGAAATATATCATAACCAAAATTAAATTGCTAAAAAAATTCTGGACAAAATGTTAAAAAATATATGACCAGAGAGACTGCTGGTTATAATATAAACTGATTTAGTGTAACCTTTGGAAAACAGTTTAAAAATTCTCTCAATAATCTTAAAAAGATTCATCTTTTTTTTTCATGTGAAAATTTGGGGGGGGGAGTGGATTTTAAAGGAATAGTCTTGGATGTGTAAAACATAATCACAAAAATATCTATCAAATGGCTTTTTTTTTTTACTAGCAATAAGTCAGAACCACTTAATTGTCCAAAACTAAAGATTTAGCTAAGTATGTCTACTACATGATGAAAAATATGCCAACATTAAAAAATAATAATGAAGAAGAATGTTTAATTATATGAGAGAATACGCAAACTGTTATTGCTAAACCAGTTAAAATCATATATATACAGTAAGATTTCATGCCATTAATAAGCATGGTGTTGAGCTAAAAAAATTCAGGCAGAAAATGGGACCTGATGTATGATTCCATTTATATAAAATTCAAGAACAGGCAATACTAAGGGACAGTGACAGAAATCAGTGGTTGCCTCTGTAAGTGAGGTGGGAGGAAGAAGTGCGAGGGGCATGAGGTGCTTTCTGGTCTACATCTTATTAGAGCGGTGTTCATAAACATACACATCTGTCAAAACATAACGAATAGATACTTTAGCTCCACATTTTATTGGATACAAATATACCACAATAAAAATGTCAAAATATCAAAAAATACTAATTATATGTTTTGTGTTTCTATAAGCAGAAAGAAAGAAAATTTTCAAAGGTAAACAAAATGGTTTTCCCGGAGTAGTAGGAATAAAGAAAATATTTATGTTCTTCCCTATGCTTCTCTATAGATTCAAAGTGTTCTAAATGAATAGTTATTTACTGTTCATAAGAAAAACTTTTATTTTAAATAAACCCAAATATAAGATCATTAAAGGAAATAATTTTATGATTTAAAGTACAACTTTACTTCTAGTAACTAATTAGAAATAATTACTTTCTAGTAACTACAAGTTTGCTCAAGAATCTTCCCCATGCTGTTTTGGCTCCGCCCCTATGACCCCACCCCCATATTGTGGGCATCCACAAGTGGCAGTGTCATCTAGTGGCTGGATAAATTGTTGCACTTTTTGTTTTGTCCTCTCTTGGGCCAGAAGATAGAGTTAACCTGGGAACGATTGTGACTTTCATTTGTAAGCACAGTGTTATAGATAGTGTAATCAGTTTTTGTGTTTAATTATAGAGACATTTCATCTAGCTTCTGCCCCACAATAGAAATCAAAATCATCTGCATTCCAAATAGTAATATCTAAAATGCACTTTTATTCTGTTTTGTTCTTCAGCTTTATTGAAGAATAATCATTATACCAAAAACTATACATAATTAATGTATACAACTTGATGACTTTGGGCAGATGTTGTTACCATCACCACAATCCAAGTAATACACATACTCACCACCTCCAAAAGGTTACTTTGGTTCTTGTGTGGGTTTGTATAGGTGCTGTGTTAAGAAACACCATGAAAACTAACCTCTTAATGAATTCAATAAAGTTTCAACATACAAAATAAATATATGAAAATTGGGTGCATTTCTATATACCAACAATGCACTATCTGAAAAAGAAATTAAGAAAGCAATCTCACTTACAACAGGATCAAAAAGAATAATATATTTAGAAATAAGCCTAATCAAAGAGAAGAATGACATGCATTGAAAACTTTAAAACATTGATGAAATGAATTAGAGCAGACATAAGCAAATGTGAAGGTATTCTGTGTCCATGAATTAAAAGATTTAATATTGTTAAAATCCTCATATTACCCAAAGTGCACTATAAACAGTGCAATTCCTATCAAAATTCCTAAGACATTTTTTGCAAAAATGTATTTAAAAAAACTAACATTTATATGGAATGGCAAAAGACTCCAAATAGACAGAAAAATCTTGAGTGAGAAGAACAAAGATAGAAGGTTTACACTTCCTCATTTCAAAATATATTACAAAGGTACAATAATCAAAAGAGTATGGCACTGGAAAAAAATAAACATGTAGACCCATTGAACTGAATAGATAACTAAGTAATAGACTCACACAACTGGTCTTTGACAAAGGTGTCAAGAATACACAATGGAGAAAGGATAGTCTCTTAAATGTTGGGAAAACTGGAGGTTAACCTCCAAAATAATGAAATTAGATCCTTATCATTACCCATACACAAAAATTACCTCAAAAAAGATTTAAAAATTGAGCACAGGATCTGAAACCATGAAAGTTCTAAAAGGAAAGATAGCAAAACACTTCTTGACATTGGTCTTTGCAATGATTTCTTTTTAAAAAAATATATATTTTATTAATTTTTTACAGAGAGAAAGGGGAAGGGATAGAGAGTTAGAAACATCGATGAGAGAGAAACATCGATCAGCTGCTTCCTGCACACTCCCTACTGGGGATGTGCCCACAACCAAGGTACATGCTCTTGACCGGAATCGAACCTGGGACCCTTGAGTCCACAGGCTGACGCTCTTGCCACTGAGTCAAACCGGTTAGGGCTGATTTCTTGAATATTACACCAAAAGCACAGGCTGTCACAAAAGGTTAGATTTCCTTTTTTATGGCCAACTAATATTCCATTGTGTAAATGCTCCACAGCTTTTTCACCCATGCCTCTACTGGTGGGTAGTTAGGCTATTTCCAGAACTTGGCTATTATAAATAATGCTGCAATGATCATAGGGGTGCATATATTCTTTCGAATTAGTGTTCCATGTTTCTTTGGATATATTCCCAGAAGTGGAATTGTGGGTCAGAAGGCAGTTCCATTTTTAGTTTTTTGAGGAAATTCCATACTGTTTTCCACAGTGGCTGCACCAGTCTGCATCCCCACCAGCAGTGCACCAGGGTTCCCTTTCCTCCACATCCTCGCTAGCACTTGTTAATTGATGACTAGCCATTTTGACAGGCGTGAGGTGAGAAAGTCAATTACAAAGGTGAACAGGGAATACATGAAGAATTAGTAAAATCCAATGTCCAAGAAGACTCTGAAGGCAGAGGATATAAGATCATTGGTGGGACAGAAGGAAACTGATCAGTGAGAATGGTGCTGGCTAATAACTAAGTAGCTAGTACCTGGTGTCAGAGCGAAGGCCAATAATGTGAGTAAAAGAAGCTCTGAGGGAACAGAACCCAGTGAGTGGTTATGACAAGAGAAGAATGGAATTAGAGGGAGCTGAGAGCTGATAGCAATCACTGAGGAAAGAAGGGTCTCCAGAGAGTCCTCAGCATAAGAAGGTGACAAAAGGAAAGTCCCACTAAGAGAGAGATGTGGAAAGGAAATCCGGAAGGCCGTCAACCTTAATTGCTCTGAAAGGTCGGAGCTAATCACTCATTGTTTAGTTGAGATATTGGTCATTGAAGCAGCCTCCACCTGTTACTCTTATGTAAATTCTTGCTGATTGGCTATTATTGGAATTTCCTGCCTAAAGGATATGGGCGTATCCCATAACCTTAATAAAAGGGATAGCAAAGCCAGAGCGGGTAGTAGTCCTCCCACTAGAGGTGGGGTCCCACCTGGCCCCCAATATTCCCAAATTAATACTTTTCCAAGTCTCTTTTCATTTGTGTGCGGCCTTCTCCAGAACCCGAACCCTGAACCACGCGGGACGTGAAAGAGGTTCCCACAGAGCGGAACTAGAGAGGGCTAAGCAGAGGGTGGTTAGTAACTGGACCTATGGAATATTTGCTGAAAGAGTGGGTGTCAGAAATAGAGAGGGCTAAAGCCAAAAGCACAAAGAAGAAAGCCCCCCAAGTTCCTTGCACAGCAGCGCAACCTCCACCTTTGCTATAGCAGTGATCTTGCTGTAAGAGACTGAGACAGAGAATCATCGATCAGATGCTCAAACCTCAGGGAAGGTAGGGGAGGGTGGGGGTAAGGGAGAGAGATCAACCAAAGGACTTGTATGCACGCATATAAGCATAACCAATGGACATAGACACGGGGGCGGGGGGGGGGGGCGGTGAGGATATGAACGGGAGTGGGATGGGGGGCAATGGGGAGATAAGGACACATATGTAATACTTTAATCAATAAAGAAAAAATATATTTTTAAAAGAAAATTTAAATAAAAGCATTACTGAGAGTTGCCCTTAAGCGAGAGCTTGCGCAGGTGGCTGTAGGAGATGGAAGATACCCGCTCCAGCTAGGACAGCACAGGGCCTGGCAGTCCTAGCAGAAGTCGCATCTTTCCATATTCCTGACTTTACCAAATCCCTTTTATCATCACATTGCCTTTTCTATGGTTTCTCCTCCTCAGTGTCAACCCAAGCTGCACTGGGGCCTTGGAACTTCTTAGGCCATGTAAGACCCCCCAGAGGGAGACCCTTACTCTATCTCATGGATCGACGGCAACCCCAATCATCCGCAGGAGGCGTCACTTGATGCAAACAGCAAGAGGCTTTATTCCAGCGCGCTGGGGCTCAACTCATAACTCACATGGAGCGAGAGGTTGAACCCCGAGCAGAAAGTCTTACAAGTATATATAGGCAAAAACCATACATGGGGGGGGGGGGTTACACATGTGAGGGGGGAAGAGAGGACAAAGTCGCCAGGAAATTCCAACAGGGCTCGTTAATAACATGTTTAATGACAGGGCCTACGTTTTCAGTCAACAGTCCCATCCGGTAATCTCATGTCCTGCTTTTCTTATCTGTCAGAGCACTAATTGCTCTGTCTGCTCTTAGCTCGGTGCTGTTTCCTGGGACAGGTTTAAGGGTCTCGTTCCCATCACTGGGAGACCTTGGAGATTTAAGATAAAACGGACAGCTGTAAAAAAACTTTACTCTTTCAGTTAGGGTTTGCTTTTTTCCTGAAGCTCCATTTTCTATTGTTGCTTTTTAATCTCTGGAGTTAAGAAGTTCAGGATTTGCCCAGATAAGATAAAGTAAACAAAATTCTTTACCTTTCAGCCATGCTAGATAGAAAGATACAGGAAAGCGTGGAAATAAATTCATCACTTTTTCCAAAGAGAAAGCCCAGTCTTGGGCCATCTCTGTCATTTTAGGGCAAGCTCTCCAAGCTTTGAAACCAAGAGATTATATTACAAGTGCCCATGATCAGAGGCTTCTTATAGGAGGCTAAGTAGAACTGACCTTGGAGGAAGACTTTTGGGGGATTAGACGTTGATAGCCCCAGCCATTAGTATACAAGGTTAAATGGTCACTGACAATAATGGTAAAGGTGTGTGTGTGAGTATGTGTGTGTGTTGCTTTATCATTTGCATAGTGATTTACATACATTATTCTACGTGAAACTCACAACAATTCTGTGGTAAGGCATTCCGTTTTTGTTTGTTTTTCTCAATAAGGAATCAAAGACATAAACAACTTAAACCACTTATTCAAAATCCAAGTCAAGTTTTGCCTCTAATGACACTTGAGATGGGAGAGGATGACTGCTTAGCCTTGGTAAGGGACTCTCATTCTGCAGATACCCTGAACTCTTGTAATACACCCTGGCCATTACATCACTGTGCTTGAAGTTTTACTGTGGAGCCCTCCACGAGAGGGCTAAGAACTTTTATCCATACTGGTCCCTGCCTTGCCCAATCTATCCCCCAAGAAGGATAATATTCTATCATTTTCTAAGAGTTTCCATTTTGGTTGTCTCTGTGTTTCCATAATTGATGTTATAAACGTGGGAAGAATACAGGAACAAAATAGAATCAATTTCTGGTTGTATCTGGGCCTAAAATCCTCTTACCAAATTGTTGTCTTTCACAAATATTAGCAAAAACTGACATTGCTTTTAGAGTGACATATGGGGAAAGAAATGCACAGCACACTCCAGTGCAAACAAATTAAACATCAATTCTTAATCATTTTCCCCCAAATCTTTTTTGGATTATCTGCTCCAGAGGGCCTCAACTTTCTAATCTTCATCCATACAATTCCTCTCATTTCCAGTCCCTTTCTTTCTCAGGTCGTCAGACATGTTAGTTATATTCTTCTCATTGATTTTACAGAGAAATCCACCTCTCCCTAGTCCTTATCCCAACTCTAGCTCACAAATTCGTCATCACATTTTGGGAGAAAGTGGGAACCCTCACTCATATGATCCAATATTTTACAAGAACAGCTGATGTTATATATAACAATGTATTTTGGTTATTTCTGCTAAGAAAGCTTCTCTGATTTTTCTTATATATTCTCTGTATTTTCATAAAAATTCCCTTTTACCTTTTAATAGTTATATTTTTAGAAAGGTGGACTAAATTATTATATAGGAAAGTTGATGTATCCCCAAGGTAGGACAGTGAAGGTGTATTGCTGTCCTTGCCAGCTGAACGCAAACTGCTTCTGGTAGTTTTTGCTAGCAGGTACTGAGCGGGGAGAAAATAATTTGTCAGATCAATAGGTGCATACCAGATCTCAAGCAATGTGTTAATTCCCTCCAGCGATAAAAACACGACTGAAACAGCAGCTGCGGTAGGCATCACTACCTGGTTACATTTACAATAATTTACTGTCATTCTCCAAGATTCATCTCTTTTCTGTACAAGTCAAATACGTAGGTGAGTTGGATGGGTGTTTGTTAGAAATCACCACCCCAGTTTCTTTCAAGTTATTGAAGGCTGCACTAATCTGTGCAAGAATGTGGTAATGCTCCTGGCTAACTATTGTTATTGGAAGAGGCATTCTATTAGCTTCCACTCGTTCTTTCCCATCATAACAAGCTCTCACTCCACAGGTCATGGAACCAACGTGGGGATTCTGCCAGTTGTTGAGTATATCTATTCCAATTATACATTTCAGAACTGGGACACTGATCACATACGTGTTTGGTTCAAGAACCCACTGGACTGACTCACTGTGAGGCCTACCTAAGCCAAAACTCCATAGTGGAGTACAATATTATTCTTGATCTCCTACTTAGTGTCAGTTCAGAGGCAGTGCCCCTGAAGTCTGATTATTTCCCTTCCCTCAGTACACAGATACCCAGGCAAATGGTTATAGGTCTCTCTGAAGAAAAATGGAGAAAAATTAACTACACAAGCTTTTTCACTTTAGCAGAATCCTTCTGTAACGGGCTTGCCCTCTGCCACAACTCTTATCCTGGTTTGTAAACTGGCTCAACTCTGGAATTGATTGAGGGGACATGGCCCTCTGGGTTCAGGATTTGAGTTAGATTTCTGTTAACTTGCCCTAAAACTCTCTTAAGGGAGGGTAATACAAGATTCTTAAAAAATAAAAGTCAACCTCCTCAGACAGAAATAGAAGGGCTACTTCTACTGGCAAAAAGGGCTCATTAGAATGTAGGGCTCTATGTCCATAGCTTGATTGGAATCTTCCCATACTCTCTATTCTAGTTTTTAAGATCTCATTCCTTCTCAGTCAGTGCCCTCACTTTAACAACAGACATCCTGCAGTGTTAAGAATCCAGGACAACCCTCTTCTCAGCCCCTCACAACGCAACTAACAGTGGTTTTATCTCTAGGCCAATTCTCTGGAAATGTTCTAGATATTTCTAGGGACTTGCCTAGCTTGTCCCTAAACACACTAACAAAAGTAAGTAATCTAATGAGTCTGAAAAGAACACCCAATTGATAGACCTAGAGAGCTTTTTCCCTTGTAGAGAAGTGTTGCAATAGTGCCCTCTTTTGGACATTCTGAGAACAGCACCCTAGTAATGGATTAGTTGAAATAGCCCCCTCTTGTGGACATTCTGAAAATAGCACTCTTATAAGGAATTCTGTGATTCTGAAAAGAAAACCCAATTGACATCCGAGGGTTCTTGCCTTGCGGGGTGGTGTGCAATAGTAAACTCTTTTTATTTTATTTTATTTATTTTTTATTGATTTCAGGGAAGAAGGGAGAACGAGAGAGATTTTGAAACATCCATGATGAGAATCACTGATCAGCTGCCTCCTACACGCCCCTACTGGGGATCAAGGCTGTAACCCAGGCATGTGCCCTTGATCAAAATTGAACACTGGACCCTACAGTCCCCAGGCCAATGCTCTATCCACTGAGTCAAACCAGCCAGGGCAATAGTACACTCCTGTGGACATTCTGAGAACAGCACCCTAATAAGGGATTAGTTGTATTAGCGCCCTCTTGTGGACATTCTCAGAACAACACCCTAGTTAGGGATTAGCTGCAATCACACCCTCTTGTGGACATTCTGAGAATAGCAACCTAATAAAGGGTTTAGTTGTCGTGGCGCCCTTTTTTGGACATTCTGAGAGCAGCACCCTAGTAAGGGATTTGTTGAAAAAAAAACAAAAAGACAAGGAGTGTAGATTATCACCAGCAGATGGAGCATCAAACAAAGGTGTTCTTAGGAAAGAATCATTAGAAGACTTCTGTTTTCTCTAGGCTCTTCTGAGATACTGAGAGCCAACTATTAACATCAATAACTGACGTTATTCACTATAGCTTACTAATGGGGAAGGAATCCGATTTTTATAGGATCCTCTAAGTGACAACCGCTCAGTAGTAATGTGGGTGTTTTAGATGGATTAATTCTTATTATTTTTAAATTCAATTTGTATCTAGTCAGTCAGTTTATAAGGTTTATGGGATGAACTTTGGTTTACAGAGGAAAAGGTGTAGATAATGTTAGGATGCTCAGGTTCTAATGTGTCAGCTAGGTGACCACCAACACTTTTTTTAAACACAATAATGAACATTGCAAACCATCAAAGAAAATGAAAATAAGTACTAGAACTAGCCAAGCAGAAGAACCACGAAAGCAATTTAAATGTTAAGCATGCTATTCATCAGGAAAATACTGTGCTAGCACCATCTGTACAAACACTATTAAGACAGACCCTGGTTTGTAGTTTACAGAGGACTAGGATTTCTGCCCTCTGGGCTCAGTGAAATAATGGCAGGGACCCCAAAGGCACCAGGTCAGAGAATTCCCTGGAGGGGAAGGGGCTTTAGGAACTCCAGGCAAATTCAAGAGTAATGAAGCTCAGTAAACAGCTAAAGAAGATCCCAAGCACTGGGTAGGGCTTGAAGCAAAAGAGTGCAGCGGGGCCTGGGAGAGGAGGTGGACAGTCCTCAGAGCTTGTCCTGTGTTGTTGAAACAAAATGAAACTCTCTTCCTGACTTACGTGTTTAACAGGACCACCTGTGTTTACCAAACATTCCTCCCTTTCACCTTCCAGTGCAGGGGGATTAGATTTACTCTCCTATTAATATGATACCCACTGTTGTATTAATCCACACACACCTTCCATTTTTTAAAAATATTATTAAACGGGTCCAGCCTCTTAGAAAGTTTTCATTCACAGTCTGTTCCTGTGGAGATTCTAAGAGGTTGTGAATGAAATCCTACATAGAAAAAAGGCCTAGGAGGTCGATTAAAAGTGTCAGGGAAAGTATAGATGTGAGATTTGTCAGTCATGTTATAAAATGACATCTCCCCCATTCCATAGTCCAGGAAAATACCGATGCCTCAGGGCTTCACTTCTGAGAAGAGAGGGATGGTGCCAGCGCCCGGGACATCATAGCCATTCCCCTGCCGCCTAATCTGCCAGTGTCCCTGACAGGCCGACAGGGTCCTCCTCCATGTGGTGGGCAGAGAATCTTTGCAAAGCCCATTTGGGTTTGTCTTCCACTTCTACCTCCCAGGAATGCCTGCTGGAATGAAAGTATGGAAAACCCAGGACAACTGTGTTGACTGTAAATCTTTTTGGAACATCAGAAACATCTTGCTTTCTCTTTGTGTATCGCACACTCTACGTTTTATCCTGAGAGACAGTCAGGTTAGGGTGTGTCGTTTCAGGGTCTAGAATTACTCTAGAATTATATCTACTCTAAATGTCTTTGTAATTTTCTGCAAAGCAGAATACTGGAAAGGAAGATTGCAGCCTTCCCTCTGTAACTGGACTGAAAACATTGGGCTGAACCTCTCAGAGTTCTTGTAGAAACTTTTGATTTGTAACAGCAATTCCACTTCTGTCAGCACAGTGCACTCTACTGCCTTACTTAGTAGGACTTTGAGTGTCCTACTAAGTACTTTGTAAATGCAGTTATATTAGCATTGAGTTCCTTTGCAATAGCCTTTTCTTCATCAGCTGATCTTGAAAGAACTGCTTCTTGATCACGTTCTAAAAACTGCCTCACGTGCTCAAATTCAGAGAGTAATTCCAGCCGTTGGTTTTCCGCCTTCTCTCTCAGTTCTAAGGGTTGTTTGCTTTGAATGCTTATTAATTTCTGAACGTCTGCCATCTGCTTCTTCAGGAGCTCAATGTAGGCACTGAGCCTTTGCCTATGACGAGAGGCAGCCTCCTCCATGGGCCTCACCTGGTGGCTCTGGCCTCACAGAAGAGGGTTAGGACCCAGCTGTGCTTCTGGCACAAGCACCTTTCTTCCTGCTTCTTCTTCTTGCCCCTGGTGGTCTGGAGGAGCTTGGCCATGTCAACCATCCTTCCCAGCTGGGTGTTGCTCCTCAAGCACCTCTCTTGGCATGGGTGATGGCACACAGGGCAAGGGAACCTGTCCTATAGATCAGCCCAGGACTGCTGGATGCAGGAGCGACAGAAGTGGTGCCCCATTCGATGGTGACAGGGTCTCTCAGGTCATCCAGACAGATGGAACAGTTGATTTCTGCCAGGAGTCCTGCCAGAGCTGCTTCAACTGCCACTGGGCCCTGGATGAAGGCCTGGACTGAGGTGGGTTTCTTTGGGAAGCTGGACTCTGCAGTGAAAAGTGGATGCACCGGAAATCTCCGTCCTCACTTTGCTGGTGGCCTATGAGTCCTGTGAGTCCCCTGACCTTTTCATTTCAGCTGCCAAGAGAAGCTCTTCCCCCAACCTGTAGCCAGTCACAGCTCCGCTGGACAACCGTGCCTCCAGATTTGGAAGATCAGAGAAAATGAGGTCAACCAAGCAGCTTTCTTGGTTAGAAAAATAGTTGTTACCTCAAGCTGGTACAGAAGTCTCACTTCTCTGACTGCTAGTTGAGTCTCAAATCTTTGTGAAATTCAGGTTAAGGTATTAGCTGCAAATTCTTTCCTTGCCAGAACCCAAGTACTGAGGTTGCTGAACCCAGGTTTGATCTGAACCCACCGGTCAGACATCTGGTGCTGTTCCCGCCGCCTGCAACAAATCTGGAGCAAGGGGGTCGGGGACAGATGCTTTCTCCAATAATGTGATTTTTATGTTAGAAAATTATCAAGGAAACTTAACTATCGGATATATAATGGGGGGTGGGGGGAAATAAGTACAAAATGTAGGGTTTTGAAGGAATTTTTTTATTCAATTGGATTTTAAGAAAGTATTTTTCTCAATTTTGGTACTAACCAGAAATACTCATTGTCAATTCCATGTAATACCTTGAGTATGTAATCCCTCCAAAAGACATGCAAATATATCAGTCCCTTAGTAAGTTTAACACAATTTACAATAGTTTCAAAATTCAAATTGAGGATTTACTGAGATTTAGAGAGAGATGACTCTGGGTTTCCAAATTATGGATGTGTTGAGAAAACACAGAGCTCATTTGTCCCTAGTCAGATCACATTTGTTCATCTTCATAATTCCTCTGATTTCTTACTAGCCCAATTAAAGTTAAATTAGCCTTAAGTTTTGAAGAAGAAGAAAAAATAAGCATTGAAAATGTGTATCTAGCCTTAATGTGGTCTCATTTATCACTGTTTTCATTAAGCATAGAATCATACATCACCACTCTAACTATAAAAGTAAATTATAACACTCACACACAGGCTGTGGTAATGAGGCTGTGTAGTAGGAATAGCGGTGATAGGACCAGGACTGAACACTGAGCTACACTAGCTGGAGGGGAGGTGGGGAGAGAGTGGGGCAAATGATCAAGGCACTACAAGGTTCACTTAGACACTAAAGGTTGGATACTTTTGTAAAAAATAATTGGTTACAGAGATATAAATTAGAAATTCATTTTATTGGGATGGTTGGAAAGTTGAAGTGAATAGTATCTCAGGTGTGAATTGAACAAATAAAAAATAACAGTGCAAAATAATCACATATTTGCTTTAAACTACTCATTCTGTGGGGTCCCAAATTCAAATACTGGGGGGAAAAATCAGCACTTAAATAAGCACTTACTATTAGTTGAGCATAGTTCTAACTGCTTTAAAAATAATAAATATATTTGGACCCCATCAAAAAACTATGGGACTATGCTATTATTCCCATTTTAAATATAAAGAACACTATTCTTCTGGAGAATTTGAGTAAATTTTACAAGGCCTCACATCTAGTAAGTGGTAGAGATGAATTTGAACTCTGGCAATGTGGTTTCAGAGTCCATGCTTAATATTCAGTTAAATTGCACCTAAGCGCCAGATAATAAAGTTAGTTGAGTGAAGATAAGAGTTGTAGATACTATGGTGAACTTGGGCACACATTCAAAATCGGCATTGTTGAAGATGGCTGCAGATGGGAAGGCAGACTGCAAGATAATGCATGAGTGAGAGAACAAAGGGAGACTATGTGGTCACACAGGAAGTATTTGTCTGTGAGTTGAGGGACAGCTATACTCCAGGGGACTGTGGGGGATTGCCAGACTGGGTTCCCCTGACAGGGCAGCCTCCACTACTGCTGGGATCCCTCCCAGAGTGCCCGGCTTTGGGAGAGTAGATTTTCAGTTGGAAGCCTGAAAATCTTGGGAATCTACAACAAAAGCACCCAGCAAACAGCTGCGAACCGGGGAACACTGGTCCCAAAGGGGCACGAGCTCAAGAATTCAGACGAGCTCTGCACCCCCTCATGGAAAGGTCAGATTTCGCCTGGGATAAGGAGAGAGAGAACTACAAAACTAGACATCCAGAGAAGAGAGATCATGGAGAGACAAAGAAACAGCCCGCATATGAAAGAAAAGCAGGCATTACCAGAAAAGGAAGTAAATGAAATAGGGGCAAGCAACCTGTCAGAGAAAGAATTCAGAGAAATGGTCATATGGTGGATGAAAAGAATGGAAGATAAATTCGACAATATGAGTAAGAACCAAGAGGAAATGAAGAAGAAATGAAAAATGACATTGCTGCTATAAAGAACTCAATAGAAAGCATCAACACTGGACTAGAAGAAGTAGAGCACTGCATAAGTGAGCTAGAAGACAAGGTAGGAAAAAATACCCAAGCAAAGCAGCTTCTAGAAAAATAAATTAAAAAGCAGGAGGAGAGCCTAAGACGGGGGGGGCAAACTTTTTGACTCGAGGGCCACAATGGATTCTTAAACTGGACCGGAGGGCCGGAACAACAGCATGGATGGAGTGTTTGTGTGAACTAATATAAATTCAAAGTAAAGGAGTGGAGGGGAGAGCAAGAGAACCCTCCACTCTTTTGGCTCTGTGGGCCAGATAGAAAAGCCGAATGGTCCGGATCTGGCCCGTGGGCCATAGTTTGCCCACGGCTGGCCTAAGGGAACTTTGGGACAACACGAAAAGAAACAACATCCGCATAATAGGGGTGCCAGAAGGAGAGGAAACTGAGCAAGGAATAGAAAACCTGTTTGAAGAAATAATGACAGAAAACTTCCCTGATATAGGGAAGAAAAAACCCACACAAATCCAAGAAGCTCACAGAGTCCCAAGCAAAATGAACCCCAAAAGACCAATGCCAAGGCACATTAGAATTAAATTGGCAAACACCAACAACAAAGTAAGAATCTTAAAAGCGGCAAGAGAGAGAAAGTTACCTACAAAGGATGCCCCCATCAGACTAGTGACTGATTTCTCAACAGAAACACATCAGGCAAGAAGGGAATGAAATGAAATATTCAAAGTCATGCAAAGGAAGGGTCTGAATCCAAGAATACTGTACCCAGCAAGGCTAACAATCAACATTGAGGGTGAAATCAGGAGCTTCACAGACAAAAAAGGACTAAGGGAGTTTATTACCACCAAACCAGCAATGCAAGAAATGCTAAAGGGTCTGCTGTAAAAAGAAGAAATAGGAAGCAAAGAAGGAACACAGGGGTAAAGAATAAAAATGGCGACAAACAAGTACCTATCAATAATAACTTTAAATGTAAATGGATTAAATACCCCAATCAAAAGACATAGGATAACTGAGTGGATAAGAAAACATGACCCATATATCTGCTGTCTACAGGAAACCCAACTCAGAAAAAAAGATATACACAGACTGATGGTGAAGGGATGTAAAAAGGTCTTCCAGGCAAATGGAAATGAAAAAAAAAAGCTGAGGTAGCAATACTTATATCTGACAAATTAGTTCTCAAAGTGAAGGACATAAAAAGAGATAAGGAAGGCCACTTCATAATACTAAAGGGAGCAATCCAACAAGAAGAAATAACTCTGGTACATATATATGCACCCAATACAGGAGCACCCAAATACATAAAAAAAAAAAAAACAAAAAAAAACTCCTGGAGGATAACAAGGGAGAGATTAATAGCAATACAATCATAGTATGGGACTTTAATACCTCACTATCACCATTGGACAAATCCTCTAAACAAAAAAATCACCAAAGAAACATCAATCCTAAATGACTCACTAGACCAGATGGAATTAATTGACATCACCCCAAAGCCACAGAATATACATTCTTCTCAAGTGCACATGGGTCATTTTCAAAGATAGACCATATACTGGGTCACAGTCAAAGTCTCTTCAAATTCAAAAAGATAGAAATCATATCAAGCATATTCTCAGATCACAATGGCATAAAACTGGAAATCAACTACAATAAAAACAATCCAAAAAAATCAAACACCTGGAGACTAAATAGCGTGCTATTAAACAATGACTGGGTTACCAGAGAGATTAAAGAAGAAATAAAAAACATCATGGCAACAAACGACAATGAAAACACAACAATCCAAAACCTATGGGACACAGCAAAAGCAGTCTTGAGAGGGAATTTCATAGCTCTACAAGCCTACTGCAAAAAAACAAAAACAATGGTAATAAATTACCTAACCCAGTGGTCAGCAAACTCATTAGTCAACAGAACGGCAAACCGTGGCTCAGGAGCCGCATGTGGCTCACGAGCCACTGTTTGCCTACCACTGATCTAACCCTACAACTCAAAGAGTTGGAAAGAGAGTAACAGGAAAAGCCCAGTGTATGCCCTGACTGGTTTGGCTCAGTGGATAGAGCGTCGGCCTGCGGACTGAAGGGTCCCAGGTTCGATTCTGGTCAAGGGCATGTACCTTGGTTGCGGGCACATCCCCAGTAGGAGGTGTGCAAGAGGCAGCTGATGGATGTTTCTCTCCCATCGATGTTTCTAACTCTCTATCCCTCTTCCTTCCTCTCTGTAACAAATAAATAAAATATATTTAAGAAAAAATATATTTATGAAGCTAGCATCACCCTAATATCAAAATCAGATAAAGACAACACAATGAAAGAGAATTACAGACCAATATCCCTCATGAACATAGATGCCAAAATCCTCAACAAAATTCCAGCAAATTGGATTCAGCAGTACATTAGAAAGATCATACACCATGATCAAGTAGGATTTATCCCAGGGATTCAAAGATGGTATAATATCCACAAATCAAAAAATGTGATACATCACATAAACAAACTGAGAGATAAAAACCACATAGTCATATCAATTGATGCAGAAAAAGCATTTGACAAAATCCAACACCCTTTCTTGATAAAAACTCTCAACAAGGTGGGAATAGAAGGATCATACCTCAACATAATAAAAGTCATATATGATAAACCCACAGCTAACATCATACTCAATGGGCAAAAACTAAAACCATTTCCCCTAAGAACAGGAACAAGACAGGGATGCCCACTCTCACCACTCCTGTTCAACATAGTAATGGAAGTACTAGCCATTGCTATCAGACAAGAAGGAGAAATAAAAGACATCCAAATTAGAAAAGAAGAAGTAAAACTGTCCTTATTTGCAAATGACATGATATTGTACATAAAAGCCCTAAAGACTCCATCAAAAAACTTAATAAATGAATTTTGCAATGTAGCAGGATACAAAATTAATGCCAAGAAATCAATGGCATTTCTATACACCAATAGTGAACTTACAGAAAGAGAGACTAAAAAATAAATCCCATTTCCCATTGCACCAAAAAAAAATAAGATGCCTAGGAATAAACTTAATTAAGGACGTAAAAGACCTATATGCGGAAAACTGCAGGACACTGAAAAAAGAGATAGAGGAAGACATAAACAGATGGAAGAATATACCATGTTCATGGATTGGTAGAATCAACATCATTAAAATGTCCATACTACTCAAAGCAATCTATAGATTCAATGCACTCCCCATTAAAATACCAACGGCATATTTCACAGACCTAGAAAGAACTCTCCAAAAATTCATCTGGAATAAAAAAAAGACCCCGAATAGCCACAGCAATCCTGAGAAAGAAGAACAAAGTAGGTGGGATCTCAATGCCAGATTTCAAGCTGTATTACAAAGCCACTGTTCTCAAAACAGCCTGGTACTGGTACAAGAACAGACATATAGACCAATGGAATAGAATAGAGAATCCAAATATTGACCCAAATCACTATGCTCAATTAATATTTGACAAAGGAGGCATGAACATACAATGGAGTCAAGACAGTCTCTTCAATAAATGGTGTTGGGAAAATTGGACAGATACATGTAAAACAATGAAACTAGACCACCAACTTACACCATACACAAAAATAAACTCAAAATGGATAAAGGACTTAAACATAAGATGGGAAACCATAAAAATACTAGAGGAATCCACAGACAGAGAAATCTCAGACATATGCCGAAGCAATTTCTTCACCAATACTGCTCCTAGGGCAATGGAAGCGAAAGAGAAAATAAACAAATGGGATTACATCAAAATAAAAAGCTTTTACACAGCAAAAGAAGCCATCAACAAAACAACAAGAAAGACCACTGTATGGGAGAACATATTTGCCAATGTTATCACTGATAAAGGTTTAATCTCCAACATTTACAGGTAACTCATACAACTTAATAAAAGGAAGATAAATGATCCAATAAAAAAAAAATGGGCAACGGACGTAAATAAATACTTTTCGAAAGAGGACAGAAGGAAGGCCAAGAGACATGAAAACATGCTCAAAGTCACTAATTATCCGAGAGATGTAAATCATAATGACAATGCGGTACCATCTCACACCTGTCAGAATGGCTATCATCAACAAATCAACAAATGACAAGTGCTGGCGAGGATGCGGAGAAAAAGGAACCCTGGTGCACTGCTGGTGGGAATGCAGACTGGTGCAGCCACTGTGGAGAACAGTATGGAGTTTCCTCAAAAAACTAAAACTGGAGCTCCCATTTGACCCAGTAATCCCACTTCTAGGAATATATCCCAAGAAACTAGAAACACGAATCAGAAAGAATATATGCACCCCTATGTTCACAGCAGCACAATTCACCATAGCTAAGATTTGGAAACAGCCTAAATGCCCATCAGCAGATGAGTGGATTAGAAAACTATGGTACATCTACACAATGGAATACTACGCTGCTAAAAAAAAAAAAAAAAAAAAAAAAAGGAACTCCTACCATTTGCAGCAGCATTGATGTAACTGTGAGAGCATTATGCTCAGGGAAATAAGCCAGGCAATGAAAGAAAAATACCACATGATCTCACTCATTTATGGAAAATAAAGAACATTATAACCTGATGAACAAAAATATAGATACAGAGGCAGTAAAGCATTGAATAGACTATCAAATTACAGCGGAAAGGCTGGAGAGTGTTGGCGAGGGTTGGTGGGGGAAGAGATCAACTGAAGGACTTGTATGCATGCATATAAGCACAACCAATGGACATAAGACACTGGGGCGGGGGGTGGGATGAGGGCATGTGACGGGGGTAGGGGAGGCTGGGGGAAGGTCAATGGGGGAAAAAAGCGGATATATGTACTACTATATGTAATACTTTAAACAATAAAATAAAATTAAAAATAAATCGGCATTGTTGTTTTCTATTAAAAGCTACTGTGTGGCAAAAACCCATAATCATAAACCAAATACCCCGGTTGAACCTGGTGCATAGTCTGCCTTGGACCAGCATTATAGGAACTTCATCATGTGTATCACCCACGTGTCTTAGCCCATGATATTAATGATAGTAATCATTAACCATTATTTTAGTTCTGGAGGAACCATTTGTGTTTTGATTGACTATGTGGTCAATCAAATAAAAATTTGTTTGTGATGTAGTATATCTCAAAGCAGAAAATGTCATGTAAGAAGTACACTTTTGGGTGTTAGGAAAATAAATTACACACCCCCTATGGAATTGATATGCTTTATGATTTTAATAGTGGGAGCTATATAAGTAACCATGTTTTCCTTTAGGTTCTAGCTACCAGAAGTCAAATGTAATGTGTAGTCATCGCACATCTGTTTAGCTTTATGGCACTATATGAAGCTGCCTCCCTCTCTTCGTTCACGATAACAAATATGTTTCTAAGTAAGCATTTCTCCAAGTGTATGTTTTTGTAAGTCAACTCAAAAACTTTTAAAAATAAGTTTTAGTAGAAACAAATGTAGTTTTTGTTTGTTTTGTTTTTAAGGCACCTGCCAAAAATCTGTTCTATTGGCAGCTCTCTGGATTTGGAGTCATACCAAAGCACCTTTCAGAACGCTTCTGAGATTAGTTTACTGAATGTGGAGAGCCTTGTTTTACACTCATTACTCTCCTGAGGAATTGTACATTTTGTGTCTCCTGTAGCACTAAGCACAATGCCATGAACAGAGTAGGCATTCAACTGGATAAATTAATAAGTAAGTGAATGAAGTGAATATCCTCATTATTAAGGTGCTTGGAAATACCCGTCAAACCTCTAAAACTATCCTTTATTTAGGGTCCAGATGAAAATTCTGTGAGTTACGAGGATTCAGTTTTATGTCATGTTTTCTATCACAAGAATTCTAGGAGTTCATATAAATAACTGGTCTAAGAATTGGGCCAATCATCAATTTTTTGCTTCTTAGGTCCAAATCTACCCTTCATTGCCTGCTCTGTTATAATGACTAAATGGACTAACTAGTTCTCCTTTGCCAGCTGACACAACGTTAAGTTCTGTCAGTTGAGGGGACTAGACAAACTCTCAGAAAGGAAGGAGTTTCCCTTCCTGATTCCAGTGACAGCAACCATATTTTGGCTACATAAGGGCACAGTGTACCGTGTGTCCTTGCACCTGCTCGGTATCTTAGCCTGATTACGATTCCCAGGCTCAGAGTCCTTGGACATCCCGATTAGGCTTATGCCAGGGTGGCCTTGACCATTCTGGTGCATTGGTAAAAAGGCCTCTGTGCTCCCTTTGGCCTTGACTATCCGGGGACCCTGGTGTGGTTCCCACATAAGTCTAGTGCCTTCCCAATTGCAGCAACTTCCTGTGGACACCTACCCCACCACTCCAGAGGGAAGACTTGTTGACCTGGCACCTCGGCTCGCATCTCCATTATCGTCTGAGCCATGCTGTGTCCTCTCTCTTAAGGTCAGGGTTTCAGTCCACAGTTTAGTACGGGGAGGCCTCTCTCTTTAGTGTTTTGTCTCAGCTTGAGGGGTAGTGGCTACTCCCTGTGTCTGATATCCCTGTATTTTCTAGAGTTTTCTTTACTTCCTTTTAACCAATGCCCCCATTACTCCGACCCTCCCTTAATAATTTTTGAATTAAAATTTCCCAGTTCAAATTCTTGTGGGTTTTAGTCTCCTGATTAGATCCCAATTGATATAGGAATAGAGTAAAATCAACTGGAATGTTACTGAACCTATTTTTCTCATCTCTCATGCCACTAAAATCCCCCTGTGACCCATGAACTTTTTAAGCAATGGAATCCTGTTTGGACACAAATCTCATGTGGGATACCAATAGGTGTAACATTAAAAAAGAAGAGGTGTTTGGATTTAAGAAGGGCATATCGAAAGATGTCCATGTATAGCTCCTTTTCCTTCGTCACTCCCTCTTTCCTCCCAAGGTGATCTTGAAACACCTCTGTGGAACACAAAAGGGTCTCAGGACACAGTGTCTTAGTTGGTCAGGGCTACTATAAAAAATACCCAGACTGAGTGGCTTATAAAAGACAGAAACTCATTTCGCACAGTTCTAGAGGAAGTCTGAGATCAGGCTGCCAGCATGGTCAGCAGAGGCCCTCTTCCAGGTCAGAGACTTCTGCTTTTGTCCTTAACATGTTGGAAGGAGTGAGGGAGCTCTGGAAAGTCTCTTTTATAAGACACTAATCCCATTTATAGGGGCTCCACCCTCATGACCGAGTCGCCTCCCCCAAATCCCACCTCCTGGTATTAGCACATTGAGTATTAGGATTTTCACATAAATTTGGGGGCACAGATACATTCAGATCATAACACACAGTTGAGAAACAGAACACTGTATCCATCTTATGTACGATAAAGTGAGGAATCTCCCACCAAGTTTTATAAATTATAACTACACTAGAGGCCCAGTGCATGAAATTCGTGCACAGGGGGAGTGAGGGAAGGGCAGGGGGGAGGTTCCCCTCAGCCCAGCCTGCACCCTCTCTGATCCAGGAGCACTGGCTCCTAACTGCTCACCTGCCTGTCTGCCTGATCACTCCTAACTGCCCCCCCCCCGAAGGTCTGGTCACCCCCAATTGCCCCCCTCTGCTGGCCTGGGCACCCCTCACTGCCCCCACCTGCCAGCCTAATCACCCCTAACTGCTTCCCCTGCTGACCTGGCCACCTCACACAGCCTGCTGTTCGGTCATTTGTTCGCCCCACACAGCCCGCTGCTCAGTTGTTTGTTCGGCCCTCACTAACCCCCCTCACAGCCTGGTTGCCCCACGCAGCCCGCTGCTCAGTCATTTGGTTGTCCCTCACTAACCCCCCTGCTGGCCTGGTCGCCCCACGCAGCCTGCTGTTTGGTCATTTGGTCGCCCCACACAGCCCACTGCTCAGTTGTTTGGTCGTCCCTCACTAACCCCCCTGCCAGCTTGGTTGCCCCATGCAGCCTGTTCGGTCGTCAATTTGGTTGTTTCGGTTGTGACGGTCACTTAGGCTTTTATATATATAGATAAGGGCAGAGTGTATCGTGTGTCCTTGCACCCACATAGTCATTATAACCAGTGTGCACTGGACGAATATCCAGTTCCAGTTTTATTCAAGAAATAAAATGATGTCCTTTTATCTAATCCTAGAACAGAATATAATAGAAGGAATATGGGAATCTCAGAAGGATACGGTTTTTTTCTATTAAACCAGAGAGTTGACTCATAATGAGTGGAGATAGGAGGATGGCATGGATGGGATATTTAACAGGGGAGAGGAGGAGAAGAGACTTATTTCTCGGTATTGAAAGCATAAATGTTTGGTGTCACTTCTTGCAGTGAAGATTAACAAATGCCATTGCCACTCTGGAAAGTCCCTCTTCCTACTGGGACAGGAGGGGAAACACCAAGTGAGACTGCTTCTCCTTTCACGGGTGCCTGTCACTCAGTAGGAACACGTTCTCAGAGGAATCCTCAGTGAGACAAGTTCTCACCTCACATCTATATATTAACTTACTGCTATCCAGCCTTTAATTCAGAGAATGGCTGAATATAAGTTACACTGCAGAAGTCCCATTCTGTAGAATTAATATCAGAGGACTGCACCCTGCCAAGCCAATCAATATTCTGAAATACTAAAGTGGGGTAAAACTATTTATCTTCACAATTATTTGCTTTCCTGACATCAGCATGAAATAAACCGAATTTTCAAAATGGGTATGGAGAAGGCTCAGGATGTAGTGACCATATAGTACAGATTCGGTGTTCTGAAAGAACTTCATGCAAGGAGGAAAGTATAAAATGAATAAAGAATATCACAGAGCCGAAACCGGTTTGGCTCAGTGGATAGAGCGTCGGCCTGCAGACTGAAAGGTCCCGGGTTCGATTCTGGTCAAGGGCACGTAACTTGGTTGCGGGCACATCCCCAGTGGGAGGTGTGCAGGAGGCAGCTGATCAATGTTTCTCTCTCATCGATGTTTCTAACTCTTTATCCCTCTCCCTTCCTCTCTGTAAAAATATCAATAAAATATATTTAAAAAAAAAAAAGAATTTCTTCTTAAAAAAAAAAAAAAGAATATCACAGAAATGTGAGAATTCTCCTGAGCCTTCCATGGAATTGTTACATTCTGGAAACAAGATATTACTAGGTTACATTTATTTTGTTATCAGGCTTATGTTTTTACTGTAAAATGCATTCATCCACAAAAACAAATAAAAAGCAAAGAACACTTTTCCCCAGCTCCTATAACAAAGAGAACTATAATAAGAGAAGTTATATCATTTCCAGGCTATTCATTGATTATTTCCAACTTTGGATCCACATTTAAAAGATTAACAATTTTCTGAGTACAGGTAAAATTAAAACAAATGAGTTTTAAATTGTGGAACACAGAAATCCAAATTGTCATTTGAGTTTGAGTTTAGAATGTGATTAAACAGAGTTGACAAATTCAAGCTTCCACAAAGGTCAGGAGGTCATGTGAGCAAAGAGGACGTAGTGACAAACTGAAGAACGTATATCCCTTACCAGTGGTTGCAGATAGGATTTACTATGGTTTAATATCCATTCAGAGATTATGATGGAATTGGTCACAAGTGGAAACCAAGACACTTCATAATTAAAATGCCAATGGTTAAAGGCAAAGAGAGAATCTTAAAAGCAGCAAGAGAAGGGCAGTTAGTTACCTACAAGGGAGCACCTAAATGACTCTCAGCTGATTTCTCAACAGAAACTTTGCAGGCCAGAAGGAAGTGGCAAGAAATATTCAAAATAATGAATAGCAAGAACCTACAACCAAGATTACTCTACCCAGCAAAGCTCTCATTTAGAATTGAAGGTCAGATAAAGAGCTTCACAGACAAGAAAAAGCTAAAGGAGTTCACCACTGCCAAACCAGTATTATATGAAATGTTGAAGGGTATTCTTGAAGAAGAAGAAGAAGAAGAAGAAGAAGAAGAAGAAGAAGAAGAAGGAGGAGGAGGAGGAGGAGGAGGAGGAGGAGGAGGAGGAGGAGGAGGAGGAGGAGGAGGAGGAGAAAATTATGAACAATAAAATGGCAATAAATACATATCTATAGCAACTGAATCTAAAAATCAAAATAAATGAACAAGAAATCTAATGAACAAAATAAACTGATGAATAAAATAGAATCAGAGGCAAGGAAATATGGAACAGACTGACAAATCTCAGAGGGAAAGGAGTTGGGGGTTCAGGAAGAGATTAACCAAAGATCTTATATGCAAACTAGAGGCCCAGTACATGAAAATTCATGCACTAAAGGTGGGGGGGGGTTCCTCAGACTGGCCTGCCCCCTCTCACAAGTCCGGGAGCCCTCAGGGGCAGGAGGTGACCCCAGTGATCAGGGGAAGGCGACATCCTATCACACCTCTGCTGCTGCCACTGCCAGCAGCACAAGCCTCAGCCGGCCCAGGTTACCTGAGCCTCGGGCAGCCCTGGGCGGCTGGGCAGCCACCATCCAAGACTTGCCTGCACCTCAGGCCGGCCCTGGGTGGCTGGGATGCTGAGGGAACTGGGGAACTCCAGAAGCAGGAGGGTGGAGTGGCCACGGGCCTGCCGCCCTGACAGTGCTGAGGGGACTGGGTGCCGCCATCTTGTCGCTTTGGGAGCCGCCATCTTTGAGGGTGTGGCAGTCAATTGGCATATTCCCTCCTTATTGGCTGTGGGTGCCTCAATCTTTGCAATGGTGTGAGGGTCAATTAGCATATTCCCTCTTTATTATATAGGATATGCATTACCTATGGACACAAACAATAGGGTGGTGAAGGCCTGGGACAGGCGGGGACAGATGGAGGGGGGCAATGGGGAGAAAAAAGGGAGACATCTGTAATAGTCTCAACAATAAAGATTAAAAAAGAATAAAATGCCACAAGTAACAAAAACAATTACTATGCAGCAAAGAATTATGTTAGTCTATGTCCACTGAGAAAGAAAGAAAAAAAATAGCTAAAAGCATATAATGTTGGATTTGGAGAAAAAATAATTTCATGCTCAATGTATTTCAAAACGTTGACAATTTTTTTTTTTTTAGGTTTTTGGATTAAATACCACATTCTTGACCTCAAACTTATTTTTTTCTTTTGGAAAAGAGGAAGACGAAAGAAAAACCCTGTTGCCTAAACCTTCTCTCTTCTTCAAGGCCTATCATTACCTGGACCATCTTAAGTATTTCAAATGATTCACCATTCTCCTCTATGTAAATTAGACACTCACTTTTCTGTTCATTAAAAAGAGATAGAGGCATAATTATTCCAAAAGGAAGGGGTTGTGGTCTTCGCCTCAGTCTGGAATAGAAGAGTGGTTGTTTCAGAGAAGGTGAGAAATTGTGACCCAGGAACAGGTGGTAGAAGTACTTTCTCCTTCAGGAAAATGAGATAGCAAAGGAACTGCAGCACTACATGAGGGCCCACTTCAGTGAAACAGCCCTATCTTGTCCCTCCAAGATATATAGTAGTGCCTGAATTGGGGGTCAAGAAGGGGGTCTAAGATATTGATGGAAACAGCTTCTGGGAAAGAAAAGACCTTCATCGGCTATAGCATTAGCCTAAGGTCAAGGTGTGAAGAAGCACAGGGCGATGAAAATAGCAATGACAACAAAGATGCTGGCTACCTTCTCATGAAAGATCCACAAATCTACATCTGCCTTGCTCTGGCTTTCACTTCCGTCTTCACTGAACCCAGAGTTTGAATTGCCTCTTCCCCTGGTTAACCAAGTAGTGCAGTCAGAACAGTTATGTCACTCGTGAAGGCCACCTGGAGCATCTGAGCAGAGTGATGTGCTGAGCTGGCTCTGGAACTGGACAGCCCTTGACGTGTGTGACCCTGCTTGTCCACTCACGCAGGCCTGGAAAGTCGTATGTGGGGCTAGAAGCAGGGACACGATACTGAGGCCAGTTTCAGGAAGAAGTGGTCCTTTAGATCTGTACAAAAACTAAACTTCCCAAAAAAAGGTGAAGAAAGAATATGACATGAAATGACCCTGATAGGGCATCTAGGTGTAGCTATTGACGTCCGCCAGCCACCAGTAATTTAAGTAGCGGTAATAGCATGTGGTAGGGCCTGGAAAAGTGAAAGAATGTGAACTTTAAAAAAAAATTCAAAATACAGTATGGAAAAGGAGGAAAAGAGATAAACAGCATAGTGTATTTTGACAGGATAATTTAAATTGCCAAGGGTCATTCTAAGGAACTTAATTTTGATTTGGAGATAATAGAATTTTTAAAAATTAAGCAATGACACTTATAAATATATTTGTATTCTAGAATAAAACAATTCTGACAGTAATGTGAAAGTTGGATTGAAAGAGAAGGTAGAGATTGGACTGGAGGTAAAGTAATTGCTAAGAAGCTAGCATACAGTAAATGTCTGGTTAAAAGATAATAAGGGATTACTATATTCTGTAAAATTGCAATGGGATAAAAGGATACACACTGAAGAGATATTTATGTATAATTCTGATAAATCTTATTTGCGGGTAAAAACTTGGAACAAGTTGAATATGAGGCCCCAGTTTCTGATTTGAATGTCTTATAAGAGTTGAGAACAGGCTTTCAAATCTCAAATTTATCTACAAAGTTAGATGTGGATGGAGAAAAAATAAATCAGCAAATGAAGAATCAGAACCTTGTACTAGTCAGCTGAGTAACATAAAATAATTAACTCATTTATGTTCAACTTATTTTCCTCATTTATAAAATACAGTGGTTGAAACAGGGCCTTTCACATCTAATATCATGGCTCTGATAACTTATATGTAACAACTTCGTATTGTTATATAACTTTATTCCTGCAAAGGTAGGTTGTTCTACTCTGTAGCATTTCCTTTTGAAAGACATGGCAGGACTAGCATGAAGTGGGCATAGAAAAGAACCAGAAGTCAAGAAAAAATAAAAGTGATAACACACAGGAGAAATAGGAAAAGTACTCTATTTATGGAAGTCCCTTGCAAGAGAGTGAAGTTCCTCTTACTGGGAGTGAAGTGTACCTCCCGGGGTGGTGAATTTCAACTCAGCCGCTTAGCAGGTGGGTTTGCTGTCTTAGACATCTACTGTCTCCTTGAGAAGGATTTCTGGACAAGCTGCCTCTTCAGCCTGGATCTCAGAACAACAAGCACGGCCAGACTCGCAGCCTGAGACAGCCAGCTTCTAGCAAACGGCTCTCAGCCGATACAGCACAGACAAGTGAGTGAGCCAGGGTTTGGGGTATGGTTTGTCTTTAGCGTTAAGTGGCCATGGCTACCTGGTAGCAAAGTTTATGGTTTTAAAATAGCATTTAGACTTTTGGAATAATTTGTACTAGAGATAAAGGCTTGATGAAAATAATCTATCCATAGGTTTCCCCAATCTCTCCTCTCTCTCTCTCTCTCTCTCTCTCTCTCTCTCTCTCTCTCTCTCTCTCTCTCTCTCTCTCACAAACACACACACACACACACATCTGCTTGGCACCTGAAATAATTATTTTGGAGATGTGAAATAATATTTATACATTAAAAACTTCAAAATACAAAAATAAGAGAGAACTCTATACCTTATAGCCCAGCTTTTTAAAAAATGTCAACCCATTACTCTCTGTCTCTCAAGGAGATGACTTTGAAATATAGGCTGCCATCCCTGTATTTTATCCTCACCTCTGTCAAATGATATTAAAATGATTATAAACATCTTAGAACAATGCAAACAGCACATTTTTTGTTGTTGTTTAACTTGAGGTCTGCTTTCTATGTCTGGAAGTAGACGTTCAACATATAAGAACACTCATGGCAAAGTCCTGAATAGAGAGAAGCTGTAGAGTATAATAGTGGTTGAATGAACAGAGCCTGTTAGTATCTGAGCTCTGCCACATATTGGCTGTGTTACTTTACGAAAGTTCGTGTTTTTTTTAAATATATTTTATTGATATTTAAAGAGAGGAAGGGAGAGAAATAGAGAGCTAGAAACATCGATGAGAGAGAAACATCGATCAGCTGCCTCCTGCACACCTCCCACTGGGGATGTGCCCACAACCAAGGTACATGTCCTTGAACGGAATCGAACCCGGGACCCTTCAGTCCGCAGGCCGACGCTCTATCCACTGAGCCAAACCGGTTTCAGCACTTTAGAAAGTTTTTAACATCTCTGTTACTTTAAGTAAATTGCTTCATCTGTAAATTAATGAAACATTTAAGCTCCTGTTTGGTAATGTTATTGAGTTTAAATTAAATCATAAAATTTAACAGCTCAGGAATAGGCCTACCATAGAGTAAAGACATAATAAATATTAGGTATTATTTTTCCTATTATTATCATTAAAACAAATTCATATTCCTTTCACTGAAGTCTAACTTGCCATTTCATGCTCAAATTTTTAGAATTGAATCTGTGGCTGGGAATCCCTAGTAGTCAAAATTAACTAAACATTTTGGTAGGTCAGGGTGATGCTTGTGAAAACTCAAACTGGTGGCTTCATAAACCACAGAATATTACTTTCTTTGCACTGATTCCAACAGTCAGAAGAATCATTTCAGAGTCCAAGCTACCTCCAGTGACTTCTCAAACTGCAATGAGGTAACATGCCAAGAGGGAAGGAGTTATGTGATTTCTGAGGAACCTCTGACACATTTTTATATTAATGGTGCATTTTCATTTTAGATTCTCTTATCATTGTGTTCCATTTTTAATTGTCTTCCTTTATATTATCGACGCTAAACCCAGGGAGTGGGCAGGGATCTTGCATCCGGTGTGTTTACTATGACCAGTCTGCATTTTTTTTACTCAGAAAAAGACATGGATGATGACCTAAACCTGACAAGTGTCGGAGAGTCCCAGTCTTCAGGTAAGAAGCACGTCTGTGGCAGGCTCTAGATGTGGTTTGTGACGTAAGCACATTTATATTTTGCCAGTCCCTGCCTTCCACTCCGAATCCTTATCCACCTGAAAATGTACTGTCCCTATGCTTTTCATCTCTTCTATCTAGGTCAAATTACTTTCAGTTACCCCAGGTAAACAGTACACACTGTGCGAATAAAAGAGAACTGGTCTTTGTACTATTTAACAGCTTTGTTTAGATAAACTGACATACATGAAAATGTGCATCTTTAAATGTACAATTTATAAATGTTGACATATAAGACACATCCATGAATCCACAAATATGGTCAAGATAATGAACATATCCATCAACACTAAAAGTTTCCCCATACACCATTGTAATCTTTTTTTTTACTGCCACTTTCAGCATGCCCTCCTTGACAGTCTCAAATCAATTTTGTGTCACTATAACAGATTTACATTTTCTGAAATTTTTACATAGATGGAATCATACAGTGTGTACTCATTTTGGTTCAGCTTTCACTATCTGGCATAATTATTTTAATATTGTTCCATGCTTTGTAAATCTCAATAATTCATTCCTTCCTTTATTTTTCTGACTAGTATTCACTCATATAGCTGTACCATAATCTATTCATGCATTCACCCATTAATGAACATTTGGATTGTTTCCAGTTTGGGGTTATTACAAATAAACTGTTATAGAAATTTGTGTACCAGTCCTTGTGTGGACATAGGATTCCATTTTGGGGGGAACACCTATGAGTAGAATGGATGAATCACAGAGTAGGTGTATATTTGTTTTTTTTTTAAAGACACTTCTATACTGCTTCCCAAAATGTTTATACCATTTTACATTTCTACCAACAATGGATGGGATTTCCAGTTCTTTCATATTTTCCTGAATACTCAGTGTGGTCAGCCACTTCAATTTTAGTCATTTTAATGGATTTGTAGTGATTTCAATATTTGGTTTAGTTTGCCTTTTTTAATGACTAGTGATGATGAACATATTTTATGTTCAATTTGCCATCTGTATGTCTTAGTTCATGAAGTGTCTGTTGAACTCCTGCTCAGTTTTGTTTTTACAATATATTGTTTGTTTCCTTATTAAGTATTGAGAGTTCTTTATATATTCTTGACACAAGTCCTTTATCAGACACTTGCTTCACAAATATTTTCTCCAAATCTCTGGTTTGTCTTTTTATTTTTGTTAACACTGTCTTCTGAAAAGCAGATATTCTTAGTTTTTAGGAAGTCCAACTTGTTACTTTTTATAGATTATGCTTTTTGGATTTGATTGAGGAAATCTTTGTTTTACAATTTTATAGTTTTAGGTATTACATTCAGTCCTATGGCCCATTTGGAATTAATTTTTGTATATGGAATGTGATATATTCATTTTGTGTATGGATATCCAATTTTTCAGGAACCATTTATCAAAATGACTATCCTTTTTTTTGTCTGACAAAAACCTGGTGTGGGTCTATCCTAGACCATCTGTCTATTTTTACAACAATAGCATGCTGTGTTGACAACTGTAGCTTTATAGTAAGTCTTTAAATCAGGTAATGTTTATTCTTCAACTTAGTTTTCAGTTCTAGCTATTCTAGTTTTATGCATTTTTATATAAACTTTATAAATTTTTACAAAAGAAAATAGAATGTTCAGAATTTTGTTAGGAGTTGTGATGAATCTATAGATTAATTTGAGTAGAATTGACATTTTCACAATATTGTGTCTTTGAACTTATGGAAACAGTATCTCCCTCCATTTATTTATGCTTGCAATTTTTTCAGCAATGTTTCATAATCTTCAGTGTACAAAGTTTATGTGTCTTTTGTCAGATTTATCTATGAGTATTTAATATTTTATGCCACTGTAAATGGTATGTTATATTTTAATTTCCTATTGATAATTGACAGTATATAGTAATATGTTAGTTTATGTATATTGATCTAATTCCTACAACATTCTACACTCACTTATTAGTAATGAAGAACTGATTTTTTTCTGTAGGTTATGATACCTCTTCCAACTTTACTGTAAAGTCACAAGAACACCTAAAAAGGAATAAAATGAGACTTAGTACCTCTAAAATCATCATCATCATCACCTTATTTCTGATTATGCTAATAATTACATTGACTACAATTTTAACAGGTGAGTTTTCCATGTCCCAAATATGCTCATGTTAACTCGCCTATAAAAATTTCGTCATATGTGTATCTTTCATACTTAAGTTCAGAATTAAAAGTCATTTCAGACATATTTGTGTATACAGAACAAGCATATGTTTTCTCTTCTATAACATGAGAATAATAGCAATATTAAATATTGTGAGAATAAAAATAACTTAATGAAATTTCCTTTGAAACCAGTATTATTTAGTCTTTATAAGGTAAATCACCCCACAGCTTCCTTCATTAAGAAAGTATCATTTTGAAGAAATATCAAAAGACTGAGCAGTATATTTAGTGATTTAGTTAACAATGTGTCACAAGGTCCTTATCTCACTGTAGACTGATAGTAAGAACTTTGTGGAAGATTATCTAGTTGTGGACTACCTTGCCCTGAACTAGATATATAAATGGGAGTAATTTTTGTCCTAAGTTGTTTCTAGTTGAGCTCTATGTCTATAAGGAAAACTGAGTTCAAGATACAAAACGTAATCTTTCCCTCTGGTTATGAAGTTTAAAATGATGGGCCAGATTTCTAAGTCTTATTTATAATTCACAACCAAGCATATGGGTTATAAAGAATTGGGCAAGAGAAAAATTGTTGTTCTCCTAATAAGCACATTTTTATGCAAAATATAAGTTACTTTTAAACTGTAAAAGCAGCAGGTTACATCTCTCCTTTATGATAGTGAATTATGGATATATCTCCTATAACTAACTCAGAATATTTTGAGATGTTTGAAAATATGTGCATAAGTATATATGATATAGATGTACATATACAAATGTGTATATAATTTATACATGAATGCATGTATTATAAATATGCATTTAATATATACATGTATAAAGTAATACATTGAAACATATTCTATATACATGTAAACATACATGTGCACATATGCATGTCTAAATATGTTTATATAGAATGTAGATTATTAATCAACCTCATTCTATGAACTAGGCATTAAGATATATATATAAATATATGTATATGTATAATTATATATGTACATAGATGTATATATGTAAAATGCTGTGTACATATATACACACATATTTATGTATGTGTGTGTAAATATATATGTACATATAATGTATGGGAATGAGTCTGATCGCCTAGGAGCAGTATCACTTGAGAAGAGCACCAAGCCTAAAATATGAGCAATAACTACTACCTGAGTAGCATTCATCAAGAATTTCTGTCAACCTAGCAAGAAAATAAATACATAAAATTGGGAGTTGTTCTCTCTTAGGGAACAATGTAAAGCATGAATAATGAAGTGTTTCAGATTGAAGAATCAAAACAATTCTGGTGGATTTCATTCACAGGGATAATTGTTTTAAATTCAGGGCTTTTTACCCCCTAACTACTTAATATGTTTTAAAATCTTCTTTTTTTTTGGTAGAAAAACACAAATCTTTCACTGAACACAAATCATGCCTGGATGGCTGGATTGGTTACCTAGGAAAGTGCTTCTATTTTTCTGAAAACACAACCACCTGGGCAGCAAGCCAGAACTTCTGTGTCTCTCATGCAGCAACTCTTGCTGTGTTCAACGCCACAAAAGAACTGGTAAGGCAATGCTTTTGAACTGCAAATATCTTTCCAAGATGAGAGCTAGTCTGAAGAGTGCTACTGGAAGTGGGAATGGTCCAGAAAAGACCTTCTTACCCAGCATAGGGGAGGCCCTATTTTCCACATCAACTCAGGCCAGAAGAAGCAGCTCACATCAGGGTCACCTATCTATTTGGTTCACCTAAATGTTTTTGTTCACCTGTCTATTTTATACCAAATGAAAGTTGCCTTTTGTGGAACTATATTTAAAAATACTAAGTAAAGAGTCATAACAAACCATATGTTAAAAATACTGGAAAGAATTATAAAATGAGTAATGTAATTAGGAATATCTGGGAACCTTAGGGCACAGAATGGGTAAATGAAGAAACTTAAAAGCATGCAATACAAACTTCCCCTAAACCAGAAATAATAGAGATGTAAAATATCAGGTGGTAAGAGACAGAAAAGTTAAGATCTTAAGGAGCATGGGGATATATTTAACCTTTGGGGAACACCTACTCCATGAAGAATAGACAGAAGAGAGATTTACCCAAGATCAAATCAATTTTGAAGAACACTCTGATGAAGATTTTAAAATGAATATATGAGGGCAGATGAAAAATATAAATGAAATTATACATTTCATTCATTAGAATAGGAAATTATGAAAATAAAGCAGGAAATATGGGAAAATATCAGGTCGGTATAAAAATGGAACAAAGAAAATAAATAATTTAACTAAAAAGCGTAATAGAAAATACAGAAAAAGAGCACAGAAAATGAACTTTGAGAGTTCACAAAGGCAAAACTATTTCTCTGAATAGACAGGACTGATCACAGAAAAGGAGAAAAGATATGCCCAAGCTAACACAAACAACTGAGATTTAAAAACATATAACATTACAAATAATTTTATGCTAATAAATATTAAAACTTTAAAGAAACAAATAATGTCTAAACAATTGTTTATACAACCTAAAATTGGGATATGTATAGATATGTATGAAACATTAAATGGTAAGCATGAAAGAGTAAAAAAACAGTTCAAGTAAAATAAAGTATTCAAATAAAGATACAGAAAAAGTATCAATCCAAATAGAATTTTCCTCCTAGAATTATTGCATAAAAATTAGAAATAAATATCTCATTTTGTAATGAAAGAAAAAGCATCAATCCAAAATAATTCAGAAAAGGTTAAAAAAAAAGAAGAAAATGGTCAGAAAACACAAAATTGATAAATTCAAATATAACAACAATTGTGATAAAATGTAAAAGTTTTTAATTTATCTCTTAAAAGACAAATATAGCAGATAGGTTTTAATAAAATAACAGAGTCCAGTTGGTTCTACCTATCTATTTGGTCAGGGACAAAAGAAATAAAGTGAGAGGAAAAGATATGAAAAGCAACTATTGACCAAACCCAAACCCAAATAAAACAAAAAAAGTTTGGTTAGTGGTAATATTGTCAGAAAACATAATGTATCAGAGTAAATTATGAACCTATATAAAACCTGAAAAACCAATAAATATTCAATATATTTTATGACTAACCAAAATTCTCCCATCATAAAAGTCACCAAGGCTAGGATGATTTACTGCCAAATTTGACCAAGCCTTTACAAAACAGATAATTTTTCTCTTATATAAAATTCTTTTAGAAAAGAGAAATCTACCCAATGCAATTTATTATAAAAGTTGTTACAGAAGTAACACAATCCAAAACTAACCCATGAGTCAAATAAGGACAATGTCGCCTCTAAGATTATTTCCAAATCTGGAAGTCTGTATTTCTATAAAGAGTATAATGAGCCTTAACCAGTTTGGCTCAGTGGATAGAGCGTCGGCCTGAGGACTGAAGGGTCCCAGGTTCGATTCTGGTCAAGGGCATGTACCTTGGTTGCAGGCACATCCCCAGTATTGGGTGTGCAGGAGGCAGCTGATTGATGTTTCTCTCTCACTGATGTTTCTAACTCTCTATCCCTCTCCCTTCCTCTCTGTAAAAAAATCAATAAGATATATTTTTAAAAAGAGTATAATGAATTAGATGAAAGAAAATCCAACAGAAAAAGGCATTTTCTGTTTACTCTGTAAATATTCTTTATTAAAGGATTTCCTGAAGCGATATTCTGAACATTCTCAATATTGGATTGGACTGAGCAGAAAACCAGGACAGACCTGGAAGTGGGTAGATGGAACCACCTACAGTGATTGGTAAGTCCTGAGTATATAACTTACACACCTAAAGCTGGGATTCAGAGCCTTTCCCACTATGGAGAAATCTGGGTTATAATCTTTCTTTGTGGTTTAGAATAAAATGAACCCAGAGAAAATGTGGTAATACAAAGTATTACACAAGTTACTTAATATCTATAATATTGTAAACACAATGCTTCATAATCATATCATTTGACCCTCACAATAACTCTGGGAAGTGAGTATATTTATCTCCTTTTTAGATTTTAAAAATTGATGTTCAACAATATTGAATAAAAAGAATATCTTGCAACACATGTTTTTGACAATAAACCCTGCACTTCAGCATACAGGTAACATTTTAGGCCAGGCAAGGCATATGAATTCAGTTTGCTTTATCTTTAAATAATATGGTATTGGGGTTAGAGTAAAAGCACACATCAGAGGAAATTATTTTCTCTAAGTCTTCCAATAAGTATTCATTCATTCTATATCTTTTTTCTCCTTTGGTATTTTGTTTCAGGTTTAAGGTCATTGGATTTGGAGAATGTGCCTATCTACACAAAATTGGGATTGGTAGTTCCAGTAGCCATTTGGTTAGAAAATGGATTTGCAGCAAACCGGACACATCTATTCCAAGAAGTTAAGATATCATAGACCTAAGATCTTTTACATAAAATATAACTTTTATTCTCCTTATAAGAAATATGTTATATTAATATAAAAGTACATGAAATTCATGTTTAGAAATTTTTATTGATGTTTCACTCCAAATCTCTAAATTAATTTGTTATAAATTTACTAGATTCTTGGCATTCAAAAAGTATACACATCAGCATATATAAAAGTTCCCTAATTTTATAGAATAAAATTTCTGATATGTAATACATTAAAATATGAATGAACAATTTAAGTGACATTTTAAGATGTAATCACATGAATTCAGACTAATGTCATTTAAAATTACTTGTTTTATAAAAAAAAAAAAAACTATGACATTTTTGCAGTCTCCCTACTTTTATTATCAATAACCATTGATTGGTTTTATTTTAATTTTGCAATATTTGCATTACTTTATGAGATTCACTCATGAATTCAGTGTAATTCAAACACAATAACAGTGTTTAAATTTGTTGATTTATTAGATTAAAAAGTCTCTTTCACATACCAACCTCACAGAAAAAAAATAAAGCAATAATAAGATTTCACATTCAGACCATCATGTGAGGGGCCTTCAAGATTATGAGTAAATAGTCTTGAACTAGCTGTGTTCTATTTATGAATGCCAAGAACCTATTGCATAATGGGCAAATGAATAAAAAACATTGGTGGGCAGATGAGAGGGAGACTGAGTTTGACTTTTGCTGCTCAAGTTTTTCTCTGAGAAAACAAATTAGGTTCTACATCAGACTGATACTTCTTAGAGGATATTGTCTTTATGTTTACTCAACATTACCAATGTCTCTTTGTAAAACAATCCTTTTCTGAAAGTTCTTGTGAAATCTGTGACCTGCATCCTATGGATGCTTAATGTATCTTCATTGATAGAAGTTTGAATAATTGTAACAGCACACATATTGAAGATGGGACTAGTAAGAATTTGGTAACTTAGTAAAGTTTCTTATCTTTTGTTATAGATCATAACTAGTTTTCCATCTTTTTGCCCTCCCTCCTCACCCTCATTTTCACTTTCTTTTCCTCCCTGTACTTCCCCTTTTCCCTCATTCCTTATATTGATTTATTTTTAGAGAGGAAGGGAGAGGGATAAAGAGATAGAAACATCTATGAGAGAGAAACTTCATTGATCCACTGGCTGCCTCCTGCACCCCCCCTAGTGGGGATAGAGCCTGCAACCCAGTCATGTGACCGGACAGGGAATTGAACCGTGACCTCCTGGTTCATAGGTGGACACTCAACCACTGAGCCACACTGGCTGGGCTCCCTCATTCTTTATAAATGCTCATTTGATTATTTTAATCTCCACGTAAATACAGGAAATAACTGTCTATAATCAAATAAGTTCCAAGACAGTAAAAGACTTAACAAGGAAATTTCCTTTCTAACCAAAATCAACCATTTCATGAGTCTTTAGAAAACTCATGGCTTTGTTCTTAAGGTCTTTACTTTATCGGACTGTATAGTATTATTACTCCATTGTTCTCCTGTGTCAGGAATAAATGAAATTATTTTTATTGAAAACTAGAATGTAAAAACAGGATGACAAGGAACTTAGTATTAAATCTACAATCAGTTTAGAAAATTAGAGACTGAATAGATGAACCTTCAACATTTAATTACCAGAGTAAGAAGTGCAAAAATAAAAGAAGTGCATATAAGATACATGAAAGGTTCAATGAAACATATGGAGAAAATGTCCAAAACTTGAGCAAGAGGGACCTAGCAAAATTCTTACAGAGAAAGTATTTTTAAGCTGACAATTAAAGAAAGTAGGGGTTTCCAGGGAGAATATTCTCTGGAAGAACATTTGTGAGGGTACCAAGTGTTGCATAATTGAGAAATTATAATAGTCTGGAAGCATGGGAACAAGAGGTAGGGGAGGGAAATAAGATTTGGGGTTGAGGGAGGGAGGGTTAGATTTAGGGGAAATTACACTCCATGCTAAGGGAAGTTTATTCTTAATTCCATAGGTTATTGCTCTAAAGTTATTGAACACTTATACACAGGATAATATTGCCTTCAAACATAAAATTTAGAATAACTCTCACGGCAATGGAAAATCTATCTGATGGACTAAGAAATGATTCAGAAGGTTGTCCAGAAGGTTGTCTAGAAGAAGAAATAGGCATTTCAGAAGATAGAGATGTAGCAATACTCTGAAATATTAGATCTGCAAAACTTCTCATACTGAATATTGTCTAAGCTCAAATAGGAAAATATATTAATGCTTCTTTGCTCTTTCAAATTATAGTTTTAAAAATTATATCTTCATTGTATTAGCCCTCTTTAATAATAGAGCAACAATGTCAAGAATCTTTTGTTATGCCTCTTTGCTTTTATTGTAACTAATGCTATTTTATATTTAACTAGAGGCCCTCGCAGACCCCACTTCGTCCAGAAGATTGTCCAGAAGGTCGTTTGGCCGTCTGGCCTAATTAGCATATTATGCTTTTATTATTATAGATAACATAGATTTTAAAGTGTCTGTCTCGAGTTTATTAATTAATACTAAAATAAAGTTGTTAGTTTAAAATCAATTGATGTTTTGGTGTAGTGGTTTTTTTTCCCAATAAAATCACAAATATACTCATATCTCTGTTGTGGGATAATAATAGATAATTATGCCTAGAAGTGCATATCTCTAAAATTCTGGAAAGACAACTTTAAGATTTAAAACTTTTTATACTTGAATAAAATTTTTGTTATACTTTTAAGTATTATATATATACTAGAGGCCCGGTGCACGACAATCATGCACTGCAGGGGAGGAAGTCCCTTAGCCTGGCCTGCACCCTCTCACAGTCCAGGAGCCCTCAGGGGATGTCCAACTGACTGTTTAGGCCCGCTCCCTAAGCTGCAGTCAGACATCCTTAGCCCTGCCATGGGGCAGGCCATGGAAGCGGGCCGCTGTGCTCGCCAGCTGTCAGCTCGGCTTGTGGCTGAGCAGCGCTCCCCTTGTGGAAGTGCACTCACCACCAGGAGACAGCTCCTGAGTTGAGTGTCTGCCCCCTGGTGGTCAGTGTGCATCATAGCGACCAGTCATTCCACCGTTCGGTCGATTTGCATATTACCCTTTTATTATATAGGATGTGCACTTAGTTTTAAGTGTAAATATATATATACTAGAGGCCCGGTGCACAAAATTTGTGCATGGGGGGGTGTCCCTCAGCCCAGCCTGCACCATCTCCAATCTGGGACCCCTCGAGGGATGTCTGACTGCCCATTTAGGCTCACCAGGATCGGGCCTAAACAGACAGTCGGACATCCCTCTCACAATCCAGGACTGTTGGCTCCCAACCGCTCGCCTGCTTCTGCCTGATTGCCCCTAACCGCTTCTGCCTGCCAGCCTGATCACCCCCTAAATACTCCACTGCCAGCCTGATCACCCCCTAACTACTCCACTGCCAGTCTGATTGACACCTAACTGCTCCCCTGCCAGCCCGATTGCCCCTAACTGCCCTCCCCTGCTGGCCTGGTCACCCCTAACTGCCCTCCCCTGCCAGTCTGGTCTCCCCCAACTGCCCTCCTCTGCCAGCCTAGTCACCCCCAACTGCCCACAACTGCCCTCCCCTGCCAGCTATCTTGTGGCAGCCATCTTGTGTCCACATGGGGGCAGCCATCTTTGACCACATGGGGGTGGCCATCTTGTGTCTTGGAGTGACGGTCAATTTGCATATTACTCTTTTATTAGATGAGATGTATGCATATATACTAAGTATAAATAAAGTATGAAAGTATCATGCTAATTTTTATAGTGATTAGTAGAAAAGCCGAAGTGTTCAAAACAATTGGGTATAAATGAGGAAAAAAGATATCAGGAACATAATCTTGTTATTTTGAGATTAAATATAGATACTTCATTTTACTTAAGAGATGCTTACTTAGAAATGGAAATGCTAAATCAATTGATATAAGGTATCTATGGACACACAGTTCCAGAATAGCAATGTAATCTTTATGAACAATTTACTGTTAAGGGCTTGTTGATTGATTCTTTTATCTTTCTGAAGTTCTGCTTTTGGTTTTGGCCAAAGCAATACCCAACATGCACTTCAGACTTACACCCTTGAGTTGACCTATCATCCTATGTACATTTTAACTGTTAAAATAAACACAATTTGCTTGTCTTTTGGGAAATAATAAAACTATTTTCTGGGAATAAACGAAGAAATTCAGTAGGAAAATAATAGCAATGGCAGAAAGGGAGCCCACATAACAGTAAAGAAGAAAAGTAGTGTGGAGAGTTCAAGCTCCTTTGCCAGGGATGTTCAAACACGTTCATTCACGCTGCCGAACTGGCTGCTTAGGAAATCAACAACCGACACTGAAAAGGGTATCATTAGATACGATGCACCTTACCATGCTAACATACTGACAGAGAGAAACGTGTTGGGAGTGGCAAGTGTGCACATATAGCTTGTCATTTTCTTATTTTCACACTTTTAACCTACCTAACATTAGATCTTTTTTTTTGTTTGTTAGAGGTAATGTGTCAGATAAGCTGAAAAATAGTGAACATAGTATAAAACTTTTCAAAGAAGGTAAAAGAACCAAGACCAACAGGAGCAGAAAATGACATAAAAGACTTCAGGAGCAAAGGAATCTAAGCTGTTTTCCCTTTTTTGGGGGAGAGAGGCAGATATGACAGCTATAATGGGAGTCTAAGTGGGAAGTGGGAAGTGGTCTCATTTGAAGCCCTTACCTACTGAAACCACAATTTTCCCCACTTGCAAAACAAGCACATAAGCACATAAACACACATTCATTCCAAAAGAATTCTAAACTTTAAAGATAAAAACTTTTGAAGTGCCATAAATTATAATTGTCTCATTTATTCCTGAAGCTTTTTCCACTAAAAATCTTCTAATTTACATTATTTAATATGCTCCCTTCTCAACAAGTAGGATTACTGTATAATTAAAAATATTTATTTGGAGAACTGTGTCATCTAAAAATAACTTTGGTTGTTATGATTCAGACAATCTGATGTATCAAAAATATATAGATATATAATGGAAATAATAAGACAAGCTTTGATTTTTATTATTCATGGCTAATTAAATTCACAGTAGTTTTTAGAATTTTAATATCAGGTGTTTGCTTGTAAACATTTCTTTATGTGCAAACTCAATTTTTAAATTTAAAGGAAAATATTTTTTATGAATAATTCTCAAATAAAAATAAAAAAGGAATAAATGAAGCCAAATTAATTTTTAAACTGTTTTTAAATGTTTTAATATTTAATTATTTAAATGCTTAAGTGTTTCAAAGAACATTGATAACTTGGCTTTGAATATTCGAGGTCTTCAGATCTTTTAATCTTCTATTATTTTTTCTTCTCTTTCAATTGTAACTTTTCTTCAATCATTTTTCCACATTTTGTAAATGTCCACCTTAACAAAATAGTACATATACTAAATAAACATAATTCTGTATTTAATTTTTTAAAGTGAGTTGAAGGTTCTCTATTTCATTTCCTATAAACTATAATTACTTCTGTTCACACAAATGTATTTGAAAAAATATATTTTTTAAAATGTTGCTATATCATTTAAGTTTTACTCTTAGTGGATCTAAGGCTTTAAAGTAGGTTTCCCATTGGTAAACTTATATTTAATTAGCAAACATTAATGCAGCTATGTCTCTGCTCCAAGTCTCAATGTAGGTTCTAGGTTAAAAACAAACAGCAAACCAGGAAAATTATATTTATTAAAGCATATAAACCTAACACTGACCTTTATTTATTTATTTATTTAAATAGAGTGGTTTACTTCTCAATGTGTAGGTTACACTTATCTACACTACAGAAAGATCTGCATAACTACTAAAAGTCGGGCTCTGGAACTCATAGAACATATTACAAATACATACTCAATAACATAAAAGGTGCTTATTTATCATTATACATCATTATTCTAAACAATGATAAGGATTATTGACCTTACATAGCTTACAGGTAATTAAGAAACAATTTAGTAAACAATAGCCAAAAAAAGAAGGTACTAGATGATTAGATTAGATCAGTACAGGGAGCTAGGAAAATATATACCAACTCCATATATTGTAGTCAGAGTGGAGAATGGTCAAGGAAGTATATTCCTCTAAATGACATTTAATCGGCCCCTGAAAAATAAAAAGTTAAAAAGGTGAGTAATAAAGGAAAAAAATAAAGTTCGTTAAACTGTGTCAAACAATAATGAGAGGCCTGAGAAAGCAAGACACATTTAAAGGAACTGAACAGTTTAGTGTGTCTGCATCATTACATACATGAAAGGGGGGAAACATGAAGAGGAGCCAAGACACAAAGGGTCTGGTAGGAGACGAAGAAAGGTTTAAGAAAAAGCCACGGATTTGAGGATTAGAGAGTCACTGTCACAATGCACAGAATGGACTTTGGCAGGCAAAACTAGAAGCAAACGAAAAGATTATTGCAGTAATCTATAGGGTGGGTATGAAAATAGGAGGGTGAATTTCAGAAATATTTATGTAGTAAAATTGAAAGGATTAAATTGTGTTTGAATAGTGAGGGTGAAAGAAAATGGAAGAAGTCATGGTTGACTGCAAGGACTCTGGCTTAGACTGTTCCTGCCGTTAAGTTAGTGGAGACTGAGGGGCTCTGAGATGTTCAAATAAAGATGCCCAATAGGTAATCCACTGTAATAAGATCCAGGCTAGAAATGAGGGCTTGGGAGTTATCAATAAATTGATGGCAATTAAAATTATGGAGTGGATGAGTTCAGACAAGAATTGTGTGTGATAGAGGATCCACACAAACTCAGGAACAGAAGAGGAAAGAGACACAACAGAAAAGACTGAGGAAGAATGGCTGGAGAAGTAGGTAGACATTCAAGAGAGTCGTGTGTAATAGATCCTGAGGTTAGCGAATATTTCTAGATGAAAACACAGGTCAACAGTGAGCAAACTTGATAGTTAAAGTGAAAGTTAAGAGGTTCTCATTATATTTAACCAGAAGAGAGTCATTGGTGACATGGTGAGAGCACTTTGGTGAAACAGTAGGAAAAGCAGAAGCCAAATTTTAGAACTTGAAGTGTAAGGTAGGAAGAGGGAAAAGGACACATCACCATTTTTAGGAAGTTTGACTTACAAGAGGTGGTAAAACACATGGGCAGAAACTAGAAACCACCTGTGGTTGAGGGAAAGTTTTCTTGTAGTTGCTGATAGAAAAGGAAACAAGAACGAGAGATTAGAGAGGAGGTAGTCAACAAAGGGATGTTCTTGAAAAAATTAAGAGGGATGTGATTTTGACTTGTAGATTTTATTTAGACAGAAAGAGGAATACTGCTTTATTGGAGACAGGAGAAGAAGAAAAAGTATTAAGATGCAGACAAATATGTAGACTCAATGGCAGAAAGTTCAGGAATATATCATCTAATGTCTTCTCTTAAAAAAAAAAATGAGCAAAAAAAAATAAACTCCTCTGTTAATGGTGACTAAGAGATGCAGGGAGAGAATCATTGAGGAGATAAAAGAATAATTTCTGTCTGAAACAGCCACTATCATGAATGGGAGATGACTATGGAAATACAGTTTGAGTGACCAGGTAGAACCAAGTACTCAGTTGAGGCTGATTGCCTGTACTTATAGTGACACAAATTGACACCAGTATCATCAATATCACCAAAAGTTTTTTGTAGAAACAAAGTGTTTTTACAAAAATGCGTAAATAAAGAATATCTGTGAAAATTTTTTAATGGGAAGCATACCTGTGATCAATTTAGATGTCATCATCTGAATAAATCACATTTTGACAAATATGGTAACTATAAGTTTGACATGTTTCAGAAAAAACACCCTTCTTTGTTATCACAGCACAGGCATTGTCTTCATCCTTGCTCTTGACTTCACATCTGTAGAGGAAAAGGCACGTTGTCCTCACTCTGCTGAAAGCACAATTGTGTGTATTTTGTGTGTTTTCTCTCTTCTTAGAAAGAATGTACTATTTCCCAAGCTGGATGTCTAAGACATTGTAATATTCAGACAAGAAATGCACAGTAAACAAAGACTTATTCAATGAGGAAATTGCTTGAAATACTTTTCCAACCCAAAATGGTCATTTGTAAATAGAAATACTATGTGGAATAAAAATGTGAATAGAAAAGACTGGTTTCCAAATGCCATTTGATTATTGAATTCTAATATCTTATTCCTTAGAATTTTTAATTATTAGAATCCTTCTAATAAAAATGAGGATTATTCTATAACCTTTGAGAAACATTTCATAAGAATTTAAATGTAGACAATTGTATATTGACTACAATTTCTATTTATACCTCTAGTGTTATAGGTAAACTAAAAGAAAATGCAAATATGAAAATAAATTAGCTTAGAAGCCTTCATTTCTCTAAGGAAAATTTCCTACACACACACATGAACAAATATTAAAGTCTGCAATCTATAGGAACCAGTTGTCTATCTAGAGTTTTCGAAAGCCCCCAGTAGGGATTGGCTGCTGAGCTTTTATATTTCCCAATGGTATTCAAACGTCAGACACTCACAACTGTGGATTTAATGGGGTGCCATCCAGCCAGGTCCATGTCTTTTGTGGATATGTAATGTTCAATCCAATCCAAAAGTAGATTCCATCTTGTATACTATTTTGTATGAAAGCCTGTGAAAAGGGATACAGAGGAATTTAAGTGAGAACACCTATTAAAATAGCCTCTTCTACTTTTTTCCATCTTTAAAAGGTGGAAAATCTTAAGAAAGTTAAAGATGTTTTCTGCATGTGTAGGCAAGGAAATCAATGTAGAAAGAAATTCAAAAGATGTGACTTTATGTGAAAGCATGCACTGCTTAATGGAATTCATGAGGATGGTGGGTGATATAAACAGCAACTGATGAAAAGGTGCAAAGAGGATGCGAAGCAAAAATGAGGAATGAACAAGTCTGTTAAAAGGAGCAAGAGCTATACGTGGATTGCTCTGTCCACCAATGTGCAGTCTTGTAGAAAACTGAGGCTTATGATGAACTTCACATAAATGAAACCAAAGAGCCCTCTATTTCCTACCCAACATATTAGGATATTGCCAAATATTTGTAATGCTTTTGATGAGTACCACAAAGGGATCCTACCTTTCTCCCAAGAAGGATGGCATGGATATGTTAGCTTTGTGATTTACTTAGGGAGTGAAATAGACAAGTTTATAAAAACTGTCAAGTTCTGCAGATTCTTATGAAAATGAGGAAAATACCGTCACTTATGTCATAGGTTACTGTGAGCACTAAGTTATGTAACATTTGTAATCTGTCTACCATAGTTTCTGCCATATGACAGGAATTCAATAAATGGCTATAACTATTCTTCTATAATTCCTGGATTCTAAAATGTACCTGGTTCTCCCAGTTTTCATTTTTTTTCTCTTCCATAGTATATTTTTTCACTCATAGTAAATTAGCTCTTACCAGTTCAGCCTTGTCTTGGATCATCAAGAGTTGTGATTTCATTCTTAAACAGAATTGTTGGCTATCAGTCCATGAATTAAAAGTTTTAAAAAAGTTATAGCATTTCCCTTTCTCCTGCACCCAGTCATTAGGGCATAAGTTTAGTCTAGGGCTTCCTGAAATGAAAACATAAGAAGAAGTAGGAATGAAAACAAGGTGTGAATATAAAAAAACAGTTTTTGCACTAATTTTGTAAACTGTTTTCTTAAAGTTAACTATTTGTCCCATTTTTAAGAAATAAACTCCCTCTCTACTGATTAATAGTCTTTAGAAGAGATACATGCAAGAAATATTCAGCTATTATTTATTGAGTTATTACTACATCAAGTAATTCTCTGAATTTTTATGTACATGAATACATAAAATGTTTATTTCCTATAAAAAAACTTACAAAATCCATGAAATGATTAACTCCATGTTCCTCATTTTGTAAATAAAGATACCACGGTTAAGTTAAGTTAAATATAAACTGGGAAATTAAAGGTTGAGTGACTTACTCAAAGTTATATAACTAATAAGTGGTGGACATAGGGAAATTTAAAGTAAAAGAGAGAGTTTGAATGGCATTAGAAGAAAACTACTGTGGAAAAAGAAAGTCATTTTCAGAGTCCTTTTTAAGTGCAGAAGAGTGTGTTGCATAACACACTGTATTAGCGAATTTGTAAAACAAATTGTTCAACATGACCCCACTATCTATATGCCTCAGTAGCCACCAGACTGATCTCTGTAAAAAGGGAAAATGTGGAATAGGTATTAAAATAAATCTATACTCAGAAATGAGTACAAACAGGTTTCAACTGAACTAATGATTGTTTTATATTTTAAGCTGAATAATCTATATATATAAAAGCACCGCGAATGACCGGAACGACCAGAATGACCGGTCAACCAGTCTCTATGATGCACACTGACCACCAGGGGGCAGATACTTAACACAGGAGCTGCCCCCTGATAGACAGTGCACTCCCACAGAGGGAGCGCTGCTCAGCCAGAACCTGAGCTGCCGGCACCCAGCCTGGTTCTGGCTCCTCCCTGGCCGTCTGTGGCTTGGCGCACTGCCAGATCCCTGGGGGATGTCCAGCTGCCGGTTTATTCCCAATCCTCCCCAACCCCCAACCTCCCGGATTGGGCCTAAACCTGCAGTCAGACATCCCAAGGGGTCCCAGATTGCAAGGGTCTCAAAAACGTGGGTGCTACAGGCGCTCCTGTAGAGCAAGCCGTTACCATGGACAGGTTCCATGTAAGCCCAATGTCAGTCTGTTGTTGTTTTTTCTTAACTATTCAAACCTATGAACTTAGAGCGCAGCCCCGCTCGGAGCTGGCAGAAGCAGCCAGGACGTTGGAGGGCCAGTGTCGGGGAGAAGGGGCATGAGAGGGGGTTTGGGGAGCATGGCTACATGGGGGTTAGGGATAGGATTGGAATCTCTCTGTAAGCAAAGGAGAAAAGAAAGGAACCACTGTTTTGGTGGCTGCACGTGTCTCCCCCTTGAGCCCTGCAGCGCAGCGGGCTTGCACACTGTTTGCAAACATGACATTCTGTGCACCAGTGCAGAGAAGGCGTGCCCGCACTGCCTCGGGAGTCTCGTCAGTGGGTCTCTTCCTGGGGGAGCGGGATTTCTTTGGTGCGAATTACATGAGATCTGAATTTAGAGGTGGAAGGCAGCGCCCCAGGACAGAGTTCCCAGAGGGAGGCCGCGCCCGCTTGCCTTCAGGCAAAGGCACTGGAACCATTCTTGACGCTGGGCACGTGTTCGCTAAACTGCGTGGCCCACGGGGCTGTGCCAGTGCCCGGGCATGGTGAGCGGAGGAGGGACAGGAGGGCGGACCCGCAGGGCCGCTCGCCTTGGGGGTCTGAGTGTTGGCCGCAGCTGGGAGGTGGCCTGGAGCAGCGCCTTGGGACTGAGGGAGAGACGTCCAGGGTCTCCGAAGTGCTGCGAGTGAGGCCTGGGGTCCGGGAGTCTGGGATGCTGCAGGGGTCAAGGAGTACATAGAAGCAGTCCCCGCACAGCAGCACCCTGTCCCGAGGTGTGGGCCACGTGGGTGGGAGGGTGGAGAGGGTCTGGGAGACCCCCTGGACCCCCCGCGGGGCGCAGACGGGCAGGTGCAAGAGGGAAGACGGGCTGGCTCTCACTGAGCCCAGCTGCGCTGTGTAACTGTCGGTGGCTTCCTGGAGGCTTTTGAAAACCCTCTTTCTGGGGAGGCTTTTCTTCCCCCACCCCCACCCCCACCCCTGCCCCGCAGCAACGCGCAATTCAAAGGCGCTAGCAGAGCCGCCCAATCTCTCCCGCACCCAGTCGGATGGATCGGGCACCCCGCAGGGCGGAACAGCCCGCGCCGCTGCTGGCGGGGGTGGGTGGGCGCAGGGGCCTCGGAGCTGGACCACCCGGCCCCCAGCGGGCTCTCCGCCTGGAGGCGTCCAGCTGCAGACCTCCGACCCCGTTACCTGGGTCAGTGGTGGGGTGGACAGCGACCCGGGAGGAGGAGGAAATGAAACTTGGGGAGAATACCAAGGGTGCAGTCCCGTGACCTTCCCCTCCCAGGATAATGCTGCGCTCGCTGACCTCCCACAGCCAAGAGATAAATGTGGATGAGGCAGACCCTCGACGTTTAGCTGGGGGTGGGGGTGGGGGGTGACGAAAGGAGTTACTCACTTCTGACACCCCCACCCTTTGCTTTAAGGCCGCATTCTCCTTCCCTAATACATGTTGCTTGAAGTACACGATGGTTTGTGTTTAGACATGTAATAAATGTGGGAAAAGCAAAGTTTTGTGCTTTAGAATAAGAGTCTGGAGCCTTTGGGGGGTGTCTCTCTCTCTCTCTCTCTCTCTCACACACACACACACACACACACACACACACACACACACACACACACACACTCCTTCCTCCCCTCTTCCCTGGCCTGGCGAATCTTCACGCAGAAAGTTAACCCTAGCTCCTCAGAACCCACCCTCACTGGAGTGGCCTCTGTTTTGTCTTGTGTTTTTTTTTTCCCTCACAAGGTTTTTTTTCTAACCTCTAAACCCACAGGACATTCCCCGAGGGGTCCCGGATTGCCTGTGACTATGTCATAGCTTATAAACTGCTACATTCCACACAAAGTTAAACAAGGAAGGTGGCTTCTGCAATGTTTGAAAAAGAGATCTGTGGCTTCTTAATCCTAATTCATCAGAAGAACCTCCAAACTGTCCACTTCCTGTTTCTTCTACATGGGGATGAACATGCATTCCTATATATTGGGAACAGTCTCTTAGATTTAAAAGTTAAAACCTGGCAAGGCTACTCTGACACTGAAAAAACAGGATGATGCAGCGATGACATGCATGGACTCTGGCTTGCACATTTTGTGGTCAGCCCTGAGTCTGACACTTATAACTGTGTGACAAAGCCAATTACTTAACTTCTCTCTGCTTCAGTTTTTCCACCCATAAGATGGGGAAAAGGGTACTACTGCCTCAGAAGGATCATGTTATGTACTACTTTTCATAATCAGGGCAAAAAAATATAGCTGCCCATACAACAGAAAGATGCCTTTCACCTGTATGAAAATATGGTCACTGGTGCATGCAGCATCCCGGATTGTGAGAGGGATGTCCAAAGGGTCCGGGATTGCGAGAGGGTGCAGGCCAGGCTGAGGGACCCCGCCCCAGCACGAATTTCATACACCGGGCCTCTAGTAGGTACATAAGTATTGATTGTATTCTATTTAAATTTTTATATCTTAAATATTGCATATTCGTTTTAAAATATCCACAAATTTGTATAAACACTTACCTGATATTCTTATATTAACATGAAAATAAAAATATTAGATACTGTATAGAAAAGTTAGTAATTACCTTTAAAGACTATGGGAGCTCTTTGGGAGACAGTATGAGAAGTTATATTATTTCAGGAAAACATCAATACTAAGTTTATGTTTTGAATCAGCAAATCATCTTGATTCTTTACAACCCTTTTCCTAAGGCATTTTATTTTATAAGTAATCACAACAATGTGCTCATTAAAATAGTGTATTAATAAACTAGGCTTTAACTGCATTGGCCAGGAAAAATATCCAACAAGACACTGAAGACCAAAGCTAGAGAAAAATTTTAGTTTTGCTGAAATTCAGTATCATAAATTATTGACAGAAATAAATAATTTTAACGCCTCACTCTTATTCAGACATTTACCATGATATGCCCTTTGTGATGGTAGCTTAGCCTCTACAGTAAAGCATCAATTATTCACTTCACTCTTTTTTTTTTTTCTTACTTGCCTGAAAGTCACATACCACAGCAATAGAGAAGTCCAGGCTTCTGCCAGTACGGTACAAAGAAAATAAATTAAACTATTGAAAATTAACTACTGGGGATTAAGCCTGAAACCCGGGCATGTGCCCTGAACAGGAATTAAACCAGTGACCTCTTGGTTCATGGGTTCGTCGCTTAACCACTGAGCCACACCAGCCTGGCGTCAATAAATAATTCTTGAGTGCCACAGTGCTGGGGGACACCCCCCCCCCCCCCCCCGCAACCAAGAGAAGGCCTCCAAATGGTCCTGAAAAGCCTAGAAGAGTACATGTATGGGGAGGAATATGAGAATTAGCACAATAAGGAAGTACTTTGTTGACCTATTAAAGAGATGTGATGTGAATACTAAAAAAAACAAACAAAAAAAGTCTTAAGGGTAACCATAAACGTGGGTAACCATAAACATGCACATTAGTTATATTTTATATTGTTTTTAAAATATGTTTTTACTTATTTTAGAAAGAGAGGAAGGGAATGGGATAGAGAGACATAAACATTGAAGAGACAGAGACATCATCAATTGGCTGCCTCCTGCACACTCCCTACTAGGGATGGAGCCTATGTATTGTATTCTATCACTCTTATAGCCATTGATAGTTAATGAGAATACATTTGTTAATTACCCAAACTTAACATAAGGACTGGAAATATTTTTAGATTTGATGGAAAGTAATCTAAATAGCGTATTTAGACTTTGTATTTAGACTGTGCAAACATTTATAGTTTGGGGTGCAAATAAAGTCAACCATGATTTCATTATGATTTTTATCATATTATATTAGCATGTAGAATCTGAACTGTGTGTGTGTGTGTGTGTGTGTGTGTGTGTGTTAGAAGAGTTCAGCAGGTAAGAAGATGAAATGGAGAAATAAATATTCAAAAAAGATGTACTTTCTGATAGCAACACAATTTACAATAGCTAAGATTTGAAAACAGCCTAAGTGCCCACCAGCAGATGAGTGGGTTAAAAGACTATGGTACATCTATACAATGGAATATTATGCTGCTGTAAAAAAGAAAGAATTCTTACCATTTGCAACAGCAAGTGTGGACCTGGAGAGCATTATGCTAAGTAAAATAAGCCAGTCAGAGAAAGATAAATATCACATGATCTCACTCATACGTGCAATCTAATGATGAACATAAACTGATGAACAAAAATAGACCCAGAGACATAGAAACATCAGACTGTCAAACCTCAGAGGGAAGGCAGGGGAGGGTGGAAGGGGAGAAAGATCAACCAATAAACTCATATGGGTATAGGCATACCCCAAGGACACAGACAATGGGTGGTGAAGGCTTGGGGCAGGGGGCGGAGAGGGGATAGGCCAATGGGAGAAAAAAGGGACATATATAATACTTTCAACAATAAAGATTTATTTTAAAAAGAGAGAGATGGACTTGATCAGCATGAATAATGATTCAAAGTTGAGAGAGTATGCTGCCTCATTACTTTATAGAGGTTTGTTTTGCTAGTACAAAGGAAAGCTCTGTGTTGTGAGAAAGTAGACTGCTATTGTAGGAGGTCAGGACTCAGAGGACATTGTAGAATATGGTAATGTGCTTCGACTTTATTCTAAGGACTACAGAAAGTAATTATAGGGTTTTAACCACAGGAATGCCCTGGCCACTGATCTGCATTTTAGAAAGATCCTGCTAGCTGAAGCCTGGAGAATGAACAGATAGCTCCTTGCAAGTCCCTTCTTCATGAGATGTAGTGATCTCCAAAGACCTTACAATTAAATCTTTTGACATTGTAATTTTTAAAGAATGACCTAAAACATCTTAATTGCATATTAAAACAAATAATAAGTACAAAAACAGTAATCACTATAGTATAGATGTGGCACCTAATGGATAAAAAAGTAAGCACTTTAAGTACTAGTATAATGTCCTTGGGGAGTAAAGGGCAATCTTATCAACAAAACTATTGTAGGCCAATGCATCTCACATTTTTCACCAAATCATCTCCAATGATAAAAGACAATGAACTTGTTCCTTAAATTTCTATGCACAATATCCTGAAAAATTTATTTCATCTTAAATTTTCATGCAGCTATTACATTCTAGCCTTTACTGTATTTGTGAGCTTGATTTAATACACTATTTAGATTACTTTACATTAAATCATATAAATAATACCTCTTGCAGGAAGCTACTCTAGACCTCTGTTAGAAAAGATTGTATCAGTTCAAACTGTAGGTACAGTGCCATATAACTATCCTCACAATCCCACACATTGATCATGAGATTCTTGAGAGCAGAAAATTTTTCTCAAATTTCTTGTCATCTTGTCAGTAAAATAAATATTTTGTATACATCTAATCCTATATAATGAAAGGTTAATATGCAAATTGACCAAATGGCGGAACTACCAGTTGCTATGACGTGCACTGACCACCAGGAGGCAGACGCTCAATGCAGGAGCTGCCCCCTGGTGGTCAGTGCACTCTCTCCAGGTGAGCGCCGCTCAGCCAGAAGCCCTGAGCTGGGCTCAGGACTGGCAAGTGTAGCGGCAGGAGCCTCTCCCACCTCCACAGCAGCACTAAGGATGTCTGACTGCCAGCTTAGGCCCACTCTTGGCAGGAAGCTGGCCTAAGCTGTCAGTTGGATATCCCCCAAGGGCTCCCATATGCTAGAAGGCACAGACCGGACTGAGGGACCAGCTACCGCTCCTCTCCCCACCCCCCCCCAAGTGCATAAATCTCATAAGTATATAAAGTCAAATAAGTAAATTGAAAATTTGGAAAATGGGAAGAGATAGCCAGTTTGTTACCAAGGGGATTACATACTTGAAGTAGGGGCAAGTTGGCTATTGGAGACAGTGGTATTTGAGAAGAGTTTTAGCAACAATAAGGTAAGCAAGTCAGCAGTAAGCATAGTCTCTAAGTAGTAAACCTGAGCAGATTTACAGGAAGCAGAATGGGAGGGAAAGATTGAAGTAAAAAAATCATCTTCAAAATATTGAATGGGAGATCAACCAAAGGACTTATATGCATGCATATAAGCCTAACCAGTGGACATGAACACCAGGGGGGTGAGGGCATGAGTGAGGGGGGTGGGTGTTGGGAGTTAATGGAGGAATGAGGACACATATGTAATACCTTAATCAATAAAGAAATTTTAAAAATATATTGAATGGTATCTGAATACACCAGACAAAAATATTTTATTTTGTTATAAGAATTATTTTAAACTAAAGACACTTGAGATTCAGCAGATGTTCCTCTGAGTTACTCTGACCTGACTAAAAGCAGAAAATTCTGAGAAATGAGGGTGCCATAAATTTCATCTTTGGGGTGATTTATTCTCAGGAAAAAGACTGAGAGGAAACCCACAGTAAGTCCCCTCTCTGGGGAGTTTTATAGTCATGAAGAAAAGGGGAAGACTAGTTTCACCATCACTAACAGACACTGTCACAAACTTTCTGCAGTTTGTACTTCTAAAAAAAACACTTGCCTTTCCTAAAGAAAGAAGCTTTGCCCATACAAGTCATTTCTTCCCCTCCTTTTCCTCTCCTAAATTAGGTATATAAGCCTTTAACTTCAAGCATTTTGAGCTAGCTACTGCTTTTGTTAGTTCCAGTATGCACATAAACAAACATTTTTCTCCTGTTAATTGTTCCTTTGTCAGTTTAATTCACAGTGCCCTGAGTTCTAACTTTAGAGGGTAGAGGGAAAGTTTTTTCTCCCCTACAATATAATGAAATAAAATCACTTACTTGTGAAATTTGTATTACCTGATTGTTTCCTGGGAAAAGTATTTATACAATTGCATTCTCTGGTTCCATTTTCACTAACAAACATCTCCACGTTGTGGTTATCACTGAAGGAACATAAGTTTGGGTGGCATACTAAGAAATAAGAAAAAGAATGACACTAATTAAATTTCTATAATTATAAGACTGTGGCTTTTAATTATCCATTAAAATGAAACTACAAGTGATTGCATAAACTTCTGGTTGAAAGGAAGTTTGTTTATAGTCTTTCAACCCTCTAATTTAACAAAGGATTGATCCTTTAGAGATAAATTTCCACTTGTAAAAAAGTAAGTAGAAACAAAAAAATAAAACAAATTTTCTAAATAAAATTAAAATATATTTAAATTTGCATCTGTTTGCTATGATAGGTTAGAATTCTTTGTGATCTTGAACTAATTGCGAAGCCTCTCTGTTTCTCAGTACTTTCATATATAAAAGGGGGAATGCTTAGCAAACAGACTTGTTGTAAGACTGAAAGAAAATGAATATAAAATGTGCATCCCAACCCCTAACATGCATAAAGTCACAACAACTAGAAACAATAACAGATATAATTATCCATAGCTCTTATTCAGTAGATCTCATCTTAGAAAAATATATTTTTTAATTGAATTTAGGGTGACATTGGTTAATAAAATTATGTAAGTTTCAGGGGGTACAATTCTATAACACAGTATCTGTATACTAGAGGCCCGATGCACAAAATTTCTGCACAGGTGGAGTCCCTAGGTCTGGCCGGTTCCCTGTCTCCCTGCCTCTCCCCTCCTCCTTCCCTCACCGCCCATGTTCAACCCCAGTTACCCGTCTCAGCCCAGGGCCTGGCCCTGATCAGGCAATCGGGGCCTACCAGCTGGGGGGAGGAACCAGGAGGTTGGCTGGCAAGCCTCATTGGCGATCAGGGCTGCAGGCTGGGGGCAGCTCCTGTGTTGAGCATCTGCCCCCCCTGGTGGTCAGTGCTCATCGTAGCAACCGGTCGTTCCAGTTGTTCCAGTTGTTCCATCATAATGGTTGCTTAGGCTTTTATATACGTAGATTGATTGTATTGTGTGTTCACCACCCAAGTCAAGTTTCTTCCATCACCATTTATTCCCCCTTTACATTATCCTACCTCCTCACACCCTTTTCCGTCTGATAATCACTATACTTCGTCGGTCTATGAGGGGTTTTATTTTTGCTTTTATTTTTTGCTTAATGCATTCACCTTTATCACTAGCCTCCCCACTCCTTCCCTTCTGACAGCGGTCAGTTTGTTCTCTGTATTTATGAGTGTTTCTATTTTGTTAGTTTATTTTGCTCATTAGATTCTACAGATAAGTGAATTCATAAGGTATTTGTCCTTCCCTGACTGGCTTATTTCACTTAGCATAATACTATCCAGGTCCATCCATGCTGCCCCAAGTGGTAAGATTTCCTTTTTTTTACAGCTGAGTAGTAGTCCACTATGTAAATGTACCACCACATTTTAATCCACTTATCTACTGATGGGCACTTGGGTTGCTTCCCTTAGCTATTATAAATAACTAGTAGCCCTGTGCACAAATCCGTGTGCCAGTAGCTCTCTGCGGGGCCTGGCTGCTCAGCACCCGCTGCCCAAAGAAAGGCTCTCTGAGGCCCAGAGGCCCTTCGGTTTTATCTATTATACAGACTTGGTTCTGGCATCTGCATGCTCGGTGTAGCAGGAACGAGAAGAAAACACCCCACTCATTTGTGAAGTGCCCAGAGTGGCTGTGCCTGCATGAGCCGTGTCTTCCAGATTTCCCCAAGTGGAGTTCTGTGCGTCTCCTTGGGCCTCCAGCACTGCTAGCTTGCACATCTCTTTCCTTCCAATTAAAATGAGTAAGTCACAGGGATGACATGCTCCTGTCAGCACTCAGTCAGGTAAATTGAGTGAGTACTGACAGGAGCCCATCCGCGGCCGGGTGCGGAATGCTTGCCTTGTTGCTGTAGCGACCAAGCAAGCATTCCACCAGGCTGCTCACGCTGCCCACTCTCAGTGGCTGCCCCCCGCCCCCGCCCCCAGGACTGGGGGACTCCGGTGGGGCTGAGGGGACTGAGCGCTGCCATCTTGTGGCTATGGACGACACCATCTTTGTGATGGATAATTTGCATATTACCTTTTATTATATAGGATGCTGCAATGAACATAAGGGTGCATTTATTCTTTCAAATAAGTTTTTCAAATTTCTTCAGATATATTCCCAGAAGTGGGATCACTGGGTCATAAGGCAGTTCCATTTTTAACTTTTTTAGGTAACTCCATTCTGCTTTCCACAGTGGTTGCACCAATCTGCACTCCCACCAACAGTGCATGAGGGTTTCCTTTTCTCAACATCCTCACCCACACTTGTTTGTTGATTTATTGATAATAGTCATTCTGACAGGTAGGGGTGATGTTTCATTGTGGTTTTAATTTGCATTTCTCTGATGATTAGTGATGTTGAGCATCTTTTCAAATGTCGTATCTCCTCTTGAGAGAAGTGTTTATTTAGGTTCTTTGCTAATTTTTTAACTTTTAAAAATTTTTCCATCACAATTTACCCCCTCTGTGCCCTCTTCCACTTCCACACCCTCTCCATCTCCCCAGCCTCCCTGCACAATCACCCCACTGTTGTCCATGTCCATGATTTCTCTTTCACTTTTTTTCTTTTTTGCTCAATCCCCCTATGCCCCCACACCCCCACCCTCACTAGAGCTTTCTGCCTGTAGAACATTATTATGATAAGTGAAATAAGCCAGTTATGAAAAGACAAGTGCCATATGGTTTTACTAATATGCAGAATTTAATGAGCAAACTGAACTACCAAGCAAAATAGAGACAGACTCATAAAAAGAGAGCAGGCAGGCAGCTTAGCCCATTTTTCAATGGATTATTTGTTTTGTTTGGGTATTGAGTTGTATTAAGTTCTTTGTAAATTTTGGATATTAACCCCTTATGAGATGTATCATTGGTGAATATGTTTCCCTATTCAGTAGGTTAACTTTTCATTTTTGTTGATGATTTCTTTTGCTGTGCAAAAACATTTTAGTTTAATGAAGTCCCATTTGTTTATTTTTTCTTTCATTTCCCTTGCCCAAGGAGATATATTAGAAAAAAAATATTGCTACTAGAAATGTCTGAGATTTTACTGCCTATGTTTTCTTCTAGGATTTTTATGTTTTCGAGTCTAGCATTTAAGTCTTTAATCCATTTTGAATTTATTATATATGGTATAAGGAGGTAGTATAAGGAGGTAGTACAAGGAGGTGGTCTATACTATAAAATGTTTCATGTGTACTTGAAAAGAACGTACATTCTGCTGGTTTGGCATAAAATACTCTGAAGATATCAATTAAATACATCTGATCTAGCATGTCATTTAAAGCTGCTGTTTCCTTGTTGTTTCGTTGTTGTTGTTTTTTCCTGTCTGGAAGATCTATCTATTGATGTCATTGGGATGTTCAAGTCCCCTATTATGACTGTATTACTGTCCATATCTCTCTCTTTATGTCGATCAAGATTTTCATTTACATTTGCATGAGATATCTTTTCCATCCCTTTTCTTTTAGTCTGTGTGTATCCTTCATTCTGAGGTGTTTCTTGTAGACACCATGTGTAGGTCTTATTTCTTACTCATTCCACTCACCTAAGCACTATGATTGGAACACTTAAGCTGTTTACATTTAAAGTGATTATTGAAAGGTATAGATTTATTGCCAGTTCCTCCTCCTCCTCCTCCTCCTCCTCCTCCTCCTCCTCCTCCTCCTACTGCTCCTCCTCCTTCTCTTCCTCCTCCTCCTCCTCCTTTTTCTCCTTCTCCTCCTCCTCTTCTTCTTCAAGCAGACCCTTTAATATTTCTTATAATGCTTGTTCAATGGCAACAAACTTCTTAAGCTTTTCTTGTCTTGGAATCTCTTTATTTCTCCTTCAGTTTTAAATGATAGTCTTGCTGGGTAAAGTAGTCTTGGTTATAGGTCCTCAATTTTCAGATTTTGAATATTTTATGTCAATACCTTCTGGCCTGAATTGTTTCTGCTGAGTAATCAGCTGACAGTCTTATGTCAGCTCTCTTATAGGTAACTAACTGCCATTCTTCTGTTGCTTTTAAGATCCTCTCTTTGTCTTTAGCCTTTGCCATTTTAATTATGATATATCTTGGTGTGGGCCTCTTTGGATTCATCTTGTTTAAAACTCTGCACTTCCTGAACTTGTGTGTCATTTTCCTTCATCAGGTTAGGGAAGTTTTCTGTCATTATTTCTTCAAATAGGTTCTCAATTCCTTGCTCACTCTCTTCTTCTTCTGATACCCCTATGATGCAGATGTTCATTTAGCTCATGTTGTCACAAATGTTCCTTAAGCTATTGTCATTTTTTCTTAATTATTTTTTTTACTGCTTTGGGTGTTTTTTTCTACCTTGTCTTCCAAATCGCTGATTCAGTTCTCTGCTTAATCTAACCTACTATTTATTCCTTCTGATGTATTTCTCATTTCAGATATTGTAGTCTTCATTTCTGATCAGTTCTTTTTATAGTTTCTATGCTCTTTTTCATGTTGTTGTAGTTCTCAAAGTTCCTTTTAGTTGTCAATAAGTTCGTTAAGCATCCTTTAATCATTCATTTGAACTCTATATCTGATCATTTGCTTGTTTCCATTTCACTAAGCTCCTTTTCTAGAGATTTCTCCTGCCCTTTCATGTGTGGCATGTTTCTTTGGCTTCCTATTTCAGCTGCCTCTTTGTGTTTGTTTCTATGTGTTAGGTAGATATGCAATGACTTCCAGTCTTGGTTGGATGACTTTATGTGGTAGGTGTCCTGTGGGACCTTGTGATACAGTCTCCTTGATCACCTGCACTGAATGCTCCCAGACTGACCCTTGTAGGAACAGATATTAAATTTCACTTGGTCTTAAATTTTCAAGCAGCTGATATAGTCTGTCAAAACTTTAAAAATTAAATCACTTGTAGAGTCAAAAAATTTTTTTACACTTGCTCGTAGCCAAAAGGTCAAAAAACATCAAAAAAAATTTTAAAGGGGCCAAAATCATCTTTCATAGAACTAAGTAATTTTACCAAAATATAAAAATTCAGCCTAGCTTGTGTAGATTAGTGGTTGTACATTGACCCAGGAACCAGGAGATCACTGGTTCAATTCCCAGTCAGGGCACATGCCTGGGTTTTGGTCTTAATCCCCCATCAGGGTATGTAGGCTGCAGCTGATCAGTGATGTTTCTCTCTGATCAATGTTCCTATCTCTCTATTTCTTGCCCTTCTTCTTGCTCTAAAAATAGATAAAAACATATTTTTTAAAAAAGAAAAAAAAAACTTTCAGTTCATACATTTATGACTGTCAAGCCCACAATATTTACCAATTAAGTAAAGTTAGGAGCGTAATAGATTTTATAAATTAGTTTTATGGCCTCCTATATATATAGGGAAAAAACTAGTAATTATTAATAAAATAATCAACTGTGGCATTTATTACCAACATAACTAAAATAATGATGAAAGAAATCACCAGGCAAATGTGAAAAATTAGTCTGAAAAAGTTAGAGAAATAAAGGTAAATACCAAAGAAAACGTGTTGCTCTCTATAGTTGAATGTATAGCTTTCAATTTACTTACCCCAAATAATTAGTCCTATCACTGTAGTAATGAGAATAAGCAGTGCAATGCTGATCAGTCTCAGAGCAGTCTGATGCCACTTTGGACATTCAGGATAATCTGTAATGATTAATTTTTCTTCCTGAGATATTCTGACATTTAAAATGAACTTGAAAATGTTTCCTAGAAATGAAAATTCTGAGGCTATACATTGTCTGAAGGTTGGGGAAGAAATCTACAATCTTTACTTAAATTTCCTTGACATGAACACATATTTAATTATCTTTAATGAATAAGATTTATTGATTTTAAATAAAAAGTCAATATACTTTATTTAAAAAAATATTCTTCTTATGTTAACACTTCTGTACCACTTGTACAACAACCAAATGGGTGGATATTAGCTGATCAATTGGTTAGTCAAACCATTTCTACTAAAATTTTTCATTTACCTTCATTTATATCTTGATTAGATTACACAGATAATATTCAGTGGGGTTAAGCCACAGAAAGGTGAAATATAAGTAGTACCAAAATAATTGAATAATAGTAAAAATGAATGTCTAATGGAGAAACATAAGAAAAATTGAATATTGTAGCCATCTTCCCAAATGTTGTTTGAAATAAAGTTGTATATTTACATCAATTCATAAAACAAAAATAGGATGATAATCTTTCTAATTAAATATTTTGCTTCAATAAAATAAGCATTAAACACCTTCACAATCTTCAACACAGGTCAAGTCAAATCTGATCTATTACATTCCATTTAATAGTATTTATAAACATATAACTATATGCCAGGAACTGTGCTAGATGCGTTACAGAGATAGCAAACCATGCACTTTAGTGCAGCTACATCTATGTAAACATGTTATTTCAAAATAAGATAACAAATTTTCTGAATAGACTCTAGTTTGAATTCTTAAACGTTCTCATTAAAAACCTAGGATTAAAAGAACCATAAAGCATCCTAGCTCTATAATCTGTGGTCTAATGGAGAGTTATGGGTTCCTACCTTTGCATGTCCACTTGTGTTGGCAATGATAGGGATGTTTCCTTGGCTTCTGAATCGTTGATTGCTCTGTGTTTTGCTCCTGTCCAAACATCCTATAAATAGAATAATCCATCTTTGAATTCAAAGGAAAGAGAGATATCACCTAATCAAAAGCAGAGTTCCTGCATAAGAACTGTGGCACTGAACAAACCCTAAACCTATATGTAAAATTACAAAGGATGTGGTTAAAGGGTAAGGGAAAACATCTTTCTTTTTTTTTTTTTTTTTTTTTGTTTACCTTTCACTCAGCCCTAATTACACATTTTACTATTAAACACTTGACCAAAGATAAGACATTCATCCAATTATTTGATTTCAAGGCTCCTTAACTGAGGGGAGGGGGGGGGGGAATTCATTATAAATACTTTGTTTGACATGCATTCCTAGAAACGAAGCTAGGATGAAATCTACTAGTTAACAGGTTGTGAGTCTCCAGGACAATGTGACATGACTAAAAAATACTCCAGATAACCTTGATCTGCATGTGTTCTTTCCATGCCCATAAAATGAAGAGCTTTTCCTGATCACCAGTTTTCCATACAACAGGCAAGTAAATCTTGTAACACTAGACAGAAATCATTACAGCTTATAAATGTCACAGCAAACTGGCCTCTTTCAACAGGCAGAGAGCAACTCCTCATTCAAAATGAATCTGACAGCCAGTGACATCCACAGCTTCCTTAGTATTGATCAACCCCCAGGATGCTGGCAAGATTGTCAGGTTTTAGCCCATTAATTTTCCAGCAAATATTCTCCCATATATTTTGGGATTTTTCTTTGCATCTTAGCATCTTCTTGTAACAGCTTCATTACACTGAGCGCCACTGTTTCAAGAACACAGGACCAACTCCCAAGTCCAGACACAAAAAAGCAGAAACTTCTTTCTTTAAATAACTTTTACTTTATGGTAATTTTAGATTTATAAATTAATTGTGAAGTTATTTATAAATCTAAATATCAGAGTTTCCATTTAGCCACACCCAACTTCCCCTAGTGTTTGGTACATTTGTCAAAAATTGACATTGATACATTATTATTAACTAAAGTCTATTTACTTTGTATTCACTCTTTACCTAATAGTTTTTTCTTAGTTTTTACCTAATGCCTTTTTTTCTATTCAAAGTTCCTATTTAGGGGAGAGAAACCAAGATGGCGGCATAGGTAAACACCTAAACTGCTGCCTCCCACAACAATATCAACACTACAACTAAAAGACAAAACGGACACCATCCAGAACCACAGGAAAGCTGGCTGAGTGGAAATTCTACAACTAGAAGAAAAGAGAAAAGCACATTGAGACTCAGAGGAGCTGCAAAAGGCTGAGGTACGGAGACTCGCACGTGGAGAGGACGGGTGGCTGTGTGCACCAGCGGCTGAGTGCGCGGCTGGCTTTCTAAAGCGGGAGGGAGACAGAAGCTCCCGACTGCGCTGAACTCCAGTTCCAGGCAAGTTTCTGGGAACCCCGACTCATTTGGGGAGAAACTGGACTGTCTGGCAGTGGGCGAAACTCTAGGGCAGCTTTCTCTCAGAGGTGCTTGCAGCAATTACCGAGGGACACTGAGACCCAGGGGCCTCATAGGGCAGGGCTGACGGGAAACCAAGGCTGTCTGCTCCACCCTGAAACTCTGCCCCATCCAAGCTGAGCACAGAGGCTTTTGCAATTTTGCAAGTCTTATCTCATAAGCGTGTCTCCAGCACAGAAGTTTTCCCAGTGTAGACACAGCTGATCCTCACAGCCAATTGGCATGAAGGTCAATTCCTCCCAGTGATACCAACAACAATCAGACTTAACTACAACAAGGCTGAGCACACAGTCCACAAAGGGGTGCACCCAGAGTGTCCACCTCAGGTAACTGGGGAGGCTGAGCCACTGTGCCCTAGAGGACACCTACCACGCAAAGCTACTCTATCAACTCAGGGAAGCAGCGAAAATACAGGGACAAAGAAACAGATCACAAATGAAAGAAATGGAAGAAAAGAAACGACTGGATATAAAGTTCAAAACCATAGTTAAAATGTTTTTCAAGAATTTCCTAGAAAAAGGCCAATAAATTTAGTGAGACCCTCGAAGATATGAAAAAGGACCAACTAGAAATTAAACATACACTGACTGAAATAAAAAAAAATATTATACAGAGACCTAACAGCAGACTAGAGGACCACAAGAATCAAGTAAAAAAAATTGAAATACAAAGAAGCAAAAAACACTCAACCGGAAAAGAAAAAAGAATCCAAAAATTTGAAGATAGTGTAAGGAGCCTCTGGGACAACCTCAAGCATACCAACATCAGAATTATGGGGGTGCCAGAAGAAGAGAGAGAGCAAGATACTGAAAACCTATTTGAAGAAATAATGACTGAAAACTTCCCCCACCTGGTGAAAGAAATAGACTTACAAGTCCAGGAAGCGCAGAGAACTCCAAACAAGAGGAATCCAAAGAGGACCACACCAAGACACATCATAATTAAAATGCCAAGAGTAAAAGACAAAGAGAGAATATTAAAAGCAGCAAGAGAAAAACAGTAATTACCTACAAGGGAGCACCCATACGATTGTCAGCTGATTTCTCAACAGAAACTATGCAGGCCAGACGGGAGTGGCAAGAAATATTCAAAGTGATTAATAGCAAGAACCTACAACCAAGATTACTCTACCAAGCAAAGCTATCATTCAGAATTGAAGGGCAGATAAAGAGCTTCACAGATAAGAAAATCCTAAAGGAGTTTTCAGCACCACCAAACCAGTATTATATGACATGCTGAAAGGTATTCTTTAAGAAGAGGAAGAAGAAGAAGAAAAAGGTAAAGATAAAAATTATGAACAACAAATACATGTCTATCAACAAGTGAATCTAAAAATCAAGTGAATAAAAAATCTGATGAACAGAATAAACTGGTGAATATAATAGAATCAGGGGCATAGAAATGGAGTGGACTGACAATTCTCGGGGGGAAAGGGGTGTGGGAGGTGCAGGAAGAGATTGGACAAAAAGTGTACACCTATGGATGAAGACAGTGAGGGGGAGGTAAGGGCAGAGGGTGGGGTGGGAACCGGGTGGAGGGGAGCTATGTGGGGGGAAAAAGAGGAACAATTGCAATAATCTGAACAATAAAGATTTATTAAATTTTTTAAAAAGTTCCCATTTAGGATATCACAAATCATTTAGTTCTCAGGTCTTTTTAGGAAACTCTTGGCTGTGACAGTTTCTCGCTCCTTGTATTTGATTATTTTTTAAATATTTGAGGAATGTTGGTCAGATATTTTGTGGACTGTTCCCAAATTGTAGTAGTTTAATGGTTTTCTCATCATTATCATTAGGTTATAGCTTTTCAGTGGAAGAAGACAGAGATAAATTGCCATTCTTATAACATCTTATGAAGGGTACATAATATCACCATGGCTTATCACGGATGATATGATGTTAACTTCAATCACTTGACTATGGTAGCATTTTTCAGGTTTATTTACTGTAAAGTTACTCTTATCCTTATTTCCATACTGTACTCTTTGAAAGGAAGTCAAGATTTATAGCTCACACTCAAGTCAAGAGTTATGTTCCACTTCTTTGAGGACAAAGTATCTACATAATTATTTAGAATTCTTCAGGTGACATTTATCTAGTCTCCCACTTATTTATTTAAAATTTTTTTCACTAAAAACTCATTCATATTTGTTTTATCTTTTGAGTTATAATTCAATACGATTTTATTCATTTAATTTCTCACATTGTTCCAACTTTGGCCATTGGAAATGCTTTTAGTTGGCTCCATGAGTTCATATTATTGTCTACAACTCTAATACAAGAGTGGGAAAAATTAGGTTTATGGTTGTGAGTACCTATGATTTATCCTTTAGGTAATGATGGCTGGTGATTTAACTTGCTTTTTTTTTCTTATAAGAACAACTGTAAACATACTTTTGCCTACCCCTATACATTACAACATGGATCATGCTAGTCTCCTCCCTTGCATTTCTATAACCTCCCACTCCAAGGGTGAGAAACATGTCTACTACCATCACTATTCATTCACTTACTTGTTCAATTCCAGTATACATATTTAGTGGTTTCAGAATTGCTATTCCACACATTGTGAAAAATTACCAACTACAGTGCTTATGTACACTTCCCTTTGTCATTAGTCTTAAAAGTTAAGACTACTCGTTTTCAAGGTTGCTTAGATCATCAAACTTCATTCCCACACCCTTCAGGGAGGCCATTCTATGCATTTACAATATATTTCAGATTCTTCTGGAAGTTTTCATTTTCCACACTGTGGGTCCACAGCTTCCAAAATTATTTTTATTTGCATACATTAAGGTTCAGTCTTTCTGCCATGAAGTTCTATGGGTTTTGACTAAAGCATAATGTCACGAATCCACCATTATAGTATTATACAGAATGGGTTTGCTGCCCTAAAAATGTTCCCTTTGCTTCACTTTCAACCCTAATCTCAAATTCTGATAATGTTTACCTTCCCTACAGTTTTTTTCTTATCTAGATGTCACGTAAATGAAATTATACAAAATATAATTTTTTTCAGACTGGCTTTTTTTGAGTAAGTCTTAAAATCAGGCAGTGAGTCCTCCAACTTTGTTTTTCCTCAGCATGCGGTCGCTGGTGTAGAGCCTTTGACTTTCTATATTTTTAGAACCAGTTTATCAGTACCTACAAAGTAGTCTGAAGAGATTTGTTTTGGATTACAGTCCACAGATGAAGCTGGAAAGAATTAGCATCTTATAATAGTGAATCTTCCTATCTAAAACATGGAGTATCTCTCCATTGATCTAAAATTTTTTAATTTTATTTTTGTCAATGTTTTATAATTTTCCAAATATAGATTCTGTATGTATTTTGCTAGGTTTATACCTATTTTGATTTTTTTGGTGTTGTTATAAATGATATTTTAAATGTTAAATTCTAATTGTTCTTTGCTGGTACTATATACAAATGTAAATAATTTTTGTATGTTAACTTTGTATCTATAAATTTTCTGTACACACTTTTTATTTCCAAGATTTATTTATTTTCATACTTTAGGGTTGTCTAACTAGACATTCATGACATCTGTTGAAAATAGTAATAAAATTTATCAAGCTCTAGTCAGGCTAAGAAAAAAGAGAGAAAAGAGAAATTACCAATATCAGATATAAATGGTTCATTGGCATTAAAGAGGCAGCATAGGAATACCACAGATAACTTTACTCCCACAAATTTGATAGATAAAATAAGCCACTTCCTGGAAATACACAAATTATCAAAACTCACAAAGGAGAAATAGATAAATTGAATAGCCCACCTCTCTTAAAGTAATTAAATCAGTAATTAATAGCCTTACAAAATGAAAAACAAAAACAAGGACAAATGGTTTCACTTGTGAATTCTACAAAAATGTAAGAAAGATATAATAGCTAACCTCTACAATCTCTTAAAAGAAATAGAAACAGAGAGAATATTTCATAGCTCATTCTATGAAACCAGCAGTTAATACTGAAGGCAGATAAAGACATTAAAAGAAAGTAAAAATACAAATCAATAGGAGCAAAGATATTATATCTTCTGTGACAGTAGAGAAAACACGTAGAGATATAAGTTGTAAATATTCTTGGTGCGTAGGACACACTGCGTGCAAATGTCTAGATAGTTTTTCTATATCAGAGACAAGCAGCTGTGGAAGGACAACCACAGCCTCTTCCTTTACTGGCACACCTTATTTCCTCTCCGCAATGACAATGGCATTTCATGGCATCTCTTGTTGTCTGTGGTTTACCTACAATTTTATCATATATATCCTGTGCTTTCCTCAAGTGCTTAGAATTTTTCAGGATAAAATAATAATTTAGACCAACATGCATGTAAACAGACATGAAGCAGCAAACTTACTGAGAGCTGGGTATATTCTCAGAAGAACTGATGTAGAAAAGAGAAGGTTTGGAACTAAAGGAGACCTTTTAACAGTATGCTTACTTGAAGAGATTGTTCTCCAAGGGGCTGGGGGGGAGTAGGGGCACATAGAGGGCAGAACATGGCAAATAAGTGAAGAAAATGATAGTTGCCTAAAAAAAAAAAATGAAACGATATCACTATTATTGCAATAGAATTTGTGATAATTGAAAGAGCAGAGTAAAAAGTCCTGGTTGAACTCAGGATCATGTAGTAACTATGAATTTTATGTCCTTGTACTTACAGTATGCGTATTGGAGTTACCTGTGTAAGTATCAAGGGTAGTTTCTTTTTCATTGTTGGAATTCCATCACCTGTCCTAGCAGAATGCTTGACAAATGGAACTTTTAAAAAATATGTAGAAAATAAAACAAAGACACAATGGGGGTCAATAAAACCCACTGATCAGAGTGCAGTTTGTTTACACAAACACACTTATGATTGGAGCCAGGAAATGAAAAGGATGTGCTAGCTATTCACCTATTTAGAAATAATAAAAATAAGTATTTTTATGATTTACATTATTTATTTAAATAATAAGAAATTTGAAAATTGTATAGAGTATTTGCAATATTAAAGGCACACGTATTATTTCCTTTAACCATTCAAACCACTCTATGAGGACTATTATCCCCATTTTATAGATGAGGAAACTGAGCAGCAGAGAGAACAAGTTATTTAATGTAGCATTGGGACTAGAATTTGGATTCGTGCAGTCTGACACAGAGCCTGAACCTTAAACGTGTGGTTATATCATTTCTTAAAATTCCTTTTCCAAAGATATCCATTCTAGACCACCTAAAAGTATTTACTTAATTTCCCTTTATCCCACAAGAAATTTTACCAGCAAGTGTTGTGTGAATAATCACCTTTTGAATGACCTACTGTGAATTTGGTTCAACCAGAAGAATATCCTCCTAATACATATTACTGAAGAAGCACTTAAGTCCTTCAAAGTGAAAGAAGATGTCAGAAAGGATGGAATGTGAAAAAGATTCAAAGAATTCAACCCACCCTTTTCTGGCATTGAAGATGGATAAAGGGAACCATAAGCCAAGGAATGCAGCAGTTACTAAAAGCTAGGAAAGGCCCTCAATTCATAGATAGTAAGAAAGCAGAGACCTGGTCACCGTAATGGTGGCAAAAGAAACCCAATTAGATAACTATCCACTAACAAAACAGCACTGGGAGAGATCTGGGTCCACTTAAGAAACTTCAGTAAAGCAGTGTGTGTTGCGGGGGGGGGGGGGGGGGGAGGTGGGGGGGCGGGGAGGAGGGAAGGGGGAGGGAATCAAATGACTGAAAGAAATGGGAATAACAGCTTCATTTGGTTGCATCATCACATCCTGCAGGCTGGCATTACTCAGCACCAAAAGGGAACTCCCCAGCTAGAAAGAGTTCCCCTCCCTGGGAAGCAAAGAGTGGGGTGAGCGACCTCCTTCAGTTTCACCCTAACCAGAGACCAGCTAATCTGAGAGCTATTGAGATGGCCAAGCAGGAACAAGGAAGACTCTAGTGGCAGAAACTAGTGGCAGGGGCTACTGGTATCAGCCACAGAGCAGAAGTGACTGCGTTCCCCATGACCTCCTCCGAAGAGAACTCCAGGAACGTTTGCCACTGAAAAAAAACAAGGTTCAGCTCAGCCACCGCAAACCCACTACCGATTTCACTGTTTTGTTTCTTTTGTCCAGCAGGTATTCATGTGCACAGACTCTCGCCTGAATGCTTCCTGGCTCCCTCGCCCCATTTCTGACCCTGCTAAAGCTCAGGACCAGCACAGGCAGCCAACACCAGCCCAGACCCCCAGGGCTGCCTCCTACCAATGCATGTACACTCAGGGCTAACCCCTCCAGATGTGCACCTGAACTCCACTGCCCTGACGCCCATCGCTGGCTTCCACCTACCTATGTGCACTCATGGCAAGATCCTGCAGCTGTGCAAGTGCACAGCCTCCACAGGCAAGGCCCTCACAGCTGCTCGTAGGCCCAGATCTGATTTGGTTCCTGTCACTGACTCCTCCAGCTGTGTACTGGCATGCCCCCAGCCTGAGTTCCAACACCGGCCTCCACTTCTACGCACCTGCTCTAAAACCTAGCAATGCCTGCCAACAGCCAGGGCTCCTGCAGCTGCCAGTGTCCCTGCAGCTGGCCCCAGCTCTTGCTGCTGGCTCTGGCTTCCACCACTATGTATGTGTCTGCAACTGGCTCCTGCCCCTGCATAGGGACCTGCAGATGACCCCTGCAACCAAGTGTGCATAGCATTGGCCACAGCCACAACTACTGCTTGCCCTGGTTCCTAGCTACTAGACCTGGAGATGCCACTAAGGAATGCAACAGCCTTTCAGCCATCATGAACCCCCACAACATTCACTAAGGACGATGCAGTTGATGATGTACACCTGAAGTGTTGCACCAAATACTTAAAGAAGAATCAATGCCAATTCTTCTCAAGCTATCCCAAAAAAAAACAAAACAAAACAAAAAAAACTTCCCAAACTTGTTTTATGAGGCCAGCATTACTCTGGTATCAAAACCACATAAGGACACCACAAAAAGAGAAAACTATAGGCCAATATCCCTGGTGAATATAGGTGCAAAATGACAAAAATGTACTTGCAACACTTATAAAAGATAATGGACTAGCACCCACATACATTAAAAAAAACAACAACACACCAAAACACCAATAAAACATAGGATATAGACTATCCACAAGCAAAAATGGGCAAAAAAATGAGAAGATTTTCACAATAAAATATATCCAAATAACTAGTACACATATGAAAAGCTGATCATTCTCGGTCATAATCAGGAAAAAAAAGTGAATTTTAACCACCCAGAAATATAATTAGATTGGTAAAATTTAGCACATTCTAACATTAGGAAATATCTAAAAGATTGTGAAACAACAGCAAAAAATGACCCTTCACAGGTGGAAATGGACACCATTTTGAAAATGTTTACTATCCTATAGAATAAAAGCCTAATATGCAAATTTTTTGACCTGGAGTTCAATAGAGTTCGACCGCTCGCTATGATGTGCGTTGACCACCAGTAGGTGGCACGGAACATGGCAGGCATCAGCAATGCGGCACTGGCAGCAGGCGGCAGTGCAGGCGCTGCCGCCCCAATGGGCCCCGACGAGAGCAGGACCACAGCGGGATGGTGGAGCAGGTGAGTGGGCTGTGCCAGGTCAAGGCGGGTGCAAGTGGGGGGCCCGATCACCCTGCTGATTGCCCTGCAGACGGCTCCCAGGCACTGAGAGAGCTGGGCAGGGGGGCCCAGCCCCAACTGATTGCCCTGCAGACAGCGACCAGTAGCAGTGGTGGGAGGTGGGGGGCGGGGAGTCCAGCCCCAACCTATTGCCCCACAGATGGGATGGGGAACTGAGGGTGGGAGGCTGTGACCTCTCACTGGCTACCTGGGGGTGGGGGTGACAGGGACGGAGGTGTGGTAAGAATGTGGGGTGTCTGCCAAGCTCACTCTCACTTCCCTTGCTACCCTCCCCCAGGATGCCAAGGCTCACGCACCAGGGAAGCCCCCATGCTCAGGTGCTGGGTGCCCGCAAGAAGCCCGCCCTGCACCTACGTGGCCTCTTCAGGTGAGCCAGGCTGCAGCCGCAGGAACCACAGGAGCCAGTCGGACTCCCCATGGGTTCACGCAGGAGCAGGTCTGCGAGGCCGGCCGAGAGAGTGCTGCCCACCCGGCTCCTGTGCAGGCCCATGCTGCGCCCTGGCCTGCAGCGTCCAGCTGCACTCACTGCATCTCTGCGTGGGGACTTGGGCACCGTGACTCAGGCGGAGGGGGACATGCAGGGGCCCAGGGGCCCAGGTGCTGCCCAGGGCCCAGAGGTCAGCTGGGACTTGCCCTTCCATGCCAGACGCTCACACTTCAATCGCCAGCCGGGCCTAGGGACCACACCCATGCACGATTTTGTGTACCAGGCCTCTAGTCCTATCTAATAAAAGAGTAATATGCAAATTGACCGTAACACCAAGACACAAAATGACCGCTCCCATGTGGTCAAAGATGGCTGCCCCCATGTGGACACAAGATGGCTGCCACAAGATGGCCGCCACAAGATGGCCTGCAGAGGAGGGCATGTGGAAAGTTAGGGGGTACCAGGCCAGCAGAGGAGGGCAGTTGGGGGAGACCAGGCCAGCAAGGAAGGGCATTTGGGGGGTACCAGGCCTGCAGGGGAGGGCAGTTGGGGGAGACCAGGCCTGCAGGGTAGGGCAGTTGGGGAGGACTAGGCCTGCAGGGGAGAGCAGTTGTGGGCAATCAGGCCAGCAGGGTGGGGAGTTAGGGGTGACCGGGCCTATAGAAGAGGGTAGTTGGGGGTACCAGGCCTGCAAGGGAGGGCAGTTGTGGGCAATCAGGCAAGCAGGGAGAGCAGTTAGGGGTGACCGGGCTGGCAGAGGAGGGCAGTTAGGGGAGACCAGGTAAGCAGGGAAGGGCAATTGGGGGGAACCAGGACTACAGGGGAGGGCAGTTAGGAAGGGCCAGGCCTGCGGGGAAGGGCAGTTGGGGGAGACCAGGCCAGCAAGGGAAGGCAGTTGTGGGGGAACAGGCCTGCAAGGGAGGGCAGTTTGGGGGGGACCAGGCCTGCAGTGGAGGGCAGTTGGGGGGACCCAGGCCTGCAGGGGAGGGCAATTGGGGGTGACCAGGCCAGCAGAGGAGGGCAGTTGGGGGAGACCAGGCCAGCAAGGGAAGGCAGTTATGGGCAACCAGGCTAGCAGGGAGGGCAGTTAGGGGTGACCGGACCAGCAGTGGAGGGCAGTTGAGGGAGACCAGGTCAGCAGGGGAGGGCAGTTGGGGGGTACCAGGCCTGCAGGGGAGGGCAGTTGGGGGGGACCAGGCCTGCAGGGGAGGGCAGTTGGGGGGGACCAGGCCTGCAGGGGAGGGCAGTTGGGGAGGACCAGGCCTGAAGGGGAGGGCAGTTGGGGGGGACCCAGGTCTGCAGGGGAGGGCAGTTGGGGGGGACCAGGCCTGCAGGGGAGGGCAGTTGTGGAGGACCAGGCCTGAAGGGGAGGGCAGTTGGGGGGGACCCAGGTCTGCAGGGTAGGGCAGTTGGGGAGGACCGGGCCTGAAGGGGAGGGCAGTTGGGGGTTACCCAGGTCTGCAGGGGAGGGCAGTTGGGGGGGACCCAGGTCTGCAGGGGAGGGCAGTTGGGGGGGACCAGGCCTGAAGGGGAGGGCAGTTGGGGGGGACCCAGGTTTGCAGTGGAGGGCAGTTGGGGGGGACCAGGCCTGCAGGGGAGGGCAGTTGAGGGGGACCAGGCCTGCAGGGGAGGGCAGTTGGGGGGTACCAGGCCTACAGAGGAGGGCAGTTGGGGGGGACCCAGGTCTGCAGGGGAGGGCAGTTGGGGGGGACCAGGCCTGAAGGGGAGGGCAGTTGGGGGGAACCAGGCCTGAAGGGGAGGGCAGTTGGGAGCCAGCAGTCCTGGATTGTGAGAGGGATGTCCAACTGCCCATTTTGGGCTTAAACGGGCAGTCGGACATCCCTTAAGTGGTCCCAGTTTGGAGAGGGTGCAGGCTGGGCTGAGGGACACCCCACCCCCCGTGCACGAATTTCATGCACCGGGCCTCTAGTTATCTAATAAAATAGAAGAGAAGCATTCCCAAGGAACAAGAAATTCTGTTCTTAGGTGTTTTTCCTATAGAAACTAGTGAAGGACTTGTGATTATATTCACCAGGGTATATGAAAAGAATGTTCATTGTAGCTATTTTCTTTAAAGCCCCAAACAACATGAAATACATCAAATGTTCATCCAATAAAAAATACATTTAATTGCTATTGTAGTAATTAAAAATTAATGATCTATATAGCTATATGGTGCAACAAAATTTAATCTCCAAACATTATATTGTGTGAAAGAAGTTACTATATACACATATATTCTGAATTTTATTATAATTTTCCTGACTTTTGTTATTCTTTAACATTTTTTATATTTTGACATGTTATTTTTAAAATTTTTTACTTTATTATTATTATTAGCTTTTAACTATATATTCAGAATTGTGGTAAATGTAGGAGGAGGCACAGTTGATAAAAAGGCACAGAGTGGAAAAATAAGGTATGTACCTACTTGTGAAATTATTTTAGCAATTTCCAAATCTGATTTTATTATTTCTTAAATAAATCAGCTTAATATGTATTAGAGATTCTTAATGTACAAATATAAATGGTACCAGAAAAAGGCCACTTACATAAACTGGCCTAAAAGAAGGACCAACATTGCATAATAAGTGGGGGAGAGGGGAGTTGAGTATAATTAAAATTTAAGCTACAATTGTGTGTATGCAGTAATTCATAAAAGTGGAGAAAGAATCAAATGTTGAGATTGTTTGAGAACCATTACTTTTCAGCAAAATTTTATAGCTGCACAAAACTCATTTGAGTTTTATACCATGATCATATAACGTCATTTAAAAAACAAACAGATTTTAGTTCTACCAAGAGTCTCTCTTAATACTTCATTCTTGAGTCTGCGGACAGAGACGGCGGTAGGCTCCGTGGGCAACGCTGTCCCGCTGATCCTACAGGATCCAGATGTGGGCTCGGACACAGCCTCGGCTTCAGTCTCGGGCCAGCGAGGCGATGGCCAAGGTATTGGTGCTGAACGTGCTGGTGCAGGAGAATCCGAGCCCTTTCCACAGTACTTTCCGGTTCGAGATCAGCTTCGAGTGCAATGAGGCTCTGGCGGACGACTTAGAGAGGAAGATAATTTATGCTGACTCAGCTGAGAGTGAGGAGTTTGATCCAATCCTAGACTCAGTGCTGGTTGGCCCTATCCCAGCAGGGAGACACATGTTCGTCTTTCAGGCCGATGCTCCCAACCCATCCCTCATCCCTGAGAGCGACGCCATTGGTGTGACCGTGGTCCTCATCACTTGCACCTACCATGGGTAGGAGTTCATCCATGTGGGCTACTACGTCAACAATGAGTACCCCGACCCAGAGTTGGGGGAGAACCCACCCCCCAAAGCCAGACTTCTCTCAGCTCCAACGGAATTTCTTGGCCTTGAATCCCCGAGTGACCCGTTTCCACATCAACTGGGACAACAACACGGACAAGCTGGAGGCCATAGAGAACCAGGACCCTGCCCTAAGCTGCAGCCTCCCCATCAACTGTACCCCGGTCAAGGGCTTGGGGCTCCCTGGCTGCATCCCTGGACTCCTCCCTAAGAACTCCATGGACTGCATCTAACTGAGGTCTTAACTGGGGGACTCCAGGCCCTACCTGGGCCCAGCTAGGATTATGGCCATTCTCCCAACACATCTGGAGGGGGCAGTTAGGCCTCCCAGAGAGTCCTCTGGGGGCCATCTGGAAGACTTTGGGGCCATCAACTATATTCAGGCCTATCAAACTTATCCCTGAGGAAAGAATGGACCTCGGGTCTCTCCCAACCTCAGCCCAGAAAGATTATCTCACCTTTACTGCCCAGGCCTATAAAAAGCAGGTACTTTAGTTAATTCTCTAACTTGTGTCCTTTCTATTCCACACATAAGCCAATATGTCACCACGCTCCCATATAAGTAACATTGAGCCAGAGGTCTTCCCACAGACCTCCCTGGCCTTCCGTGAGGCTTTCTTGGTCAATGGTTCCAGCCCTGTAGAGCTAAAGGCTCTGTCATTTCCCTTCCCAAACATTTGAGTAGATCCACCCAGCTTTCTGGAGTCACAAGGAATCTGAGTTAGAAGGTAGACTCAGTCACAATTTCTGTCCTTTTCCCAAAACAATGTTTAGGTCTTTTCAATCCAGCAGCCCCTGGAAAACTCTGTTCGCAAAGGTGTGATCAGCTGGATGCTGAGGAATAATGGTTGATTCTCCTCTCAGTCACAACCACCTTCTTGTTACTTCCTAACTGGATCTGGATTTCCCTGGAGGCTGCCACTGTTGGAGCAGCCAACCAGGCTCTGTCTGTTTTGGCATCAGGACCTCTGGTTGCCTTTGCCCTCTACTAAGACCTTATGTTCTCACAGGCTACAGCATGATTACAGGCATGGGAAACGGTAGAGACCCTGAAAACCACCGTCCCCTGCCATACTCTGCCATATTCCCCATCCCTTCGCTGTTACGTGGATTCTGTTGGTGATTACAGTTTGTATATTAAAAGGTTTTTGTATTAAATATGTTCGGTTGATCTAAAAAAAATACTTCATTCTTTAATTCTTTTTCCTTTGACACATCTATCAATCTTCTTAGTGTAACCTGTCCATTTTTTTACATTTAAATCATTAACTTGTTACAACTCTGATGTTCTCCTATTTGTTGGTGACTTTGCTTGTGACTAAACAAATCTCTATTACTTTTATGGTTCTCATAAAATCCTAAATATGTTGAAAGCAATTTTAGTTTACATAGTACATTATATTTGCACTATATTATTAAATTTTAGCATCTGACAGCTGGTAAAAATAGTTTACAATGTCCTTGATGTCTTGAGAGAGATAGAGGCTAATACCAGGTCGGAAAGTAAGGTGAGTGGGAGCCGATTTCATAATTATCAGTGAATAACTGTGCTTCTATTGCTTTTAACAGTTATTTTTCTCATATACAACCTCATAACTACAATGATTCTGTGAATAAATGATTGGAGAATGAAGACCTTCTCTGTAATATATTAAAGATGCTTTAACACAATTCTTAAATGATTCTCACAGCTCTAATGTGATGTAGGCAAGATATACATTATTATTCCTACTTGATACTCAATTTGAAATCATTACATGATTTGTTCAGTCACAGAATTACTGAATAATATAGCTAGGACTTGTACCCAAATCTGTTTCTGTACCAAAGTCCTGTTTAGTCTAATGTTCTATGCTGCCTCCCAGTGGTACCAATTTATATTCACAGGCATCTGTAAATGAACACACATTATTTCTTTTTTTTTTTTTTTCTTCAAATTATTTCTTTCTTGTGGATTTAGGAAGATTGAAGATCTATATGTTTATCCATAATTAAAGTTTTTTTTCTGTTACCAGAGGTGCTCTTTTGCAATATTCACATCTTTCTGAATTTGTATAATTTCAAGCTTTAGATGTGCAGGGAAGAGTTAATTATATGAAAAGTTACACATAGAGAGTGTTTATTTTATCCCAGGCATTTCACTATGTACCCTAAATGTTATGGAACTATTATTACTATTCCCACTTTAGTAGTAAAATAAATGAATCTCAAAGAATTTGTGTAAGTTGCTAATATTACACAGCTAATAATGGAGATTACCTGTTAATCTCCAAAGCCCATCCTTGTAACCATCAGTTACACTTTTTATTATAGTTTCCCCCTAATTAAAACTGTTGTTGAGTCACTATTCTTTCACTGTCTGTCTACTACTTCTCTAACACAATGTCTTCTGATTGACCACAAGCACAGAGCTTTTGACATCAACCCTTGTTCAGGTGTTAATTTGTGTAAGCATAACAAAAAACATATTTATGATCAGTAAATGTACCACTTTTTCAGAAGAAGTAACCATGAGCTTTTTCTGAGCTATTTCTTGATTTTTGCCACTCCACTCCTGACAAAAACATTGACAGTGAAAAATTCTTCTCTAAATGCTTTAATGCCCAAATCTCAACCATACATAGAGCTGCTATCCAATATACTAGCCATTAATCCCATGGTGACTACTGAAATTATAATCAATTACAATAAAATAAAATAAAAGATCTAGCCACATTTCAAGTGCTCAATAGCCACAAGTGGTTAATGGCTATAATTTCGGGTGCACTGATATAAAATAATCCCATCATTTCCAAAAGTTGATTAGGTAGTGTTGGTCTAGAATAAAGATGACAGTTTTCTTCCAGATGTGGAAGAAAAGGAATTCCATCTAATTTTTTTAACAATGAGCCACATATAACTCAAAGCATTTTAAAGCAGTTTCAAACAATAGCCCTCTTTAGTGTGTGTGTTTGCCAGTGGTGTAGAGGTTATGATCCAGGTGAAGCAAGATTGGATATGATGATAGTGTTTAAAGAGAACCTAAAAATAGGGGAGCAATGCTAGAAGTGTGGTCATTTCTAAACCTTTTACTGAGATCATGTAGACACCTTTAAATCAAATAGCAGCACAGGTCTAAAAGCGACAGAGATTTCCAATGAAAAGTAATTTCTTTCCAAACTCTTGTTAAAAATGCCCTGCAATACATATGACTTGAAGAAAGACCAGAATGGTACCATAAATTAAATTTTAAAGTACATATGTCAGAAAATGGAATAAACTTCTACAACTATAGTAACATAGGATAGAGTTAAACAAGTTCCTTAGTGACCAATAGGAGTTTTCCTACGTGAGCATTAGAAGCAATGGCCTGTGTGTCATTTTCGGTGGATCTGATGGCAGTTTGAAATACACGGTTTGGAAATTACATTGAACTTCATAAAAGTCAGACAAGGCTTACTTTATTAGAAGTATTAAAGGAGCACTAGCAGATAGCTCCTGCTTCTTTGGGAAAAGCTGAAAATAGCTTTATTTTTTTTTTCTCTTTCATAATATCTAGGTTTTGTAATATTTGGCATCATGCTTTGCTAATGTTTATTGCATCATTATTCTGGCCCCATATTATTAAGAGGTTTTGTTCAGTAGAGAGGTTCTTGAGACTGATAATCTATTAAATTGTTAACAGTTATAGACAGCTTAAGAAGAAAGAGAACGGCTTCCTTTTAGGTCCAGATGATCAAACAATTAAAACAGCATCAACAGTATTTCAAACAACCACAGTACAATTTACCTCATCAGTTCATTCACTTATGTCAGTAATTTTTATTTCACTGGGTCTTGGGTTACCAGTCTCATGAAATTGCCCATTTCTCAACTAAAAAGAGTTCTGAAAACCGCAGTTAGCACCCTGGAAAGGTCTGAACATCGTCCCAACAAAGCCATTGAAGTCTATCCCCAAGGGTCTATTCTTTGGACTAGGAAGTTTGAGGTGCCTGGAGTCCTTTGCTATCAGGTTCTGAGATGGTCCTTCTTCATTGAAGGCACAAACTATGACCTCTAACTTGTTATGGATGTTTCAGACAAGCCTCCGAGTAAAAGGAAACTATCAGTAGATAACAGCTACACATAACCCACACCCCATTTTACAGAAGATACAACTGAGGTCCAAGAAGGTGAGGAGCTTACCCAGGGTCACAGAGGTAATAAGCAGAGAGTCAAAGATCTCCACCAAGCAGCCTGGTTCCTACATCATGGAAGAGCCCAGAGGCCTATCTGCTGGTGCTCTTGGCAAAATCACTTACCTTCTGAGGAAAGTCAGAGGAGCCCTCCCAGTCCTAAGAGGCTGACATTTCATAATCAACCATCTCCTGCTCGAGTTTTGAGGTTCAGCCTTTTTGTGCGCCTCCCAAAGTAAGCCCCAGGGGCCCCAGAGTTCGAAGCTGTCTTTCCAGATATGACTGGAGAGAATTTAACTCAGAGATCAACAACCCCTGGGAACTTTGAGGGGCTGAGCCAAGACTGCTGCTAACCATGTCATACCTAGTGTAGGCATGAGAAAAGCACCCCCTGGGAGGGTGGCGGGAGGCCAGGCGGCTTTTATTTAAAGGCATCTGGGCTGAGGTGAAGAATTACAAAAGGTGCCCCCCTCTGGACTGAGGCAATGCTACCTCAACCCATCCAAATGCAGGACTTCCAGGTTTTCGTAAATTGATCATGCCTTGTGGTTTTCCCTGTTATATGTGTAGGGTTCTTTTTCATCCAGAATTTACTTTTAAATTACCCCTTCCACTTCCAACATCCCAACTGGATTATTTAACTGAAAGATAACGAGATTCTTTACAACCGCTGCGATCAACTGTGTAGCTTGAAAGATTTGATGATATCGTGCAACAGGAAAGTCAACAAGTCCATGTAGGTATTACTGCCAGGAGAAGAGCAGAAGACTTGATACTATTCCCAGTAGAGAGGTCATTGTCTTTATGTTTTGTTTTCTGTTCTGTGATGAATGTAGAGGATTTTACAGAATCGTCAGGGGAAGAAACAACATATGGGGGGGAAGAGGGGGCAACAGTAGGTTAACACACTGGGCCGAAGTGTGCTTGTGTACAGCAAGTAGACTATAAGAATGTGTAAAGAATGAAGGCCAGCAACAACTGTGACCCGACATTGCCAGCCCATGTTTGGTCTCAGCTGGAGGAAGTGGTGCACCGGCTTAGTTTTTTTTCTGTGTGTGTGTGTGTGTGTGTGTGTGTGTGTGTGTGTGTGTGTAGGCGGCAGGTGGCAGGGGAGAAGGTGCACAGCGTGAGACGACGTCAGTAAGGAGGGATGGGTGGGTAGGTGGGGACATCCTGTCCCTGCTGGTCTTAATAGTCCATTGTCCTGCAGGGCCCTGCACCCACTCTCCTGCGGCTTCTCCTCCCACTGGTCCTTTTTGGTGTCTGCACGCTTCTGGTTCAGCTCTCAACCTGAAACTTGTATAGGGAGGAAGTGATGGTTTCTCTGTATGGCACCCCTACATCTCCCTAGCCGCGCAGGCAGGCTGGGCTCCCAGGAACTCATTAGGAGCCATAAGGCTTTTCCCCACCCTGAATCATTTTCCAACCAGGAGCTGGGGACCTGGTCCCACCTCCTCTGGACCCCCTCCCAGAAGTGGGGGCGAGGCTGGGTGCATCTGGGCAAGGGAGGCAGAGACACTGGCACTGGATTTCAATGACATGGAGGTCACTGTTGACTTTGACCGGAGCAGTTTTGATGAAGTGGTAGAGCAACAATAGAAAGACATCTAAACAAATGGGTTCAAGAGAGAACAGGAGGAAAGTGAAGAGGGGAATTATAGACAGCAATTGCCAGGGCTGACCGGCAGACCCTGAATGACGGATTAGCTTAAAACAATTGATTGGTTTATTCTTGCCAGAGAGCCATGCTCTTAGGGAATAGGGCATTAGACAAGTGAGTTTGATTGTTTTGTTTTGTTAATTTTTATTGAATGTATTGGGGTGTGGCATTGATTACTAAAATTATGTAGGTTTCAAGTGTACAATTCTATAATACATCATTTGTATATTGTATTGTATATTCTCCACCCAAAGCCAAGTCTCTTTTGGTTACCCTTTATCCCCCGTTTTGTCCTTTTTTAACTGCCCTTCCCCCCTCCCCCCTTTCCTTCTGCTAATCATGATACTGTTGTCTATGAGGTTTCGTTTTTTTTGTTTGTTTGCTTAATCCCTTCACCTATTTTACCCAGCCTCCCAACCCCACTCCTCTCTGAGAACTTCGCTGTCTGTGAGTCTAATCCTAGTTTGTTGCATTTATTTTGTTCTCTAGCTTACAAGTGAGTTGGATGGACTGGCTAGTGATGGAGAAAAACTGGAGACCAGTGACATTGGTGAGAAAGGTGGGCCAGGTAGAGGACAACAGAGGCAGGGCAGGAGAAGAGTTTCAAAGTGGGAACTGGGAGCTGGGAAGGAGCACACTGAAGGAACAGTGTTGAAGGGCCCCAGGAAAGTATGCAGCGTTCTTCACAGTTCTGCTCAAAGCACACCACACTGACAGTCTCCTCATTACCTTTTCATTGTCCCCCCAGAGAGGTCTCTAGAGCTCAAATCTGTCCACCACAGAGGAAGCGTTACGAAGAAGCATGCTAACGGTTTCTAAGAAAGATGAAACGTGGCTGAAGTGTAGAACACTGTAAAGAGAAATATACGGCAATGGCCACGGTCCAGGATATGAATGAACTGGTGAGAACTTGAATACATGACTGAAAATGTTCGTGGTCGTTATTTAATTAGAAAAGAAATTTTCTTTGCAATTATAGGTTTATGTTATTCCTTTCTGTGACATAAAAACACAGGCACAAACAATCTATTGTAAGAAGGATATTTCAAGTCAGCCATTCATTGAGCAATCACAGGCCTGTTACTATATTTGACTCTTGTGAAATAAAACAGATAGTTCTTTCCACTCAAAGTGCTTTCTCTAGAGGGTCAGCAAGGGTTTACCTGAGGAAGTAAAGCCTGAGATGGATTTGAAATGAATAGGCGTTAAGCAGCAAACGTAATGTGAGAGTGGTTTGATTGTGTGGAGGAAGTGGACGAGAGCTTTCTGAGCAGTGGAGACTGTGTTTCTGTCTCATCACTCACAGGCTACTTCTGAGTAGCTATTGTTCCATTTCAATGAAAGAAAATGGGAAAGTGAGTTTGGAAGTTGTTTTTCAGGAAAAAGGAAGTCAAAGTAGCTTCCAAATAACCTCCCTTTTTAAATAACCTTACCCCGTGATTCTCTGACACAAAATTGCCTGTCTTCCTGTGGTCCCCTGGCTCCTTCCATAGAACTATATTCTTTCCTTCCTATTTTCAGGAAATCCAGTACATTCTGAAGGCTATTTAATCCCATACATCTGTCAGGTGGGAGTGTAATGAAACATTATCCCTTAGGCATCATATGGATCAATTAGTAAAAATATTAAATGATTTTTTCTTTCAAGAAGATTGTCAAAATATTGCTCAAACATGCTATCATAAATGCTGATAATTTCATTTCCTTCTCCATAGGAACCTATCACAGCAACAGAATGGCAATTGAGTTTATCAGTAATATCCTCCTAGTGTATTGTCTCAGAGGACTAAGACTCAGGATGTACATTATTAGAGGGTTACCATGTTCAGGTTGAACCTAAAAGAGAACCTGTTCTTTTTACCACTGGAAAGAAAGCCAAAGATTCCCAAGTCCAATTTGCTCATTTTACACGTGCGGGTTGCCTAGGTAAGGTCTCAGAATTAGGCATCAAAAGAGCCAGGTCTAAAACATAGATTTCTCCAAAATGATCAATCCTTGCGGCTTCATCCTGTTTCAGTGTTTCCTCCACTTTCCAGCGTGTCTATTTGAATATTGAGCTTCTCAAGTATAGTGTCTGTTCCTTTTTTCCAGGGTTTCTTGTTTTCTGAGATTTTTACACATTTCTCCTCCTAAAGCCAGCATTTGAGAATGTTAGGTTAAGAAATACTTTTTTTTTTCTGGATTCTCCTTTGACAGTAAGGTGTTCTTATATAAAAGTAAGTCTTATTGCCCCCTTGTGACTATAATGCACAACTGCAATGGTAAAAGTGCAATTTTTAAAGGGAAAGTTTCATGTTTATCAAAAGTTCAATAAAACCAGTATTTTCCTTACCTAGAGTATCTTCTTCCAAAGTTGTTACAACTTTTTCACATATACTTTACCAATCTCTCTTGCATTCTATTGCCTTTTATTCTCTGAATGCTTTGAAAGTAAGTTGCACACATAAATAAATCTAAAAAAACAAAAATAATTCAAAATTTCAAATTCAAATATACTCAAATTTTCCTAAAATATCTTTATAAACCCTTATGTTCTTAATCTAGAATCTAATCCAGGCTTAGACTTCACATTTTGATTATTGTCACTGCTAAATGGTAATTAAAAACTTTAAGAGTTTCTTTGACCAAAAACAGATTCAAATTGAGCAGCATTTAATCTAGCACATAAAAAGGAGCTCAAGGAGCTGTACAGAAATGAAAAGACTTTTATAGGCAGAAGGGAGCAGAAACAAGGATGTTGTACTAGGCAAAAAAAGAATGTTTAATAAGGCACGTTCGTCTAGGATCACAGGGGTTTATCAAACAGATTACCTAACTAGCGCTAACCAGGTGATTCCTGATTGACTGCTTTAAGATTCCATTTCTGGAAGAGCTGAAATTCTTTGGTGATATGGAGCTTAGCACAAGCGACTCCATTTTGGGCCTTCTATCACATTTTTAACATCACTTTGGTTTCTTTAATAAAAAATGCTCCTCATTATTCTTTATCATCTACTCTTTTTTTTTCTCCCATGGCATTCATTCATTGAAGAATCTAGGCCAATTTTATTATAGAATGTACTGTATTACAGATTCAGATCTGATTGTTTTTTCATAATATCAATGTCAATTTTAAAATGTGGCCCCAAGAGGGAATAATGGCGGCGGAATAGACAGACGTGTTCCGAGCCTTGTCCCGGAGCAGAAAGAAAGAACAGCTGAGGGACGCACAAGGAGTGTTTGTTGGCTGGTTGGGAGACAGCTGAATTCCAGAAGGAGGTGGGGGACTGCTGAACGGGGTTCCCCAGACCTGGCAGCACCAACTGCGGCTGGGTCCCCTCCCGGAGCTGCGGGCTTGGACGCGGAGTCTGCGCCATCTTGATCCGGAAAGTGGAGCTTATCTGAAGCCTGAGAATCCACAACTGCGGCACCCCAGGAACAGCTGCGAGCCCCAGAACAACGCTCCCCAACTGGCGCAAGCACACGGGTTCAGAGGAGCTCTACACTCCACCACGGAAAGGTCAGATTTCGCCTGGGATAAGGTGAGGTCTCTGGTCCCGGCGGGAGAGAGGAACGCGCGTTTTGCGGGAGCTGGAGGACCAGGGAAGTCTGTGCCTAGAAAAATCCGTGGCTGTAGGGGCTGGCGTGATCTGTGATTGTGGAAAGGGGTCCTCAGAGCTGCTAAGAGAAGGGCACTCTAAAAAGCAACCCATTTTGATCTGAAGTGCAGGGACACCCTAAGAATTTCAGGCTGTCCAGACTTACGCGCAGCCCGTGCGCTCCCTTTGTGCCTGGGTTTACTCGCAGTCCTGGAGTTCGCACACTTGGGCTTTTTCCTCTTCAAATCCTTGCTTCTGATTACTAAGCCCAATACATAGGATCACCCAGTTGGGGACACCCTGGGAGACTGCAGGGGAAAGTTGTTTTTCTGGAACCTGGGGATCGGAGCGGGGAGTGACCATCAGAGAGTCAGCTGTGAGGCAGACCACGCCCACAGGCCGGTGGCAGTGCCACAGGGAAAGAAGGCTCTAACACTGCCTAGAGAGGCCATAGATAGACCCGGAAGTCAATCCAGAAACACTGCCACCCAGGGGCTGAATCACAAATTGACTCTTGCGTAATCAAAAATAAAGGAATACGAGAAATTAAGACACACCGCCTGCTTAAAATCAGGACTGGCTTACAACACCGAAGAGCAGTGGATCGCAGGGAACTGCAATACTGTCTGGACTGAGAAACAGGCGTGCCAAACAGAAAAACAGAGGAAGTGAATGACCTTCACTACTTCACATTTTATTTTTACCTTTTATTTTTTTATTTTTTTTTTTATTTTCATTTTTTGCATCTTTTAAGCAAGAAACTTTTTTTTCTTTTTTCATCACTTGATTTTACCTTTTTAATGATTACATTTTTATTTTCAATCCGTATTATTACTACTGCTATTTTATCTTTTTTTTTTTTAAAGTGTCATTTTATTTTCTCTTCATTTTATTTTGGGATTAGGGTTCTACATTCTATTTTTTATCTTTCCTTTAGCATCGTTTTACTCTATCTCAACTCTACCTTTAGGCCATCACTCTCTTCCTAACCTCCCCCTTTTCAGTGTCCTGTTTGTCTTACCCTTTTACTGCTTTAGATTTTCCCTATTCTTTCTGTTTACCCCTTGTTAAAATTTCACCCTACTTACATATCTAATCTCTAATCCCCTGCTCCAAGTCCACATACACCTCTCCCTTCGCTGTCTGAGCTATCCATAAACTTGTCCTTCTCTCTGTCCTTTTGTTGTTGTTTGCTTGAATGTAGATTATATCCAATTTTTATGCTGTTTTTGTGAAATTGTTTTGCTTATTCTTCTTTTGTTTATTTTTTTGTTTGTTTTGTGCTTCAGCTTTCCCTTGCCTCAATCCATATTAGTTGGTGTTGTAGTTTGTATTAATCCCCAGGCACTTGTTGCTGGCATTTGCTGGGATTAGTGATTGTTCTATTGGAGTTTTATCCCCAATATATATAGTCTGTTCCCCTTTCTCTCTTAGTCACTTACTTGTCTCTCTTACTTTTTTTTTTCTCTTTACTTTCCCTTTTCCCAATTTCATTTTCACACTCCTTTTTTCTTTTTTTCTTTCTTTCTTTCTTTTTTCCTCTTCTTCTTTCTCTCCTATCACCTAATTTGCCTTTCTCTGGTGGTCACCTTTATTGGAGGTTATTAATATCGTGAATACATTCCTGTTCAGTGCCTTGTGAGTTGTACCTGGTAGTGCTGTATTTTGTGCCTTTAAATCAACCCAGGAGAGAGAGAACTACATAACCAGACACCCAGAGAAGAGAGACCATGGGGAGACAAAGAAGCAGCCCGCATATGAAAGAAAAGCAGGCATCACCAGAAAAGGAAGTAAACGAAATGGAGGCAAGCAACCTTACAGAAAAAGAATTCAGAGAAATGGTCATAAGGTGGCTGAAAAGAATGGAAGACAAATTCGACAATATGAGCAAGAACCAAGAGGAAATGAAGAAGAACCAAGAAGAAATGAAAAATGACATCGCTGCTGTAAAGAACTCAATAGAAAGCTTCAAGAGTAGACTAGAAGAAGCAGAGGACCGCATCAGTGAGCTAGAAGACAAGATGGAAAAAAATACCCAAGAAAAGCAACTTCTAGAAAAAAAAATTAAAAGGCAGGAGGAGAGTCTAAGGGAACTTTGGGACAACACGAAACAAAACAACATCCGCATAATAGGGGTTCCAGAAGGAAAGGAAGCTGAGCAAGGAATAGAAAACCTCTTTGAAGAAATAATGACAGAAAATTTCCCAGATATAGGGAAGAAAAAACCCACACAAATCCAAGAAGCTCACAGAGTCCCAAGCAAAATGAACCCCAAAAGACCGACGCCAAGGCACATTATAATTAAATTGGCAAACACCAACGACAAAGTAAGAATCTTAAAAGCAGCAAGAGAGAGACAGAAAGTTACATACAAAGGAACCCCCATCAGACTAGCAACTGATTTCTCAACAGAAACTCATCAGGCCAGAAGGGAATGGAATGAAATATACAAAGTCATGCAAAGGAAGGGGCTGAATCCAAGAATACTGTACCCAGCAAGGCTGTCAATCAAAATTGAAGGTGAAATCAGGAGCTTCACAGACAAAAAAGGACTAAGGGAATTTATTACCACCAAACCAGCAATGCAAGAAATGCTAAAGGGTCTACTGTAAAAAAAAAAAAAAAAAAGAAAGAAAGAAACAGGAAGCGAAGAAGTAACACAGGGGTAAAGAATAGGAATGGCGACAAATAAGTACCTATCAATAATAACTTTAAATGTAAATGGATTAAATGCCCCAATCAAAAGACATAGGGTAACAGATTGGATAAGAAAACACGACCCATATATCTGCTGTCTACAAGAAACCCACCTCAGAAAAAAAGACGCACACAGACTGAGGGTGAAGGGATGGAAAAAGGTTTTCCAGGCAAATGGAACTGAAAAAAAGCTGGGGTAGCAATACTTATTTCTGACAAATTAGATCTCAAACTGAAGGACATAACAAGAGATAAGGAAGGCCATTTCATAATACTAAAGGGAGCAATCCAACAAGAAGAAATAACTCTGGTAAACATATATGCACCCAATACAGGAGCACCCAAATACATAAAAAAACTCCTGGAGGATATTAAGGGAGACATTGACAGCAACACAATCATAGTAGGAGACTTTAATACCCCACTATCACCATTGGACAAATCCTCTAAACAAAACATCAGCAAAGAAACATCAATCCTAAATGACTCACTAGACCAGATGGAATTAATTGACATCTTCAGAACATTTCACCCCAAAGCCACAGAATATACATTCTTCTCAAGCGCACATGGGTCATTTTCAAAGATAGACCATATGTTGGGACATAGGCAAAGTCTCTTCAAATTCAAGAAGATAGAAATCATATCAAGCATCTTCTCAGACCACAGTGGCATAAAACTGGAAATCAACTACAATAAAAACAACCCAAAGAAATCAAACACATGGAGACTAAACAGCATGCTATTAAACCATGACTGGGTTACCAGAGAGATCAAAGAAGAAATAAAAAACATCATGACAACAAATGACAATGAAAACACTACAATCCAAAATCTATGGGACACAGCGAAAGCAGTCTTGAGAGGGAAGTTCATAGCTCTACAAGCCTACTGCAAAAAACAAGAAACAGGGTTAATAAATTACCTAACCCAACAACTCAAAGAGTTAGAAAAAGAGCAACAAGAAAAGCCCAGTGTAAGCAGAAGGAAGGAAATAATAAAGATCAGAGCACAGATAAACGACATAGAGACCAAAGAAACAATACAAAAGATAAACAAAACCAAGAGCTGGTTCTTTGAAAGGATAAACAAGATTGATGAACCTCTTGCCAGGCTCACCAAGAAGCAAAGGGAGAGGACCCAAATAAACAAGATCAGAAATGAAAGAGGTGAAATAACAACAGATCCCGCCGAAATACAAAGGATCGTTAAAAAATACTACGAACAACTCTATTCCAACAAACTGGACAACCTGGAGGAAATGGACATATTCCTAGAAAAATATAACCTTCCAAAACTCAATCAGGAAGAATCTAAACAGCTCAACATGCCAGTAACTATGGAAGAAATTGAAGCAGTCATCAAAGAGCTTCCGGCAAACAAAAGCCCGGGGCCAGACGGCTTCACAGGAGAGTTCTACCAAACATTCAAGGAAGAACTAAAACCTATCCTCCTCAGACTATTCCAAAAAATTCAAGAGGAAGGAACACTTCCCAGCTCCTTCTATGAAGCCAGCATCACCCTAATACCAAAACCAGATAAAGACAACACAATGAAGGAGAATTACAGGCCAATATCCCTCATGAATGTAGATGCCAAAATCCTCAATAAAATTCTAGCAAATAGGATCCAGCAGTACATCAGAAAGATCATACACCATGACCAAGTAGGATTTATCCCAGGAATGCAAGGATGGTTCAATATCCGCAAATCAATAAATGTGATACATCACATAAACAAATTGAGAGATAAAAATCACATAGTCATATCAATTGATGCAGAAAAAGCATTTGACAAAATCCAACACCCTTTCTTGATAAAAACTCTCAACAAGGTGGGAATAGAAGGATCATACCTCAACATCATAAAAGCTATATATGATAAACCCACAGCTAACATCATACTCAATGGGCAAAAACTAAAACCATTTCCCCTAAGAACAGGAACAAGACAGGGATGCCCACTCACCACTCCTGTTTGACATAGTACTGGAAGTATTAGCCACTGCAATTAGACAAGAAGAAGAAATAAAAGGCATCCAAATTGGAAAAGAAGAAGTAAAGCTGTCCTTATTTGCAGATGACATGATATTGTACATAAAAAACCCGAAAGACTCCATCAAAAAACTAACAGACTTAATAAATGAATTCGGCAATGTAGCAGGATACAAAATTAACACCAAGAAATCTATGGCATTTCTATACACCAACAATGAACTTACAGAAAGAGAGACTAAAAAAGCAATCCCATTTTCCATCGCACCAAAAAAATTAAGATACTTAGGAATAAACCTAACCAAGGAGGTAAAAGACCTATATGCGGAAAACTACAGGACACTGAAAAAAGAGATAGAGGAAGATGTAAACAGATGGAAGAACATACCATGTTCATGGATTGGTAGAATCAACATCATTAAAATGTCCATACTACCCAAAGCAATCTATAGATTCAATGCACTCCCCATTAAAATACCAACGGCGTATTTCACAGACCTAGAAAGAACTCTCCAAAAATTCATCTGGAATAAAAAAAGACCCCGAATAGCCACAGCAATCCTGAGAAAGAAGAATAAAGTAGGAGGGATCTCAATACCAGATTTCAAGCTGTATTACAAAGCCACTGTCATCTAAACAGCCTGGTACTGGCACAAGAACAGACATATAGATCAATGGAACAGAATAGAGAATCCAGATATCGACCCAAACCAATATGCGCATTTAATATTTGACAAAGGAGGCATGAGCATACAATGGAGTCAAGACAGTCTCTTTAATAAATGGTGTTGGGAAAATTGGACAGATACATGCAAAAAAATGAAACTAGATCACCAACTTACACCATACACAAAAATAAACTCAAAATGGGTACAGGACTTAAATATAAGACGGGAAACCATAAAAATACTAGAGGAATCCACAGGCAGCAAAATCTCAGACATATGCCAAAAGAACTTTTTCAGTGATACTGCCCCTAGGGTAATGGAAGCCAAACAGAAAATAAACAAATGGGACTACATCAAAATAAAAAGCTTTTGCACAGCAAAAGAAACCATCAACAAAACAACAAGAAACCCCACTGTATGGGAGAACATATTTGCAAATGATATCACTGATAAAGGTTTAATTTCCAACATCTACAGGCAGCTTATACAACTTAATAAAAGGAAGATAAATGATCCAATAAAAAAATGGGCAACGGACCTAAATAGAAGCTTTTCGAAAGAAGACAGAAGGAAGGCCAAGAGACACATGAAAACATGCTCAAAGTCACTAATTATCCGAGAGATGCAAATCAAAACAACAATGCGATACCATCTCACACCTGTCAGAATGGCTATCATCAACAAATCAACAAACGACAAGTGTTGGCGAGGATGCGGAGAAAAAGGAACCCTCGTGCACTGCTGGTGGGAATGCAGACTGGTGCAGCCACTGTGGAGAACAGTATGGAGTTTCCTCAAAAAACTGAAAATGGAACTCCCATTTGACCCAGTAATCCCACTCCTAGGAATATATCCTAAGAAACCAGAAACACCAATCAGAAAGGATATATGCACCCCTATGTTCATAGCAGCACAATTTACAATAGCTAAGATTTGGAAACAGCCTAAATGCCCATCAGCAGATGACTGGATCAGAAAACTATGGTACATCTACACAATGGAATACTATGCTGCCGTAAAAAAGAAGGAATTACTACCATTTGTAGGCACTTGGATGGAATTAGAGAACATTATGCTAAGTGAAATAAGCCAGTCAATGAAAGAAAAATACCACATGATCCCACTCATTTGGGGATAATGAAAAACATTATAAACTGATGAACAAAAAGATAGTTACAGAGGCAGTAAAGCATCAAACAGACTGTCAAATTACAGTGGTAAGGTTAGGGAGAGGTGGGGGAAATAAGAGATCAACTGAAGGACTTATATGCATGTATATAAGAGTAACCAACGGATGCAAAACATTGAGGGGTGAGGGCATATATGGGAGTGGGGTGGGGGTCGGGGGCAATGATAAGATATGTACACATATAATACCTTAATAAAAATTTGAAAAAAAAAAATAAATAAAATAAAATAAAATGTGGCCCCAAAATTCTTTGACATTTTCCATTGAGCAGAAGGGTCTGTGATTTGGTTTTAACTATTTCACCAAATGTGACATTCAAAGCTAGGTTGTACAGCTCAGTGCAGCTTCTGCCTACATTGAGAAGCTCTTGGTAAGCTTACTTTTAGAACTCAGCAACCAAGGCCAAGAAGACTATTTGTAGGTGTTCTGGACAACAGTCCCAGCTGAAGTTCCAGGGACAGCCATCCTCAACTGCTAAATATGTAAGTGAGGAAGGCTGTGCAATGACTGCAGACCCAGTCACTCTGTGAGAGCAATTGCACTAGAAACGCTAATAAAGAAGCAGCTGGTTGGGTCCTGTCACCCCCCTCAGAGCATGTAGAGATAATAAAATTATTGCAGTTGTTTCAAGCCACTATGTTTTGGGGTAATTTGTTGTACACCTATTCATCACTGGAACAGTATTTTTACACTCTCCATCTTTAACTTCAAATCATGAGGTAGTTATTACTAATGATGCTTCATTATAACCATTTATTATGTTTGTTCTCATAAAACAAAAAAATAAAGAATTCCCTGGTGTTAAGAGGTTCTTGAAGTGATTATCATATTTGTTGTCAACAAAATGCATCAATTTATGAAATCTTATCTCTTAGTGTTGGTGCAAATACTACGTAATTTTAAATATCAGCAAATTTATTTTTATTTTTTATGTTCACATCAGAGATGAGATAGAAGCTCTGACAGGTGGATGATTAGTTGTGGTTTTTTTTTTTTTTTCTAAAAGGCTTTTCTAAACAAGAGTGTCATATGGCTTAATCAATGGAAAAATAAATGGATTCAATAAATGGAATCCAGCCATCTGAATTGTGTGATCTTGAATAAATGACAAATATAAATTTAATTTTTGTCATAAAAAATAAGAGCATTCAAGACAATGACATTCTTTCTGGGTAGGACTTTGGCCACATCTCATACATTTGGATCTGCAATGTTGGTAATATCATTTATTACATATACTCTATAGTTATTTGAAATTCTTTTAAGTTCAAGAATTATTTAGGAGTGATTTCCTTTCTTTCAAGTATTGAAGGGTTTTTTTGTTTAAAATGTTTAATAATTTCTAAAACCATGACAAAATAATTAACCCTGTATTTTGTGGTTTTTGAAAAAGAAATATGTTCTCTGAAGTACATAATTTAAATAGCTCATAAATCCACTCTATTATTTGTATTGTAGTCTGTTATATCCTAGTGAATCTCTAGTTAAGTGAACCCAGCAAATAGAGTGTGGTATGGCAAACCTTCCATCATAGTTTTGTTTCTATATGTTTTACATATATTTAAAAACATTTCTTTAGATATTATTAGTCTATACTTGTGGTACATTAAAGTTCAGGGTCAATTATTCATTGAAGAAATACTGATTGAGCTACAATGCCTGCCAGTATTTTTGTCACTTGGAATACATCAGTGAACAGAATACAGAAGGATCCCAGACCTTATAAAGTTTACATTTTCTAATGGTCAGATTAATGGTAAACAATAAAACTAAGTGAACGTTGTCAAGGGTAATAAATACTAAAGGAAGAAAAAAAGTAAGAAAGTGTGAAAAATGTGAGGGATGGTGGTGACTAGACTGCTATTAAATAAGATGGTCAAAATTAGACATACATAATGAGCAAAGGCTTAAAGGGGGTGAGAGAATTAGTCAATAGAATATCAAGGAGATAAATGAGACAATAGAATATTGTGGTGAAAGAGAAAAGGACCTAGAGAGAAGGAAAAGGCCTATGAAAAACAAAAGTATGGCTGGTAACACAAGTAGGAACAGCAAGAAGGTGAAAATGGCTGGAGCTGAATAAATGAAGGCACAGTGAGATAACAAGGTCAGATCATGTAATAGTACCTGTAGGCTATTGTTAGGACATTAGTTTTTCTTCTGTGGGAAATGGAATGCCATTATGGGGTTTAAAGAAGAGTAAGAACATGATCTGGCTTCATTTTAGTTTTAGGGGATCAGTTTGGTTTCTGTGTGGACAAATAACTATGGTAGCAAAGTCAGAGGCAAGGACACAGATTAGGAGACAATTATAGAAATATAGCATATTAAATGTAACAGTGTCGATATTAATTATAATATAATAATGTTATATTTATAATATAGCACAATGTCTATATTTATTGAATTTCCTATCTTAATAAGCTTTTAAAATGTCCTTAATGAAGAGACAAATCATGTTAATTATCATGTGTATAAATTCATGTTTTTTAAAAGCAATGAACCAGAAATGTTTAATCATTTATATTAATCACCATGTTCATCAATGTTGATAATTCTCTATATTATGTGTAGGAGTTACTCAGTAGAATTTGGATTTCTCCCAAAGAAAATTGATTCATGTGTAACTATATTCTTGGTGCATCCATGGGAGGAGGGAATTTTAGGAGTCTCCTACGTTGCCATCTTGGAGACATCGTCTTCAGTGCATATCTTTAGCCAAAACTTTAGAGCAACTTTTCTCAACTGGGTAATATGAGAGAATTAAGTCCCACAGAGAAAGAATTACATGACTATTTTCTCAGTATTTGCAAGAATGGCACATACAAAGTACCGTTCTGAGTGCATAGAGAGAAGGTAATTCATTACATTCATCAATAATTTAGGAATTAATTCTGTTACAGAAGTCTGAATGTGAAGGGTTAATTTAGAGTCCTGGGCTTGTCATTTCTTTTTGACTTTCCTAGAACTCTTGAAAGTAGTCAGCTCAGTACTGTACAATAAGCAGTGGAAATGTGGTCCCCAAATGCTTGCTCTCAATGGGTGCTTCGTAAATGGTGAACAAGAGATTATCTTTTTCACCAATGTGTGATATAGATTGCTGAAATCCTATATAATAAAGAGCTAACATGCAAATGGTCTTCACGCCCTCATGCCCTCACGCCATAACTGTTCAGACACTCAACACTGGGGAGAGAGAAATGGGGACCAGCCAGGCATAAATGAGTTCGCAAGAGAGGAGTGGGGACCAGACAGACTGCAGCCCGGGAGAGGGACAAGCCACCCACCCTGGGGTCCAGGGCACCTGTGGCTGCAGCATGGGCAAAGCCACCCGCACACGGTCCCCTACGGCCCCCTACAGCTACAGCCGGCCTGGGCAAAGCTGGCCCGGGTCCTGGGTGACTGTGTCTGGACAGAGGGATGGAAGCTTGGGTCCCAGGTGCCTGCGATCGGCCAGAGGAGGGAATCCTGGGTCCTAGGTGCGAGGCAAGGCAGAGGCAGTTAGGAGTGATCAGGCCAGCAAGGGAGCAATTAGGGGCTATCAGGCTGGTAGGAGAGCAGTTAGGGGCAATCAGGCAGGCAGAGGTGGTTAGGGGAGATCAGGCAGGCAGGCAGAGGGGCTAGGGGTGATCAGGCAGGCAAGCAGGCGAGTGGTTAGGAGCCAGCAGTCCCAGATTGCGAGAGGCAGTCGGACATCCCCAAAGGGGTCCCGGATTGGAGAGGATGCAGGCAGGGCTGAGGGACCCCCTGCCCCATGCACACATTTCGTGCAGTGGGCTTCTAGTTTATCTATAAATATCTACATAATTTTCATTGCTTTCCACCTTAGCTGGGTGGATAATCCATACCTATGAACTTCTTCCTAGTTTTCCCAAAGATATACAACCTGAATAGTTTATAAAATACATGAGCTCAGGAAAATATAAAAATATTTTATATTACCATGCTGGTAATACCTGAGAGAGGAGGATTTTGACTATCAAGAACTGGAGTTTTGATGCAAGTTAGCTTCATAGTTAGGCCTAACAGAGCCTAAATTCATCTCCTGGTTGTTTATCCATTTCCCAATGGGGTGGTTAAAACTGATGTAACTAGCAATGATCAGAATCCCCACCTTTGTCTCTTAGATTTATGGAACAAACACATTGGACTAGAAGCAAAAAAGCATCCTGCTTATTTTATCCTCAATGAGCTAGAAATTGCCACTCATACTCCTTTCCTCCACTGCCTCTTCATTTCACTTACTTCTGATTCCAAGTCTCATAACAGTGCACGTATTTGATAGAACCTATATCATTTATCTGCTCCCTGACTGTAAGGTAATCTAGAAATGGAATTTTCTAACTTATTTCTTGGGTAATTACCAACGTATTAAAAAAGTCCACCAAATGGCCTGAGGTAAAGATTCATACCACTCTATGAACCTTAAATCTGTTGCAAGATGATTATAAATTTAGAACAAGACCTTCTGGGGGATTGTTGCAAGGAGGTTTAAGAATGAGTTATATTGAAGGGCTTGTTCTTCTTTCTTGAGGAGATGGAAATATATGACTCTCTGGGAGCCAAGTTGTGGATTTGGCAGTGGCTATTGTAAAACACTTCTTTTCCCCACTCAGACAATGGACCTTTCTGATACAGATGTTTTAGAACTCAGGGAAGAAATATATTTGCATTAATATGATTAAGAATTCCACTGAATTGGAAGCTGTTATCTGGACCTTTGGGGACTCACATGTCCATGCCTCTGGTATAACACATACAAACTCTCAAGAAAAAATATATTTACTGATGCATATTGGGGACAGGAGTACAAATAAAAACCAAGATAAATTTATGGAACCTGTCCATGTACCACAATGCCTTAGATTGATCACTTCTAGATGTAGGGGTTTATAATTTGTTGATTTGGACTAGGGAACATGTATGCAAGGACAAGTTTAGAGAAATTTATTTAATATGAAATCCAATTTGATTAGAATAACATCTATTAAGCCAACACTGCTTAGAGATCTATACTTCAATTATACTGGGTGGGGCAAAAGTAGGCTTACAGTTGTTTATATGGAAAATAATACAATAGTTAATAAAGAGTAAACTGTTTCACATACTCACAACTGTAAATCTACTTTTGTCACACCCTGCATAATGGGAATTGCAACAATAAGAGAACAAAATTATGTAACTGCAATTACAAAGAGCACAATGATGCATATTTCAAGCTAATCTGGGCTAGAATCATTTTGTACTCATCTCTGTGCTTCAAGCATTCTAGTCAGTCCTTGTAACATATTTGACACTCTTCAATAATTTTTAAAATTTAATATAATCTGAAGAGAATAGGGGAGGCACAAATTCTTATGATCAAAGCATAGTAAATACATAGTCCTCTGAGATTTATAGGTATTAGTGTTCTTAAGCCTTAATAGGCTCTGTCAGAAGTATTTCTTCCCAGTAAGAGATAATATTGTTCTAAAATAATGAATTTATATTTTTAAATCCAGATACATTATGAAAATAAATTAAAAATCATGGGTAAAAGACTTCTGGTGAGAAAGAACTTTCTATTTGAGACATTGAAAGAAGTCCACTTGGTCTGAAGTACAACAAACTTGTTTTAAAAAAATTCATTTGCTTTCCTTGGCTGGTTTGGCTCAGTGGATGTAGTGTTGGCCTATAGACTGAAAGGTCCCAGGTTCAATTCTGGTCAAGGGCACATGCCTGGGTTGAGGGCTCAATTCCCAGTAGGGGTTGTGCGGGAGGGAGCCAATCAATGATTCTCTCTCATCATTGATGTTTCTAACTCTCTCTTCCTCTCCCTTCCTCTCTGAAATCAATAAAAAAATAGATATTAAAAAAAACTCATTTGCTTTTGTTACTGAATTTTATTGAGTTTAAACTTTGTTTATTAGGGCTTGAAAAATAAAAACAAGTTCTAACTACAAAATGTATCTTATTCTAAAACTATGTAAATGAAATTTATATACAGCAAAGAGTGCCAGTTCTCCACAACTTCAAAGAGGCACCCTTTACTTATTTAGAATCTTGACCTTCATCAGTTACACTGGCTCCATGTAAGGTCTTCTACTTCTGCTCAGCCCCACAACTCTCAGATTTAATCTTGATAATATTCATCAGTTAGGCTAAAATCAATAGTCTAGTGTATTGCAATATAGGGGAAAGTAATTGTGAGTTGGCTTAAGTATTGAAAAAGGAAGTAGTTTTATCTATTCAGGCTAACTTATTTATTCAATTGCGTATTGCAAAAACATTATCAAGACTAGGTATTCTTACAGGTATAATGAGGCAAAAACTAGTTGATTCAAAATATTAGCTTGTTTCAGACATGAACCAATTGTTTAAAAAGTAAGATTTCAAAGACATGGACAAAGTGGAATCTAAAATACAGGTGGAATAATGGATCTTAAATACAGAAGGGACACTTAATCTTCTGACATGAGAAAGAAGTTGAGAAAAATGGATTGAAATATATTTGAAAATTTGTGAGAGATGTGGAGTGAAGTCATATGTGATGTTCTCAATTTTATTGATGTAATAGGATAAAACTTGGAAAAGTGAAAGAATTCACCAGTAATACAGAGTGACTTGCTTAGCTGAGCCACCAGAAGTTTTGCTTTCAAAGGAATTAATTTGTATAGTTGTGTTGTTTCTTCAATATCGTGATTTTTTTTAAGAGCACATTATTCTTGGTCAGGGATTTCTAGAATAATAAAGATTTTACAATTAATATACTTCATTTCTTTTTCATTTGACATGTGATATAGACTGGAAAATCATCTCTTTACTTCTTTATAATACCTGGAAACTATCACAGGTCAATGGACAAAAGGAAACACACTATTTGGATCTTTAAAAGGCTTTCAACAGCAAACCTAATGATTTGTTGACTTTAGAAAATTGTCTAATCCTGAATAAGTGCTTTCTTATTCATATAATCTTAAGTTTATAAGTGAAAATGCCTGGTTTTATGAGAGCTCAGTTACATTTGAATTTTTTTTTCAGTCCTGGTGGATGGAGTTGTTCAGGAAGCAATTTTCCCATGTTTGTGTTGGACTAAATTAATCAAATATTGTTGGACTAATTTGCACAATTCCAGACCAATTGGAGAGAGTCCAGTCATAGCAAGAAACTGATTATTCTTCCTGGAACAATGCAAATCACTGCCTCGGAACCAACCAAATGGCCACTGCTTTCCTAAACAATTGATTCTAATCACAGAGATAAGATGTATAAACAAAGGGGAATCATAGAGACTATGTACTTTACAATGGCCACATTCCACAAAAGCAAACATGAGGCCAGGTCAAAAAGTTTTAATTTGCTTACATCCAATGTTTTACTTCACCCATTATGTCCTAAGATTTATTGTTTTTACTAAGTGCCAAGGATTGTTCTCAATACTTTTAATCCTCACAAAACACATTTAATCCTCATAAAAACGCTATAAAATTGGTACTATTATTTTTCTAATTTTTCAGATGAGAAAATCCGTTTCCAAGAGGTTTCAACATGTCCAAGATTAATCAGTCTGTAAATGCAAGAGCTGTTAAAAAGAAACCATAGACTCAAAATAGTGCCACTTGTGCTAAAAGCCCATGATACCAAACTTAGATTTAATATCTGATTTTAACTGCAGTTTCAACTCTTTGCAGAAATATAATTTCAATCAACCAGTCTGGAATTTTCTAGTCAACACCAATGAGATAAACTGTCATGTAGGCCCTCTCCATTGCCCATAAGAAGAAGCCACAATCTACATGATAAAACACTTGCCTTACCCTCTCTTCCACCCCAAGATGTCCTGGTCTAACATCAATCCTTTATTTTCTTTTGCTAATGCATCCCCTGCCACACTCTTCTTCCTCTAATACCTTCTTAGTACACTTCTATTTGTTGCCAAATTCAAGGCATAAATGCCTTGAGAAGAATAAAGCGACTGTGTATGTTGGCAATGAAGGGAGTAGCAGATCTTTGTGCATGGAAGGGAAGGATAAGTAACCAAACATAAGACTCAGGAATATGGAAACATGTGAGACTACAGACTAGCCAGAAACAGTATTTTGGTGCTTTGCGAAAAGCTCTACAATATCACAGATCTTGGGGGATAGATTCACCCACAGGACTTGGAAATCCAGTCACTGTTCTTGCTTCACACAGATGAATTATATTATCCCATCTTCTATAACGCCCTGGAACATATTAGTATCTTAAAAGAGTATCATGCCTTATGAATATTGTTTCAAATCTCTATTGAAAACTATTAAAAGAGTGCTTGTAACTTGCAAAAGCATAATTTTAAGTATTATAAAGAAATATTACTTTATTCTGTTTCCTCCTCAGTATGCAGGTGTACTGAGTTTTTTAAATTTCTGTGGAAATTATATTACTTTATAGGACTAATCTTAGCAGCAAAATTAGTATAATTTAAGCTAGATTCCCTGCCCCTAATATCTCCACAATTGCCTGTGCCTAAAATTCTGCTACTAAAGAGACCTTTCTTTTGGCCTTGAAGCATTTTTTAACACACTCACTTTACGTTATAATACCCATAACCCAGATTAGCTAGCACTTTCATCATTATTATTAAAATAAATTATAATGACAGAAGGAGGTTCTTCAAGAAGGGATAAAAATGGAATGTATGTGGTTCTAAGACAAACTTTTCTATTTCCTACTTAGTCAGAATTAGCCCAGATATATTTCTTCCTCGATGCTATAAGAATATTTCTTTTTTAATGAGGTGGTCATTAACTTTTCTTTACAGAATATATTATGGATTTCATAGATCAATAAAATAAAATAAAAGTTAGAAAATTGACAAAAGATGGCTTATTTTTTATTTTGCAAAGGAAGGAATTAAAAATTAAAAAGTAGAACCATTTATTTTTACCATTACTCTATAAAAGAAAGGACATTTGGTATCAAACATGTGAGAAGAATGTAAACTCAAAATGAAGAACCTAATTTGTAGTAAGGTTTCCTTATTTCCCCAAGGACTAATGCATACTTTGTCAACAACACCAATACCTTATTCTTTGATATCCTCACATCATTTGAGAAGCATTACTCTAGTTGTTCTCAACTGGCCATTTCTGGAGATATTTTTGGTAGTCATAACTGTGAGAGGTACTACTGGCATCTAGTGAGAAGAGGTTAAGGATTCTGCTAAACATCCTACAACACACAGGACAGTTAACACAACAAAGAGTTATCCAGCCCCAAATGTCAGTAATACCAATATTGAGAAACTCAGCCTGGCTGGTGTGGCTCAGGGATTGAGAATCGACCTATGAACCAGCAGGTCACAGTTTAATTCTTGGTCAGGTCACATGCCCGGGTTGTAGGCTTGATCCCCAATGTGCAGGAGGTGGCCGATCAATTATTCTCTCTTATCATTGATGTTTCTCTCTCTCTCTCTCTCTCTCTCTTCCTCTCTGAAATCAATAAAAATATAATTTTTTAAAAAAGATTGAGGAACCCTGATCTAGGAGATCAAAGGAGTAAAGAAATTTCTGTATTGATAAGACAGCAGCTCTTAGGAAGGACAGCAGTGTCTTCTTTCCTGGATTTTATGACTCCAGCTAGGGACTTTGACACATAGTTGAAGCTACATGAGTCTGAATTGGTTACCATTTAATCCAATGCATTCCTCATTACCGCTCTTTTTCCAGGCTCCATTTGCAGAAGAAAATGTACATGAAAGTAGCTGGCACAGTGTCTGGCATGTAATAAAAGTTTAATAAATGTTGTTTTCATGTTTTTCCTTCTAAATCTTTTTTTTTCTGATAAGCAAAAATAAAAGCAAAATGGCTTCGTGATTTGACACTTCAGTTTGCTTGCTGCCTCAATTTCACTACATCCTATATCTTGTTCTGCATTCTAGCTGCTCTGGTCACGCTAAATCCTTTTACTTGACAGATTATTTCTTACTTCTAAGTTGTAGAACATTTTTAACTTCATTTGGGACCTATGGCTTACTCCAACAAAGAGGTATCACACTTTCAAGGAGTCCCTAAGCTGTCCCTGCTGCTTAGGTCTGTGGTAGGCACCTATTCTACTGCTCCCATCAAGACAGTTATCACAGTATATTACAACTGGTTTTGAAAATTTCTCTCCCATTAGGTTGTAAATCTCTTAGAGTAGGCATCACATATACCTTATTAATTAATTGTTGAATTCCTAGTGCCTTTTTTAAGGTTTGGCAGGTAGTAAGTGTCCAGTAATTATTTGTTAAATGAATGACAAACTCTTTTAAACAAATTATCCTGCTTTTCATATCTTGCCTGGAGGCCTTTTCAAGTAATAGGTAGTAGGCATTGACAGGAGTCCAAAACAAGAGGGAAATGATGAACTCCCATGTGTTATATACAGTTAGCAATTTGGATGCCTTGGAGGGATCCCTGAAAGTTCATGATCACCTATGAATGAATTTATTAGAGAATGGCAATTGAACCAGATTCTTGAATTATGTCATACCTTGTTCCATGAGTGTCATAACAGCAATTCAAATTAAAATGCATGATATTTATCATCAGAGACACAAAATCAGAGTTATAAGGAAATGTGGACTGGCCCCAGGCAAAATAAGCTGTGAAAAAGTATTTTTGAAAATATGACTCAGGCCATAGCAACACAATATATGTCCATTAAATGCATCATCACTGTGCCACTGTGATATTAGAAAGTGGCAGAAAGACTGAGTTGTAAAGTTACATAAAATAATAAGGCATGAGTCATATATAAAAATATTATTTTAAATATCAAAATGGTAATCACAGTGAGTTAGGTGTCCAAACCAGAAGGGTTACTCAAGGTAGTTTGAGGATTGTTCAAATGGTCACAGTGAAGTAGGTCAGACCCATTCAGTTAAGATTATTTCACTTTTATATTACTATCTTTTCATTTATCAAGTAAAGGAAAAGATGCACGAGAAAATAAGGATATAACCTCCAGCACTTCCCTTCAACTTCACAGAAGTCCCATCGTAATTTGTTTTATCAATCCAGGAGTTGACAGGAGAGAAAGTTCCACTGGTTTAGAGAATCCAGAATCACAGATTAGCTAACTTTTATCCCTTTTATTCTGGGGAGCTGGTGAAAATCATACCTTTATAGATTTGGCTGTGAACAAAACCTACCCCATGTCTATGACCCAGATGCCTTTAAGTTTTCATGTTGTGATCTTTAACCAACCTCACTGTCCTTAGCTGACACACCAGAGCCTTCTAGTTTATGATTGTCTATATTTCTTAAACAGTAGCCATAAATATTTTTGTTGGTGATGATCTGAATGGCATGACAACTGAGATAAATATCAAACAGGTGATAGTATTAATTATAAACAATCATCCATCACAAGATGACCAGTAGGTATAGCATTCTTTGTCCCTTTGTCCTGTCAATCATTAGTACCTGAGTACTAATGCATATACCTGAGAGGTAATATGCAAATTGACCATCACACCCTCACAAAATGGCTGCCTCTGACCAGGCTGGCAGGGGGTTAGTGAGGGACAACCAAATGACTGAACAAGCAGGCTGTGTGGGATGACCAGGCCGGCAGGGCAGTTAGTTAGGGATGACCAAATGACTGAACAAGCAGGCTGCGTGAGGCAACCAGGCCAGTAAGGGGGTTAGTGAGGGACGACCAAACAACTGAACAGCAGGCTGCGTGAGGTGACCAGGCTGGTGGGAGGCCCGTGAGGGGTGACCAGGCCGGCAGGGGGATTAGTGAGGGATGACCAAATGACTGAACAGCAGGCTGTGTTGGACGACCAGGCTGGCGGGGGAGGGGGGCAGTTGGGGGCAACCAGGCCAGCAGGGAGGCAGTAAGAGGTGACCAGGCTGGTGTGGGGGGGCAGTAAGAGGTGATTAGGTCAGCAGGGGGCAGTTGGGGGTGATTAGGATAGCAGGGCAGCAGTGAGGGGCAACTAGGCTGATGGGAGGAAAGGTGGGGGCGACCAGGCCGGCATCGGGTGCAGTTAGGGGTGGCCAGGCCAGCAGTGGGGGCAGTTAGGAGCGACCAGGCTGGCAGGAAGGGGGCAGTTGGGGGTGATCTGGCTGGCAGGGAGGGCAGTTAGGGGCAATCAGGCCAGCATGCAGAGGCAGTGAGGGGCAATCAGGCCAGCATGCAGAGGCAGTGAGGGGCGATCAGGCCAACAGAGAGGGGGGGCAGTTAGGGGCGACCAGGCAGGCAGGCAGGTGAGTGATTAGGAGCCAATGATCCTGGGGATCCATTATACCTTTGCCCCACCATTAGACAATACCTCATCACTCATACTTAATGTCCAGGTTCCAAATTAAGCCTTTTTTTTGGCCCCACAGCTTAGTAACCTCTTCCAAATTTCATTTATTGCCACATCATCTACCCTATTCAAGTTAAAGTGTAATAATAGTCCTAGGTATGGAGTACAACACTGGTTTAGGCTCCTGAGTTTGATATATTAACAAAATAAAAACTTGAATATTCTCAAGTGACACCTCTTTGGTGCAATTCTCTTTGGTTCTGCCATTCTCCAGGTAGAAAACTTTCTAAAAATGTTTCTTTTTCTATTATTGCATTTACATGGTTTGAAGTTGATTTGGGGTTTATCTCAGCAATTATATCACCCTATTCTTGAAGAAAATGAACTATATATAATTTTTTTTATTTCTATTGAATGGCAAATTCTAAAACACATCCAATTAATATTGTTTAGCCAATAAATAAACCTCTGTGTTGAATGGATAATATTAGTTGAAGTCCAAGGATGGAAGCAGCAATTCCTAGGCAAATGGTGGTTTCAGTGATGAACTACATAATTATGATATGAACTACATATCACATTTTTATCATTATTACAAATCCTTTCTTTACCTTATCCATTCTTTATCATTATTACACATCCTTTCTTTACCTTATCCATCCCTCATCCCAGGACTTTAATATTTTCTCTAATAAAGAAAAAAGTTATAAAACTAAAGATGCCTGAAGTACCATATCGGTGGTAACATTTGGTAAGACTCCATTTGACATTTGTCTCTTTATTTGTCTGTTTGGATGAAGTAATAGTATTTAGGGTTGGTGGTGGTCACTTAGGCAAAATTAAATATAAAAACTGAACTTAAGTGACTTAGGATAAAATCCTATCTTTAACAGTATTGAACTTTGCCCATTAAAAATAATAATAATAATAAGTGGCTCTTTAAACCCAGTCACATCATAAGTATTTAGTTTGCCCTTCATTATCCACCTGTTTTTCCCTTTTCTTTTTTTTTTTCTTTTTTTTTTTTTCTTTTTTTTTTTTTTTTTTTTTTTGGTCACTCATCCACAGGTTACTATTGTGTGATTAGACATTTCTTGGCAATTCTAACAATCAATCAGTGTTGAGGGAGATAAAGATCTGAGAACAAGACGGGTGATTTCACTTGTCAAGCTAGTTGTTCCTTTATAAGGAAAAGGTGATTGCCCTTTTAATGGATTACAACATCAGGAACTGGACAGCTTAGTATAGTTTAGTTTAGTTTAAAACATAGTTGACAGCCTATACATTACTAATCTTGGGCAATACTCTTATTTGTAGTGTTTGCTTAAACACTTTATAAAGGTGAACTAGAAGTTCAAGATGTTCTCAGGAACTATGAAATAGATTTCAAATTTCTGAAACTTACAATGGACTATCATTATGCAGCTGGAAAAAAATCAAGAAAATGTATCCCCATTATTTCAAGAATTTGTAAAAGATATAATGTCAAAATGACACTCCCAGGCATTGCCTCAGATTCAACTCAGTGATGGTAGGAAAATAAACCAATATTGTCCCATGCCTGATGAATAGCACCCAGCTGGCGTTGCAGAGTAGCCAGCCAGATCTTTACCAGTCTTTCCATTACCATTGGTGATCTTCTTTCCCTTTGTAAATGTTTTTGCCATATAATGTTAGCAATGTCTGTAATATTAAGCAACATACATGTGATGTAATGATTCCAAATCTTTATCCACATTTTCAACTTTTTCCAGAGCAGCAGATTTTTATTTCATCTGTCTATCTGGTATCATATTTCTGTTGTATTGCAGTAACTCCACACTTAACATGCTAAACTTAAATCATCACTCCATCTATATGTTCATTTTGTCTTCTCTCTCTTGTCTAATTGCAACAGCATTCAATATCAGTGTCGATCTCACCCTCTTTCCCTTCGTCATCACATATCAAAACCACCTCAAGTTCTAGCATTAGAGTAAATATATGTTATTTAATATTGCTCTTACCTCTGTAACCTAGGATAGTCTTTGAGCAAACTCATACTTCTCTTACTGCTATTTTACTCTCATTCATTTCTGTTTTCTATGAAGTACAGAGTTATTATACTCATTGCTCTTCAAAACTGAACCTACTATTATTTTAAAAACATACCCGATATTTGATTATAATCATAGTTCTTTTCAAAAAGCTGTTACTTCAGTAATAATTTCTTCAGTTTCTACTCTACCTGAAAAAGTCATAATCGTGTTACTATTTCCAACTCAAACCTCCATATTTCACTCTTTTCCAGCTTTCACATATATCTTTTTAATGTGATTCCCTTGAGCATTGCTCATAGTTCCCATAGAACAGTGTTTGTATCACATGGCATTGCAATTTATGCTTACATATCCTGCTGGGCGAACAGTGAACTATTCTAAGAAAAGAAGAAGTCTTACTCATCTGTTTATCCTCAGAACCTGGTTCAATACTAAGTCCTTCCCAACGTACATTCTCATGATGCCCTATAGTTTATTTTCCTCTGCAACACTTGCCACAATTGTAGTGAAATAATTAATTTTTCAATTAGGTATTTAGAATTTGCCTTTCCTGATAGAATAGCTCCAATAACTTATATTCATCTCTTCATCCCAACCATATACCATAATTCTAGCAGATAGTAGATAATCAATAAATATATACTAGCCTTAACCGGTTTGGCTCAGTGGATAGAGCGTCAGCCTGCGGACTGAAGGGTCCCAGGTTCAATTCCGGTCAAGGGCATGTACCTTGGTTGCGGGCCCATCCCCAGTGGGGGGTGTTCAGGAGGCAGCTGATCAATGTTTCTCTCTCATCGATGTTTCTAACTCTCTATCCCTCTCCCTTCCTCTCTGTAAAAAAAAATCAATAAAATATATTAAAAAAAATAAATATATACTAAATGAATATGTGAATAGAAGTATTTCCATAGTAGGAAACACCAATAACGTAAATAGTATTAAGTCTGTCAAGTGACAATGATGTAATATCTGTTTTCTATTATATATCCCTTTCCTCAGTAGAAACATACTGAGAAATTAGAAGATAGTATATTAACCCATGTCCTATCATATTCTTACCTATGAAAATATCCTTTAATCTCACTTAATTTATAGTTGTTAAAGGAAATTCTTCCCAATCACTTACTGTCTGAGTGACCTATGAAAATTAATGACTTTTTCTGGTGCTTTATTTTCCTTATTTGTAAAATGAGAATAAATAATAAATTTAAAACTGTATTTCATGAAGATTAAATGGGATACTGTCAATATCAACATATAGCATATTGCCTGTTAATTACTAAGTACTCAGCAAGCAGCCTCCCTCTTCAACATGTTCCCCCTTGCTTTATTGTCATTCTTCCTCTTTCCTCCTTCCATACTTCTTCCCTCCTTTCCTTTTTTCCTTGCTTTTCTTCTTCCTCTCGCCCTTTCCCCTTTTCTTTCTTTCTCTCTCTACTAGAAGGTAAGCTCTTTTAGAGAACTGTGTCTTATTCATCTTGTTATCTCTAGAAACTAACACTGTTGCTAAAAAACAAACAAACAAAAAAACAGTCACTAGATCTTGTTGGATTCATATCTGAATTTCTGGAATAAAAGTCCAATAATCTCAGGACCATGTTGACCAGATAAGATAAATTGAGTCATTTACTCAGTAAAAAAAAAAATACATTTGGAAAATAAAACTATTTTAGAGAAGTTTCATTACTTTATATTTTTTCAGCATTGAGAATAAAGAATCAGTTGCTTTGATTTATAAATAATCTGCCGTGTGGTGCTGCTTATCTTGAATGCTGATGAATGAAAGTTGTTAACTTCCATTGTTTTGGAAGCTAGTGACTTAATGTATCTTATAAGTATGGAGGGTGGAATGCAGAGAGTGGTTCAAGGTATTGGTCAAAAACAGAGCTCACAGCTTGACGATCCAGTGGAAAGAAAGTAAATCTTAAAACTGGTAAGGCAGGTCAACAATTGAGGATTAGCAACTTTAGAGGAAAGGCAGGAGAAAAAAACAAAAGTCCTGAATAGGAATGGGAAAGGGAGCCATGTTTTAATTCAACTGAGTGAACAACATCATCAGAGTTGTCATGAACACAGTTCTGCACTGGAATGTGAAATGTGGTCATCAAGGAGCCCTTGTGGTCACATTCCCTAGGTCTCATGGTTGCTTGAATTTTACCTTCCATTACAGCTCTCATCTTATCTAATAAAAGGGTAATATGCAAATGAACCATCACTGTCACAAAGGTGGTGGCGCCCATAGCCACAAGATGGCAGTGCCCAGTCCTCTCAGCCCTGCCAGAGTCCCCCAGTCCCGGGGGGGCGGCCGCTGAGAGCAGGCAGCATGAGCAGCCTGGCGGAATGCTTGCTTCGTTGCCACGGATGGGCCTCTGGCCAGGCTGGGGTGCGGAACACTTGCGTCATCGCCCGGCGACAAGGCAAGCATTCCCTGCCCAGCCGCAGATGGGCCTCTGGGCAGCAGGCGCGGAGCATCCAGGCCCTGCAGAGAGCTATTGGCACACAGATTCGTGCACAGGGCTACTAGTCTGTTATAATTGGTTATGTCTTGGTTATGTCCTTTTTCCCTTTGTATTTGCTGTTGTACTGTTGCAAGCCTATATATATATATATATATATATATATATATATATATATATATATATATATATATATATTATTGATTTCAGAGAGGAAGGGAGAGAGACAGAGAGAGAGAGAAAGAGAGAGAGAGAGAAACATCAATGATGAGAGAGAATCATTGATCAGCTGACTCCTGCAGGCCCCCTACTGGGGATCAAGCCTGCAACCCAGGCATGCGCCCTTGACTGGAATCAAACCCAGGACCCTTCAGTCCACAGGCTGATGCTCTATCCACTGAGCCAAAGCAGCTAGGGCTGTTGCAAGCCTATTTCTAAAAGACTGACACCAGTTCTTGTCTCCTGTTACCTAATGTAATAACTCCATCTATATTTGAACTAGAAAGGGTGCTAAAGAAAACATGATGAAAGGAGAATTATCACACTGGAGACTCCGTCAAGAGTTTGCCAGTTCCTTTGGTATGGCTCATTTTCCCGGTAGAAATGGCTTACACTCAAAATTATGTGAAATCTTTTTCTTTTCTACCAAAAGTGACTAGTATGTGTGTATGCAAGCACAAAAATTCAACACATTTTCTTTCTTTTTTTTTCTTATATTTAAGGTACAAAAGGATATTGAAAATTGTAAAAAAAAGAAAATCATAGTAAATGTTGAATGCATAGCAACATTTTAAATGCTGTATTCAGTAATATGAAATTATAAAAGAATGACTTAATAGTTTTAATTATCTGTAAAATGAGCCTGCATTGAGATATCTATTTGTATCTGGGTTTTGGCAACATCAGATATGCAACTTCTCTCAGAAGCCTGGAAATTTTACCTTTCGGGAATTGTCCTAACCACAGCTCCTTAGAGGGGCAGTTTTCTTTCATGTGCTAATTCCTACAAATTAATGCTTTTGATACTGTGGACAGCCCTGTGAGCAAGGTACTAAATTAAACTAATGAACTCCTAAGTGTCACACAACTGCTTTCTTTGTTTTTCGCTTTCTTCCTGTCCAGCCTCTATAGCTAATTCCAAAAACAGCAGCGTCAGTGAATTTAAGAAGGAAGTCGTATATTAAGTAACAACCCCCTGGAAAATAATGGGAAAGGTGATCTAAGTGTGATTGATGGTTCTTATGATACTTGCTCCAAAAAAGTAATTGATCCTTCATTGTGTGGCTATAAAAGCAACCCTCTACAGAGAGAGGCAGAGTAGAAGGAAGGAACGACAGTGGAGAGTTGAGGCAGCTGCCTTCTAATAAGAGAAAAAGAGAGACAAAGAGACAGAGATAATAGTTATAGTGAACTCTCTATTGTTCAGGCATTGGGATAAAATGGTGCTCAGCCTGCTTCTGAGCACACTTTGGCTTCATTTTACTGTTGCTGTGGCTTCAGAACCGTAAGGGAATATTATACTCTCTATTCATATTAAAGTACTAGCAAAGAGACCCCATTAAACCTGTTCTGAGTTAGCATTTGATACTTTACCACATCTGAGACTGAGTGCTGGTTTGCCTTATAAATTTTTAAACAAGTGTATAAAGGGAATTGACATATTTTTAAGATACCTCTCTCTGTATACTTAACATTCATTGCAATGAAAAAATGCGTATGTTTCAGGACCATTTCAATAAGCTAACGTTGCCTTTTATGCGTGTTCTGCATTTCTCCTACCTAGGCAGTATATTCTATGGGTCTCCTCTGTGATTCAGAGTCACTCTACAGAAAAAGCCTGTCTCCACCTTTTAAACCTTAATGAGTCTGTATCCTTGAGTATTGTCCTAGAGTATGATGAAGTCAATGTCACTATTTTTGACCAGCCTGTGGAGGAGGAGAACTTCTATGCCTGTGCAGATTTCCAGGTGAGCCACTGAATTTTCCATTTCAGAACTTTGGATGGGAACATGAAATTATTATTTAAAATTTTGTTTTAGAGGGATAACAAATCTGGATTTCAGGTGACTTATGGAAGCTAGGGAATAAAACAAGAGAATTTCTGAGGCAAGAAACAAAATGAAAATTAACATCGGCAAAAAATGTGGGAGATATTACCATTTTCTATTACATGGAGTGATTAAACGTAATTACTGCTTTTTGATAGAGCTGTTCAACAATAGGAGAAAACAGAATCTAGGTAAAGGGAAGCAGAATTGGAATTCGGGGCAACAAAAAAAAATAGAAGGCAAGAAGACATAAAAAGAAGTTTATTAAAAACTGTTTTCGTACTAAAAATAAAAGAAATTAAAACAAGTAATCACAGTCTCTCATTAAGAAATAATGAGCTTAAAATGCTCTCAGACTGAGAACCCAAATTAAGACATTGTTCACCTTCTTAATGTCTACAAATAATGGTCCCATTCTCTGTTCTTTAACATAAACAGGTTTCTCAAAAGTCCTCCGAACAGTTAGCTTTTGTGACATTGTTGGCTAAGGGTGAGACTCTTGAAATCTTTGAGAGGAGGTCCGTAGCACTCGTTTCAGAAGAGACAGTGACCTTCGTGCAGACAGATAAACCCATCTACAAACCTGGAGAGGAAGGTAAGTCAATATTCATGTTTCCTTTGTATCCTTGACCTTATGAACACATTCTTCAAATTTAGGGCAACCCAAACATGGGAATTTTAGTCTTAAATTTACCCTTAATGTTATAGAATCATGGATCTCTAGAATTTTTACTGGTTGAGTAGGTCAGTTACAAAATAGTTCCCTCAAGCTCCAGTAATTGAATGCTTTGCTTCTTAAAATTTTGCATATCACTTTTACTTTGTACAAATTCTAGTGACAGGCATACATAAAACAATGGTTACAAGCATGGGATGTGGAACAAAATTATTTGGTTTGAATTGTTGCTGTGTAATTTACCAGTTGGGTACGCAAGTTAAATCTCTATTTAGACTCAACTTTTTAAATCTGTAGAATGAAGATAATCAAAATATCTCACTTATACAAATATTGTGAGAATAAAATCAGATTGTCAATGTAAATCAGTACCTAGGACATAGTAAAGACTCCATAAATGATATTTATAATCACTATTATTATTATTCATTTCAGTAGAAGTAATCATAAATCTGAAAACCAAAACAAAGCCCTTCTATTTTCTTTATTATTGTAAGTAGAAGATAGCATAAAGAACACTAACCAAGGACGCAAAAGAATTTGGTTTTGTCTTGACTTTGTTAATGATTTATTGGCCTTTGCCAAGCAAATTCTGATCTTAGAGATGTAAAATAGAGGGTTAAATGAGAGCATCTATATATTTTGTTTGATTTATTGAAAAGAAATAAATAATTGAAACAAAATTTATATTGGTGAAATTTAAAGAAATAAAAGAATTGAAACAGAATTTATATCGTGAGATTTTTTTTGGCTGCATTATATTCTCTCTGTGGAGTTATTAAAATGCTATGATGGACAGGCATGTGTAAAAAAATAGCTAAGATGGTTTTCTAGAATTTTGCTCAAATTAATATACTGTAATGTTTGTTAACATCAATACATTTTTTTCCAGAAAAATTATGTTTAACGCCTACCATACATATTTCACATTTGTCCTTCTATGACTCATTCTGCCACAAATTCCGGTGGTGGCAGTAGCTAGTGTCAGCTTTAGTAGCAACCAGCGTCATCAGCAGAGGAATTACAATTGTGCAATAAGAGATCTTTCCAAATGGAACACAAAGGATCAAATCAGAGTTAGGGGAGAAGGGAGGGCAGTATTCTATGATAGGAAAGCAATTTATTTTCATGTCTATTTGTAAACAATTATACCTAGGAGATAAATAACAAGAAAAAATTTTGCTTCCCGCCCCCCCCCCCCCCCCCCCCCGGTTTTCTTTTAGTTCAAGTTCGCATTGTGACTCTGAATACCAAGTTCAAACCTGTTGAGGAGTTGGTGAGTTCAATAATTTCTAATGATACACTGAAATTTAAGCAAGTTAAACAAATCTATTGCTATAGAAAGTGTCGTCAGGAAGTTTTTCATAAGTATGAAAATAGATTCTAACAGAGAACTTTATAGGTATAGTTTCATTGCTAAACTCAAATTTAAGCATAAAACTTTCCTTTATCATGGGTTAATTTATACTTCCTTAAGACTTTTCATCATGTAAGGATGGGTTGCATGAAACCTTTAGACCTCTGGGAGAATGAGAGTGAAGTCTCAATACTTAAATTAAGTCAAATAATCTTTATAAATGCAATATGTGGCCAAAAAAAAACAGTGCACTATTATAATATTAACCTACTTTTTTTTCCCTCTTGTAGTATCCTTTAATCACACTTCAGGTAAGAAATTTGTTTTTTTTCATTTCCATTATTTTAAATATTCAGATAAATAGTGATTTGTGTCTAGTTTTCATTATACATAGTTACAAGTTAAGATAACTGAAATAGCGGAGGAGAAAATCTTTATATACACAACATAAGACATCAGAGGAAGAACTAAACAAAGGACTGTCACTTTTAGTGTAGTCTGTGTGGCAAGTGCAGTAACAGGTTTTCAAAAAAAAGATTGAGCTCTTTTTAAAGGAGGTTTATGTTTAAAATTGCTTAATTTTGGCTGCTGGCCCTTCTCAATCTTAATTTAGCCATATCTTATTTTAAGGAAATAGAAAACATATACATCTACAAATTTAGAAATTAGCTAAGAAGGTGATTTTATTATTATAATAGAATTTTGGTTTTCAGGAAATAGTTAATGGAGTCTCTTTCTACTAATTCAGATCTTTAATATTGTGCAGTGTGGTATCTAAATGTATTTGAAGTCTTATGCCTATCAGTAAATAACAATCAACTCAAACATATATATTTGAATTTCTACATAAACTATATGTACCATTATTATTAACTAATTATGAAGGTTAGTACACTGAGATCTAAGTGTATTATTATTGACTAGAGGCCCAGTGCACAAATTTGTTCACGGGTGGGGTCCCTTGGCCTGGCCAGTGATGGGGGCCATGGGAGGGGCGGGCCTGCCAGGGGGAAGAACCGTGGAAAGTTGGCCCCAGCAACAAGCTAACCAGTGGCCAATTCCATGAGGAATCAATCTCCCTCTTCCCTCCTGTCTGGTTCTGGGGTGCAGGTGAACCAGATACGGGGCTGTCAGGGCCCCAGCAGCAAGCTAACCAATGACCGATTCAACAAGGAATCAGGCTCCCTCCTCCCTCCTGTCTGGGTCCAGGGAGCAAGTGAACCAGATTTGGGGCTGTCAAGACCCCAGCAGCAAGGTCTGGGTTAGTGTGTGTCATAGCTACTGGCCGGTCGTTCGATCGTAATGGTCACTTAGGCTTTTATATATATGATTATGTGTGTAAATACATACTTCAAATAGTCTTTTTAACTTGAATGTTTTTGACTTTGTTACCTGAGTGAAAAATAGGTCATCTTTCTAGTAGGATAAATATCAGGTCAGCCATCTTTATTTTTTCTGCATGATTAATTATCTATGAAGAATATTATCTTCACAGCCTAATTCAGCTAGTATTGTGTTCCATAGAAAGCTTAATTCACATTAGTTTAAATGAGTAAAAAATGTATTGTCTACATGAGCTATATGTCTGAGTCTAGGCACTTCAGTGTTAGGACAGTAACAGCATAATGTTACCGAGGACCTAGGCTTCTTCTGCTTCTTTACCATCCTCAATGTCTTGTCTTATTTTCAATGCCAGCTGAATCTGATTTTCTTAGAAATAATTTTTACCCAGTGACTGACACTTACATTTAATTTGCCATCACTGAGTCACATGGGCAATCCTTCTTAAAAGGAAGTCTGGAAAATTAATTTAATTTTCTAGACTTTAGTGTAGAGGAAAGAAAAAGTAAGCAGAGAATAATGTTTTTGTTTCTTTGTAGAAATCTTTTCACCAGGGTTTCTTTAATCACAATTGGGTGATATCAATAAATGTATTAAGCCAAGCTCACATAAGCTGCAATAGGCTAAAGGCAAATAAAAGAGAAAGGATGGCATTATCAATCCTTTCTTGTTGTAGAACTTCTATTTAACAGCTGTTGTATGCAGTGTGGAATTCATGACCAACTTACTTACAAACCAACCAACATGTTTACAGGTGTTTGTAAAGTTAAGTATCTCCTGTGCATCTATTGCTGTTTGTCACTGTATTTGAGAGAGCACCACTCTGAAGCTTGCACACTGAGTTTTAAGTTCTTTAACTATGCAACTCTGGTTCAGAAAGATCAAAATCAAAAGCATTAATTATAGATTTTGTTCATTATCTTTTTGGGGCTTACAAGATATACTATAAGGCTGAATTTGAAGATCTGAGGAAATTATGTTATTTTTACAATTTGAGATATATATATATATATATATATATATATATATATATATATATATATATGCCTAAGCAACTGTTAAGACCGAATGACCAGAATGACCGGAATGACCAGTTGACCAGTTGCTATAACACACACTGACCACCAGGGGGCAGACGCTCAATGCAGGAGCTGCCCCCTGGCGGTCAGTGCACTCCCACAGCCACCTTCCCTCAGTCCCTCCCCCCTGCCAGCCAGTCCTCTTATAGGCCCCAATTGGGGGGCCCACCAGCCAACCTCCTGGGGTCCCTCCCCCTGGCCAGCTGGCCCCCCAATAGACCTCGATCGCTGGCTAGGCCAAGGGACCCCATTTGTGCACAAATTCATGCACCAGGCCTCTAGTTCAATAAAATGATAGAGCTTTCTTTACTTCCCATAATTACAGAAAGTACCCACATGTAGAAGGATAAAACTCTTATATGACCTCTGTTTTTATTTCTTCTTTATTTTCTAGGATCCTCAAAACAATGGGATTTTTCAATGGGAAAATGTGGCTCCTTTTCAAAATATTACCCAACTCTCATTCAGATTGATTTCAGAACCAATGTTTGGCGAATACTCTATCGTTGTGAAAAGGGCATCAGGAAAGACGCTGACACACCCATTTACTGTTGATAGATATGGTAACAAATTGCTACTTATAATTGTTCTATATAGATGAACCTTTCAGAGGACTTGACAAAGTAACTTTTATGTTAGAATTAGGAAAAGTAGGTGAGGCTTTATTTGGTGTTCTCCCATCTTCCTTTCTTGGCCTTTTCTGCTTTGTCATCTTTCTTGCTCCTCACACTTTGCCTTCATCCTTTTTTCTGACCCTTGCCTTTACTTCCTAGGAAATATCTCATTTTATAAAATCTACGCAATCTTCTGGGAAGTATTACAACAAATAAAATGTAAAGTTATGAGAATAGAGAAGAGAAAGGAAAGGGAAATAATTAATCATTAATGAGACACCATCACTTACTGGTGCAACACAGAATTTGGGACAATTGAAACATGGTCTATATGTACACAAAGGAAAATATGGTGCATAGAAGCATACTTAGCTACATAATTGTAATAAGTTTTGCTCTTCAGTATTTGTAGGGGCTGATCTACATTTCTCTTTATTTCCAGTGTTGCCTAAGTTTGAAGTAAAGGTCAATGTACCACAAACAGTAACTATTTCAGATGAGGAATTCCAAGTGGATGCATGTGCTAAGTAAGTATTTATTCAGGAGATTTGACATCACATGTCAATTCAAGGCTCAGAGAGAAGGAGAAATGAAATTAACCATGTAACTTTAATTATTTGTATGCTTATGTTAAAATTATCAGACAAGTAATGAATTGCCATTATAAGAGATTTTAAAAATATGAAGAAAAACATAAGAAATTATCTATAATTAATTCTACTGATGCCATTAATACTGGAATTTATTTTTCTCTAATCTTTCATGAAGTTTCTATAATTGCAATCATATGTTTCTACCCACTATAATTAAGAAACATGTTCCCATATATGCCAATATTTTCATGCATTCTAGTCTCTATGGTTATATCAAATTTACTTAATCACTTTTATTATATAACATGTAGGCTGTTCCATTTGGTTTTTCTAATCCTATTTAATAAAAAGGTAATATGCAAATTAACCATCACTCCATCACAAAGATGGTAGCGCCCATAGCCACAAGATGGCAGCGCCCATAGACACAAGATGGCAGCGCCCAGTCCTCTCAGCCCCGCTGGAATCTCCAGTGCCAGGGGGCAGCTGCTGAGAGCGGGCAGCTACGGCCACAAGGCAAGCATTCTGCACCCGGCCACGGATGGACCTCTGGGCCGTGGAGAGCCTCTGGGTAGTGGACTTGGAGCAGCCAGGCCCCGCAGATTAGTGCATGGATTAGTGTGTAAGGCTACTAGTAATAAATAATATTATAGCATATGTCTTTGTGTATACCAGTAAGTGTATAAGAAGTAGCTTCTGAATTAAAAATTACTTAAGAAAGATTTCAAGAATTGGAATTACCAAAATGAAATGTCTAACATTCTTCTAGTCTTTTGATTGCCATAATGCTCTCTAAATATGTTGTGCCAATGTACAATTCCAACAGTGCCTGTCTCATTGAATCTTCATTATCTTGGGAGTTTTCATTTTTTCAAAAAAAAGAACATAAACTTTTGAAATGTCTTGGTGAAAAAGAAGGCACTTTATAAATTTGTTTGAGTTAATTTGAATAATTTTAATGTAAAAAATATTTCTATGTGATGTGAGAAATTTTTATTTTATTTTTGGAAAATTATTTCCAATGATATTTACCTTTTTTTAAAGTGTATTATATTTTTTCTAATTTCTAAAAAATAATTAAAAATAGCTAATATTTAGTGAGTGCCAATTACTGTGCTAAGCATTGCATATATTATATTCTTACCACTATGCTATGAGATAGATGCTATTCTCATTTTTATTTTATATTGAAAGATTATGTCACAGAGAATTGAAATAACTTATCAACATTAATGGAGCTTTTTTTGATGGCAGAACTTGGATTTAGACCTATGTTATCTGACTTCAGAACTACTCTCTTAACCAAAATCTCTGTTGTACTTTATGTAACAAAATTTAAAATATTAATATTTCCACATATTTAAACACTGTTTAATTGAAGGCGTGCAAATTACTTGCCTTTGAATATTTTAAGCAGTATATTAAAGATACATTAGGTAAAGGGCTATCTAATAAACAAGTTAGGGTAGTGCTCATGGATGCCACAAAGTATCTTGAAAAAAGTTTTTAGTTTTTTTATATTATTTAAAATGTTCATTGGACTCTAGAAAAAGAAACATAATACTTTTTGAGTTTCAAAAGAGTAGCTGAACATATACCAGAATTTCATAAATGTAATATATAAGGGATCATAGACTGTGTTAAAAGATAACAGGATAATCAACTTAAGCTTGAAGAAATCCAGGAACCTAAGCTGGCTTCACTTAAAAACCCTACACAAAACCAAAATTGTCAGTGGGGTTAACAACTATAATTTATCTGCCCAATGGCATGTTAATAACACATACCAGAAGAACCAAAATATTTATCAAGTATCACCTACATAAAAGACTTGATAAGCTAAATATTGATATGGGATTGGAACATCTTGAAACTTCTTTAATGTTATATTCTACTTAGATTTGACATTAAATAGTACTTTAGTATCAGCAATAATAATATCCTGCAACAGAACCAGGCAATTGAGACAGGAGCTGTGCGAGCTACAAGGTTATTTCAGGGCAGGCTATGTCTAGAAGTTAACATTAGTGAATCAGTTTCTGGGATTCCCACAGGGATCGGGCCGAAAAAGGCAGTCAGACATCCCCCAAGGGGTCCCCAATTGGAAAGGGTACAGGCTGGGCTGAGGGAATTCCCCCTCCATGCACGGATTTCGTGCAATGGGCCACTAGTATATATATAAAAGGCTAAGTGACCAACCATCCATTGTCCGACCGGCTGGCCGGCCAGCCCACCAGTACATACGATGCGCACTGGCAATTTAAAAATAAACGTTGACTTGTGCATGCTCAATACGTACTGTATAAAGCTTTCACTGGTGCCAATCTAGACAGAGTAGGAATATTCCTACATGAACCGGTTTTCAGACATGGCCAGTTATATGTTGCTTTTTCTAGAGTTCAAAGAGTGTGTGACGTTAAAGTTAAAGTTGTAAATACTTCATCACAAGGGAAATTAGTCAAGCACTCTGAAAGTGTTTTCACTCTTAATGTGGTATACAGGGAGATATTAGGATAAGTTTAATCAATTTATCAGTCATTGTTTTTATCAATGTTGTTTTTATATCATGTTTTTGTTGTTTTAATATTATGTCTTTGTTGTTGTTATATCATGTTGTTATTTCTTCTAATTAATTTCCTTTCAATGAGCACAAATCCATGCACCAGGCCACTAGTCCTACAATAAGAATTGTACTTCATAAATAAAAGAAATAAGATATTTCAGGTATAACTTAGCCTTGCTTCTCACATGTAACTAATATTTAGAGCTGACAGAGGATTTTTTAAAATAGTTTTTATTGATTTCAGAGTGTAATGGAGAGAAAGAGAGAGAGAGAGAGAAAAATATCAATGATGGAAGAGAATCATTGATTGGCTGCCTCCTGCAAGTTCCACACTGGGGAACGAGCCTGCAACCTGGACATGTGCTGACCACAGACTTGAATCCTCCTGGTTCATAGATTGATGTTCAACCACTGAGTCATGCTGACAGGGCCTGACAGAGGATTTTAATGATTTGAATTGAGTCAAAATCTCAGAAGCATTAAGAATTTTTAAACAGGGAGAAATAAATTAGTGGAATGGAAAGAAAACGGACTGTGGAGTGAGGAAGATCTGAGTTTGAATTTTAATCCCATCAGTTATAATGTGGAGAAGTGTTACTTGATCTCAGTATACTAATCTATAAAATGAGATAATATACCTATCTCTCAGGGTCCCCGAGAAAAATGAATAAGATATCGTAATGTACACACTGGATATATACTAGATCCAACAGTTAGAAAAATATATTCTAATTGATCAATTTTATTACATTGAGTTTTGCCATATGCTAATTTCACATATGTTATCTGTGTTTCTGAATCTTAGTGGACCTAATTCTCAACTAACAAAACAAAACAAAACAAAAAAATTCAAATTAACTGTATTTGCCTTTGGTTAAACTTTTAAAGAACTTGTATTGATGTTTTTTGTGTGTTTTAGAAGAAAATGAGATATGTATATAACCCTACCCCATAAAGACACTATACTTTTGGTCAAAGCATATTTAGTTTACATATATATTTTCTGCTAAAGAAAAGAAGTGATGCAAACAATTTTTATATTTCTATCAGATTAAAATATAATTTTAAAAACTAAATTTAATCATTAAATCCTATTCACTGAAATTTTAGAGTCTACATTAGCTTGAATTTGATTTAAAAAGCAGCTGAATCCTGCTGCCTGATCAAATACCTAATTTAACCTAAATTCTGTGGTGATGATATCACCAAGAGATGAGAATTCCTAATAAAATTTGGTCATTGAAGTACTCATAGTTTAGAGATTTCATATGTAATTTCTGAAGAAGACCATAAAATATTACCATGGTTTTGTTCATCAATAATTACCAATACATCTTCTCCTCCTAGGTACACTTTTGGCCAACCTGTGCAAGGAAAAGCTCAAATCAAAGTGTGCAGAGAATATTTTTCCTCTGGGAATTGTGAAAGAGACAACAATGAAATATGTGAACAATTTATTGTACAGGTACAGATCATAATCTTTATTTTTAAAAAAGTTCAATTTATTATTATTCTTTCTTTGATTTCATTTACAAAAGGGATATAACACTTTTCATCTTGTGAATAACGGAGGTTGCAGGTAGGTAAGGTAAAGAATGAGGAAGAAAATACAATGTTTAACAATAGTCTCTTATTCTCTAGGCTATGTAAATTGTTACCCACCTATGGAATAATACATTTTTAGAATTGAAAGCTGTTATTGGCTCCCTTATGTTATAAACTGAGTGGCCAGATTATTATGCGTTCAGAGTTCATAATAATCTGGCCTCTCAGTGTATTTTGTCTAGGTGACCTCCCTGATCTTTCTTTGGAGAATCATTAATTACCCTTTAAATAAATGAATCCTTCATAGTATTCCCCATGCAACCTAGAATTGTTCTTATGAAAGAAAGGTCATTTGAAAACATCTGCAATTCAGAGTATCTGCATTTATTACTTTAGATTTGAAATTCATTTTTTAAAATATCATTCAGTTCCATGTCTACCTTTTCAAAATGTTTTATTGTTGACACTATTACAAATGTCCCCCATTTTCCTCCTCTTTGCCCACCTTCACTCACCCCTCTCCCCCCCTCCCCACCCACTCTCCCCCACTCCCTCCCTCCGCCCCACCAGCCTTCACCACACTATTGTCAGTGTCCATAGGCTATGAGTATATGTTCTTTGGCTAATTGTTCACCTTCTTTTATCCAGTCCCCCCTCTACCCCATTCCCCTCTGAGATCTGTCTCTCTGTTCCATGCATCCATCCCTCTGTTCCTATTTAGTTCACCAGATTATTTTTTAACTTGTTCCCATCCACATTGTTTCCAGAAGAATAACCCTGACATCTGTAAAATATGCAATATCTCCTTACTTTGTTTTAATTGGTGATGAAAACTACCTCCCCCTCCCATCTTTTGTAATTCTGTGGTCATTTCAACAAGTCTGTGAGATGGAGCCATTGGGTGGTGGAGGGAGATAAGTATCTGTGCTGAAATTCCATATTCTTTAAAGACTTTTGGATCCCTAACTTTTTCTTTGTATCTTCTCTTTATTTTTCAGTTGGAAAATGGTTGTGTTTCTCAAATTGTAAATACAAAGGTCTTCCAACTTTCCCGTTCTGGATTTTTCATGTTGTTTCATATCACTGTAACTGTGACAGAAACTGGGACAGGTAATGGCTATATTTTATTGGCAACTTGAGGACATATGCAGCTTACTAGAAAGAAGTTTATTGAGTTAGTAACACTCACCAACTACAGATCATTAATTGCTCAATAGAGTAAAATGGAGTACATTTGCTAATAGGTCAACCTGAGGGTTGTTTTTGAATAAGATTTTTCTAATAATAATTAAAATAAAAGTATTATGTAAATGCTACACTCGACTTGGAACAGTATCACATTTGTTTGCCTTGCTTAAGAGCTACAACAAAGTTGAGTAGTTGTGACAGAGACCATGTAGTCCAAAAGCTTAAAATAATTACTGTCAGATCCTTTACAAGAGAAGTTTATCAGTCTCTGATCTAATACAACTGGGAACAATGCAAGTGCAAAAGTTAGGGGAAATTCATAAGATTGCACATCAAATGATTCATCTTCCTTAACACTATTTTTCATTTGTTATAGGTGTGCAGATCAGTGAAAAAGCTTCTATTTCCATCACTTCATTTCTTGGGACAGTGAACTTTGAGAACACGGACCCTTTCTATAGAAGAGGACTTCCTTTTTTTGGCACAGTAGGTTTGACTAAAAATATATATGTTCTTATTTCACTTTCTTGGATCATAGATTGCCCTTTGAAATTTTCTGGACATGTTTTTCCTACTTTCATAACACATTGCAGCATAACTATATCTGACATACTGGAAAAAGTCCTAGGCTAAAAGAAAGTGATAGATAAAAGTATAGCTGTTTTCATATTATATATTTACTTAATAGAACATCTGTCATATTATATATTTACTTAATGGAAAATTACCATAAATGATTACATTTATGAATAGAAAATTTCTTCTCAGTAGAGATGTGACATTTTGAATTTTAAAAATCAATGCTTCTCTCTCTCTCTCTCTCTCTCTCTCTTTTTTTTTTTTTTTTTTTTTTTTGTACAGCTTAAATTTTCTGGTCCTAATAATGTCCCGATGGTGAACAAGCTATTGCAATTGGAGCTCAATCACAAATTTATAGGAAATTACACCACAGACGAGAATGGTGAAGCTCAGTTATCCATTGACACTTCAGATATATTTGATCCGGAGTTCATCCTGAAAGTAAGACATCAAAGAGTAGATGAGACCCCACAGAGCATTCCAATGTTAGGAATTTTGAATGTTAGGAATCTCTTAAAAGATAACTTATATTGAAAATGTATTTTAACAGGGTTTCAAAATTTAGGATATTTTATATATTTGCTTGTTCATTAGATAATACACGAGAATACTTATTCAAGAGTATGAGATAATAATAGCCCATAATTATTATAAACTAGAAGCCCAGTACACGGAGTCATGCAGGGTGTGTCCGGCTGGTCTCGCCCAGTCGCCCAGTCCCAATTGGGGCCGGCCAGCCAGGGAGGGACCTTGGGAGGGCTCCAGGGCATGTCCAGCCCATCTCTCCCAGTCCCTATCGGCCAGACCCCAGCAGCAAGCTAACCTACTGGTCGGAGCATCTCCCCCCTGGTGGTCAGTGCGTATCATAGCAACTGGTCAAAAGGTTGGTCAAACGGTCAAATGAATGGTCAGACACTTAGCATATTAGGCTTTTATTATATAGGATTCTATAACAACTTATTTTCCTCTGAGAAACTAGAAATAGCTCATGAAAAGTATTTGACTCTTTTCCTTTGATCATTTTATGCATAGATTAGGAGTCTTAATACTATGATTTCTCTTTTTCTGCTTCTTAAACAGAATTTTACCATTAAACAATTTATCAATGTTTAAGTGTAACTGAAAGACACAGGACCTTAAGGCTCATCTATGATTTCAATTACAAAGTACAAATAAATACTTCATTGTAAGCCTAATGAAACAGCATACAATTATGGCCATGTTTTGTGTACAAAAAAAGAGGAAAGTGCTTATATTATTTTAAATTTTAATAACTTAATGTTTAAAGTCAGCCACAAGCTGAGGTTTCTCTCTGCCTTGAAGGGATTAGAAGCTTTCATTCTGTAGTAATTACTGTCCTTGAAAGACAGCTCTAAGATCCTTTGCTTGCTTTTATCTCATTAGGCCACATTTGTTCACCCTAAGAACTGCTATGTTCCCAGCTGGTTGACGCCTGAGTATTTGGATGCCCAAATATCAGTTTCACGCTTTTACTCCCAAACCAACAGCTTCCTAAAGATTGTTCCTGAACCAAAGCAGCTTCGATGCAATCAACAAAAGATTGTTACTGTGCATTACTCCCTAAACAGTGAAGCATACCGGGAAGAGTCAAATATAAACTTCTTTTATTTGGTAAGTCCTGGCTGGTGGATTCTTGGATTTTGTCTGTCTGCTTAGCATGGTACAGTTTAGAACTTGTCTATCAGTCATGCATGCCAGTCTGAGGAGGCCAACCCAACCTCACTTTGCTGGTGAATGTTCTTGGCACCATTAAAAACAAACACAGAAACAAATAAATAAACACATAAAAAGATTCAGGCAATTTCCCTAAGGTTGAAAACTTACTCTTCTGAGTCTGCTATTTTAAGAATTTAATTATAACGCACATCAAGTAAGTATTTATGTCCCTTTGTGAGAGTAAAATATTAGGCAGATACCAGAGACTAAGTGGAAAGCTGATTTTGGTAAATATTAAAAGAAATTAGCCCTTTTTGTTCTGTCCCCATATTTATTCATTTTGTCTCTAGAAGGCATATTGAAAGGTGAAAAGCTACGGACTTGGAAATTACGACTCCTAATTAAAATCCTCCACCTTCTCCTAGTTTTCATGCAAGCTAGTTGATATTGGACAGATTGTTTAAACTTCCTAAGCCTTAGCTGCCTCGGCTGTATATTTGTAATTGGAAATAATGAGACATCTCCTAGGGCCAGTAGTTTGTGTCAGACACTGTTATGAGGGCTTTACGTGTGTTAACTCATTAATCAACCTTCTGAGTAGCTCAATTTTACCAATAAAATAACAGAGGCAAGGAATTTAAATGACTTGGCTTATTCAAAGCCAGGCAAGATGGACAATTTCAGAGCTTTATGCAACCCTTACTCAGTGCACTGCATACTATTTAACAGGTTTCTAGCACATAATATATTCTCAATAAATTGTAGTGACTTTCTCTGTTCTTTTCCAAGTTTTGCAAAGTCCATTTTTACTATTTGTTCATGGAAAATATGCTATCTTACAGATACATCACTAGATTGTTCATAATTTCAGAATTAACACTAGATTGTTCATTATTTAATAATTTTATGATATATTAAATAATATGATTTCAGATATTGTGTTTTCTTTTTGCTTCACAGGTGATGGCAAAAGGGGCTATCTTGCTCAGTGGACAAACGGAAATCAGAGACAAAGGTGTTTACAATACATTAGTATGTTTTAAATATGTACTCCACCTTCATTTTTCTTTATTTTTTAAGAAAATGTTATAGTGCTAGAATCAAAAGGTTAAGTTAGAAGAGTGCTTAACATTACAATTTGTGAGTGGAGGGCAATAGTTAGTTAACTTACTAAATATTAGTTAACTTACTAAATATTTTGATGAAAGAGATTCCAGCCAGTTTCTATTATTGCCAGGTTATTAAGTACACTAGAGGCCCAGTGCATGAAATTTGTGCAGAGCGGGGGGGTGGGGGGGGTCCCTCAGCCTGGCCTGCACCCTCTCCAATCTGGGACCCCTCGGGGGATGTCTGACTACCGGTTTAGGACATCCCTCTCACAAACTGGAACAGCTAGCTCCTAACCACTCGCCTGCCTGCCTGCCCTAACCACTCTGCCTGCCTCCCTGATCCCCCTAACTTCTCTCCCCTGCTGGCCTGATCCCCTAACTGCTCTCTCCTGCCGACCTGATGGCCCCTAACTGCCTCTGTTTCAGCCCCGCTACTGTGGCTTTGTCTGGAAGGACGTCAGGAAGACGTCCAGTCTAATTAACATATTACCCTTTTATTAGTACAGATTATAGAAAAGTGATGCCTGAAACCTAAATACCATTATTGACTCAGTTTTGCAGTGTTCATATTTGTATATAGAGTTTCCATTATTTAATTCATTTGTCTTTAAAGTAAAGCCCAATTTGCTCTTTCTATCCATAAGCCATGCCCTTTTATGTAAGTGTACCCAGTGAGCCAGGAATCCTTTGGCATTGCATCCGTTGATGACATCTCCTGTTTACACAGCCTGGAATGGACAGTTCTCATTTCCGATCAACATCAGCGCTGATCTGGCTCCTGTGGCCGTCATGCTTGTCTACACCCTTCACCCCAGTGGGGAAATTGTGGCTGACACTGTCAAATTCCAGGTTGAGAAGTGCTTTAAAAACAAGGTGATGTTTTTTTCTATTTCTTGCTGGTCCTGAGTGAGAGAGGTGAGCACTTTTCTCCCTGTCATCTCACTCCTATAAACTTTACAAGGTATTCTCACAATAAATGTTGGTGTAATTAAATTATTAGAGGATAATAGAATCGCCAAACAGAATGAATAAATTTTGGCAGCAATGCCAATCCTGAGATGATGGGAGGATGTCCCTGGAGGGGAAGTGAGAGAGGTAGTAGGCAGGAAAAATATAGGTACAGAAATCTATAAAGGTGTATTTGGAAAAAAAATGAGAATATTCAAATTTTATTCATATGAATTGATCTTACTCTCATTCTTTTCTTCCTCTCCTTCAGGTTAGCATCAAGTTCTCTGAGGAGCAGGGACTCCCTGGCTCCAACACCACCCTCTATCTAGAAGCAGCCCCTGACTCCTTCTGCGCACTCCGGGCTGTGGATAAAAGCGTTCTTCTACTGAAATCAGAACAAGAGCTGTCAGCTGAAAGTGTAAGCTCTCTGACTTCCCAATTTTTATCTGGACTCCTGCAAGTCTAACCCTTCAGATGATATTTTTGAGATGGAACATGTTGAAATATCAAATATTCTCTTCCTTTATTCCTTCATGGATTATATACTTAATTATTTCTCTCATCAGACCCAGCACTTATAACAATACAGAATGCAGTCGATAGTTGTAACAGGGAAGGGATCATATAACAATGTGATTTTGAAAAAAGTAATAGATGTAATTATATGTATGTGGAAACCTAGAGTTAAATCTCTGTGTTGAAAGATATGCTTGGCTTGTAGCGGATTTGGCTCAGTGGATAGAGCATCCATCCCAGGACAGAAGAGTCCCGGGTTTGATTCCAGTCAATGGACGCTCATACCTAGCTTGCAGGCTTGATCCCCAGCCCTGGTCAGGATTCGAGGCAACCAATCGATGTGTCTTTCTCACATCAATATTTCTCTCTCTGTGTCTCTCACCCTCCCTTCCACTCTTTCTAAAAATCAATAGAAAAATATCATCAGGTGAGGATTAACAACAACAACAAAAGATATGCTTGGCTACAATTTAAAGTTATAATCTATTGATTCATTTTATATTTTCATAAGCATTTTCAGACTAGCAATCCCAGAATTTCACACCAATTTGTTTCAGTTAACTGTTGGATATTTTCCCTTTATTTTTAACACAAGTATATATAAATATGGAAATTTTTTAATTTTATTTTTTATTATACCTTACCTTTAATATTATTTTGTTTTAGTTTCAGGTGTATAGCATAGTGGTAAGAGTCATATGCTTTAAAAAGTGGTCCTCCCATTATTTCTAGTACCACCTGGCACCATACATAGCTATTACAATATTTTTTACTATATTTCTTATGCTGTAGTTTACATCCCTGTGACTGTTTTGTAACTACCAACTTGTATTTTTTAATCCCTTCACCTTTTTCACCAGCCCCTCAAACCCACTCCCCTCTGGCATCTATCAGTCTGTTCTCTGTATCTTTGAGTCTATTTCAATTCTGTTTGTTTGTTTTGGAAATTTATGATCATGTTTAAAATTAATTTAATCATTTCAAAAATGTATTATTAAAATTATACCTATTGTCCTAATCCACTTGGGCTGCTGTAGCATTTGGGCTACCACAGACTGGGTAGCTTATAAATCACAGATATTTCAGTCTGAGATCCGGATGCGAGCAGTCAGGTGCAGTCTCTTCCTGGTGGCAGACTTCTCCTTGTGTCTTGATGGAAGGAACAAGGGCTATTTCTTGGGGACCTTTTATGAGGGCATTAATATCATTCTTGAGGGCTCTGCCCTCATGACCTAATCACCTCCTAAAGGTCCCACCTCCTAATACCATCACATTGGGCATTAGGATTTCAACATATGAAACTTGAGAAGACACAAACATTCAGACTGCAGCACCAGTGTATTGTAGAAAATGTGCAAAATAAAAGGATGAAAAAGAAAACCTTTAAAAAATCACTATTAATTGTAAAAGTTAGACATATGTACATTTTTGTTGTAATTTTTATTTATTTTATTCAAATTATTAGTATAAGTGAAAGTTTATTTCGAAAGTAACAGATGTAAAAGTAAGCCAGCTGAGCAGTGAATGCTTAGAAAACAAGTTACAGAAGCAAAAGAAGGGCCCTTGGAGCTTAGGAAAGGGAAAGGCAAAGATAACTCACCTGAGTGGAAGAAGAGGGGGAAGGGAAAAGTATAGGAGTGCTCCTTGAAAGAGGCATATGTGTTTTACAAATAAGATCTCATTGAAAAATGCAATTTTGTATTTTGCCTTCAACACTATAGTAAATCTAGTTTTAAATGTAAATCTATAAAAATTAATTAATGACAATATCTAATAACCATGAATCAAGACATAAACTGTATAATTTTTCCAATGTAAAAGTGTTTTACTAAAGTTTTGTTATGAGAAGGGCAGGTTATCTGTATATTAAGTTCTAGGTTTCTGCTTTCTTTAAGTATCTTAAAAATGCCACTCCCCTATTGCCTTGCTTTGAATATTGCTTTTGAGACTTCTGACATAAGTCTAATTCATCTGTCCTTGTAAGTTATTTAATCTTTTTTGCCTGAGGGTCTTGAGGACTTTTTTTCTTTATATTTTAAATTTGATAGTTTTAGTAAAACACCTGTCAGAATTTATTGTTTGGGGGAAATTTTCCTAAATACACAGTGACCCATACAATGTATAAACATAGATCTTTTATTTCCAGGATTTGTCTTGAATTATAATTCTAAATTTTAATTTTTCCATTGTTTCTTTTCCTCCTTCTAGTAAAACTTTATAAATATGCTTCATCTCTACCTGCTTTCCAATTCAACCACTTTGCCTATGACCTGTTTTAATTCTTTCTTTCTCTCATTTTTATTCTCTTTTTTTCTATGCTACTTTTTAACTTTTTCTTTCAGTCTATTTTTTTCTTGAGCTCCTAATAATTTAGATTTTATTTCTCTTTTATCTTACAGCAGTTTTGTTGGAATTCATTTTTTCCAGTTCTTGATAATTGGTGGAAAAATGAGTTGACTCAAAAGTGTTGGATTAAATAGATTCAATATTTTTTTAAAAAACAAAACCACAATAAATGGTTATGGCACAAATTTTCCAATTTTATAAAAATAAAATGAGTGCTTAAAATCATTGAAAACCATATGATTTTTTTCCACAGGTGTATAACCTGCTTCCAAACATAGAACTCTATGGTTATTTCTATCATGGTCTCAACCTTGACGATGGCAAGCAAGACCCTTGCATTCCTCAGAAGGATATGTTCTACAATGGTTTGTATTACATACCTGTAAGCAACTATGGAGATGGAGACACCTATGATATTATCAGGGTAAGGACATTTAAATTTTTTTATTTATTCTATCTCAATTTTAATGCTCATACTGATATCTATGTTTTATTATTTATGTAATTTTTTCTTATTCTTTGAGATAGAGATCAGTAATCTGCTCAAAGAACACTCAAAAATTGTCTTACAAAAAAGAGACATTCATTTCTGTTGATTCTTTTGTTGAAAATAAATTAAGTGGCAGCTAAAATTATAAAACCTCATGTTGGAAGTAATGAGATAGTCTTCAATTTGTTGTGGTAAACCGTATGCAGAAATAGTCAAATAAAGAGTCTAGAATACTGTCTGGGCTACCAATTAGATATCCTGAGACCTCCATGAAAGAATCTTTATCATTGAAGTCACAGATATAAAGGAAAAAGGGCATAGAATTAGACGACTTTAGTTTAAGTCCCAGATCTCCAAATTACTAACTATACATTGTATATGTGTGTGTTTGAGTGTGTATATGTTTGGTATTAATTAGGATCATAGTAGTGCTGTTTGTATTTTTCCCTTAAAATTAAATGAAAAATTATGTTAAATACTTAGCAAAATCCTAGCACATAATGAGTGGTGGATAAATAAGACTGACTATCATTTTTCATTCAAATTAGATATTTTTCATACTTCAAATACAAGTGATTTAATTTCTAACCTCCCAGACCCTTGCTAGGAGAGGAAATCTGTATATTTAGCACTATAATGTAACTGATAGACCTGTATTAGGTCTTGTGTGAAGGAAATGCACAACTTTTCTTTTGTTATTTGTTTATTTGAAGGCCATGGGTCTGAAAGCCTTTACCAACCTCCATTATCGGAAGCCAGAAATATGTTCAGTAGAGTGGAGGCCATTCCCCAGGGGTTCATTGCTAATGGGACACATATATGAACCGATGTACAGTGCCCCACCTAAAATTGCATGTAAGTAATCTAGAATTCTGTGTTTGGGAGATGGTCAAAGGAGTATTTTGGATAAAACTATAAAAAATAGTATTTTACATGTGAATTACGCCGTTTTTTGCTACAATTAGACATCCTGCAAAATAGGCAAAATAATGCAGGATGGGAATGGTTTGGGCTAAAAGGAAGAACTGGCTTCAAACATGAGAGGAAGTTTATTTTTATTGGTAGAACATAATATCAGAAGCGTATAGGAGCAGGTAATGTGTGGTGATATGGAAGGACAGTCATTATAAGTGAGTGTGATACAGGAGAATGAGGGGTCCTTATGGGGCTTTATGTCCTTATATGTATAGACCATAATTCACAGAATTCAAGGCAGAGGATATTTTGATTCTCAGATAACCAAACAGATGGCATCAGAGCAGTGTGTTCAAAAACTAGTTCCATTTACCACTGGAAGAACTGGAAGCACAAAACTCAGTCATAGTCTTAGATCAGTGGTCGGCAAACTGCGGCGCGCGAGCCACATGCCGTTGTTTGACCCCTTGAGTGTGGCTCTTCCACAAAATAACACTTGCGGGCGTGCACATACAGTGCGATTGAAACTCTGTGGTCCATGCACAGAAGTCAGTTTTCGGCTCTCAAAAGAAATTTCAATCATTGTACTGTTGATATTTGGTTCTGTTGACTAATGAGTTTGCCAACCACTGGTCTTAGATGAATAAGGTAATTAGGTAGATCTTCCAATGCAGAAATTTCATCAGGGAAGCAAAATGAAACAAGGTCATCAGAATAGAACCTAAATCAAAGTTGTATTCCAGATCTGAAAACACTTAACATCTTTTAAATCCCTCTAGCCTACCATTGAGGATTAGTCCAGTAATTTAAGTGGGGTTGATCCTGAAGATGGATATCAGAAACACCACTTGAGAAAAATGAAAGTCCTGACAACGTTATACAAGGATAGACTCGCTGAGTTCAATAGGCCCTATAAAGTCCAGAAGTTGAAACCATTTTGAAGTCCTGGTCAAGAGGTTGAAACTGTCTACTTTTCGGCTACTAGATTAAACCATATTAACGGAGCTTTATCAGACACATCTAAACTTTTCAGTATCTTTGACTAAAATGGACTGAAACCCAAAGTCATTCATTTTCTTTAGCTGTTCATTTATTAGTTCACTCAACAAATATTTATTGGGGTCAGAAATTTAGTTACATACTGTAAAAGCAATGGTTTAATCTCTGCTTTCCTGGAACCTTTAGTCTAACAGGGAAGCCTTACAGTGAAACAGGTAATTCCAAAAACCTGGGAAGGGTACATTAAATGGAAATAAGGTCAATAGAAATTACCTAAATTTCTCAAGGACCTATTATGTCCTTCTGGAAAAAGTTACATTTATACTAAGGCCTGAAAGAAGTTGTATGAAAAATAAAGTAGGAAATTAAAAGCACTCCAACAATGGCAGAAGATGTGGTTCAAAGGCAAGAGTCAAGATAGCTAAAGCAAAGGGCATAGACAGATAGATCATGAAGATCTTGTAGGGCATTTAAAGAATTTGGAATTAGTTCTAATGCAGTAATACACTACTGACAAGTTTTAAGCAGACAATCTAATATGTGTTTTCAAAAGATCTCTGCTCTGTGGAAAAAGGGATTGGAACTTGTGTCTGTATGAAATGTTATAAAAGCTAGTAATAGAGTTGAGAGACAGTGGTGATTGGACTATTAATTTAAAAAGGCTATTTTCATTTGGTTGGTTATGATAAGAAATGCAGGATGTAGGGGGCGAGGGCCAAAGACAATTCTTAAATTTCTGATTTGGGTAAGTGGGTAGATTTATTTTGGTACCAGTCATGGAGATGGGAAATACTGGAGAAAAGCAGGGGAGATATAATGAGATTACTTTTTGGACAGTTTAATTTGAAATGCCTGTAAAGCATCCAAAAGAAATGTGCACAAGGGTGTTGCATACACAACATGGAGCTCAGAAGAGAGGTCCAGGTGGGAGACAGAGTAGGATACCTCAGCATAAGTATTGTAACGAAGCTGTGTGTGAGAATATCTATGCGGACACAGTGCACAGTAACGAAACTATGTGTGAGAATATCTATGCAGACACAGTGCACAGTAACGAAGCTGTGTGTGAGAACATCTATGCGGACACAGTGCACAGTAACGAAGCTGTGTGTGAGAATATCTATGCGGACACAGTGCACAGTAACGAAGCTATGTGTGAGAATATCTATGCGGACACAGTGCACAGTAACGAAGCTATGTGTGAGAATATCTATGCGGACACAGGGCACAGTAACGAAGCTGTGTGTGAGAATATCTATGCGGACACAGTGCACAGTAACAAAGCTATGTGTGAGAACATCTATGCGGACACAGTGCACAGTAGGAAAAAGAAGACCTGAAACAGAGCTCTTAGGAAGAAATCAAGGACAAGAAGATTACATCCTCAAACAAAAATGGCAAAAGAGATGAGAAGTCAACTAGAAGGAGCTGGTATTATGGAAGTTAACTAGTGACTCTTGAAAAGGACATGGTGATCAAGAATGTCAAATAACCTAGAGACCAAGCAAGTACAGAGTTAATAATATTAATGTCATTAGAAGCTTTAGTGAAAGTCATGTTAGCCTAGCAGAATTGGCAGCTACCAGACTGCTTTCTGGCCAACACGAGGGTGTCAGATGAGAAACTGGATTCAGTGACTAGACATAACTTTTTCTAAACTTAGCTGTGGAGGAACAATGTAGGCTGACTATTTGTTGTTAATAATGGGAGAGATATGAGCATCAAAATGCTGATACCTAGATGAGATATATGTTTATTGACAACTAGAGGCCCGGTGCATGAAAATTCATGCACTGGAGGGGGGATCCCTCAGCCCGGCCTGCCCTCTCTCATAGTTCGGGAGCCCTCAGGGGTGGGAGGCGACCTGGTGATCAGGGGAAGGCGACGCCCCCATCACACCTCTGCTGCTGCCACTGGCAGCAGTGCAAGTCTCAGCCAGTCCTGGTTACTTGAGCCTCAGACAGCCCTGGGCGGCTGGGCAGCCACCATCCGAGGCTTGCCTGCGCCTCAGGCCGGCCCTGGGTGGCTGGGGGGCTGAGGGGACTGGGGGACTCTGGAGGCAGACACACAGAGCAGTCAGACCCGCCTAGGGGTGCACCCGGCCGTGCCGTGCACCTGCCACCCTGGTGGGGCTGAGGGGACTGGGCGCCGCCATCTTGTGACTGTGGGCACCGCCATCTTTGAGGGTGTGACAGTCAATTAGCATATTCCCTCCTTATTGGCTGTGGGCACTGTCATCTCTGAGAGGGTGTGATGGTCAATTAGCATATTCCCTCTTTATTAGATAGGATGAACCTCAGGAGCAAATTCTTACACTGCTTCACACTGAGCATATATAGTTAAAGTTGTAGCTTATAGGTGTGTGTCATTGAAACACGTATTTTCATTCTTCCAAAATAAAGCATTTCTCTTTTCTTTTACCTGGTGAAGTCGCGAATGAGGACTTAGGCCTTGTAGAATGGGCGATAACAGAAACAGTAAGAACGAACTTTCCAGAGACATGGATATGGGACCTCGTCAGTGTCGAGTGAGCTTTCAACAATTCTCTTTCTGATGTGTCTTTCTTTCTATTTTCTTTTTGTTATTATTTATTAAACATTATTTCTGGGTATATAAAGCAGTACCACATCTGTAAAATTATGTAATACCATTCATTTGTATGAACTGACTAAATTTTTTTTTCTTTGGCATTTTTCTCATTTATTACTTTCATTCATATAGATGTAACATGCCTCAATTTAATAAAGAAAAAAGAATAATTCCTTGTTTAAAGGAATGTGACTTCTTAAGGTTAAAGTTCATAGAAATACAGCTCTCAAGGCTTATTTAAACACCATAACTCATTTGTAACTCTTTGTTAATGCTTACTTAATTATTTATTTATTTATTTATTTATTTATTTATTTATTTATTTGCTTATTTGCTTATTTATTTATTTATTTATTTTTGCTTGCTCTGGACTGATTTTTTAGGTCCCAGTTTAGACAAAAATTTCATTTTGCTAATAATCTGTCCTTGTAGTTCCTCAGGTTCAGCAAATGTTTCATTCCTCATCCCTGATACTATAACTCGATGGGAGGCAAATGGTTTCTGTGTGAATGGTGATTCAGGGTTTGGCATTTCATCAACAATTGCTCTGGAAGCCTCCCAACCTTTCTTTGTTGAAATGACTCTACCCTTCTCAGTCATTCGAAATGAAGAATCTGATGTGATTGTCAATGTCTTCAGCTACTTGAATACATGTGCTGAGGTAAGTTTGTTCCCTTTGCTCTGGAGACCAAATCTAACAAGGGCAAAAAAGGTACTTAATATTTTCTTGGAATATGGCCACATTCTTTTCATTCTCCAATGCAAAATGGTACTATAAGGTAATAAGACTTGTTTCCATAGTCCTCAGACGAAAACAACTGCTTTCATTCACAGCAATGATTTAAATACTGCTTTGAGAATGTCAATTCATAATGATATGTGTCCTGGCTTATTTATCTTTGTATAAGAAGAGTCATTTGGTATGTTTTATCTCTGATAACTTAAAATAGGTAAAGCAGAATTTTCTCAAATTGGGAAGAGGAATAATAATAGCAAAGCATTTCAGCATGCCACCCTCAATGCCATGACTTTTTTTTTTTTAGATTTCTGTTCAACTGGAAGAATCTGAGAATTTTGAGGCAAATATCAGCACCCCTGAAAACAATGGCAGTGAGGTTATTCAAGCTGGAGAAAGAAAAACATATGTCTGGACTCTTATACCTAAGAAGTTGGGTAAGCAGCTATGTACCTATGCCAATCTCTGGTGGAAAACCAGCCCATTTTTATTGACACTATTTTTCTTAAATTGTCTATAAAAATGATTTTCTCCATCACATTTTTAATCCTACTTTTTTAAAATTCTCAATTAAAAAGTCTTATTTTTATTAGCTAATTTCTGGTTGCTAATGTTTGAGTAAAGGAAAACCACCCTTCCTTTGTATAAAAGCATAATGTGATCAAAATACAATAGAAATGCTAATTTCCATGACCTATAAAATCTATATATGTTATCCCAAATGAAGGCCATATTTTTATTAATGCTGACCAATTCCTTCACTTCTCACTTATTCCTTCCTCACCTATCAACATGAACCCATGTCATTTATACAAAAATTGCTCCTCAATTACAATTGTCAGGATTTGCAAATTTATTAAATACCAGAGGCCCGCTGCATGAAATTCATGCAAGAGTAGGCCTTCCTTCCCCCAGCTGCCAGCACCGGCTTTCCTCTGGCACCTGGGACCCGGGCTTCTGTTACAGCCCGGCTTCACACGGAAGGTCGTCTGGAAGGACATCCAGTCTAATTAGCCTATTATGCTTTTATTATTATGGATATCATGAGACACCAAAAACCCTGAATACTTAGATGGAGATCAAACACTGAAAAGCATTGTCTCGGTGTATATATTACCTGCAACATAGAAATATAAATTTGCAAGTACCTTCTTGAAAATATAAGGGAAGGGAAAAGTTAAAAGGATTCTAATAAACAAAGAATGGTAGATGTGGTAGATGCATGATTGTCATTATCACTAATTTAAAAAATTAAGTGTCATCAAAATTTTCTTTATTTCATGTCCCATATTTATTGTATTATTTCTCTGAGTTTTTAAAATTTATTAAGGTGGCCCTAACCGGTTTGGCTCAGTGGATAGAGCGTCAGCCTGCAGACTGAAAGGTCCCAGGTTCGATTCCGGTCAAGGGCATGTACCTTGGTTGCGGGCACATCCCCAGTAGGAGGTGTGCAGGAGGCAGCTGATCAATGTTTCTCTCTCATCGATGTTTCTAACTATCTGTCCCTCTCCCTTCCTCTCTGTAAAAAATCAATAAAATATATATTAAAAAAAAATTTATTAAGGTGCCCGGCTGGTGTGGCTCAGTGGTTGAGTGTTGACCTATAAACCAGGAGGTCATGTTTTGATTCCCGGTCAGGGCACATGCCTGGGTTGCAGCTCAATTTGAACTGCAACCCAGGCATGTGCCCTGACCGAGAATCAAATGCAGGAGGCAGCCAATCAATGATTCTCTCTTATCGTTGATATTTCTATCTTTCCCTCTCCCTTCCTCTCTGAAATCAATAAAAATATATTTTAAAAGGTTAAAAATTGTATCATTTGTTAAAGTGACATTGGTTAGAAATATTATATAGGTTTCAGGTGTACAATTCTATAATACATCGTCTGTATACTGTATTGTGTGCTCACCACCACAAGTCAAATCTCCTTCCAGTACTTTTATGAGATCGTTTTAGTTCACCTGTGATATTTATCTGCCTAAAACTACTTTCCCTTTTAGACTTTGTTTCTCAATTTTTCTAACTACACAAAGTCTTCAAAAATTTTACCCTGACAATTGAGTTAGAATACTGTACTAACTTGTATGGTTTTATGGCATTAAATGGGGGAAACAGTTCTAAGAGGGAAGTATCAAAGGCTTTCTTAAAAAGAAACAAAATACAACAATAAACAAGAACAGTATGTTGATTATACCAGGGGTGGGCAAACTTTTTGACTCGAGGGCAACAATGGGTTCTTAAACTGGACCGGAGGGCTGGAACAAAAGCATGGATGGAGTGTTTGTGTGAACTAATATAAATTCAAAGTAAACATCATTACATAAAAGGGTACGGTCTTTTTTTTTTAATTATTTCAATAGTTTTATTGATTTCAAACATTTTAACAAGAAGAATGTAAACACTAATTATTATAATTTGAAACTTCAAAAAATGGAGGAATCATAGCACAATAACATACCTTATATTGAAGATGGCAAAGGCAAAATAAAATTGCCTAACAAAGGAAAGGTACAAAGCCTTTCAAATTAAACTTAAATATAATAAAATAATTTAAAACTAAAACAAATAGAAAAGAACAAAATGTGTAAACAGTAAATTAAACATTTTCTTTAGTGCAACTTCCAAATTATGCCCAGGACGTAGATGTAGATGGCAATGTAGACTGGGTTGAAAGGTTTTTGGTCTTTAAAACATCAACTTCAGTGGGAACAGTGTTGTTGGTCTCCTTTTTAGCTAATGCTCTGATACTGTGCTCTCCAGGGGCGTGTCTCCCTACATTACCACGATCACGTGTCTACGCATTCCCAGGGTGATGTCGGGGGACGCGTCCGTGGGCATTACAAGGAGCCTCTGGAAGACTGAGAGGTTGTTCCTTCTACTGAATGGGCGGATATAATTCCGCCCACTCAGAAGAAGGAGCTGCGGCCGTGTTTCCCGACGTTGCCATGTTAACACTGCTGCTGGTGAAGGAGCGGAGGGGAGAGCAAGAGAACCCTCCGCTCTTTCGGCTCCGCGGGGCCAGATAGAACAGCCGAATGGGTCGGATCCGGCCCGCGGGCTGTAGTTTGCCCACGGCTGGGTTATACATATTGGTGTATAGGCAAATAGGTAATATTAAATCAAAAGAATTCTATTTCTCAATCCTCTGATTTTTTACAATTAAGGAAACTGGAGATTATGTGACCTTGATATTACAGGGGGTTAAAAGAATATAGGTTGATTGCTAGCACTTGATTTAAATCCAATGCCCTTTCCACAATGTCATATTTTCCTGTTTTTGTTTATTTGATCTCAGGATAAGTTAGGAACCCTGGTTATCTGATGTTATGTCCCTATATTGTCATCTATAACATAAACAATATCAAGGAATCTTCTCATGGGCTTTGCAGAACTATTATTTTTCCTTAAAATTTATCAAGTTCTAATTAATTAAATGAATTGCCTATTTAATATAAGGAATCTTGAAACAGGTAAAACAGAATATACCAGATTATTTTCTGTCAGGAGAAAGGAGAATGTATTTTAGTCTAAGCTTAAATGTGATAGAATTCAGTTCCTCCAATTTGAAATTGTAGTTCACAAACTCTCTATCATTTCCCATCATAGAAGGGTCCAATGGTCAATCTAATGTATGTTTGGGAATGTTTTCCAGGTAAAGTGAATATCACGGTAGTTGCTGAGTCCAGACAAAGTAGTGCTTGCCCAAATGGAGATGAGCAGCAAAATCTAAACTGGGAAGATACTGTGGTCAAAAGTTTGTTGGTAGAGGTATGTACATGCAAAACTATCAAGCTCTTCCAGGTGAGAAATAGTATCTAATAGGTTAAATATTAAAAGACATTCCCTTTGAAGAGACTTCATTGACCATAGTTACTTTTGACATAGGCCATGTCATCTGACCCAGAATAGTAAAACATCACTTAAAACAAGCTTGATGATTTTTTATGTGCTCCTAACTCACGATGTTTCCTGTACACTTATTTTTATTCCCTTCCCCTTTTCAATTGACTCCAATCCAAGGCAAATCTACTTGCTTTACAATCCTATGTAGTTTCCATCATCCTCACCCGCAAAAAACTTTGTCTATTGGAGATGCTGAACAGTATCAGCATCTGTCATGTTCCAAAATGACAACAAAGTTATCTTTATCCAAAATATGGGAGTACAGGGCCTAAAATGGATGTTGGTAATGTACAGTGACTTCCAGATATAAACAGAAGGGGACAGTGAATGGGTCTACTCCCAAGGGCAAACACGTCCAGCCATGCCTATGTAAGTTGATGCTCGATTACTTTTCCTTCATGGAAAGATCATCCAGACTCATTACTTTGTGCTTGTTTTTGTTTACTCTTTGACAGCCCGAAGGTATTGAAAAAGAAATGACTCAAAGTTTCTTTATCCGTACAACAGGTAAGAGGATCTTTTAGGTGGTAGACTTAGTCCTAATGAAAATTTATCAACACTTGTCATGTTGAGTACCCCAGAGATTTCATTCCAATTACCTAATGGGGGACTATTTTTTTCACTTCCTAACTTTATGGTATAATTTTTGCCATTAAAAAACTATAGTATTTAGGGTGTTTTATTTTAGTTTAGTTTAGTTTTAGTTCACCCAACTCATTGGTCTGCCTCCAACTATTTTTCCTCTTTTATATATTTTCTGCTCCTCTTGTCATATGATTGTGACAAATTGTTGGACAGTAGTAAATCAAGATTATGCCCAAATTACACATAATGTAACCTTTGCTTTTGTACTCTTGGGATGAAACAATCACTGCCCCTCAATTGCTTGTTTAATGGCCTCACAGTACTGTTTTATCTGATTGATAATGGTATGATTTTAATGACTAATAGGCATCTCTTTACCTATTGTGTGTGCTATTTTATATGTCATAGTCAGCAGTTTTTGACATTTTTTTATACTTAAGTTGTATAGGCACTAAACTAATGGAGACTAATGGCCATTATCTAACATACAAATGCATATACCATTTTCTGAATGTATTGTTACTCTAAACTAGATCAAAACCTCAATTTATGTCTTCTAACAAGCAACTTGTAAATTTTTTAAAAGGAATATATTTTATAATATGTTTGTCCCCCAAGACTTTTTCTATTGTTTATGAAAGGAAGCCATCACATTGTTTATTTTATTGATATTTTCTTTCCAGGCACTAATGTCTCCATGCCAGTAGTTTTGGATTTGCCAGATAATGTGGTAGAAGGATCAGCCAGGGCCTTTATCACTGTTGTGGGTAAGTTGGTTAAATTTTGTGTTTCACAACGATTTGAAAAGTCTTGATTGAGGTGGTCTTTTAAAATTACTTAAAATAACAGGATGGAGATATTTTTCTTATGCTATCCATTGGAGAAGAATTATTGTTGAGGATTATCCTCTAAACTTGTTTTTATATGAGGATCTGAAGGAATTATATCATCATTTTCAAATCTGTGTCCCTAGGAAACATTTGTTCTGGTGGATGGTAATTGGTGTTTAGAAAACAAAGAGTTGTATTATATTAATATGAAATATTAAATTCCCCTTTGGAGAATCAGAATATCTTTGCTTGTTTTAAATGCTGGAAATATCCCCAGTAATAGGAGAAATCTGTTTTACAAAAGTAAAACTTGTTTATCTATCATTAACATTAACATTTTGGGGGAAAGGAATGGATTACAGTTTATAGTTCATAGGGTCAATTTCTCAAAAAACAAAGTAGCAAGCAAATACAATTTTTTAACTTTCTCTTCTCTGGTAGTGAGATTTTTCAGAAACAATTTTCATACCAGAAACCCCATTAATTTTACCCTTCATATCTGTCTCCTTTTCAAAATTACTTCATGAAAATTTTCCTTGTTCCCACCTTTTAGACTCAATTTTTAAATATTTTCTACTTTCACTATGCCTCTTTAATCTGTACTTATTAATGCTCAGATGCCAACTTTAAGTGATACTAACTTTCTGCTTTTCCTATTTTTAGGGGATGTTCTAGGACTTGCGATGCAGAATCTTGAGGATCTTCTGCAAATGCCCAGTGGGGGTGGAGAGCAGAATATTGCCCTGCTAGCGTCTGATACTTATGTCCTTGACTACCTGCAATCTACACAACAATTGACAGAGGAAGTTAAATCTAAGGCTTTCTCTTTCTTATCTAACGGTGAGAAGGTTCAAGTAATTTCTGCCCATAATAGATGTAATCAGTTGTTCCTGATACCAAGATGTCAAAAAGCTGTTATTATGAGGTAGTCCCATGGGGGGAAAGTGGATCTGAACTGAGGTATATTCTGAGTTTGAACTATATTTCCATTTGTTTGTTTTGTTTTGGGTATATTTGAGATTTTTTAGACTTTAATACCTGTGTGGTCATTTAGTTTTACGATTTAAATCTGCAGCATTTCAAAGTATGAGTTCAGGTTTTTTTAGTGCTTAATATTTTGCCAAGCTATTTTGTGTGTCACTGTTGCTGCTGTTATGGTAGCTAGAAATGGTTCATTTATCAAGTTCTATATGTCTCTTTCAATTGTGTTTCATTGCAATGAAGTAATTGAATGTATGTGCAGAAAAAATACATAAACCTTGTAAAAATGTGGTGTCAAGGAAAGGTCAGAGGTATTATTTATTTGGGTTTTCTTTTCAGAAAGATAACACAAACAAAATAACCTTAATGAAATTTTGTAAATGCCTATTATTGAGCTAGGCTCAGTCACATGTAATATCTCTTTTTTGATGATTTTATTATTTTACTGTTATAACTATACTAGAGGCCCAGTGCACGAAATTCGTGCATGGAGGTTGGGGGGAAGGGTCCCTCAGCCCGGCCTGCACCCTCCTGCAATCCCACAGGGATTGGGCCTAAACCAGCAGTCAGACATCCTTCTTGCAATCCGGGACTGCTGGCTCCTAACAACTCGCCTGCCTGCCTACTTGATCGCCCCTAACCACTCTGCCTGCCTGGCTGATCACCCCTAATAGCCTCTGCCTGCCTGCCTGATTGCCCCTAACCACTTGCCTGCCTGCCTAATCACCCCTAACTGCTCACCTGCCTGCCTAATCACCCCTAACCACCTCTGCCTGCCTGCCTGATCGCCCCTAACTGCTTGCCTGCTTGCCTGTTCACTCCTAACTGCCTCTGCCTTGGCCCCCGCTGCTGCGGCTTCATCCAGAAATACGTCCGAAAGGTTGTTTGGCTGTCTGGTCTAATTAGCATATTACACTTTTATTATTATAGACTGTCACATAGCATCATTAAACCCTGACAAGGTAGAAGTTATTTTTTCTCAATATAGATAGAGAACCTGAGTTTCAGAAGTTAAATTGAAATGATCATCTAGTAATTTATGTCTATCTAACACCAAAACACAAGGCTCATTTACTACATCATTCTTTTTCTTCTAACTTTCTTATATTAAAAAACAATTTCCTGCAATGTTGTATTTTAGGCTATCAACAGCAGCTGTCTTTCAAGAACATTGATGGCTCATATAGCATGTTTTGGCAGAGGAATCAGAAAGGAAGCATATGGTGAGACATGAAAAATTTATTTTAAATAATGTAGAAATGATCTGAGGAGGGCTTATGAGAGAATGAGAGCAGTTGAGGTCAGTGGAAATATAAAAGCAAAGTGGGTTTCAAAGTGAATTTACAGAGGTGAATCAGATAATACTAAAATAGTTGGTTTATTCCAGTTCTAATGCAGTATACCTAGAGTCTCATGGCAAATTTAATGAGAGCCCCTCTACTTCCATAGCTTGTTAACTCCATGGAAAATGCCACAACTTAGTCTGCATTTCTCAGAATCCCGTGTTTATTCAGGAGGGTAAAACTAGATGTCCCCGAAGCATCTAGTTACACCCACTGTCTCACCACATAAGGATAATCTAATGAACTATATATCTAGAACTCTGTGTATAAACACGTTGGAAATTACCTACTCTTATTTTCACATATTGCTATTCAAAACATTTTATTGCCCCAAAGGAAAGAGCCACTATCCATACTCATTAGTCAACATTAGCCAAATTGGATGCACCCATTACCCAAAGGGGACAATGCTGATGAATCTGTGGAGTAGCTAACATTATTCCTTTCTTAGTCTAACTTTTGTCTAACTGGCATTATGCATTACAGGCTCAGTGCCCTTACCTTTAAGACATTTGAGAGAATGAAGAAATATGTTTTCATTGATGAACAAGTTCAACAACAGACCTTCATCTGGCTTTCGAGCAAACAGGAAAGCAATGGTGGCTTTAAAAGTGATGGCAAGATTTTCCACAATGCCTGGGAGGTGAGAGATTTACAGTAGTATGTTTTCCTTGCTCCTTTGTTTTGTCTACCTTCCCTGCCTCTGGCCTAACTAACCTGGAACATGAATATTTTTTCTTGTGAATATTACCTTTTCTGAGTCTGCTGAAGTCATAGGCCTGTGGTGTATTAGTCAGCAGCATCACTGCTAGATATAGCTCCTCATGAATCTATTATTTGCCTTACTGTCTTTAGCCCTTCCATAGAACCAATCTATTTTAAGATATAAACTAGAAAGAGAAGGATGGGGAGAGAAAAAGAACTTAGAGAGGAAACCTTCATAAGTTTGGAGCCAGAAGATATATTAAAGGAGGGGGCCTGGAGTAAGTAATTCATTCCTATTCATGGGTGACAAAAAAATTTAGGCGGAGTATCTAGTAAATTACATGGTTTCAATGAAGCACTCTTCCAATACTTTCTCAGGTCAAAGCATGAAGGCCTAGCTTGCCCTAAGTCAAAACACAGATGAGATGATGTATGTCTTTGACAATAATCACTCCTTCCCTTTTCTGTCCATCTTTAGGTAAATCACTAGCATTCTCCCTCCTGTTTTCCCTTGTAGACTACTGCCCACCTCCATCCCACCCTCTGTGTCCTTGATTCACCTAATATTTGTATTTCCCTCTGTAAATCCCTGATCATGATCTTTATCATACCCTGATAGCCTCTGGGATGTCCTGGGCTTTTCTTTTGTGTCTTCTTCATAATCACCACTTCTATTTTTGGATTTTTGGAATGTAAAGCTAATCCACTTCAAAATATAGGTGAATAGCAGCTCTGAATGGTATTTCATTTTAATGTGAATTGTTTTCACATTGCTTTACGATTATGTAGTATGGAAAAATGTCTTCGAATTATTTCAAACTTACTCCTCACAGTAGGAGGCCCCTGATAGAGAATAGCACTTGTTCCTATGTGGAAAATCAGAATTTTTCATGTTCTCTTCTAAAACATCCCCACATTTCTTCTTAATGGCTTCATTACAGGTCACTCCATCAGTTTGTCTGATCTTACCCAATCCTTTTTCCATAACTCTGTGTGTGTGTGCATTTTGAATTGGGTCAGAGAAAGAAGCAAGGAGAAAAATAAAAACCTGCACTGCAGAGGAATGGTGATACAACCTGCTACAGCTTAAGTGTGTGCTTTGGGTCCCCACATCTTATTTTAGTGCCAGACATCTTCAGTTATTTACACCTTAATAACTGAGCTCCTCAGAAGTGTCTTTTTTATTTATGTAGAAGAGAGAAGTCACCTTTTTGCTTAAATAAATAAAACAAGAATTTAATATTAGATCAGTGGACCCCAAATGCCTTATGAATGTTATTTGCATCAGTATCACTAGAACACCCATTAAAATTCATTTCCCTATTCTGTATTCCTGACTTTTTGAATCAGAATCTCTTGTGTGAATACTGGTTTATTTCATAAGTTCCCCAGGGTAATTTTATGCACAGTTTGCAAACTACATAACTTATAAATGTTTTTCTAATTTTATGCCGCAAAAATCCATGAGACCTGATCATTGTTACCACCTAGGATACTTTTCCAGGGATGTTTAGGAAGCTTCACAGCAACTTTCTGTTGTATCCCATGAGAAATTGTTTGCTTTTTCAAATTAATACCAAATAAAGTAAAATACAGCTCTTCATATAAATTGCTTGTAATTCATGCTTAATACCCGGCCACAAAAATACAATTATATATGTCATTAAGTATACTTGAGATTAATTGTATGTTTTATTTCATTATTACATTGGATCTTAATGAATTTTTATTCAAATAGCATAGTTATTAACAACTTAATTTAAAAATTACACATTTTCAGGTTTATGAATAATGGTAATTGTTTTCAGTGCTTCTTTTATACCTTGTCTCACTTCAGAAGGATAGCTATTCTTTTGTGCTCTACCATCCTGTATGACTCATTGTTCCTTTGTGTTTAGGAAGAAGAAGAAGAGGTGGAGGAGGAGGACATTTTACTCACTGCATATATTGTTGGAACATTCCTTGAAGCTGGGCTCAATTTTACTGTAAGGATTCCCATCATCTTTTCGTTTCAGTCAGCTGAATGCATATTGAATAGACTGTGAAATAAGAGTGATTTGAAATTCTTACACCAGATGAAACATCAAAAGAACATTTCATTTATTACCTCTCTTTGAGTTGATGTTACTCAAGCTATTTTTCATTCATAGAAATCTTTGATGAACACTCTTGAGATTTTCCCTAGGGAGAATATACACTAGTATATGTACACACACAGGAGGTTTTCATTCTGTTTTCAGTATTTACAGATCTTCTGAAGTTCAGCCATGAATTTTAGATTAAGAACCCATGCACTAAGTATAACCATAACCTAGGTTCTGTTTCTCTAACCATTTCAATGTGTAAACATTTCAACGTAAGTGTTGTTCATCTTGGCTGCCTCCCAATCCAAAGGTTAAGTTATCTGATTGCACACTCTGTTCCTGAAAAAAGATACTAGGAACTTTCAGGATCATTGTCTATCTCAAAAACCATCTTTAGAAATATAAGCTTCTATTTTAGGTATTCGAATAACACATCTTAAGTCTAAAAGTAAATGTGTATTCTTAGCCACATGTAATAAATTTATATTATTAACTAAAATATGACTGATCAGATATAGAAACCAGCATTTTAAGATTATTTAAATTTTATTTCTCACACACTAGTAATCCATCTAAAATTAATTTTATTGATACTTATAATGAAAAATACATATGCATACATATGAACAGGTTTGTATATAAAATACATTTTAAGGATACATAATCTAAGGTGTAAAGTGTGATTAGTTTTTTCAGCAAGATTATGAAGTGTTGGTGTGTAATTTTAAAATACGTTGTTTTTCTACATGACCAGTTTCCTGCTCTGCGACATGGGCTCTTTTTCCTGGAGGAGGCATTGGCAAATGGTGTCACCAATGGCTGTAACCATGCAATGCTAGCTTATGTTTTTGCATTAGCTGGGAAAGAGGAGCAGGTGGAATCTTTACTCCGGATCCTGGATCAGTCTGCTACCAAAGAAAGTAATTATTTACTTTTGCTAATAGAGAGGACCTTGGGAATAAAGTGATGAAACATCCTTAGCATTCATATAGGAACACTTTTTTTTCTGTTTTCTTTTTTTTTCTTTACTGATTAAGGTATTACATATGTGTCCTTATCCCCCCTTTGCCCCCACTCATGCCCTCATCCCACTGGTGTCTGTGTCCAATTGTTAGGCTTATATGCATATATACAAGGCGTTTGGTTGATCTCTTCCCTTTACCCCCACCCTCCCCTACCTTCCCTCTGAGGTTTGATGGTCTGACCGATGCTTCTCTGTCTCTGGATCTGTTTTTGTTCATCAGTTTATGTTGTTCATTATATTTCATAAATGAGTGAGATCATGTGATATTTATCTTTCTCTGATAGCGTGTTTTGCTTAGCATAATGCTCTCCAGTTCCATCCATGCTGTTGCAAACCATAAGAATTCCTTCTTTTTTACCACAGCATAGTATTCCATGGTGTAGTTGTACTACAGTTTTTTAATCCACTCATCTGTTTCCAAATCTTAGCTATGGTGAATTGTGCTGCTATGAACATAGGGGTGCATATATCCTTTCTGACTGGTGTTTCTAGTTTCTTGGGATGTACTAGTAGTCCTAGAAGTGGGATCACTGGGTCAAATGGGAGCTCCATTTTTAGTTTTTTGAGGAAACTTTATACTGTTCACAGTGGTTGCACCAGTCTGCATTCCCACCAGCAGTGCACGAGGGTTCCTTTTTCTTCACATCCTCGCCAGCACTTGTCATTTGTTGATTTGTTGATGACAGCCATTCTGACAGGTGTGAGAGGGTACCGCATTGTCATTTTGATTTGCATCTCTCAGATGGTTAGTGACTTTGAGCATAGGAACACTCTCTTGATTCATATATTTCTATTTCCCTTATGGAATTTCCAAATGGCCCTTTGTCTTTAAAGAACACTTTATATTTTCTGCTAGTTTCTTCTTAAATGAGTGAAATAAAGGAAATCAAGCGTAGTGACCATACCATAGAAATAAAAATTGCTTGTAAAACTTAATCACATACCACTTTTGACCTTAGGAAGTTGCTATATTCATTTCATAAGGCTGCCATATAAAAATTCCATAAACTAAATGGTTTAAATAACAGAAGTTTATTTTTTCACTAGAGGCCTGGTGCACGAAATTCGTGTACGGGTAGGGTCCCTAGGCCTGGCCGGCAATCAGGGCCAATCGGGGCCTTCCTTTCCCCGGCTGCCAGCTGCTGGCCGGGGCCTTCCTTCATTCCACACCGCCCCCTTGTGGTAAGCACATGTCATAGCAAGCGGTCGAACTCCTAATCGGTTAAACTCCTGGGGGACAATTTGCAAATTAGCTTTTTTATTATATAGGATGGTTCTAGATGATAGAATTCCAAGATCAAGGTGTCAACAGGTTTGGTTTCTTCTGAAGCCATATTCTTGGTTTGTAGATAATCATCTTCTTTCTCCATGTTCACACTGTGGGGGTTTTTCTGTGTGCATTATCCCTGGTGTCCCTTTCATGTATCCAAATTTCCTCTTCTAAGGACACTAAGTAGATTGGATTAGGGCACACCCTAATGGCCTTGTTTTAACTTAATTACCTCTTTGAAGGCCCTGTCTCCAAATAGAGTCACGTTCTGAAGTTCTGGCATTTAGGACTTGAACATGTGAATTTTGAGGGATAAAATTCAGTCCAGAACAGAGACCAAGAATGGAATTTGCATCATTCTTATGTGCAATCAGTTCTCTTTTTAGGGACTGTGTTAAAATTCTTTCTTTTTCTCAGATAATGTAATATACTGGGAAAAAGCTAAGAAATCCAAGACGGAAGCACCCAAATCCTTTATTCCTCCGGCACCTTCTGCCGACACTGAGAAGACTTGCTATGTGCTGTTGGCCATCATTTCCCAAAAAGTTCCTGACCTCACCTATGCTAGTCAGATTGTGCAGTGGGTTGCTCAACAAATGAATTCCCAAGGAGGCTTCTCTTCCACCCAGGTAATTGATGTTAGTCTGGTATTAATAACAATATTTGACAGCAAAGATAGTCATAGAAAATACCTGCAAAGATAAAGGATATTTGCTGTTATAAATCCTATTATAGTCAGTTAACAATGATTTATCACTTCTTGTGTATCAGGGACTCTACTAGAAATTATTTATGTACATATTAATAAAATGAGGTTCCTTTTCAAGGAATTTTGCCTGATCTAAATCTCCATTTACACAGTAAAAATAAAATGTAACTCTAGAAGAGATTGTTGTCACAAACACCAGAGTCTTGATGATAAGTTAGATAGCTGATGATATTATGGTTAAAGTACATATCAACCAAGAATAAGTATTTTTCTTTATTTCTGTTGTCTGCACTTTGGGAAAAACAGATGAAATGAGTGAATAACAGAAAAAATAGTTATGAAAAATAATTACATACTAGTATGTCTTTCCTTTACAGGAAAAAATAATTTTAAATGCAAAGAAATGCAGGTTTATTCCCACAGGGAAAATCTTCACTTCCTTCTTTACTTTACTTTTTTTCAGTCTTAGCTTCTGACTAAAACCATGTTTGTGAATCTCCTAACAGCTATCTCCAAATACAGTCATGTTCTGAGGTTCAGACTTCTCTCTATGAAGATAGTTGGGTATAAGAATTGTCCAAGGCAGCTTAATTACATAACATCTTGATTTTTCAGAAAGTGTTTGGCACTACTTACAAAAGCAGAGATTGTACTTTATATAATCCTTTAGAAAAATAAAATCTGATTAAGATTTTAGAAGAAAATCAATTTAAATGGTAGCAACTAGCACAGGCAAATATCCTGTCCTTTAGGATATTGCTTCTTATTGTTCTATTAGAGGCCCAGTGCACGGAATCATGCATGGGTAGGGTCCCTAGGCCTGGCCAGCGATCAGGGCCAATTGGGGCCTTCCGGCTGCCGGCCGGGGCCTTCCTTTGTTTTGCACAACCCCCTGGTGGTCAGCACACGTCATAGTGAGCGATCAGTCTCCCGTTCAAACTCCTGTGGGGACAATTTGCATATTGGGCTTTTATATAGAGAGATTGACCTGTCTTGGGAATGTTTCCATGGACTGATTTAAATGTCACTGTCAAATGATAACTAAAACTGCAGCATAATGGAGCTGGTAATATTGCTTGTACTCTTCCATACAGGACACTGCTGTCTGTCTTCTTGCCGTAACCCGTTACATGAAGCTAACGTTCTCTAATGGTCAAAATGCTGTCACTGTTAGCAACGAAGAATCCAGTGAGACTTTCCAGGTTAACGATGACAACCGCTTACTAGTCCAACGTTCAGAACTAACAAAAGCATATGGACAATACACAGTAGATGTAGAAGGAGAAGGCTTTGCATTTTTTCAGGTAATGGAAGTCTACCTGAAAGGGAGATGAATGTTGCCAGTAAAAAGATCAGGCTACCAGTTCAGTTATATATGAAGTGCTATTTTACCATTTTACATAATTCCATCATTATTTCTACTCATTCTCTCATTGATATGCTCTACTCAATATCTGAAAATGCAGGTTATTTTATGAAGAGGTATTTAATCTTAAGGATAACTGGGTAACTGGGAAGTTTCTTGAGGAATGTCACCGTTAAAAATTATTCTGTTATTTTTATTAAATTATGTTGTTAAAGCTTCTTGTGTATTCTGCAAACTAAACAATTACATTTAGCCGTATTTGCTGATAAGTAGAGACATAAAATAAAGTACATTAATCATGGAAATAAGAGAAACAATAAGTCCTTCAGGTTTTACTACAGAAAAAGTAGATGGATTTTTTTTTTTAATGATTTGTTACCTTTCCTAGACTACCCTTAGGTATTATGTGCTACCGTCTAAGAAGGAATCTGGATTTTTCCTTTCCTTGGAAATGGCAAAGAAAAACTGTTCAGATGGATTCCAGAGTAATTTTGAGCTGACAGTAACCATCCAGTAAGTGTCCATTTTAATATCAACTCCCAGGTTAGAGAGAGGGTAATAGATATATAAATAATTATTTTAGACAGGAGCAACATAACAAAATATGAACAATAGTAACCAATGATGATTTTACTTGTTGGTGCATAATTTCTATAGCATAGTTACTTTATGGCTTTTTGTCTAGACACCACAATTTAGTACATCTTAAACTAAATCAGAGCTAGAATTATGCAAATATAACTTCTATTATGTGCAACTGAAATTTGCAAGCTTCTGACACACCAATACTACAACAATGCTTCCTTTTTTTTTTTTTTTTTTGTATGAAAATGCTGTCAGTTTTGGACAATAGAGATACTATTTTCCACCTAAAAACAAGCACAGGGAGGCCTAGACGACAAAACCTACAAATGCTATTTTGTAACTGTACAGAGTAAAATTTCAGATTTTTATTTTTCAGAGTAGGAAAGCAAAATAAGTATCTTAAAATATAAAATGTAGACACCAAAGAGTTTTAACAGTTAATATGTGAAGAAACACTGAAAAAAATTAGTTTGGAGGATTTTCTTAGGATTTCCAAATGATAATATCATGAACACCAGAGCTAAAATAAGAACTAAATACATTGTAGAACTCTTAACTTCATTAACACAATCCTTTCCAGTGTTAAGGACATAGCCTAGATCTGTTAGGGACATGTCTATGATTCTACCAATACCTCACTTTTTAAACAAAGATTTTCTTTAAGTTTTGGCAAATCTAAGGCTACTATCAGTATATGTAATATCAATTTACAAGCTTTGTTTATAAGTTATGTCTTTGAGACTTCAGGTAATCTTAAAAGCAGGGTTTAGGTAGATTCTAGTTTCAAATAATTCATTATTTACTCCAACTTATGTTGCTTTGTCTCGTCTCATCCATTATCATTCTAGTTATGCCTATTCTAAGATGTTTAGGAGTGACTTTCTTGCCCAGACAGTGTTGCTCAGTGGTTGAGCACTGACCCATGAACCAATAGGGGCACATGCCCAGGTTGTGAACTAGATCCCCAGTAGGGGCATGCAGGAGGCAGCCGATTGATGTTTCTCTCATCGATATTTCTATCTCTCTATCCCTTTCCCTTCCTCTCTCTCTAAAATCAGTAAAGACATATTTTTAAAAATTAAATCAATAAATAAAAAGAATGACTTTCATCAGGTGTTTTTTCTTCAGCTGTACCTTTCCTCCAGACCTATGGCTAATTAGTATGTTTGTACCCACAACCCTTACCACAAAATAAGTCACTTTTCTGAACTGATGTCTACACTGTGCTTTGTTTTAAATTTCAGATACATTGGAATGCGCAGCATCTCCAAAATGGTCCTTGTTGATGTAAAAATGCTCTCAGGATTTACTCCAGTCATGTCATCCACGGAGGAGGTAAATAACAGAAGTCCAATCTTTCAGCACAGGAAAAGCAATAGTGTGTAGAAGAAATAACTGGTTAGCAAAACTAAGCTATGGAATTCTTCATTTAAACAAATTTATTCATAGTTCACGTTTTCATTTTTGCTATAACAGTGGAGGGGTGGTGTTGTTAACTTAGAGCAATTAGCAGACATTATTTTTCATAGCTTATAATCCATTTCTTACTTTAATTCTACTATGCTTATGTAAACATAATGGCACAAGGGAACATTCCATAATACAGATTCCTGACAATTAGTTAAATAAAAATTATGAAGTATTCAATACCAGAATAATACTTTTTAATATTTATTCCCCATCCTTCCCTGACAATTTCTTCAAAGCTTGAAAACAATGGCCAAGTGCTGAAGACTAAAGTCAAGAATGACCATGTTCTTTTCTACTTGGAAAATGTAAGTTGAGCAATAATTTTTCCCAGGGTTTGTTCTTTTCTTTTTCTTCTGAGGGTAATTGGATGAGTCTATTTCTTGTAGATACACATGACAGGGTTTCTCAAAAAAATATGGGACATTAAAAATTATCAGTGGTCTTCTATCCCAGTGGTCACCTTACCCCTGTTAACTCTAATGTTATTTCATGTGTCTTGACTGCCTGACTAGGTAATTCTCAAGTTTAGAAGCAACATTTCCCTGTTTTTCACTCCTCATGGCATCTAAAATAGTCTGGTTACAGAGTAGATGTATAATTCTTTTATAGTTTTGACTTGAACTCCAGTGAAGGTGACATGCGTTCTAGAATCATTCTATGTGTATATCATTGCCATTCACATGAATCCCTGCATTACTGCTTTCAACTAAATTTCTTGCACCTCCATATAATCAATGGAACTTAAATTTATATACAATTTAATGTTACCTAATTATTTAAGATTAAGTCATTACATAAAATTATGTAAGATATTAGTACCCTGGATTTATTTCATTGGGTAGATCATGAACTTTTGGAGATATTTTCTCAGTGATTTTGTTTCCAGATATACTCTGATGTATTTGTAATTTGTGTCTTTATAGGTTTCTGGTACAGCAAAGAGTTTCACTTACTCTGTTGAGCAAAGCAACCTCGTGTCCAACATTCAGCCAGCCCCAGTGATGGTCTACGATTATTATGAAAAAGGTAGGCAAGCAACAACCACGCCCTGAAGCTATTGAACATAATATCTAAATCTAACAAAACCTGAGCTACCAAATTTTCCAGAATCACCTTCAGTCTACAAAGACTGTACAATAAATGGTTTTATACTGATTTTTCTTTTTTACTTCCTGATATATCTACTGAGTGGGCCAGTTTCCAATTACCAGAGTTTTTCAAACCGAGAATCCTTTAGATACAATGTGCAAGAGCATCCCTATAACTTGATATATAAACTATGCTAAGTGTCAACTCCTTTCTGTTGTTGTTGTTACTGGCAAGACTTACCATTTTATGCTACCTTTATGAATCTCAATTTGAGAAGGGAAATGGGCAATATTCTGAAATATTATAGGAAAATGTTGGTAGATTAGGTTCCAAACCAATTACTAAGGTGTCGGAGAGACCATCCGAAATTTCCCTGGATTGTTGGTGATATCAGTTCCTTGTTGAATGTCAGACAAAGTTTGTCGGGAAGTATTTGAATTCTGGCTCTGTCATTTACTAATAGAATATATTTCATCAAGTGCCTTAAACTTTTTTTTAAGTCTTCACTGGAAGATATATTTCTAGTTATTGAGATTGAGAGAGAGAGAGAGAGAGAGAGAGAGAGAGAGAGAGAAGCAATGATGTGAGAGAAAAACATCGATCAGTTGCCTCCAGTACATTCCCCAACCTGAGATCAAACCCACAACCTAAGTATGTGCCCTGACCAGGAATGGAACCTGCAACCTTTTGTTATAAGGGATGATGCTCCAACCAACTGAGCCACCTGGCTAGGGCAAGTGCCTTAAATTTTAATAAGATATTTTTGGATTTCAAAAACAGAAGTGATTGACTCTCTTGAAAAATTACTGAAAAGATTAGACCTAATGTATCTACAATTGTCTGACTTAACTGATTATAGCAAGTTGGAGATCTAATAAGGATGAATTTTTTCTTTATTTTCCAGATGAGTATGCCATCGTTTTTTACAATGTCAACAGTGTTTCAGTTTCCCTTTGAGAAAACAAAGCACAGGAAAAGGTAAGGAAATTGAATATGTCATAAACCATTGAAAACACATCTGGTAAGCAAATGAAAACCTAAAGATAGAACAATGAGGTCTCTGGTATTTATGGAGGTTTGGATGTTAGATGAGTATTCTCATAGTCATTAAGATTTTATTAATTTCTTTAAAATAGCTTGAAAGAATGTATAGCTATGTATATGCCTTTTACAAATCTCTCATTTAAAAAAAAAATCTCATTTTTTGTTTTATAAGTTGATAGGTCATTATATATGCATGCACATATATTTATACATAGTCATGTATATGTTAAATGTGTATGTGAGTGTATTTGTGTGTGTATATAGGTATGTTTGTATGTTTATATATTTATTTATATTTACATATGTTTTTAAATCCCAGGTGGAAAGCTATTCGCTTTGAACAAACTTATCCTTCTGAATCAACCTAAAAGAAAACCATTCATAGTCTGTAACCTGTTATGACTTCTCCGATTTTATTTCCTTATTACCCATTAAATGCTGTGATTTCACATTTGAGTCTATGACTTTCTTTTCTTTCAGTACTTTATTCATAATTTCCATCCTAAAAAACACAGGACTTCATTTGGTAGCAAACTATATAGTATTGTCAATACTAAATTCAAGTTTTTAGACATTATGACATACAGAAAATATGGAATCCCCAACATCCGGAGAAAGTCAGAGTTGATGAGGAGTAGAGAAAGAGACTAAATTGAAGAGAATTTCATGTGAGTTCAAGAAAACAAAAATAAAAACCAAAACACAACAAAAACACACAGAAATGTTTCAGTAAAAGATTATCAAAAATGAGGGGGGAATTGCTTAGAGAGTCACAAATTGACTGGCGGATGGACTGAGTGAATTTATGTTCATGTTTGAGAAGGTAATCCAAGGGCATTTTATCATAATAAAATTATTTTTATTTTTTCTGAGCTTATCACTTACGACTGAAAAGTGATACTCAAAGTCTGTCCTTTGCTTAACCTAACACTACTATCAATGTAATGAATTCAGATTGAGAAAAGTGAGCAGGAAGAAACTGGAGAAAATAGAAATGGGAATGAAAACAATTTCACTTGGGGATGCTTGATGAAGAGTGATCCTTCAGGTCCTTCTTGGGTCAGCCATCAAGGGGCTAATTGGATATGTAGGAATCATTAACACTATAGTAGCAGAGTTTAAAGCCTTTGAAGGAAAACCCAAAACAACCTATCCATTGCTGTGGGATAGTGGAGCAAGGCATAAGCCTAAACACTAAGTGGGGTGAGGAGGCAGGGGCGGGGAGGGATCTCTGGATCAACCACCTCCTCACATCCTAATGCCATTTGCCTTTGGCGGATATGGTTTCCCTTCCTGGGACTATGCTACTAACCCCCAGTGCTTCCTTTTTACTTCAGCCCCACTGTATCGTTCTGTAGTCTTTTCTTGAAACATCTTGCTTTTCCTTGGAAGCTGTCAACAGAAAAAACAAAAAGTTGTTCTCAGTCTTATGCTTTATGGGAAGATTGGGAACCCAGAGGTGCCCCATTGCTTCCATCCAAAACCTTGGCCAGATCTTACATAAGGATCTTGCCTTTCATTCACAAGGGACTGGGTTTTGTCTCTTCACAAGCTGGTGTTTTTGTGAATTGTTTTCTTTTTTTCTCCTGAGGCCTTTGCTCTTCACCAAGAATGTGGACAGCTCCCTTCACAGGCTATAGTCTTCCTATCAACAAGATCCACTGACTTCTGCAAACTTTAAGACTCTATCCAAATATATCCAGGTCATGGAGTTATTTAAATCCTTCATAAGTTTTATTTCTGTTGGTGGGAAGAAGAGCTGCTTGAGAACCTTGAGTTCTTAGCTTTGAATTACTTAATAATATCTAAAGAGCCATTCTAGCACTAGCTGGTTTGCCTCAGCGGATAGAGCATTAGCCTGTGGACCAAAGGGTACCTGATTTGATTCTGTTCAAGGGCATGTACCTCAGTTGCAGGCTCCTCCCTGGCCCTGGTCCTGATCGGGGCTTGTGCAGGAGGCAACCAATCGATGTGTTTCTCTCACATCAATGTTTCTCTCTGTCTTTCCCTCTTTCTTCCACTCTCTCTAAAAAATCAATGGAAAGCCAAACCGGATTGGCTCAGTGGATAGAGCGTCAGCCTGCGGACTGAAAGGTCCCAGGTTCGATTCCGGTCAAGGGCATGTAACTTGGTTGCGGGCACATCCCCAGTAGGAGGTGTGCAAGAGGCAGCTGATCGATGTTTCTCTCTCATCGATGTTTCTGACTATCTATCCCTCTTCCTTCCTCTCTGTAAAAAATCAATAAAATATATTTTTAAAAAAATCAATGGAAAAATATCCTCAGGTGAGGATTAACAATAAAATAAATACAAAGCCATACTAAAATACCAGCTTTATATAAAAAGTGACTATTTACACTGGCGTGTTTCTGACACCTTTCTAGAAAAAAAGTCTGTTGCTCAGGTACACCTAAGAGAAAGAAAAGTTTGCTTAGGCCGCCTTTTATAACTTTGCAGAACCTCTGGGTCACATTCACAGTTTCCAGAAGAGACTTTGAGACCTCAGGCCACGAGATTAAGTAGTTTGGCAGCAAAGTCGCAACTGGGGCCAACTCCATGCTATTTTTGCCAGCAAAGATAATGGGCTGACAAAGTTGTGTTGCTTTAATATGTGAGGCAAAAGTTTCTCCTATGGCATAGTGAGGGGGTCTACAGGTGACCTTGTCAACCAGACAGTTTTCCCCTTCCAACTGCCCTGCTGACATTGGAGCCAAAGAACAATCATTCCTTGGGACTCTATCAAGTACTTCCTGTTTCCATCCTTCAAAATGGTCGTTTGTGAGAAAGTTGTATGGAATTCAGAGCATTTTCCCCATTAAAATACGTCACAGTGGGGGTTAGCTTTTAAGCCCAAACACACTAACTGCTTTAACTTACACTGCAATGTTCTAATGGTAGAAGTGAACTACTACTTATAACTATGTTTGCTTTTCAATAGACAAGAAAATAATTTGTAAATCCCAAATTGGGTTGTCAAGAGCTCTGACATTGTAGTGCTGGCCCTGTGACTTCACCTGCACCCTCACTGTCAGCCCAATAGAGGAAGAGCTCTCAAGTCCAGGCAGAGATTTCTGGCGTGTGAATGGGGAAAGCAGAGATGGGAAGAGAGGCCTGGGGGAATGAGGACAATCTGAACGCTGGGCAACAATGATAAAACTCCCTGTTTTATTTTTCTACTCATCTTTCCCTCACTGAGGCTTTAGGAGTGTGTTTAAAGTGTACTCTATACATCGGGGACTGCTGGTATTTGGAAGATTCATTCATTTTAGCATCCTATTCTCAGCCTTTAAGCTGCATCAAGAAATTGCTCATCTATATTTTTATTAAGCCTTAAAACTTTTCTTGTGTGCAAATGGTGTCAACATTTTTCTAGAGCTGTACAAAAACAATAAACCTATACTCACATCAACAAGGCGATGAATCACTATTGACAAAATATTTTTATATTTCTCAAGCTTAAATTAGAGTGTTCATCAAATAAAGGTCATTTTTCTTAAAGAATAATATAAGTTAATTGGCTTTATATTCTAGATGTTAAATTAATTAAGAAACAATAAATATATGTTACATGGGTTGTTATATCCAAATGAATTATCATTTTCTTTGTAAACAAAAAAATATAAGGATAGCTATAAAAAGCAAAGTTAATCTTTTGAATAATAGAAAGATTATCTTCAAACTGATTTTTTTAAACCCTGTGATAAATTTTCTTTGTTTCCTTAAAGAACTATATAAGATGAAGCTTTGGGATATAAGTGATGTTCCCTGGACTATGAAGAAGGGATTTTAGATATGTATTTACATGAATAGTTCTTTTTTAAAAGAAAAGAGAAGTGTCTACTCAGTCCTTTGCTAATTTTTTAATTGGATTGTTTGTCTTCCTGCTGTTGTGTTGTATAAGTTCTTTATATATTCTGGAAATTAACCCATTATCACACAATGAAATATTACGTGGCCATAAAAAAGAAGAAAATGCTACCTTTTGCGACAGCATGGATGAACCTGGAGAGTATTATGCTAAGTGAAATAAGCAAATCAGAGAAAGACAAATACCATATGATCTCACTTGTATGTGAAATCTAATGAACACAATAAACTGATAAACAAAATAGAAACAGAGTCATGGATCCATGGAACAACAGACTGAAAACCACCAGAGGAGGGAAGGCGGGCACTGGATAAAAGAAGGTGAGGAGATTAGCCAAAAAACATACATGCATAACCCACAGACACAGACAACAGTGTGGTGATGGCCAGAGGGAAGGAGGGGGAGGGGCTCAGTGGAGTTGAGCCAAGGCGAGAAGTGGGGAAGACAGGGAGGGAATAAGGACATCTGTAATAGTGTCAACAATAAAAATAAAGTAAAAAATAAAAAAATATATGAAAAGGAAAAAGAAATCAAGAATATTGATTGATTTCATCAAATTATGTAATTTATTTTGTTTTTTCTTAAAAATATTTAAAGTACTGATTAATAACCAGAGCCAGTGTAGCCTCAAAGCACTATCTTTGAAGTTCTTAGGAAATTTGAAAAAGTAGATAAAAGAACACGGATAGTTGTGGAAATTGTCTGGAATTGATTTTTTTATACGGGAAGTAGTTAATATGTTACAAAAATAAATGGTTAGCAGTGTACTTTCACTGCCCATCAGGTAAAATAAAAAACAGCGATTCGGGAACAAGAGCAGAGTTCAAGGGATCAAGGGCTCAGACTCTCATTTCCTTTTCCTCTCCACACCATGAAGGGAAGTCAGCTGCCCAGTCCAGTCTTGATTCTGCTCTTTCTGTTCCTTCCCAGAGATGCTTCAGCTACTTCAAAACCGTAAGCGACATTTCCAGAAAAGTTTATTGTCCTCCTCTTTCCCATTGTGTTATCTGCTTCTTGATGTCTATCTTTTTATTTATTTTCTGATTCCCTGTGAAATAATCTATTGTCCAAAGGGCTTGGAAGAATTAGTTATTAAGTTGTTGTTGCATTTCACTTACATGTGGAATCTAATGAGCAAAATAAACAAACAAAATAGAAAGAGACTCATAGATACAGAGAACAGACTGACAGCTGCCAGAAGAAATGAGGATTGGGGGGCTGGATGAAAAGGTGAATAGATTAAGAAAAAAAAAATCTCATAGACACAGACAACAGTAAGGTGATTTCCAGAGAATAAAGGAGGAGAAGAGGTAGAAGAGGGTAAAGGGAGCATAAACGGTGATGAAAGAACACTTGACTTGGGGTAGTGAGCACATAATACAATATACAAATGGTGTGTTACAGAATTGTACACTTGTAACCTATATAATTTTATTAACCAATGTCAGCCAACCCAATAAATACAATAAAAAATTTTTAAAGTTGTTATTGTTCACATGGAAAGAAGCATACTCCAATTCTAGAAAACTCAGACATAGGGCAGTGACATTTATGAAACATTCACCAAATCTATATATATAAAAAGCCAGCGACCATAACGGCCATAACTACCATAACGACTGGTCGCTATGACACCCACTGTGGCCACCGAACTGGCTGGATCAGGGAGTGGGGCCCGTCAGCCAACCTCGCGCCCCTGACCCCACCAGCCTGCCACTGATCAGACTCTCCCACCTGGATCAAGAGCAGGGCCAGCCAAATGCCCCCTCCTCCCCCCCAGCCAGCCCGGCCCCGATCAGCCTGCCCCACCATGATTGGCCCGCAGCCCCTCCCCCGGGCCAGCCCACCCCTGATGGCACCCCACACCCCAATAGGGGGCGGGGCTGGGTGGCCAACCTCCTGTAGCTCCTCCCCCTGGCTGCCCCACTCCTGATCACCCCTCCACCCAAATAGGGGGTGGGCCCAGCCGGCCAACCTCCTGCAGCCCCTCCCCCACCCGGCCCCTTCCCAGATCAGCACCCCCACCCCAATCAGGGGCAGGGTCAGCCGGCCAACCACCATGGCCCTTCCCCTAGGCCACCGGCCCCTGATTGGCACCCCTCACCCTATTCAGGGGCAGGGCCGGACAACCCACTGCTCACAGCTCCTCCCCATGGCTGGCCCCACCCCTAATAGGCCCCCCAACCTCAATCAGAGCCAGGGCCCGCCAGCCAATCACCCGCAGCCCCTTCTCCCAGCCAGCCCAGCCTTGATCAGGCCCCAGTCGAGTCAGGCTGGCTGGCCAACCTCCGCTCATCTACTCCTCCCAACAGGCCCAGCCCCAATCTGCCCCAATTGGGGCTGGGCCAGCCAGAATTCATGCAATGGGCCTCTAGTCTATCTATATAAAAGCCTAAGTGACCATCGCAACTGAATGGACGACTGAACAGGCTGCATGGGGCAACCAGGCCGGCAGGGGATTTAGTGAGGGGTGACCAAATGACTGAGCAGCAGGCTGCATGGGGCAACCAGGCCAGCAGGGGAGGCAGTTGGGGACAACCAGGGCAGCAGGGCGGGGGGGCAGTTGGGGGCAATCAGGCTGGCAGGCAGAGGTAGTTAGGGGTGATCAGATTGGCAGGGGAGGAGGCAGTTAGGGGTGATCAGGCAGGCAGGCAGGTGAGTGGTTAGGTGACAGCGATCCAGGATTGTGAGACTGGCAGTCGGACATCCCCCGAGGGGTCCCGGTTTGGAGAGGGTGCAGACTGGGCTGAGGAGACCCTCCCCCGGCCCCATGCACAAATTTCATGCACCAGGCCTCTAGTAAAAATATAAAATTCTAAAATAAAAAAGTAAAAATTAAAGAATATAGATTTCTACAGCATTCATAAAATATAAAGAACATAGAATTCTGAACACACATACACACACATATAAAAGGTAAATTCTTTACTGGCTCATGAAAGAGAGTTGGTGCACAGAATGAAATGCAGTGCAAAACCAGAAGAAGGTATCACAGGATTCTGTGAGAATATGTACAAAGGAAACTTAAACTCCTTATGGGACCTGTCACCAAAGTCTGCACAGAGAAAATTGCTTTCAAGGTTAGTCTTACAAAAAAAATAGAAATTTTCCAGATAGACAAGGACACTGTTGAAGGAGAAAAGGCATGGGCAAGCAGAGCTTTGTAAAGTGAAGAGTGTTTGGGTGCTTATAATTGATAAGCAAATAGCCACAAGAGAGAGAGAGATTTGTCTTCTGGGTGTAGGTGGAAATGTGTTTGGTGACTAGGCTAGCATGGCAAGGCTTTTCTTTCATCACCAGAGAATGAAAGAGAGAAAAGAGGTAACGTTGCTTCTAAAACAGTAGTAAAAAGCATTTCAACTCCTGCCTGTGTGTTAAATGGTATCTTTTTAGTATTTCCTGGAACAATGACATTTTGTGATTTCTTCCATATGAAACACAAGATTACTTAAAGACAGGTTCTTAATGCTTTCAGTGATGATTATTTGATTAATCACATGTTGTTGTTGCTAAAGAAAATAAAAATATTTTTCAGCTTTATTGAGAAACAATTGACAAAAAATTATAGTATCCAGTGTGATGATTTGATCTATGTATATATTGTGAAAGGATTTCCCTCATTGAGTTAATTAACACATCCATTTCTTAGAGATTTACTCTTTTTTGTGTGAGATCATTAAGTACTTCTCTCTTAGCAAGTTTCAGTTATACAATAGAGTGTTATCAACTATAGTCACTTTGTTATATATTAGATCCTCAGGCCTAAATCATCTTATAACTGAAACTGTGTACCCTTTTACCAACATCTCTCTATTCCCCCCAATCTCACCCCTGACAACCACTTTTCTATTCTCTGTTTCTATGAATTTGATTTCTTTTTTTTTTTTTTTTTTAGATTCCACATATAAGTGATACCATGCAGTATTATCTTTCTCGGTCTGGCTTATTTCACTTAGCATCGTGTCCATCCATGTTATTGCAAATGGCAGGATATTCTTCTTTTTATAAGGCTGACTGCTATTTCATTATATATAATGACATTTTCTTCATCTATTCTTAAAGTTGAAAATTATTTCTATCCAAATTACATAATAACTCATGGAATACTTATCCAGTTTATGAACAGGTTTAGAAATATTACAAGGGTGAATATTTTTATAAGAGAAGAATATTAATGTGTAGTTAGTTGAGTTGAGGAGTTTCTAAGATCTTTTAGGTTGGCTTTTGAAGAATACAATCCTTTACACTCCTGACAAAATCTGGCTTTGTTATGATTGGTGACAATAACAAAGATGATCTAGGAAACAGCCACAATAATGATTTCTTTTGAATCTCTCCATGGTTGATCCAGATTCTTCTTCTCTACAGGCAGTACCTGGTGGTGGTCCCATCACAGCTGTACACGGGGGTTCCTGAGAAGGCCTGTGTCATGCTCAATCACCTGAATGAGACAGTGACACTTAATGTAATTCTGGAGTATGGAACGCACAGCAAGGCCCTCCTTACAGACCTGGTGGCAGAGAAGGACTCCTTTTACTGCAGCCCCTTCATTGTCAGTATCACTCTTTGGAATAAGGGATATTGTTAATGAAAGCACGTATTAGTTGATGCCTTGCGTTCTGACCCCCAACAATAAAAGAGCATAATGAAGAAAAAACAAGAAGTGCAGAGTAAATTTCAAATTAGATTATAAACATGACATTTCTATTTAATGTGCTTAGATAATATTTACAAACAGATCTAATGCAATATATGAAAGCTAACATAGTTATAGGAAAGATTTTGTTTGTTCTTAAACTTCTAAGACCGTGTTCATGCCATCACAGATATAAACACTAAGATTCATAAAGTTAAGTGACTTATCTACGATCTCACAGATGGCTAAGGGTTAATGTATTGTCCTAGTAAACTTCTATTATTTAAGATGTTAAATATTTAGTTAATCACACTGGCCTACTACAAATGATAGCATATAATTGCTGTGAAAATTCAGCCATGTTATTTCCTTCACTATCATTACTGGTTGAAGTTTGTTTTATTTCAGTGACATTTTCGCTTTAATTAAATCATTGAGTTGTTAGTGTCATGTTACACAAACATAATAATCTATAAAACAGAGGAAATAACCCTTGACCATATCCCCTACTAGTTCTCATGAGACTCACCAGAAAAATTACAATATCATAAAGGCTGAGACATTCAGAAGTGGGTCAGTCTGGGCAGATTCTTCAACTCATATTTCTGTTTTGCAGATTCCAGAGTTGCCAACTTCCTCAGCATTCATTACTGTGCAGGTGAAAGGGCCAACCCAGGAGTTCATAAAGAGGAAGCCAATGCACATATTAAAAGTAGAGAGCCTTGTCTTTGTCCAGACAGACAAACCCATCTACAAACCTGGACAAACAGGTATAAGGAAACAAATGAGCAAGGCAACTTTAAGGGGCAGTGTTGTGGGGGACTCTTTATTACTTTATTCTGCTGTCATGGAAGTCCTGTCATGTTGTAATCTGTATTACCACTCTGGATTCCCATTGGAGTGTTTCATGGGGGGAAAAAATCTCTCTTTCAGTGAAATTCCGCATTGTCTCTGTGGATGTCAATTTTCACCCTTTGAATGAAATGGTGAGTCTCATAACGATGGGTGAGGTTGGGAGAAACAGGCAAAAAGTTAAAGCCTGTTCTTGTGGGGAACCTGAGACCAATATGAGATACTTAAATCTACCACAGAAAGATTTCATAAGGGTACCACTGCTGGAGAATAAAGAAATCAGTTCATCAATTACATTCTTAAGGTAAATTAAATGATGTTTAAATGATCTTCTTAAATATACCCATTATTTTTATTGAACAAAGAAAAACTAACTGCATTTGAATTCTGTCTTAGAAAAAAAGATAATTTCTTAAGATAAATATCATCTGCAAAATAAACTTACTATTCAGACCTTTTTAAACCTAAGTGTAAATTTCCTCAATTGTACATCCTACATAATAAAAGCTCAGTGACAAAATGGCAGAATGACCAGAATGAATGCAGCTCTTCGCCCCAGCCAGCCCACCCCCAAACGGGCCTCCCACCCCAATCAGGGGTGAGGCTGGTGGGCAAACCACCCTCGGCCCCTTGTCCCGACCGGCTCTGCCCCTGTAGGCCCCCCACCCTGATCGGGGTGCAGTCCCCATTTGGGCAGGCCAGCTGGACCCCACAGGTGCACAAATTCATGCACTGGTACTCTAGTTATTTCATAAAGGGAAAGGCATAGTTTCTTAGGCTTCATAAAAAATGTATGTCCCAAACTAAATGTATTAAGTGCTGTGAACCAAACTGAGGCAAAATTCCTTGATTGGATAAGAAATATACAGACTCACTGACCCAGATACTCTATCAATGCTGATATTATGGTTTTCTCTTTCTAAACTCTATCTCACACTCATATTATTATTTCTTTTCAGTTCCCGGCAGTTTATATTGAGGTAGGTAATATACCGTGTGTCTTATTTGGGATGAGAACTTACTACAAGTTGTATTAAATTGCCTCTCTCCACCTCCTCATTCCCCACTAGCATTTCATCAAAGCTAAGTAAATACTGTTTTTCTAGTTTATCTTAAATCTTTTGGAGAGTGGATGAGATGTAAATGGAAGAACAAAATTCCCTGTGATGATGCAATTTAGTGACTCTTCTAGTATTTCTACCCACAATAAATATGCCTAATCCCAAAAAGATGTATTGTAATCTATAATATTTTGTTGCTGGTAAATGTGTTGCCCTTTTCTCAATCTAGAATTCTTAGAAAACTTTACTAATACTTTTGGTGCCAATTTATCAAGCATCTATTATCCAACTCTCAATGTCACCTTCCCCAATGTCTCCCTACTCAAAAGTATATATTTTAATTGTTTCTATGAATTCATGATGTTTTTATCTATAGAATCCCAAGAGGAATCGAATTTTCCAATGGCAAAATCTCAGATTGCAAGGGGGACTCAGCCAGCTCTCTTTCCCACTCTCAGAGGAGCCCACTCTGGGTGCCTACAAGGTCCTGGTGCAGAAGGAGTCAGGGGGGAAAATAGAGCACTCCTTTGAGGTGAATGAATATGGTAAGAATTCTGCACATATCAAAGATATTTACAACATTAGAGTATTTAAGATTGGCTACTTTATGCACATAGATGACAAACAAAAATCTAGCATATAATAGTTGAAAATTAACACGCTTTTTTATTTACTTAAATATTTGCTAAGCACTTTCATGCATTATCTCAATTAAACTTCACAACAGCCTATGGGGACAATACTATTTTATAAGTGAGTATATCAATTATCTCCATATCAGTTCTAGAAAAGTTAATAATTTACCAAAATCCACAGATCCAATAAGAGGCAAGAGAGATTTTAATAGGTTCATTTGACCCTATTCAAACTTATACTGTTAATCAAAACATTAGGTTACCTATATGCATCTGTTGATCTATATCTTATAACTAAAGGTATTTCCTATGATTATCTCCTGGCTGTCTATAAACTATACCTCCACTAAATTATAATAATCAGACATTGAAGCCATCTTATTCGTTATCAGTTATGTAGATTTTTTAATGTAAATTAAATATATACCATGAATGAGGAAATCTATAGCAAAAACATGATTTCCAAAACTCACCATAGCTTCCATGAGAATTATTGAAGATGGATTTATTATCTGAATAACTAACCTTATACAATTGGGGGAGGGGCCAGAAAAGTAAGTGTCCAGCAAAAGTTGATAGAGCAGAGGAAATTACTAACCAGTTCTCCTGAAGCAATGGAAGGGACAAATATATCAGACTGGCAAGGCCACCTTCAGCTGCCAGAGTGGACCATGAAAGAAAATTTATCTATATATATAAAAAGCCAGCAACCATAATGCCGTAACAACCAGAATGACCGGTCACTATGATGCCCACTGCAGCCAGCGAACCGGCCTGACCGGGGGGTGGGGCCAGCTGGCCAACCTCCCAAAGCCCCTGATTGGCCTCTCCCACCCCAATCAAGGATGGGGTGTCCCACCAACACCCCATGGCTCCTCCCCCCAGCTGGCCCCGCCCCTGATAGCCCCCCCACCCCAATAGGGGGCAGGGCCAGCCAGCCAACCTCCTGCAGCTCTTCCCCCCAGCCAGGCCCACCCCAGATTGGCTCCCCCACCCCGATCAGGGGTAGGGCTGCTGGCCAACCACCTGCAGCCGCTCCCCCCAGCCTGCCCAGCCCCCAGTGGGCCCCCACCAAGTGTCTGGTAGTAGGTCTAGGGCAGCTGTGGGCAAACTACGGCCCGTTCAGCTGTTCTATCTGGCCCGCGGAGCCGAAAGAGCAGAGGGTTCTCTTGCTCTCCCCTCCGCTCCTTTACTTTGAATTTATATTAGTTCACACAAACACTCCATCCATGCTTTTGTTCCGGCCCTCCAGTCCAGTGTAAGAACTCATTGTGGCCCTCGAGTCAAAAAGTTTGCCCACCCCTGGTCTAGGGCCTGTGTTAGTCAGCAAGGCTAGCAGTTGGGAAGAAAAGCTGGACACAGAGGGAAAGAATAAGAACAAATTGGAACCTACTGGCCTTATTGTACCTGTTACTACATCTAACCATGATGATTTTAGGGTGCTGCATTCTTTTCTTTCTTTCTTTTTTTTTTTTTAATCTCCATCATTCGAGATTCAGACAAGGAGATTCTAGAAAATGTAGTACTGGCTTCACCAAGTTAAGATGGTACAAATTGCCCATGGTTGTGCACAACATCTCCTTTCTCAGTGGTGTCCCTGATGCTGCAAATTGTAATTGAAATCATTTCATGTGATCCTGCTATAAGATTCTGTAATAGAGTTATTACTAATACTTGCAAGATCTCCTGCCCACTCTCATCTCTTTTGTTCTTCTATTGACAACAGTTTTGCCCAAATTTGAGGTCCAAGTGGAAATGCCCAAGACTATCGGTTTTCTAGATGAAACATTTGTGGTATCTGCATGTGGCCTGTGAGTTTCGTTTTCATCTCATTTCTATTTTCCTACTTTATTTGTGTTGCAAATAACTGTTACTGGATTTTGAAGTATTTTAACTAGAGAAGGAATGACTCTCTCTCCAACTTGCCTGAGCCCTGATTAGGGAGCAGGAGAGGTAGCACATGACACTTTTACTACTAATAATAAAATCTTTTCCTGAGCACTTACAATGTGCCAGACAATGATTTAAACCACTTACACTTATTAACATTTTTTAGTCTTATATGAACCCTATGAGATGGGGATAGTTATAATTAATTTACAAATAAGAAAACTATAACACATAAAGTATAAAAAAAGAAACTTGCTCAAGTTTCCACAGGTAGTAAATGGCAGACTGGAATTTAAATCCAACAGTCTGGCTTCAGACTCTGAACTCATCATCAATATTCTCTATTATCCCTACAATTTAAAAAAAAAATCTAGCTTCATGAAGCATTTATATATCCCAGACACTGTGCTAAACTGACCCCAGGCTATTTAACTCTGGAGCTCATGCTCATAACTTCTGAATTATTCTATGTCCTATTATCCCTACTTTTTATTGCTCCAAATTTCTTAAACTATGAAGAGTTGGAAGGTAAGCTGATCCTTTGTCTTAAATGCTGGATATATAATGTAGAAATCAAAATACATGTTATAGTATTACTTTTATGATTGCCTTTCAGGGAGTAGAGCATCCTCCACATGCACTAAGGAGACACGATACCTCTTGCTTTTGAAAACAGAATGAGGAACATGTTTTTTTTAATCTTCTTACCACCTTCAATCCCTTAAATTTGTCCATCAGAGGGAACACCTTTTTATTCAGACTTAAAGATTCAACAAAGTGATTGAAATTTAGTAAATAATTTATTACTTTATTAGCACTTGTGAAATTCGGAGGAAAAAAAAAGTTATTTTTAAAAAGAGACGTTTGGGGACATTGAGGCCAAATCTCCCCTTCCTCACAGTTTAGGCTAATGCAATAGATTCCAAACTTGTGTGCATCAGAATCTATGGAGGTGCTTAGTTAAAAATGTAGATTTCTTGGCCTCACCTCTAGAAATTCTAAACATAAATCTGAGGAGAGATTTAAGACTCTGAATCTCAATATATATCTCAGGTAGCTTCAATGTAGGTGGTCCATAAAGCATACTTTGAGAAACAATAAACTAAGTTTGACTTCACATCATGTCTTAGCTTAGCCCATTCAGGCTGCCGTACCAAAATACTACAGATTGGGTAGCTTATAAACAACAGAAATGTATTGCTCACAGTTCTAGAGACTGGGAAATCCAGGATCAAAGTGACAGCATAGCCGCGTTCTGGTGAAGGTCCTCTTTTTGGTTCATAGCTGGTGCCTTCTGGCCATGTCCTCACCTGGTGGAAGGGACAAGGGATCTCTTTGGAGCTTCTTTTATAAAAGCACTAATCTCACTCACGAAGACTCCCACCTCACCATTTAAGCACCTCCCAAAGTCCTTATACCCTAATACTATCCTTTTTGTGGATTAGGATTTCCACATATAAATTTAGGGGAACACAAACATTCAGACCATAGCATCAGATTTGGCAGAACCAGACTAAGTCATCATGCTATTCTTCTTTTATAACATTTTTGCTGTAGAGCTAGTGCTTTCCACTTTAACTTCTCTTTTATCCTCTTAAAATACATAACAATTAGGAGGTGTTTCCAAAGCTGGAGTCATAACCTAGATAGTCTGGCAGCAGAAAAAGGCAGATATAAAATAGGCTTATAAGAAAACCTCAACTGAGGGGAAGGAATGATCTGAGAAATAACACATTGTTAATTTTCCATTTGGAGGTGTTTCAAAAGATTCAGTAAGTATTTTTCTCCTGGATTTATACATATATGTTTACTTAAATAATTATGACATAGTTTTAGAATAAGTGCTTTTAAAGTACAAATCCTATAGGAGGAAATATAATTGCTCTAGATGAACAAGGTGGATAGATCATGAGGAAAAACAAGAGTTATTTATATTAAATATTTTTACATGACTGCTTTATCATTATAGATACACATATGGAAAGCCTGTCCCTGGTCTGGTGACAATTAATGTATGCAGAAAATATATACGATTCTCTTCCACCTGCCATGGAAGACACTCACAAAGTATCTGTGAAGAATTCAGTCAACAGGTATATGGAAACCACTCTCCCCAGGATATTGAAATCAGATCTTGTTTTCTCCTGGATTATAATACAATGGAGAAAACAATAGAACGTTGCATTCTGAATATATTATAATAGAGAGCAGTGTTTGAAATAGTCACCTTGAAAACTTATGAAGGGAAATATCATATAATTGCATGGCAACATTAGGAGCCCGCTCGAGGGTTGGGCTCATGGATTTAAAGTGAGATTTATTTGTCTAGTTTTGTAATTTTCTTCCAACTGCAATCAACATATGGTTATATGGGCATAAAAAGATGTGGAAGTATTCAAACTTGGCTAGATAAGCATGAGATAAATCTAGCAGTCAAAATCTTTAATATACCAGAAAGACTAAGATTAGTTTTTATTTTCAAGTGAGCCATGACCTCTATATATAGTTAAACATAAGTAAAGGTTATTGTGCAATAAATATTTTATGTAAGTACAAAAATAAAAACAAATCTTTATTAAAACATGGCTCCCAATATTTAGTTTGGAAATCTGATTACAGTCATGTGCTGCATAATGATGTTTCAGTCAGTAAGAGGGTTGGTCCACTTCTCTCCCTAATGTCACAGCGGAACACATTACCCATGTGTTTGTGTTGATGCTGGTGTAAACAACCCTAATGCTGCCAGTCGTATAAAAGTATAATAGCACATACAGTTAGATATAGTACAGAATACTTGATAATAAATGACTATGTTGCTGGTATGTATTTACTACTTTTTTCCCATATTATTCTTTTTTTAATTTATCTTTATTGTTGAAAGTATTAAAGATATCCCCTTTCTCCTCATGGACTCCCCCTCCTCCCCACTCCTGTTCCCCTCCCCAAGCCTTCATCCCACTATTGTTTGTGTCCATTGGTTATGCATATGTACATATTAATTATCTTATCCCCCCTTCCCTCTGAGGATCTTTAGTCTGTTGCATGCTTCCATGTCTCTAAAATAGATTACTGTACTCTTTATTGTTATTTTAGAGTGTACCCTTTCTACTTATAAAGAAAACAGTTGTAAAACAATATGCTATGCCATGCCAGCAGCAGCCTCATACAGGTCATGTTTACTGTGTCTCTCTTGATTACATCATCTTCTCGTGTGCTTGATTTACCCTCGTGTTGTTTTGCACAGGAACATGCTGTACAGGCATGTAGCCTAGGAGCAATGGGCAATCCCATATAGCCTAGGCGCGTAGTAGGCTGTGCCATATAGGTTCGTTTCAGTACACTCCACTCAATGTTTGCACAGCTACCTAAAGATACATTTCTGTGAATGTATCCCCATCGTTAAGTGATGCATGACTATACTATAATAATTCATCTATTTGATTAATATATTTGTTTTTATTAATGTCTGAGACATTGAGACAGTATAGTTAAGAAAATACAATCCTTAGCCGATATTTAGGTGGAGGTAGGTACAGAGGGTGCCTGGATGTTATTTCAGGGTTGAATTTAGAAGAGTAATGACTGCTGTTCTTCTAAGAATGAAAGAAAGAATGTTATCATTTAAAGAACAATATACGCAAAAAAAGAAATTACAAAATACTGTAGCACATTTGGACACACTAAAAAAATTAATATAACAAAAATGGATAGGCTTTAGAGACAGGGAAGAAGACAAAGATTGGCAAGAGTAACTCAATTAATGATTAATGAAGAGATATTATGTCATTTTGGGGATTGAGAAAGGGTCAGCAACTAAAAGATGGTCATAACATTTGTAAAATGTTCTTCTATAGCCAACAAATAATTTTCATAGGTTGATAACTGACTCTTTTGATAGAAAATCAGAGAACCCAGGAATTATCTTTCTTTGTCTTCAGGCAGACAGTAAAGGCTGTTTCACACAACTCGTCAAGACTAAATTATTTCAGCTGAGACTAAGAGGGTATGACATGAAATTAAAAGTGGAAGCCAAGGTCAGAGAAGAGGGAACAGGTTTGTATTATTTTAAAATATCAATTCATCAAATTATTAATTTTAATACATTTATCAAAATCCCATTCCATGTAAAACACTTTATTGTTTCTGGGTCAATGAAAATAGCATGATCCCTGCCTGCAAGTAATTAGAAACCTTAAAAGAAATTACGTATATCTATATGTACATATGTATGTGTGTATAGATGTATAACCATAATAAAATTACTATCAGAAATGCAAAATATAAGGGATAAATGAGTATGAAGAGAAATAATTCTAACCCAAAGCCAAAGAAAACTCATTTGAGCTGATTTGTATAGAATGAATAATATTTTGAAAGATAGTGATGAGTGCTGAAAGCATGGTAAGCATAACACAAATGTGTTTGGTCTCAGAAGAACCTGAAAATGTAGGTTGGTGCTAACGTGTGTAGAAAAATAGATCATATACTAAAGAAGTTAGACTTTATTATGAAAAGCATTGGATAACTTAAAATATATGTCAGGAGAATGACCTAAATAAGTGGGTATTTTTAAAAGATAATTCTAACCAACATGAATAAGCCAGGCTAGATGAAAAATGTGTTATAACGCAATCTCTCTCTCTCTCTCTCTCTCTCTCTCTCTCTCTCTCTATATATATATATATATATATATATATATATATATATATATATATATCAAAGCCTTAGCGACCATTATGATAGAACAACCAGTCGAACAGTCGCTATGATGCACACTAACCACCAGGGGGCAGATGCTCAATGCAGGAGCTGCCCCCTGGTGGTCAGTGCACTCCCACAGGGGGAGCACCGCTCAGCCAGAAGCCGGGCTCGCGGCTGTCAAGGGCAGCTGCGGCAGCAGGAGCCTCTCCTGACTCCACAGCAGCACTACTGAGTGGCGGCAGCAGGCCAGGATGAGCGCGAGCTGCGTGGCGCCTGGCCCCGGTTGGGGCTCCACTCTGGCCACCTGCCTCTTGGCACACTGCTACATCCCTCGGGGGATGTCTGACTGTTGGTTTAGGCCAGATCCCCACAGGCCAGGCTGGGATTGGACCTAAACCAGCAATCGGATATCCCCTGAGGGGTCCCAGATTGTGAGAGGGCACAGGCCGGGCTGAGGGACACCGACCCCTGTGCACAAATTTCATGCACCGGGTCTCTAATATCAGAACATTATTCAAAGATAACCCCAATGATTACAAATTTGGGTCCTAGAAAATTGAAACGGCATTAACCAAAATAAGGAGCAGATAGGAAAGAACTATGGTGATGAGAATGTGTGCAAGATAATGTATTATAATTTGGAATATCAAAATGGAAGTGGATTCACTCAGTACATAATTTAAGAAGAAAGCCAGAGCAAAATCAAGACAAGAAATGTAAATCTGGAACCATTATAATTGTGTTTATATCCTCCTAAGAGTAAATCCAATTGTTCTGAAAGTGAGCTCATTTAGTATTGCTAAATTGAGGCTAGATGTGAACAAGGAGGGCCCCACGAAAGAAACAAGTACACTTTAAGTTACCCATGGTCAATCGTGGTCCAAAAATATTAAATGGAAATTTTCAGACATAAATAATTCATAAATTTTACATAATTTATAAATTAAACTTTATCATAGGTAAATATGCATGGGAAAAACAGTATATATAGGGTTGGGTACTATTTGTGGCTGCAGGCATCCACAGGGGGTCTTGAAACATATCCCCACAAATAAGGGAGAATACTATGCAGTTAAAAGATAATACAAATAAGTCAGCATAATAAAATTAGATGTCAGAAAGATAGAGGAAAAAATAAAAATACTATTTCTTAGAAGTCACTGGAAGAATTCTATTTATAATTATTATGTATTAATTACTTCTGAGATTTATTATATTAAGTCTGAAATGAGACTGCCATATTGGAAGTAAATAGGGGATATTTTAGATTTTAGTAAAGTTGTACTTTAGTTGTTGAAGACAAAATACAGATTGAGTGGAAAAACAACAGGTGTTGGTTATACCTTGGATAGGCTTTTGAGTGAAAAGAAGGATCTTGCTGGAGATGTTGTTTGTGTAAGAAATTTAAGGATATTTTTAAGCCAATGTGAAGAATTATGTTTTATGCAAAAAGTTGTGGGCGAGGGCAGGGATATAAAAGAGACAGAATCACAGAGGTTGAAAAAACTTAAGAACAAAAGTGAAACAAGTAGAGTACTTGTGAAGCCAGAGGAATTGGAGAATTATGGATGCCAATAATTTTTTTATATTAAGGTGGAGTTGATGTCAAATTACTTGTATTTTCTAAGTGTGAGAAACTCTGGAAAGAATAAGAAAAAAGGATATGGATGGTATTTTGTTATGATGGAGTGAAGCTGGGATGAAGGTAGGAGGTAAGTTGACTACATAGAACTGTTCAACTGCACTTTTTTTTTTTTTCAGGGCTGGAATTAACTGGGCATGGATCATGTGAAATCACAAATACCTTAAGCAAACTGGTATTTACAAAAATGGATTCATATTATAGACCTGGGATCCCTATCTTTGGGCAGGTAAAATATCTTTTCAATATAATCATAATTTAGGAGATATGGCTTTTAATAAGTTTTTATTCACAAAATCAAAATTTATTATGAAAATGAATATTTACTTACTAGTAATCCTGCACATGAATCCATGCACCAGTAGCTCACCAGTAGCTCGCTGCTGCCTTCCAGTAGCTCTCTGCCCGCTGCCCCGCCCTCCTGTAGCTCCCCCCCTTGCCCCCTCATCCCCCCTCATAACTTGCTGCCCTGCCCCCTCCTGTAGTTCTCTGCAGCCCACTTGTAGCTCGCTGCCCCACCCTCCTGCTGATCCGTGATCCAGTCGTTACACAGTCGGTCATTACGCTTCAGGGTGTAATAACCATTTGCATATTACATCTTTATTATATAGGATAGTAAGAAAATAAATTATATCAAATCACAACTTTAAAAAGCAAATGTCATACAAAATCCAGAAAAATAAAGCATTTTTATTAATTAGCTTCCTAACACACCTCCGTAATTCTTTTTTTTTTTTTTTTTTTTAGTAGTTTGGCTGCATATTCTTTGATTGCTTCTTTATAAACAACAGGCCAGCAAGTTATGAGGGGGGTTGAGGGGGCGAGGGGGCCGGGGGGAGCTACAGGAGGGCAGGGCAGCGGGCAGAGAGCTACTGGAAGGCAGCAGCGAGCTACTGGTGAGCTACTGGTGCACAGATTCATGCGCAGGGCTACTAGTAAATAAATTGCACAGATTTGTGCACTGGTGGGGTCCCTCAGCCTGACCTGCGGCAATCGGGCTGAAACCAGCTCTCCGACATCCCCCAAGGGGTCCCGGATTGCAAGAGAGTGCAGGCCAGGCTGAGGGACCCCAGTGGTGCATGATCGGGTCAGGGGATGGACCACGGGAGGGCTCCAGGGCATGCCTGGCCTGTCTGGCCCAGTCCCAATCAGCCAGACCCTAGCAGCAAGCTAACCTACCTGTCGAAGCATCTGCCCCCTGGTGGTCAGTGTGCGTCAGAGCAACTGGTCAAATGGTCAAATGAATGGTTGGACACTTAGCATATTAGGCTTTTATTATATAGGATGATTTTGCAATATAATCTTTTACAGAAAAAATAGTCTTTCATCTAAATTATTAAATTTTTCAAATTATTGATAGTTTTTTTAAGTTTTTCAGTTTCAAGACTCAATATTGGTAAATTTTAGGCCCAATATCCAATTTAGTAATCTATCAATTTTCTTTCATATAAGAAATTTAAGGTTTCTGGGCATGGTTTTTTCTTTCATATAAGCAATTCCAGTTTTGTTTTATAGTACTAATCTTTGAATTGACAGTATATAACCAACTTCCTCATCTTAGTGGCATATTATAAATTTTATGTTATTTTCATTTATTCCAGTATTTCATATCAAATTGTAAATAATAATATATAGATATGATTAGACAAGGTTATTTCAGGTTGGTAGAAAAGCACGAGAAAACTGAAGACTTGAAAGATGACTATAACAATGCCATAAATTTAAGAACAATGGGAGAATGTCTAAAGCTCTAGGTATGGAAAAGCTTTTCAAGAGCAAAGAACTAAGAGGATAGCCAGTGTGACTGGCTCAGATAGAAGGTATAACTGGATTGACTGAGTGGCTGTAGGTAAGCTAGAACAGACCTTAAAGGACCTTTTAGTATATGTTTAGAATTTTGAATTGAGAAATTACTGGTGGTTTTAAGAATAACATGATTAGTTTAGTTGAGTCAGTATAGAAAATGCTTTGAAGCAAGGATGAAGAAACAAGAGGGTGGACTTCATAAGATTAAATAGAAAGCTAGTGGAAACCAGATGGGAAAAATATTGTGGTTTTAACTGGAATGGTAGTAATGAATTCAGAAATAAGTAAACAGCAATAAAGTATGTTTTACAGAAGAGATAGCCTTTGCCAATGGGTTAGATACAGGCATAAAGAGAAAAAGAGAAAAATAAAAAGCCCTCAATATTCTTGCATAAACTATGCAATGGATGGAAGCATTATATGCTAAGATAGGGAACACCGGACATGGAGAAAATTTAGAGAGGTAACGTCATGAGTCCACTTTGAGATATTTTCAAACGAATGCTCATGAGTTATCTAAATTGAAATATCAGAAAGGAAAATAACTTAGAAACCAGAAAGCAAATCTTATTTTTAGATCCTTTAATAATCTTCAAAAAAGATTATCTTTTGGAAGATTATTAAAAATCTTCAGTAAATGACAATGACCAAGATGTCAAGAGTGAACACGACAAAGAATGGAAGATGTTATGGCTATATAACACTTGAAACCAGCTGTCATTTTCATATTTCTAGGTTCTTCTAACTGATGAGAAGGATCAGCCAATCCCCAATAAAACTCTAGCTGTCCATTTGGGTCTAATGGAATATTCCCACTTTACTACTAATGAGCATGGTTTGGCGAACATTTCCATTGATACCACCAACCTCACAAATTCTATGATTATAGTTAAGGTAAGTGGAAAGGGGCATCTGGAACTGAAGATAGAAGTCACTAAAGCCACATAGTTTAAGAATATATGGTAAGCACATGACTGTAGGGATAAAAGGTAATAAAGAGTAAAATAGAAAGCAAACAATGTAGAGACTTAAATTATAAGAAACAAAAAATTCTTTGTCAGAAAACTTCTACTTTAAATTAACTGTTTATAACATAATATAGTTTCAGGAGACATTTATTAGATTATCTTGATATTCCCTTGAAAATTTCAATATTTTTACAATTTTATAATAAACTAGAGGCCCGATGCACGAAAATTCATGCAAAAATAGGCCTTCCTTTCCCTGGCTGCCAGCACCAGCTTCCCTCCTCCTGCTGCCCGCAGGCACCCAGGAACCCAGCTGGCTTCTCCCGGGCCGCCCACAGGTACCTGGGACCTGGGCTGGCTTCCCCCGGGCCCCAGCTTTGTCAGGAAGGACATCCGGAATGATGTCCAGAAGACATCTGGTCTAATTAGCATATTACCCTTTTATTAGTATAGATTACGTTTTTCTTGGTTTCTTTGGTATAACACAATTTTTGTTTTGTGTTGAATAATCAAATGTTCTTGTGCAATTTATAGCCATAAGGATATGAAGAAAAAGTAGTTGGTCTTGATCATGTGTGAATAATATGTATTAAATCAGTACAGTATAACCTAAAATAAACTTAAGGGAAAATCATCCATAGATTATGCTTTATTTGGAGAATCAGCCTATAATAGAACAAAGTAAGTGTAATTCACATAAAATCTTCAGTAAATTATAAAGAATGACTAACAAATGTGTAATATATATTAGTAACAAATAGCCTATTTAAGACCTTTATTCCTTCCATTAGGTCACTTACAAACAGCATAGCAACTGCTTTGATAACTGGTGGCTTAGAGAAATTCATCCACAAGCACAGCACACTGTAAGACATATTTTTTCCCCAAGCAAGAGTTATATTCACCTTGAAACTGTTGCTGATACCATAGCCTGTGGGAAAACCCAAGAGATCCAGGCACACTACATCCTGAATGGACACATTCTGAAAGATGAAAAGGAGTTAAACTTCTACTATTTGGTAAGACTAAAAGCCATTGTAGCTCTAATTGTTTAGAGCCCCAAAAGATTGGGTTTCTATCTAACTAATGCCATTATGAGATATCAATATAAAAATGTTAAGCAATATTCTAAAAAAATACTTAATTTTGACATTAATTGGAGACCTGAAAATTAAAATAACAAAGCAGTATCATTTTATATTTATAAAGGTTCTAATAATTTACAGAGTTTATGACTGGTACAATTTCAGGCAAAAACTACATTCACAAGCATATTATAAATTGACTAGAGGCCCGGTGCATGAAATTTGTGCACGGGGGGTGGAGGGGAGAGTGTTCCTCAGCCCAGCCTGTACCCTCTCCAATCTGGGACCCCTCGAGGGATATTCGACTGCCCACCGGGATTGGGCCTAAACGGGCAGTCGGACATCCCTCTCACAATCCAGGACTGCTGGCTCCCAACTGCTCGCCTGCCTGCCTTCCTGATTGTGCCTAACTGCTTCTGCCTACCAGCCTGATCACCCCCTAACCACTCCCCTGCCAGCCTGATGCCTAACTGCTCCCCTGCTAGCCTGTTTTCCCCTAACTGCCTTTCCCTACCAGCCTGGTCACCCCTAACTGCCCTCCCCTGCAGGCCTGGTCACGCCTAATTGCCCTCCCCTGCAGGCCTGGTCCCCCCCAACTGCTCTCCCCTGCAGGCCTGGGTCCCCCCCAACTGCCCTTCCCTGCAGGCCCGGTCACCCCCAACTTCCCACCTCTGCCGGCCTGGTCACCACTAACTGCCCTCCCCTGCAGGCTTGATCGTCCCCAACTGCCCTCCCTTACAGGCCTGATCCCTCTCAACTGCCCTCCCCTGCTGGCCATCTTGTGGTGGCCATCTTGTGTCCACATGGGGGCAGGATCTTTGACCACATGGGGGCAGCCATCTTGTGTGTTGGAGTGACAGTCAATTTGCATATTATTCTTTTATTAGATAGGATATGATATTTTTGAGGCTAAAATACCTGTTTATGTCTCAAAATTAAAAATATTCAAAGCTAGTAGTTACCCAAGTAAGTCATGGTTAGAAGAAAAAAATGTATGTGTAGGAAATTCTGTATACAAACATTAACTATAAATAATACTCTAAAATTCTATGAAAAAGTTTTTTAAAATGCCATTAAGTTAGAATCTTAGTTTTATTGCTTCCTAATTATGTGACCTTGGACAATTTACCTAATTTCATCTGTAAAGAGAAATGTCAGTCATCTTATGCTAATACTTAAGTTGATATTTATAACAACTTCATAAGGTTACTGTGCAAATTAAATAAAATCCCGAAACTATTTAGTTCAATACTTGTCACAGAGAGTGTCAATACATTTAGTTTGTGTGCTTTTTCAATAGAGACTATAGAGAATATTTACATATATTTTATCTCTGCCTTCATTAGAGGTTGTTTTGCATGTAATAGATCTTAAAATATTTGTTAAAAATATGAAAATTTGAAATATTAATATTCATGATAGAAAGTAAATATTAAGTAAAATACAAGAACTTTGTAAAAGTATGTTTCTTACTTAAAGTGCATAACTATACACATAGGAAAGTATTAGAAGAAAAACTTGATGATCCAAAATAACTTCTGGGTTGGAGTAGTGAGATTATTGTTTCTTATATATTACAAATACGTTTAAGTTTAATATATATGCTCTAAAATAATAATAAATGTAATTTCCTCTGTTTTTAGATTAAAGCAAGAGGAAGCATCTCCCAATCAGGAATCCATGTGTTGTCCATTGAACAAGGGGACAGTAAGTATTATCAGGATTTCCTATTTTTTTCTCTCATATTGTCAAATCTTGAGCATTTTAGCAAGAATGAATTATTTTTACATTAGAGAAAATTATCAACAACCTTCTGTCAACCAAAAATGAAAAAGCTGATATAAAAGGATGCCATAGAGGTTTAGTTTAGTTCATTTAGTATTTTTTCTCCTTTTAATAGTATTTTTACATATTAAATTTTATTTCTAAAATAAAATATATTCATTTTATAATGGTTTTAAAAATGCAGACAATAATTGAAAATGTAGAAATTCACCAAAGAAAAATTTCACTCTGTATATTTTTGTATTAGTTTCCTATTGCTTCTGTCATAGACTACCATCCACTTTTTGCCTTAAAACCATGCAAATCTATTATTTACACTGGGCTAATAATTAAGGTGTCAACAGGACTACTTTAGTCTGGAGTTCTAGGTAATTATCTGTTTCCTTGCCTTTCCAGCTTCTAAAGAACTCCTGAATTCCTTAATTCATGGGCCCTTCTTCTATCTTCAATGACAGTGGCACACCATCTTCAAATCTCTCTTACATTCCTGCTTTTCTCTGTGTGTGTGTGTTTTTTTTAAGGTTTAAAAGTGAACATTTATTAGAATGGGAAATTAGATCATAATGAATTACCAGTGCCGTAAAGATATGTATACTAGATTTATCAGGATGTATAAAATAATATAATGTGTAATCACTGGATTATACACCTGAAACTAATATAGTGTCATATGTCAACTGTAATTGAAAAATAAAAGATTATATAAAATATAAAATATTTCATAAAAAAGAAAAGAAAAAAGCATTTCTCGTTCCTAATTCCTTCCTTTCTCTTTTAAACATCATTGTGATTACCCGGGGCCCACCTGGATAACCCAGTATAATCTTCCCATCTCATGGTCCTTGACTTAATCACGTCTGCAAAGCCCCTCTTACTATATATGAGACCTTTCTTCTTTTCTAATATAGTTGTTGGTGCTATGCATTTTCCTCAAAATACTGCTTTAAATGCATCCTACAAATATTCACATGTACTATGAAGGTTGTTGCTAACAGCCTATCAAAAACCAAAGAGCCTTATAAAGCCATTTCTTCAAAATTAGTTCTTGTAATAGAGTTAAATTGTATCTGGATTAAGTACCTAGAGGGGTGGAGTGAGAAGAAAGTGTCTCTCTAAGAAAAAATATACTTCATTTCATTTGACGATAACTATGTAAATGGTTGTTTTTCATTTGTTTTTGACTTGTAGAAAACTCAATGCTAAATTTAAGTACTCTAGTGTATAACCATTTTGTTGGTAAAGTTAATTCCTACCTATGTCTAATCCTGCTCCAGAAATCCACCTTTATACAGTTTCAGTATTATTGTTTCAAATTTATATTGATCATACTGTTTTTGTGTATTTTCACCACAAGCTGCCTTCAAATATTTTATAGATACGGGAAGGCTATATTTTTTAAAGAATTTTGTACTACAAAGATCAAACTTAGAACATTTATGAGAAAATTAAGCAGGCACATTATATAAGTGCTATGCAATTCACACAGAAAGCAACTACTAAGATAAATACAGAGAATTCTTTTATAAAAATCAGAGGCACGGTTTGTTTTATATGTGATTATTTGTACCTATGTCTGTGCTCTTTTGTAAATGGTTTGGGGGTAGTGACTAAGTTGCATTCTCTGAATTGTCCCCAGGCATATGACAAGAATTGCACTGATTTGGACCACAGATAGAAATAATTAAAGATTTCTAGACGTTCTACTCTCTGGACTTCTTTCTTAATGCATCTTGTTTAATTTAAAATTTAAGACATGCTCTAAATGGCTTTTATTTACTTAAACAGAGGAAAGGAGCAAAGTAATCTAAATCTTCAATGAAAAAATATCATTAGTTCAGCATATATTCATTGAACACTATTATATGCATAATGCTATAAATGCAAGTTTTTTCTTACTTCAGTATACTCCAAATATGGATAAGCAAAATTATTTGAGAATCTCTTCTTTGTAAAATTGAGACCTCTTCCCTCTTCTTAATCTGTTTTTTGGACTTCTTTATTCTCCAGCGAAGGGGGTATTTTCCTTCTCCTTTCGAGTGGAATCAGACATTGCTCCTACTGCCCAGGTGCTTATTTTTACTGTTTTACCAAATGGAGAAATTGTCGCCGATACACAGAAACTCAAGATTGAAAACTGTTTTGCCAATAAGGTAGGTGTTTTGTTTAAGTCCTTTCCTTTTATCCAACTCCCTTCTGGAAACATGGAAAATAAGAACATATGTGCATTAAAATACTGCAGATAGTGCTCCTAAAACTTGCCTCCATAGGTCCCTGGAGGCAAAGAGTGATGCCATACCCTGAGAGGTCTAGTGGAGGAATCCAAAGCAGACTGCCATAAACACAACTTTTTGTCTCTGGTTTTATCTTAAAATTTATGTGAAATTCAGAACCTATTCCATTATGAACCTTTAATAGTTTTCATTTTTGAATGGTTTTGTTCCAATATTTTTCAATTAAAAATAATGTTTCACAAGGATGTTTCAATTTTATCCCATCATGCCCCTCTGATGCACCTCCATGTACAACTACAGAAACCAGTAACTTTTGAGAGTTTAAATTTAGTTTGCTAATACAGAACAGGGCTATATGTGTGTATCCCGCTTTGAGAAACATAGCCTGAGCACTCTAATAATATCTTTTTTAAAATATGCCTAGAAGAACCCTTTAACATTGGTCTTCTGGAGGTTAAAACAGTACGCATCTATAGCAAGTGAACTTCCCTTGTAATGAGAACTATATTTAAGTTATCCATGTCTTATTATACAATGATCTAAGAAAAATGCACAGTGGATTCTGATATCCATTTTTAATTCAACCTTACTAATGAATGCTATTAAAGAAGCACAGGTGTCCCAAGGCATAGTTCCTGGCCTGTTTGGATGTCCTGTGTGTTTTACATGAACCAGAAGAAATTCCTGCTTTGAACTTCAATGCCCTTGTTGCTCATTTATGGACAGATAGCAGTTTGTTGGGCCTAAGAATGGCCGTGTTATGCTACAGCTTTCAACACCTTTACTCATTCTAGCAGTGATCTCTCTGTGGTGCAAAACATATGAATATTCCTGTGCAATGCCATAAGACCCATAGAGAAGCAAACCTCCATGGGCCTTAGGTCAAATATCTTTTAACTTATCATTGATCAGACAAGGAGATCAGTTATGAAAAGTAATAATTATAGTTGAAGATTTATGCAGTATTTTGAAGTTGACAATTTTTATTTTCCACAAAAAAAAATATTATAAGAGAGGGCTGTGAGGAAAGATCCAGGTCAGATTGAGACATGTCTTCCTTTAAACCAATATACTTTAAATATTTTTCAATTGTTGTTGAGGTAAAGAAAAACTGTTTTCTAGTCAAAATTCATATACCTCTTTCTTACTTTAAAAATAACAGATTAAAAATAAATAAGTAATAAATAAATAAATAACAGATTTAGCATATACATTAAATACTATGTAGCAGTTTAAATTGCCTGTCATTCTTAACTGGATCTAATTATTCATTGAGGATAACATTGCTTAATATAAATAGGTACAGACTCCCAAAATATGGCTTAAAGTTTTATTTGGTTCTCAGATCAGTAAAGCAATTTATGTTTTCTAATATATTCACTTCTTAGCTAAAAGTATTTTCAGTTTATTATAATTCCAAATAACTGACTTGATATGAAATTAAATTTTATACAAATAAAAACAAACATTTAAAATAGAGTTCTTCATAAGCAGTATTTTTATAGTATATTGAACTGTAGAGATGACTACTGCAACATCTAGAGGAAAAATCAATTACTTATTTTTTTCATATACGTATCATAATACGTAAATCCAAACCATTACATGAATTCACAAGATAGAGTAACAGAATTACTACAGTTAAATTCAGCAATCCAAGTCAAATATTATTTTTCTAAACATACTGACTTTTCATTCCAATCCAAATCAGCTTTCAATTCAAGAACCTAGGTTACTTGATGCTACTACAGTAACTTAATTCTATATTATTTTATTTTATGTTTTGGACTATAAGATAAAACTCATATTTTACTCAAGAAGTGTTTACACAAACATAAGGACCCAATAGCTTCACTTACCAATGAATTGCTACTGGCCAAAGCAGAATCAAATCTCTGAAAAAATGTGCATAATTTTCCATTATTTTGTAGTTTTTATTCTTTATTCACAGTTCTTTGAATGTTCTCAACCAATTAACTCAGGAGGCATATTAAATGTTTAATTTTTAAGACTCAATACACCTCTGATCCCAATAAAATTTACTACACATCTTTAGAATATCACATAACTAAGACTGCCAAACAGAAGAGACTTGGGTTGGCTGGTCTCAGAGGTAAAATGATTTCTTCTCTAGTGCCATGCAAAATATACACCTTCATCACAAAAACACTCCATGGAGAGAGGTCAGCTACAACAGGTATATAACTTTGTCAGCACATGTGTTCTCGTTCCCCTTCAGGAGTCTATCTTACTGTGATCGAAACCAATTTATATTTCACCAGTTAGATAAGGAGTGGGAAATATGAAGTAACTGGAACCACATTTTCAGTTTATTCCAGAGATGGTTCACTTGTCATTTCTAGGTGGATTCACCTCTTACTCCTGCTCTAAAAATAGATGAAGGGAAAGGAGGTGTAGAGGGAACAAGGCCTGGCTTGGGGTAGAGGAGATTTTTGAGATTATAATAAAAAATTTGCTGCTATAATCATATTCTCTTGACAGGTAAATTTGAGCTTCTCCTCAGCCAAGAGCCTGCCAGCCTCAGGCACCAACCTGAAGGTCACAGCCACTCCTCAGTCCCTCTGTGCCCTCCGTGCAGTAGACCAGAGTATGCTGCTAATGAAGCCTGAAGCTGAGCTCTCGCCTCAGTCAGTGAGTCCTATTTCAGTCTTGAATATTAGAAAATGCACATATGAAGAGACCATATTTGGAAGTTGGAAATTATAATTACAAAGGATAAGTTCTTCAGCATGTCAGGCATAATGTATTGTTATGTATGAGTTGAAATTCAGTTCGGTTCCAAGAAAGGCATTGCCCAAAGTGCTCATTTATCATCTCATTTCATTCTCTGTTATAATATACTAGAGGCACGGTGCACGAAATTCGTGCAGGGGGGGTGTCCCTCAGCCCAGCCTGCACTCTCTCCAATCTGGGACCCCTCAAGGGATGTCCGACTGCCCTAAACGGGCAGTCGGACATCCCTCTCACAATCCAGGACTGCTGGCTCCCAACTGCTCACCTGCCTGCTTTCCTGATTGCCCCTAACCGCTTCTGCCTGCCAGCCTGATCACCCCCTAACCACTCCCCTGCCAGCCTGATTGATGCCTAACTGCTCCCCTGCCAGCCTGTTTTCCCCTAACTGCCCTCCCCTGCAGGCTTGGTCCCCCCCAACTGCCCTCCCCTGCAGGCCTGGGTCCCTCCCAACTGCCTTTCCCTGCAGGCCTGGTTGCCCCCAACTTCCCTCCTCTGCCGGCTTGGTCACCCCTAACTGCCATCCCCTGCAGGCTTGATCGCCCCCAACTGCCCTCCCTTACAGGCCTGGTCCCTCCCAACTGCCCTCCCTTGCTGGCCATCTTGTGGTGGCCATCTTGTGTCCACATGGGGGCAGGATCTTTGACCACATGGGGGCAGCCATCTTGTGTGTTGGAGTGATGGTCAATCTGCATATTACTTTTTTATTAGATAGGATAGAGGCCTGGTGCATGGGTGGGGGTCAGCTGGTTTGCCCTGAAGGGTGTCCTGGATCAGGGTAGGGGTTCCCTTGGGGCATGGGGCAGCCTGGGCGAGGGGCCTGTGGTGGTTTGCAAGCCAGCCACGCCCCCTGGCGACCCAAGCAGAGGCCCTAGTATCTGGGGTTTATTTATCTTCTACAATTGAAACTTTGTAGCCTGGAGTGGAGCCAAGCCTTCTGCTTGCTCCATGAAGAAAGCCTTTTCTGTTGGGATTTATGTATCTTCTATAATTGAAACTTTGTAGCCTTAAGCAGAGGGGCCAGCCAGGGCTGCAGAAGCTTGGCTTCCTCCATCGCCGCGGGCAACCCTAGCCTCCTGCTCTTTCCAGCTCCTTGGCTGCCGCCGTTTCTGTTTGGATTTATGTATCTTCTATCATTGAAACTTTGTAGCCTTGAGTGGAGGCCTAGGCCGGCAAGGGCAGGCGGAAAGCTTGGCTTCCTCCATTGCCAATGAAACCCAAGCCTCCCTCCTGCTCTCTGTGGCCGTAGCCATCTTGGTTGGGCTTATTTGTATATTCGCTCCTGATTGGCTGGTGGTCGTGGTTTGTGGGTGTGGCTTGTGGGCATAGCAGAGGTATGGTCAATTTGCATATTACTCTTTTATTAGATAGGACTAGAGGCCAGGTGCATGAATTCATGCACGGGTGGGGTCCCTCAGGCTGGCCGGTGATTGAGGCCTATTGTGGGGGGGGGAGGGGCAGGCAGCAGTGGGAAGGAACTGCAGGAGGTTGGCTGACCGGTAGGAGGGCCAGCCGGCCAGGGGGAGGGATCACAGGAGGTTGGCTGTGGGAGCTCACTGACCACCAGGGGGCAACTCCTGTGTTGAGCGTCTGGCCCCTGGTGGTCAGTGCACATCATGATGACAGGTCACCTGGTCGTTCTGGTCATTGAGTCATAACAGTCACTTAGGCTTTTATATATATAGATTCTCAGTGAAGGAACAATCTCGCTCACCACAACATTCCCTGTGCCTAGCACAGTACCTTATATATAAAACATGCTCACCTGGCCTCAATGGCTTAGTAGTTGAGCATCTACCTATGAACCAGGGAGGTCACAGTTCTATTCCTGGTTCAATTCCCAGTCAGGGCATATGCCAGGGTTGTGGACTTGATCTCTGATCATGCAGGAGACAGCCAATCAATGATTCTCTCTCATCATTGACATTTCTATCTCTCTCTTATCTTCTCCCTTCCTCTCTGAAATCAATTAAGATATATTTTTTAAAAAGATGCTTAACACATTTTAACAAATGAATAATCTATATAATAAAAGCCTAAGCAACCATTATGGCGGAATGACCAGAATGACCAGTCGCTATGATGCACATTGACCACCAGGGGGCAGACGCTCAATGCAGGAGCTGCCCCCTGGTGGTCAGTGTGCTCCCACAGGGGGAGCGCAGCTCAACCAGAAGCCGGGCTCACGGCTAGCAAGCGCAGCGGCGGTGGCAGGAGCCTCTCCCGCCTCCACAGCAGCACTAAGGAGCAGCGAGCAGGAGGGCAGTAAGGCGTGAGGGATCCTGGACTGCGAGAAGACGCAGGCCAGGCTGAGGACCCCCCCCCCCGCCCCCGCTTAAGTTCATGAATTTCGTGCACCAGGCCTCTAGTTGAATAATAATTCTTAAGGTGGGTACTATAACCTCAATTTTATGAGTGAAAAAGCACAGCTAAAATAGACTAAGCAACTATAGAAAGAATATGCCAAAATTATATTTTAAAGGTGGGATTTGAACCAAATTTCAATCAGTGCCACTTCAATTGCACTACATTTCAAGGTAGTGTGCAAAATGCCAGATTTTTAAGCTTTCTTTAAAATCCAGGTACTTACTCACTGGTTTTAATTATGGACAAAAGAGAGTTTCCACTCAAACTTATCTTTTAAAGATGTCTGTCATAATAAAGTACTTTCAAAAGGGTCCTATAGTTTACAGCCTTCATGGACCATTTATTTATTTAACAAATATTGGTGACATCTTGATTATAGGATGGCTACTACTCTAGAAATAGTTCTAATGGTGAATAATCAGATGCGATCTTGGACCATTTTGGACTTATAGTCTTGTGATGTCTTAAAACAAACAAACAAACAAATAAATAACAAGAAAATTGAGATAAAGAGAAAAAAGGGTTGAACAATTTTTTTGGGGGGAGGGGCAAGTTGAACAATTTTTGTTAGAGTGATTAGAGCTGCCTTCTTAGATTGTCAGATAATGGAGGGACAGGGGCAGGCATTGCAATGAATGAAAGCAGAATGCCTGAAGGTGTGAGGTCAGAATAAGTGTAAGTCTGGAGTGCTCTAAAAAAGGATAAGGTGTCCTAGCCGCTTTGGCTCAGTGGGTAAAGTGTCAGCCTGCGAACCAAAGGGTCCCGGATTCAATTCCGGTCAAGGGCACGTATCTTGGTTGCAGGCTCCTCCCAGGTCGGAGCCCTGGTCAGGTGAGTGCAGGAGACAACCAATCGATGTGTTTCTCACATGAATGTTTCTCTTTTTCTAAAAATCAATTGGAATTCTCCCTAAAAATTCAATGGGAAAATATCCTTAGGTGAGGATTAACACACACAAAAATAAAAGGATAAATATGTAGTTGTGACAGAAGAGGATGTTAGAGGCCATAGGTGGAATGGAAAGTAAGGAAAATGAACTCTGTTAACTTGGAGTGGAATTTGGAGTTGACATTAAGTGCAATAGTAAATCACTGAGAAGTTTTAAGCAGCAGAGTGACCGTTTAGATTTATCTATTAAGAAGAACCTGTTTGCTGCTGAAAGTATGAGAACAAGAATAAAAGAATGGAGACAGTTATGAGGTTATTGTAGTTCAGATAAGAAATGACAGAAACTGGATTAGGAGGTCTGCGTGGAGTCCAGAGTGTCTTTAATGTCCCCAGCACTATGTGACTGTGCAGGTGGCTTTTTTGGGGGCAAAGATGAACTTGAATTGATGTATTCCAGAGAAAAAACTGCACCTAATTTTTTCTTAAGCTAAACGTGGCCTTAAAATAGTAGAGTAAAAAATGTTTTTATCTTGGTAAAAAATCATATAAAAAGGAAAAAGGAAGTAAATCTAGTATTTACAGAGGTCATCCTCATACAGAGTGATGGGGTTATAGTGGGCTTTTGTTCTCTTGTTACACTTCTTTATACTAGCCACATTTTCTGCTTCCTTTTAAAAGTAGGCATTTGGGCTGGGAGACAGGTGACTTGGCTTTTATTGTTACACAACCAAAATGGGAGCTGAGACTTTGATCAATTAATTTGATTTCTTTCTATGTTAATTTCTTATGCACAACAAGAGGTTTAGGGTCCCTAACCTTTAGTATCTCTCTATGATTCCCTGTATTGGTTTTTATAATGTTGAGATGGGAGTGTTAAAACACTATGAGATTTTAAATTCCAGATTGAACATTATCACACTTAAAATAAGAAAACAAAAACCAAGAGTTTTTCCTTTCTTTTCTCAATTTTGCAGGTCTATAATTTGTTACCAGTAAAGAAAGACTTTAATGTTCAAGATGATGGTTTCATGAATGAAGACATTGAAGGATGCGTAATTGCAGAAGACATAACTCACAACGGAATCATTTACACACCAAAGCAGATCCTGGGTGATGATGATATTTACAGTATCTTTGAGGTAATTCTTCCTAAAAACATAACCAGAATTGACCTCTAAGTCCTTGTAAACTGGAGAACAAATGGACTTCTAAGCTCTAGAATCTGATCCTGCCCTTGCTCCTGTCCCCAAACAAAGCTATGATTAACAGAAAAACATGAAAACCTCAGGCCCATAGCTAACTTTGTATACATACAGATATTTAATCATGAATTTCTCTGACATTTGAAATAGCAAGTGGTAGACTTTTAGGGACCACAACTTTAATTAAGTTGACCCCAAAGCTAGTTACCACTGTCATATGCCCCTCTCAGTGATTCTCAGAAATGATAATATGTGAAAAAAATATTTTCTGTACTGCCTCTGACACCCCTGGAAAGGTGAGTACCTCGTTGGCAGCCATTATAGTTGTCATTTGTATAATAAATACATGTTGGATGACTGAATACCCAAAGTACAAAACTTGAGCCATCTCCCTTGGGGCAGTACAATTTCAGGAAACTGAAAGTAGATTTTCATGAAGAAAATAGTTACAATACTTGGGATAGAGATGTCAGCATGCTTTAGGTGTGTCAGATAAAAGGTGTATCTTTGAGATTCATTATAATTAGGTAGAGTTATGAAAAGGGAGTTTATCCAGGTTGTGAGACTAAATTTGGTCACTATCCCAAAGGAAAAGAATTCTCATTATACCTTGAGGAAAACATATGTCATCTTCCAATAGAGGTCTGCAGCCTAGCAGAGAATAATTTAAATCTCCCCCTTCTGGAACCTTCAGAGTCATAAATCCATGACTCTGAAGGATTGGATGGATTAAAAGGACTCTAGGCTGATTAGTTCACTGTTTCATCTTTAAACATTTATTTCTTTTTTGTTTGGTTGGTTGATTTTTTTAAACTGAATTTATTGGAGAGACATTGATTAATAAAATTATATAGATTTCAGGTATTCAATTCTACAATATTATATCATCTGTATATTGTACTGTGTGTTTACTAGCCCAAGGCAAGTCTCCTTCCATCACCATTTATCCCTCCTTTTACCTTCTTCTAGCTCCCCACATCCTCCCTTCCCTCTGGCAATTACCATACTGTTGTCTGTGTCCATAAGTCTTTTTTTTTTTTTTTTTTTTTGCTTAATCTCTTTACCTTTCTCACCTAAACATTTATTTCTTATTTCTTTCTTCCTATTCATATTGCTACCAGCATTGGCCACTGTGCTCAGAGTCCCACAGTGTCCCATGTACTCTGAGATAGGACAGCAAGTAGTGTTTAACTCTGGCTGCTGTTGAAGGAAGAGGAAGTTGGGAGCAGGTGGGCTCTAGGAATCAAGTTACTGCAGGCATCTGCATGTATGTTTTGGATGCAGAGATTCAAGGTAGTAAAAAAAAAAAAAAAAAAAAAAAACAGAGAAAGAAAAGAGGAAAAATATATCACAAAAAGGATTGATTGAGCAGAACTATTCAGGGGAAAGGATATTTTCCAATAAAACATAAACAAAGCAAAATTTACTAAAACTATGAAAAAAATCTTCAATCCTATAATTTCAAATGAAAAAAAAATTACTCTCTGATATATGTATGTATGAGTATGTATGTTTGTGTGTGTGTGTGTGTGTGTGTGTGTATATATATATATATATATATATATATATATATATATATACACTAGTGTCCTGGTACATGAAATTCATGCATGGGGGAGGGGGTATCCCTCTGCCCGGCCTGCACCCTCTCCAATCTGGGACCCCTCGAAGGATGTCCTACTGCTGGTTTACAGGGATCGGGCCTAAACCAGCAGTCGGACATCTCTCTTGCAATCTGGTACTGCTGGCTCCTAACCGCTCACCTGCCTGCCTGCTTGATTGCCCCTAACCACTCTGCCTACCGGTCTGCTCATCCCCAAATGCCCCCCCACACCAGCCTGATCACCCCCAACTGCCCCCCCTGCTGGCCTGCTTGCCCCCACCTTCCCTCCCCACTGGCCTGCTTGCCCCCAACTGGCCCCCCTGCTGGTCTGCTCACCCCCAACTGCCCCCCCCCTGCCAGCCTGATCACCCCCAATGACCCCTCCCACCAGCCTGATCACCCACAACTGCTGTCCCATCCTGGCCTGATCACCCACAACTGCCTTCCCTTTTGGCCTCTAACCGCCTCTACCTCAGCCTCGCCACCATGGCTTTATTCAGAAGAACATCTGGAAGGTCTCCTGGAAGGTCTCCCAGTCTAATTAGCATATTACCCTTTTATTAGTATAGACAGAGGCCTGTTGCACAGGTGGGGGCCAGCTGGTTTGCCCTGAAGGGTGTCCCAGATTAGGGTGGGGGTTCCCTTGTGGTGTGGGGTGCCCTGGGCAAGGGGCCTGTGGTGGTTTGCAGGCCGGCCATGCCCCCATGGGGTGAGGGTCCCTGCTGGGGGGGCATGGCCAGCCTAGGTGAGGGGCTGAGGGCTGTTTTCAAGCTGGCCACACCCCCTTCAGGGTGGAGGTCCCTGCTGGGGTGCCTGGCCAGCCTGGGTGAGGGGCTGATGGCTGTTTGCAGGCTGGCCACACCTCCCAGTGGGGACTCTTACTCCATGGGGGCATGGCCAGCCTGGGTAAGGGGCTGAGGACCATTTTCAGTCTGGCCATGCCCCTTCAGGGTAAGGGGTCCCGATAGGGTGCCTGGCCAGCCTGGGTGAGGGGCTGATGGCTGTTTGTAGGCTGGCCAAGCCCTCCAGCAGGAACCCTCACCCCGTGGGGGTGTGGCCAGCCTGGTAAGGGGCTGAGGGCCATTTTCAAGCTGGCCACACACCCCCAGCGACCCAGGCTCCCAGCCCCTCTTTTTTTTTTTCCCCAGTGCTTCCTTCAGCGGTGGCCAGGGCAGGTGGGAAGCTTGGCTTCCTCCATCACCAGGGATAACCCAAGCCTCCTGCTTGCTCCAGCTCAATGGCCACCGCCATCTTTGTTGGGTTAATTTCCATAGTCACTCCTGATTGGCTGGTAGGTGTAGCAGAGGGACAGTCAATTTGCATGTTTCTCTTTTATTAGTGTAGATATATATACATATATATGCTATATATGTATATGTGTTATATTTGTTTTCTGAGGGGAGGAAGGAAAGAGAACATCCAAGGCTAAAGTACTTAGTTTCCTGGATTAAAAAATAATTTAAAAGGCACCAGCATACACAGACAAAATTCAGAAATAAGAGTCAGAAGAAGTGGGTTCTAATCCCAATTTCTATTCACTAACTGGATAAACTATACTTTCTGTGACTCCATGTTCATATTTATAAAATAGCTCTCTTCTCTATTGTGTGTTATTTTCATGATCCTATGATCTGTATCTATACCAGCCATGGGCAAACTACGGCCCGCAGGCCGGATCCGGCCCATTTGGCTATTCTATCTGGCCCGCGGAGCTGAAAGAGCGGAGGGTTCTCTTGCTCTCCCCTCCGCTCCTTTACTTTGAATTTATATTAGTTCACACAAACACTCCATCCATGCTTTTGTTCCGGCCCTCCAGTCCAGTTTAAGAACCCATTGTGGCCCTCGAGTCAAAAAGTTTGCCCACCCCTGATCTATACTAATAAAAAGGTAATATGCAAATTGGTTGGGACACCCTCACAGTAACAACCAAACAGCAGGCTGCGTGGGGCGACCAGGCCGGCAGGGGAGTTAGTGAGGGAAGACCAAAAAACTGAACAGCAGGCTGCATGAGGCGACAAGGCCAGCAGGGGGGGCAGTGAGGGGCAACCAGGCCAGCAGAGGGGGGCAATGAGGGGTGACCAGGCCAGTGGGGAGGCAGTTAGGGGTGACCAGGCTTGGGGGGGGGAGGGCAGTTGGGGGCAATCAGGCAGGCAGGCAGGGGCAGTTAAGGGTGATCAGGTTGATGGGGGGCAGTTAGGGGCTATCAGGTAGGCAGGCAGGTGAGCAGTTAGGAGCCAGCAGTCCCGGATTGTGAGAGGGTGCAGCCTGTGTGAGGGGACCCCCCACCCCCATGCATGAATTTTGTGCAACGGGCCTCTAGTGTATAATAATAATGAAAGTCTCAAGATTAGATTGCCAATATGCTCTAATAATTTATTTTCTCCTAGTCTGTAGGATTAAATATTTTTACCAACTCAAAAATCCACAAGCCACATTTCTGTCAGCTGCTTCAGTATTATCTAGGATCATCTATGGACAGTGCAGCACCTCCAGGTGAGAGTTCTCTGCTAGGATCACATAAAATAATAGAAAAATAGAATAACAAAAAAGAAAAGTAATACTTCGCTAGATTGGGTTGGGATAAAAAGCTATTTTTCTAAGTATCAAATGTTGTGACTGCAGCAACTTTCTTGGTAAATTTTCTTCAATTAACATTTTTTCCCCAACATAAAGGATTTGTAAAGCAATTGTTCCTCTCTCTCTCTCTCTCTCTCTCTCTCTCTCTCTCTCTCTCTCCAAATTTTGCATTTAGTACTTGTCACTTATTCATTATTTAACTTTTAGTTACACCACCTTAGTCCTGTCCCTTGTTATTTCATAACCAAATTATTACTTAAAAGCCACACTAATTTACCTTCCTTTCCTCCAGTCTTGCTTCACTTCAATCTGTCCCAACTACTATGAAAGGCATATCATCCTTAAACATTACTTATTTCTCCTAAGAAACCCAAAACACCAATCAGAAAGAATGTATGCACCCTTATGTTCCTAGCAGTACAATTTATAACAGCTAAGATCTGGAAACAGCTGAAGTGCCCATCAGTAAATGAGTGGATAATAAAGCTGTGATACATTTGTAGCATGGAATACTATGCAACAGTAAAAAAGAAGAATCTCTACCCTTTGAGACAGCATGGAGGTACCTGGAGAGTATCATGCTAAGTGAAATAAGTCAGTCAGAAAAAGACAAGTATCACATGATCTCAGTCATATGTGGAATCTAAGTAACAAAATAAAGTGATGAACAGAGTGGATCCAGAGACATGGAAGCATGGAACAGAATGTGGAATCTCAGAGGGAAGGCAGGGGAGGGTGGGTGGGAGGTAATCAACCAAGGACCTTGTATGCATATATGCATGGCCCATGGACACTGACAATGGGGCAGTGAGGGCCTGGGGCTGGGGGCAGGGATGGGCTGGAGGGGGTCAATGGGGGGGGGGGGAAAGGGGACATATGCATATGTAATATTTTCAAAAATAAATAATTATTTTAAAAAGATAAAATTAATAAAATAAAATAAAACATTGCTTATTTCTCATACATAGTCACTACTTCCAGATTCATAAAATTGTTGTACTTAAGGTTTTAAAAGAGCATGTCCAACTGTATTTTATATATATATATGTATCATATATACTTATATTTATACTAGAGGCCTGATGCACGAAATTCATGCAAGAGTAGGCCTTCCTTCCCCTGGCTGCCGGCACCAGCTTCCCTCTGGCACCCGGGACCCGGGCTTCCCTTGCAGCCCTGGCTTCATCCGGAAGGTCGTCCAGAAGGACATCCAGAGTATAATTAGCATATTACACTTTTATTATTATAGATATTATACATATTATCTTTATATATATTTTGATCTCTGGAGTAACATTTTTAAATCAAGCTAACTTCTGCCTTAACAGATCTAATTTATTTGTCCTAATCTTCATGATATTTTATTATATAACTATACCTACTGTATACTCAGCTATGTTAAACAAACCCCCCAAATAGACATGCTACTCCAGAGGAATAAGTGCTTTGGAGCATCCCTTCCAATCTTTTTGTGTCTTCTTGGATGGATAGACATTTCCTTGAAATGCCTTCTCCATTCTCCTTTTTCTCATCCTTCAATGATCACCTTAAAGTCTACTTTGGAAAAGTCTTTTCTGGTCAATATAATGCTCATTTTCTGTCCTTTATTGAGTCTCTGTTGACAAAATACATACTGTTTATATCTTATTTTTAATTTTTCCATATCTCAGTCACTGTTAAGTAAAAAATCATTCCTAAAATCCTTTTGGAGTAGCTACTATCCATAGCTCTAGTTTGAGTCTCACCGCAAAAGGAAAACACATGATCACCACTTCAGTATAAAAGCACTACTTTGTCTATTAAATTACTCTTTATTCTTCTCTCCACCACTTGAATAATCAGCTTAAGAAGAGCTACATTTGTTTTCATTTCTAGAGAAAAATGTATATACCTCTAGATTGAAGAAGTGAAAGAATTAGCCTTCCTATATATAAATAACAAGCTGGTAGGTTTAATTGTTCCAATAATAAACATTCACTGAGCAACTGATCTTATTTTTCTGGATAAATAAGGCAACTATAAAAAGTTAATGATAAAAATGAGGTTCACTTTGAGCTCTGAATGTTGTCTTTTCATAGGGGGTCTACAAGGCTCAGCATTTAGATCTGCACTGAAGAGAGAAGACCTTCCAGCTGAGGGAGTGAAAGAGACAGTCCGGAATTACTTCCCTGAGACCTGGATCTGGGACTTGGTGCCACTCGAGTAAGTGGTGTGTTGCTTGGAACTTAGTTTAGGAGATTTGAATTCTCCTCTATGATTCTGCTGTTATCCTGTGATCCTGATCCTTTCAGCTCTGTTCCACTCCTTTCTGGTAAATATTTAGATTCAGAGTTAATTTCTCTTATAGGGAAACAATGCAACTTTTTTTCTAATTTAGTCTTGAGGTACTTAAAATAATAGAAAACAGGAAGCGAGTCTCTCCCCTAAAAGAAAAGAAAAACTTTCAGAGATTTCATTAATAGTGACAAACTTTATATAAAGTTTAACATTTGCCACACTAGGCTGCTAAGTTACCATGCTGTAGGATCAGCTATGATCTATGCCAAAAAAAAGAAAAAGAGCGGGGGAAGAGGGGGGGGACTCACTCTCTTCCTCTTCTTCTTTTCATTAGTTCATCAGGTAGCAGTGAGCTGGCAATCAAGGTCCCTGATACAATCACGAAGTGGAAGGCCAGTGCACTCTGCTTGTCTGGAACAACAGGACTTGGCCTCTCCCCCATCATCTCTCTTCAAGTCTTCCAGCCCTTCTTCCTAGAACTCACTCTCCCTTACTCTGTGGTGCGAGGAGAAGCCTTTACACTCAAAGCCACTGTATTCAGCTATTTGTCCCACTGCATTCGGGTAAGGGCACTTCTCTACAGGTGAGCAAAATTAGAAGGAAGGGACACAATCACCATTCACTACCTAGGTGTCCTAGGAATTCTTGCAAATCGTAATTGCCTATGATGCAACTTAATTTTGGAGTGGAATGGGTACTAAGAGCAAAACTACCTGACAGGTCCAAGCTGGTAAGGTTGTATTCATCTGGGACTCTATATTATCTGTGTAGTCTTAATTTCAGATATCATTTCCATCTGACTACTTTATTTTTTCACTCCAAGGAAAATATTTCTTCCTTGTGTGGCCACTTATCCTAATTCATGTCAGTTTTTCAATTCCTTTATTGCAAACATTTAAACTACGAAGTGTTTGACAGGATGTACCCTGTTTGAACAATTTCTCAAAGCCTCTCAATTAGTGTGCATTGTCCCTTTAAGCTCCAGTCCCCTGTTACTGACCCTCTGCCTGTGTTCTTTCTCCAACTTGTGGGTGGATATGGGGGACAGGTTAGCATGGAGCTGGAGGACTCTCCTGCCTTCTTGGCTGTTCCAGTAGAGAAGAATGAAGGATCTCACTGCATCTGTGGAAATGGGCGGAAAACTGTGTCCTGGGCTGTGACCCTCAAGTCACTGGGTGAGTGGTAATGATTTGCTTTCCTCTCTGACCCAAATATATGTGTGTTTTTCTCCTCTAACAATGATTGATTGAAAGAAAATGATTACATATATTGAGGAAATTAAAAAAGAGGAAAATAAACATTAAATATAGAATCACTGTATTAACTCTTTAAGAATCTTATTCCTCAGGGAAGGTGAATTTCACAGCGACTGCAGAAGTCCTACAGTCTCAGGAATTATGCGGCAACGAGGTGCCTCAAGTCCCAATGTTTGGACAGAAGGACACTGTAATCAAGCCCTTATTGGTTGAGGTATGCAGGTATACTTTCTCAGAGACCTTATTGTCTAATACGTATGTGACGGTGACATTTAATCCCCCAAATATGGATGTATCCACAATTCAAATTTTTACTCTACATAAGAGTGACTGATTTTTCTCTTCTACATTCAGTGTCACTTTATGTTTTATTCTTTCTTTCAATATAAAGCCTGAAGGAATAGAAAAGGAGGAAACTTTCAACACACTCCTCTGTGCACCAGGTAAGTATCAAAAATACACAAAATTCTCATTTCGCCACTTGCCAAAGTATATGGTTATAAAATGACCCTTGAGGCATGTTGTCTTCTAGGAGGAAAAAAAATTGTATACTTTCCCACGTACAAACCTAAGGATATTTGATAAAGAACAGCCTTTTCCTACTGAAGATGTAAAGAAGTTAAAAGACCTAAAAGATATTGGCTAGTAATAAAGACAAAAGCTGATGACTGTGGGACAGGATTTCTTCCATACAAAACTGTGTTTCCCGAACTTCTCTCCTTTTTCAAAATTCTGAAATATCCCTGTGGCATCAATACTATTTGTTATTCAACTAATAGCTTAAGTGTATTCATGTTTTTTATTTAAACAATCATTTTAAGAACTTTAGGGATAATCTGTTCTTGGAGCACATTCAGCATGCTCTAATCTCTGGAGTCTTTTCACTTTTTGTTCCTTTTTCCTAGAAGTCTCTTCCCCAGATATCTATCAGTCTTACTCCCTGACTTACTTAAAGTCTCAAGTCACCTATGATTGTTTTATCAATGAGCTTTTTAGTGGAGAGCCTCCTCCCCCCAGCCTGGACTTCCTGACTGGCCTTTTCTTATTAGCTTTCCCATTTAAACACTCACTCTGCATTAATTTTCTCTATAAAACTTAACACTTATTATTCTAAATATTGATTTGTTATTTTATTACTCTCATAAAAATGAAAATTCCAGGAAGTCAGGAAATCTGTTTTGAAAATTACTATATCATTGCACTTAAAACAGAAGCTATACATAGCACACACTTTACATATATTTGTAGAATAAATGTGATTTTTAAAAAATCTAATGATATTAGAAATTAACATAAACAATGAAGAGAAGGAAATAAGTATATCATAAGGTATGCACATAGAAAATCTATAGAAATGTAGCACCAATAGGTATGATTAATAGGAACTATACTATGAGATGACTCATTGCTTTAGAAGAAACTTGGATTGCATCGAGGAAATTATATAAGAACCAAGAGAAATGAGAAGTTGAATCTTCATCACATAGAGAAAAAATATTCAAACAAAAATAGAACATTTCTCTCATTTTTCCCCCCTCCCTTATACACAGAGTGGCCAGATTATTATGATCTCTGAATGCATAATAATCTGGCCACTCAGTGTATATCCTATATAATAAAAGGCTAATATGCAAATTGTCCCCTCAACCAGGAGTTCGACCAGCAGGCAGGCCGGCCAACCGCCCATGTCCCCTCCCCCTGGCCAGGCTGGCCGGACCCCATCCATGCACTAATGCATGCACCGGGCCTCTAATATATATATACACACTGAGTGGCCAGATTATTATGCGTTCAGAGATCATAATAATCTGGCCACTCAGTGTATGTATTTGTCTTTTTTCATTAGAAACTGGAGTACCTGAAAAGTTGTCACTAAAAGTTCCTCCAAACGTGGTTGAAGGATCTGCCAGAGCAACGTATTCAGTTTTGGGTGAGTCTCCCAGCCCAAAGGAAGCAGATGTCTACCACTACAATTCCAGTGCATAGGGTCTCACCGTCCATGGTAATGAGATCACTGACTCTAGTCACTGGATTGAGAGAAAGAGCACTAAGCTAAGGATTGCATTGTGTATTCATCAGAAAAGGGTTTGAATAGATGTTATGATATATTTGGATATACTCTAGAAAGTAAGAAGGGTCACCTCTCTGTGTCCTCATCTTCAAAGGATTGACTAGGTAGTGATGCTTCCTAATATATTTGAATATAGTTGGTTTTTACCAGACATGCCATTCAGTTTTTTCCTTGTGTTTTTTTCCCCATCCTTGAACCATTTACTTTACTTTTCCTACTTTTTGCATCTCCTATGCTTTCTTGTCCTAACCTCCATAAGTGAGTTGACCTCTCACTTAGCTAGTTTCTATCTTCCTATCCCAAAGTAAACCAACTCCAAGTTCCTCTGATTTTTCTATATCTTTCATTCCCCAGGTGATATACTAGGCTCTGCCATGCAAAATCTTCAGAATCTTCTCCAGATGCCCTATGGTTGTGGAGAGCAGAATATGGTGCTTTTTGTCCCTAACATCTATGTTTTGAACTATCTGAATGAGACACGACAGCTGACAGAAAATATCAAGTCCAAAGCCATCAGCCATCTCATCAGTGGTAAGAGATTACCCCCAATAGGAGAAACTTTAATTGAGTCCCTAAATATATCCTTCAGTGAATTCAAATCAGCATCCCTTTGGTTAAGATTTAATAATTATTCTGCTGTGATATCCAATAAAATGTCCCACTATACAATCAGAAAATTCAATAGCATCATCAAGTCTTAGAGATCCTATATAATAAAAGGCTAATATGCAAATTGACCAAAGTGGGGAATGACCGGTCGCTATGATGTGCACTGACCACCAGGAGGCAGACGCTCAATGCAGGAGCTGCCCTCTGGTGGTCAGTGCACTCCCACAGGGGGAGCACCGCTCAGTGAGTGCAGTGGCAGTGGTGGGAGCCGCTCCTGTCTCTGTGGCAGCTCTAAGGATGTCCGACTGCACATCCACCGAGGGCTCCCGGACTGCCAAGGGCGCACGCCAGGCTGAGGGCCCCCCTACAGTGCACAAATTTCATGCACCAGGCTTCTAGTATCTTAATAAAATAGCAGTTTTTCTATGACTGCTCAATGAGTTTTGAGGAAAAGACTGATTAGTTCTCCAATGTCTCTGCTATTTCATAAGTCTATGCAAACTTCTTCTTCAGGGTACCAACGACAGTTGAATTATAAGCACAACGATGGTTCATACAGTACCTTTGGGGATCGTGGTGGTACAAGTCATGGAAACACTTGGTAAGATAATTATTTCCATATGCTCTTTGTAGACCATAATATTTCAGAATTATGGAAATAATATTCTCTGATACTTGGAGTTCTTTTATGGAAATCTGTTATGCTTTAAAAACCCATATGTGTGTCATCACACTGGGTGATCTCACCATTGTGAAAGCTTACCTGCTCTGATAGCACTGTAGAGAGCAATAAAATAAGAAAATGTTGCCCCAAAATGGAAATATAAGGCAGAAAGTGTCATAATGTGAAATGATCAAGGAAGAAGCTTCTACATCATACAATAACAACAGGGAGCCTGGAAAGCACAGAAGGAGATTGTGATGTAGTAAAAGCATTCAGAAAATGGAAGTTTTCTGCCAAGACAGTGTGGCTCAGTGGTTGGGCACCAACCTATGAACCAGGTCACAGTTCGATTCCCAGTCAGGGCACATGCCCAGGTCATGGTCTCGATCCTTGATGTGGGGTGTGCAGGAGGCAGCCAATTAATGATTTTCTCTCATCATTGATGTTTCCACCTCTCTCCCCCTCTCCCTTCCTCCCTGAAATCAATAAAAATATATTTTTAAAAAAGAAAATGGAATTTTGGGTAGTGGGAAGTCTGGAGACTGCAACAAACATTTCATGAGAAAAAAAGTGAAAAGTATAAACTCTGGAGAAACCAATAAAATTGACAGAATTACAGAAGAGACTCATATTTGTTGGACAAAGAAGAGAATAGTCAGTATTCTAGTACCATTTCCCCACCAATTCCCCCCAGTAATTTCCTTCACTGAGTTATGAACATCCGTGTCCGGAAGCAGTGAACAAAGTGAGCTTGTCCTCATGTCTCGGTTTCTTCTTTGCTGGACAGGCTCACTGCATTTGTGCTGAAGGCCTTTTCTCAAGCCCGGTCACACATCTTCGTGGAGGACTCACACATCATGAATTCCCTCACCTGGCTCTCACAGAAGCAAAAGGACAATGGCTGTTTCCAGCGCTCTGGATCACTGCTAAACAACGCTATTAAGGTGATACCTCGAACATTTTTCTGGTTCCTAAAGATGGTGCTATATCAGAGCAATGATGCTCCTATTGATTTCCTCAAGACCTGGTGACATAGCTTTGAGGGAGGATGGTAGACTCTAAAGCTTTTGATATCTAGCAACAAATTAGCAGTTTTTTATTGAATGAAAATAGTGTGCAAAAAAAAAAAACCCAATATATTACTAAAAGTGAGGGAAAGGGATTTGGGACAGATTCAAGATTTTTAGGGTGGAGGAAGAAAGAGGAAAATCAATTCTATTACTCAAGAAAAGATGCTTTTTAGTTAAGATGCCCACAGGGAAATGTAGGCTTAGCCAACTCTGGCTGATGAATATTGGAGTGTTTTAGTATCTCTGCCTCTGATCCTTACAGGGTGGAGTAGATGATGAGGTGACGCTCTCTGCCTACATCACCATTGCTCTGCTGGAGATGCCACTGCCTGTCACTGTATGTACTAGCACATTCCTTGTACCTGCTTCTCACAAATGTAAGAAAAAAAAGTCATGAGACTCTAAAGAAATGAGTTGTAGTTTTTGTGTTATTTAAATTCAGTATATTTCTCTGGAACATAAAGGACTACATCCTTTTGGAAGCTGTAGAGGAAATTATTCTCTGGTTGATCTATGAGGCTGTACAGGCATCTTGGGGGTTTTAATCGGGAATTATTAGCCTGGGGACAGTGCATTAACCTGGTCCTGCTATCTTAACACATTGTGGACCAGTAGTTTTATTGCTAGCTTTACCCAGTGGCCAGATAAGTGATTGGCCACAAGCCTGAGAACAGAAAACACGAGAATCCTCGTGATCCGTCCTCACTGTGTTAAGATCTACTTTCTTCTTCTTTATAGCACCCAGTGGTCCGCAATGCTCTATTCTGCTTGGAAAGGGCATGGGAATCCACTTCAGAAGCCCAAGGAAGTCTTGTCTATACCAAGGCATTATTGGCCTATGCCTTTGCCCTAGCAGGAAACCAGGCCAAGCGAAGTGAGCTGCTTCAATCACTGGACAAAGAGGCTGTGAAAGAAGGTAAGAGCTGCTTCTGCAAAATTTACTTCCAAAAATCACCAGTGAAGAAGAAAGAGGACCGATTGAACGCATACCTATCATGCCACACTATACATGTTATGTTATCTTATGTTATTTTATTATGATAATAAGAATATCATTAACCAAAAACAAATTCTCTAGGTAACATGAATTATTTAACCAATTCACATATTGTTAACTCTATACAGCCCATCTTCTAATATCGTACAAGTATGTAATAAACAGAAAGACACATGGGACCTTTCTTTACTTTCTTGGCAAAGATTTGCTGGATTGTTGTTTACTTAATACTTTTTCTTCACTTATGTCGATTCAAGAGCTCTAATTATAATGATGTCATGAATTAGGTTTCGAAACCATTCTCTGAGCTTACAATTGTGTCTTTTTCCATTTCAAAGGGGACTCAATCCACTGGCAACGTCCTGGGAAACTTCAGGAAGCTGAGGCATTCTCTTACCAACCCCGGGCTCCTTCTGCTGAAGTGGAGATGACATCCTACTTGCTCCTTGCTTATCTTACCGCCCAGCCTGCCCCATCTTCAGAAGACCTGTCTGTAGCTTCACGTATTGTGAAATGGATCACCAAGCAACAAAACCCCACTGGGGGCTTCTCCTCCACTCAGGTCTGTGGAGAAACTCTAGGAAGAAAAATAAATATACGAATACAGAGGGAGACACAATCATATTCTACGAGTTGAATCATTGAATAGTGTTTCTAATCCGTACTTCCTTCCTTCCTCCACCACAAAGGTTCCAGCCTCATTATTTCATATGTGGATTATTGCTCTGTTTAAAGTCCCAGATCTTTTCTCCTGTAAAGTAGTTAATCTTCCTAAAGCAGTGTTTTTATAAGATTACTTTCCTGATAACATAAATATTTTTCATCCAAAGACTAAAATTAGGTAATATTTTACCCAAAATATTTCCTCTCCCCAGTAAACATGAATATTTCCATCTAGTTAGACTGATCCCTTCACTTTTTCTGGCATTGGCTCACTCCCTTTTCTGTGTCATCAGTTACAACATTTCTCACACCTGATACTCCCTGATGCCTCTCTTCTGTTTATATAAACTTTTCTCATTATTCCGAGATAACCATATTTTTCACCTTCTACTCTACTATTTTAGCTCTAATTTCTTCAACTTTCTCTGAATTTTTATAACAAATATGCTATATAATAAGAGAGGAATATACTAATTAGCCATTATGCCTTGAGGCTTAACAACCAACCACATAAAGACCAGATCACGGATCTGCAGGAGGGTGGGGCAGCAAACTCCAAGTGGAGTGAAAAGCTACAGGAGGGGACAGGGCAGCAAGCTATGGGGGCCTATAGGAGGGTGGGGCAGCGGGCAGAGAGCTACAGGAGGGTGGCAGAGAGCTACTGGCGCACGGATTCGTGTGCAGGGCTATTAGTTTTTATATAAATTTATAAATTTTTGAAATAGCCTCTGCTTTATGTCAAATATTTGAGTCTTCTTTCCATGTGTATATTGTAAGCTACTTGAATGAGGAAACTTCTTCTTCAATTCCCCCAAAGTATCTATAATAGCTCATGATTAATAACCATGCCTGAGCTGAATTGAAATTCAGTTAATGAACTGTGTTTATAAATATATAACTCTGAGAGAGAGACATGTTTATATGGTTTACATCTAGTATGATTTTATTACCTTTCTCTCCTGTGATTTCTGCACCCATATTTTTCAGGATACGGTGGTAGCTCTTCAAGCCCTCTCCAAATATGGAGCAGCGACTTTCACTAAAAGGGAGAAAGCAGCTACAGTCACCGTCAAGTCTTCACAGACCTTCTCGGAAGAATTTCAAGTAGACGATGCCAATCGCCTATTGCTGCAGGAGGTTGCATTGCCAGAGATTCCAGGGGAGTACAGCACAACAGTGTCAGGGTCAGGATGTGTGTATCTCCAGGTGAGACTGCCAGGGTTTGGGGGATGCTATAAATGGGGGGGAAAGTCTCAATAATTATATTTGAATTTCAAAATGGAAAAAGAAATGTGTGGTAAGGGGAGGTATGAATCACCTAGAAGAAATAGACTATTTGAGTGAAAAATTAAAGGATTTTTTTCTATTTGTTTTAGACATCTCTGAGATATAACATCCTGCCCAAGAAAGAAGGGAAAGTTCCCTTCACTCTGAATGTTGATACTCTTCCCAAGAATTGTAATGGAGCAGCTGCTCACAGGAAATTCCAGATTCACATCAACATTAGGTAAATCCTAAATCACTACCACAATTTTTGTAGAATATGACAAAATGGATTTTCTTGTGTGGGGGAATGCCATTACCCAAGTCACACACAATGAAGGTAGAATTCTTGCAATATTTACTAACAAGTATTCTTCACTCTTACTGAAAAGTTTTAAACATTGAGAATATAATGTTGCCATATCTGCAGAGTGCAATTTCATAAAGATGGGTTTTCCAAACAACCATAACAGAAGCAAATAGAGTAGATGGAGCAGCAGAATGGCTGATAGAAATAGAGAACACTAGAAATAAAAGAGAAGGGAAGACTTCTTCCTTCCTTCCTTCCTTCCTTCCTTCCTTCCTTCCTTCCTTCCTTTTCCTTTCTTTCTTTATCTTTCTTTCTTTTTCTTCCTTTCTCTCTCTCTCTGTTTCTCTCTCTGTGTGTTTCTCTCTCTCTCTCTCTCTTATCCTTACCCAAGGATGTTTCCATTGATGAGAGAGAGAGAGAGAGAGAGAGAGAGAAACATTGATGTGAGAGAGATACATTGATCAGTTGCCTCCGGTATGTGCCCCAACCAGGGATTAAACCTACAACCTAGGTATGTGTCTTGACCAGGAATTCGAACCCGAGACCTTTCAGTATACAAGACAATGCTCCAACCAACTGAGCCACACCAGCCAGGGCAGGAGAAGGGAAGATTTCTATCATGAATAAATTCCAAAGAATTTGTTTGAATGCCTTGTCCCTATGACTTGACTTCATAGTTATATTGGAGAACGACCCAGCTCCAACATGGTCATTGTGGATGTAAAGATGGTGTCCGGCTTCATACCTGTGAAACCATCAGTGAAAAAGGTAAACTCTAAGTCCCTTACAGATAGCAGAGTCATGATAAATGTTGCCTTTATGCTCATCAATTTTCTTTCATTGATTCCATTTTCAAGAAGTTTACTCCCTCAAACTTGCTTCTCTAGTGTTTCCATCATTTTAATAGTGGGTATCATTGTTATATGGTCTCAAGTAAAAGCATGTTTAATAAATACTATGGTTAATAATGTTCCAACAAGGCCTGAGACATCTAGGGGGACATGGAATGGTGTTGAATTATCTTCCAACTATACCTAAAAAGAAAAAGGGAGGATATACAGGATGTCCAAAAAAATGTATACACACTTTAACAGCTGATAACTCAATTGAAAATGAAATGTATTTTAATAAACACTGCCTTTATAATTTATTCAAAGTGTGTGCATACATTTTTGAGGACACCCTATATCTTATATATATGTATATGCATATAGAGTACGGCAAAAGTAGGCTTACAATTGTAAGTACACAAAATAGAGTTTATCCTTGTATTATTTATTAATTATTGTATTATTTTCCATATGAACAACTGTAAACCCACATTTGCCCACCTTGAATATGTGATATATGTAAAATATTATACTAGAGGCCCAGTGCACAAATTCGTGCACGGTGGTATCTGGCTGGCCCAACCCCGATCGGGGCCTGATCAGGGCCAAGCCAGCTGGGGGAAGCGGCCTAGGGCGATTGGCCGGCAAGCCCCTCCCCTGAATGGGGTTGGGAGGCAATTGGGGGCTGGGAAAGCCAAGGGGAGAGGCCGATGGCCAATCGGGGTGATGGGGGCTGATTGGGGGCAGGGCTGGCTGTGGGGAGGGGCTGTGGGTGGTAGGCCGGCTAGTCCTGCCCCCTATTGGGGTAAGAGGAGGCAATCAGGGGCGGGGTCAGCCAGGCGGAGGGGCTGCGGGAGGTTAGCCAGTTTGCTGGTCCCAGTGGGTGTCATAGCAACCAGTCGTTCTGGTCACTGGATTTTTATATATATAGATATTCTGAAGAATTCAAAATTATCAGTTAGATGTTTCTGAGTAACCATTTAGATTATAAATATCTGAAAACTGCTCTCAGCCTGAAATTTCTTCATCCCATATCTCTGTCTTATCCTCCTGGTCAACAGCTCCAAGAAAGGCCTCAGATTCAAAGGACTGAAGTGAGCACCAACCATGTCCTGATTTACTTCGAGGAGGTAAGATTCTCTGTGACTCCGCTAGATCTGGGAGAAGTGCCAGGGGTCCCCACAAAGCAGTACAGATTCCAGATGGTGCTTTTCACATACACAGGTGAGAGAGAAGAAAATAACTACATAGGAAAATGAATCCAGGACTGGTCAGCAATGCTCAGTTTACTGCATTTGACTGTCCATAGAATTGCCTCTTTAATGTCACTGAGTGTGTTACGCAAGTCCCTAAATGTCTCCTTCTTTCTGTGAGTTTTCTTACAAATGGATAGCATACTATCTTAAGAAGAGAGAATGATGATTAGTAACTAAGTTAATCTTCCATTTTAATTCGGTTTTTCTGTCTCTCCAGCTAACCAAAGAAGCCTTGAGTTTCTCCTTCTCGGTGGAACAAGACATCCAAGTAGATAATTTAAAACCAGCTTCAGTAAAAGCCTATGATTATTATGAGACAGGTGAGTGGGATTCAGACATGCTGAACTTCGGGGGGAAGAAAGACTAACCTAGGAAACCCCACAATTTGTTACTGGAAGAAAAAGTGAGTTTATGGCCACCAGATAATCATGCTCCTATACCTCTCACCTGACCCCTAAACAAGTCTTAGAATCATTCTTATAAATTGATCTCGATTCCAATCAAGAGCATGTACCTCCGTTGCAGGCTTAATCCCCAGCCCTGGTCTGGTTGGGGTCCGTGTGGGAGGCAATCAATCGATGTTTCTTTCTCTCTGTCTCTCCTCCTCCCTTCTACTCTCTCTAAAAATAAAATAAAATAAAATCAGTGAAAAAATAGCCTCTGGCAAAAGCACACAAACAAAAACTTTACTCCTTCTTAGTTTAAGGGAAGGTTCAGCGAGGAAGGTACAACTCCAATGAGAAAGACACAGCTGTGAAAGAGGCTGTGCAGTGCTCTATAGAGGTAGAAACTGTCTTCCGTCTGTGAAACCTGCCCCTCCATTCTGTATCCAAGCCCAATATTCTCTCCTTCACTCTTCCACCCCAGTCCCAAATGGCTTAGTACAGAAGGAAGTCACTTTTATTGGCTCCATAATTATTTTTATACTTCCTTTCTTAGCTTACATTATACAGTTTATTTACAATTCACTGCTCATCTGCCTGGTGCTGAATGTCTTCACTCTCCCTGTCTCATCATGTTTGTGTTTCAGAGGAGTTCACCATTGAAGAGTACAGTGCTCCATGCAGTGCTGGTAAAGTAGAAACAGATATCTAATGCCAACATAAAGAAAATAAATATCTGTTGTCTGCACAATGCTGATTCTTGAATATCTCTTTATCAAATTGTAAAACTCTCTGGGGCAACATTTATGAATTAAAGTATTTCAAATGTATTATAGAATTTCTCAGTAGAATAATTCACGTGAAGTATAATTACTGGTGTCTGGGATAACTTGTTTGAAGATGAATTCATTAATATGCTGCATATAAAAAACAAGTAAGCTAATATTTACTTTAGGTTCCATACCTAGTGGTAATACATTTATCACCTGTGACCTTCCTAAGTGTTTCTAAACTTAGACTAGGAAACTTTTCACTGTAAATATCCATACAGCACAGCGTGAGAGATGCGATCTACAAGACCTTCCTCTAGAAGTTGACAGGGTTCATCTTTGACAGTAGAACACTTGCTGGGAGACCTTCAATTCTCCACTTTAAAATATAAAAAGAAAAAACTAAAACAGCTCTATCACAAAAAATAATTAAAATATATTAAGTTTAAATATATATTCTTTATAAATAAAATGTGAACAATTATTCTTTTAGTAGAACACAGAATTTCCCTAATATTTCTACCTTTCCTTTTACTGTGTAGAATCTGAACATGGAAATGCTTGAAAATGGAAACATACGGGTCTTATCAAATGAGATTCTCCAAAAACGAAGAACAAAGACTTATCAGGAGAAAAGATAGTGGGGGAAAGAATGAATAGAAATTGGAAATAGATAAAATTTGTATGTTGAATAAATTTATGACATTTACAACTCTATTTTTTCTTTTGTTCTTTATCAATGTTATATTTCCCTTCTGAAATATGTTCCTATTCCCCACAGTGTTTTTAAAAACACTAAAATATTATACAAAGAAGTGCATTCAAAAACACTTCAGATAAAATGGAGTTGCAAAAAATGGTCAAGTAACCCACAGGAAGGTAGGAAAAACACAATTTTCTAAGCATTGAAACAACTAAAATGTCGATCAATAGGTGAATGATTGAACTAACTGTGGTATGTACATTCATATCACGAAATACTACTCAGCAATAAAAGGGAGCAAACTACTGATATACACAACTTGGGTGAATCTCAAAAACTTTTGCTAAGTGAAATTAAAGCAAATTTCAAAGGGTCATACTATATAATTCCTTTTATATAGCATTTTTGAAATGACAATATTTCAGAAATGAAAAAAATAGTAATTTCCAGGCTTATGAATGATAGAGCAAGGGAGAAGGGTGTGACTATAAAGGGATAGCATTAAAGACATCTTTGTGGTGATGAAATCTTGACTATAGGAAAAGAAAAGGCCTGATTCAAGTTTTTACATTTAATTCCATCTCAAATTATTTGTTGTCTGTTGGGTGATAAGTGAGTATCAAAATGGACTTTCTTGGGTGAGAGAGGAGGGAATAGGGGACATTTGTAATAAAGTCAACAATAAAAAATAAACAAAAGAAAGAAGGAAAGAAAGACAAAGAAAGAAAGAAAGAAAGAAAGAAAGAAAGAAAGAAAGAAAGAAAGAAAGAAAGAAAGGAAGGAAGGAAGGAAGGAAGGAAGGAAGGAAGGAAGGAAGGAAGGAAGGAAGGAAGGAAGGAGAAAGAAAGGAAGGAAGGAAGGAAGGAAGGAAGGAAGGAAGGAAGGAAGGAAGGAAGGAAGGAAGGAGAAAGGAAGGAAGGAAGGAAGGAAGGAAGGAAGGAAGGAAGGAAGGAAGGAAGGAAGGAAGGGCTTTTCTTCTCATGCAGCTTTCTGATAGTCCCAGTTTCATTTATTGACCAATTATATATTTCTCTGCTAATAAAAAGTGCCTCCTTTATCACACACTAAGTTATCATACATTCTAAGGCTTGTTTCTGAGTGATTTATTCTATCCCATTAATTAGCTAGATGGTCTAGTCTTTCATAAACTCCTTGTTTCTCTGTTTTCATGTTTTCTTTGTACTACTAAGCTCATTACTTATTCCAAATAAAACTTTGAAATCCATTTATCAAGTTAACTATCTCCATAGTCATATTGGGTACTTAGTACAGCATTGAATGTGAATGAATTTATAATGATTATGCATGTCAGTACTTTACAGTATTTAGCCATCCCTACTTAGCCATATTTTATCTTTATTTATTCAATTCACATGAAGTGAATTCTAATTCTGACGTAATTTCTGAATATGAACCGAACTACAAGTCAAAATTAAAGATTAACTTTATGGACATACATAATAAGATAAGTTAAAAGCATAAAATAATGTATACATGGAAAAAGTATAAAGAGCTGGACAAAAATAAAATTACAAGATAATGAAAGAACAAAACAATATTTCTTATTTGTTGATAGGAACCATTGAAAAATTTTAGCTAGAGAATATTTCAGATTCACATTATGAGAGTTTATTTTCTAGGCAGTGATGGGAAGAAGAAAGCAAGTTTCTGATGACCTCCAGATACATAGCCCATTTGCGCAGAACTGCGCTCTCTTCTTCAGGCTACATCCAATTTTTTAGCTCAAATATTTCTCTTCCAACATACATTATTCCACATTCTTAAAAATTGCTTATTTTCCTCTAATTTATAGACTCAAATTTCTTTGAAAACCAAATCTGTGTCTTTTTTTTTTTTTGTCTTTTTCTAAAATATATTTTTATTGATTTCAGAGAGGGAGAGATAAAAACATCAATGATGAGAGATAATCATTGATTGGCTGTCTTCTGCACAGACCCCACAGGGGATCAAGCCCACAACCCGGGCATGTGCCCTGACAGGGAATCAAACTATGACCTCCTGGTTCACAGGTTGACACTCAACAACTGAGCAACACTGGCCAGGCCCAAACCTGTGTCTTTTATTATTATTATTATCTTTATTGTTGAGATTATTATAGATGTCTCTCTTTTTTCCCACCATTGCTCCCCTCCACCCGGTTCCGCCTTGCCCGAGGCCTTCGCCACCCTATTGTCTGTGTCCATAGATAATGCATATATGCATATAAGATCTTTATTTAATCTCTTACTGCCCCCTCTAACCCCCTTCCCTCTGAGAATCATCAGTCTGTTCCATTTCCATGCCTTTGATTCTATTTTATTCACCAATTTATTCTGTTCATTAGATTTCTTATTCATTTATTTTAATTTTTAGATTCAATTGTTATAGATATGTATTTATTGTCATTTTATTGTTCATAATTTTGACCTTCTTCTTTTTCCTCTTCTTTTTTTTTAATGTATTTTATTTATTTTAGAGAGGAAGGGAGAGGGAGAGGGAGATAGAAACATCAATGATGAGAGAGAATCATTGATTGGCTGTCTCCTGCATGCCCCCTACTGGGGATTGAGCCCACAACCCAGGCATGTGCCCTTGGACAGAATCGAACCTGGGACCCTTCAGTCCCCAGGCCAACGCTCTATCCATTGAGCCAAACCAGCTAGGGCTTTTTTCCTCTTCCTGAATAATATCCTTCAAAAGTTCATATAATACTGGTTTGGTGGTGATAAACTCCTTTAGCTTTTTCTTATCTGTGAAGTTCTTTATCTGACCTTCAATTCTGAATGATAGCTTTGCTGGGTAGAGTAATCTTGGTTGTAGGTCCTTGCTATTCATCACTTTGAATATTTTTTGCCACTTCCTCTGGCCTGCATAGTTTCTGTTGAGAAATCAGCTGACAGTCGTATGGGCATTCCCTTGTAGGTAACTAACTGTTTTTCTCTTGCTGCTTTTAAGACTCTCTCTTTGTCTTTTGCTCTTGGCATTTTAATTATGATGTGTCTTGGTGTGGTCCTCTTTGGATTCCTTTTGTTTGGGGTTCTGTGGGCTTCCTGGACTTGTAAGTCTATTTCTTTCACCAGGTGGGGGAAGTTTTCGGTCATTATTTCTTCAAATAGGTTTTCAGTATTTTGCTCTCTCTCTTCTTCTGGCACCCCCATAATGCAAATACACTTGAAGTTGTTCCAGAAGCTCCTTATACTATCTTCATATTTTTGGATTCTTTTTTCTTTTTGCTCTTCTGGTTGGGTGTTTTTTGCTTCCTCATATTTCAAATCGTTGATTTGATTCTCAGAATCCTCTATTCTAGTGTTGAATTCCTGTATATTATTCTTTATTTCAATTAGTGTATGCTTAATTTCTGACTGGTCCTTTTCCATTTTTTTTTTTTTTTTGGAGGTTTCTAGAAGATTCTTGAGTAACCTGATAACTTTGGTTTTGAACTCTATATCTAGTAGTTTGCTTTCTTCCATTTCTTTCATTTGTGACATGTTTCTTTGTCTCTGCATTTTGGCTGCTTCCCTGTGTTTGCTTCTATGTATTGAGTAGAGCTGTTATGTCTCCTTGAGTTGGTAGAGTGGCCTTGTGTAGTAGGTGTTCTATAGGGCCCAGTGGCTCAGCATCCCCAGTCACCTGAGCTTGGAGTTCTAGGTGTACCCCTTTGTGGGCTGTGAGCACAGTCTTGTTGTAGTTGAGACTTGATTGCTATTGGTGTCACTGGGAGGAATTGACCTCCAGGCCAATTGGCTGTGAGAACCAGCTCTGACTACAGTGGGAGAGCTACTGTTCAGGAGACATCCCTATGGAGCAGGACTTGCTTCAGTGGGGCTTTGGTGCTCACTAAGTCTGACTCTTGAGTGTGTCGCTTATGGATGTGTAAAGTTGTAATCTGGTATGGTCTGGCACTGACCACTGGTACACTGGCTCTTGGGTCTCCAAGGACGTGCAAAATCAGCCACTGCCTGGGGCCACCCAGTAGGAACTACAGAGAGATCTACAGATTCCTCCTCTTTGTATCGGGTTTGCAAGTGCCGAGATGAGGCCCAGCTGTGAAGCAAGGCAGGCTGGTGCTGGTGCTGGGTCTTTGGGCCTTTTATTGACAGGTTTGGGGCTCCCTGACCCAGCTGCAGCAAGAACAGGCCATTCATATGCAAAACCCCTTGGGTGGGTTGTAAATTGGATGAGGCAGGGTCTTAGGGAATCATCAGGGTGGAGAAAACAGAAATGGCTGCCAGTCAGCTCTGCGACCAGGGACATCCCAACATAGGAACAATGATCCCTGCGAGCACCTTTGTCTGGGAGAAAGCCGCCCCTGAGTTCCTGCCCAGATACCAGACATTCCAGTTCCTCCTCGTATGTGTCTGTGTCTCCCAAAGCTTCACCCTACTGCTGGAGCTCAGAAGAAGCAGCACCTTGTAAGTTCAGTTCATGGTGCTGGCCTATTAAGAGGAGGAGCTGAGTCTCCAGCAGCCTCTGTGTCACTGAGTCCCACTCCTCACTGGTTTTTACAGCCCATATTTCATACTGCCTGTAAGGACTACTTTTCCCAGCTCTGGGATCCTGGGCTGAGGGTCTGGAGTGGAGCTAGGACCCCTTGCTCCTCTGGCAGCCTCCACAAAGGCGATCTCCCTCCAATTATAAAAGGGGCTCACGTGGATGCTGGACCAGCCCATTCTGTGCCTCCACACTTCTTACCAGTCTCAGTGTGCTTTCTTCTTTACTTCTCTAGGTGTAGGACTTCCATTCAGCCAGCTTTCTGGTGGTTCTGGATGTTGGTTGTTCTGTATTTTAGTTGTAATTTTGATGTGGTTATGGGAGGCGGAGAGTACAGGCCTTTACCTTCGCCTCCATCTTCAAATCGTCTCTCCAAACCTGTGTCTTAATCATGTCTGCAGCCTGCTCATTCACATAGTGCTGGGAATGTGGTAGGCACTCAGTAAAACAAAGGAGTGATTAAATAGATTGGTGCCTGAGTCAGCATATTCCCACAGGTACAGTAGATAGAGGAGAAATGGAGTAATACAAAGGTATTAGCATACACTAGTACAGAAAATGAGCTACTAGGAAGAACATTTTCATTGAAACTTGACTTATTGCTTAATGTTTCACAAATACTCTATGGAAAAGATTTGCATAATTTTGCAAAGTCAGATAAATAAGGGGAAAAGGAATTTTAGTTATTTATTAAGACTTTAAGCAAAACATATTTAAAAGTACATTTTACACATTAATTGAGCTCTAAGAGGAAAATCATTGCCTCTAACTAGCTGTCAGCAGTTATCAAAAGGGTAAAACAGCCCGACCGGCGTGGCTCAGTGGTTGAGCAACAGATTTCCCAGAGCATGGCCCTGCCAATACCTTGATTTCTGACTTGTGGCCTTCAGAACTACGAACCAGGAGATCACAGTTTGAATCCCAGTCAGGGTACAGGCCTGGGTTGCAGGCTCAGTCCCCAGTAGGGGACATGCAGGAGGCAACCAATCAATGATTCTCTCTCATCATTGATATTTCTATCTATCTCTCCCTCTCCCTTCCTCTCTGAAATCAATAAAAATATATTTTTAAAATAAAAGAGTAAAACAAATTATCTCTGTTATGGGTTGAATTGTGTTCCCCCAAAAGATATGTTGAAGTCCGAACCTTTGTATTACTCCAGTCTCTGCAGATGCACTTAAGATGTAAGTTAAGATGAGGTCATACTGAAGTAGGATTGATCCTTTATCCAATATTACTGTTGTTCCATACAAGAGGAAAAAGACATTCAAAGGCAGGCACATGCAAAAGAAAAACAAAGTCAGACACACAGGAAGAATGCTCTGTGGTGGTGGAGGCAGAGACAGGAGCTCCAAGGATTGCTGGTAACAAAAGAAGTCAAGGGAAAGGCAGAGAACTGATTTCCCAGAGCATGGCCCTGCCAATACCTTGATTTCTGACCTGTGGCCTCCAGAACTATGAAAAAATAGTTTCGCTTGTTTTAAGTCACCCAGTTTGTTATGACAATTTCTATAATATCCAATTAAAATAACATATTTTCATTCATTGGCCCAATTTACTTAGTTCCGTGGTCGGCAAACTGCGGCTCGCGAGCCACATGCGGCTTTCTGGACCCTTGAGTGTGGCTCATACACAAAATACCACGTCCTGGGCAAGTCTATTTTGAAGAAGTGGCGTTAGAAGAAGTTTAAGTTTAAAAAATTTGGCTCTCAAAAGAAATTTCAATCGTTGTACTGTTGATATTTGGCTCTGTTGACTAATGAGTTTGCCGACCACTGACTTAGTTCATTCTTCTTTGTCTTTTAAATCAGAACAAAAAAATGAGAAGGTCCCAAGTGATTGGCGAAGGAAGGAGAAAGCAATGACATTTTTTTCACTGTTTTATCCAACAATGAAAATGTCTTGTCCCAAAGCTAAAAACAAACAAACAAACAAATAACATCTGAGATATGGGTTCATTTTTCACTTCTAGCCCTCAGCCATCTTTATAGCTTTTCTCAAAAAACAAATGAAACTCTTCTTGTTATTCAAGTTCTCTAGGAAGAGTTTTCTTGTTCATTTCTCCTGTGGTTATAAGAAAAATGGAATAATTCATAATAAAAATTTAAAAATCCATGAGTCATTACTGTTGTTGGAGTTCAATGCGTGTTTGGGTGAAAAGGTTGATTTGTAGATTTTAATCCATCCTGTACATGCCCTCAAGAAATGTGTGATTAGTCTTTAATATAAAGCAGAAATATTATTGAAGACCATTCTTCTTAGTCATTTTAAAAATATAAGGGAATGTGAGAATATCTTTATGATTTTTATTTAATATTCTCAGTTATTTTTCTTTTAGAATTTAAGAATCGGGATTAACAAAATGGCATTAAAATTAAGAATATTCAAGGCACCAAAGGCAAAAGTTCTTCAAGGATTCAAGTTATTGTTGAACAAAGTTTTGCCTGAGAAAATCTGTGCCAATGTAAGGTGTACTTAATCCGATAAAAATTAAACTTGTCAAGTCCAGTAAATGACCATTGATACTCAAAGTCTGTTAATACAAAAACCATGCAAAATACTTTCATCATCATTACACTTGAGTAACACTTGGCCCCAAATTATCTCTTCACTGGAACTGAGTAGCTGAAGGTAAAAATAAATTTCCTCTTCGTACCAGGCATTTAAAAAAAATGGAACACAAAAGGGAATGTCTTTGTCAAATATTTTAGAGTAAAAGATGACTTTTTTATGATTTTAGATAGAAAGAGGAAGGGAGAGATGGGGGAGGGAGAGAGAGAGAAAGAGAGATAGAGGTCATTTTGTTGTTCCACTTATTTATGCATTCATTGGTTGCTTCCTGTATATGCCTTGATCAGAGATCAAACCCACAACCTTGGCATATCAGGACAACACTCTAACCAACTGAGCTATCCAGCCAGGGCTAAAGATCACGTTTTCTATAAAATATTGTGTAGTTCATAGTGGGACTCAAAGATGGATAGTATTAACTGTGCTAGGTACACATATGTGTGAAAATTTATATTGCCAGGCAAACTTAAAATGAATACACATCAAATATTTTTAATTTAACCTATTAATTAATGAAATAACCATTTCAAAGAGCATCCAAAAAAAACTGTTAGGATAAGAATGATGGGTTAAGTGTAAAATTAAATAACATAAAATATGTAATAAAATCTTTGGTGTTATCTGTTCCACTGGACAGAAATTATTTTTATTTGCATATATTCCTGACAAAAATCAAAAGTAATGTCATTTAGTCTGGAAACTTTCATTTGTAATAAATAATGAAATGAACTAAGTCTATTCTCAGATACTCCTTAAGTAGCCCTTGCCCCGAAGTTGTATTAATTAAAAGAATGTGCTCCAATTCTTTTGCTTTTTTTCTAAGTTCCTGATAATTTTCCTGATAGTCTTCTCTCAGAAAACTTATATACCCAAGAAAGTTGAAAACATATTCACAATAGTCTTCTCTCCAAAGATTATTCTTATTTTTTAAAACAGAAGATGGTAGTCTAATTAGGTTTGGACTAATTATTTCCATAGGTGCATAGGAGGGTTAATTAGCTATTTACCTCCTTGAGTTTGTCTGCAAATCTTGAGACTTCAGTATTGAGCAACCACTAAGACCACATAACTCATTTGGGTCCAGAAGCTTTTATATGGGATATTGGTTTACACTTAAAAACCTTACAACTTATTTTACCTTTTCTTTCAAAAATGGACAAATTCATCTTAAAATTCATTTGGAGTTGCAAGGAGCCAAGAATGGCCAAAACAATATTGAAAAAGCAGGACAAAGAAAGAAGATTCACACTTCCTTATTTCAAAACTTCCTACAAAATTACAGCCATAGAGACAGTAAGGCACTGGCAAAAGAGTAAACATATAGATCAATAAAATAAAATTGAGACAGAGAAACCAAGATGGCGGCATAGGTAAGCACCTAAACTGCTGCCTCGCACAACAATTTCAAAACTACAACTAAAAGACAGAACGGACACCATCCAGAACCACAGGAAAGCTGGCTGAGTGAAAATTCTACAACTAGAAGGAAAGAGAATAGCTCACAGAGAATTGGAGGTACGGCAAAGGGGCTTTGTGCGCGCAGAGAGGAAGGGCGGCTGAGAGCCTGGCTGACTTTCTCTGGCGGAAGGGGGAAGGAAGCCTCCGACCGCACTGAACCCCAGTTCTGACTGCACTGAACCCCAGTTCCGGGCGAACCCCTGGGGACCCACGCTCTTGTGGGGGGAGTCTGGACTCTCGGGCGGAGACTCGAGCTGGGAAAGGCAGAAGTCTGAAGGCGCACGTGGGCCAGTGCGCACAAAGGCTGCGGAGGTTGCCACAGGCTTTCCCTAGAGGAAGGGAGTCAGAGGATCCTGACTGCACTGAGCCCCAGTTCTGACTGCAGTGAACCCCAGTTCCAGGCGAGCCCCTGGGGACCCACGCTCTTGTGGGGGGAGTCTGGACTCTCAGGCGGAGACTCGAGCTGGGGAAGGCGGAGGACTGAAAGCGCACATGCGCGCAAGGGCAAGGCTGACAGGAAGCCAAGACTGAGACTCCACCCCATCCAAGCTGAGCACAGAGGCTATTGCAATTTGGCAAGTCTAATCCTATAAGGCTGTCTCCAGCTCCGAACTTCTCCCAGCATAGACACAGCTGATCCTTACAGCCAACTGGCCTGGAGGTCAATTCTTCCCAGTGATACCAACAACAATAAAGACTTAATTACAACAAGGCTGTACACACAGTCCACAAAGGGGTGCACCAAGAGTGTCCACCTCAGGTTAACTGGGGAAGCAGACCCACTGGGCCATATTGGAAACCTAGCACAAATATCTACCTTACCAACTCAGGGAATCAGTGAAAATGCAAGGTCAAAGAATCAGATCACAAACGAAAGAAATGGAGGAAAACAAATGACTGGATATAGAATTCAAAACCACGGTTATAAGGCTTTTTAAGAATATCCTAGAAAAGTCCGATAAATATAACGAGACCCTCGAAGATATGAAAAAGGACCAACTAGAAATTAAACATACACTGACTGAAATAAAAAATATTATACAGAGACCCAGAAACAGAATAGAGGAACACAAGAATCAAGTCAAAGAATTGAAATACAAAGAAGCAAAAAACACTCAACCGAAAAAGCAAAAAGCAAAAAAAAAAATCCAAAAAGTTGAAGATAATGTAAGAAGACTCTGGGACAACTTCAAGCGTACCAACATCAGAATTATGGTGGTGCCAGAAGAAGAGAGAGAGAAAGATACTGAAAACCTATTTGAAGAAATAATGACCGAAAACTTCCCCCACCTGGTGAAAGAAATAGACTTACAAGTCCAGGAAGCCCACAGAACCCCAAACAAAAGGAATCCAAAGAGGACCACACCAAGACACATCATAATTAAAATGCCAAGAGCAAAAGACAAAGAGACAATATTAAAAGCAGCAAGAGAAAAACAGTTAATTACCTACAAGGGAGCACCCATACGACTGTCAGCTGACTTCTCAACAGAAACTATGCAGGCCAGACGGGAGTGGCAAGAAATTTTCAATGTGATGAATAGCAAGAACCTACAACCAAGATTACTCTACCCAGCAAAGCTATCATTCAGAATTGAAGGGCAGATAAAGAGCTTCACAGATAAGAAAAAGCTGAAGGAGTTCATCACCACCAAACCAGTATTATATGAAATGCTGAAAGGTATTCTTAAAGAAGAGGAAGAAGAAAAAAGTAAAGAGAAAAATTATGAACAACAAATACATATCTATCAATAAGCGAACCTAAAAATCAAGTGAATTAAAAACCTGAGGAACAGAATAATCTGGTGAATATAATAGAATCAGGGGCATAGAAAGGGAGTGGACTGATAATTCTCAGGGGGAAAGGGGTATGGGGGGTTCATGAAGAGAATGGACAAAAATCATACACCTATGGATGAGGACAGTGGGGGGGAGGTAAGGGCAGAAGGTGGGGTGGGAAATGGGTGGAGGGGAGCTATGGGGGGAAAAAGGAGAAATAATTGTAATAATCTGAATAAAGATTTATTTACAAAAAATCTGCAAAAAAAAGCAAAAAAAAAATAAATAAAATAAAATTGTAATTAAAAATAAATAAATAAATAAATAAAATAAAATTGAGGGTCCATTGGTAAAACTTTTACTTTATCAAAATTTAAAAAGTTGGTGCATCAAAGAATACTATCAATAGAGAAAAACAAGCCACATGAGGAGGGAATATTTGCAAACCATATATCTAATACATATCTAGTACCCAGAACATATGAAAAGTTCTTACAACTCAACAATAAGAAAACAAACAACTGGATTAAAATATGGTGAAGGAATTGAACAGAAATCTCTCTAAAGAAGATATAAGAATGGCTAATAAGCTCATAAAAATATGCTCAACATCATTAATGAAGGAAATGCAAACTCAAAACCACAATGAGACACCACTTCATACCTACTAAAATTAACATAATAAAACAAACAAAATAACAGAGAATGGCAAGTGTTGGCAAAAATGTGGAAAAAAAATAGAAGCCCTCAATATTACAGGTGGCAATGTAAAAAATCTGCAGCTCCTGGGGAAAACCGTTTAGCAGGTCCTCAAAATTTTATACAAGAGTTCCCATGTGAGTCTGGCTGGCATGGATCAATGGTTGAGCATTGACCTATGAACCAGGAGGTCATGGTTCGATTCCCAATCAGGGCACATGCCCAGGTTGCAGGCTCAATCCCCAATGTGGGTTAATTAATGATTCTTTCTCATCATTGATGTTTCTGCCTCCCTTTCCCTTCCTCTCTGAAATCAATAATAAATATATATTTTAAAAAAGAGTTCCCATGTGACCCAGCAATTCCACTCCTTTTTCTGTACCCAAGAAAATTGAAAATGTATTCACACAAAAAATTTTATGCAACTGTTCATAGCAGAATTATTCATTATAGCAAAAAGTGAAAACAACCCAAATGTGTTATCAATTGATGAATAAACAAAATATGGTACATTCCTACTATGAAATAATTGTCACCTGTATAAAGAAATACTGATACATGCAACAACATAGGTGGACCTTCAAGATATAATGCTAAGTGAAAGAAACCAGACACAAATAATTAGATAGTGATGGTGGTTATATAACACGGTGAAAATACTAAAAATAACCTAGCTGTACACTTTAAAATGGTGACTTTTATGTAGTATTAATTACATTTAAATAAAAAATTGCCAGCTATGGAAAAAGTTGTATTGTGTGGTGTATGTTTTTCAGATTCAACTAGAGGCCCAGTGCACGAATTTGTGCACAGGTGGGTTCCGGCCGGCCCTGCCCCAATCAGGGCAGATTGGGGCTGGGCCTGTTGGAAGGAGGAGATGGTGGGAGGTTGGCTGGCCTGCCCACCCCAATCAGGCCTGATTGGGGCCAGGCCAGCTGGGGGAAGGGGCCTTGGGCAATTGGCTGGCGGGCCCCGCCCTTAATTGGGGTTGGGGAGGCTTATTGGGGGTGGAGCTGGCCATAGGGAGGGGCTGTGGGTGGTGGGCTGGCCGGCCCCACCCCTGAATGGGGTAGGGGGTGCCGATCGGGGGCCAGGGGCCTGGAGGAGGGGTCATGGGTGGTTGGCCGGCCAGTCCTGCCCCTGATGGGATGAGGGAGCCGATCTGGGGTGAGGCCAGGTGGGGAGAGAGGCTGCAGGAGGGAGATTGGCGGGCTGGCCCTGCCCCCTATTGGGGTTGGGGGGACGATCAAGGGCTGGGCCAGCCAAGGGGAGGGGCTGCAGGCTGATCAGGGTGGTGGGGGCCCATCAGGGGAATAGCTAGCTGTGGGGAGGGGCTGCAGGAGGTTGGCCACCCAGCTTCGCCTCCTATTGAGGTGGGGGAGGTGCAATCAGGGATGGGGCAGCTGGGGGGGGGGGCTGCGGGTTTATCGTGGTGGGGCAGGCTGATCGGGCACAGGGCTGGCCCAGGGGAAGGGAGGGGGCGTTTGGCTGTAGACCTGCTCTTGATCAGGGGAGAGTCCAATCAGGGGCAGGCAGGCAGGCAGGCAGGCAGGCAGGGGAAGGGGCCTCAAGGTTGGCCAGACAGCCCCACCCCCTAATTGGGCCAGTTCACTGGCCACAGTGGGCATCATAGCAACCGGTTGTTATGGTCGTTATGGTGGTTATGGTTCCTGGCTTTTTATATATATAGATGTTATAAATAAAAAACACTTCCTGCAGACCTATTCTAGCACCATACTGATTTTTTCTTTCACTGTTCTATTTTTCACTATGAAAAGAAAAAAAAAAGAACCAGGCATTTAAAAAAAAAAAAAAAAAAAAAAAAAAAAAAAAAAAACTACTCTCTTTTTTCCCTTGGAAAACAAATAATCAGCCTTGAGAGTAATGAGGCAATCACTGAGAGCAACCACCCTTTTAGGGAATCTGTGTCCAACTCTGAGATCTATTTGGAATCTTCGGAGTGGGCCTTGCAAAATAGCAGCCATATAAAGCCTGGTAAATTTGACCAGGCTGAAGGCAGGGAGTTAGGCACAATACATCCCTGAGATTTTTCCCTCATCATGGGGAAAGACAGACTTCCTCATTCAGGTTTCACACTACTTCTCCTTGTCCTGTTTTCTACCAATGCCTCAAACTCTGCAGAACCGTAAGTCTCACTCAAAGTCTTTTCCTCAAGTCTGTTCTTTTAGTCCAGGGGTGGGCAAACTTTTTGACTCGAGGGCCACAATGGGTTCTTAAACTGGACCGGAGGGCCGGAACAAAAGCATGGATGGAGTGTTTGTGTGAACTAATATAAATTCAAAGTAAAGGAGCGGAGGGGAGAGCAAGAGAACCGGATAGAACAGCCAGATCCGGCCTGCGGGCCGTAGTTTGCCCACGGCTGTTTTAGTCTCTCCTTTATATCTTTGCTTTGTCTTTCCTATTAAATGCTACCTTTCCATTCCTTGAAATATCCTCTAATCATAAGAGAGTAATCATAAATGGTCAATATATTTTTCCTTTTGTTTATTCTGTACTCTTAAAATAATAGTCATCTACACAATGTCATCACTAGGAGGCATGTTTTCATTATAAACTGAAACCTGAGAGTATACCTTCACAGACTCATTCTTTTGGATAGAAAGCATTAACTATACAAATATTTAATGTGTATAGTGGGTTGCAATTTAGCTCACATTGTAGATCACATGCATAGAGAAAATATAGTTCCTTTATTTTTCAATAATTTATTGATTCTTCATCAAGAACCCTCAGTAAATAATCAATGCAAAGTAATTTTAACTCTCTTCAGTTATAAAGTTGGTGAAGTCCAAAAACTGTAAGACTTCTCTTCCACTTCTCAGGTCCTCTCCAAGGCAGTGTCCAGAAGAATGTGATCGCTATTACTTACTGGTGGAGAAGAAGGGTCAGGGCCCTTGGTCTCTGAGTTCTTTGTCTTCTTGGCCAATATCAATCTGGATTATCCTTACCTGCTAACATTCATTTGAGTCTTTGGCCATCTGGTTTCTCTCAGTTTGGTCCCTTTATCAAGAAGTCCCAGAAATTCTCTCTAGCTGACTCTGATTCACTTAGCTCTTTCTTATCACATAGAACTCCCAACTTTTGACGTCATTCTGCCTCCTGTTCTTTGTCTGTTGTTCCAACACAGCCTGTGCTGCAGGATCACCTTTGCCAGTAACCCATTTGAGACCTCTGGCCTCAATGGCCTCCACCAGCTGCCTTTACGTTCCTTCTAGAGAGCTATGAAATCCTTGGATCCAATACGACATATAGGCAACTGAAGGGTCCTGGAAAGTTCAGCTTCTAACCTTCCCTTGCCTCCCACACTGTACTATAGATAACTCTGATGTAGCTACATCCCAGATTGATACAGAGAAGCCTCCAGAGCACTAAATGGGGAGAGAGATGAAGGGATCTTCTGCCCTGAGTGTTACTTTTATCCACTTAACACAGTTGGTCCTCTGCAGGCCAATGTATAGAAGCAAAAAATCAGAATCTGACAAACTCAAGTTCCTACCTTGTTCGGGCTTCTTCAACGCACAATTTCCCAGTAACCAGTAGGGGTGATTTACAACTGTGGATCGTACTGTCTTGCATTGCATTATTGCATTCCACTCACAGAGCTTTTGGAAATATGCGAGGGCTGTTCAGTTTTCTGAGTACAGGCTGAATAGAAGAAGCAAGTGGCATTTATTGGGGTTGAAATGTTAAGCAATCTGTGTTTTCAGTCCCACGCAACAGAGAACTATTCTGCCCATTGAAAACCATTACTTTACATCTTTCCCAGCATTTAACAAAGAACAAGCCTCATGGCCTAGTTGTCATAACAGAAGAAGTATTTTCTCCTCAGTATACAGCAAACTTCACCTTAACCCTCCATCATTAGCCCTAGATGTGATAAATAAGAGCTATTGCCTAGAGAGATAGAGGTTACAGAGGAAAATGAAAAAGAGAAATTTAAAAGAACAAATGGACATGGACAACAGTGTGGTGATAGTGGGGGCAGGGAGGTAGAGGTGGAAGAGGGTATGGTGGGGGGGACTAAAAAAAGAGGTCACCAGTTTAATATGTGCAAAATTTAATCACCCCTACCAAGGCAAATATTTAAAATGCAAACATTCATGATTAAGTAATACATTACAACGTTTTATTTGCTCAGTACAAGTGAAATCTCAGAGAAATTACTCAACCTTGATGGGTCCCAATTTCAATATTTGTCGAAGGAATGCTAACCAAACCTTTGTGAAATAGTTGCTTGAAATATCAAATATGCATGGAACTAATTTTTTAAATTGTAATCTCAATTTGGCTAAGAATAAAAGTAGTATATGGAATAAAATTATAACAGCCTGATGATGTCTTTCCTATTAATATCAAAAAACTAGGTAGAAAAAGTGGATGGGGTAAAAAAATGATAATTTTTATAGAGCCTATAATTAATACTGTACTGCATACTAAAAATTGCTAAGAGGGTAGATCTTATGTTGTGTTCCCTTACAATAATAATAACAATAATGATAATAATAATTGAAGAGGAGGGAAACTTTTGGAAATGATGTATATGTTTATAGCAAAGATTGTGCTGATGACTTCACAGTTATATACTTAACTACATACTAATGAAATAGTATATACTAAATATGTTCAGCTTTTTGTGTGTCAATCAAACCTCAATAAAGTGTTTTTAAAATATAGAGAGAAAGTAAAGCCTTTGGAAATGATGGATTAAAGTAGGCATGACTTTAGTCTTCAAGTCTTTTCTGTAAGCAGAGTCCAGAGAATAATATTACAATTCAATCTGGGGAGAGGAAGGAGATAAGCAATAGACCAATATATGGGTCACTCAGATAAAATTTATCTTCTGTTTCCTAACCATAGTCTGGAGTTACTAACAAATAATAAATTTGACTAGAAGTTTGGGGTAAATAATAAAATTTTCAGAGAAATATTTCAATCTGATCAGCCTAGAATAAGCATGTCAAACTCATGGCCCTCAGGCCACATGCAGCCCACAATGAATATTTTTGTGGACCAGCCAATATAACGGTATGTAAGAAACATTTTAATAAAAATTTCATAACTTAATTTTACAGTATCCTGTTATACATAATTTTTAATAACAAACTGCAACGTTCGCTAATGACTGATTACTATAATCGTGTTGCATTCATTTCCCTTATGCACCTTATGTGCAGGCACACCATTTCTCTCCACTAACACTAGCAGCAAATATTTTAGCAGCCGATGGCCACGTCATTAGTCTTGTACTAACTTGTTTGGTGTGTGCAACAGGAAATATTTCACTTTCAGAGAACAAGAAAAATAGGTTTATTTGCATTATGCTTATTAATTTGTGCAGTTATTCAGTGTCTGGTAAGTTTATGTTCAAGAAAAAATATTAATTTTTATTAAAATGTTCTATTATTTTATGTTAACAATTACTCATTTATTTCAGCCCTTTGTATTCAGCATGTCTCTAATGAAATAAACCTGCGTTTTTATGAAAATTGAAGCTTTTGTTATTTTGTGGCCTACCTAAACTTAAACCTTGTTTATTTGGCCCGTGTTAGCCTTTGTGTTTGACATGCTTGGCCTAGACGTTTGCCCCTAATTTGTTCTTCTTGAGTTGGATGGAAAGAGCTCGAGACACAATTTAGAATAGGAGAAAGATGTGTACAAATGGGCACTGCCACTGCCTGTTCCCATATGGTTGTTTTTACTGCGACTGATGCAATAAGCCTGGTGGAAGGCTATAACATCTTTTTTTTTTTTTTTAAGGCTATTACATCTTTAAAAGAGCAAATGTTCAGTAGATCAGAGACATCCAAATGCAAGAAAGGGATTAGATGAGAGGTACCATCTGAATGACCCTGGGTAGTTTATTTAACTGCTTTGAGCCTCTTTGCTTTAGAACAAAACATTAGCACTTATGCAACAAATAATTTGAGGTTTTAATGATTTAAGAGTGGCTCTAAAGATTTGTGGCACATAATTTTGCCAAGAAAAAACTTAAAACATATACAGAAAGACTGCTCCTCCAGAGCAGACCACGTGGAGACTTCCCTTGACTTCCAGATTCAACAACTAATCCTCCTGTATTATCTATTCCTAGTCTCCCACCTATTGACTTTGTAACGTAATAAAATTGTGTTTCCTATGTCAAATGCCCCTGGTATTTTTTTAAGGATAAGTGATCATGTTGGTGGTAGAAGGGAAAGGGCAATAAAACAATATAAAAATCATTCTGTTTTTCTTAATTGTAATGGTACTCTATAAATAAATGACTTAAACCTACAAGCATGGAATCCTTAAAATTTTGAGGATTCACATTTTTATGTATTATTTTATGTAATAGATATATGTTCCCTGAAGTTCTTTCAGTTGAATCTGTGTAAATCCAGTCATAGTGTTCATGCACAAGTGATGTTTACTTGGACAAATTTTAACGGAAACTGTTTTATAAAGTGAGTAATCACCCAAATTTATTATATATGTGTACTTTTATGAGTATATATTCAAGAATTTATATATTAAGGCATATTAAAACAAAGAATGTCTATAAAATTGAAATATCTTCACAGTCAACTTCTGAGGCACTACTGGTGAGTAAAAGGTATCATTCTTATGCTAATAAGATGGAGAAGACTGTATAGAACTGATTGTAGCAATAAGTACATATTGTTATGGAAAAAAATGATGGTTGAAAATACTTGCTATCCTCTGATTTTTCTTTGATTTAGCCTTCTTCCCCTCCCAGACAGTATATGGTGCTGGTCCCCTCCCTGCTCCACACTGGGACCCCTGAGAAAGGCTGCCTCCTTCTGAGCCACCTGAATGAGACAGTGACTGTAAGTGCTTCCTTGGAGTCTCCCAGGGAGAACAGGAGACTCTTCACTGACCTCGTGGCAGAGAAGGACTTATTCCGCTGTGTCTCCTTCACTGTGAGTACTAGCTGCCCATCCCTGTTTGATACATTATATCTCCATGGTAATGGAGAACTAGGGTTCAATCCCAAAGAATGACTTTAGAATGTTAGTGAGGATTTCAGAAAGAATCAAGGCAATGAGTTTTTAGCTATTGAGGAAAAAAGCAAGAATTTTTTCACCAGAGTAAGGGAGAAATATTTTTCTACTTGCCAAAGTTCAATGTACTTCCTAAAAAAATCTATACTAATAAAAGGGTAATATGCTCATTAGACCGGGTCAACCAGCCATCTTCCGGACGTCTAACTTCCTTCCAGACAAAGCCATGGTGGTGGGGGCCGAGGCAGAGACAGTTAGGGGCCAGATAAGGCTGGCAGGGGATTAGGGATGATCAGGCCAGCAGGAGAGGGCAGTTGGGGGCAACCAGGCTGGCAGGGGAGGGCCATTGGGGGCAACCAGGCTGACAGAGGAGGGCATTTGGGGGCATTAGGCAGGCAGGCAGGTGGGTGGTTAGGAGCCAGTGGTCCTGGATTGTGAGAGGGATCCCAGATTGGAAAGGGTGCAGGCCGGGCTGAGGGACACCCCCTGTGCATGAATATCGTGCACCAGGCCTCTAGTAAAAAATAAATGGATTAGCCACAGAAATTGTATGATTTGGAGGTTCTTTTAGCTTTGTTATATAACCATCTCTTTCAGGCCAGAGTTAGACAATGCCTAGAAACAGATTGTACAAATACCTCATAACAGGACAGCATGCAGAATTTTTCTCTCATGGTGGGATGTTACTTGTCTTTGTCCCTGGAATGTGTAAATGCTTCAAAGTACTCCAAGCAAATACCCAGTACCTCTGGGAGGATGCTCAGCTTGGGATACTTAGCTCCTATAGTCTCCCATACTCTTTCAGAGATGCTTCTCTCCATTCCTTCAGAAAACATATACTCTGTTACAAAGAGTACAATTTAACTAATAGAGTTCCAGATGAGCTATATGGGAATTTGGGTTCCACTGATGGCTGTTCTTACTGATATCGCTCCCCTATATCTTATATTAGTATCTTCACTCTTATACCTGGAGAAATATTCATACTTACCAAGCCCTTTGTGAAGCTGAATGAGAGACAGAAAATAGTAATGGTTGAAGGATTCAAAGGGAGAAGACTGTGCTGTTCCTCAGTGGTATCTTTGTTCTTTAGCTCCCAAAAATCTCATCCTCTTCAGAGGTGGCTTTCTTCACTGTCCACATAAAGGGACCAACACAAGACTTCAGGAAGAGGAGCAAAGTGCTGGTAAAGAATGAGCAAAGCCTGGTCTTTGTCCAGACAGACAAACCCATGTATAAACCAGGACAGACAGGTATGTAGGGAAATTCCACCTCTTCAGCAGGTTTCCCGCCATAGTCACCATTATCTTGATCTCTTAGTCTCCTGTGTTATTATCTAAATTACCTGCTTTATCATGTCTGAGACTTACCATAGAATTTCTTTTTCAGTACAATTCCGCATTGTCTCAGTGGATGAAAATTTTCACCCCCTAAATGAACTGGTAAGTATCTCAATACCTCTAGTTTGGGTGGGTGGTGGGTGGTGGGATGAGAGCACTCATCCAAGGTGGGGTGGGAAGATCCAGGAAAAGTGAAATGAAAGCTATTCCTTTGGGAACCTAGATTCCAGCTTTACTACAAATCTAGAGTCTTATACAAGGCATAATTGAGGAATAAGAAATGAGGAAGCTCTTTCTCCTATAACAATAATAAATCAGTCTGGAAATAGTCAGCTACATTCATTGCTCTCAAAACACTACATTAAGTATAATGAACAGGTACAATAAAAAGTTATGTATTATCCATGCCCATACGTTGAAGGAGTGCATGATTAATTAAAGCACCAAAGAGTTTCACTTCTTCTAGATATATGTATATATAATATATATATATATATATGGCTAATATCTTAACTGTCCTTCCCTCCATCCGACCGGTTGCTATGACATGCACTGACCATCAGGGGGCAGATGCTCAACACAGGAGCTGCAAGCTGCAGTGACTTGGCAGTGGTGGTTCTTGGGTGATGCACCTCAAAACCAGAGAGAAGGGAGCCCAATTCCACCTTCGGCCATGGGTTATGTTGTTGCTGGGGCACTGTCAGCTCGAATCTGGTTTACTGTACACTAGCGTTTGCGTTCCACACCCTTTACAACAGCAACTTTGCAGAGTGCCCTCTTGCACTCCAAGACCCCTTGGGGGATGTCGGAGAGCTGGTTTTGGCCCAATCCCTGCAGGCCAGGTCAAGGGACCCCACCTGCTGGAGGGACCCCACTCACTCCACAGACACCTTTCGAGCCATGACACCACCCCAGGTGCAGCTGGCTGGTGAGGGACCATGGAAGGTTGGCTCCAGGGCATGTCCAGCCCGTCTCGCCCAGTCCCACCCCGCCGGCCACCTTCTAATTAATTTCCTTTCAATGTGCACAAATCCGTGTACCAGGTCACTAGTAAAATATATAATTTTATTATATATGATAACATATTTTATAATTTTTATACATATATCGTATACTATCCATTATATATAAAATCTTCATTTATGTTCATTGTGTGTCCCTTCCTTCAACTAGCTTTCAATATGAAGGCAAAGAAACAAGGCTATTTTTAAAAGGTAGATATTAGATAATCTTGAAATTAGAAGAAATATTCTTGGTTTATTTTAACCAAATAATTCTGGGCATTTTCTTCCTGTTAAGTCTAAATCATAATGACATATAACTTTATTAACATCCATTTTTAATTTATGTAAGTAATAGTATAGTCATAGTCTTCACTAGGAGGATTTTAGTGCCTAAATAATATTGGTAAATAATATCAATAACTTAATAAGTATTAACAAGTATTATTCAACAATAATATTTTTCAAAGAAATGACATGATGATTTTTGTAGAAATATGTTATTATGCTTTTCTTAGAACTATTTACTGATTTCCCTAAGCAATTCCACTTCTTTTATGTTTCTAGTTAAATTTTGATATATCTTACTACAAATATTATTTTTCCTTAGTAAGCTGTTTAACCATAAATCTGAAATCATAGCCTTGGTGAAATTCTAATCACATCTCTTCTTTCATTTTTTCATATAGATTCCACTGGTATACCTTGAGGTAAGCATCAGAAAGAATATCTTACAAGGAAGTCAGTGCATTTAAGGAAGAGGAAATTCTGATACTATTCCAGACAGATGAACTGCTGTTAAAAAAACAAACAAAAAAAAACTTTCAGATCTAAATTTTCCTATTCTCAGATGTCAGGTTTATTGTGGTTCATTTTTCTTCTTTGTTTGCCTTTCCTGAAGGTAATGCCAATTGCTGCCCTGAAAGTCATGTGTTTTGTCAAGGGCTATCATGACTAAATAATTATTCCCATGCTCCTTTCTTACTTCTAGAACCCAAAAAGGAATCGAATTGGACAATGGCAGAATGTCACGTTAGAGAGTGGCCTCAAACAGTTAGCCTTTCCCCTCTCATCAGAGCCGATTCAGGGCTCCTACAAGGTGGTGGTAGAGAAGGAATCAGGCGGAAATATACAGCACCCCTTCACCGTGGAGGAATTTGGTATGGATTATGAAAAATGAAGGGATCATAACTTTCTGGTTCACAGTGTGAACTCAGTTAGATCCTTTGATTTTCCCATAGGTATGTTAAACTTGGAGTAGAATCAGCTATATCTTTTTCTAAGGCCATCATTATTCTGTGAATTATGAACATTATTCTTGTTTATAAGAGCTTGGTGATTTACAGTAGCAAGTTACACTTTGTCAAGTATCAAAATTCTTATTTCAGTGGAACCATCATCATTTGTGAACATCACTGAGATCTGTTGTGGTCACAAAGTCAGATTTTTGCATGAATTACTAAACCTAATCGTCTTGAAGTTGACAGATGTAAAAATGAATGTAACTTTTCAGGTTATTTTTGTGGGAAAAATTACACACATGAAAATATTTGTATTTCCACTAATTATTTACCAGCTTCCCTCTTTGTATTTATCTCTATCAACAGTGGTTCCCAAGTTTGAGGTCAAAGTTCAAGTCCCAAAGATAATCAGTATCCTGGATGAAAAAGTAAACATATCAGTATGTGGAATGTGAGTTAAATGGTTTTTGTCTGAAATTTCATATTTTGCCTCAGTTTTGAGTGATTATTTAGCTAGTACACAATTATAAATTAATTTTCCTTGGCACTCTTAAAAATTTATCTCAGTGACCTCTCTTTATTTTTATTATTAAATATTTCAAATGCACCAACGAGTGTAGAAATTTTTCAAATGCACCAAAGAATGTAGACACAATCATGATTTAATAAGTAACAGATTTCCATGTTTGCTGCTTTTTTTTTCTCTAACATTTCAGGATAAATTACAAAAATCATGACATTTTCACCCAGCTACAACAGTATAGACCTCTAAAAATTAGTGACATTTTTCTATACAATCATGATGCCATTGTCACACTTAATAAAATAAAAAGTAATTATTCCGTACTAATTTTGAGTTTACACTCGAGTATCCTTGATTTTCCTAAAAATATCTCAGAATTTCCTGAAAATGTCTTTATACATTGCTTTTGGTTATTATGACTCATGTGTACCTTTTTTTTTTTTTTAACCAACTCTCTACCATGAATTTTTTTTTAATTTTTCTTTTATTGTCTAAAGTTTTACATATGTCTCCTTTTTCCCCCAATTGACCTCCTCCCCCCCAGCCATTCCCACCCCTGGCAAACCCCCATTGCCCCAGTGTCTGTGACCAATTGTTATGCTAATATGCATGCATACAAGTCCTTTGGTTGCTCTCTAACACCCCCTTCCCTACCATTTGTCTCTGAATCTATTCTTGTTCATCAAATTATGTTGATCATTATATCCCACATATGAGTGAGATAATGTGATATTTATCTTTCTCCGACTGGCTTATTTCACTTAGCATAATGCTCTCCAGTTCCATCCATGCTGTTGCAAATAGTAAAAGTTCCTTCTTTTTTATAGTGACATAGTATTCCATTGTGTAGATGTACCACTGTTTTTTAATCCACTCATCTGCTGATGGGCACTCTTAGGCTGTTTCCAAATCTTAGCTATTGTAAATTGTGCTGCTATGAACATAGGGGTGCATATATCCTTTATGATTGGTGTTTTTGGTTTCTTGGAATATAGTCCTAGAAGTAGGGTTACTGGGTCAAATGGGAGTTCCATTTTTAACTTTTTCTAGAAACTCCATACTGTCTTCCACAGTGGCTGCACCAGGCTGCATTTTCACCAGCAGTGCACGAGGGTTCCTTTTTCTCCACATCCTTACCAGCACTTGTCATTTGTTGATTTGTTGATGATAGCCATTCTGACAGGTGTGTGAGATGGTATCTCATTGTTGTTTTGATTTGCATCTCTCAGATGATTAGTGACTTTGAGCACGTTTTCATATGTTTCTGGGCCTTCTGTATGTCCTCTCTCAAAAAGTGTCTATTTAGATCCTTTGCCCAGTTTTTGATTGGATCGTTTATCTTCCTTTTGTTAAGTTGTATGAGTTCTCTGTAAATTTTGGAGATAAAACCCTTATCGGCAATATCATTGGCAAATATGTTCTCCCATACAGTGGGCTTTCTTGTTGTTTTGTTGATGGTTTCTTTTGCTGTGCAGAAGCTTTTTATTTTGATGTAGTCCTATTTGTTTATTTTCTCTTTGGCTTCCATTGCTCTAGGAGCTGTATCTGTAAAGATATTGATATGACATATGTCTGCAATTTTGCTGCCTATGGAATCTTGTAGAATTTTTATGATTTCCGGTCTTATATTCAAGTTGTTTAGCCATTTTGAGTTTGTTTTTGTGTATGGTGTAAGTGGGTGATCTAGTTTCATTTTTTTTTTTTTTTGCATGTATCTGACCAAATTTCCCAGCACCATTTGTTAAAGAGACTGTTTTGACTCCATTGTATGTTCTTGCCTCCTTTGTCAAATATTAATTGAGCATAATGACGTGGGTCAATCTCTGGGTTCTCTGTTCTGTTCCATTGGTCTATATGTCTGTTCTTGTGCCAGTACCAAGCAGTTTTGAGAACCGTGGCTTGGTAATATAGCTCTATATCTGGTATTGTGATCCCTCCAACTTTGTTCTTTCTCAGGATTGCTGTGGCTATTAGGGGTCTTTTTTCATTCCAGATAAATTTTTGGAGAGTTTGTTCTATGTCTTTGAAATATGCCAGTGGTATTTTAATGGGGATTGCATTGAATCTGTAGATTGCTTTGGGTAGTGTGGACATTTTAATGATGTTGATTCTACCAATCCATGAACACGGTATATTCTTTCATTTGTTTATGTCTTCCTCTATCTCTTTTTTCAATGTCATGTAGTTTCCCAAATACAGGTCTTTTATGTCCTTAATTAAGTTTATTCCTAGGTATCTTAATTTTTTTAGTGCAATACCATGAAAATTTTTGATTGAATATAAAAGTTGGCAGAATAGTAAAATATAACTGCTTGTACCTGTCACCTATTATAAACACTATAAAATTTTGCCAATTTTGTTTCATTGATTCCTCCCCCCACAGTTTTTTTCCTAATATTTTTAAAGAAGCCATAGGAGATCTATAAATAGCTCAAACTTTTAAATATCTAGACCCTCCTTTTGTCCCATGGTGTTAGCTTATGGAAACAACAGGTCAATTGGCCTGTAAATGTCCCACTTGTTGCATTTGCCTATTGCTCCTTCATGGTACATTGATTAATTAATTTACTCTCTCCTTTGGCCAGTTTTAAGAAAATATTTTGAATGTTTTGCATAGATCCTTTTGGTGCAGTAAAGAAACAAATTTTTAAACACTGAAATAATCTCTCTCCATTTATAATTTTTTGAGGAATTTTCATACTGTTTTTCATAGTGGTTGCTCTGATTATATTTTTTTACTTGAAGTTTTATTGCAGGCATTTGCAAATAGAAAAGCAAAACTAATGACCCCCCAAAAAAACTTATCAATTATTCCACTTGTATTTAAAATATAGAGAAATAACTAAGTATTTCTGTGCTGGGCTGGTAGTGAAAATGTAGATACCTTTCTTCAGTTCCTGATTTATTTCTTATGTGACAGATACACCTATGGGAAACCTGTGCCAGGACTTGCAACTGTGCGCATGTGCCGAACATTATTTCATTCTTTTAATTGTCCAAAGCAAGAGTTCTGTGAGGAATTCAGTCACCAGGTTAGTATACAGTGTTCTCTCTGTGTACTATCATTGTTGATACACATTGAGCTACCCCATTTTACTAAAGGGCATCAGAAAAAGCTGATCCTCAAATATTCACCACCAAAGATGAAATTTCTATTAATAGTCCACAAAATTCTCATTTTGATGACCAATCATAGAGATTACAAATCAAATATGAATATTAAATTCCTAAAGGTTAATTAACATGTTTAACCCAAAAAATTCTTGATACAAGAAAGAAAATAGTAGATTTAGTGACTATCAGTCTGAATCTGCGTCACATTTAGCAATTTTTGTATTCTCAGCTCAACAGCAATGGCTGCATCACCCAACAAGTAAACACAAACTTGTTCCAACTTAAAAATGCGGGTTATGAAATGGAACTTAAAGTGGAAGCCAAGATCAGAGAAGATGGAACAGGTTTGAGTATTAACTTAATTTGGGAGATAAAGCAATAAATATTGATTTGTTTCCCGTAACAAAATAAAAGTCATAACTAAATGTAGGAAATGAATTTTTTAATACATTTTTATTGATTTCAGAGAGGAAGGGAGAGGGAGAGAGAGATAGAAACATCAATGATGAAAGAGAATCATTGATCGGCTGCCTCCTGCATGCCCCCTACTGGGGGTCGAATCCGCAACCTGAGCATGTGCTGTTGATTGGAATCGAACCCAAGATCTTTCAGTTCACAGGTCGACGTTCTATCCACTGAGCCAAACCAGCTAGGGTGGAAATAAATTTTCGAATCAAAGTAACTTCCAAGAATACTTACTTTTTTCTACATATTTTTCAGACCTAGAGTTCACTGGAAGTGGGACCAGTATAATCACAAAAGTTGCAACCAGCCTCAAGTTTGTGAAAGTGGATTCACACTTTCGACGAGGAATACCCTTCTTTGGTCAGGTAGAGTGTATTGTAATTTAGAGGTAAATGAAGTGTCCAGTTGTTCCTAGGTCAAGGACATACTGATGTAGTCCAAACCTAGTTAGTATTAGCAAATAATTAATATGACCAAGTCATCAAACAAAACCAAAGTAGATACTTTCCTTTGTAATATCACTGATAAAATACATAAACATACACTACGGTATAAAGAGAATAAGAGGTACTGTTTCTTTTTTGAACATGTAACTAAAAAAGATGTTTAATGTAATATAAGTTAGTTATTATGTCAAGCCCCTTATCCCACCCATTTTATAATAAACTAGAGTCCTGGTGCACAAAATTCATGCACAGGGCGGGGGGTGTCCCTCAGCCCAGCCTGCACCCTCTCCAATCTGGGACCCCTCAAGGGATGTCCGACTGCCCATTTAGGACCGATCCTGGTGGGATCGGTCCTGGTGGGATCGGTCCTAAACGGGCAGTCGGACATCCCTCTCACAATCCAGGACTGCTGGCTCCCAACTGCTCGCCTGATTGCCCCTAACTGCTTCTGCTTGCCAGCCTGATCACCCCCTAACCACTCCCCTGCCAGCCTGATTGATGCCTAACTGCTCCCCTGCCAGCCTGTTTGCCCCTAACTGCCCTCCCCTGCAGGCCTGGTCACCCCTAACTGCCCTCCCCTGCAGGCCTGGTACCCCCCAACTGCTCTCCCCTGCAGGCCTGGGTCCTCCCCAGCTGCCCTTCACTGCAGGCCCGGTCACCCCCAATTTCCCTCCTCTGCTGGCCTGGTTACCCCTAACTGCCCTCTCCTGCAGGCCTGGTCACCCCTAACTGCCCTCCCCTGCAGGCCTGGTCCCTCCCAACTGCCCTCTTGTGGTGGCCATCTTGTGTCCACATGGGGGCAGGATCTTTGACCACATGGGGGCAGCCATCTTGTGTGTTGGAGTGATGGTCAATCTGCATATTATTCTTTTATTAGATAAGATAAGAGTCCTGGTGCATGGGTGGGGGCCAGCTGGTTTGTCCTGAAGGGTGTCCCGGATCAGGGTAGGGGTTCCCTTGGGGCATGCGGTGGCCTGGGCGAGGGGTCTGTGGTGGTTTGCAGGCCAGCCACGCCCCCTGACGACCTAAGCAGAGGACCTGGTATCTGGGATTTATTTATCTTCTACAATTGAAACTTTGTAGCCTTGAGCGGAGCCAAGCCTTCTGCTTGCTCCGTGGCCACAGCCATTTCTGTTGGGATTTATTTATCTTCTATAATTGAAACTTTATAACCTTAAGCGGAGGCCAAAGCAGGCCAGGGCTGCAAAAGCTTGGCTTCCTCCATCACCAGGGGCAACCCTAGCCTCCTACTCTCTCCAGCTGTGTGGCTGCTGCCATTTCTGTTTGGATTTATTTATCTTCTATCATTGAAACTTTGTAGCCTGGAGTGGAGGCCTGGGCTTGGCAAGGGCAGGCGGAAAGCTTGGCTTCCTCCATTGCCAGGGAAACTCAAGCCTCCCTCTTGCTCTCTGTGGCCGCAGCCATCTTGGTTGGGTTTATTTGCATATTCGCTCCTGATTGGCTGGTGGGCGTGGCTTATGGGTGTAGCGGAGGTACGGTCAATTTGCATATTACTCTTTTATTAGATAGGATAAATATATTTTTGCCATTATCCAGCCAGCATTAGAATTTTAAGAGAGTTTCTCACAAATGACTCTCAATTTATGGCTGTCAATATCTTTCTTTATATTTCTTGTTCTGTTTAAAATAAGTGAATAAGTTATTTTAACTTTAAATATTGGAATTATAATAGTGTGCAGTTTATGACTATTATTATTGTATTATTTTCATATTTTGGGTATATACTTTAAGATAATACAATAAATAAATAATATTGATTTTATTTATATTTACAATTAATTTTAGCAGTTTTATACTTACTGGATTTTTCTAAAAAAAAAAACCCCACACATTCTTGTGCAGCTTTGTTTCAAAAAAATGAAAATTAAGTGAGGATCCAAATTATAACAAGGAGATAGAAAGACATGAGGATCCAAATGGAAAGAAACCGTTTTGTAATCAATATGAAAGAGTTGTTTCTTACTCTTTGGGTTTTGTTTTTAAGTCATGGGAGCAAAGCAGTCTGTTCCCATGAGTTCTACCTTCTCTCAGTATTCCCCACATAACTTAACAATTACTTTTCTTCTTTAGGTGCTCCTGGTAGATGGAAAAAATGTGCCCATTCCCAATAAACTTGTTTCCATCTCCGCAATGGAAGCCAATTATCTTTTCAATGCAACTACCAATGAGCAGGGTCTTGCACAGTTTTCAATCGATACTACCAATATATCGGCTAACATCCTTTTTCTTAGAGTAAGTATGAAAGAAAAAGAAACCTGAGAACAAAGAGAACCTTAGTAAAACAGTCATTTATTCAGAAGTGAAGAAGGACACAGGCTGTATTTAAGAGAGAGAAATAAGAAGCTGTGCAACTTGGGGATAAACTTGGGTATATAAAAATTTCATTGGAAATAATAAAGACATTAGAAAAGATATTGTAGAAGTCCCTGAGAATTATTTTTAAGGAGGGGATAGGAGAAGGGGGGATGGGAGATATCTGTAATACTGTCAACAATAAAATAAAAATTTTAAAATTGTTCTTAAATTTTTATGTATTATCTAAATATCTTACTGGATTTTTTTGCTGAACAATATCAATTCTTCAATGGGGGATTCATGTAATTTGTTTTATGTTGTTTTCCCATGTCTACTTAGATAGACACATACACACACATATTTATATATTGCCTAATGAAGAGGATAAAAAAAAAAATCTATAAGGCCCTGGCTGGGTAGCTCAGTTGGTTAGAGCATCATTCTGATACACCAAGGTTGTGGGTTCGATCTCCAGTCAGGGCACATACAAGAATCAGTCAATGAATGCATTAAAAAAGTGAAACAACAAATTGATCTCTCTCTCCCTCTCAATAATCATAAGAGGCATAGATGCTAATTTGCTGAGGATTATTTATTTTGAGACCCCTGGGTAATAAGAGATTTTGTTAATATATATAATGTGATTTTAATTAAACCAACTTTAAAAAAGACTCCTATTAAAGATTTTTAGCATTTTAACTGGACCATTATGGTTCCTCTGGATCGGAGCTGCAGAAGAGTCAAATGAGTAATGAGTTGGCAGAATCAGGGCAAAGGAGATAAATCTGTAGAGTATTTTCTTTGAATCTGTGCAAATTAAGAGATTGACAATATGTTTAGTTGGCGGTCAACAAAAACAAGAGAAATGCAAAATATATTTTAGAGTAGAAGACACAAAATTGTAACTTCATTTTGGTGGGAGGCTAAAGTGAAGAACTTCAAGACGATATTGATTCTTTGTGCTCCTGTTTTATCAGGCCTACCATGAGAAAGTTGACATGTGTTTTAGCTTTGCATGGCTACAAGAAGAACACCAGGCTGCTCAGCACGTTGCAAGACATGTTTTCTCCTTAAGTGGAAGTTTCATTGACCTGGAGCCTGTGGTTGGTACCCTGCCCTGTGGCCAAACACAGACTATCAGGGCACACTATATACTCAAGGTGCCGGCCACTGGGGAACTGAAGGAGCTCATTTTCTATTACCTGGTAAGAATAAAGCCACAGATATATTTGGAGTTTATCAGTAGACAGAAGTGGTGAATGGGGCCAGGAATGTAAAAAGTATTTGTGCACTACTATCATGCTTTCTTATCCAGATTCCTTTGATTCTTGATTTTCAGGAGGTTGATTCTCTGTAGCAGAGACTCAACAATCCAAAGTCGGTTATGTGGCCCAGCTGGTGTGGTTCATGGTTGAGCATCAACCTATGGACCAGGAGGTCATGGTTCAATTCCCAGTCAGGGCACATGCTGGGGTTGCAGGCTCAATCCCCAGTGGGGGATATGCAGGAGGCAGCTGATTAATGATGCTCTCTCATCATTGATGTTTCTATCTCTCTCTCCCTCTCCCTTCCTCTCTGGAATCAATATTTTTTTAAATAGGTTATGTGGAGAATAAGGTGTTGAAAACAGTGTCAGGCTCAAGAGAAGTTCTTTTCTCTGCTGATTTTTAATTTCAGATCATGGCTAAGGGAGGTATCGTCAGATCAGGAACACGTGCTCTGCCTGTAGAGCCAGGAGACAGTGAGTATCTTCCAATCAGTCTCCCCATTTCCTTGCCAACACGTCCACCCTTACTCTGTGACAGTTCACAAATGGGGAAATCATTCCCATTATCCCTTTACACTAAGAAGGGGACAAAAGCCCTAGCGGGTTTGGCTCCATGGATAGAGTGTCCGCCTGCAGACCAAAGTGTCCCGGGTTCGTTTCCAGTCAAGGGCACGTACCTCAGTTGCAGGCTCCCTCCCAGCCCAGGCTCTGGTTGGGATGCGTGCCGGAAGCAACCAATCGATGTGTTTCTCTCACATAGATGTTTCTCTCTGTCTTTCCCTCTCTCTAAAAACCAATGGAAAAATATCCTCGGGTGAGGATTAAAAAATAAATTGGGGGAAAAAAAAAAGAAAGTAAAGATCCTCCTTATAACTCTTTGGCATTTTTTGATTCAACAACAGTCAACAGATAAATTTGCTTACCTGCTATGTGTGAGGCACTCTGCTACGGCACACTTTTTTTTTTCCACGTTAGTCTTTTCTGTCTGACATTAAAATAAAAGCTTTTTAAAATCTAAGCTTCCTTCAATTTTTAACCCTAACAACAAATGTACGTTGATCATCTTTAATCTTAGTATTGCAAAAAGAAGAGAGTTAAGTATCATGGCGGGGGGGTAATTTTTGTGCAGTCTCTGAGCTATGCTCTTTATAAGGATGCATATTGTGCTGGGGGCGTGAAATTGAGTACTTCACACATGAACTTGAGTGTACTTCACGAATAAGTTAGGAGAAAGGAAACCAGTATTATTTTCTATTCTAATTAAACCTATATCAAGGTTTAAATCACTGAAAAGAGAACCCATGAATATTCTTTTTTTTAAATATATTTTATAGATTTTTTTTTTTTTTTTTTTTTTTTTTTACAGAGAGGAAGGGAGAGGGATAGAGAGTTAGACACATCGATGAGAGAGAAACATCCATCAGCTGCCTCCTGCACACACCTACTGGGGATGTGCCCACAACCAAGGTACATGCCCTTGACCAGAATTGAGCCTGGGACCCTTCAGACCACAGGCTGGCACTCTATCCACTGAGCCAAACAGGTTAGGGCCCCATGAACATTCTTGTAATTAATCTAAACAAAGGCAAGTATTTCACAAAACTCCACACAACCCCAGTGCTAAACTTAACAGTGCTTAGGATTTGTTCCAAGTCTATGATTTTTCTTTACTTTTATGGTTTCTTTCCCTACCAGGCTGTTTTTAATATCAAAACAATATTCAAGAAGATTTAATCTAAAATAAGCTATTAATCAGCACTTTCAATAATTGTTTGAAACAAACATTAAAGAATGCTGCAGTTTTGAATATCATTTTCCGCAATATTTAAGTAGAGATCAATACAGTGATCTGGACCCTATTGCTTGCAAGGTTCCCCTTCAATCCATCTTGTTGCCTGTTTTTCTACTTTCTTTTAATAATGCAGTATGTAACACTTATAGAAATAGGTGTATCTAAAAACACTACTTATCTGATTTTCTCTGATATTTTAATTTGTGCGTAACTCATAAAAGAAATAATCTCTGACTAGTAATATAAAGAAGACTCCATTAATTATTTACTTAATGAACACATCACAAAAAAATGTATTGAAAGTAACTGAGGCAATGATTGAAAGGAATTTCTCTATATAAGTAATTAAATCACAATTATTTAGAATAAAAGTGTTTTAATCACACATCATCATTACATTATTAATTGCCAATTTGTTCTCCACTAAAGAGTTACTGAAAACTCTTCACTGTGTTAGATTAAAAAAACAACTTGTTTCAAAATTGTCTAACTCAACCTTTTGAAGTTTAGCTTACTTATATAATTCTTTTTTATATGCTATTTTGTATAGTGTTTTAATATCAGGATACAAATGATTAATTTCGGAACTATTTCAAAATCTGTTTGAAATTCAGAATTCAGGTTTTTAATAACAAAGCCTTCACAATTTTCATTACTAATAGGTCACTTTCCTCCCAAAGCTTTCTTTCTCTGCCAAAACATTACTAAGAGGTTATTTTCCTTCCAAAGCTTCCTCTGTCAAAACATTACTAAGAGGTTATTTTCCCTCCAAAACTTCCTCTGCCAAAAAAAAAAAAAAAAGTGTACCATAACTTCTCTTTCCATTTTATATAATATTTCAATCTATTCTTACCTTGTATGGTTAGCTCAACACAACAAATATAAGGGTTGACATTTCCCTCATTTTAGAGGGAAGCTTGCTCTTTTTAGAATTATAAGCTGAAACTTGATCTCCCCCATGATACAAAAACGTGAATGCCATAGTACTGCCTTTCTGGTCCCCAAGAAGTCGGGAAAGGGGAAATAGGGGAGTTGTTAAATAGGTATAGAGTTTCCGATTTGCAAGATGAAAAAGACCTGGAGATCTGTTTCATAGCAATGTGAATATACTTAGCACCACTAAAGCATTCTTAAAAAATGGTTAAAATGGTAAATGTTGTTGTCTTCTCGTCACAACAAAAAAAAAAGGCATATATTTGAAAAAATTTTAAACTCTATGATTTTATCTTACAAATTACAGCTCTATCTTTAAATGGAAAATCATCTCTTGTCTGAAATCTAAAAGAAATGGTTGCTATTCGTCACAAAATAAATGTCTTATTCTTAATTTTTAAATGAGTCCATCAGGCTTTAATTAAATATGTATGTATCAGCAGAATACTTTTGAGCTATTCAGATTTAAGTTCGTTTAGGCATAACTAAGGTATAAAATCAGGTAAAGATAAGCGTGGATGTAAGGAACTTGAACTTATTCTACAATGGAAGTTGTGAAGGGAGACATTAGCCTCTTGATTTTTACCCCTTCACTAGAATGGCACTAAAGAGGTTAAGCCATTGAATGCGTAGGCACAGGTCTAAGTTAGGCCTAGTAACAGCGTCCTGACCTGTGACCATTTTGTCTCATTCCCTCCGTGCCCCAGTGAAGGGGAGCTTTTCCTTAGCCTTCCCTGTGAAGTCAGACATTGCTCCCACTGCACGATTGTTCCTCTTTACCATTTTCCCAAATGGAGAAGTTATTGGAGATTCGCAGAGTTTTGAGATTGAAAACTGTCTGGCCAACAAGGTGAGTGTCTTTAGCAAAAAATCACAAGAGCACAAATAAATGGTATCATCGGTACTGCCTATTTTACCTCGGGGCGGGGCCGGGGCGGGGGAATGAATCCAGAAAAGTAAAATGAGTTGTCCAAAAGTTTCCAGCCAGCCAGCACAATAATTTTCCAATCCACAAAATTGCTTCCACATAAAACATCACTTAACTTTGTATCCATGGTGCCCCATTCCACTGATTCAATTGTGTGAGGTATATCAGATGTTGTGACTCAAAAGCTTCAAAAACTTGAAGAACAAATAGAAAAACTTTATTATGAATCAGAGGTAATGATGTGCCTCTAACATTCAAGCAAGGCATCTATTCCTAACGACCCTCCATTGTCTCCTTAGGGCAACACAGCCTTTCAACAGCAAAGGCAGGATGAGAAAAGGGGTTCCTTCCTGAGTGATGCTTCCGAGCATGGTCATTAAAGCTGAATGTCAGGATGACCCAGAAATGTGGTCTCTGCAGGATGACACAAACAGAAGTGCGGGATGACTGTTCCTTCATGTCTCGCAGGTGGATTTGAGCTTCAGCCCAGAACTAAGTCTTCCAGCCTCGCACGCCCACCTGCGAGTCACAGCTTCCCCTCAGTCGCTCTGTGCCCTCCGTGCAGTGGACCGAAGTGTGCACCTCCTGAGGCCTGAGGCCGAGCTCTCCCCGTCCTCGGTGAGTCCCCTCAGCCTCAGGGGTTAGAAAGGGCTGCATGAGGCACTCAGAGCAAGGAGAAGGCCCTGTTGAGAGTAAAACGCAAGAATATAATAAAAATATTTGCCATTTGTCTAGTATTTTATAGTTTCTCAAGCTCTCTCACACATTTCCTCATTTACTCTTTCCAGCATCCCAGAGAGTAACAGCCCTATTTTATGATGTAAAAACTAAGGTTTGTAGCCCTTGACTGTGTTGCTCAGTGGATAGAGCATTGGCCCACAGACTGAAGGATCCGGGTTCAATTCCTGTCAAGGGGACATGCCCAGGTTGCAGGCTCAGTCCCCAGTAGGAGGCTGCAGGAAGCTGCCAATCAATGATTCTCTCTCATTGACGTTTCTATTTCTCTCTCCCTCCCTCTTCCTCTCTGAAATCAATAAAAATATGTACTTTTTAAAAAGAACTTTTTTAAAAAGCACTTAGGTTTGTAACAGTTGAGGGACTTGTGCCAGCTTACCCAGAAGTGACATAGCTGAGACGTCGTTCTGAAACTGCCTGCAAACTGCAACCTCCTCCTTGACATAACACCCATTCCTCTAAGGAATCAAACCTAAACCCATTAACTCATGCTTTACAATAACCTTACTGAAAGCTAAGTTTTGTTAAGATGTAATACTTATATAGGTCACGCTAAAAAAAGAAAATACATTAATAAGTTATTTAAGTAAAATCATTGTGGGCCAAAAATAAAACAAATTAAATCATTTTTGCTCAGTGGAGTAATTAATTTTATAAAATTAATACAAACATGTCATGAAACTTTTGATGGATCTAACAATGTATGTCTCTAGAGTACTTGGGGACTGTAAAAGTGGTAATAAATGATTCACAAATTATTTTCAATTTAAAAAAAAGAACATGACCTATCACACCTTTGTCAGGAATGATGATTCACAGACTAAAATTTTAAGCCTCTCCTTTTTTCTAGAATCATATATTTCATGGTGGTAATATTTGGAGTGTCATGCTGATTTATTGCTGTTATCGTCAGCAGCAGCAGCAGCAGCACACGGTGTACTGGGTCTGTTGTAGGAGCTAGGGAAATACCAGTAAACATATCACAGTCCTTATCCTTATAGAGCAGTGACTTGAGAGAGACTATAATAAAAGGTTTACATGGCTCAGAAAAATAAAAGGTGAAATACTGGTTAATAATTGGCATTAGGAGGAAATATTTTCAAACATAGAGTTTTTTAAGAGAAATCTATGAGCAAAAAAAGGAAAATTCAGAGACTACTTTTCTAACCTATATATAGAACTACATTACTCATATTTTGAATTTTTCAGTATAACTCAATTAAATGATATGTTATTGGATTTATCATTGTAAAAAAATTATCACTGGCAAATTTTATAGTTTTCATTGCCTCAGGCACCAATATTTAAAAGGATCAATTAACTTGCTGTTTGGAAAGTATTGTTAAGTATCAATGTTGGAAGATAAATCAGTAATATTGCAGTTTCTTTGGGGTTTTATTCTAGTTTCTACTTCTCAAACTTCAGTTGTGTGTATAAAATTTTAAAACTGTGAGATAGCTATGTCAAGGATCATGATCCTGTTTTTAATCGACAAAATTAACATTCTTCAGAATGGAAAGTATAACCAAAATTCTTCTCAACCTTAATTAGTATTTCATTAATAGGTCAAAACATCTCCTCAAAAATAAATAAATAAATAAATAAATAAATAAATAAATAAATAAATAAATTTTTTAAAAATCTTCTCATAGCATAATAATTATTACACAGAAGACAATGACTATATTTCTCTATTTGAGTTAGAAGAGGGCATTAAGGAGTTAACTTGAACAAGGGAATTTTCTCTTTGGGTACTTTTTCTGGAGACATGCCTTGTTTTTTTACATTCCCTATTTACAGTAATCTATTCTAAGCTCTTTTTTTTTCCAGTTTGTATTGAAGGAATTTCTTCTGCTCCTCAATATTTTATGTCTACCCTATTCTGTTGAATCATATAACTTTGTAAAGTATTTTTATTGATTTCAGAGCGGAAGGGAGAGGGAGAGAGAGATAGAAACATCAATGATGAGAGAGAATCATTGATTGGCTGCCTCCTGCACACCGCCTACTGGGGATCAAGCCCACAACCCGGGCATGGGCCCTTGACCAGAATCAAACTGGGACCCTTCAGTCCACAGGCCGATGCTCTATCCACTAAGCCAAACTGGCTAGGGTTAGTCATGTAAATTTAATAATCGTTCCAGTTGCATAACAAAGCTTTGAGTGTTATGGAGGTAGGAAAGAATTATGAACAAAATGGAAGGTTTGGGTTCTTGAAGTTATAACAATCTTTAAGCTCACTTGCTTTGAAAACGGCCAGGAAAACATTGGTTGAGCTCATATAGAGAGTACATGCCCATATAGAGAGTACATGCCCATATAGAGAGTACATGCTCCTATAGAGAGTACATGCCCATATAGAGAGTACATGCCCATATAGAGAGTACATGCCCATATAGGGAGTACATGCCCATATAGAGAGTACATGCCCATATAGAGAGTACATGCCCATATAGAGAGTACATGCTCCTATAGAGAGTACATGCCCATATAGAGAGTACATGCCCATATCGGGAGTACATGCCCATATAGAGAGTACATGCTCATATAGGGAGTACATGCTCATATAGGGAGTACATGCTCATATAGAGAGTACATGCCCATATAGAGAGTACATGCCCATATAGAGAGTACATGCCCATATAGAGAATACATGCTCATATAGAGAGTACATGCTCATTTGTGTGCTTACTTGGCTCTTCTACTCAAGAACAAAGATTAATATGTTAGTTATCTCCTAATGCATAACAATTGTCCCCAAAACTTAGTGGCTTAAAACATTTGTTATCACTTTCTATGGATTAGGAATCCAGAGTGACTTAACTCAGTGGCCCTAGCTTGTGAGCTCATAAGATTGCAGTCAGCATATTGGAAGGGCTTTAGTTATCTGAAGACTTGATTGAGGTTGGAAAATCGACTACCAAGATGTGTTTCTCCTCCAATTGTCAGGAAGCTTTAGTTCCTCACCACACAAACTTCTCCATAGGACTGCCTGAATGTCCTCATAGCTTGATTTCCCTCAAACAAGTGACTCAAAAGAGAGAAGCTAAAGCTGCAATATCTTTTATGATCTAGCCCTGGAACTCATAAACCATCATTTCCACAAAACCTTATTAGTTATAGATGTCAGCCCTACTCGTTATGGGAGGAATCAAATCACACAAAAGCATGAATATCAGAAGGCAGAGATTATGGGGGGCAATTTGGGAGGCTCTCTTCACAGTCTACGCTCAGACTCCCTGTGATTCATGATCTTCCCACATGTAAAATATACTCACTTTTCTCCCTAAAATTCTCATTCCAAAATAGCAACAGCTTAAAGACTGAACCACATCATTTAACTTCGTTCTAGGTGCATATGATACTCCTTAGATATAGTTCCTCAAGTACAGTTTTTCTAGCTATAACGACCTTTAACTAAAGTGTACAAAGTTATTTACCCCCCACACCCAACATACAATGGTGAAAAGTGGCATATGGACACTCCTGAGGTGTTTTTTTTTTCTTTTCCTGCTTTTTAAATTAAATATATTGGGGTAACATTAGCTAATAACGTTATATAAATTTCAGGTGTACAACTTCATACTGTGGCATCTGTATACTCTATTTTGTGCTCACTACCCAAAGTCTAGTCTCCTTTTGTCACCTTGTGATTGACCCCTTTACCCTCTTCCTCCTCCTCCCACCCTCCCTCCCTCTGGTAACCATGATTCTGTTATCTGTATCTATGAGTCTTGGATTTTTCTGTTTGTTTGTATGTTTGTTTTGTTTGCTCATTTGTTGCTATTTGTTTTATATCTAAGACTAGAGGCCTGGTGCATAAAATTCGTGCACAGGTAGGGTCCCTAGGCCTGGTCAGTGATCAAGGCCAATCTGTGGGTGACTGGTGAGGCAATCAGGGGGCCCCCACTGGCACCCGCCTTGGCTGGCCTAGGGCCTGCAAACTGGGGGCAGATCCTGCATTGAGCGTCTGCCCCCTGGTGGTCAGTGTGCATCATAGTGACTGGTCGTTCCACTGGTCCTCCTACTGTTCATTCGATTTGCATAGTAGGCTTTTATTATATATATATATATGAGTGAAATCATACAGTTCTTGTTCTTTTTCACCTGATTTATTTCATTTAGTATAATACTCTCAAGCTCTATCCATGTTGTCACAAATAGCAACATTCCATGTTTTTTACGGCTAAGTAGAATTCCATGATATATATCAGTGGTCGGCAAACTGCAGCTCACGAGCCACATGCGACTCACGAGCTGCGGTTTGCCACTCTGTTGACTAATGACTTTGCCGACCACTGACCTAGACTCTCGATTCCAATAATTACAGGCTGTTGTTGTTCCTTGTGATTAAGCCCCTATCCCAGTGGTCAGCAAACTCATTAGTCAACAGAGCGGCAAACTGCGACCCGTGAGCCGCATGTGGCTCACGAGCCGCAGTTTGCCGACCACTGGTATATATGTACCACATCTTCTTTCAAAGGACACTGTCATCAATCATCTGTCAAAGGGCATACCTGTTTTTTAAAAGCGGGGGTGAGCAGGAGGCACACAGGAGTTACTGGTTCATAGCAATTCTGAGATCCAGCCAAGCAAATGTTGGAAGTTATTGGGTATGACTCAGTCTTACTCTAGACCAGGAATAAATATCCAGGCCTCTTAGTTCCATCCTGTAGGTTCTGGGTTCTCTTTTTTTTGTCATCCTTCTTGTTCCTAAAAGTGACCTGTGTTTACAATTGTGTAGACAGTGTTCTATTGCCTATAGATGATATGTAGTCATTGATGTACCTGTGTGGTTCTATCCAAGAACAAAGCTCAATAGAAATAGAAGTTTATAGATGGCAATAATTCTTACCTAAATTTCTCAGAGCATTGACTATTCATCCAACACAGAAGCAAGTTAGATCTCCTTCCCATATTTGGTCTAGTTTTATTTCTAAACTTTACAGTAAAGTTTTTATTAATCCTTGGTAATTTAAGATTCTATTATTCCATGGAACTATTTTCCTAAGTAGATTTTACATTTTTAGAACAAAAAACACTGTTAAGGAGGTGGAAGAGGGTACAGATGGAGATAAATGGTGATGGGGAAAATAAAGTAAAATTCTTAAAAAAAAAAAAAACTGTTCAAAACACAAAATTTTTAACCTCTCTAAGGTACCAACAACATGAAGATATTTAGGAAAGGGATAATTATCATACTTTTCTCAGTTTACTGTATATTTCAAAACAAGAGCAAGTAAGAGTTCTGTCTTCAATTTCTCCACTGTTACAGGTATATAATCTGCTACCTGTAAAGGACCTCACTTATTTCCCTGAAAATTTGGACCAGGAGGAGGAAGAACAAGCAAACTGTCTTTATAGTCCTAATGTTAGTGGAAGAGTCTTCTATATTCCCTCAGTAACTCATGATGAAGAAGATATGTATAACTTCTTAAAGGTAAATTCCTTACTACTTACTAAGGTACTAGCTTATGAAAGTTTGAATGTTAGTAAAACTTTATATATATATATATATATATATATATATATATATATATATATATATATATTTGAAGAAATTGTTTAACCTGACATTTCATTGAGATATTTTTAGTTATATTTAGTTATTAGAAAAAGATGCTCAATTATACAGTTCTAAAAAATCATAAAGTACTGTAATTTTACCATTCTATATTTCTTGAGTATGTGTATGTCCATGGAATTAATATAACGTTAAGGGCATTGGAATTAATAAGTTAATTCTAAGGAAAAAGTATTTCATGCAGTCTAATCATTTTTACAGGGTATGGGATTAAAGGTGCTCACCAACTCTAAAATCCAAAAACAGAGGTCATGTTCAATGATTCACACACCTGTACTAGCTGGACCTCAAGGAATGCCCAGACCATATGGAGGTAAAAAAAAAAAAAAAAAAAAAGTTGCTTTTATTTTCGTGTCACATCCAGCAATATTACTTTGTAAAAAAAGAAAAAGGTAAAATGAGATACATAATGTAGCCCTATTTCATTTATACATAGAGAAACAAAGATTCTGATAAGATGCTTCTTGCTGAGATCATTTAGCTGGTAAATGACATGGCCTGAACTGCCTGGAGTGTTTGTTTGTTTAGATGAGTCAGATACTTTAGGGTGCAGAATCATATGAAATTCAAGATTCTAATGTATATAAGAGAGGAAAGACAAAATTTATAATGGGAAAAGAGAATAATTCTAATTATAGAATCTGAAAATACATTCATAGATATGCTATATATGAAAGACTAGAAAGGAAGAGAAAGGCCTCACTGGTGAAAAAAACAACAGTGTAAACATTGCAGAAATATCTCATAATCCAGGGCCAGAAAACACCAGAATAAAACATCAAATAAAGCAGCCCTTTTCTAGGACCTTCAATTTCCCCTTAAAACATCTGTCCAATCCCCAGGTACACTTGTAGCCTATTATCTAACCCTTTTTCATCCCTCTCTCAAGGTATTCTGGCTATCCCTTTCTCCAAAATATCCCTTGATGTCTATCTATACTAATAAAAGGGTAATATGCTAATTAGACTGAGAGACCTTCCAGGAGACCTTCCGGACATTCTTCTGGACAAAGCCATGGTGGCGGGGCTGAGGTAGAAGCAGTTAGAGGCTAAGAGGGGAGGGCAGTTGTGGGTGATCAGGTTGAAGGGGGCAGGGCCGTTGGGGGTAAGCAGACCAGCAGGGGGGCCAGTCGGGGGTGAGCAGGCCATTAGTGGGGGTCAGTTGGAGGTGATCAGGACAGCAGGGGGGGGGGAGTTTGGAGTGAGCAGGCCAGCAGGGGGGCAGTTGGGGGCAAGCAGGCCAGTGGGGAGGGAAAGTGGGGGTGAGCAGGCCAGCAGGGGGGGCAGTTGGGGGTGATCAGGCTGGCGAGGGGGGGCATTTGGGGGTGAGCAGGCTGGTGGCGGAGGGCAGTTGTGGGGTGAGCAGGCCAGCAGGCAGAGTGGTTAGGGGCAATCAGGCAGGCAGGCAGGCAGGCAGGCAGGTGAGTGGTTAGGAGCCAGCAGTCCCGGATTGCAAGAGGGATGTCCGACTGCCGGTTTAGGCCCAATCCCTATAAACCGGCAGTAGGATATCCTTCAAGAGGTCCCAGATTGGAGAGAATACAGGCCGGGCTGAGGGACACCACCACCACCACCCGCCCTATGCACGAATTTCGTGCACTGGACCACTAGTCTGCTAATAAAGATTAACATCTTTTGAGTTTGGGATTATGAATCTGAGGTACCATTCGTGAAGTGGACCTGTAACGCCTTTTCTCTAAGCCTCAAATCCTTCATTATATAAATTGAAGTAATGTGACTAAAGGCACGCTAGGGCATTTCAAAATCCCAATAAAATAAATATTATGTACCAAAACAAATTAAGAATATTGACTGTTTAACATTTGTTTTCTGTGTTCCTTGACATTGAGCCTATCACATTGAACCATGTGATATTAATATCTATCTATAAACCGGCCCTATCATAAAGAAAACAAGGCTGTCAGCTCACTTTGAAAGGACCATGTTTTCCTCCAAATATAACCTTCAAAAATAGCACCAATTCCAAACAGTTTCTTAGCGATGGGAAATATTTTGTCAGGTAACTAAGATGCTTTATAAATGAGGGAGATTAAGGAAAAAGAAAATAAACATGAAAATTACACAGAAAGAAGTTTGAGCTTAAACCATAAAAGTTTGAGGCAGAAGGAAATTTTCTGGAAGTTGATAAGAAAAGAACTTCAGGCATATGATATAACAGAAAAAAATAACTTCTAGCCCTAGCCAGTTTGCTTCAATGGATAGAGCATCGGCCTGTGGACTGAAGGGTTCCAGGTTCCATTTCTAGTCAAGGGCACAGGTTTGGCCCCCAGCCCTGGTCAGGGCATGTGCGAGGAGGCAACCAATCGATGTTTCTCTCTGTCTTTCCCCTCCCTTCCACTCTCTCTAAAAATCAATAGAAAAAAATATCCTCAGGTGAGGATTAACAAAACAAAACAAACAAAAAACTTCTAAAATATGATGAATACACAAAGAAGATTGAAATAAGTAGATATAAATTACTCAGGTATGTGAAGCAATGGAAGAGCTAGAAAACTGGAATATTTTGTGAAAGTTATTGAAAATAATTTGAAGAACATAAATCCATTCATTCCCATGACTGTTTGGGATGTCACCGAGCAACTTCCGTGTTTGATGTCAGGAAACGGTAAATATGGAGAAAATAACTTTAATACTGTCTCTAGAGCCTCAGAGAGAGAGAGAGAATGAGGCAGAAGGTTAATCCAAACAGGGTAGTAAAGTCATGTTGGGCAATGATAGAAATGATTAGTGCCTGAAATGGTAAGAACTAAGTTATAAATATGAAAATTATTATTCATGTGTTCAGTAAATTTTGATTGAATACTTACTAACCTACTTTGTGGATATATAACAAATACTGAGAAGAGAAATCTTCAATTGTATAAAAGTTACATTTTAATGGGCATAAAGGGAGTATAAACAAAATAAGCAAGTAAATTACATAGTTTATTAGAAGGTGATAAATTCTAAGGGGGAAATTAAATAGAGAATAGGGTGACCAATGAATGTCTTACCAAGAGAGTAAAATTTTAGCAAAGATTTAAAGAAAGAGAGCCAATTAAATGCCTATTTAGAAGAGTGTTGCATTCATAAAAAGCAACTCCAGTAAAACACCTATGGAGTGCTTATTATGTTTCAAGAGAGAGGTGAAAGGTAGATAGATTAGATAATAGACAGATGATGATAGATAGATAGATAGATAGATAGATAGATAGATAGATAGATAGAATAAAGATAGATGATAGATAGATAGATTTCCTTAATTCTTATAGCAATCTTTTAAGGTAGGGATGTATTTTTATCACCATTTTCTCCTTTTTTGTTTTTCTGGCTTTATTGAGATATCAATAACATATAACATTGCGTAAGTTTAAGGTGTACAATGTGCTGATTTGATATGTTTTTGTGAAACGATTACCACTGATGCATTAGCTAACACTCCATCACCTCACGTATTACCATTTCTTTTTTGTGGTTATCATCATTTTTGAAATGGAAAAACTAAACCCAGAAAAGTTAAGTAGCTCAGCCAATAAGTAAATGGGGGAATGGGAATTGAATCAGGTACTTTGACTGCAGACTTACGTTTTTTAACTATTACACTATTTTGCCTCTCAAAGGCTCTAAGGTGAGAACTTATCTACCCTTTCCCTTTTGTAATATTCTCTTTGTCTCGACCATAGAGCTATTCCAAATGGAAATTTCTCTCTTTTGGCATCTTGAATTCTTCATTTCTTCTTTCCATAAAATAAATAGAATAAAATCTAATAATATAGCCTTGTTATCAAAAGAGCAATAAATTTACAAGCTTCAATATAGTACACAGATATCCTTATTGATATTCTTAAATTCTATTCACTCCAGTGGTAATTCAAACAATTTCCAATATAGCCACCACTCGTGTTATCTAAAGAGAGTTTTACCTTTTCTGCTCAGTTTTTCTATGGAGGAAACAGTACTCTCAGACCTTGAAAACCTGCCATTTCCCCTACAAACCATAAAATCATCTGCAACTGATCTTGTACTTCCAGCCTCAATTCACATACATGGAATTTCTACCTATAAAAAACATTCCTTTCTGCTCAAAGAATGTGGACTCAACAAGTTATCGCCAAAGTTCTACAACTCTCAGGAGACAATCAGAGCAGGAAAATGGAAAATTTGCTCTCCTATGCCTTACACATGCACCATGAAATAAAGGAATGCTTTTTCCTTAATTAGATTATTATTTTATCTTATTTTATTAGGTTTAAGAGCTGTAGGGAGTTCGTATATTCCTCAACTTGGTGCACCTGCTGCAATACCTGAAAATAATATGCCAAGTCCAGAGCCAGTCTCTGAAATGGTGCGGAGTTATTTCCCTGAGACCTGGATCTGGGAGCTGGCCGTGGTGGAGTAAGTAACATCTCTCTCCTCTTTTTGTCCTGGGTGAAGCAATGTGACTCCTCCAGCATTTTCAATTTGAAGATAACCTTTTTGAAAAGTTCTAAATAATTGTCTTAACCTCTTACCCTTTTATGCAAGACCTAAGAAAAACACTTTTCTTGTATTGGCTTCCTACTATAATTGTCTCTCAGCGCAACAAGTCTAAAATGATTATTCCGAAGACTTCCAGAAAATAGACATGGAAGCTAAAAATATTCAACTTCTATACTGCCTAATTCCATCCAAGGAGTCTTGCATAAACAAGATTGGACATAAAGAAATCAGGCTACATAAGTGTGATGGTTTATTTGTTGAATCATGAATCTTAAATATGCTTTATGGGATTGAACCATAGTGAGGACAGCTTATGGACCAAACTGAATCATATTCACATAGTTCTATTTAAAATACATGCATGTGTGATGTGGCCATAGGCAGATAAGGGAAAGAGACACCATTTAGTCCCTTTTGTTTTCCCACCTCAGTCCCCAGTATATAATCTAGTGTCCACATGTGCACTCGCACATGAACCCTTTAATGGATTTCATTCTTGACAGTCCCTTTACACATATTGATTCTCACTTGAAAAAAGACATTTCACCTGCTTACTCTCTGTTCTTCCTATTGCCATCCTCACCAGCTCATCAGGCTTGGCTGAAGTAGGAGTAACAGTCCCTGATACCATCACTGAGTGGAAGGCAGGGGCCTTCTGCCTGTCCAATGACACTGGACTTGGTTTCTCTCTTCCCACCACTCTCCGAGCCTTCCAGCCCTTCTTTGTGGAACTCACAATGCCCTACTCCGTGATCCGCGGAGAGGCCTTCACACTCAAGGCTACTGTCCTAAACTACCTTCCCGATTGCATCCGGGTAAGAAAAATGAGGGTGAATTGAAAGGGTAGATAGAACTTTGGTCATTCAGCTCCTGACTTGCTTCCAAGACTATGGATAATTCTTGGAATTATTTGCTAGCACTGCAAATAAATAGTGCTAAGCAAGATGAGACATGATCGGAAAGATAACACAATGATATATTAGCTACAGGTACTAAAACCACAGATCTCCAATCCATATATCCTTTTTTTTATTTTTTATTTCCTGAATCTTGCCAAATCCTGACACAAGATAGGCTCTTTGGTGGGAAAATTCTTGGTGCTGGTACAAAATTTGGTTTTCTTAATTTTGTTGGTGTTGTTCTTCAAGTCTTCATCTCTGAACTCCCACAATATGTACTTTTAACTTTTCTTGTAGTGCTTATCTCCTTGTAAATTATGTCATAGTTTAGTGTAGAGATTATCCCCTTTATAACACCATATCCTCTAGGTCAGAATCCTCTCCTTCAAAATTTGCTATGTCATATATAGAATAGAGATGTAATATATGTTAGAGGAAGTGGAGAGGGGGAGGAAGGAAGAAAATCTACACAGGAATTAAGAACCATCAGGTAGGAACCAACAGGTACTGCTCCCAGAGGCAATATCTGCATATGTCAGATATACACTGAGTGGCCAGATTATTATGATCTCTGAATGCATAATAATCTGGCCATTCAGTGTATATCCTCTATAATAAAAGACTAAAATGCAAATTGTCCCCTCGACCAGGAGTTAGACCAGCATGCAGGCCAGCCAACCACCCATGTCCCCTACCCCTGGCCAGGGTGGCCGGACCCCACCCATGCACGAATTCATGCACCAAGCCTCTAATGTATATATATCTACACAAACTGAGTGGCCAGATTATTATGTGTTCAGAGATCATAATAATCTGGCCACTCAGTGTATAATCTAAATGCTAGTTCCTCCTAATAACCAGTCTTGATTTGTGTCATTGCCATTTTCATGCTTCTCGAAGCACATGTGAAAGTCATAGTCTTTTTCCAAATCCCAATTGAGTGCAGCACCTCACATGTGGCCCCAATTCCGTGACTCAGTGTCTCTCCATATTCTGATAATATTTATCTCTATGCCCCAATTGTGGGTGATAGGTCAGCGTGCAACTGCAAGCCTCTACAGCCTTCCTGGCTGCCCAAAATGAAAAGGGGAAAGAATCCTACTGCATCTGTGTAAATGAGCGGCAAACCTTATCTTGGGCAATAACTCCTAAAACTCTGGGTGAGTGACATTCCCCCGCCCCAAATGTTTGCCAATCAACAATGGATCCCTGAATACTGCTTACATCATATTCTCTTTTTTCTTCTTCTTTTTTTTTTTTTTTTTTTTTTTTTGCTATCCACAATGGTACCCTACTGCTATTTCCACAACACCTGAGCCTCACAATCACTATACTTGGGCATTGGTTTCTCAGTGTACATTAGCCTTGGGCTTTTTGTTTTGTTTTGTTTTCACCTTTCTTTCCTCTTGCAGCCTTTTGAGATGATTGCAGAGCACAGAGTCATTTTCAGCAATTAGGGATGGCTTGGACTACTGTCAAGATGGATACTCATTTTTCCTACATTCTTTGTTTTAGGGAATATGAACTTCTCGGTGAGTGCCCAGGCAGTGCAGTCCCTAGAGCTTTGTGGAAATAAGGTTGCTGAGGTCCCTGAGATTGGGAGAAAAGACACGGTCATCAAAACTCTATTGGTGGAAGTAAGTTAGTCTGTATTACTTTGACATATTTTTCTGAGCCTCTAACAATAAAAAACAGTATGGAGATTCTTGAGATAACAAAGGATAATTAATATCATACAGAATTAATCTCATAAGACTAATGGAATTTCCTATCCTAAAAGCATCCTATATAATAAAGAGGTAATATGCAAATTGACCATCACTCCAACACACAAGATGGCCGCCCCCATGTGGACACAAGATGGCCAGCAGGGTTGGGCAATTGGGAGGGACCAGGCCTGAAAGGGAGGGCAGTTGGGAGAGACCAGGCCAGCAGGGGAGGGCAGTTGAGGGGGACCCAGGCCTGCAGGGGAGGGCAGTGGGGGCAATCAGGCCTGCAGGGGAGGGAAGTTGGGGGGACTCAGGCCTGCAGGGGAGGACAGTTAGGGGCAACCAGGCTGGCAAGGGAGGGCAGTTAGGGGTGACCGGACCTGCAGGGGAGGGCAGTTAGGGGCAATTGGGCTGGCAGGGGAGCAGTTAGGCATTGATCAGGCTGGCAGGCAGAAGTGGTTAGGGGCAATCAGGCAGGCAGGCAGGTAAGCAGTTGGGAGCCAGCAGTCCTGGATTGTGAGAGGGATGTCCGACTGCCCGTTTAAGCCTGATCCCACCATGGGATCAGGCCTAAATGGGCAGTCAGACATCCCTCAAGGGGTCCCAGATTGGAGACGGTGCAGGCTGGGCTGAGGGACACACACCCACACCCTGTGCATGAATTTTGTGCACAAGGCCCCTAATATATTATGAGAACTTTTGCTGTATAAACTTGTTAACTTATTGCTTATAGCTTTTTTTTAAAACATTATTAGGAGCCTTTTCCTTTTCTGATCTCTACCTCTCCTATAAGATTCATATATTTCTCTCACATATTACATTTGACTCTCTGCCCTTAGTATCCCTCCTTTTCTCCTCAGCCAATATCCCTTGTTGTTCAATGTTTTACACATTTACACTAATTTGATAATAAGTAGGATGTTAAACATCATTTAGTGTAAACACCACCCTTCAAAGTAAACAATCTATGGTTGTCCTTTAGTCACCTCAATGCTTATCCTTTTTTTTCCTTTTTTTTTTTTTTTCCTTTTCACCCAAGCCTGAAGGTATTGAGCAAGAAAAGACTTTCAATTCTATGGCCTGTACTTCAGGTAAGAGTCCATCTTCATAATCATTGTGAGAACAATGCCACAAGAGGGTATATATTTCAAGTTACAATGCATATTCTTACATATTATCTCCCATAATTTTCAGAATGTTCCATTCAATTTGGCATAATACTAAGTATTTTTATACATACTTTACAAATAGGAACTCTGAGCCCAAGAGAGCAGGTTAATGCGGCTTGTGGGTACAGGCAAGACTACTACTAGGGCTTGCTTTATTCACTTTCAGCCTTTGTCTCCATAGCCAGTGGCTGCTCATTAATGAGGCAGGATGCAAAAGCTTAGAGTGCCACAGAACTATGTAGAAAGAAAGCAGAGTCATGACAAGTTTGAATCACATTTAATATTCTCTGAAATAGTTAATAATAAAGCATATGGCACTTTCTGCTCATCTTACTAAAAACTTATTTTCCATAGGAAAAAAAGAACTTCACTTTGCATCAGGATTTTACCATATCATTAAAAAAACAGTTGTGGCTTGTAAATTATACTGGCACATTAGTACTAGATCTATGTTCATAGTATATAAAACACTGTTCTTAACATTTAAGAAGGACCAATTTAAGGCATAACATTAGAGACCAACAAAATCAGAGAATTATACAATTAATTCAGAAAACTCTAGATCCTCATCAGCTCCTAGCCTTCTTTAAGAGAGCTACTGTGCACACAGCAACACAAAAGATGGTAAAACGAGAGGGGAAAGGGACTCAGGAAGTTGTGTAGTGCCAAGAAAAGCTGGAGTATTAAAGGTAATCTCATCATAAGTCAAGATTCTTATTCCTTGGACACAGGGTTCCTCAAGGAGACATAATAATGCTATTGCTAAATGTGATAACAATAATAATAATGGTTCACATGCATTGAGATTTAAGATGTTACCAAGGCTGTTCTAATTCACACGTTTTATATGTATTGTTTCACTGAGTCATCACATAAGCAAGTTAAACTAGGAAGAGATAAGTAATTTGTTCAAGAACCATAGCTAGTAAGGGACAGGGCCAGTATCATGGAGGCAGTATGGCTCTAAAACCACACTACTAAGCACTAGATTATACTACTATAACAGATGCCATCCTTTCATATAGATCGTTTGTTTCCAAAGGTACTGAAATATCTGAGCAATTATCCCTGAAGCTCCCACCAAATGTGGTCAAAGAATCTGCCAGAGCATCTTTCTCAGTTTTGGGTGAGTTATCGTGCATCTAGAGAACTTGTGACAAAAGAACTGCCACCATACACTTTATCTGTATACTAGAGGCCTGGTGCATGAAATTTGAGCACGGGGGGGGGGGGGGGGGGGTTGTCCCTCAGCCCAGCCTGCACCCTCTCCAATCTGGGACCCCTCGAGGGATGTCCAACTGCCTGTTTAAGCCTGATCCTACCACATCCCTCTCACAATCCAGGACGGCTGGCTCCCAACTGCTCGCCTGCCTGCCTTCCTGATTGCCCCTAACTGCTTCTGCCTGCCAGCCTGATCACCCCCTAACCACTCCCTTGCCAGCCTGATTAATGCCTAACTACTCCCCTGCCAGCCTGATTGCCCCTAACTGTCCTCCCCTGCAGGCCTGGTCACCCCTAACTGCCCTCCCCTGCAGGCTTGATCGCCCCCAACTGTTCTCCCTTGCAGGACTGGTCCCTCCCAACTGCCCTCCCCTGCTGGCCATCTTGTGGTGGCCATCATGTATCCACATGGGGGCAGCCATCTTGTGTGTTGGAGTGACAGTCAATTTGCATATTACTCTTTTATTAGATAGGATTTGTGTTCTAAATATCAACTTATTCATAGTGTCTATTTATATAGGATCCTGGAAGGCTCACTTTTTCTAAATATAAATGTTCCCTTGTCCAAATGATAAAGTACCTGACTTTCAATATGAAAATCATTTGTCTTTAATAATGTTGGCTACATATGAACTTAAATAACTCTGACATTTAATCTCACATTCCCCAGGTGACATACTAGGTTCTGCTATGCAAAATACACAGAATCTCCTGCAGATGCCCTATGGCTGTGGAGAACAAAACATGGTCCTTTTTGCTCCTAACATCTATGTCTTGAACTATCTGAATGAAACCCAGCAGTTGACTTCAGAGATCAAGTCTAAGGCCATTGCCTATCTTGTCAGTGGTAAGTGAGACAAAGAAAAATTTACTGTGTTACTCTACTAGTAATGAGCATTTTCCCCACTACACTGACATTATATCACAGTGATCAAGATAATATGGTGATTTTTGTAGAAATGAAAAGTTTCCCACCATCTGATACAATGTTGCATTTTGACATATGGATGATAGCCATAAAACTATGACAGATCCTATACATGAGGCCATCAAACGTCAGGGGAGTCTGGATACCATCAGCCTGCACCTAGAGATATCTTGCCTTTCTATAATACTTCTTGAGTTAGTTGAATCTTTTATTCCAGGTTACCAGAGGCAGCTGAACTACAAACATCAAGACGGTTCCTATAGCACCTTTGGGGATCAGTATGGCAGGAACGAGGGCAACACTTGGTAAGAAAAGAAAATCATTTTGACTTTCAACTATGAGTTCAAAGCATGTCCATACAGGGTGGGACAAAAAGTAGTTTACAGTTGTTCATATGGAAAATAAAACAGTAATCTATATAATAAAGAGCCAGGGTCATAACAACCATTACAACCGAAGGTTCGACCAGACCGGAAGTCAGTGCTGGGTTGCCGTGGTGACCCAGCACTGACTGGGGCCACTGCCGGTGTCCCAACCCAGCACTGACTGCCTAGGGGACCGCAGATCAGGCCCAAAGAGAGGCCTGCAGAGAGAGAGGCAGGGTCTGATCCGTAGCCTCTGTGGCAGCCATTGATCAGAACTTGCCTCTCTTTCTCTCCCGGCCTGGCCAACAGCAGTGCCTCCATTCCTCTCCAGGCATCCACCAGAGCTGCTGATTAGCCCTGCTTTTCTGATCAGGCCCCATTGAGAGGCCCAGAGACACTGACTGGCATAGAAACTGACCAATCAGAACCAAATCTGGGTGAATGTAAGGGGCCAATGGCTGCTTAGGAGGTGGAGCTTTTGACACTGACTGGCATTGAAACTGACCAATTGGAACCAAATCTGGGTCAACTGTGAGGAGCCAATGACTGCCTAGGAGGCGGAGCTTTTGAAACTGACTGGCATAGAAACTGACTAATCAGAACCAAGTTGGCCGGCAGGGAAGGGCAGTTAGGGGTGATCAGGCCAGCAGGGGAGAGCATTTAGGGGTGAGATCAGGCCAGCAGGGGAGGGCAGTTGAGGGCGAGATCAGACCGGCAGGGGAGGGCAGTTAGGGGCAATCAAGCAGGCAGAGGCAGTTAGGGGCAATCAGGCTGGCAGGGGAAGGTAGTTAGGGGTGAGATCAGGATGGCAGGGGAGGGCAGTTAGGGGTGATCAGGCAGGCAGAGGCAGTTGGGGGCTCAATCAGGCTGGCAGGGGAGAGCAGTTGGGGGCTTGATCAGGCCGGTAAGGGAGGGCAGTTAGGGATGATCAGGAAGGCAGAGGCAGTTAGGGGCAATCAGTCAGGCATTTAGGGGCAATCAGGCAGGCAGACAGAGAGGTTAGGGGCAATCAGGCAGGCAGGTAGAAGGGTTAGGGGCAATCAGGCAGGCAGGCAGGTGAGTGGTTAAGAGCCAGTAGTCCCAGATTGTGAGAGGGGTGTCTGATCCACAGGGATCGGGCCTAAACCTGCGGTCGGACATCCCCCAAGGGGTCCCCAATTGGAGTGGGTGCAGGCTGGGCTGGGGGAACCCCCGCCCCTCCATGCACAAATTTCATGCACCGGGCCTCTAGTTAATAAATAATATAAGAATAAACTATGTTTTGCATACTCACTACTGTAAACCTCATTTTGCCCCACTCTGTCTATTCGCCTATTTAATTCTTACAATAATCCTGTGAAATGGGAGCTATTAGCTTCATTTTACAGAGGAAATGATGTTCATTATGGATGAATAAATATCTCTAGTATAAATAACTAATAAATGGCAAAACTGAGAACATTTGAAGTTGATTATTTGTATATCAACACACCAAGCCTCTCTTTCTCATGTTGCTAAGGAACCATTATAAACTTCTCATTTGCCCTCATAAATTGTTGAACAGTGCTGAGATGCTAGAAACAGGCTAGAAAAATGGCAGCAATTACTCACAGTGCATACTTTACCACCTTCTATTAGATGATCCTCTGTATCTATCTATCTATCTATCTATCTATCTATCATCTATCTATTTATCCATTTATTTTTTTATTTATCCATCTCTTCATTTATCCACCTATCCATCAATTCATCTATTCATCTGTCCATCTATCATCCATTCATCTAATCATCTATCTATCTATCTATCTGAATTAAATATTACCGTACAAGAAAACAAGAGGAAGTCAATGACCTGAAAAGTAGTGCAGAGGCAGGATGATGTAGAGAAAAATATTTACTAAAACAGAACAGTAAGAGAAGACAACCCAATAGAATATTAGTTGCAGAAGATAAAGTAATAAATCAATGGAAATAAATAAATACAGAAAGTCCAGAATGTGAGAGCAAATATCTTAACCACCCCAAGAAAACTAGGGGAAACCTAAATCTCTAATGTGATGCTTTTGGAAGCAAGAATCCTTGGTAATGCATCTAACAACATGTCAGAAAAAAAAAAAAAAAAAAAATATATATATATATATATATATATATATATATATATATATATATATATAGAAAGAAGCTAACAGGTTAACAGAAAAAGTTTCCAAACTCTCAGTAATAGCTCTTTGATTCTCGTGGGGGTGAATTGGGGAGAGTGGGAGTCTATGCGTGCAAAACAGAGCATTAAGGTGCTGCATGAAAATAAATGGTCTTAGAACCCCGCTCTTCTTCACCCTTCAGGCTCACAGCCTTTGTACTGCAGACCTTTGCCCAGGCTAAAAGCTACATCTTCATTGATGAAGCACATATTACCCAAGCCCTGGTCTGGCTCTCCCAGAGGCAGAAGGAGAATGGCTGCTTCATAAATTCTGGGTCACTGCTCAACAATGCCATTAAGGTGAAGTACTGTGAGTACTTATGCTGAACCTCATGATACATCAATATTAACATTGTTCCAAGAGTGATAGGAGAAAGAAGGCACAGGAAAATTGCAAAGATGAAGTCCTAAGTAATGTGAAAGGGCATCAAGGAAGGAGTTATAAACCTGAAAATTATAAAAAAAGAAGAAAAAAAGAAATGGCACTTTGCATGAGGGTGTTACTTTGCTTGATAGAGAAGTTACTGAAGACCATTTGCATTAAAGACCAGAAAACATACTAAAATTTAGAAGTACAATTAATCAAAATATTCTCTCTCTCTCTCTCTCTCTCTCTCTCTCTCTCTCTCTCTCTCTCTCTCTCTCTCTCTCTCTCTCATTTACAGGGAGGAGTAGAAGACGAAGTGACCCTCTCTGTCTACATCACTATTGCTCTTCTGGAGAGTGGTCTTCCAGTCACTGTAAGACTCACCTCGGTCCCACTTCCTACTATGCGAACTACAGTCCTGATGTCTGGAACACCACTGTACTAAAAGCCAAGTCCAGCTTTCATTTTGCTCAATGATGAGGCATTTCTCAGCTAGATGAGCTCTTTTGTCAATTCCATTAAAGGCAATTTATACTTGCCCAATAATGCCCTTGGACTATGTACCAAAACTAATCCTAAAAACACATGTTCTCTGGCCTTATTTTTTGAGAAATATAAAGTTAAGAAATTTAAAGTGTTTCTCAGTTTAAATATAGTGGATATTGGCTGTCTACTTGGCTGGCTGAATACCATGAATGACATGTGTCAAGCAATATCCAACTCAGAACTTGTTCTATCCTCTACTTACCCTAGTTTGACATGAGCACTTCTTTGTCTTCACAGAACTCTGTTGTTCAAATGGCCCTACCCTGCCTGGAATCTGCCTGGAATACAGCAAAGGAGGGGCCCCGTGGAAGCCATAGCTACACCAAGGCATTGTTGGCCTATGCTTTTGCCCTAGCGGGAAACCAAAATAGGAGGGGAGAAATACTGAACTCTCTGGATGAGGAAGCTGTGAAAGAAGGTGAGAGCAAATGGTTAAAAAAAAGTTCCCCTTCCACTTACACAAATTCTATAAGGCAAAATATATTCCTGCTGAAAGCCACAAGCTTTGTCTGTAATTCTTTAGCCAAGTTGTGAGGTCAAAACACCTTTTATAAAAATATATTCTCTGGGATTGCATATGTTATACCATACATAATGCTGCAGGTAAATTATGAAATTTTATCCCTACCTGCTGAAAGCAATATATTAAACAAATATATATTTTATAGGATAAGTACCTACATACTTGGATGAAAAGAAGGTACAACAAAAAGCCATACTAAAGAAAGTACAATAACATTTTCAAAGTGTTTTTATCTCTTTTTGCCAGATTATTACAAAAGTCTTCTGAGCTCAGTCGGTAGATTTCATTTTTTTCAATTACAGTTTATATTCAATATTATTTTATATTAGTTTAGGTGTACTGCATAGTAGTCAAAGAATCATATACTTTACAAAGTGGTCCCCTTGATATTTCAAGCATTCATCTGGTACCGTACATAGTTATTACAATATTGATTATATTCGTTATGCTGTACTGTACTTCCCCAAGACAATTTTGTGATTAATAATTTGTAGTTCTTAATCCCTTCACTTTTTTCAGCATCTCCCCCCACCCAACTTCCCTCTCATCTGGCAAACATCAGTCAGTTCTCTGTATCTATGAGTCTGTTTCAATTTTGTTTGTTCATTTACTTCGTTCTTTAGATTCCACATATAAGTAAAATCATACAATATTTGTCTTTCTCTGACTATTTCACTTAGCATAATACTGTCTAGGTCCATCCATGTTGCCACAAATGGTAAAATTGCATTCTTTTTTGTGGCTGAGTAATATTCCATTATGTACAAATGTATACCACAGCTTTTTTATCCTCTTGTTTATTGATGGGCATTTGGATTGCTTTCATATAGTGGCTACTGTAAATAACACTGCAATGAACATAGGAGTGCATATATTGTTTTGAATTAGAGTTTTGGGTTTCTTTGGGTACATACTCTCCATACTGTTTTTTAAAGTAGCTGCATCCATCTTCTTTCCCATCAAAAATGCATGAATGTTCCCTTTTCTCCACATCCTTGCCAATATTTCTTTACTGATTTATTGATGACAGCCATTCTAACAGGTATGAGTTGATATCTCATTGTGGTTTTAATTTGCATTTCTCTGATGCTTAGTGATGTTGAGCATCTTTTCATATGTTTATTGGCCATCTGTATGTTCTCTTTGGAGGAGTGTAAAATGTAGGCTTTATATCCAATTCATACTCCAATTCCCAGGAAATATCACAAACAGCAAGAAAACTCTCTCTGTCTCATTTCTCTTTCAATTAAAAAAAAAAAAAACATTTAAGAGATTAACAAGTGTGCACTATGCTTCTTCCTCCAACAACATTCTCAGTCTTGGCCCAGAGGACTAAACTTGAGTTCCTCATGGAAATGACAGAGAGGTCCTTACTTCATCTCTATATTATTTTCAACTCCATATGATATGAATATATGTTCACTTATTGTCTACCAATAGTTATAATTCTCTCTTTTTCTCACCCTTAAGACAACACCGTCCACTGGGAACGACCTCAAAAGACCAGGGCACCAGAAGGGTATTTTTACCAACCCCAGGCTCCCTCTGCTGAGGTGGAGATGACATCCTATGTGCTCCTGGCTCACCTCACTGCCCAGCCTGCCCCAAGCTTAGAGGACCTGACTTCTGCATCGTACATTGTGAAGTGGATCATAAAGCAACAGAATTCCTATGGGGGCTTCTCCTCCACCCAGGTTTGTGGTTCCCAAATAGTCTTCTCCTCCAGGTTCACTTGACAGTTGGCCAATGTGAAAACAGAACAGTTACAAAGAAAAGAGAAGGTGGATCATTAAATCTTGGAAGAATTATTAAGAGATATTTAAAAACAGTGGGGAAATAAGGAAAAGGACCCAAGTCATTCCCCCAAACAATTTTCACTAAGCCCTGCATTATCCCATCAATTTGGCTACTTAACCATAAGCACCATTCCTCTCTAAAGCTACATTATATCATTAGCACACATCGGTTGATAGCCACACTATAGAATAGGGTTTCTGAATAGCAAAACTGTTGACATTTTGTTCCAGATAATTATTATTGTGAGGGGCTGTCCTGGCCATTGACAGATGTTTAACAGCCTCCTGGTCTCTCCCCCACTAGATGCCAGTAGCATTCTACTCACAGTTAAGACAAGGCAAAATCAACCCTGGTTGAGAATCAGTGTTAATCCTGCAAGATATTCTCTAAGATGAACCAGAACATTGTGTGATTAAAAGAAAAGTGACCACATAGAGCTCATTTTGATCTTCATAGAATGAATGAGAAGTCCTATTTAACCACTCCAAGGAACACAGACTCTCCACTCCTTTCTAACTTCCCTGAGACCTGTCTTCTTACACCACCCCCCACCCTTAAAATTGATTGTTTTTAAGCTAAAGTTCTTAAATTATTTTTTTCATACCACATTTTTGGAAATGTATTATTGAGTGCAAAAATGACTGTGTTAACCATCCAGATAATCTGGATTTCCCCTCTTACACATTTTTCAGTATTTTGGATGTACATAATGAAACTTTTGTTTTTTAGGGATATCATAATAATAAAAACATAATATGCTAATTAGACCAGATGTCCTTCCAGACGTCCTTCCTTCCAGACAAAGACGCAGAGTGTGGTGGCCGAGGCAGAGGTGGCAGAAGCCCCAGCCACAGTAGTGGTAGCAGGCAGGAGGCCAGGGCCAAGGCCCTTGCAAGAATTTCATGCATTGGTCCTCTAGTTATATATGTATATATATATATATAACTATATATATAACTCATGGACACAGATAATCGGATAGTGAAGGCCTGGGGTGGGGGACAGGGGGCAGGGGGCGGGTACAAGCCTTCAATGGGGGAAAAGGGGGACATATGTAATACTTTCAATAATAAAGATTAAAAAATAAAATTCAATAAGGCAGTGACTTGGGGGGAAGAGTATATAAAGAGGAAAAGAAACTTGGGAAAGTGCAACTTGTCTTATACCACACTTTTTATTCTCAGCAAATTTGTCATGCTTCTATCAGGACTAAATTACTGTCTAGTAAATGACAGTCACTTATTTGTCTCAACTTTTTAAGTTTAAACCTATTCTTTGAAAGATATTAAAAAAGAGAAGTATTGATGAGAAAGAGCAAGGCACAACTTCTAGACATAGAAATAGTCCCTTAGGACAATACCAACACAAGTGAAATTAAATTGTGAATCTAATTTGCATTAATAGCCTTTTATTTCATTTGGAGAAACTGTAACATGACTTTGATTATGCCTTAAAGGCAGAGAAAAAGAAAAAGCAATTAGCAGGTGTATACTTTAGGGGAGGAAAGCCATCACCCCCTTGTGGTAGCTAACACAGACTTTTGAGGAAAATCCTAGCCATCAAAAACTTACTCTTTGGGTGTGGTTTCTCCCCTCATCTCTTCCAGGACACAGTGATAGCTCTCCATGCCCTGTCTAAATATGGAGCAGCTACTTTCACCAGGACTCAGAAAACTGCACAAGTGACCATTCGTGATTCACAAACCTTTTCCACAAAATTCCAAGTGGATAGCAACAACCTCCTGTTACTGCAGCAGGTCTCATTGCCAGAGCTGCCTGGGGAATACACCATAACAGTGACTGGGCAAAGATGTGTGTATCTTCAGGTGAGACTCTAGAATTATATTGGGAAAAGTCAACTTGAAACTCTCCTACTGAAAAGGAAGCTCTGCTCTTTGCTTCCTGGACAAGGAAAGGGCAAATCTGGAGAAGTTAAATGATGAAAAAGTGAGGCTTCCCAGGAAAAGAAAAACTGACGGTGTCCTTGGTGTTCCACAGACATCCATGAAATATAATATCCTTCCAGAAAAGGAGGATTCCCCATTTGCTTTGGAGGTACAAACTCTGCCCCAAACTTGTGATGGACCCAAAGCCCATACCAGCTTCCAGATCTCAGTGGATGTCAGGTAAGACCTTCTGACTGAGTCATCTAATCCTGAGTCTAAAAGCTACTTGGAACCATCAATAATCAATATATTTGGAAGCTATGCTAGTAGATAAATGAAATTTAAAATTAATATATATACTAATGAAGTTAGTCTTCTATCATTATGAAATTATCTTTTTCTCTAGTAAATGTTTTGTCTTAAAGTTTTAATAATGCTTTAAAAGCATTTGAAAGCAAAGTCGTAAATATGTTTAATAAAAAAGTGTGAATTTTTTAATGTTCTAATCAATTCCTAGTTATCTTTTACACACATTTTTATTTAACTCATTGCAAAAAATAAATTATTTTTTTCAAATATTTTTACTTTAAGTTGAAGTAAATCTTTCTTACCTCTTCTGAATAATTATATTCTTATTTTTTCTAATAAAATGAATAAGTAATAAATGCTAATATTAAATACAAAGTGTTTATTACATATAAAATATAGATGTTGCCTTATCATAAGCCATCAAAAACTCTGCTGGAGTCCTAAGAAAACATAGCCCAAATTACACTGCTTTGTATCTAATACTAACAACATTAATATTATAAAACAAATGATATTTCAGACAACCAACCCAATTATTAAACATAAATTTAATCGAAGTATAAAGCATTAGAATCTATCTGTCCTTACATTTTGGAGCCGCTCTTTGGAAACATGCTAGAAAATATTAAAGTAAGATATACTAAATAACAAATGAGTAGTATCGGTAGAATGTCCAAAACCTGTAGATGTGTTAAAAAAGCAGATTACCAAGCTCCATTCCCAAAGATTCTGTTTTGATAGTGTGGGACTGAGCCTTGAACATCTATGATTTTAGTAAGCTGTAAATCTGATGTATATACAGGGTTCTGAACATTGATATCGCACATGTCCAGAAACACAGATTTCTGTAGGTCATAATCTTAGGGGAAACTTCATGAAGATGGACAGGCTTCTCGTGGGTCCTGAAGGAGGAAATCTGGCTTTCTTTCACATAATAAATTCTAACTCCTTTTTCCTCTGACACTGCAGTTACAGAGGGAGCCGCCCTGTCTCCAATATGGTGATTGTTGATGTGAAAATGGTATCTGGTTTTATTCCCTTAAAACCAACAGTAAAAATGGTAGGTGTATTTTAAGCCTAGTAGATCCCATACAAAAGGATGGTATGTATCTTTAAATGAGACCATACCAATATCAAAGCCCTATCCATATCATCCTGCCGCAAAAAATGTTTTTCCCCAAACTCATGAAATTAAATTCAGTAACTATTTATTTGGCTCTAAGCTAAGAGACCTATGTGATGCCAGAGGACTACAAGGGGAGATCTTATCCTTAGGCCACTCATGGTCCAGTTAGGAACTGAGAGCACATGGGCATGAAACAATAAAATGACAAGCAAGAAAAACAGACTATGACTAACTACCAAATTGACTAATATGCACACACAAAATTCAGCAATGATAAAATTAATGTGAGCTTGAATCGGCAAAGATGCCAGAGTCTAATATGTTACTTGAATATTGAAGGATAATGAAAATCCTGACCTGAAAATAGCTGGCTTCCTTCTCTTGATAGAAATCCAAGTGATTTTTTTCAGTAAAGACATGATAACGTTGAAGCCTATTTACAAATGTAATTCCTTCCCCTCATCCAGCTTTTGTGTAGCTAATGCACCTTGACTATTTAATCATGAAGATGAGTCATAGGCATTCTAGCCTTCACATTATTTAAAGAATAAACATTTGTCCCTTTCTACAGTCTGCTCTAGGTCTCAGTGTTCTCATATCTATTGTCTAACTTTTTGAGTTCTCTAATTTTCTTCAGCTTGAAAGATCTAGCCACGTGAGCAGGACAGAAGTGAGCAATAACCATGTCATCATTTATGTGGAACAGGTGAGAGCTCTGGCATTTGAGCTGAGACTATATACATCGGTTGACTTTCTAAGTGGGTCTCATCAATAAAAGATAAGTAATATGAGAAAAGCAATAATTAGTAGCACCCTTCCAGAAACTTATTCTATTCTAAAGAGAATAAAAGGAAAATTTCCTTTTAAATCCGTGGAATGTCTGCTCTCTTTTTAATTATGTTACAATTGGAATGTGAGTATTTCTATGATTTCCAGTAAAAAAATCAACAGAATAAATGTTTATCATGCATGTTATTTTAAAAACCTACCAAAAAGAATAAATATACCACTGTGGTTGATTAATAATAGTGTTAATATTCTAATAAATATATCACTATATATAATAAAATGTAGATCTCATGAGTATCTTCAAAGTCAACTGCAAAGCAAAGGGAATGTTTTATCTAACCACACAAAAAATAGTTTTGTATTATAATTACAGGTGGTACAAGTCTCTGCATCTTAAAACACATTCACATAGACTCAGTTAATTTCTTGCAGAGGACTACAAGAGCATATGGGTTGTCTCTGTTGCTTAGGAGAATATCTGGGGGATTTTATTCATTGTAAAGAGTTCCCAAAGTTGCCTTCTAAACCCATCTTGACATCCACAAACGTTTGCTTACCTAAAAGACCCAGGTGAAGAAGAGTCAGAGAACAATAAAGAATATATTTTACTCAAAGAAGAGAGAAGAGGATTTCTAACCTCTTTATTACTCCCACTTCTCCTTTTAGGTGACAGCTCAGACACTAAGCTTTTCTTTCATGGTTCTGCAAGACATCCCAGTAAGAGACCTAAAGCCAGCAATTGTTAAAGTCTATGATTACTATGAGACACGTAAGTGAAAGAAAACTGAGACAATTAAATAGTCTCAACCCAAAACCAAGAAATAGATGACAATTGATCCTGGTTTTAGACCATTCAATCAATATTATATCTATTTGTTCCTTTCCTCCAAGCTATATACTGCAGAAACCACCTACAAACAAATTTATCAATTAATATTTCTTGAGTCAGAAACTTAAGAATTTACAAAGAAAGATAATATTTGGTGACTGCTCTCAAATAGTTTAGAGACATAAAGAACATAGTACACATGAAAGACAATGTAACCAGAAAAGACAGTTAATGATAAATGAGTGTTACCAAGCTAAGAGATAAGAAATTGGGGAAGTGAAAACAGCACAGATGACTAGTACTTAAGATGGACAAACAGGAAAAAACAGATTTGAGTTGGATCCTAATGTATGAGTACATCTTCTAAAGTAAATAGAAGTAGAGCCCTAGCCGGTTTTGCTCAGTGGGTAGAAAATTGGCCTGTGGACTGAAGGGTCCCGGGTTCGGTTCCCACCAAGGGCACACACGTACCGTGGTTGCCAGCTCTTCCCCTTCAGGGCGCATTCAAGAAGCAACCAATTGTTGATGTGTTTCCCTCACATCTATATTTCTCTCTGTCTTTCTCTCTCTCTTCCACTTTCTCTAAAAAATAGTAATAACAATAAAGTAAACAGAAATAGGAAGCATTTTAGGCTAGAGCAATAATCTTAGAAAAGGGTTTCAGGAAGCAAGCTGGACAAAGTGAGTAGAAGCAGAGAGTTCATGGAAGAAAGAGCTACAAGAAAAAGAGAGAACAACAATGGTCATCTTCCTAAGACTTTAAAATTTGAATAGCTACTATCTAAACAGGCTTCAATCCCCCTCCTCCACTCCAGAGCTGGGGTTGGGGGCAGTATAAATATGTTAGCTATCCTGTTCAACTCTGGTCTATTTGAATGGAGCTTTAACAATCCTGATATGATATACTTTTCACCAAAAGTAAAGTAAATAGACTCAATATGGCCTCTTGTTCATAGATGTTTTTTGTTTCTCCTTTCATCTAATATTTTTTAGATGAGTCCGCTATTGCTGAGTACACTGCCCCCTGCAGCACAGGTAAGAAATCACATGCCATGATCAACATCATACTCCATTAACTTTGCTCCCTAAATGTTCTAAATTTAAAATTCTTTACAAGTCTTTTCCTAGATCTGAGACAATTTATGTGGCACATTCTCACACAAAGAGAATACTGGAGAAGAGTACTTACCCTGTAGGTGGGCTCTCCAGTTTAAGATATTCATTCCATTATTAGAAAAGTCAATAAGTTTTATTTATGTTTTTTTGTAGGATAGCCAGGAACAATAGACAACATTTCACATCACAGCTAATTGGTTTCCTTCATTTCAAGGGCCAACTATTATGATTCTCCTGCCTAATCTAACCCAACACATTTTTATAAATGAAGTTTTATTGGAACTGATCCACACTCATATCTATTTTCTATGGCTGCTATTATGAGTTAAGTAGTTATGACGTAAACCATTTGGCTTGCAAAGCCCAAAATATTTAGCATCTAGCATTTCACAGAGAAAGTTTGCTGACCCCAACTTTAGCTCACACTCACTGCTCAGACTCAACTGAAGGAATATTCCTGAAGAAACCCTACAACTCTTTTATGTTTCTTTTCTCACCTAGATGCAGAGCAAGAAAATGTTTGAGGACCATATTTAGACTACATCTTTTGCTGGATTCCCTGTCCTGTACTTGTATTTAGAAGGAATCGGGTTATCTCTGTAAAACAGACATCAAAAAGGCTTGTTGAATAAATATATATTTCTAATCAAGTTATTTGTTCCATCATTTATTCATCAAACATGTTTACATAATGAGTTATATTGTTTTAAATAATGTGAAGAGTACAGATTTGAAATATATCTGCTCATATTACAACTGTGAATTTAACATATAAAATCAACTGGATAATAACTGAAAATAATTTATGTTCTGAGAAACCTTAGGAAAAAAAATCATTCACTCATCTAGGAAGCTGAGGAGAAAAGTATTGATGAGTAACTAGGAAGGGATAAGTATTTCTTGAGAGGAAACAAGAAATATTTGTCTTTGTCACTAAGCTAAGACAACAAAAATGGACTTCACAAGAGACTAAAATAATTAAAGTTAAAGAATGTGTTGGAGATAGGCAGTACTGTGCAGAGGTTAAAGTCTAGACACTGGAACAGACTGTCTAGATTCAAATCCTGACTCCATCCTTACCTCACCAGCTGAATGACTAGGGCAGCTACTTAGACTTTCTGCTTAAGCTTTTTCACAAAGAAATGGGGATAATAACAGACTGTACCTTAAAGTATCATTGATGATAAACTATCCTAATGAAAGGAGAGAAAGGTTATAGCTGAATCAAGCAATAGCTCCTAAACCAGGGGTGGGCAAACTTTTTGACTCGAGGGCCACAGTGGGTTCTTAAACTGGACTGGAGGGCCGGAACAAAAGCATGGATGGAGTGTTTGTGTGAACTAATATAAATTCAAAGTAAAGGAGCAGAGGGGAGAGCAAGAGAACTGGATAGAACAGCCGGATCCGGCCCGCGGGCCGTAGTTTGCCCAGGGCTGTAACCTTCAGCTCAGATAAGGTGTATATCATGTCCATTTATAATTCTATTGGCTAAAGCAAGTCATGGGACCAAACCTGACTTCAATTGTGGAATGGGGGCAGGGTGACTCTTCCCACAAGGAAGTAAACATAGCAATGTAAAGAAATATATAGCTCTCTTACAGGAACGACAGTAAATAATTAAGAAAAAATAATACAATACCACACAGAGGTGAAGTATAGATATAAATCTATCCAGTTGTCCCCGAAGCTTTCATTAAGCAGTTTATCTTTGGCACACTAATTTGAAAGGACACATTTATCACCCCCTGCAGCATATACTATATTCACACATGTTTTGGTGGGCATTTCTGTAATTTCTAGTCTGTTTTTTGGTCTCTCTGTGTATTTATGTGCCAGGACTACACTTTCAATAATCAAGACTTTATGGTGTGTTTTGCTATCTTATAGAACTAGTTCCCACTTACTGCATATATTTTTCTGAGTTTTTCAACTATGTCCTTATTTAATTTTCTACCTAAATCAGCTTCTCTATTTAACACAAAAGTTGAATATCTTATTGGAATCTCATCAAATGTGTTCATTAACATAGGGAGAATTGTCAGCTTTTTAAGGATGACCTCCCTATCCAAGAACAGGGTGTGTTTTGTGTTTTATTTTTAACTAGTGGCCCAGTGCATGAAATTCATGCACGGGTGGGGGTTCCCTGAGCCCAGCCTGCACCCACTCCAATCAGGGACCCCTTGGGGGATGTCTGAACGCAATCTGGGACCGCTGGCTCCTAACTACTCACCTGCCTGCCTGCCTGATCGCCCCTAACTGCCCTCCCCTGCCGACCTGATCTTGCCCCCAATTGCTCTCCCCTGCCAGCCTGATCTCACCCCCAACTGCCTCTGCCTGCCTGATCACCCCTAACTGCCCTCCCCTGCTGGCCTGATCTCAACCCCAACTGCCCTCCCCTGCCAGCCTGATCTCACCCCAACTGCCCTCCCCTGCCAGCCTGATCGCCACTAATGGCCTCTGCCTTGGCCCCTATCACCATGGCTTAGTCCAGAAGGAAGTCAGATGTCCAGATGATGGCCAGTCAACCTGGTCTAATTAGCGTATTACCCTTTTAGTGGTATAGATAGATTATATAGGATATGATTGCTTAAATGGGGGTGGGAGCATTTTTCATCAGGAGGAGATGCTCTTGGCAGACAAAAATACATAATCCCTATATCTGGACTGACAGCCAGCCATATGCACTATACTGCCAAACCAGTCATTAAAAAATTAAACCGCTTTCTTACACCTTACACCAAATAGCTGTTGCCCTTAAAACTCCTCCTCTCCCCCCACCTTAGGTTCTGCCTTTGCAGTTCACCCAGATTAGGTTCTGATTGGTCAGTTTCTATGCCAGTCAGCATCAAAAGCTCTGCCTCCTAGGCAGCCATTCGCTAATCACAGTTCACCCAGATTTGGTTCTGATTCATTGGATTCTATTCCAGTCAGCATCTGAGGACCTATCAATGGGCCTGATCAGAGAGGTGGGGCTGATCAGCAGCCCCAGCGGAGGCCTGAGAGAAAGAGAGGTGCGACAGCTGGCCAAGCCCCAAGAGAAAGAGAGGCAAGGGCTGATCAACAGCTGCCATGGAGGCTATGGATCAGACCCTGCTTCTCTCTCCTGGGCCTCTCTTCGGGCCTGATCTGCAGCCCCCTCGGCAGTCAGTGCTGGGTAGAGCCTTCAGTCATTTTGGATGTTATGACCCTGGGTTTTAATATATTAGGATTTTTATTTTTTCAAGTCTTCTTGTGTGTGCTTCAGTGCTATTTTAAAGTTCTTTTCTCATATAGAATATACACATTTCTTGTACTCCTTTCTAGGCAGTTTATTGTATTCTTTTTAAAATATATATATATATTTTATTGATTTTTTACAGAGAGGAAGAGAGAGGGATAGAGAGTTAGAAACATTGATGAGAGAGACATCGATTAGCTGCCTCCTGCACGCCCCCTACTGGGGATGTGCTCGCAACCCAGGTACATGCCCTTGACCAGAATTGAACCTGGGACCCTTCAGTCCACAGGCTGACGCTCTATCCACTGAGCCAAACCGGTTAGGGCAATTCATTGTATTCTTGTTGAAAATGTATATGTGGTTTCTTTATTATATAAACAGCTAGTTATTTATGAAAATGTTTATTATGGACTTTGATTTTATTAAGACATAACTTATATACCATACGGTGCACAAATATGGAGGGCCCAGCTTGATAAACTTTCATTTATGATTAAACCTTAGAAAACATTTTCAGAATCCCAGAAAGACTCTCACATGTCCACTCTCAGTCAAAACTCATCTCAACACCCAGGGTAATGAATATATTCTGACTTTTATAGCCATAAATTATTTTTCCCATCTATAAGCTTCATACAAATAGAATCATGCAGAATGTATGATTGCCACAAAAGCATGGATTTGGGCCTGGCTGGTGTGGCTCAGTGGTTGAGCGTTGACCCATGAACCAGGAGGTCACTGATTTGATTCCCAGTCAGGGCACATGCCTAGGTTGTGGGCTTGATCCCCAATAGGGGGCATGCAGGAGGCAGCTGATGAATGTTTCTCTCTCATCCATATTTCTATCCCTCTATCCCTCTCCCTTCGTCTCTCTTTAAAATCAATAAACATTAAAAAATGGCATAGATTTGGGTGTACACCAAAATTGAACTTTAAAAACTTTAAAGGAGCCAGAAGAAAACATAAGAGATATCCTATATAATAAAGAGCTAATATGCTAATTAGACCAGATGGCGGAACGATCTTCCAAAACGACCTTCTGGAATGACCTTCCGGAACAACCAGTGGGTGGGGCACGGGGCTGCAGGGGCCAAGTTCCTTGCACAGATTTCATGCATCAGGCCTCTAGTATTGTATAAGTTACTGTTTTTACCCAACTATGAGTCTTTATATTGTGTCAATTGATGAAACAAAACATAGAAGGCAATCTGAAAAATTTTTAGTGATAAAATGAATTTTATCAGGATAAAGAAGAGGCTGAAACAATAGAGCGTATGCTTATTTATATACTTAATGCTGGCGAAATGGCCAGATTTGATTGCAGAAGCTTTGAGGACAGCCATTAATTGAGCTATCAAGCCTATTTGTGAGTTTTAATGGCTTAGAGTAGTGGGACCCAGGGACTCTTAAAAAGAGGGAAGAATCCTTTATAAATAGAGATAAAGCAGTTCCAGTTGTTTTGTAATATCTGAATGAGTACACCACTCATATTATATACCTGAGACATATAACTTTTGTGTTTAATTAATGGAATACAATCTAATCATGGCATGAACACAGGCAGGGTGAAAAGGGTGAGCAAGCACAGATGGGGATGACACATCCCCTGCTCCCTGAGGCCGGCAGTATGAGAAACCTCTCTCCTTCGCTTTCTTGTAGACCAGAATCAAACGACACAGTGTTTCCCATTAAAAAAACAACAACTTGGAATAAAATCATTAAATATGATCCAAAAGCAATCGAATTAGAATGTGAGAAAGAATTTGGTAAGAAACAAGAGGTTGCTCAATCATAGGCATTAAGTGGAAAAACAAGAGGAGGGACAGGAGGCTAGGTCAGCCAGAAGTCTAAGAAATGCTCTCCCTCTCCAAGCCACTTTTTAATTTCACCTTCATGTTTTCCAACGAGAAAAGAATAAACTGTGTACTAGCTTCTTCCCTCAAATAATGCATACTTCTCACTATGCATTTTGATCCCTATCTCGTGAGATTAAGTGTTGCTGGTCCATTTTTCACATAAGAAATTGGAACAACAGGAAACAGAGATTAACATTTTATCAGTATCTCACTGCTTCCAGAAAAACAGTTGTCTCTTAATGCTAGTGCTCTTTAGAGAATCCTGGGATTAAAATTCCGGATTTCTAGGACCATAATTTTACTTGCCCAAGCAGAAGGAATACACGCAGGGTGAGGTAATGACTATCAAAGAAGAAATTAGGGAGGGGGGTGACTTTATCCACTATTGCATCAGAAAATTATGACCTGGGAGCCTAGTGCCAGAATTTTCTGCCTGTTTTTAATCAACAATGTGAGGTTATGAAGCTATGTATGTGAGAATGAGAATTCCCAAAATGATAACAAGCTTCCACCTCCGTTTATCTTTTTCTCTCTCTTTCTTTCAAAAAAGAAAAAGAAAAGTTGCTTAACTATATTTTAACTAAACCTAAACATGCTCCCTTTTCTTTTCCCCAAATAAGTGACAGATTTGTTTTCCAAGCTTTCTTCCTTGACTAACATGGAAGGATAGTAGACTGAAACATTAACTGGTGTTTTGTTTTTACTGATGGAAAGGATTTGGAAAGAATGTGATCCATGCTGATTCTGATCCTCTGGTATTTTTCCTTTCCTCTTTCAAAAGCGTAGCCAGGCCCTTGTGTTATTTTGCCTTAAGAATTTTCAAGGTTAGGAGCAGAAGTTGTTTAAAAATAACTTTGTGAAAGCCTGGCTCCTTGAGCAAATTACTCTAGGTTCTCCTGAAGAAGAATGAAAAGAAATCCTTCGCAGGAAAGTGAGTGTAGAAGCCTAGTTGGCAGGGAGAATCCCAAACCAGGAGGTGTGCGGAGGTTTGTGGAACCCAGGATAGTGGCACCTGGGGTCCCCTCCATCCTTGCACCCAGGGGAAAAGACAGGACCTCGGAGTTAAATAGTTAGGTAAGCCAGGTACTGGGTCAGAGAGCTCCCAGACTCTGGGTCAAAGAGCTCCCAGTGAAGGCAAATATTCCTGTGTCCAAATACTGGTACAGCATAGAAGCAGCCAGGCAAACCAGACGTCACGGGTTGGAGAGTGGCATGGTCGTATCAGGAGTAATCAGTTTCAAAGACTAAAGCAATCTTCCAAAATATTTTGCTTTACAAACCCCAGTGTGAGGAAAGCTCTAATAGAAACTAAGATTCATTCTCATCAGGGCATTTGGAAAGATGGATGCAAATATCACTTCCTTTTCTGTATACGTGCTTACTCTGTCTTCCACATTGTCACCAACATGAAGCACAGAATTGGCCATGTCACTTCTCTATTTCAGAATCTTTAGTAAAGGCTTTTCGCTTAGCCCCCAGATCCTTACATTCTGGCCGCTGCCTCCCTGTCTGTTCCCACCTCCTCCTTTTCTGCTCTTCACATCTGTTTTTGACTATGTACAGTGCATCAATGAGACCATGCCTTTCCACATATCTATGTGTTCTCCTCTTCCAACTCTGTCATCTGAATAACTTCTCTTCCTTCTACTGGTACATTCAAAGCCATGGGTATCATCGCAGGAACTTCCTCCCTGTCAGATGCAGGTGTCCCGTAACCCCTTCTCAACACTACGTTTGAGTCTTTCAAGGCGCTGGAAGCACAGTGATGTCATTAGTTACTCACCTGTCGATCAATAGATTACGTTTTCTCTGGGCTCTTTATCTTCATGAATTACAGAGCCCCTCATACAAAGTAATTGTGCAAGTGATTGTGAAATGAGTTTATTGTTTACACACAGTGGCATTGTAGATCTGCACAATTTTGTGTTTTGGTTGTGGATTTATTCATGTTTTTGTGCATTTAATGATGTTTTCCAGATAGTGTGAATAAAAATTTTCAGGACTCACCCAACTTTACAAGTCAGCTTGTTTTCACCCAACTTTACAAGTCAGTGTGTTTTCCTTGAAATTTTTAATTTATATTTTTTATGGGTAGCAGTCACACGGCTCAAATACCAGAACATTGAAAAATACACAATGAGCCCTGGCTGGTTTGGCTCAGTGGATAGAGCCGTTGGCCCACAGACCGAAGAGTCCCAGGTTTGCTTCCAGCAAGGACACATGCCAGGGTTGCGGGGGGCTCATCTCCGGTGGGGGGCATGCAGGAGGCAGCTGATCAATGATTCTCTCTCATCGTTGATGTTTCTATCTCTCTCTCCCTTCCTCTCTGAAATCAATAAAAATACCTTTTAAAAAATAAAAAAATAAATTAAAAAAGGAAGATCCACAATGAAAGTCATCTTCTCACTTTTGTTTCTAATTTGCCCACTTTTTGCTGACCACCCCCCCCAATAGTGTTTTATATAATTTTCTAAACTTTCTTTGTTGATTCCACAACAAATATTATTATTAATTCTTATTTTCACCTTAACATAAAAGGTAACATAAACATACTTTTTATTTTCACATAGTATACCTTAGACATGCTTCCACATCAGTGCATATATATTCTTTTTTTTTTTTCCACAGCTTCATAGCATTACATTGTGTGGATGCCCCATAATTTATTAACCCAGCTCCCTGTTTTTGTAAATTTGAGTGTTTCCAGGCTATCCTACCACAAACAACTGAAATGAATGACCTGGAACATAATGTTTTCACAAGAGTGTTAATATGGCCATAGACTGAATTCCTAACTATGTAATTGCTGTGTCAAATGATTTGTGTAATTGTGTGTGGGTAATTAGGGTTTTGATAGGTAGATTTTGTTTATATTGGCAAATATTTAGTGAGCTGTCTTACTAAACTCTCCTATTTTACAAAGTGATTTCTTGGTTGATTCTCTTATATTTTCAAGGTATAAAATTATCTCATTTTCAAATGATCATTTTACCTTTTCCCTTTATACTTACTATCTGTATTTTATTTTATTTGTATTGGCTAAAGCCTGTAGAACAAACTTGAAGAGTAGTGAAGATAGCCTTCTTGTCCTATTTCTGATTTACTGTAAATAATGCTTTCTTATTAAGCATGGCACTAGCTTATAGGGTAAGAATATACTAGTATGTACATGTAAAACACATAGTTATGAAACTATTGCTTACTCTTTGTTACTCTTTTACTGGGTATTTTTATGAAGAATAGATGTTTAATTTTGTCAAGTACCTTCCTACATCTATGAAAATGAAATTAATTCAGTCATGGTGTAAAATCGGTAATTCTTAATTTTCTTATTTTTTATTTTTTTATCTTCAACTGAGGATATTTTTCCATTGATTTTTAGAGAGAGTGGGAGAGAGAGGGAAAGACAGAGAAATATCGATGTGAGAGAAACACATCGATTGGTTGCCCATTACACAAGCACCGACCAGGTCCTGACTGGGGAGGAGCCTGCAACCAAGTTACGTGCCCTTGATGGGAATAGAACCCGGGACACTTCCGTCCACAGGCCGACACTCTATCCACTGAGCAAAACTGGCTAGGGCTAAAATTGGTAATTCTTTAATGTGCTGCTGGATTATGTTTACTAACTTTTCATTTAAGATTTTATCAGTATTTACAAGTGAAATTAGTTGCTTTGTGTTACCTTTGCAAGGTTTGAATGTCGATGCTATATTCAGTTTTTAAAAAGAATGTTGAGTTCCTTGTTTCTCTGTACTCAAAAACACTATTGATATTATTGTAATTGGTGTTGTGCTTTGCTGTGGGAAATCGCTCCACCAGGGCCACCCTGACTGCAATGTTTATTCAAGTCATGTCCCGGCCCCAAATGTTAATGCTCTGTGTATATCAAGATTTTACATCGTCATCAGTTTACAAAGAAAGAACCTCATGTATTTGGCGGAAGAGTTATTCATCTAGAACTCAGTGCAGGCTCAGTGCATAAATGTTGTAAATGGGTAAGTGGAAGGAAAGGAAAAGAATCAATTAAATGAATTACTGGTAATATAGATGAAGAGGTAGCCATTTTATAACATGATATTAGCAAGGAATTTAAAGAAATCATGATATCTTCATGAAAAATAATTAGAGAAATGTGAGCCACATATTTGTTAGTGAGTTCATTGCTTAATTTACAATCAAATTATTATACCTAGAAGTTTAATAAATATGTTTAACTTGGAAAATGTTCTCTAATAGAACAGAACACGTCAAATCCTTAATATTTAGTCTTTTTCAGTTCTACATGTTCTGTCAAGTGACTAAACACACAAAAGGAATGCTTATCAGTTTTGCAAATAGCACAGTGCTGGGAAAGACAACTCTGTGGACATTGGAATCATTTTGAAAAACTAAAGGTAGAAATCAGCACTTATTTGTCAACACACAGTATTCTTTTATACGTCAATTTTAATCATTTGTTCTTTCAACTTATTTGTTGAGCACCTACTATGAACAACTGGGTGCTATTCTAGGCATTAATATGTATATATACTGTATATATTGCAAATATACATAATATATAATTACATGCTATATTCTGTCATATAATTGTGCAGACTTATTTATAATGTTATATAGTCATGTACATAATGAAATGTGCTATTAAAAATAAAAAGCAGGGTAAGGAGAGAGTATGACTTGAGAAGAGATGAAGTCAGAGGACTGAACTTTGAGACACAGCAATGTTTAAGTGTCAGGAAGATAGTCAGCAAAAGATTCTGAAAATAATTGACAGAAAATCAAAGAAGTGTGGTGTATTTGAAACCAAAGTGAAGAAATTCCTTCAAGAAGGATTTCAAGAATAGAGTGAGCAAATATGTCAGTTAATTCTGAAAGACAGAATAAAAAGAGAGTCCTAGTTGGTTTGGCTCAGTGAATAGAGAGTCAGCTTTCTGACTGAAGGGTCCCGGGTTCGATTCTGGTCAAGGGCACATGCCCTGGTTGCGGGCTCAAACCCCAGTGGGAGGCATGCAGGAGGCATGCAGGAGGCATGTTTCTATCTCTTTCTCTTCTCCCTTCCTCTCTGAAATAAATTCAAAAAAATATATTTTTAAAGAGAACTGTTTAGGTCCAATGATGAAGATAAAGCCTTGTGGGAGTAGGTTTATAAAGGAATTAAAAAAAATAAGAAGTGATAGCAGTAAGTTTGGACAAATATTGTGACAAAGGGAGCAAAAATATTAGGTGGTAGGTTGAGGAAAATGTATAGATAAGGATTTTGCTTTTTTCACAGATGGAATATATATTTATATGAGAATAATGATATTAACAGGAAAAATTTCATGGTGCAGTAGAATGAGGTAAGTAATTTTAGTAGTGAAGTTTTTGAGTGTGCAAAAAACGAATAAGGTCCTGTACAAAACTGAAGTCATGGTTTGGATTTAGATGCACAGACAGCCCATCCAGAATAACTCAAGAGAAGATAGAGTACTCAGGTACTGATGCAAAGGAGCTGGTAGTTTTTGTATTGGGGGAAGATGATCAGAACTTTGACTTCTGATTTCTTCAATTCTCACAGTGAAATAAGCAATGTCATTGACTGAAAGAATACACGAAGGAAGTCACTTGGAATATTGAAGAGATAATAAAAAGTGGGAGAGCAGGAGAATGAAGTTACTTGAGCAATACAGTAGTACTGCAAGGAGACACTGTGTTTGTACCAAAGTTCGCAGTCATGAACTTAAATCTGTCAGCATGCTCACATGTTTTCACCAGCCATATTCTTTAGTTTTGATGCAAATGAATATGAACTCCCCAATGGCAGAGATACATGTTTTTTGTTAACCACAAAATACTGTCTAGTACAAAGTATTCATTAAAATAGATGTGGACTGACTAAATAATACCCATCTTCTCCATTTGACTGCTTGCTTGTCACACTATCTCTAGTACCCAATGCAGAGCCTGATTCATAGCAGGCCATTAAATATTGACTAAATAAATGAAATACTCAGTTAATCAATCTCTTTTTTCCCTTAACTTGTGAACTTTATATCCAACTCCCTACAGAAGAGCTTCACTGGTTACCTCCAGAGGGCTCAAATTCAACATATCTAATACTACCTCCTACCTTTTCTACATCTGTTATTAGCAAGGTCATACATGCATTTGCCCTAATGAGGAACCTAGAGTTATCCTCTATTTATCATCTCTAAAATGGAAAAGTACATAACTATTTCATAAATTTTTTAAAATATTAAGTAAAATAATCGAAACATACAGTACCTAGAAAGATTAGTTATTACCAGCTTTCAATGCTTCTAAGATACACCTCTTTTCACATCTTTTTAATCAGGATGTGTTTGACCATCAGTAATGTATCATAATTTAATTAGATGAGGGTTTTCTTTTAAATGGCATATTAGATAATGGTGTCCTTTATAACAATGGTGTCTTAGATGTGATAACATGCAGTAATATAACTTCTCTTTTATATGCCCACTGATATTAAAGTAATTAAGTCATGCCCATTATACTGCAAATCCACATTTTTCTCCCTGTCCCCACTGTTGCAGCCTTTCTTTAGGCCTTCATTTCTCTCACCTGATCATTGAAATGGGTTCCTGAATGGTCTCCTTGCCTCCTACACTGCCCTTTTCCAATATTGTGCCATAGTCCTACCAGAGTGATCATGTTTCTCCCATGCCTAACTTACCTCATTGTCTCTATAATTGCCTAAAGAATAAAATCCAAATTCTTTCTTGTAGCACACCAGGTTCTAAATCTTTCTCTTCTAGTCTTATCCCTAAGCCCCCGCCAAGCCGAACTCCTTCTGTGCTTGCAGATCACGCAACACCCCAGGTTGTTTCACAACCCCATGTCTTTGGTCACTCCCAGCTATCTCTTTAGAATATATTTTGCAGATGTCTGTGTATCAGCTAAGAATCCTTCTGGCAATAAATAACAGAAAAGCAGCTAACATTTACTTAAACAAATAAGGAAGGCATGCTTAAGTTGACATTCCAAGGTTGATGCTATTGCCCAATAATGCTGGCAGAGACTAAGGCCCTTTCTATCTTTTGGACTTGCTTAGCATGCAGATGTTTCCTCCCGCTTGTTATTTCGTCATCTCAAGTTGACCATTAAAACTTCAAGCATTACATCCATTTCCCATGCAGGAACAATGAAGAAGGACATTCAGTGGTGTGTCCACTCAAACTTCCTCTTTTTATTAAGAAAGCAAAAGTTTTCCAGAAGTTTTCAATTTATATGTCACTGGCCAGACTAGGTCAAATAGCCACCCATGCCTTAAAGATGAATAGGGAGATGAATGCTGTGTAGATAGTTAAGCCAGGATCAGCATCTGCCATAGTCTACTCCGCTAATATCTCCTTAATTATATTTTGGAAATTTAGAAAATTTGTATATATTTTTCTTTCAACATTAAATAAGTATTTATTAAGCACCTAATACACATCAGGTACTATTCTAGGCACTGGGAATGCAGCAGTGAACAAAATATTTTCCCTTGTGAAACTTTCATCTTAATAGTAACCTTTTGATCCAGTATTTCTGCTTCTAATAATGTACAGTACAAAATACTCACCAAAGATAAGGATGTGCATTGATGCAATAACTAGAATAACAAACACACTATTTGAATATTGAAATAGCATTGATTAATTGTAATACATATATAAGATAACTAGAGGCCCAGTGCATGAAATTCATGCACAGGAGGGGAGGGGTGTCCCTCAGCCCAGCCTGCACCCTCTCCAATCTAGGACCCCTTGAGGGATGTCCGACTGCCTGTTTAGGCCTGATCCCATCGGGCCTAAATGGGCAGTCGGACATCCCTCTCACAATCCAGGACTGCTGGCTCCCAACTGCTCGCCTGCCTTCCTGATTGTCCCTAACCCCTTCTGCCTGCCAGCCTGATCACCCCCTAACCATTCCCCTGCCAGACTGATTGATGCCTAACTGCTCTCCTGCCAGCCTGTTTGCCCCTAACTGCCCTCCCCTGCAGGTCTGGTCACCCCTAACTGCCCTCCCCTGCAGGTCTGGTCACCCCTAACTGCCCTCCCCTGCAGGCCCGGTCCCTCCCAACTGCCCTTCCCTGCAGGCCCAGTTGCCTCCAACTTCCCTCCTCTGCCGGCCTGGTCACCCCTAACTGCCCTCCCCTGCAGGTTTGATCACCCCAAACTGCCCTCCCTTGCAGGCCTGATCCCTCCCAACTGCCCTCTCCTGCTGGCCATCTGTGGTGGCCATCTTGTGTCCACATGGGGGCAGCTATCTTTAACCACATGGGGGCAGCCATCTTGTGTGTTGGAGTGATAGTTAATTTGCATATTACTCTTTTATTAGATAGGATTACTGAAAAAATACATCTCTCTTAATATAGATACTTATGCTGATGTGAAAATGTATCTCTAATATGATATATATATATATATATCCAGAAGTAAGGATCATGTGGTAGTTTTAGTTTTACTTTTTTGAAGAATAGCCATATTGCTTTTCATAGTGTTTGCTTTTTTTAACAATCCCACTGATAGTACAGAGATCCAATTTTTCCAGTTTTTTATAGTAGCCATTCTAATGTGCATGAGGTGATATCTCATTGCGTGTGTGTGTGTGTGTGTGTTTTGTGTGTGTCCTCTTCTGCTATTTATTTCCAGTTTATTACTTTATCTTTCAATTACAGTTTATATTCAATGTTTTAGGTATACAGCATAGCAGTTAGATAATCATGTACTTTAGAGAGTATCCCCCCCACCCCAATATTTTAAGTACTCACCTGGCTCCACACATAGTTATTACAATATTATTGACTATGTCCCCTATGCTGTAGTATACATCTCTGACTATTCTGTAACTACCAATTTGTACTTCTTAATACCTTCACTTTTTAACCCAGTCCCTTAACCCCACTCTCCTCTGGCAACCACAAGTTTGTGTTCTATATCTATGAGTCTATTTTTATTTTGTTTATTTTGTTCTTTATATTCCATATGTAAATGAAATCATGTGGTATATGTCTTTCTCTGTCTGACTTATTTAACTTAGCATAATGCCCTCCAGGTTCATTCATGCTGTTGCAAAAGATAAGATTTCCTTCTTTTTTATGGCTGAATAGTATTCCATTGTGTGTATTTACTATTTATGTATTGATGGTCACTTGGGTCACTTCCATATCTTGGCTGTTTAAATAATGCTGCAATAAACATGGGTGGCATATATTGTTTTGAAATAGTATTTTGGATTTCTTTGATTATATACCCAGAAGTGGAATCACTGGGTCATAGGTAATTTCATTTTTAATTTTTTGAGAAAACTCCACACTGTTTTCCATAGTGGTTGTACTAATTTACATTCCCACCTACAGAGTATTAGGGTTCCCTTTCTTCCACATTCCTGTCAACACTTGTTTGTTGATTTATCATTGATAGCCATTCTGACAGGTGTGAGATGGTGTCTCATTGTGGTTTTGATTTGCATTTCTCTGATGACTAGTGCTGTTGAATGTCTTTTAACATGCTTATTGGTCATTCATATATCATCTTGGGAGAAATATCTACTCATGTTCTTTGTTCATAAAAAATTCTAGTTACTTAATTTTTGTTGAGTTGTAGGAGTTCTTTATATATTATATATATTAACTCCTTATCAGATAAATGATTTGCAAATTGTCCTATTCCATAGGTTGTCTTTCACTCTGTTGATTGTGTCCTTTGACGTACAAAAGTTTTTAAGTTTGATGCAGGCCCAATTATCTATTTTGTTTTTGTTGCCTGTGCTTTTGGTGTCACAGCCAATAAATCACTGCTACATCCAATGTCATTAAGTTTTCCCCTATGTTTTCTTATGGTCTTTTATAGGTTTAGGTCTTACATTTATTATTTTTTTCAGTCCATATTGAGTTAACTTTTGTATATGGTGTAAGATAGCGATTATTTTGCATGTGGATATCCACTTTCCCCACACCGCTTGTTGAAGAGACTGTCTTTTCCTCATTGAGTGGTCTTGGTACTGTTGTAAAATATCATTTGATCATATACATGAAGGTTGGTTCCTGGGCTTCCTATTCTTTTTCATTGATTTATTTATCTGTTTTTATGCCAGTAACACACTGATTACTATAGCTTTGTAATGTTTTGAAAACAGGAAGTGTGATCCTTCAACTTCTTTTTTTTCCAAATTGTTTTGGCTCTTCAAGGTCCCTTGAGATTTTAAGATGGATTTTTTTTAAAGTGTGATTTTATTATACTATACATTTTGCTTTGTGGTTTATCCAATTAAAATATATTAATATGTACAATAATTTTTATGAACTGGAAATAGAGTAGAAACATGTTTTGTTTTCTATTGTCTTTATGCCTTTGTATTTTATGATAAATGTGTATTATTTTTAGAGAAATATTTGAAAAAAATTAAAAATACTTTCTTTTGTACATCTCTTCTCAAATACTATTGACCATATATTTGTGCTTACATTGTCACCAATGGAATTTATAATGTTTACTGAATAAATTAATGAATTTATCAACAACCAATGGTGATGAATAGGCAATAGCTTTCAACAATAATATATATTTGCATCAATTTAACAATGATTTTAATATTATTGTATTTAATAAATATTAATATTTATTAAATGCCTACAATGTGTCAGACTATGTAGTTTTTAGCAACTAAATAGTCATGCTTCTTGCAACCATCTTTAAATGAAATAAGAGAAGGAAGGAAGGAAGGAAGGAAGGAAGAAAGGGAGAGAGAAAGAAAGGGAGAGAGAGAGAGAGAATGGGAGGGATGGAGGGAGGGAAGGGAGGGAGGGAGGGAACTTATAACTAGCTGGTAACATAAAAAAGCTACCTGCCTAATGAAATCTTATAACCAGCAAAGATAATATAGGCAATCAATATTTCTCTCTCTCTTTCTCTCTCAATCTCTTCCCCTCTCTCTAAAATCAGTAAATAAATAAATAATAAAAAATAAAATATATGTAACCAGCTGAAATGTCCCTCATTATCATTATTACTAGGAACTACACTAGTCTAAACGTTCTCTTTTCTCAGGCAAAGAGAATTCAGTGTAACAATTCGTACCATTAGAGAAGATGTATTCAATTTCTGCCAAGCACTACATCAGTACAAGGAAAATTTTTTTCCTATTTTTATTAAGGCCCATATACATTCTGATCCAATTTTCCTCAATTCCCACAAAATCCTCCTTTGTTCTTAATGGCATGGTTCTCATTCCCTTACTTTATTTTCCATGAACTGTCTTTCTTTTTCTTTTCTCTTTTACTCCTTTATCTCAGCTTTCTAATGAATTTTTTGCTAAATACTTCAAAGTTTTATAGAACTTGTCCAAGTTGTGCTCTCTTTTTCCTGTCAAGAACTTATTACTTAAGAAATCTAACTTTCTTTATTTGGATGCCATTTTATACCAAAGCCCAGAGCAGTTATGAAACAGACCTCTTCCTCAGTCATTAAGACTCAAAATATAAATATTAACTTTCACTGATACAATAAGATTTACAGGTTTAAAACTGTTACATATGGATAGCTTCTTGTGTAAAACTACCCCATGAAGGTGACAGATGGCACAGGTATTATTACTCCCATATCTTTTTACAAGGAAACAGGCTCAGAGCTATTATCCAGGCTGAGTCAGAAATAGGACTTAGGTGTCCTGAAAACTGATCCAGTCAAGCTTGTTTTCCCTCTTCCCAAGAAGATAAAGTTTCATCTTAGTGAACACGGCACTTTTTTCTTTAACTTTACAAGCAAAAGTTTGTTTAGAAAGTCACAGAGATGGGAGAAATGAGCTGTGGAAGAAGTGAGCCAGCTGGGCTGCGTGGGTTCAGAAAACAAGTTATGGAGTTCAAAAGAAGGGCCCTCGTAGCTTAGAAGAAGAAAGGCAAATAAAACTGTGCCTCATGGAAGAAAAAGCAGGAAAGGTGAGGGCATGTTCCAGAGAGAGAGAAAGAGAGAGCTGAATGGAGCACTTTAGATAAAATTTCCTCTGTATCAATGATTATATTGAAGTGGTGCCGCTTCTCCTGTGTATAATGCCCCCATCCGCTTTTTTAATACAGCCACCTCCCGCATCCTCAGAGTCCTCTCTCACAGTACGATGTTCAACCTGTGCCCTTTTATCTGTTTCTCCCAGTCAGCATTTATAGAAGCAACATTTCATTTAAACTTGCTCAAATCTCTCTCCTCTTAAAGAAAACCCCCTCATGCTCACATCCCTATTATTCTCTTCTCCTTCAGACAAATGCCTTATGTTCCTTTCACTCCACAACCTGCAATCAAGCTTCTGCCTTACCCAGACACTGAAATAGCTGGGTTCTGATATTCTCCTTGTTCCTAAATCCAGCAACAGAAAAATAATCACAACCTATTATTTTACTTCACCGTGGCATTTGAGATGAATAGATTTAGCAATAGATTTAAGGATTTAGCAAGACCATCTTTACAGATCATCTTTGTAATTTGTCACAAGGCACCAAATGAATGCTATCATTGTCCCCCTCTTACTTTAAGTAAATAATCTTACAAATAAGTGTTTAATTATTTCTAGTTTGTTAAAAACAAATTAAATTCTGTTATATTTTGAATTAACACATTATAAAATCATGCAAACTTTTAAAATGCTTTTTTTTTATTTTAATGTCTTGTCTAAAGCCCCAATTACTCTGACCAGTAAAAATCTTCTCTTGACTATTTTTTTCTTAATATTGTCCCTTCTTTGGGATATTCTAGTTACTTCTCCCTTTCTCTCTTTCCCTTCTTGTTTCATTATTTTTGAATGATAGACACTTTTTTTAATATATCTTTATTGATTTCAGAGAGGACGGGAGAGGGAGAGATAGAAACATCAATGATGAGAGAGAATCACCGATCGGCTGCCTCCTGCATGTCCCCCACTGGGGATCAAGCCCGCAACCCAGGCATGTGCCCTTGACCAGAATTGAACCTGGGACCCTTCAGTCCACAGGCCGACGCTCTATCCACTGAGCCTAACCAGCTAGGGCCCTTCTTGTTCCATTTGTGTGCCCTTGCCCATCGCCTAGACAGTGGTATTCCTTGGGCTCTGCCCTGTGCTCTTTCTTTTTTCATCAACATATCCTACCTGGGTATTATCCTCTGTTTCAATGGCATCGGCTCTCCCAATGAGCTGATAAATCTTTAATCTACATAAGTAAGCTAAATCTTGTAAACTGGTAGTGTTCAGATTGCTTTAATTTTAACCTACGATAATTTTTGTACATTTTCTTTTTTTTTAATATATTTTATTGATATTTTACAGAGAGGAAGGGAGAGGGATAGAGAGCTAGAAACATCAATGAGAGAGAAACATCGATCAGCTGCCTCCTGCACACCACCCACTGGGGATGTGCCCGCAACCAAGGTACATGCCCTTGACCGGAATCGAACCTGGGACCCTTCAGTCCACAGGCCGACGCTCTATCCACTGAGCCAAACCAGTTTCGGCAATTTTTGTACATTTTCATTAGTTCACAATATAAATATAACACTGTAATCATATTTTCACAATGTAAATGTTTTATATTGTGATCTAGGATACTCATAGTTACAAAGGATAGAGATAATTGAGATAGAAATAGTGATAAAGAAAGAGAAAATATATTAGTTAAAATACAAGTTCTGCTGCTTTAACAAAGAGATCTCAAAATGCAATGGCTTAGATAAAAGAACTCCTTTTTTTTTTAAGTGAAAATCCAGTCTAGATGATTCAGGGACTGAAAGAGTATCTTACTTGTTATTCTGTCATTTTTGTCATGTGGCTCACATCTTATGGCCTACGGTGGAAGTTCTGACTACAATCATCCTGTCTGCATTACACCCAGTGGGAAAGAAGAAAGAAGTAGCACCAAATCTAACCTTTCCTTTTTTATTATTTACCTTTATTGTTGAAAGTTATATAAATGTATTCCTTTTTCCTCATTGACCCCTTCTAGCCCACCCTCCCCCCCCACCCCCCACCCCAGGCCTTCACCTCCCTATTGTCTGTGTCCACGGGTTATGTATATATGCATATAAATTATTTGGTTAATCTCTTTCTATCTACCCACCCACCCCCAACTTCCCTCTGAGATTCATCAGTCTGTTCTATGGTTTATGTCTTTTGATCTATTTTGTTCATGACTTTATTTTGTTCATTAGATTCCATCCACATGAGTGAGATCATCTGATACTTGTCTTGCTCTGGCTTATTTCGCTTAGCATAATAATCTCCAGGGCCATCCATGCTGTCTCAAAAGATAAGGGTCCCTTCTTTTTTACTGCTACATAGTATTCCATGGTGTAAATGTATCACAGCTTTTTTATCCACTCATCTACTGATGGTCACTTGGGCTGTTTCTTGATCTTAGGTATTGTAAATTGTGCTGCTATGAATAACCCTTCCTTTTTTAAGTCATGAACTGAAAGTTGCATACATCACTTCCACTCAGACTCCAATCACCAGAACTTAGCCATGCCCACTTCCAGAGAGAAATAAAAGACAGTTGTGAGAATATAATGAACAACAATGAAGACAGTTGTGGCCAGCTAAAACTCAGACGTTCCATTATTAATAGAATTGGAGAAGGAGTAGTAGGGCGCAACCAGCAGTTTCTGCTAAAATTATGTGAAACAGATATTTCCCAAATCAATATTTTCACTTATTCTTTTTGATAAACTGTATTTTCGCTTTTATTATATTCTAGTTCATCTTTTAAAATCTTGGTCATGATTCAGTGATTATGATAACATAACCCACTATAATGGTGACCTATAATTTGAGAAACATTGTTCTAAGCCTGCTGTGTCAAATATGATAACCAGTAGCTACCTGGGTGATTAGGCACTTGAAATGTGGCTAGTCTAAATTGATATGTGTTGTAAGTATAGACTCCACACCAGATTTCAAAGACTTAGTACAAAAAATATGAAAAGTATCTCATTCATTTTTATAATGATTAAATGTTGAAATAATATTTTGGATATATTGAGCTAAGTAAAACAATATTAAAATTAATCTGTGTCTTTTTGGTGTGTGTGTGTTTTTAATTCTTTATTGCTTAAAGTATTACATAAGTCTCCTTTTTCTCCCATTGACCTCTCCCTGGCCGCTCCCAACCCCCAGCACATGCCCTCATACCACCCCCTCGTCTTTGTCCATTGGTTATGCTCATATGCATGCATACAAGTTCTTTGGTTGCCTTCCCTCATAGATTTGACAATCTGTTCAATGCCTCTATGACTCTGGTTCTATTTATGTTGTTCATTATATTCTCACAGAAAGAGAAACTTAAAAAACAATCCCATTTACCATTGCAACAAAAAAATTAAGATACCTAGAAATACTACCATTTGCAACAGCATGGATGGACCTGGAGAGCATTATGGTAAGCTAAATAAGTCTGTCAGAGAAAGATAAATATCACATGATCTCACTCATTTGTGGAATCTAATGAACAACATAAACTGATTAACAAAAACAGATCCAGAGACAGAGAAGCATCGATCAGACCGCCAAACCTCAGAGGGAAGGTAGGGTAGTATGGGGGTAAAGGGAAGAGATCAACCAAAGGACTTGTATGCATGCATATAAGCCTAACCAATGGACACAGACATCAGGGGGTGAGGGCATGATTGGGGGGGGGGGGGGGGGGAAGGGCAATAGGGCAATAAGGACATATATGTAATACCTTAATCAATAAAGAAAAAAATAAAAATTTTAAAAAAAGATACCTAGGAATAAATTTAACCAAGAAGGTAAAGGACCTGTACTCAGAAAATTATAGGACACTAAAAAAAGAGATAGAGGAAGACATAAACAAATGAAAGAATATACTGTGTTCATGGATTGGTAGAATCAACATCATTAAAATGTCCATACTACCCAAAGTAATCTATAGATTCAATGAAATCCCCATTAAAATACCAACGGCATACTTCAAAGACCTAGAACAAACCGTCTAAAAATTCATCTGGAATAAAAAATGACCCCGAATAGCTGCAGCAATCTTAAGAAAGAAGAACAAAGTTGGAGGGATCTCAATAGCAGATATCAAGCTATACTACAAAGCCACTGTTCTCAAAACTGCCTGGTACTGGCACAAGAGCAGACATATAGACCAATGGAACAGAACAGAGAACCCAGAGATTGACCCAAGCTATTATGCTCAATTAATATTTGACAAAGGAGGCAAGAGCATACAATGGAGTCAGGATAGTCTCTTCAATAAATGGTGTTGGGAAAATTGGTCAGATGCATGCAAAAAAATGAAACTAGATCACCAACTTATACCATACACAAAAATAAACTCAAAATGGCTAAAGGACTTAAACATAAGACGGGAAACCATAAAAATCCTAGAAGAAGCTATGGGCAGCAAAAGAGCAGACATTCGTTGTAGCAATATCTTTACCGATACAGCTCCTAGGGTAATGGAAACTACGGAGAAAATAAACAAATGGGACTACATCAAAATAAAAAGCTTCTGCTCAGCGAAAGAAACCATCAACAAAACAACAAGAAATCCCTGCATGGGAGAACATTTTTGCCAATGTTATCTCTGGTAAGGGTTTAATCTCCAAATTTATAGGGAACTCATATAACTTAACAAAAGGAAGATAAACAACCCAATCAAAAAATGGGCAAAGGACCTAATTAGACATTTTTTGAAAGAAGACATCTTTCTGGTGTGTGTTTTTTAATATATTTTTAATGATTTCAGAGAGGAAGAAAGAAGGAGAAAGAAATAGAAACGTCAGTGAGAGAGAATCATTGACTGACTGCCTCCTGCACACCCTCTACGGGGGACGGAGCCCACAACCCAGGCATGTGACCTGACTGGGAATCAAACCGTGACCTCCTGGTTCATAGGTCAATGCTCAACCTCTGTGCTCTTTTTGTTTGTTTAATGTGGCTATTAGAAAAAGTAGTTACATAGGAGGCTCACATTTACTAGTATTTCTATTAGACCACACTGCTCTAAACTCTAGATGAAAATAAAACCCCTGTGAATATTAATACTTGAATATCCCACAAGTACTTTCTAAAACTAGACTCTTTATCTTTCCAACCTTCAGTTGCCACCCTGTCCTTCTGTTCCACCCTGTTTCCTGTTTTACTCAATCAGTTAAAGGCAACACAATTCACTCAGTGACCAGCCAGGAAAGTTGAAAAGCACATTCTTCTTTATCAGTCACATTCACATATTCATTGTATACTATAATTTTACCTTTTAAATATGATATACATCTGTCAACCTCTTTTCAAGCTCCTTATGAATACCCTAGTTCAAAATACCATCATCTTTGGCCTATGTAAATGTATCAATGCCCATTCTATCTCCATGATTTTACATGATACCTACACCTACTAGGCTATAAAATACTTATTTAAAAAAACAAATAGTTGGATGAACAAATAGATGAAATCGTTTATATGATTAAAGATTGGTAAGGAGCAGCATATTTAAAAATCAGTAACAAAATTTGTTTGCATAGTTGATGATGAAGGCAACTGAGATCTTTGTTAGGCACAGTAGGTCCAAGTTTGTTTTTGAGGTCTGGCTACCTCTCCTTTCATCTTTTCACTTTTTTAATACAGGAAAGTATTTTCAGTTATTCTTCCAGGACTGGCTCTTCATCTGCAATCCAGTGATATCCCTGAAGTCAAAAACCTGTTAATTGAATCCATTGTCATTTCCACAGAGGACTACTGAATTCTGAAACTGCTTCAACACTTAAGATAGGCATATGTAAGAGAGGACTTTCAGGCTCACTGACTTGCAGTAAAATATCTATTTTGGGCCAGTCCAGTATTGCTTAAATTGTCATTTCCCTTACCAACTATTTATGCAAAAGACATGAGGAATGCCATAAAAGGTGCTATGGGGAAATGGAAGGAGGGAGTAAAAGAGAGAAGAGATTTAAAAGCCGATTAGCTGCTTTATAGTAAAACCCAAAGAAAGTGAGCACTTACAGGAATGTGGGTTTTATCCCTCCAAGAATTCTAGTTACCCCGCCAGGAATTAACCTTGACCCCTTTACTGTAATTAGGCCCCTGGGCGCAATGACCCTTCCAGAGAACATTCAGAGACTTTTAGTTTGTTTAGACATCTGGTGGGGGTGGAACTTCCTGTTTGTTCAGAGAGCAACAAAAAGCCTGATTGCTCTGAGGAAGGCTTGGGACCAGACCAACCACAGGGAGTCGGGCACAGTACAGTCTGGTCTCCTCAGGTGTCTTCTCCCTGCAGCATGGAGAAGAACAAATTCCATCCAAGTCTTATTGTCCTTTTTCTGGTCTTCCTGCCTGCAGATGCCTCAGTTTCTGGACAGCCGTGAGTTTCTCGTAGAGCATAAACTTAAAGAGTCCTTTCCTTCCTCTTTTTCTTTCTTTTCTGCTTTGAATTGAAATACTCTGTGAGCAGCCATATGTGTGTGTGTGTGTGTGTGTGTGTGTGTGTGTGTGTGTGTGTGTGTGTGTGTTTAAACTCTTGCTTGGTTCATTAAAATGCACTTTTAAGAGTTAAGAAAAAGAATTTTTTCCTTTATTTTAGATTCTTCTTTATGACATTCATTTGTCTTCCTTATGAAACTGTCACCTTCTTATCTCTAAGGTCTCTTTCAAAGACTATATTTTATAAATCTGGTTTATTCATTCTTTAGTTTTTCTTAACCATTTTTCTCTAATTCTCTGGAACTCTGAATTTCTAAATTATCTAGGGATATACTAGGACTTTCTAAGGGGCATTAAAAATGGATAGTTTTAGTGGAATCAGCTGTCAGATTCTCACATTCATATTGATCTGCTGGAGACCATGCTATTTATCCTTCCTTACCTCCCCCTTCTTAATTACCCATCTTCCACTTGATGAGAGAAAGACAAATCTTTCCCTCAGTCAAATGTTACTATGGAGCATTGTCCTGGAGTATAAAAATCATCAGGGTGCCAAAGAAAGGAACAATTTGAAATACTGATGTTGATTTTTGATAAAGCAAAGGATTCTAAGGAAAGGGGGAAAATCCTTTAGTAGATCATGTGGTGACAATTTATTTGTTTCAACAAAATTGAAGGAAGACCTAAAGGAAATAACCAGCTGACAGATGATTAGAAGCAATTCTTGTTTTTTTAACAAATTGGTGTTGCTTTATTCTTTTTTTAAATATATTTGTATTGATTTCAGAGAGGAAGAAAGAGAAAGAGAGGGATAGAAACACAATGATGAGAGAGAGTCATCGATCAGCTGCCTCCTGCACGCCCCCACTGCAGATGGAGCCTGCAACCTGGGCATATGTCCTGATCAAGAATCTAACTGTGATCTCCTGGTTCAAAGGTCAATGCTCGACCACTGAACCATGCCGGCTGGGTGAAGCAATTCTTGATAAATAGGGCACTAGGTGATTTCTAGCATTTAATGTAGAAGGTTTACAAGAACTGGTAATAAGGATATAATAAGGATATAATATGTATGCATTATAATTTACAATATATATTAATTTGTTTCTATATATTTTGTTATATGAGTAAGACTTTTGAAAATAACTGAATCCAGAAGAAAATGTTCAATATTTACAACTTCAGGGTCACATTACATTTAAAAGAAGAGTTAAAGTTAAATTTATATATCCACATATAATATTATATTTATCAGTATATATGCATATATATACTTATAAATAAAAAAGCAAGAGTGATCCATAAAATATTTTCAAGCATAAAAATCTTAGGATAAACTTCTGTGTGGTAACTGGCATGAGGAAAAGGGGAAAGATGTTAAATTTCTGATCATTACAATAAAAACATTTTGATTTCTTTTTTAAAATATGTTTTAAAAATTTTGTATTGATTTCAGAAAGGAAGAGAGAGGGAGAGAGGGATAGAAACATCAATGATGAGAGAGAGTCATCGATCAGCTGCCTCCTGCACGCCCCTTACCGGGGATCAAGCCTGGAAACCCGGTCATAAGCCCTGACCAGGAATCGAACCGTGACCTCCTGGTTCATGGGTCAACACTCAACCACTGAGCCATACCCGCTGAGCATTGATTTATTTTTAAAATAAGTTATATTGGGTATCTTGTTTCTATGATATTTAAGATTCCATGGAAAACTTATACAAGAATATGTTTTATCTTAAAATATCATCATAAAGCCCAGCGGGTGTGGCACAGTGGTTGAGCATCCACCTATGAACCAGGAGGTCACGGTTCGATTCCTGGTCAGGGCACATGCCCAGGTTGCAGACTCGATGTTATCTTGAAAATATGTAAGGACTGCATGCTGTCTTAAAATTATTATATGAGTTCTATAAACAAAAATCCCGGGGTGAAAAAATGGTGAAAGGATTAAGCTGTAACAGTCCAGTGATAGCCAGAAGGAAAGGGGGCTGGGGGAAGTGGAAGAGAACATTTGAAACCTGTATGGTTTTGTTAACCAATGTGACCTAATAAACTCAATTAAAACTGTTTGAAAACTACAGGGTCAATAAAAGTATATATGAGGGTATTGAAAATGTTTCCGTTTTGCTCATGAGTTACCAAGACTCAAAAGTCAATCACTAGAAGACCATTTTTGAGTGGAGCCATTGTCTAGCCAGGAGTTGAAAGGCAAATATTTAAAATGCAAACATCCAGGGTTATGTAACACCCTAAGATTTCATTAGTTGCTTACCACAACTGAAACCTTAAATTAAGGACTCACTTGCTTTAAGTCTCAGATTCCACATCTGTAAAGTGGAAAGCAAGTACTTGCCATACCATTTTTCTCAGGGCTGTTGATGATAGATAGATAGATGATAGATGATGATAGATGATAGATAGATAGATAGATAGATAGATAGATAGATAGATAGATAAACTATAGATACTCAATGAAAATTCTGTAAATTGATTGGTTTTTCAGAGTCTCACCTGAAAGCTTGCTTGCTTTCTACAAAAATTTTAATGTAAAATAGATTTACAACATAAATATATATAATTAGCATATTTTTTATTTTAATTCAGATGCCTACATTTTTAGGTTTCTTAAAGGAAGGTAAACCTACTAATTTTTATCTATTTAAGGCTCACCTCAAGCAAAATTTTCCCTGCCATAGCACTGGTGATGGACAGGGGAATAATTCTCATATATGCTGTTCAACAGCAAAGATTAATTTCATGTTTATCAATACGTCTTCTCTTGGTATAGAACTAATGATAGTACCCATAATTACTATAGAAAATATTGCTGTTGATAACAATGCCTCTCCTCTAATTGAACTTCCCATTTCCAGGCAGTATATGGCCTTGGTCCCCTCCCTGCTCCACGCTGAGACCCCTGAGAAGGCCTGCATCCTTCTGAGCCACCTGAATGAGACAGTGACTGTAAGTGTTTCCTTGGATTCTCTCAGGAAGAATGAGAGCATCTTCACTGACCTGGTGGCAGAAAAGGACTTATTCCACTGTGTCTCCTTCACTGTGAGTATGGCTGTTTGGCTTAATATACTTGTTTCTATTAGTCAGGGTCACAGGGATCCAGAATCCAGTCAAGATAAAGCTTTGAGAGGCTGGCAAGGACTTCAGAAAGGAATGTAAATGAGATACAAATATTTATAAGCATATTTAAACCAACTTAATGATCAAAGAAAGTTTCTATTAGCAAAAAAAAAAGCAGCATGCACTAGATAGAGGAAAAAGGTGACTTCTTAAAATTAAATGAGAAAAAAATATTAAAAAAGCAAACTAGACCAATATTCAACATAAGCCCCCAGTGGTGGGCTGACAGGAATACATCACCCCATACTCTTTCTAAGAGTGAAAGTTATAGAAATTACCATGAGCAAATATCCATAACTCTTCAGTGTTGCCCACATATAAAATGCTCACAACCTATAGTAATAAAATATTGTAGTTTTCTTTCTCATAGACTTAACTATGCTTTTACCATGCCCTGTTAGCACATAAAAACTTGGTCAAGTTCAGTGTATAACTGAATCAAGACTGATCTATAAGGTGATGTGAATCTCATTTATGACCTTTCTTATTGAGGTATTTTCCTCCATCTTATGTCCTGTCTCCCTACTTGTAAAATAACAAAAGTAATTTCTGTCCATGCCAATTTTCTGTGATAAGAATGAGGGAGTGAAGTTAAGTAAAAGAGGCAGTATCTCCAGGGAGGCGTGGAACAGGGATAGAGGAGGAAACATTGAAGACTGAATGGATTCTCCGGATCTCTCCTATATTTCAGGTCCCAAGAATTTCATCCAGTGAAGAGGTAATGTTTCTTTCTGTCCAAGTGAAAGGAGCAACCCACGAATTCAGAAGGCAGACCACAGTGGTGGTTAAAAACCAAGAGAGCCTGGTCTTTGTCCAGACAGACAAACCTATCTACAAACCAGGACAGACAGGTACAAAGAGGCCAACAGTCAGGACAACTTCAAAAAGGAAAGGTCCTCCCCTACGTATTTCCCAGTCAAAAGCCCTATAATACTGGTTTCTTAATGGTTTGTCTTACCAGCCTATAGGCCTGGGTTAAGATTTCTAGTGATAAAAAAATATTTCTGTTTCAGTGAAGTTTCGTGTTGTCTCATTGGATGAAAATTTTCACCCCGAGAATGAGTTGGTAAGTCTCCTAATATCTATACAGAATCATTATTATCTGTGTAACCTGGTTGGGAGTCTGTTTTGGGTGCTGGGGGAGGACCAGGGAGAGGAGAAATCTGGTATCAATAACAGTAATTTCTGGCATTATAATAGTGTAAGATCCTCATTTTAAACAGTATCCCTGGTCAAGAGCATAGTTAAGTTTTTCTGTCTTGGTACTGAACTTAGGCAATTGTCACTCAATTAAACTTAGAAAGTTCTTAATCTCAAATATATACAGATATGAAATATATAGCTCAACTGTATACACATATATACTTTTGTATCCATTCCTTATTAGAAAGTAAGCTCCTTGAAAGCAGATATATTATTCTTTTGTGCATTGCAATATTCCCAGAACCTATAGTGACACACGGCACATAGTAGGCACTTAATAAATATTACTTTTTAATAATGAATAAACATTGATAGCAGAGGAGCTATTGCCATTCTTCTTTATTCTTAGAACTACCTAAGAATTCTGTGGTCCATCTTAATATTTGGGTCTGAACATAGTTACTTATAGTTCTGTTGGTTTTTTACTTCTCAGCCTATAAAATTTCAAATCAAAAGAGTGTACTTCCCTGGGATGCCATACACATTTAAGTAATGTTAGTAAATCCCATTCCTAACGAATGGTAAGTGCATATATGTATTTGTTGCTGACAGCCTATTACGTTCTTATCATTATTTATTAATTGCTTTTAAATGATTAGTTAAAAGTTCTGTAAAACTTAACCTGTAATTTTTTATGTGTTTTACTACAGGTAAAGTTATTCTAGATAAAACTATCTTGCTTATAAATCAGAAGTGAGAATATTTGTGAACAATTCTAAACTCCTTTATTTCTCTTTTCTCTTTCAGATTCCACTAGTATTCATTGAGGTAAGTGAAACGAAGCATTCCATTATTACATGTAAAGTAATAAATTTAGGGAAAATGTTCTTATGTGAGAGATTCTTACAATATTCCAGAAACTTGTCATTAAGGGAGAAGCCTTCAAACTCATATAACACAGATGGTTCTAACTCATCTCCCCTCCCCACTCCTTATGACCATCCCATTTTCCTCTTTGTGGATAACATAGAGTTTCTATAGATTCCCTAAATTGTCTCTAATGCTCTAAGCTCTTTTGTAATTTTCAATTAATGTATCTATAGGACCCCAAAGGAAATCGCATCGCACAATGGCAGGAGCTCAAGTTAGAGAGTGGCCTCAAGCAATTGGCCTTTCCCCTCTCATCAGAGCCATTTCAGGGCTCCTATAAGGTGGTGGTACAGAAAGAATCAGGTGAAATGACAGAGCACCCCTTCACCGTGGAGGAATTTGGTATGAATTATGGAAAATCATGGAATATTTTTCTTCATATTTAAACTTCTCAGGCCTAGAATTTGAGCTTATTTTGAATCCTTTCACTTTTCCTGGGTGACAGTGGGGTTGGAGTAGAACCAATTATATACGTTACTCCCATTAAGACAATTAATGCTTTGTGAATAGGACTTCGTATAACTTAGTTATATTTATAGCAATTTTTCATCTCCAAAAAAATAGAAAACATCCTTGTTTTAGTAGAATCTTCCTAGTTCATTAAGGTTACAAGGGTCTGTCTTGTTCTTCAACCTGTCTCCATTTGAGCAAGGTAGATGTATTGGAGAAGAGAGCTGCCTCTTCAGGAGCCTAAAATATTATTAGGGATGTGTTACAAAGAACCTGAAAATACTATTTCCCCAGAAGTTGAAAACTAATCACAAACTTCCTTTATCTCCTATCAACAGTGCTTCCCAAGTTTGAAGTGCAAGTAACAGTGCCAAAGATAATCACTATCTTGGATGAAGAGGTGAATGTGTCAGTGTGTGGCCTGTGAGTGTTTTAGGATTCTTTTTTTAATCTTTTTTGGGGGGGGCGATTATTTTAAAAAGACTCACCATTTGGGATATTTTGGCTAGTGTTTCTAGGAGCAGTGACAGCACAAATACTTGAAATACATGAGAGCATCCCACCTCTAGAACTTTCCTTTCCTGTTGCCTTCCTATTTTCCCTTCTTATTTTCTTTCACGATCTTACCAGCATTATTATAACTATCATGGCACAGGCAACTGTCCCTACAGAGACTAGGCTACAAAAGGTAGTTTTTTAGATGAAAATTAAAAATTAGGCATGATAAAAGAAGACTATAGTAAGTTTCAGCATGTTGCACTGGAGAATTCTAGCAGAGAAGGGTCATTACTAGACTCTGCTCAATAATGTTTGAGCCTAGAAATGGGAAGTGCAGATTAGAGGGAAGAGATGGAAGCAAATATACTGTAGCTAAAAGAGGAAATATTAATAGGTAGAAAATGTGGATTTTCAATGTCTACTTTGATTCATTTGGCGATGTTCTTATGACAGATACACATATGGAAAACCAGTCCCAGGACATGTGACCATGAGCATGTGCAGAAAGTATCATAATCCTTCTAACTGTTTTGGTGGAGAGTCACAAGCTATCTGTGAGAAATTAAGTCAGAAGGTAGGTGGAAAACTCTTCTAGGGACTAATGACGAAGGCATTGTTAATAAGCAGTGAGTCACAACATGGTGCTAACTCAGGAAGATTGCACCCTATAAGAGAAGTCTATGCTAGCTATAATCGTTTCTTAAAAATAAGTGAATTAGCACAGTAGGAATTATGTCTTTCTCATAATTGTCCATTATGGATGTTCTTGGTGCAGCAAACACACAGAATGATGGAAGCTGAGCCAACTCCAATAACTGGTATCCAAAGCCATCTTTGGCATCCATTTGTATGAAGGAAAGAGAAAAAAAATACCTTTTAACTACCTTGTCTGGGAATAATGTCAGTTTCATTCTTTCTATGAGCAGGAACTTGTCATATGGCCCCACTTAGATACCAGTGAGGTAGGAAACACAGTTCCCAGATAGGCGGAGACTTTATAGCCATAGCTGTACACTATGGAAGGGGAGCCAGACTGGTGAAGAGTTAACTGCCTATTACAGTAAGACTTATCCTCAAAATTCTAGTGCATTTCTATCTCATTCACTCTAGGAAATCTAAAATACTAAGGAATACACCTGTCAATTATAAACCAGATACTGTTGTAAAATGTAATAATAACCATTCCCTAGAGGTATTGCATTCTTATAGGAAATACCTAAATTATGTTTCCTGCCCCACAAAAATCCCACCAGATCAACTGAACCCTGGTCTGTCTAGTATTACATTCTTGTATTTTATGTTATCCCCTCCTAGCTAAACAGCCAGGGTTGCGTCTCTCAGCAAGTAAAAACCAAGGTCTTCCAGATGAAGAGAGAAGGTTATAAAATGGAACTTGAAGTGGAAGCCAAGATCAAAGAAGAAGGAACAGGTTTGTATACCATGTGGGTATGGGAGAAAAGGCAATGGACATTGATGTATATCCTTTGCCCAAGTATGATTTGAAAGGGGGAAGGTAGTATAAGAGGTTCGGGCAGATCATCCTTCCGAAAAATGACTTATTTTTTTTTCTTCTTTTTTCAGAGGTGGAGTTAACTGGAAGAGGGCTCAGTGAAATAACAAGAACGATAACCAAACTCTCATTTGTGAAGGTGGACCCACACTTCAGACAAGGGATCCCCTTCTTTGGGCAGGTGGAGTATTTTTCAATTCACAAACCAAACTGTGCATCATCATCTAATAAGCACAGCATATTCTGCTAAAATTATACCTGATTATTGTTACCTGCTGATTAATACAAGCAAAGGTATGAAACCATATAAAAATACGTCTGTTCCTCTGTAAATTTGTATATGAAATCTATAAAATCATTCTAAAGCACCCGCACAATTGGAACTTTCTTTGTCACTTCTGGAACAGCATTGTGTGGTGTCACTCAATCTCCTTTCCACAGTTTCCCAGGCAGTCTCCTATTTTTATGATATTTTCTCACAAACATCTCAGAATTCATGGTGGCCACAAACATTATCCTTCCAACACTAATTTCACATGGCAATGAGTGGGTAGATGGTTTTAATTTTTATTTTAAAGCATAAAAGATGCTACTATACCTAGAATTTCTTTCATGGATATTGTATTTATAACACCTTTTCTATAAATGCAAGTAAAACAGTATACATAAGGGTAAAATACTGCTATTTAAGGTTCCCAGCTTTTAAAAATATAAATTTTCTCACAGATCTACAGGGAAATATTTTATTGTTATTTTTCTAGCATAGGCAGATGTGCAAATGGACCTTTCTGACTCCAGGAGTCTGAGATAACAGTTGGATGTACCTCATGTATAATTACTGTATGTCATATTCTTAATGGAAATTCTATAAAATTTCAGCTGCGGAGAGTGTGAAAGACAGAGGGACTAGACTCAACAAAGGAGTGGTGGAGTAAATTTTAGAATGTTCTGATTATGTTATGACAGCAAACATATTCAGAAACTTTGGTCACATCCTAAAATGGAAGTACACATCATGTTTTTAAATTTCTCACGTATATTATACATTTTTGATATTTTAGTCCTGCTAAATAATTGTTCCATTAGTCATAAGACTCATCAGAAGAGAAAAATCAGAATTTTATCCTTCTCTTTGTACATGTAGCCGACAGTTCAGTGACAAACTTAGATTTTTGTTAATCAGTTACAAATACTGATCCAAGTCTGCCCCTGTGCTTCTTGCTGCCATAATAAGTAGCTTATATTGGAAAAGAATCAACATCTTCATGATAGGAACTAGACGACTCATCTGCTGAGTTTAATATTAACAGTAATGTGACTTTAAGCCTTTATTAGGATGGTGTGCTTCTCAATTTTACATTTTTACATGGCAAGTGCCTCATAAAATCTGCCTACCTTCCAAAAGATTGAAAATTTAGCTTGACAAGCAGATATCATGCATAAAACACCTAGAGAATCACACCGGACAATGTATTGGTTGCTCACTTGTACACTTATTATACAGAACACAACACCATAGAAAGTTAGTTGTCCACCACACAATAAGAGGAGCTCAATTAAATTTGTTAGTGGGTTAAAATTTTTCAGTGCTGTATGATTCTTGTGCTCTGTGATTCTGCAAGAATAATATATGATACACAGCCCCAGAATACATTTTCCAGGTCACCCCAATTATGATCTCCATCACGCTCTATCCTTTTACACTGCTTTATTTTTTTTTTTAAGTTTTCAATTACAGTTTACATTCAGTATCATTCTGTACTAGTTTCAGATATGCAGCATAGTGGATGGATAATCATGTATTTTACAGAGTGGTCCCCACAATGTTTCAAGTACCCACCTGGCCCCATACAATACTGCTTTATTTTTCTTCTTAGGACTGATTACTACTAAATAAGTGTATATTACTTATGCATTTATTTAACATCTGTCCCTTACTAGACTGTAAGCTCTCTGGTGGAAGGACCTTTGTTTTGTTCACTGCTATAGCTTCAATGCTTGGAAATGTGTTTAACATATAGCATGCACTCAATAAATACTTCTGATAAAATGAGTATGTTGGGTGCCCATTGGAGTTTAGCCATATAACTGATCCACAGCTTTTAATCTTCAGGTGCGCCTCGTGGATGGGAAAGGTGTCCCCATGCGAAATAAACTCATCTACATCACAGCACATGCCGCTAACCATGCCTCCAATGCCACCACGGATCAGTTTGGCCTAGCGCAGTTCTCCATCAACACCACCAACGTTAAGGAGTCCTCCCTCTCTGTCAGGGTAAGCTCGGAAAGAAGTTACCAATAACATGAAGTAGCCTTGAAAAATGCTTGCAACCTAAAGTGATGAGATCTCCAAGTTTGTTTAGTCCTATGGAGAGAAAAACACTAGAAACTAGAAACCAATTGAAGGTCAACTTTGAAAAACTTGATTGAAAAGTTTTTGTGGTTAAAAGTGTGGGTTCTTCTTGTATACTATTACTGGGAATATAAAATGGTTCTATAGAAAACAATATGGCAATTTTTCAAAAAATTAAAAATGGAAATACCATATGATCTCATAATCCCATTTATGGGGAATATAGCCACAAGAATTGAAAGCAGTGTCTCAAAGGCATATTTGCACACCCATGTTCATAGCAGCACTAGTCACAAAGTGAAAGCAACCCAAATATCTTTGAACAGATGAATGGATAAATAAAATGTGATATATACATATAATGGAATAAAATTCAACTTTGAAAAGGAATGAAATCCTGTCACATGCTATAACATAGATGAACTTTGATGACATTATGCTAAGTGAAATACCCAGTCACACACAAAAAAAAAGCACAACCACAAACACAAATACTGTATGACTCCACTTATACAATGTATCTAAAATAGTCTAAGTCATAGAAATGTAAAGTAGAATGGCGGCTTCCTTGTGACTGGAAAGGAGAAATTAGAAATTGTTCTTTAATAGATGTAGAGTTTTAGTTTTACAAAGTGAAAAAATTGTGAAGATCTGTTGCACACTACTTAACCCTACCTAACTGTACGTAAAATGGTTAAAATGGTAATTTTATGTTGTGTGTTTCTTACCACAATTTTTTTTTAAAGGTGTAGTTGCCATAATCAAATAAATAAGATTAAAATCCTGGCTCAACTCTTTTTAAGAGCAAATAACTAAAAACCTCTATACTTCATTTTCTTATCTGTAAAATGGACACAACTCTTAGAATTGTTGTGAGATTAGAGATATTACATATTAAAGCACGTAGTAAGCCCCTTTAACTGTTAAATATTGTTGCTGTAAAAGCCCATTTTAACATCATTAGCATTTTAACTCCATAAATTATTGTCCTTACTTTATTTTTGTCCTGCTATTCTAATTTTCTCCACACTCTCCATACCCACATAGTTTGCTTTTTATAGCATACAGTCCTCTCTATTCATCAATGAAGATGTAGATATACATTTATGGATATATGGCTACACAATAGATATTACATAATAATAGTGATGAAAAACCCCTACCTTTTGGGATTTTTCATATAAATATAAAAGGGATAAATAATATTTTATTAATTAAGCTGTAAATAGTTGTCATAAAAGCCTATACCTCTAATAAGTGAAAATTGAATGTTTACTCATTTATTTTATTAAGAAGTATCTCAAATACCTTCTCTGTACCAGGCACTGTGCTAGTCCTAAAAAATGAAAATATTATTTTTAATGCTTACTCTTTTTAATGAGTATTTATATGTTATCACTGGAACATACATTAAGATATGAACAAAATGGTTGGCTGACCAAAGATTCACTCATGCCACTTGGGAGGGGAAGATGAGGATAGTGGAAGCCTGAAAAAAAAAAAACAACTAACAAACAACTTCTACATGGAGAAAAATTGAAATACAACCCAAATAATTCCTATGAAGCTTAAGAGTCCAGAATCACAAGAAGCATTAAAAAGAATCCATCTAAGACAGCTCAAGAGAGGTGGATTTTAGCCAATTTACCAGCTCATCTCTTGAACTAATGCTATTTATGGAAAGTATTCTCAAGACCCGTAACATTGCAATATTACATTTACTCATAATACCTATTTGCAACTCATCATGAATGAGACATTGACTTTAATTTGTGAATGTGATTCTTCAGTTTTTGGACATTATTTAATCTCCTCAAAGAGGTTCCATAGTGTCTCTGTCTGCACAATAAAGTGGCCAAAGTAATGTCGAGCAAGCTAGTCAGAGCAAAGTATGTCTCCCTTTATGTTCTTCAAAAATATAAACAGCAACCCAAGGAACCTGTTCAATGTAAAGGCACAAACCATGCCTGAAGTAGAGATAAACCAAAAAAGGAGGGTGGCTTCTTTCTCGCTCTTTACTATGGAGCAAAAGACTTCTATGTGCTAGTTTAGGTAGGACAGTCAACTAATTCAGTTTTGTGAGAACACTGGTTCTCTATGAGATATAAATTATACAATAATACTGTTTTTTCTAATTCATTAGGTCAAATACAAGGATCAGAGCCACTGTTATGACCACCGATGGCTGTCCGAAGATCACAGAGATGCTTATCACACTGCTACTCATGTATTCTCTCCAAGCAAGAGCTTTGTCCACCTTGAGCCCATGTCTGATGAACTGCGCTGTGGCCAAACTCAAACAGTCCACGCACATTATGTTCTGAATGGACAGGTCCTGAAGGAGCTAAGGGAGCTCACGTTCTATTACCTGGTAAGAAGGAGGACCACGGCACTGAGCCATCTGTAGACAAACGCTGTCTGTGGGGCAAGATTTATGAAACTCTTGAGAAAGTCTGTTTCTCTTTTGAAAGTTTGACTTCTCATAGAGTTAATTAATTCTTGCAAGCAGGGGTGCAAAAAAAATAAGCCTGTCACATAAAGGGCAAGATTTGAAATAAGATTCTTTTCATTGCCTTTTTTTTTTTCCCAGATAATGGCAAAGGGAGGCATTGTCCGAACGGGGTTTCATGTACTGCCTGTGAAGCAGGAAGACAGTGAGTATTTTCATAATTCCACATTCCCACCTCACTCTGACACATTCAACCTTACACTGCAGAAATACCAGGATTCGTTTCAAATAAAGAGAGGCAATCTACATCTAACCCCAATAAAGAAGAAGTTGAGCCCTAGCTGGTTTGGCTCAGTGGATAGACTGTTGGCCTGTGGACTGAAGGGTCCCAGGTTCAATTCTGGTCAAGGGCACATGCCTGGGTTGCAGGCTTGATCCCCATTATGGGACATGCAGGAGGCAGCCGACCAATGAGTCTCTCTCATCATTGATGTTCCTATCTCTCTTTTCCTCTTTTTCTCTCTGAAATCAATAAAGATATATTTTTTTAAAAAAAAAAGAAGTTGAGAGGAGAAAAATATTTTTTTCACCCAATATTTCTTTTCCTTCAGTGTATTCTGTTCAGATTATTTAAAATGTAGATGTAGTGTTTCTTATAATCCATTCTTATTCCAAACTTTCAAACCATAAATATTCATGGACCACCTTTGCAAAACAACATTTCAAAATAGTTTTAATCAATGGACTGAAGGTAAAATTTGGGAGTGCTTTCTATGTATTAGGTTTTGTGCTGAGTTATTTATATTTGTATATAATTTTTCCTCTTCAAAGATAGTTACAATTTATGAAGAATTTAATTGGGTACTTCCACCATTGAATTGGACTCTTCCCATGAATGAATATGGAACAATATAAATCTCTGATGACTTTTCCTATTCCAAGGAAGTCTGAAAGAACACTTACTAGAAAACTGTGACCTGCTCTTCTGTTGCTTTTTCATAGCAACACAGAAGATGTACAGAAGTTTGATGCAACCTCTGAAGAATCTATGTAGACTCCTCCCAAGTTATCAAAAAATAACTTCCAAAGAAGCACCATGTTCCTCTTAAGAAGAAAAAAATAGAATATGCTGTTCATAGAGGTTTAAAAAGGACATAAGGATAAATACAATGTGTTAAACTCTTAATATTATAATTCACAACTTCACCTTCTATTTCCCTTCTCTAATGTGAGGTCTAGATCAAATGGCAACCAAGATGTCTCCATACACTTAGATAGCATCAGAACTTTATATAAGAACTTTAAAATTGGTGATAAATCATCATTTAAGAAAGAAAAAGGGGACTTTTAATAAGGCTTCTTTTTCCCTAAAGCTAGAGTTCTTAGAGATATAGAGTTCTTAGGGATAGTCATCCATTTGTTACATGCTGTTTAATATATCTATTATACCTACTAATAGAAATGGTATTAACCAGACCAGGCTCCTAAATGGCTTTGTGTGATAGAAAACATCCATGTTAGCCCTGGGGATATATTTAACCTGTAATCCCTTCCTCATTGTCTCTGTGCTCCAGTGAAAGGCCATTTTTCTGTGTCGGTCCCTGTGGAACCAGACATCGCTCCAGTCGCTCGATTGCTCATCTATGCCGTTTTACCTGATGGGGAAGTGGTTGGGGATTCTGCGAAATATGAGGTTGAAAACTGTCTGGCCAACAAGGTGGGTGCTTCATACCATAAATTTTTCACATAAAATTAGAGGTTACTATCATTATTATTTTCTACATACGAGCATTGGGACCAAAGGGGTTAAATGAACTCCTACAGGACTTCAGCAAGGTAATGGCAAAGTCACATTAAGAAGCCATGTCACTCTGTGGATGAGGACAGTGCGGGTGGCGGGGGGGGGGGGGGGGCAGGGTAAGGGCAGAGAATGGGGTGGGAACCAAGTGGAGGAAAGCTATGGGTGGCGGGAGAAGAGGAACAACTGTAATAATCTGAACAATAAAGATTTATTAAAAAAAAAAAAAGAAGAAGAAGCCATGTCACTGGACTCCTAGTGCAGAATTCTCATGTATTATCTCTTACCATATGATATGATTCAGAGAACCTTGTTCCCTTCTTCTCTGATGAAATGTTGGGGAATATGTTTTTAAGACTACTAAAGAGCCAAAAGAAAAACACAAGAGCATCTAGAACTATTTGCATTCTACCTTGCAGTGAATGAACATTACACTGTATATCAAAGGTAAAAATGGCATCTCAAATTTAATAAGCTGTAAAAATAATTAGATGTCATTATAATGGTTTAACTGGTTCTTGGAAATCAAAGTGAAGTGTAGGGTACAAAAAGCCTCGGGTCTCACACAGTGCCAACCACCGCAAAGTCAAACAAAGTGATTATGCATTGAATGTAAGCAGCACTCAGAAAAGGCAGGTGGCCCAGCCAGCATGGCCCAGTGGTTAAGCATCAACCTATGAACCAGGAGCCATGGTTCAATTCCCAGACAGGGGACATGCGTGGGTTGTTGGCTTCATCCCCAGTGTAGAGCATGTCGGAGGCAGCTGATCAATATTCTCTCTCATCATTGATGTTTCTCCCTCTCCCTTCCTCTCTGAAATCAATAAAAATATCTTTTTAAAAAGAAAATGCTGTGAATACATGATTAAGTCAGGAAATTTGCTTTTCTAATCTTTCTCTCCACTTTCACAGGTGGATTTGAGCTTCAACCCAGAACTAAGTCTTCCAGCCTCGCACGCCCACCTGCGAGTCACAGCTTCCCCTCAGTCGCTCTGTGCCCTCCGTGCAGTGGACCAAAGCGTGCTCCTCATGAAGCCTGAGGCAGAGCTCTCCCCGTCCTCGGTGAGTCCCCTCAGCCTGGGTCAGGAAGGGTCAGGGAAGGGTCTCCAAGCAAGAAGAAATGCCTTTTTAGTAGATAGGATCTGTTACAATTATATTCATCTGGGAGTAAATCATTTTGAGCTTTTTCAGGTACACCTTTTTTTGTGTGTGTGTGAGAAAGGTATTACATATGAAGCTAGATAGATGGATAGATTATACTCCTATCTAATAAAGAGGTAATATGCAAATTGACCATCACTCCAACACACAAGATGGCTGCAACAAGATGGCTGGCAGGTGACAGCAGTTGTGAGTGATCAGGCCAGCAGAGGAGGGCAGTTAGAGGTGACAGGGCCTGCAGGGGAGGGCAGTTGGGGGCAATCAGGCCTGCAGGGGAGGGCAGTTAGGGGTGACCGGGCAGCAGGGGAGGACAGTTGGGGGGGGGGGACCAGGCCTGCAGGAGAGGACAGTTTGGGGGGGGGGGGGGACTAGGCCTGCAGGGAAGGGCAGTTAGGGGAGACTAGGCCTGCAGGGGAGGGCAGCTAGGGGGGACCAGACCAGCAGGGAAGGGCAGTTAGAGGTGACCAGGCCTGCAGGGGAGAGCAGTTGAGGGGGACCAGGCCTGCAGGGGAGGGCAGTTAGGGGTGACCAGGCTGGCAGGGGAGGGCAGTTAGGGGCAATCAGGCCAGCAGGGAAGCAGTTAGATGTCAATCAGGCTGACAGGGGAGTGGTTAGGGGGTGATCAGGCTGGTAGGCAGGCAAGCGGTTGGGAGCCAGCAGTCCTGGATTGTAAGAGGGATGTCCAACTGCCCGTTTAGGCCCGGTCCCAGATTGGAGACGGTGCAGGCTGGGCTGAGGGACACATGCACCGGGTCTCTAGTATATATATAAAATCATATTACATCCCAAGTCCCTAAAGTCCTAGAACTTTATGAAACCAATAATGGAGTTTTCTAACTAGTTTTAACATTTTAAAAAACCTAACAGAAATAGTATCTTTACTTGTATTAAGAATGCACAGGTTTAAAAAAAAAATAAGGCTGCACAGGTTAAATGAAATATCAAATTTCTATTTTCATAGAAATTATATCAGTTGAAATATTGGATATCCTGAGTTGAACACAATTTCTAAAAAAAGATGTTGTAATGTCTGAAAAGTAAAAATTAAGAAAAATAAATTACTATTTGATAAATGACATTAATAAGTGAATTCTTTTAAAATATTGGGTTAACAAAAAATAGCAAAAGGGTATGCTGGTGTGGAACAATAAGAAACTACTTAACAACATGTCCTAATAGTCACTTGCTCATATCTTAAAATGTTTAATATGAGGCCAGTTGGAATAACCTCTTATTGATGTTTTTACCATCAAAATTTTACAAAGGGAAATTTATATTTTTACTTCCCTAAAAGAAAAACTTATAAAAAGGATTACTTTTTGGTCCTTCTAGTGAAATGTATTTGAAAGTATTAGACTAGTTCTGAAGAAAGTATCAAGTACATTTCAATAGTGGGAATAAGGGGATATGTGAAATGACATCAAAGTTTTGTGTTTGCATAACAAAATTTTATAGTTCTCAAAGTTTTAATTATAACAGCCCTGGTGAGTAGAAAAAGTAGGAAATCTTATTCATTTGTTAATAATAAAGCAGAAGCTTTCAAGTATTTAGTAGTAGGACTGAGTGAGAACACTCGTTCTTCTCAATCCTTGATAGTTTTTACTCACTCATTTTACTAATGAAACACTTTGCTTCAAATAGCATAAGCCATTCATCCAGCACATATTTAGTACCTAATGTGTCCTAGGTTTGTCTACTGTGTGTTAAAGTTCTAGAGATCTAGTAGTGAATTACTGGAAAGACAAAAATCCATGCTCATATGGAACTAATATTTTCATAGATTAGATAGACAATAATTATATAATATTCCTTTGGAAAAAAATAAGCAGAGAAGGAAGATGGAGAAGTGTCTAATTTCATTACTCACTTTGCTAATCTAATCAATCAATTTTAAACTCCTCTTCATATAATTCATTTTTACATCTGTCTTACTCTTCCTTTTCAAATGAATTTGAAAACATCATTTTCAGTATTTTACAGTTAAAGTTTTATGTATTTGTAAAGATCTGGAGCATTTTGTTCCCATGAATAATACCTAAAAAAATACTACCCTGTTAGAGGATATATACTTCTTTGTGTACCTGTTTAGAACATACGTCCATTAACTTTGTTATACACTGAGTTAGTTGCTAACCATCAGCTAGAGACAAAGCTATCATTTCATTCTACCATCTTAAAGCTTTGTACAATGTCTCAAGTATAGCAGATCTCAATTTCTCTTAATAGTTATATTTCATTCTACCATGGAGTCTAAGGTTTGCCTTTTAACTATGTAACAAAGTATTATGATCTTTGCTTAGATGGCAATGTTTCAGGGTTTGTTTGTTTTACCTAAAATGTTTATTTTCAAAATCACGAAATTTGTGCACTAGAGTGGGGGGTGTTCCTCAGCCCAGCCTGCACCCTCTCCAATCTAGGACCCCTCGGGGGATGTCCGAGCCGAACATCCTGCTCACAATCTGAGACTGCTGGCTCCCAACTGCTCGCCTGCCTGCCTGCCTGATTGCCCCTAACCGCTTCTGCCTGCCAGCCTGATCACCCCTAACCACTCCCTTCCCAGCCTGATTGACGCCTAACTGCTCCCCTGCCGGCCCAATCACCCCCAACTGCCCTCCCCTGTAGATCTGGTCCCCCCCAACTGCCCTCCCCTGCAGGCCTGGTCCCCCCCCCCAACTGTCCTCCCCTGCTGGCCTGGTCTCCCCCAACTGTGTGTGTGTGTGTGTGTGTGTGTGTGTCTAAGACAGGGGTGGGCAAACTTTTTGACTCGAGGGCCACAATGGGTTCTTAAACTGGACCGGAGGGCCGGAACAAAAGCATGGATGGAGTGTTTGTGTGAACTAATATGAATTCAAAGTAAAGGAGTGGAGGGGAGAGCAAGAGAACCAGATAGAACAGCCGGATCCGGCCTGCGGGCCGTAGTTTGCCCAAGGCTGTCGAACATTATGACCGCATGACCAGAATGACTGGAACGACCAGTCGACCAGTTGCTATGACACACACTGACCACCAGGGGGCAGATGCTCAATGCAGGAGCTGCCCCCTGGTGGTCAGTGTGCTCCCACAGCCAACCTCCTGCGGCCCCTCTCCCTGGCTGGCCAGCCCCCATCAGCCCCTGGTGCTACACCATTAGTAGACCTGCTTCTGGGTCAGGGTTTCCTATGTAGCAGAGCAGCTCCCTCGCTGTGATCTATTGAAAGTCAGCCCTCGACACAAAGGTTTGTCTCACTCCTGTCCTCTCCCTTCCCCAGGGGTGGGCTGGGCCACCCGCCCACTGTGGTGGCAGCACAGAGGCAAGGGAAAGAGAAGGGGGGGAGAAGTGGGGAACCGTGCAGTGGTGGGGTGCCAACGGTGGCATCAGCGTACATTACTTCCACCCCTGGCCCAACGACTGTCACCTCCTCTCCCGACCCCGCCAGGGCCCTCGGCCCAGGCTGGGACAGGGAACCAGGGATGGGTGGTGGCAGACATGGCCCCTTCCCCAGGGGGGCCAAGGGCCAGCTCCCTCCTCGGGGTCGGAGGCCAACCTCCCACGGTCCCTCCCCTGCCCCCACCACCACCACCACCACATGTATTCATGCACCAGGACTCTAGTCTTTTTTATAAAATATCTAAGCAATGAAGATACTCAAGGACTAATGGTGATTATTCTTTTCTTTTATCCTTGCATATAAGAAAAATAAACCACAAATCAGTTTGTCCTTCTGTCCTTTGCATTTGTACAGGTTTATAACCTGCTACCAGTAAAAGACCTCACTGGTTTCCCTGAAAGTTTGAATCAACAAGAGGAAGCTAATGGTGACTGTGTCAGTGACCAGATCAGCATCAATGGAATCATCTATTCCCCAATATCAAGTACAAATGAAAAAGATATGTATAGCTTCCTACAGGTAAATTCCTTCTATTGTATCTGGTCAGTTCCTAAGGTTTACAAACTATTATATATATTTTTAAAATTATTTATTTAATGCCTTCATATCATAGAGATGTCAAGTGACTTCTCCAAGGTCACTATAAGTAGAAGATCTACTAATAGCAAAGAGCCAGTACTGTAACTTTTTGGACTATTAATCAAGTTTTCTTTTTACTGAAATTCATTTCCTTATTATACTTATAAATATCAAATATATAAAATAATTACTGTTCAAAGTGTTTTTAAAAAATGAAATTACCTCAGTAGGTATACCTATATCCCTTCTACAAATGTGAATATTAAAAGTTTAGTATTAGCTCTAGCCAGTTTGGCTCAGTGGATAGAGTGTCAGCCTGCGCACTGAATAGTCCCTGGTTTGATTTGGTCAAGGGCACATGCCCGGGTTGTGAGCTCGATCCCCAGTAGCGGGTGTGCAGGAGGCCACTGATCAATGATTCTCTCTCATCTTTGATGTGTCTCTATCTCTCTCTCCCTCTCTCTTCCTCTCTGAAATCAATAAAAAATATTTTTTCAAAAATTTTTAAGTTTTATATTAAACTAATTGGATTGTTTATTAATTTCAATTTTTAAAAGTATGTGCCTTTATATTTTATAATGTTTATGTACTGATTAGGTGATAATTTTCTTCACAGGATATGGGTTTAAAGGTGTTCACCAACTCAAAGATTCATAAACCCAAAGTGTGTTCATACCATCAACCCCAACCCTATGCAATGGCAGGTGTTGCAAGATTATACGATTCAGGTAAAATAATAAATTGCCTAGTATATTGAACCAAATAAAAGGAATTATTAAAAGATAAAATCTGATTAAAATTAACCAAAAAAAAAACAAAAAACTTGTGATTCAGATATATCAAGGTTACATAGCAGTACGACCCCAAAAATTCTGATTGTGTCAAGCCCCCACATATGTAAAGCTGAAGAGAACACAGATTGTAAAAAGTGTTATAAGACAGGGGAAGATGTGCAGAATAAAAGAAGGGATTAATTCTGATTGAGGAATCAGGAAAGCCAGTCATAAAGAATTTGTATCCAGTACATAAAAATATGTGTAGTTCAAAAAAGAAGAGAAAGTTTTCAGGCATAGGATCAGTGTAAACAGAAACAGAAATGTTCACAAGTCGGGGCTACATTCTCACCAATCAAGTGAAGAAGTTCCTTAATGTCCCAATAATATCAGGCAATAATTCGTGTTGAAATAACACTCACTTGTCAATGATATGGGCTATTTCTTTGATGAGCCAGATAGTAATCAATCATTTGCTTCTAGTCTGAGATTGTCAAATCATGGTTGAATACAGGTTGAGTACAAACCAAAGAGTTTGTCAAATACCAAGAAAAAAATTTGCCCTAGCTGGTTTGGCTCAGTGGATAGAGCATCGGCCTGTGGACTGAAGGGTCCCAGGTTTGATTCCAGTCAAGGACACATGCCCAGGTTGGGGGCTTGATCCCCAGTAGTAGGCATGTAGGAGGCAGCCAATCAATGATTCTCTCTCATCGTTGATCTTTCTCTTTCTCTCCCTCTCCCTTCCTCTCTGAAATCAATAAAAATATTTTTCAAAGGAAAAAATTCAATTATGAACTGTCTATCTGGAATTTAAATTTAAATTATTGTATATTTGTATTATTATTTATAAATTACATTCTATAATCTTTTATCAGATTTATAGTTATGTATGTACAAGTATATATATGCACAAATATTTTTCCAGTGAGCTTTGTTAAATATTTACCAGTACATCATTAACAGAAGTTAAACAAGAGATCCTAACTGACACATAAGGAAATAAAGAGGGGTTTTTTCTTTAATCCTCACCCGAGGAGTGAGAATATTTTTTCATTGATTTTTAGAGAGAGTGGAAGGGGAGAGAGAAAGAGATGTGAGAGAGACACATAGATCAGTTGCTTCCCGCATGTGTCCCCACCGGGACCGGGATCTATTCTGCAACCCAGGTACTCTTTTTGGAATCCTTTATCCTTTCACTCCTATGAACTGTTTTACAAAGTCCCTGTCGTGATGTCTGGATATGATTTCTCTTTTCTCCCACGGAGAAACATACCAAATGGAAATTTTGATTCCCCGCTCCTCCCACCCCCATGTCATAGAAATCTTGACTTGCACAATGTGCAGTAGCCACAGAGGACTCCTTTCTGCCCCACAGACAATTCAAGGGTCTTTCTGCCTCTGTCTCAATGTTCTCTGTTTGTGATTCTCTTCCTCCACCTCACTCCTAGCTTATTTCAATAGTTAAGAATTCAGCTAAAATATTACCTTCTCAAAGAAGCTCTTCCTTAACACCCAAGTGTCCTCTCCTGGTTCCTATTTCATCACCTTGTTTATTTCTCTTGTAGCACTTATCACAGTCTCTTATAAGCTTGATCTTTATATTTATTGTTTCTGTCTCCTCCCTCACCCACCATAGAAACAATGACATTGAGATCCAGCAGCAATGATTATTTAGTACCTGCTTCAGAGCCTGTCACAGAGACTGTGAGAAAATACTTTCCTGAGACGTGGATCTGGGACTTGGTGGTAGTAGAGTAAGTAACTTCCTTTATATATAAGATACAACAGTAGCTATTCCTCAGAATTTTCAATTTTTAGTTAATTTTTCAATGTCCTAGTATTTATTTTGGACACATTGCTGGTTTTTTAGGAGAAATTGGACATAACTACTTCTGCTATGACAGCTCATTAATAAATTGCATCAGAGCTAAGAAATTTTGTACAAATTTATTTCAAAAGTGTTCAGAAAACAGGCATAAAGACTAAATAAAACCAAGCACTGCATAGATTAACACTTTAAAGAGACCCTTTATTGGTCAGCATTCTTGAATTAAGAACAGAATCAGTAAGGCAAACTATACACAATAGTCGTAGAATAGAAAATTATAAACTTGCCCTCAGTGGAACAGTATTTTAGAGATCAAAATTTAAGAACAATTTCAAATTACATATTTAGTTTATAACTATGCTAGAGGCCCAATGCATGAAATTCGTGCAAGAGTAGGCCTTCCTTTCCTCTGGCTGCCGGCACCCGGGACCTGGGCTTCCCTCGCAGAGGGAGGCCCTGCCCACCTGCCACAGCCCACTGGTCAGTGACCTGGGCCTCCCTCTGCGGGGCAATCATAGGGCAATAGCTGGGCCCTGATCAATTGCATTGCACCTGCCTTGGCTGGCCTGGTGCAAGTGGGTGTCATAGCGTGGTCCCAGATGGTCCTCCAGATGGTCATTCCGCTGTTCAGCTGTTCGGTCGATTCTCATATTACACTTTTATTATATAGGATTGTCTATAATAGATTATACTACAGCTATATGTCTATAGGAGATTCTAATATAGACTAGACTTTAAAATTATCAGATTTGGAAGAAAAGGAGTTATATGATCCTATTTTAAGCCTTGTTTATACTCTTCATTATTAGTATTTTTTCTGAGTGCATCCAAATCATGACAATAGAATCATTTATAGGGGTTCCTAGAAAGGATTTATTTAACTGCTTACTCTCTGTTCTTCCTATTGCCATCCTCACCAGCTCATCAGGCTTGGCTGAAGTAGGAGTAACAGTCCCTGATACCATCACTGAGTGGAAGGCAGGGGCCTTCTGCCTGTCCAGTGACACTGGAATTGGTATCTCTCTTCCCACCACTCTTCGAGCCTTCCAGCCCTTCTTTGTGGAACTCACAATGCCCTACTCTGTGATCCGTGGAGAGGCCTTCACACTCAAGGCTACTGTCCTAAACTACCTTCCCAATTGCATCCGGGTAAGAACCTCGCTTTCCTAAATTGAACACAAGGTTAATTAAATAAAAATTGCATTCCAAGGAATACTACTAGTATCAAACTCCTGTGTGGAAAATGTGCTTACCAGAATAAGAGTTCTATTAGATATTCATATGCATATTCATAACTATAGTTGTTGATATCTCCAAATACCAGATTGCAACTTAAAACAAGTTTCTTTCTCAGTCCCTTTTTTTTCCTTTCTAATATTTTTAAATTAAATTTACTAGGGTGACATTGGTTAATAATATTATATAGATTTCAAGTGTACATTTCTATGATACATGATCTGTATATTGCATTGTGTGCCCACCATCCAAAGTCAAATCATCTTCTGTCACCATCTATTTGGCTCCCTTTACCCTTTGCTACCCCCACTCTCTTACCTCTGGTAACCACCATACTATTGTCTGTGTCTTGATTTTCAATTCTATATTGCACATATGGGTGAGATTATATGGTTCTTAGCTTTTTGTGACTGACATTTCACTTAGCATCATATTTTAAAAGTTCATCCATGTTGTCTCAAGTTTCTGACTCATCACAAACTTTTAAGGTTCAGAAGTTTGTGTCATATGAAGATTTCTGATATGGACATCAAAAATCAATAGGCATCATTTACATGTCTTAGATTCTTCAAGATTTCAACCTCTATATTCACATATATTTAACTTTTCATGTATCATTAATTAAAAATTATTTGTGAGCATCTTACATCTGCTGAAACCATAACTGTTTACAAATCTTGTGTACTCTGCTGTGAAAGCTGAGAGAATGGTCAAGATTTCAGGCCAAAGAAGTAGAGTTCCCACAGGTACATGTCATCATGATTTTTCCTCACCTCTGGTCCCACCACATGAAAGAGCAGATTATACCAAAACTAATGGCCCGGTGCACGGATTAGTGTACATTGAAAGGAAATTAATTAGAAGGTGGCCAGTGGGATGGGACTGGGCAAGACAGCTGGATATGCCCTGAGCCAATCTCCCACAGTCCCTCTCTGACTGCCCATGGTGCAGTCACTGGTCACCGCAGTCAAAGGGCCTCTAGAGTCACTGGTCACCGTAGCTCAGCAGTAAACCAAATTTGGGGCCAACAGTGCCCCAGCAACAACAACAACCCACGGTCGAAGGTGGAATCGCATGGCCCCATGAGGAATCGGGCTCCCTCCTCTCTGGTTCCGGGGTGAGTCACCCAAGAACCGCTGCTGCCAAGTCACCACAGCTCGGCAGCTCCTGCATTGAGCGTCTGCCCCCTGGTGGTCAGTGCACATCATAGCTACCAGTCAGATGGTCAAACAGTTGGAGGGTCGCTTAGGCTTTTATATACATAGATACTAATATCTCAAGTTCAATTCTACCTATAAGGTCTTCAATATTAGGCAACCTGAAATCTAACCACTCTCCAAAATGCTTTATTCCACACCATTTTTCTTTGGTCCTCTGATCTCATCTCTGTCTAATGTGTGATTTCAGGTCCGTGTGCACCTAGAAGCCTCTCCTGCATTCCTAGCTGTCCCAGGGGAGAAGGAACAAGACTCTCACTGCATCTGTGGGAATGGACGACAAACCGTGTCCTGGGCAGTAACTCCAAAGTCATTAGGTGACGGACAGATTCCTAAAACTCCTCAATCCTATTCCAAGATTGTATATCAGTGGGATTCTTATATCTAGTTCTACTTTCCTCAGGCAAAGACACCCCCACCCTAGATGGTAGGATTTTTTTTTCTTTGTCTTTTATTCTAGGATGTCTAGAAGGATATATTTACTCCCCTCACCTCCATTTCCACCTCAGATGCTCAGTATCATTATTCTCTAGTTTGTGCTGCTTCTATTCCTGCTCCTGTGTTTTTAAAACAAAACCAAAAAAAGGGGGGTACAGAACATTTCTAAATCTTGGAGTTTAGAGGTATGGAAGAAAGGGGAGATCGTGCTCATCTCTACTGGCCCTTTTTTCAGGGACTGTGAATTTCACCGTGAACGCAGAGGCACTGGAATCTCAAGAATTGTGTGGGACTGAGGTGGCTGTAGTCCCTCAATATGGAAAGAAAGACACAATCATCAAGCCCCTTTTGGTTGAAGTGAGTAAGCCTGCCCATTTATAGGTAACAATGTGTCAATGAAAAAAAATGTGAATTCAGTTGAGATTATACCTTTTAGGTAAGAAGGGCTGCATAATATAGATATTTCATAATATTATTTTGTAGATATTGATATACATATCAATCAGTATCTGTCTCTATCTCTGTCTTTCCATCTCTCTCTTTATTTTCACATTTTCCCCTCACTTTCTCATCTATCAATCTGTCTCCTTCATATTGCTTTTGCTTATAGAATTTATTTATATAATACATTTGAAAAATCAGTTCTAGTTCTTCTCTTTACTATCAAGAAATTTGTGGTAACCCTATCAATACAAGTGTCCTGAAAGTCAGTCCATTCTCTCCTCTAATTTTCCTTTCTTTCCCTATAAAGCCTGAAGGAATAGAGAAGGAAGCAACATTCAACTCCCTGCTTTGCCCATCAGGTAAGAATCAGCCTTAATAATTAAAATAACATTAACTAAAGTTTGTATAACATTTGAAGCTCAAAGAATTTTATATATTACTAGAAGCCCAGTGCATGACATTCGTGCACTCAGGGGGCGGGGGGAGGGGGGGTCTCCTCAGCCTGGCCTGCACCCTTTTGCAGTCTGGGAGCCCTTAAGGGATGTCCAACTGACTGCTTAGGCCTGCTCCCCATGGACATCCTTAGGGCTGCCACAGAGGTGGGCCCCTGCGCTCACCAGCTGTCAGCCCAGCTTGTGGCTGAGCTGCGCTCCCTGTGTGGGAGTGCAATGACCACCAGGGGGCAGCTCCTGCATTGAGCTTCTTCCCCCTCATGGTCAGTGACCTTCATAGCAACCAGTTGTTCCACTGTTTGGTCGATTTGCATATTACCCTTTTATTATATAGGATTTCTACATGCACCCTATCAGTTAAGTAAGACCCAAAGAGCCATCAACCCATTTGACAAATGATAAAAGTGGTCTTAGAGAGGTCAAGTAATTTGATCAGGAGAATATCCAGAGCTCATGCATTTTGAGTCTTTTTCTCTTAGAGCAGCTGTGCAACCACCAAAATGTCTTTGTGACCAATGTGTGATGTGGCTATAGGTAGAAAGTGGGTAGAATCAGAATATTGCCAAGGGTATATTTTCCTGAATATTTAGTAATACAATATATGAGTAGCTAAATTCAGGCCACCCAACAGCACTTGATAATGGGACCATGCTATTTCCTGAAGAAGTTGTCATATCCTGTACCATTATGTTACATCAGTATTTGTATGATGTCAATCCTGTACCTAAGTCTCTGTCAATCATTTGGCAGGGACTGAAGAAGCTTACAGTAAAAGATAAAACTTTATCTTGGTGGAGAATTTTCTAGTCTAAACAAAAACATTTATAAAATTTAGTACACTAAGAAATATATTAACACAATGTGTTCTTACCTCAAACTGATGTCAAATCAACATCACATATATGTTCCTTGCCTTTCTCTGTCTACCTACTAATTTCTGTCCATTATGATTTTTAAATTGTCAAGACTTCAAATATATAAAATGTGTACTAAAAATATAATTGCTTGGTTGTTTAGCCTTATTTATACATTAAAATGAGTTTAGTGTTATCACCAAATCCTTTTATCATGGTTTCTCCTCCAATTCTGAGTTCTTCATTTTAATTTATCTCTTATACATCTATCTAGAGCTAATCATCAATTAGTTTTATTATAATTAACTTTAATTACCTATGTAATACAAAAATGCATTCTCCTTTAAAAAAAAGAAACCTTCATATTAAGGCTAATGTCACCTTGTTATAGCCTTTTTCAATACTTTAATGATCATCCGTGTATGTTTAGAAATAATATGTGTAGACGAATTTGTTTGTGTATTTATGATTTATTTATATGGCATAAGTTTCATTCTTTTACTTGCTTACTTTTACTCAGCAATTTGTCTTCAAAATTTATCCATGTTAAATTATAAATCTAGGTAATCCCTTTAAGTTCCCTTTAATTTCATTCTATAATATATCACAGTTCTGCTTGGTTTTTATGGTCATTCTCAAATTGTTTTTTCCAATTATTCATCAGAAAAAAGGAATAAATAAATACATGCATGGATAAATAAATATATGCATGCACACATACAGGGTGGGGCAAAAGTACATTTACAGTTGTTCATATGGAAAATTATTCTGTACATACAAAGTAGATGTCAAAATATGAAATTCCTGATTAGAAGGCAGTAAATATATTCTTAGTTTTAATAAAATATTTTTTACTTAAATTCATGTTTATATTTCCACCAATTTACACTCCCCACAATGATCACCATCATCTATTACCATAAAAGTTTTTAATTTTAACCAAAAATTTGGATGAAACAATATGTTATTGTTTTAACTTATATTTCTCTAATCACAAGTGAAGATGAGCTTATTTGTACATGTTTATGAACTGCTTTTATATCCTTGACTATTCTAAACTGTTGGAGTAGTTTGTCCTTTTTCTGATTCAACTGTAGGACACTGATTCTTTATCTATTGAATAAGTTACAAATATTTTCCTTTTTTTTTAATAACTAAGTTTGTTTTGGGGGGGGTTTAAATATATTTCTTTATTGATGTCAGAGAGGAAGGGAGAGGGAGAGAGAGACAGAAACATCAATGATGAGAGAGAATCATTGATTGGCTGCCTCCTGCACGCCCCCTACTGGGGATCAAGCCTGCAACCCGGGCATGGGCCCTTGACTGGAATCAAACCTGGGACCCTTCAGTCTGCAGGCCAATGCTCTATCCACTGAGCCAAACTGATTAGTGCTACAAATATTTTATTTTCTTTCGGTTGCTAGTTTGTCTTTTTACTTTACTTACGGTGTCTGTTTTTTTACAGAAGTTTTCTTTTATTTTTTTAAGTTTTCTTTTTTTAACATACAAATAATGTATGCATAGTTAATATAACTATTTGTATTAAATACATAACTACATTATATACTTAACTACATGATTGAATTTAAATTTAATTATATAGCTAATATGATTAAAAACATACATAAGACTTCTTGATGAGTTTGACGATTTAAGTATATACCACAACCTTAACCATAAACCTAACCATCATCTCAAAAACTTTCCTCCCACTCTATAATTTTGCACTAGAGGCCCAGTGCACATATTCGTGCACTGGTTGGGGGTGTGACCTGCGGGGATCAGCCTGCTGAGGGGGCAGCCAAGAGGCTGTGGACTCGTCCTCTGAGCAGCTGTTGAATGAGGAAATTAGTCTGAGCTGATATTTCGGGGTAATGTCTTGGGTAAAGGTGTGTTCTGTGTCCTGGAGGAACCTGGCAGAGAGCTTTGCACTCCAAAGCCACTCAGTGAATGTCCTTGATGTGTGATGCCAGGTCAGTGACACCATTGGGGATGTTCAGGGTAGCCATGCTCCAGGATCTTCAGCCATCAGGACAGCCACCCCGGGGGTTCCACAGTCACAACCCCTCTTGCCATCCATCTATGCCAGCTCCCCACACTCTTTCTAGGACACACCTTGGAGGGCCTGCATCAGCTGGGGTCAGGCCAGAGTCTGGATTGTCTCAAGTATTTGATAGGTGCAGAGACTCAGCCTCACCCTGAATCTGCTAGCGGCTGCTCCCACTGCAGGAGCAGCCATTCATCCCAGTCAGCTGAGCGGCACTCTCACTGTGGGAGCACACTGATCACCAGGGGGCAGCTCCTGCATTGAGCACCTGCCCCCTAGTGGTCAGTGTGTCATAGCAACTGGTCGACTGGTCATTCTGGCCGTTCCGCCGTTTGGTCACTGGGCTTTTATATATATAGATGATAAGAACATTTAATATAAGATCTATTCTATTAGCAAATGTTTATGTATACAATACAATATTGTTAACTATAGGCACTATGCTGAATGGTAGATCTCTAGAACTTACGCATCTTGAATAATAAAACCTTGTACCCTTTGACAAGTTTTATTAATTTTACGAAGAAGAAATGTAGCATTAAGATAAATACACTTCACTTTTTTTCATCTTCATGTAATTCACCAACATTAGAATGGCAGCAAATGTATGCTTATCAGCAGCAATTATCTTATTAATTTTCAATGAGTCAAATTTTGTTCATCTTTGCCCCACCCCTATGTCTAGGGCTTCCATAAAAATACTATTTTCATATCTGGTGACATTTGATGAAAGTTAAGATAGAGCATTATTATAGAATTTAGGAAAATTTTTATATTTTTATTTTGTTTATGTATACATAAGGGTTTTGTTTGTTTTTTTCTCTCACAACTGTTGAGTAAGGAGGTTGGGGATGGACATTAAATACATCATTTTGTGACAACCATCTTGTATCAGCCATAGAATGATATCAGGGGCACTAGTAAATGTGTAGGCTTCTTTTGGAATTCAAGTCTATACACTTGGGGGAGGACAAGTTCTGAAAATCTCAGAATCCTGTTCATACACATTTAAGATATAAAAAACTGGAATATTAAAAGAGAGACAGCTTTTCAGAAGTTTAGGTAAGGCATAGTTCTGACTCCTTGGTCTTAGAGCTCTTCAGGAAGATATATAGTAGAAATAGTTTTCATTATGGCTGACTTGTTTTTTTTCTCCAGGTGCTGAGGTGCCTGATCAAGTATCTCTGAAGCTGCCGCCAAATGTGGTAGAAGACTCTGCCCGAGCCTCCTTCTCAGTTTTGGGTAAGTCTCCAGCCCAAGTAGATTATTCTAGTACTAGAGGCCTGATGCATGAAATTCATGCAAGAGTAGGCCTTCCTTCCTCCGGCTGCCGGCACCAGCTTCCCTCTGGCACCCGGGACCCAGGCTTCTCGCACAGCTCCGGCTTCATCCAGAAGGTTGTCTGGAAGGACGTCTGGTCTAATTAGCATATTATACTTTTATTATTATAGATATTGACAGTTTCTACTGCATTTTTTTCCATAAATGCTTTCTCAAAATAACAATTGTAATTTAAACTTCTTTCTTCTCTCCTTTTTTAGGCTTGTTTATTGATTCAAATCATACTTCTATCCCTGGAAGATTTACCTTTCCTAAAAATCCCATTTCTTTACCCCAGCTAATAATTTATTTACTTATGATTCTGATAACTTATCATTGATAAGCTTTATGACTTCCCATCTCTCCCATTCCTTAGGAGACATATTAGCCTCTGCCATGAGAAACACACAGAATCTCCTACAAATGCCCTATGGCTGTGGAGAACAGAATATGGTCCTCTTCACTCCTAATATCTATGTTCTGAATTATCTAAATGAAACACAGCAACTGACTCCAGAGGTCAAGTCCAAGGCCATTGGCTTCCTCAATACTGGTGAGTGACTGAATGAGTGAGTGAAAACTTCACAGTATTACTTCAACAATAGATTGGATTTCCCAATAGGCTTGAGTTACTTATCAATACAATGATATATTAGCTCATCATACTATGATAGTTCTTATGATAAGAATACTATGAAAGTTAATTTCATGGTAACTATCCAGGGTCCAAACTCCAATAAAATGTTTTGGACTGAGAACCTTCTAACACATGACAGCAAATTTTAAAAAATATCACAAGGCCAAAGCATTTTGATAATTCTCTGGCTCCAGCATGTACAATCTTTCATACTGTTTCATAAACTTCAACTCCAGGTTACCAGAGACAGCTGAACTACAAGCACTCTGATGGCTCCTATAGTACGTTTGGGGAGAAATATGGCAGGAGCACAGGCAATACCTGGTAAGAAAAAGAGTTTTTTGAGCTATTTTTGTGCCAGCTCATTTACATACATTATCATAATTATATTCACAGTAACCTTATCAGATAGGTATTATTAAGCCTATACTTGGTTCTACTAGATAAACACAGCAAGATTAGCAAGGTAACAAACAGAAAAGCTGAGATTCAAATACATGTATGCTACACTTGACCCCAAAATTCATCCTGTTAATAATACATCAAGGTCTTCTTTCTAAAATAGTTTGGTTTTTTTTAAAAAAAAAAAAAAATATTCCCATAATCATGAGCATTTTAACGATATGGCCAATGAACATATCATATAATTTTATGTTCACTTCAGATTATATTATGTTTTTTTAGATCATACTCAACTTGACTGAGAATAAATTCACCAATAGAAGGAAAGAAATGAGAAGGACCTATGATATGAAACAGTTTTTAAATCTCTAAGGCAAAGCATTATTAGAGGTTGTTATTGCATGTAAGAGTTGTATATGAGAAGATCTGCCATCTACCAAAGGAAATCTCTAAAGAAAAGAAAGATTTAAAGCCTTACTCAAACACGTGTTTTTTTTTTAAAGTAACATTAGAAGTACTTAGACTCTTTGTAGCAAAGAAGATGTGCATCAGCAAGGAAATATAAGACCTAGCAAATTAATTTGAGTTAGCGGTCCAAAGGAGATGGAAGCTCTGCATACACAAGAATTCCTGTTAGATGACTTACATCAATGTAAAACGTGTCCTATGAAGCCTAATGCTGCAAAGTGGTTGTAAAACCATTTATGTAACAACATAAATATCATCATCACTTCCTCCCCTGTCAGGCTCACCGCCTTTGTACTGAAGACTTTTGCTCAGGCTCGAAGTTATATCTTCATTGATGAAGCACACATTAATCAAGCCCTCACCTGGCTCTCCCAAAAACAGAAGGACAATGGCTGTTTCAGAAGTTCTGGGTCACTGCTCAACAATGCCATTAAGGTGAAGTGTTCTCACACCTTTGATTTGCCCATTCTGAGGCAAATCAAGGATAAAAAGAGGTGGTAATAACCTAGGACCATGGTCAGCAAACTGCGGCTCGCGAGCCACATGCATCTCTTTGGCCCCTTGAGTGTGGCTCTTCCACAAAATACCATGGCCTGGGCGAGTCTATTTTGAAGAAGTGGCATTAGAAGAAGTTTTTGTGTGTGTTTTTTTGTGGGGTTTTTTTTTCTTGCTCTCCCCTCCTTTACTTTGAATTTATATTAGTTCACACAAACACTCCATCCATGCTTTTGTTCCGGCCCTGCGGTCCAGTTTAAGAACCCATTGTGGCCCTCGAGTCAGAAGAAGTTTAAGTTTAAAAAATTTGGCTCTCTAAAGAAATTTCAATCGTTGTACTGTTGATATTTGGCTCTGTTGACTAATGATTTTGCCGACCACTGACCTAGGAATTCCTTAGGGAAGGTATCAGAAGAAAATAAAACCTGGATAGTAGCAAGAAAGAGGGGATAGCATTTAGGTTGATTGCGATATTTTGCCCCATTGGGATGAATATGGGAAAGGATAAATTCCATGACAGTAGAAAACAGAGAGCTAAGAGTCTTGTCAGAAGTTAAATTACTCAAATCTCTCTCACTCATATTTACAGGGTGGAGTAGAAGATGAAGAGACCCTCTCTGCCTATATCACCATTGCCCTTCTGGAGATTCCCCTTCCCATCACTGTAGGTACCACCTCCTTCCCCTGCTGAAGCTTGATTCTGGATGCCATGAAACTACTAACTTGCTGTGTGAAATATCACCCTACTAAAAGCCAAGTGTCAGCTTTCCTTCTATGCAATTCCAATGCTTCCCAGCTCAGTAGAGAATTTGGTCTCTCCATTAAGAAAGATTTACACTTTCCCAGTAATGCTCCTGGGCTATTTATTCCCTAACCATCCCCCTCCCCAGCACACACACACAATGAATTCGAAAGATTTGGCCTATGTTCCTGCCTTATCAATGAGAGAATAACAGATAAAAAATACTGTTCTCTCTATCCGTAAGAATGAGGAGAGACAAATGCATTTGAAATCGTTTTTCCCTTCCGTTCTACAATCTGCATTTACCTGGGAATGCTAGCCTCCCTGTTCACACAACTCAGTTCCCTTCTTGTTGTCCCTTCACAGCACCCTGTTGTCCGAAATGCCATGTTCTGCCTGGAATCAGCCTGGAAGTCAGCAAAGGAAGGACGCCATGGAAGCCATGTCTACACCAAGGCACTGTTGGCCTATGCTTTTGCCCTGGCAGGTAACCAGGAAAAGAAGAATGAAATACTCCAGTCACTTAATGAGGAAGCAGTGAAGGAAGGTGAGAGCATACCTGAAATCTTTCTCCCATCCCACATTCTCTGTATCAAATACTACTAAATTGCAAAAATCTCCTCTACCTACCTCCTGTGATCTTTTTCTTCCTTCTTTTTTTGTCTATATCATTATAAAATCTAGGGTTTCTTAATCAATTCACACATCTAAAAAGAAAAGGCAGGATACTGTAATAGTGAGAAGCTTGGCCCCTGGAGAACAGCTCCAAAATGTATTACTTATATAACCTGGAGCAAGTCACTTAACTTGTCTATATTTCAGTTCCCTCATCAGTAAAATGGTGATAACAATAGCATTTAACTCATAGGGTTGTTGTCAGAGTAAAATGATTTAATCCATGTAAAGCACTTGGTAGAGTATATGAAACATAGTAAGTGCTATAAAAGTGTGAGCCACTATAATTAAGATATCAGTTCTTAATATATATATCCAACCCTTACCTGGTGCATCATATCATCTGAAATATCAGAAAGGACTGAAGGCAGTAGCAATGTGAACAACTTCTGGTATTCTATGCTCATTTCACAAGACTGATAATGTTGACAAATCTTTTTATGGTCACATAATACTTCTTTGTAAACAATGGTCTATATGGGGGGGGTGTCAAAGAAATAGAAAATAAAATGCAAATGATAATAAGATATCAAATAAAACATATCCTAACTTTCTCCCTTGACAGTGCCATTAATTGTTTATTCTTAAAATTGTACTGGGAAATATTTCAGACATACAAAAAGCCATAAAGAATTAGCAAAAACCTTTATACTTCAAGATTAAGAAATAAAATATTACCATTGTAGGAAAAATTCCCTGTGTACCATTCCCACTCCCAAAGGGCATCATTATCCTGAACTTCTCATTACAATTTCTGTGGATTTCTTAGTATTTTTATTGCAAATGTATCCCTAAGTAATATTCAAAATTTTTACATTTTTCATCTTTAGATAAGCAGTATCATACTTTTGATTATTTCTGCATCTTGTTTTCTTATCTGTTTGTTTGTTTACCTTTTGTTTTTCTTAAGTTCAACATTATGCTAATAGAAGTCCCCTATATGGGTGCCTGTAACTCTAGTTCATTAATTTTCTTTTTTTTAATTTTTTTATTGATTTCAGAGAGGAAGGGAGAAGGAGAGAGAGACAGAAACATCAGTGATGAGAGACAATCATTGATCGGCTGCCTCCTGCACACCCCCTACTGGGGACTGAGCCCGCAGCCTTGGCATATGCCCTGACTGAGAATCAAACTGTGACCTTCTGGTTCATAGGTCAATGCTCAACCACTGAGCCATGCCAGCTCTGCTCTAGTTCATTAATATTCACTGCTGTACAATATATTACAATGCATAAAAGGTCATGGTCTATATGGAGTGCCTCTCCTCATGGATCTTTTCTTCTTTCTTATTTGTTGCTATAACGAGCCATACTACAGTGAATACATACATGTCTCCTGTGCATGTGTGTGAATTTCTCTAAGTTATTCTTTGAGAAGTGTAATTGCTGAATAATAGGCTAAGCACATCTTCCCCTTTGCTGGGTATTGCCAAATTGCTCTCCGAAGAGCTGTTCACTTCCCACAGCAGTGTAAATCAGTTCCCATTATTTCCCATCTTTGTCAGTCTTTAGTATTTTAAGGATTACTGTATTTTTTTTTCCAATCTAATGAGTATGAATTCTATTATCTCAAGTAATTCGTGATCCTCACAAGAAACCTCTAAGGGCAGCCTTGATAGAAAATTTAACAAAACCCAGATAAGGTCTGCAAAATATCAGAAACAGAAAAATATGACCACCAGTGAGAGAACATGCTCTGCTATTTTGCTCTCCCACCAACCCAAGTACAGCAACCATTTGAAAACTTAGATAAATATGGGCTTCTCATTCCAGCAACATTTTCCTCCTTAACCTTGCTAAAACAAACCATGCTCAGATTTACATAGAAGGAAAATCATCCAGATAAAGTCCAAGAGATTATTATAGAAATGCAATCCTCATTTCAGCTCTGGCTTAGGTACTTTAACCTTAAAGGTGAACATATAGTCACGCATACATTGATTTTTCTCATCCCCAGATAATTCTGTTCACTGGACACGACCTCAGAAACCCAGAGCACCAATGGAACATTTTTATCAACCCCAGGCTCCCTCTGCTGAGGTGGAGATGACATCCTATGTGCTCCTGGCTCACCTCATGGCCCAGCCTGCCCCAACCTCAGAGGAGCTGACTTCCGCCTCACACATTGTGAAGTGGATCACAAAGCAACAGAATTCTCAAGGGGGTTTCTCCTCCACCCAGGTTTGTAGTTTCCCAGAACCTTTTACTTCACCTTCAGGTACCAAAAGTTTTGAACAAGATATAAACATATCCAAGAATACAATATAAAGATGAGAAAACTTTGAAATGAGGGAAATATTATTAGAATTCTGAGAAATAAAGGGAAATGAAAGTCAAAGAGAGCTAAAAAGAAAATGTATAAAATTGTGGCACCCATCCCTATGTTATTAACATAGTCTCTTCTTTCCAATAACTACTCTACCTCCCCTAAGGCAATAAGGGGGAACCACTGTCAATACCATAGCAGAATGAATTTAAAAATCTATCAATCTTTCGGAAGTTCTAAGAGTCCCTTTCAAAGTTCCCAGAAATACTACCCAAAACCCAATGATCTCTCCTTGAACAACTCTTCATTCTTAGGTCTCCTTTAACTGGTTTCTTTTAAAGCCGACACATTTTATGCTTCCTCTATCCATTTATTCATCAGAAGCATAAAGAACTATCTTTATTCATCCAACCTCCTGAGCCTAACAATACAACTTTAAATCTAAAAAATTTATCAATACATACACAGCAGAAAGTTTTATCTTCAGAGAATTTAGCTGTGAGCCTATACACCCATTACAAAATGCCATTCCATGCTTTCTCCATTGTACTTAATGTTGTATTGTTCCATATGAATGGAAAAAAACTAAATAATGTTGTTAGACTGGTTAGCATTTATTTTTTATAAATATACTAGAGACCCGGTGCACAAATTCGTGCATGGGTGGGGTCCCTGGGCATGGCCGGTGACTGGGGCCAATCAGGACTGGCCAGCCAGTGGGAGGGACTGAGGGAGGTTGGCTGTGGGAGTGCATTGACCACCAGCTCCTGCATTGAGCATCTGCCCCCTGGTGGTCAGTGCATCATCATATGATGGGTTGTTTGGCGACCAGTCGTAAAGGTCGCTTTGGCTTTTATATATATAGATTATTTCAGGATGTCATCCAGGTTCAGTGTTGATGAGAATTAAAAATATGAATATGAACAGGAGAATTCAAACTTCCAGTTAAAAAAAAGGAAACGCCAAATAAAAGTGCCAATAAATCAAGGAGATAATTATAATTATTTCCTTTGAAGAAACTGAAACATGACCTTGATCGTGGCTACCAAGGACATTGGGCTCTTTCGAGGCACTGACCTCAGCAGCAGAGTAGAATTTAATTTGGGGGCTAGAGCATGGCTGAACTTTGGTATAACCACAGTTGTCAAGTTTTCAAATGCTTCGAGAGTGATAACTGAACTTATTTTCACTCTTTTTCTCAATATGTAATTGAAAGTGAAAAAAAGTATTATATATATATACACACACACATATATATATAATAAAAGCCTAAGCAACCTTTACAGCAGAACGACCAGAATGACTAGTCACTATGATGCACACTGCCAATCAGGGGGCAGACGCTCAATGCAGGAGCTGCCCCCTGGTGGTCAGTGTGCTCCCACAGCGGGAGTGCCGCTCAGCCAGAAGCCGGGCTCATGGCTGGCAAGCACAACAGCGGTGGCAGGAACCTCTTCCGCCTCCACGGCAGCACTAAGGAGCAGGGGGCTGAGCGGTAGGGAGCAACAAGCAGGCAGGCGGTAAGGAGCTAGGGCTCCCGGACTGCGAGAGGGATGTCCGCCTTCAGGCTTAGGTCCGATCCCCACGGGGAGTGGGCCTAAGCTGGCAGGCGGACATCCCTGAGGGGTCCCAGACTGCAAGAGGGAGCAGGCCGGGCTGAGGGACTGCCACCCCCCACCCAGTGCACAAATTTCGTGCACCAGGCCTCTAGTATATATATATATATATATAATTTAGACTTTTAATGTGTATGGCAATTAATACTTAAGAATAATCCAATATCACATGATTTCACGCATTTGTGGAATATAGTTAACAACATGAACTGATGAACAAAAATAGATCCAGGAACAGAGAAGCATCAAACAGACAGTCAAATCTCAGAGGGAACGCAGGGGAGGGTGTGGGGGTGGGTAAGAGATGAACTAAAGGACTTGTATGCATGCATATAAGCATAACCAATGGACACAGATGCTGGCGGGGAGAGGTACTGGGGGGTGAGAGTGACCAGGGAGGGGTCTATGGGGGGAAAAGGAAACATATGTAATACTTTAAACAATAAAAAAATAACAATACAAAAGAAAAATGCATAGTTATGACTAAGCTTTATAATATTTCTGACCCAAAAAAAAACGATTTGGTGAATAAAAAATATTATTCACCAAAACAGATATTTTAGGCAAATAGCTAATGCCAATAAATGATTCCAATGTATGTGTATATTTTCTACATTTTATATCCCACATGTATTTATAGAAAGAGAAGGATCAATTTTATGAGAAATAAAATAAAATTTAGGGCATATAGTCCAAGGAAGCTATGTGAATACTATGGTGCTGTCATCTATTTAAGGATTCTAACCAGTAATGAAATTAGAACTCCAGTGTTTAAGTAGTGAGGGAAATAGGAAATCAAAGGCCCTTTTGTGGCAGTTAACTTGGGCCTCTGAGTCCTCAAAGGGTTATCATACCTAAGAGTTTCTTTCACTTGTCTCTCTCAGGACACAGTGGTGGCTCTCCATGCTTTGTCCAAATATGGAGCAGCTACTTTCACCAGGACTGGGAAGGCTGTACAGGTGACCATTCAATCTTCAGGGACATTTTCCACAAATTTCCAAGTGGACAACGACAACCGCTTGCTACTGCAGCAGATTTCATTGCCAAAGGTGCCTGGAGAATACAGCATGACAGCAACAGGAAAAGGGTGTGTCTACCTCCAGGTGAGACTCTTGGAGCAGATGAGGACAGAGGGTCCATAGTAACCATTCTCCCTGAAAAGTCCTAATTCAGGAAATGATGGAACAAATCAAAAAGTGTTGAGAAAGTTGGGAGAAATAATGGGGAAAGGGGAAACACAAATATTTGTCTTTGATGTTCCACAGACGTCCTTGAAATATAATATTCTCCCCCAAAAAGAAGAGTTCCCATTTGCTTTGGGGGTACAGACTCTGCCCCAAACTTGTGATGGACCCAAAGCCCACACCACCTTCCAGGTCTCACTGAATGTCAGGTAAGACTTTCTGACTGAATCACTTAATTCTGTGTATAACAACCAATCTTCTTACTGGAACTCCTCACTAAGCCAAGCACTGGGATGGTGAATGTTTGTACTACATTTACCGAAAAAGTAATATGTTCTTATGTTGATACAGAATTTCTCAGTGATGAGGTTTACATTGTACTTCCTCTACTTCCAGAATCCATTATTGTCACACCTCATTATTTAAAGGTTATTAATTTCCCTCAATAATAAGTAAAGGTAGATCATTATCCCTTGCCTCTGACCTGAATTTCTCATTTCATTATAATATAATGATTCATCCTAATTTTATTCTACAGTAGTGAAATCCTATATTATTCTTGCCCTCTCCAGAAAAGAGATGAGGAATTTTTTATTTTTTAAGTTTTTAGTTTATTAATCCCTTCATTAAAATCTGCAGTCACCACAAATAGTCACTGAAGAATCTTACTCCTTCTGCTGTCCCATCTCCAGCTCACTTTTGCCAGCACCAACATTGGCCTTTGCAGTCCCCTGACTTTCTTTATTCTGTTCTTGCATTCCTTTCCCTGTGTGTTTGTGTGTGTGTGTGTGTGTGTGTGTGTTTTGTGTTTTGTTTTTTTGGGGGGGTTTTAGGTCTTCTCATACAGGCCATGTCTTACAAGTCTATATTTGGGTTCATTTTTCTTTGCGTAATCCAAGAATCATAAATCCTGCCAAAGCCAGTTGTCTTGCCACCACCAAAATGGATTCTGAATCCAAACACAAAGATGATGTGGTCTTATACAGTTTGGCTAGTTTTTCCCAAATTTCTGTCTGAGGTACTGCTGTCTTCCCAGGGTAAAGGATGTCAATGACCATTTGTTTCCACAGAAGTAATCTGTCGGTCATGAACTTCCTGGTCTGGATAATTACTGTGTCGTTCATGATGGCAGCAATCTTCAACTAGCCAGGGAAGAAAAGTGAGATGAGGAATTCTTGAAAAGCATGAATAGAAGGAAATCATTCCCCTCTAGTTAAAATTTCTACTGGCAATAATTAAATCTCAGATTATATACCAAAAAAAATCAGTTTGGGGGAAAATACATATATATAGATATACATATATACTTAGATATAGAGATACATACACACACAACAGTATTCAAATAGCTACAGGGCTTATAAAAAATGTATCTGTCGCTCTTTCTGCCATCCTTCTGTGCCATCATAAGGGTGCACATGAATGTCCTGGCTGATGCTCTCAGGAGTATCAACAATGCTGAAAAGAGAGGCAAATGCTAGTTTCTTAGTAGACCACGCTCCAAAGTCATGATCCAGTTCCTAACTATGATGATACAGCAGTTACATTGGCAAATTTAAAATTACTGGTGACTACAGAGCTGGGAAAAATATTGCGAACCTCACAGGCAGGTTAAACAAGTGTGTAGTAATTGGCCCCAGATTTGATATGCAACTCAAAGATCTAGAAAAATGCCAGAAAAACCTCCTTCCATCCCATCAATTGGTTTTATTGTATTGACAACTTCAGCAGGCATCATGGACCATGAAGAAGCAAGATGAAAACACAAAGGAGGGAAAATCCTGGGGTTCTTTTTCTGGGAATATAATACATATGTGCAAATAAAATGCCTCAATGGGCACAAAGAAAATGTGTCAGTACCCAAGAATATTAAAACCTGGTTGGAGATACTATTCAGGAAAAAAGTTAAGATAAAGTATATGTAACAAATAACTGACACAGATTAGAGGGCTCAAGTCCAGCTATGCATCACTTGTAGAGCTTTCTTAAAACACACATCCTCAGAGTCCACACATGTGAAATCTGATTCATCAGGTCTAGAGTAGGCCTGATCTCTGTGGCTTTAACAGAGAAAATCTAATGCAGAGCCAGTTTTCTGAAGCACTTGAGTAGGACACTTAGGAAGACTCCCATAAACCTTTTAGGGCTGTTGAGTGCTTACTGTGGAAATAGAAAAAAAGACTACTTAATAACAAAGAAAACCCCAATTCCTTCCTTCCCTGGACCTTCAGTTACACCGGGAACCGTCCTGCCTCCAACATGGCGATTGTTGATGTGAAGATGGTATCTGGCTTCATTCCTCTGAAACCAACCGTGAAAATGGTAGGAGGCTCTATTTTATTTATTGTTTTATATTTTTCTAGACTAAGACAATATAGTATAACCCTATTAAGTCAACCTCTATGAAAGACTGATACTTTTGCCGAAACCGGTTTGGCTCAGTGGATAGAGCGTCGGCCTGCGGACTGAAGGGTCCCGGGTTCGATTCCGGTCAAGGGCATGTACCGTGGTTGCGGGCACATCCCCAGTAGGAGGTGTGCAGGAGGCAGCTGATCGATGTTTCTCTCTCATCGATGTTTCTAACTCTCTATCCCTCTCCCTTCCTCTCTGTAAAAAAAATCAATAAAATATATTTAAAAAAAAAAAAAAAAAAAGAAAGACTGATACTTTCTCCAAACTTAGAAATGTAATGTAGCATGTTCGTATTGGTGCCCCCATGTGCATAGCACACTGCTGGAAGCCACACCTACTAGAAAACAAAAATGTCAGCAGGTTCCTACTTTCATGTAGCTCAGAATCTTGTAAAGTATCTACATATAGACCAGTGAAAAATATATGAAAATGACAGATTGACATAAACTATAACTATTACAGAAGGTCAGACAAAATGAGATTGCTATAAATTAAGGCAAGCAAAAGAAGTAACAAAAACAAAATCACCTCCTGTATTAAGGAATAGAATGTGAATTAAACCTTGAAATATATGCAGTTCCCAAGTTTAGAATATTTAGTTCCTTTTCTTCAGATAAATCAACTTTATACATAGGCCATATTAAATCCTACATCCCAATTAACTTTTATTTTTAATTGTACAACATTATTGTCTTTACTTACAAAAAAATATTGGGGGGGTTGGGGGTTATTGGAGGGATGAGGACACATATGTAATACCTTAATCAATAAAGAAATATAAAAAAATAAATAAATAAATAAAACTGAATTGCCATTATGGCAAAAATGTAGTTGGCAAAAGTGGTCACATATTTTATCTCCCCAATAAATTATTTATGGAAAAAAATATTAGAAGAAATGTTATCCTCAGGCTTAATTTAATTTGGTAATAAAAATTCCTTTCTCTGGGTTTCCCAGGGGCTTTCTTCTATTTATTAACATTTGTAATATCTTCATTTTCTTCAGCTTGAAAGATCTAATGATGTGAGCCGAACAGAAGTCACCAACAACCACGTTTTGATTTACCTGGATAAGGTGAGAGTCGTGCCACTCTAGTTGAAAAATCCCATATAATAAAAGCCTAATAAGCTAAGTGTCCAGTGTTCAGTCGTCCGTTCAAACAATCAAAGCGTAATATGCTAATGACATGCTAAGGCCACTCAACCGCTCACTATGACATGCACTGACCACCAGGGGGCAGACAATCAACTGGTCAACCAAATGCTATGACATGCACTGACCACCAGGGGGCAAATGCTCCAACTGGTAAGTTAGCTTGCTGCTGGGATCTGGCCAATCGGGACTGAGCGAGATGGGCCGGACATGCCCTAGAGCCCTCCCACGGTCCCTTCCCAGCTGGCCAACCTCCTGCATCCTCCCCAGCCCTGATCATGCACTAGTGGGATCCCTCGGCCTGGCCTGCACTCTCTTGCAATCCGGGACCCCTCGGGGGTTGTTGGAGAACTGGTTTTGGCCCAATCCTGCAGGCCAGGCCGAGGGACCCCACTGGTGCACGAATTTGTGCACTGGGCCTCTAGTAGAGATAATAATCTTTCTAAGGGAGGTATCTAGGAAATGAATGAAGGCATTTTTGAGACATCACTTCTATCCTAAATATTTGAGAATTCTAACATTAATTCAGGTACATGTTCTCTTCTTCTTTATTTATATTTCATCTGGGGCTATGGAAAGAAATGGCTTATTACAATATTAGGATATTCATATTTCTAGGACTTTATAAGCAAGAAATTCTCTACAAAATATGCTTGTTATATCCTCAAGTTATTCTGAGTAATGTAAGGAAGTAACCATTGGGTTTGTCAATTATTATAGCAATAATACATCAACAATATAAAAGGGGAAAATACTGTCAATCTCAGCAAGGACTTGGGCCATAAAGTAAATAGATCATCCCATCAATAAACCATTCTAATTTTATATTATGTGTTGTACATAGTTTATTTATAGATTGATGAATTTTATAATTTACAAATTTATGAAACTTAAACAAGGTTACAATTATTGACCTTTTATATTCCTTTTTGAGTCAACACAAGTATTTCTGCAAGATAGAGAAATTAAATGGTGCCAAATTTCTGGATATTCAAAAACAAACATAGCTATCCATCAATAAAAATCATATATCATTCAACTCTATAAAGAAAACATTGATGGGAATATATGAATTGTTTTATTTGTTGAAGAAACAATTGGGGAGCTTTCTGGACAATTTAAGAACCCTGTTAGTTGATTTTTATTTTTTAATGGGGTTTTGTCCTAGCCAGTTTTGCTCAGTGAATAGAGCATTGGCCTGTGGACTAAAGGGTCCCAGGTTTGATTGTGGTCAAGGGCACATACCTCAGTTGCAGGCTCGATGCCCGGCCCTGTTCAGTGTGCATGCGGGAGGCAACCAATTGATGTGTCTTTCTCACATCAATGTTTCTCTCTCTGTGTCTCTCCCCCTCCTTTCCAATCTCCCTAAAAATCAATGGGAAAATACCCTCGGGTGATGATTAAACAAAAATTAAAATAACAATAAAAATTAAAGAAGAGTTTTTCCCCCAAACAAATGAATATTTAAAGTCATTCAAAGAAAAGAGAAGAAAGCTCATTTAATTCCCTTTTGCTTTCTAGGTGACAAATCAGACACTGAGTTTGTCCTTCACGGTTCTACAAGATATCCCAGTAAGAGATCTCAAACCAGCCATAGTGAAAGTCTATGATTACTATGAGACAGGTGAGTGAGCAACTTTTACACACAAATTAAATTCCTGATCACAGAAATTTAGATTTCAGAAACATGTAGGGGAAATTTATTACATTAACAGTTCTTATCACTTTTTTTTGTCTCTATCAAATCTGATTCTCCTCTCTTTGCCTTCTATACATACATTATAGAACAGCCCTGGGCAAACTACGGCCTGCGGGTGGCTGTTCTATCCGGCCCGCGGAGCCGAAAGAGCGGAGGGTTCTCTTGCTCTCTCCTCCGCTCCTTTACTTTGAATTTATATTAGTTCACACAAACACTCCATCCATGCTTTTGTTCCGGCCCTCCGGTCCAGTTTAAGAACCCATTGTGGCCCTCGAGTGAAAAGTTTGCCCACCCTTGTTAGAAACTGCCTATAGTGTAAATATATCAATTAATACGAAACACCTGTAGGATATTTAGTTCCCTTTTCTTCAGCTCAATCAACTGTACAACAATATTAGATTTAAATAAGTTCAACATTAAACTGTCCTTCAGTAGTACGGGGTAAAGGAAAACATAACGTACTGTATTTGAAAAGTTAACAACATAAGGTAGCCAGCAATGCACCAAATGAATGCTGCTGATGTTTCCGACAAAATACAATTTTTCCCACAATACTGTTTCACTAACCTATATCCCTTAAATGTTTGCTGTCTCTCTCACTTCACCTAATGATTTTGTTTTTATGCAGATGAGTTTGCAATTGCTGAGTACAATGCTCCTTGCAGCAAAGGTAAGTAATTCACACTCCTTTCAAATGCAGTCAGAACCCCTTTGTCTTGTTCCGCAAATCTCCTCCATAAAATTTTGGCTCAGCATTCTTCATAGACATCATATTGCTCATAGTGTAACTTATTATAGAAAACTGCATTTATTTGGAGAGGACCACTGCTGGTTAAACCTCAGATAGTTCAGATGATTGCTGATTTGATCATTATAAGTAATGGATCTTGTTGCCCACTATATTCATTGGTTTCCTTAGACACTATACTACCCAGATCTAGGAAAAGGAATCATCATTGATCAGAAAATCCAAGTTTATCTTAATTTTTTATTCTTTCCACTATCACACACAGATCAAGGAAATGAGTGACGACTACGTCAATGAAAATGGCTTTGCTGGAGTCCCTGTTCCACAAACTCAGGTCTCCATGGAAGAAAATAGTTTTTGTAACTCTGAAGCTTCTAGTCAATTCTTATCATGGTATCTGCAGTCATTCAATAAACATTTATTACATTTTCATATAAAATAAAATTCATGAAATAAAACTTTATAGCAATCAAGGGCTGAGAGACTTCAGAAAATGAAAAACATTACAGTGATGGCGGTCTGAGTAGGCTTCACGTAGGTGTTGCAGGGAAAAGAAGAAAATATTCAGTTATGTACTAAAATAGTGTAAAATGTGTTTGATCATGGTAACACCCTACAAAAAGTCAAAGAGTGAATTTTATAAGAAAAGAAAATACTAACTTAACTAGAAAAGACTTTCCACATTAAAGGGAAGTAATGAAATACAAAGTTGAATAGGAGACAGCAAGACATGACCTGAATTGGGGGTTATGTGTTCTCAGAGCCAAAGCTTCCATTAACTAATATAGTCAGTTAACCTTGGGTTTCAGAATCAATAAAGGATGATAGATTGAAAACTTTGAAGGGGTGATACATGTAGAAGGGAGTTTCCTTAGAAGAAAGAATATATTAGCACTCAAATATTAGACTAGATCACCTTTTTTCTGGAACTTTGAGCCAGGATCAAAGACTAGATATAAACTCAAGGAGGTATTCAGATAGAGTAAATATTGAAGTCATCTATTATATGGATGGAGGTGCCAAAGCTTCAGGATTTTATAGAGGGAAGATCTCTGGGGAAGTCCTAGGAGTTCTTATCTCCATTTGATTTAGTTTAACAGTATCCTGGATGGTATAAGCTAAAAACTCAAGGACTTTGAAATTCAAGCATCCTTAGCTCTGTCTCCAGGCTAAGAAAAAAATAAAAGATAAAAGCTGTCATTTTTGTACCTGGTTCTATTCTAAGAACCGAACAGGTATTAATATATCAACCCTATGAATCAAGTACTATTATAACAAGTGAGGAAACAGAGGCACAGAGTTATATAACTTGCACAAAGTGATTCAGCTAGTAAATGGCAAAACTAGAATTCAATACCAAGAAGTCTGGCTCCCAAGTCCACACTCATAACCTCAAACCATGCTGCCTCTCCAACCCACTTCAGACAAGAGGGCAGGAAAAAACCTGTTTCAGAGCTGAATAAACATTATAATTAGGCCCTAACCGGTTTGGCTCAGTGGATAGAGCGTCAGCCTGTGGGCTGAAGGGTCCCAGGTTCGATTCCGATCAGGGGCATGTACCTTGGTTGCGGGCACATCCCCAGTAGGGGGTGTGCAGGAGGCAACTGATCGATGTTTCTCTCTCATCGATGTTTCTAACTCTCTATCCCTCTCCCTTCCTCTCTGTAAAAAATCAATAAAATATATTTTAAAAAAAACACATTATAATTAGTGTCAATTAAACATCAATCCAGAGCATAGAAGAAATTAGGGGTATGGCTAAAGGAAAACAGGATAAAAGGATTATAACATATTCCATCACTTTTTTCTTTGTTCATATGAAAATCATGACTTCAAATGTACTTAAAGGGTATATTTGTTGCAAATCATTACTTGTATCTCCTGAACTGAGAAGATTAATTCCCAAAACATTTATATTCCATGGCATGATACGAATTTGAATAAAACAGCATTCCTCTCTAAGAGAAACTCAATGCAGGGGGGGGCTGGGGGAGGCACTTGGATAATTATACTACTACTAGAGGCCCAGTGCATGAAATTCATGCAAGGGTGGGGGCCCTAAGCCTGGCTAGCGATCAGGGCCTATTGGGGCCATCTCTCCTAGTCCCGATCAGGGCCGGGCCAGCCAGGGCCTGCCTGCCGCCAGACAAAGCCTGCTTGATGGAGCCTGCTGGATGGGGGGAGGGACCGCAGGAGGTTTACCAGCAGCAGGGCGCAGCGGGGAAAGACCGGGAGAGGTTGGCTGGCCATGGGAGGTTGGCTATGGGAAGCACACTGACCACCAGGGGGTAGCTCTTGTGTTGAGCATCTGTCCCCTGGTGGTCAGTGTGTGTCATAGAGACTGGTCGACCGGTCGTAATGGTCGCTTAGGCTTTTATATATATAGATGTGATAAGTACTTCAAACTATTTGTTACCATGATGAACTAGAGATAAAATAACCTCAGGCTTTGAGGTACCACATCCAAATTCTGATATGACCCTAGATAAGGAGCCTAATTATATTAAAAATGGATTTGCACCAGCCTGGTGTCATGGGTATTTTGGAATAAAAATTAGGTACAATTTTAAAAGAGTAATGGGTCTTGACAACATCTAATTTTGTGAATTGAGATTTATTCTTTCTATAAAAGTTTATGGAGACATAATAGGAAATGAGATAGAGATTTGTGGGGTCAATTTTATACAGTTTTATCTTTCATTTTGAAATACAATAATCTCTTGCATTTGCTTATGTACCTTACCACCAAACTTATCTTTCCCCACTTTGGGCCAGTTGGTCAGAGGCATCCATTTGTCTCAAGGAAATAGGGTGATTATGATAGAAATTCAAATAGAAAGAAATAGAATACTTGAATATACCTTGCAAAAATAAATGACTTTTAAATTTATTTAGACCCACCTGATAAATCAAAAGTTAATGTGCAGAGTATAACAATTGTACTATATGAAAGAGGTGGTAAGAATTCAGGATACAATATTAGCAAACATCTGAACAATAGCAAAATATTGAGGAAGCATTCTACATATCAATACAAAAATATCTCCAGGACTGTTGTTATGAGAAAACAACAGAGCATATAACAGGGTACAAATTATGGATTCTTTTATGTAATAAATGGGTGGAGGCAGAAATAACGTGTCCATATTTTTTACATTTACATAAACCACTCCAAAATTTAGTAAAACAACCAGTTTATAATATTTCAACTAGAGGCCTGGTGCACGAAATTCGTGCATGGGGGGTGTGTGTCCCTCAGCCCAGCCTGCACCCTCTACAATCCAGGACTGCTGACTCCCAACCACTCACCTGCCTGCCTGCCTGATTGCCCCTAACCACTTCTGCCTGCCAGCCTGATCACCCCCTAACCACTCCCCTGCCAGCCTGATCTATGCCTAAGTGCTCCCCTGCCAGCCCAATTGCCCCTAACTGCCCTCACCTGCCAGCCCAGTCACCCCTAACTGCCCTCCCCTGCCAGCCTGGTCTCCCCTAACTGTCCTCCCCTGCAGGCCTGGTTGCCCCCAACTGCCCTCCCCTGCTGGCCCGGTCACCCCTAACTGCCCTCCCCTGCAGGCCTGCCCCCCCCAACTGCCCTCCCCTGCAGGCCTGGTTGCCCCCAACTGCCCTCCTCTGCCGGCCCAGTCACCCCTAACTGCCCTCCCCTGCAGGCCTGATCGCCCACAACTGCCCCCCTGCCAGCCATCTTTTGGCAGCCATCTTGTGTCCACATGGAGGCAGCCATCTTTGACCACATGGGGGTGGCCATCTTGTGTGTTGGAGTGATGGTCAATTTGCATATTACCGCTTTATTAGATAGGATATTATATGGATTGGTTGGGCTTAGTTAAGTAATTCATCTGATGGTCTTGTGAGGAGTTTTTCATTAAATTGAAGGCAGATAGCAGCTGAAATTGGAATCATGTAAATGCTCTACGGGGATTTTTGGACAGCTTGGCCTCTCTCTCTCTCCATGAAGCCTCAGGGCTTCTCCTTGTGATATCTCCAACAGGGTAGCTGGACTTGTTACATACCATTTCAGAGCTCTCAAGAGAAAGGTTCCAAGAAACTAAGGCAGAAGCTACAAGGTTACTAATGACCTACTCCAAGAATTTATGTAGTATCACTTCTATCACATTTAATTGGTCAAGAGCAGGGGTCCTCAAACTTTTTTTTTTTTTTAAATATATTTTATTGATTTTTTACAGAGAGGAAGGAAGAGGGATAGAGAGTTAGAAACATCGATGAGAGAGAAACATCGATCAGCTGCCTCCTGCACACCTCCTACTGGGGATGTGCCCGCAACCAAGTTACATGCCCTTGACCGGAATCGAACCTGGGACCTTTCAGTCCGCAGGCTGATGCTCTATCCACTGAGCCAAACCGGTTTTGGCAAGTCCTCAAACTTTTTAAACAGGGGGACAGTTCACTGTCCCTCAGACCATTGGAGGGCCGGACTATAGTTTAAAAAAAAAACTATGAACAAATTCCTATGCGCACTGCGGGCCCGGGATGAGTCGGCTGCTAAGCAGGACAGGCAGCGGCACCCGGAGGGCTGGATAAATGTCCTCGGTGGGCCGCATGTGGCCCGTGGGCCATAGTTTGAGGATTCCTGGTCAAGAGCATCCCAGGGTCAAGTTATATTCAAGAGAAAGTAAAACAAGCTCCATATCTTGAAGGAGGAGAAGATCAAATTACAAAAAGGCATGTAGTTGGAGGTGTTGTGGTCACCTTTGGAAACACAATTCACTAAACCTATCATTTGACTACAAAATCACATCTCTCCCACATACAAAATAAAATACACTTGGCCCCTCCCAAAAAGTCTTATCTTATTATGGATAAGTCTAGGATCACACTACCTAAATCAGGTGTAAATGGGGCTTTGGGGTGAAGTTCCTTAGGTATACTTCTCAAATACAGATCCTCTCAACCTAACGACACTTGAACTTAAGAGGCAGGATATCTGCCCCACATGAAAACTCAATAAATGATGGTGAGACAAAGAAAGGATAAGTGAAACAAATGTTCAGTCCAGATTCAAGAATATGGAAAATAGACTCTACTTCATTGAAGGGGGAATGTCAAGGACACAGTGTAAAAGTGCATCAAATTGTAAAATTTAAATAGGTACAGTCTGGCCAGGCTGGTGTGGCCCAGGGTTGAGCATCAACCCATGAACCAAGAGGTCACTGGTCCAATTCCTGGTCAGGGTACATGCCCAGGTTGTAGGCTGCATCCCAGTAGGGGGCATGTAGGAGGCAGCCAATCAATGATGTTTCTCTCTATCCCTTTCCCTTCTTCTTTCACTAAAATCAATAAAAACATATTTTTAAATTAATAATAATAAATAGATACAGTTTGGGTACATCAATTATACCTCAATAAAAAGCAACCATCTTTGGAAATACAGTCTGCCACAGCATCTTACACAGTTGCTGTCAAATGGTCAATGTCATAATATAGTTGTCATTCCCTTCCTGCATGAACTTGGTTGTTTTCCCACTGAATGACTTTACTCTCTCAATGTTTCAGTCATTAAATCATTTAATGACCATTTGGGATTGGAATTGGAATTCTGATTGTCATCTGAAACCCTCCATCGACAACTTCTGGTATGATTTTTTTTTTTTAATTTAGCATGAAGAACTGCAGAATGTCAGCCTGGCAAACAGTCCTAGAGACAATAGTGAGGCACTCCTAGAAAGGGCTGCATCACCAGCAGCCACATGATGTCACAGACCACAGTATCTATATAATAAAAGCCTAAGCGCCCTAGCCGGTTTGGCTCAGTGGCTAGAGCATCAGCCTGCGGACTGAAGGGTCTGATCAAAGGCACATGCCCAGGTTCTGGGCTCTATCCCCAGTAGGAGATGTGCAGGAGGCAGCCAATCAATGATTCTCTCTCATCATTGATGTTTCTATCTCTCTCTCCCTCTCCCTTCCTCTCTGAAATCAATAAAAATATATTAAAAAAAAAAAAAAAGCCTAAGCAACCATTACAGCAGAACAACCAGAATGACCGGTTGCTATGATACACACTGACCACCAAGGGGCAGATGTTCAATGCAGGGGCTGCCCCCTGGTGGTCAGTGTGCTCCCACAGGGGGAGCGCTGCTCAGCCAGAAGATGGGCTCACAGCTGGCAAGCACAGTGGCGGTGGTGGGAGCCTCTCCCACTTCCATGGCAGCACTAAGGAGCAGCAAGCCGAGCAGTAAGGAGCAGCAAGTAGGCGGGTGATAAGGAGCAAGAGGTCCTGGACTGCAAGGGGGATGTCCTGGACTGTGAGAGGGTGCAGGCCGGGTTGAGGGACCCCCAACACACACCAGTGCACAAATTTCATGCACCAGGCCTCTAGTTGTGTATAAGAATCTGGAGTCTGAACATGATTCAGAAGAATTGCACTCTAAATGAGAATAAGTTTTAGTAATACTGAATACCAGAGGTGAGCATGGGAAGGAGACACAGAATAGAAAAGCTAGCTGACATTCCAAATATATCATGGCTATTTAATGACAGGATAATAATCATGTAGGTCGAACTATATGAAAGTATCATTTTTGTAGATCCAACACAGTCAAAAAGTGAAAAATCTCCTGATTTTCAGCCTAATGTTTCCTACAGAACACCAAGGAAAGATTTCATGACTTGGATACCCTAAAATGGGAAGCACTTAAACAGAAAAATGGATAGTATGACATTTGTCTGTACATGGAGTGCGGGAAATTCAATAATATGCCTTTTTTTTTTTATCTTTATTGTTGAAAGTATTACATATGTCCCCTTTTTCCCCCATTGACCTCTACCAGCCTACCCCTGCCCCCCACCCCAGGCCTTCACCACCCTATTGTCTGTATTCCTGGGTTATGCCTATATGCATATAAGTTCATTGTTTGATCTCTTCCCACCTACCCACCCTTCCCTGCCTTCCCTCTGAGGTTTGACAGTCTGTTCTATGCTTCTACATCCATGGATCTATTTGTTCATCACTTTATGTTGCTCATTAGATTCCACATATGAGTGAGATCATGTGATCCTTATCTTTCTCTGACTGGCTTATTTTGCTTAGCATAATGCTCTCCAGGTCCCTCCATTTATATGTCATTCTTTTAAGGACAGAAATAGCCTGGGGACCTAGCACTGTGTGACTATGCCATATACTAAAATTATGTATCTGTGATTATGAACCATTCCAAAATGATAACAAAATTACCACTTGATTCTACCCTAATTTTTCTCCCTTTCCTCCTACTTTTCAGAAAGTTTAATATCCTGTAATCAAATGTCACCTTTTTATTAAAAATATGATATGTTTCTGCTTTATCTTCTTTTGTTCTTTTCTTCATTAATGAGCCTCCCACTACTGATATTTCCACTTTCCTTGCTATGGAAAGTTACATTTTTTTCTTTCTTACCCACTCAGTATCATTCTAAGATTAGAACGATAGGATTCTGCCCTAGCCAGTTTGGCTCAGTAGATAGAGCATCGGCCTGCAGACTGAAGGGTCCCAGGTTTGATTCCAGTCAAGGGCACATGCTTGATCTCCAGTAGGGGGTGTGCAGGAGGTAGCCAATCAATGATTTTCTCTCATCACTGATGTTTCCACCTCTCTCTCTCCCTCTCCCTTCCTCTCTGAAATCTCTTCTGTGGTCACAAATGATAGGATTCTAACAGGCAGTGACCTTGAATACAGTGTCTAGGCAATCTTGCTAATTAAATTATCCTAGATCTCTATCTTGAAAATGTATAGTGACAAAGGGAATGACAGGACACAAATGAACTATTCATATCTAAGGTAAAAACAATGCATGAATTATTGTAGAATCAAGATAATTAAAAAATATTCTTTCCTCTAGTGATTGAACGGTGGATATTCTACCCTTGATTGACCATTTAAAAAAGCACACAAAAACTGAAGAATATCTTAACTCAGTGCCCTTTGAATGTTTAGCAACTGTCATTATCACTGCAATCAATGGCTTTGACCATAAGAGGGGAATTAAATACAATAATGAGGTTATTACACATCAGTTCTAAAAGTGACAACTCAGTGAAAGAGAAGAAACTTTAAAAAGTTAGTATAATAGGAGTATGAAATGCTTAATATCTTTTTAAAAAACATAAAATTATACACGTGCAGAAACCAAAATAAGACCATCTGGTTAATCCTGATTTTTTTGTGTGTACAAGTTGATACAAGAAAATTTTAATACAATCTAAATCAAAATGTCAATCTTGTAACCTACTCAAAATTTCTGCCTACAGGTCCCTCAGTTCTGATCCTTGTTTCCACAGACCAGCAGTAAGGAAGTGAGGCAGCCCTCCACCCTCAGGAAATAGCGATTAGAAGAAAAAGGCAAAGTTTTTCTGGCTGGTTGTTATCTGGCCATTATTTGTGTGTACACTTGGCTAGGCAACTGTCCCCTGTTATTCAAACACTAATCTAGATGTTGCTTTAAGGGTATTTTGTAGATATGATTAAAACCTACAACCAGTTGACTTTAAGTAAGGGAGACTTTCGTAGATAATTTGGATGGGTTCCATTCAGTTGATGAAAGGTCTTAAGAGCAGAGTAGAAGCTTCCCTGATGAAACAGAAATTCCACCTGTGGACAGCAGCTTCAGCCCCTGCTGGAGATGCTAAGCTGCCCTTCCTGGTAGCCTGTCCTCTAGATTTTGGACTTGCCTAGCGAAATCCACAACTGCATAAGCAAACTCCTTTCAATCAATTTCTTAACATATATTTCCTACTAAATCTGCTTCTCTTGTTGAATCCTGACTGATACAATACACAAATACTAATAATTTCTCCTGGGACACTTCGGTGGGTTTTAGGAGATCCCAGACCCAGATCAATATGTGGTAGGCAGTTAGACAGACATGAGCAAAGCAAGGATGATGGGCCGGATACAGAAGGTCACCAGGGCAGAAAGCCCTGAATGCCTAACAAAGGACAATTGTAGGGTGGGACCTCGTCCCCAGGATGACCTTTCCTCCCCTAGACAGGAAGTAAGACTCTGTGTCCAGCAAGCAGCCCAAACTCTCCCAGGTGTCCTCTAGCTTCCCCTCTCACTTGGTTTGAGGGGTAGAGGTGGGGCGGGGAACACCCCAGCCAGCTCTTCTGCCACAAATTCCTTCAAAGAATTTGCCTCTAGCCCAGCAGGCATGGCTCAGTGGTTGAGCACTGACCTATGAACTAGGAGGTCACTGTTTGATTCCTGGGCAGGGCACATGCCTGGGTTGCAGGCTAGATCTCCAGTGTGGTGCATGCAGGAGGCAGCCAATCAATGACTCTCTCTCATCATTAATGTCTCATCTCTCCCTCCCTCTACCTTCCTCTCTGAAATAAATAAAAATATATTTTAAAAAAACAAACAACAAAAAACAACTGCATTTAATTTTTTTTCCTTTTATTTATTTTTTTAATTTTATTTTATTGTATAAAGTATTACATATAGTAGTACATATATCTCCTTTTTTTTTCCCCATTGACCTTCCCCCAGCCTCCCCTACCCCCTGTCACATGCCCTCATCCCACCCCCCGAGTGTCTTGTGTCCATGCATACAAGTCCTTCAGTTGATCTCTTTCCCCCTCTCCACCAACTGCATTTAATTAAAAGAAAAAAAAAAAAAAAAAAGGAATTTGCCTCTGTAATCAGTCTTTATTTTGTCCTTATATGCGCTGTTGGTAATTGTCCCTAGATCAGTTTGGAAAGGACTATGGGGTGTGTCTAATGACTCTGTACAATATGAGACTTCTCATCACCTCCATTGCAGGCTCCAGCCCCAGTTGGGTGCATCTGGAAGGCAACCAATCAATGTGTCTCTTTCACATCTATGTTTCTCTCTCTGTCTCTCCCCCTCCCTTCCACTTTCTCTAAAAATCCATGGAAAAATATCCCCGGGTGAGGGTCAACAACAACAAAAATAGCTCCTTGACTAGTTAGTGATGGTTGTAAAACATTATAAATATAATTAATGCCACTGAATTATACACCTAAAAATGGTTAAAATGATAAATTTTATGTCATGTATATTTTACCACACACACACAAAAAAAATGGCTCCTTTGAGGCCTGTGCCATCTGTCCCAAACTCTGCTCCTTCTTGTCATTATTATCCTCACACCTGCTCCCTCCCTCACAATGATCCAGGACTTGGGTCCAGAACTCAGAATTCTTCTCAATTCTAAGATAGACCTACACTCAAAACAGCAGAAATGAATTTGTGATTAAAATGTGAAACAAAATAATAATATAAACTTACTAGAAAGAAATTTTTGAAGATGTATGTCTGATCCTAGGTAGGAGATTCTAGGGGTAATATCAGAATCCACAATGGGGTTAGGGGAGTGTGAGAGATTGCCTTTATTAAAACTTAAAATGCATGAATAAAAGAAAAAAGTCTCCATGATGTCTAAAAACAAATAATAGACAGAAGGAAACTACTTTCAACAACAGGTAATTCAGAGGAAAATACAAATAACTTGAGAAGATGCTCAGACAAACTAGCAGTTAGTAAAACACAGTTGGGACAAAGCATGCCCCCCCTCCCCTATGCACTAATAATAAGCAAAATTTAAAACTGAGAACATGTGGAACTGAGAAGGACAGGGAGGATCTGTATTCTCATCCATTGCTTCTGTCTTTTCATAAAGTAATCTGGTAGTATCTGGTAACATTTTTAATTTGGCATACATTTTAGGAATCTATCATAGAGAAATAGGCCATAATGAACAAAAATGTTCACTGTAGTACTTATTTCACCTTCTATCTATACTATTACTCGCAAATCTTTTTCTATCCAGCATGTTCTTCACTTCAGGGTCCCCTACAGCTTATTACAACTAGTCTGACATAGGTTGCTGCCAACAGTCGTGCAATAGTGCCAACTGAAGTCACTAAAAATGTAGGGCCTCTTGCCTCATCTGAGCTCTCAGTGCTGACCAGCAAACTGCCTCTAACCACGTGTCTCTCTTTTCCCTTTGTGAAAATTCCAAACTTCTGACTTCCACACATCCCAAACCTATTACTTCCTCCTCCATCTTAGCATATGACCTTGTCTTTTATTTCACAGATAAAATGGAGTTCACCAGGCAAGAACAGTCTATATTTTCTTCCCTATCATTTTCAAACGTATCATAGACACTTCTCCAAAGCGGACATGCAGATGGCCAAGGAACATATGAAAAAATGCTCAAAGTCACTAATCATCCGAGAGATGCAAATTAAAATGACAATGAGGTATCACCTCACACCTGTCAGAATGGCTATCATCAACAAATCAACAAATGACAAGTGTTGGCAAGGATGTGGAGAAAAGGGAACCCTCGTGCACTGCTGGTGGGAATGCAGACTGGTGCGGCCACTGTGGAGAACAGTATGGAGTTTCCTCAAAAAAATTAAATATGGAACTTCCATTTGACCCAGTGATCCCACTTCAGGAATATATCCTAAGAAACCTGAAACACTAATCAGAAGGAATATATGCACCCCTATGTTCATAGCAGCACAATTTACAATAGCTAAGATTTGGGAACAGCCTAAGTGCCCATCAGATGAGCACATAAACTATGGTACATTTACACAATGGAATACTAGGCAGCAATAAAAAAGAAAGAACTCTTACCATTTGCAGTAGCATGGACGGACCTGGAGAGCATTATGCTAAGTGAAATAAGCCAGTCAGAGAAAGATAAGTATCACATGATCTCACTCATATGTGGAATCTAATGAACCAAATAAATCGATGATCAAAAATAGACCCAAAGACAAAGAAGCATGAACAGACTGTTGAACCTCAGAGGGAAGGCAGGGGAGGGTGGGTGGGACGAGATCAACCAATGAACTTGTGTGCATATAAACAGAACCCTTGAACACAGACAATGGGGAGGTGAAGGCCTGGGGGGTGGGGGGAGGGGGTAAGGGGGAGAATTCGGGATAGTATCTGGCTGGAAGAGGTTAATGGGGCGGGGGCGGGGAGGAGGACCTATATATAATACTTTCAACAATAAAGATTTTTAAAAAGAAATCAGGCTAGAGCCATGTACAAGCAATGAGCGGGCATTTCGGAGTTAAGAATTCTGAATCAGAGACTGAACCCAGGCAGTTACAGGAGCTATAGCTTTTGAACTGAGTTCTAGGAATCAGTGGGACTTCAACAGGCGGCTAATAACACTGAGGGAAACCGCAAAGGTTCTTAGCAAAGGCACAAAGACTAAAAATGAGTTACTTGCTCTTTAGGACACCAGAAATGCGCACAGGATGGACAAACGTGGGTTGAGGATGCAGAAGAAACCTTGCGAACAGAAGTGATGGCAGAGTGTTTGTCACGCAAAATGCCACGAGACGGGAAGGGAATGATCAAGATGAGGTAACAAAATAACAGCACATCCCAAGGTACTCAACTGTAGAAAGGAAGTAACAAAGGTGTCGCTAAGAAAGCCAGAACGGCCACGACCCAACCACTCCCCACATCTTCTAGGTACCAGCACTGGTGACAGCGAGACTCCAGGCCGCCATACGGCGAAACAGCGCCGCCCGCAGGCAGCCAATCATCTGGAGAAATACCGCGAGGAGGAGACCTGGAATGAGAACTACAACTCCCACTAAGGCCTGGAGCACAGGCCCCCACCGCATTTCCGCTTCCGCCCTCACACGTGCTCTCTTCAAGCAGACCCACCCGGAAGCGGGTCGGGCATGTGATCGCGGGTGACAGCACGTGACGAGCGCACCCCTCCCCCCCCCCCCCCCCCCCCCCCAGTGGAGAAGCCCGGAGGCGGAACTCTGGGATCCATTGGTAGAAAGGCAACCCGAAAAGGTGGAACTAAACTTGAAAATCTCGATAGTGATTGGAGTTGATAGGACAAGGGCGGAGCCTAATGCCCATGATACTCTCCAATCAGCGTCCAGGATGATCAGGGAAGGAAAGGTGGTGAGAAGGTTCTGTGGTCACAAGCCGCGGGGTCTAGTGGGAGGAGCAGTTGCCCAGCTGCCGCCCGGCGCTTCCTGTTTCCGGTTCCCGGAGTGGAGCACCGCGAGGCGCCGTGGGGAACGCTGGCTGTGACAAGATCTTTGGGAACGGGGTCTGCGGCTGGCGCCTCGCTGGCCCTGTCTCCCAGCCCCAGACAGGTACTCCCCTTGGGAGTCTGAACTTTGGCTACTCCCTTTGCCCACGACACGTGAGTATGAGGGGTTGGTGATCGCTCCCATCTCGGCGTCTTGTGACAGGGGCCGGGATCAGTAAGTCTCCCTTGTCCAGGTTTCTAGCCCAAAATACAGCTAAGGAGCCCTGGAGCGGAATGGAGGCGGAGGCGAGAGGGCAGGAGGCACAGAGTCGGAAGGGAGTGATGAGAAAGGACCCCCCAGACCGTAGAGGGAATTTACGTGTATTTGGAAGGGAGGGAAAGGAAAGTCCCTAGGTATGGAGTGCGCTTGAGGTGTTACTGGATACCTTGGAAGGAATTTTGGCCTGCCTCGTGAGGGAGGTAAAGTAGCATCATTGGCCCTAGGCAGTTGGAAAGTTCGGAAACTAGAATTTCGAGACCCCTGGGAGAAGTTTGAGGGGTGATGAGTGTATGGTGTGGAGAAGGGTAGCCAGTCCAGGGACTATTCTTGTGTTTCTCTTTGTAGCGAGCTTCTGCCCTTGAGACACGGAGCTACACGTCAGGCTTTTCAACACTGGGCCTTTGAACTAATTAGGCTGCTCTTCTGAAAGTGTAGGGTGCTGGAGACAGAAGAGAAGGACTGGTGTGTACATCAGAAATGAGTCAGAGAAAAGACAGTGGAAATTTCGTTGAAAAATGGAACTCATGGCCGGTCTTGGGTGAGGAAGAGAATGGGACAGAGACTCAGTGATGGAAATTGCTTCCCAATTCCTGGTTTAGTTTTTGATCATCCCACTGATGAAGAGCTTTTTAGCATTGCCAAGTAGATCTGTCATATAATAAGAAAACTGAAGGGAACTTTTCACAATCTACAGTCCTGCCCCACGTTTCCAAAATATCTAGGCAAATCCGCACCTTGAGGATCTAATTGTAGCGCATTCAAGAGGGACTGCCTAGCCCTTGGATTTCATACTCTTCCTAATACATTTTTGCACCCCTGTATTTATCAGAAAATTTCCAGCAACTGCCTTAATGCCATGAATCGCCCAAATTGCTCCAATAACTTCGTTCGTATTTAATACTTACATATAACGTAGGGCCAGTAACTTAATCTCTGTAAAGCAGCAGTTTCCTCATTTTTAAAGTGGGAGAAATTATATCTACTTTTCTGGGTTGTGAAGATTAAGGAACATAATGGAGATAAAGCACTCAGCACATGCCACTGAATCAGGGAGAAGCAGTGCAAGCATGTAGTCAAACCTTAAGCTAGAAAGAGAAGAATATAAATTGATTCTCATCCTAACTTTTTGAACCAATAAACAAATGAAAACTAGTTCAACTCAGCTAGTGCTGACTGCAGGGTGGTTAGCCTTTCATCCTTACCCATTTTTGTGAGATTCTTTGTTCTAATTTGGGAAAATAAGTCATCAACTGTTAACGGATGAGGAACTGACTTTGAGGCCAAAGAACACAGCTTTCTGTTTGAACATCTTTCTAGAAAAACTGGGTCCTGAGGAAAAAATCGTGAAAGCCTAGAATGTTGAAACTTTAAATTAGGTCCTTAGAGAATTTAAGGAAAATGGCATGCTAAATCAGTCTAATAAAGGATATCTTTTGTTTCTCTTTAGTAACTCAGCCAGTCATGTTGTGTGTTGAGCAATGAGTTAATTTAGGGAAGGTAGGAGTTTGAGGTCTGAGTTCTTTATTCCACCTCCTATACAGTGAACTATGTGAGGCGTCACTTCCCCTTCCCATTCCCCTTCTTGCTTTGTCAAAAAGAAAGCAAAGCTTTGGCTGCTTACTCTGATCCCACACAAAAATTGAGGTGAAAGGAGACAGATATGCATATAACATTTAAATATAGACTATCAGCTCTGAGAAAAGACAGTGGGAATTTATTACCTGGTTTACTCTACTGTCTCTGTCTCAGTTTTCTCATCTGTAAAATAGGGACAGTAATTGTATTTACTGCATAGGGTTTTTGTAAGGATTAATTAATGTATGTGAAGTGCTTCAAACAGTGCCTGGCAGAAGGCAAGCACTCAAAGTGTTTCCTATTGGTGTCTTCAGGGTGGTTATGGGACCCTCGGACTTTATGGTTGGCTTTAAATATTCTGTGGAAACACCTTATTAATATTACGGTAGTGAATTAATGTTTGGAGTACACCAAGTCAGGGAGACAACTTTCCACGCATTTGTTGTCCTTGTGGAGTGTGGGAAACCATAGGTCATATGTAAACTAGTTTAGGGGAGTGGAGAAAATTCATTCAGGGCTCAGAGCTTCCATTTTCCTATCTTTAAACTTATTGGTACACCTTAAATTCTGCCTATTTTAAAGATTTTTATTCTAAAAATGCAGTGAAGGTAGTGGGCAAACATGGAAAAGAACTAGAGGACTTTAAAGAGTATTGGAACCAAAGTTCAGACTTGTAATATTGGAAGCATTTTATTATAAACTAGAGGCCCGGTGAACGAAAATTCATGCAGTTGGGGGGGGTGGTCCCTCAACCTGGCCTGCGCCCACTCACAGTCCAGGATCCCTCAGGGGATGTCCATCTGCCAGCTTAGGCCTGCTCCCTGGGGGATTGGGCCTAAGCTGGCAGTCAGACATCCCTCCGGCAACCTGCGAACCCTCGGGATGTCCAACTAACGGCTTAGGCATAAGCCGTTAGTTGGACATCCTTAGTGCTGCCGCAGAAGAGGGAGAGGCTCCCGCCACCACCGCTGCGCTAGCCAGCCATGAGCCAGCTTCTGGCTGAGCGGTGCTCCCCCTGTGGAAGCGCACTGACCACCAGGGGGCAGCTCCTGCGTTGAGCATCTGCCCCTTGGTGGTCAGTGCATGTCATAGCCACCTGTCATTCCACCATTAGGGACAATTTGCATATTACCCTTTTATTATATGGGACTAGAGGCCCAATGCACAAAATTCGTGCAAGAGGCTCGGCCCTCACAGCCGCGGCAGCTTGCCTCAACCCTTGCAGCCACACAGCCCCAGCTTCGTCCAGAAGGTCGTCTGGAAGGATGTCTGGAAGATCGTTTGACTGTCCAGTCTAATTAGCATATTGCACTTTTATTATTATAGATGAGAAAGATTTGAAAGAATTAAATCTTTGTATCAGAAAAATTAATGATACTGTTATGAAATTAACAAATAGCAGTGGCCTAAAGGGTCATTAATGATACCAGAGTGAAGTCTTTTTTACAGAGGTAAATCGGTGTATCCTAGGTATGAAGATAGATAAAAGAAAACGAGTTTGGGAAACAGAGCCCCATGTTTCTATTCTAGAGCAGTACAAGCAGCAAGTCAATTGGATTTACTAAATTGTAAAGTGATTTGGTGACCCCCAAGGATTGTCAGGAATTTGGAGTGTAGAAAGATAACTGTACTTACTGGAAATCTAGAAATTCTTGAAATTTGTGACTTGTAGAGCCTAAGTTGAGTTTTGGAAGACTTATTCAAACTACTCATTTTGAACTAGTGAATTTTCTTCCTATCTATACATATAAAAGCCTAAGTGACCGTTACAACTGAACAACCAGTCGACCGGTCATTATGACGCACACTGACCACCAGGGGGCAGATGCTCAACACAGGAGCTGCCCCTGGTGGTCAGTGTGTTCCCCCAGGGAGAGCACCACTCAGCCAGAAGCCGGGCTCACCACTAAAGCTGCACCCAGTCACAGCTGGAGCTCCTCCCTGGCCACCTGTCAGTTCGGCACTGCTGCATCCCCCAAGGGTTCCTGGATTGCAAGAGGGCGCAGGCCAGGCTGAGGGACCCCACCCATGCATGAATCCGTGCACTGGGTCTCCAGTAATTAAATGATTGTATGATTTTTCAGAGATGAGACTTTAAAGTAGATAATGCCAAGTTTTAGGTACTACAGATGTTTTATCTCTATTCATCCTTCTGGTGAATATGTAGGAAGACTTGGGTGCTCCTGATATATTCTATATAATAAAACCCTAATATGCAAATCGACCAAATGGCAGAACGACTAGTCAGTGTGCTCCCACAAGGGGAGCACCGCTCAGCCAGAAGCCAGGCTCACTGCTGGCGAGTGCAGCAACGGTGGTGGGGGCCTCTCCCGCCTCCGCGGCAGCGCTAAGGACCCCTTGGGGGATGTCCACCTGCCAGCTTAGCGGGGAGCAGGCCTAAGCTGGCAGGCAGACATCCCCCGAGGGGTCCCAGACTGCAAGAGGGCACAGGCCGGGCTGAGGGACCCCTCCCACCACCCCAGTGCACCGGACCTCTAGTATCAGTATAAGACAGGGCCCAAAGTATTCAGTCTCTTTTATATCTTTCTTAATAGCTTTCAGACAGAACCTTTCAAGTGTTGAAGTGTAATTTGAGTGTTACAGACCCTATCAAGTGTCAGATGGATATTTGAATGTTATCTTAGGGAGGGCCACTGGTTTAAGCAATATTTATGAACTCTAGCCCCTGCACACACTTCTCAGCTGTTCAATTTCCTATGTTTATGGCAAGTTCAGGGCAGAGCCCCCATCCCTCTGCCCTCAACCTCTTCCCTTTAAATATGTGGCCTGCAAAACTTGTTTGATCCTGCCAGGAACATATTCTTGTGTCAAAGATTAAGCCTTGCATGGCTGGTATAGTGAAACTGCACAATGTTTAAAGTATTAAACTTTAAGTGAGCTATCGCAATCTAACTTCACCAAACAGTAAAGAGGCAAGGATGTCTCTACTCAGGCTGTCATAATTCTTTTTCCTTTCTGGATTTACCTATGAATTAGACTGGAGGTTATATATATATACGAGCTTCCTGATGCAGTTGCTTTTGGCAGAGAGATATTAAAATCTATTTGTTGCATATGCCACAGAATCTTACACTTCCTGCATAATCGAAATACCATTCATTGGTAGTACCTAAGTATTCTGTACCTTGGTTGTTCCTTCTGACAGTTTCTAGAACAAACAAACAAAAAAATGTGTCTTTTTTCCCAGTAGAACTGAGAAGTTGGTAAACTGCTTTGGAAGTTGAGATATTCTTTTTAAGCACACCTTGCAGAAATTATCAACAACAGCCTGTAGACAGTAACTCTTCATCAAGGCCAGCACTATCCTCTTTGCTGAATGTACATTGTGCCCTGTCCTGAAGGGGCACAGGAAGGACAGCAGGTGAGCAATAGTGTCAGCTAGAAAAAGGCTTTCGAAATAAGTTGGGGCGGGGGGGAGGGTAAGAAGCTTAGAGACCTAAGAATCCAGTTGAGAATATTAGGAGACAGGAAAATAATAACTTGGATGAGAGCTAAAAGTTTGAAATAGGCAGGTACAAGAAACAAAACCAACTTCACAATAATGAAGAAAGCTGGCTATTGTAAACTATGAGGTGATAGGTGGAAGATAAAAAGGTTTAAAAAATACCTTTCATTTAGTACACATTCATATGCTTTATCTCTTTCCCTTCTCTTCTGGATCCTCCCCCCCTTCTCCCAGCATACACACTTTCTCCCAAAAGGATGTCCCCCTTCTACAGCTGCTGGGGGACTGGACTACTGCTGCTGCTACTCCTGGCCATCATGGTAAGAGAATCCTGGCAGGCAGAAGAAAAAACCTGCGACCTGGTAGGAGAAACGGGTAGAGAATCAGAGAGAGAGTTGGCTGTACTGAAGAGAATGACACCACTGTTTAACAAAAGGTAAAAATGAGAAGAACCGTAAAGAGCTAGAGAAAATAATTTTTTTTCCCACCTTGCCTATCCAGACAACCTCTGGTACTCCTCTCACCTCCACAGACCCAGCTCTCTAACTTCAGATAGTCCCCAGATCTCCGGACCCCAGGACCCAACAGACCCTAACCTCCCGCACCCCACCCCCAGTACCCCGGGCCCCAGGGGCTCTTGGAGGCAGGTGGTTGTAGGTGATACCCAGAAGGGCTTTTTTGTTGTTATCCTCACCTCAGTATATTTTTTCTATTGATTTGTAGAGAGAATGGAAGGGAGGGAGGGGAGAGAGAGAAAGAAACATCGATGTGAGAGACACGTGGATTGGTTGCCTCCCGCAAGTGCCCTGATGCACCCATGCCCTGAAGGGAGTTGGGGGTCGAACCTGCAACTCAGGTATGTGCCCTTGATGGGGAATCAAACCTGAGACCCTTCAGTGTGTGGGTCAGTGCTTTAACCACTGAGAAACACCAACCAGGGCAAAGAAGGGCTTTTTTAAAAGAATCTTTTCAACTCTTACTGATTTTATTTTGGTATTACTAGTGAATATGGAGGGAATACATGTATAATACCCTCCTCTCTATCTTTATCTGGGATAGCTGGTGCTATCATGCTTTCTTTTATGATACAGAGCAAATTCTCACCCAGTTTTTAGTAGCATTGTGCATTTCTCTAATGCAGAAGAATAGCTGTTTCTAAGGCTGGATCCAAGAGACCAGCTTGTAGGAATTTAAAAAGCATTATTAAATGCTTTCATGTAATAGGACTTTAGAAGTATCAGATAAGCATATTTATGCCTATACACATCATCAGTATCAAGAATCTTCAGTTACATAAATCTGAAGATGACCTTTAAGGAACAAGGGAGTATCCCATGAACATAGACCCTTATTCATAGGGAAATGGTAGCTAGCACTTTAGCATAGTCTAGAGCAGAGATACTCTCGGAATATCTAGCTGTCTGGGTGGTGTATTTTAATCAGTCATCATCAACAATTAGGATGGTCTGTCCTAATTGATGAGACATTAAAGTAGATAAGGCCAAGTTTTAGGTACTATGGCTGTTTTATCTCTTATTCATCATTCTTCTGGTGAATATGCAGGAAGACTGTCAGGGTCATTGTTGTCTCATGATTTAGCAAATATTCACTATTACATTTAACCATGACATCAGATAAACTGAATGCACCTTTTTGGGGGTCAGAGGTTGGAGGGTAAAAGGAAGAAAGGCTAATAGCCAGTAACTCTCCTCTTCTTTCTCCTCACTTCCTGACAGCTTTGAGAGCACTGTGGGCCAGGGTCAAGACACCTATATGTACAAATTCAGGGTGTGCAGGGAAGCTGGTAACCACTCCTCCGGGGCAGGCCTGGTGCAGATCAACAAAAGTAACGGGAAGGAGACAGTGGTGGGGAGAATCAACGAGACTCACATCTACAATGGAAGTAAGACTCTCACTGTTGTATGATTAATTGATCCCAAATCAGTCTCTCAGGCAATCCTATATGTCTCTCCCAGTCTCTTCAGAATATCATATGGTATGTGTGGTTCAGCATACCTGAGACTATAAACCACAGGGTACCTAGTCCCACAGCTCCTCTGGAGCCAGTGCTCAGGACATTTATGTGTTTGTTTTAAAGTTAGGGGAAAGCTTATGCAAAAAAAGAAGAATTTAGTGGAATTATATAGACTGGGGCTTGAAAATATCAACCACGACCTTTTCTCATCAGATTAATCAAACTTTGCCAGTTAAGTTATGAGATCAAGTTTTGCAAACCAGTCTACAAAAATTTCTCCACCAACTTGTGATAATGATGGTGATAATATTTCTCAAAAGTCATAAAGTCTTATTGCTGGAAAAGATTACGTAAGCACTTATAATCTAGCTCGCTGCTGCTTGCCTCAGCTGGCCACCTGCCCACCACCACTGGGAGCTCTCCGCTGCTCTAGCTCACTGCTCCACCCTCCTGTAGCTCTCCACCCGCTGCCCCGCCCTCCTATAGCTCTCCCTGTTCCTAGCTTGCTGTCCTGCCCTCCTGTAGCTCTCCACCATTTGTAGATTGGTTGTGATGTTATGGCGTAATGGATAATTAGCATATTCCTCTCTTATTATATAGGATTCTTTCCCTTAAGGCAAGGGTGAGGAACCTTTTTTCTGCCAAGGGCCATTTGGATATTTGTAATATCATTTGCAGGCCATTATCAATTTAAAAGTTAGCCTCCTGCCCTGATTGGTTTGGCTCAGTGGATAGAGTGTCGGCCTGCAGACTGAAGGGTCCCGAATTCAATTCCAGTCAAGGGCATGTACCTTGGTTTCGGGCACATTCCCAGTAGGGGCTGTGAGGAGGCAGCTGATGGATGTTTCTGTCTCATCAATGTTTCTAACTCTCTATCCCTCTCCCTTCCTCTCTGTAAAAAATAAATAAAATATCTTTTAAAAATAAATAATAAAATAAAAGTTAGCCTCCTATATTTGGCCAAACATTTAATTAACTCACTCCTAAAGCCTTGGTGGGGCCAGACCAAATGATTTCCCTACCCTTATGCAGCCCTCAGGGCAGGCGTTCCCTACCCCTGCCTTAAGCTGATAAATTATACCCCCAGTGCTAAAGAATATAAATGACAAAAGACTGAGTTTTGACCCATATCATACTGACTTTAGTGACTGAGAAATCATTTCACCTTTTTTACTGTTTTCATATATGCAAAATTGGAAGCAGAATCCTTACCTTATTGAGCTTACATGACTTTTTGAATCAAATATTTTGCAAAAGAAATTTGAACACAGTAAATACTGGAAAAAAAAGAAGAAGAAGAAATGCCTCCCAATCTTAAAAAACATCCACTTTGAACTTATCTGTGGCTAATTTAAATCTTAGGCTTTCCCCACCACCCACTAATTATAAGGGGCCGCTTCCTTTGATGTTAGCAGGTGGTCAGCAAATGTGCACCATTGTTAAGGAATGGATCACAATTAGTTTTGGGCTATCAGAAGTCTACCTTTAATGTGAAAAATTAAGATTTTTTTTTAAAATTTTTTTTTTAATATATCAGTTTTCTTGTTCTTTTTTTTTTTTTTTAAATATATTTTATTGATTTTTCACAGAGAGGAAGGGAGAGGGATAGAAAGCTAGAAACATCGATGAGAGAGAAACATCGATCAGCTGCCTCCTGCACACCCCGCACTAGGGATGTGCCCGCAACCAAGGTACATGCCCTTGACCGGAATCGAACCTGGGACCCTTCAGTCCGACGCTCTATCCACTGAGCCAAACCGGTTAGGGCAGATTTTATTTTTAATTTTTTTTTCTTTTTTTACATTTTTGTTGATTTCAGAGAGGAAGGGAGAGGGATAGAGAGATAGAAACATCAATGATGTGAGAGATTCACTGATTGGCTGCCTCCTGCACACCCCCTACTGGGCATTGAGACCAAAATCCAGGCATGTGCCCTTGGCTGGAATTGAACCTGGGACCCTTCAGTCCACAGCTGATGCTCTATCCACTGAGCCAAACTGGCTAAGGTGAAAATTAAGATTCTTGTATGAATATTTGATTCTTAGTTGTCTAAGCAAGGGAACATAAAGCCAAGTTTTAGCTTGGCATTTCCAGTATACAGAGTTCATACTGATGAGGGTTATTTTAATTGAAACCAATTTGTCTGAACGTCCCAATTCCATCTTACCACAGTATCCAGGTCTGCCTCTACTTTTCCCCCACCCCCAAAGCTCCATTTTCCTTGTCCCTCCTCAGGTAATTGGATTATGCTGATCTATAAAGGGGGTGATGAATATGACAATCACTGTGGCAAGGAGCAGCGTCGTGCAGTGGTGATGATCTCCTGCAATCGACACACCCTAGCGGTGAGGCGCCCTGGGGCATATGAGCCTAAAGAGATACAAGGACTGACCTGAGGTGGGAGAGACTTTCCAGAGGGTACAAGATACTTTGGGATGGAATAGGGAAAAGTCAAGGTTCAATTCTTCCCTGTATTGAGATACCCATCTTCCAATATACATGGAAAATAGGCTATTGGACCAGGAAAACAAATGTTTTGGAGTTTAGTGGGTTTTTTTTTCTTTATTTAGATGGGAGTCAAAACATTTTAAATGTGTTTTGTCCTTTCATCATCAGGACAATTTTATCCCTGTGTCTGAGGAGCGAGGCAAAGTCCAAGATTGTTTCTACCTCTTTGAGATGGAGAGTAGCGTGGCCTGTTCCCCAGAGGTCTCCCACCTCAGTGTGGGTTCTATCTTACTTGTCACGTAAGTACTCTTTTTTCCCTTATGAGTCCAAGCCTTTCCCTTTTTTCTTTTTTTTCTTTTTTTCTTTAATCCTCACCTGAGTATATGTTTTTAATGATTTTTAGAGAGAGAGGAAGGGAGGGGAGAAGAAAAAGAGAAATATCGGTCGATTGCCTCCCACATGAGCCCCAGCCCGGGGATCAAACCCACAACTTGGGTATCCCTGACTGGGACGACACTCCAACTAAGCTGCACCAGCCTGGGCTCCCTTTTTTTTTTTTTAACTCATAACTTCTTGGATGCATATGGGCATAAGTTTTGTTGGCAGGGGAGGGGAGAGGGAGAGGGAGAGAGATAATTGGAGGGTGAAAAACTTTGTGTGAAAATCCTCATTAAACTCTGACTATACAGGTTTTTAAAAATGAGATTTGTTTTGTCCCCAATAAATATTCACATTTGAAGGTGCCTTTTTTTTCCCTACTGGAGGGCTGGACAGTATTTAATACTATCCATTAGAATAGCAGTTTTCAGCCAGTGTGCTGTGATAAGTGTGCTGCAAGAATTTTTAAAACATGCAATACCGGACTAATCAAGGACACTAACCTCTTTTCCCTTAGTTATCAAATTAAAAAATGACAACAGCCCAGCCGGGGTGGCTCACTAGTGGAGCATTGACCTATGAACCAGGAGGTCATGGTTCAATTCCCTGTCAGGGTATATGCCCAGGTTTCAGGCTGGATCCCCAGTAGGAGGTATGCAGAAGGCAGCTAATCAGTGATTCTCATCATTAATGTTTCTATCTCCCCTTCTCTCTTCTTCCCTGAAATCAATTTTAAAAAATTTATTTTTTTTTAAGTGATGACAGCCACCCTATCTGATGTGGCTCAGTTGCTTGGAGCATCATCCTGTGCACCAAAAGGTCATTCCCAAACCCGGTCAGGGCACATGCCGTTTCTGGTTCCATCCCTGAAGGGGTACATATAGGAGACAGCCATCAATGTTTCTCTCTCCTTCCCTCTCCCTTCCTCTTTCCCTAAAATCTGTGGTTTTTTTAGCCCTGGCCAGTGTGGCTCAGTTGGTTGGAGTATCATTCTATACACTAAAAGGTGGTGGGTTCGATTCCTGGTCAGGGCAAATACCTAGGTTGTAGGTTTGAGCCCTGGTCAGGAGGTAACCGATTGATGTTTCTCTCTCCCTTCTTTTACTCTCTAAATCAATTTTTTTTTTTAATGTATCCACGATGAGGATTAAAAAAGTTATTTTGAAGTTTTTTAAAAATGAAACAACCAACACAGCAATAGTCCTCTGGTATAAATGAATCAAAATTATACTTTTTTTTTTGGTCAGATTTGCAAAAAATATATTTTCTGGTGTGCTGCAGAATTTTAGTAATAGCTTGTGTGTTCCATGAGATGGTTAAAAAGAGTGACTGTTGGCAGAAGTCAGTCATTTTTTTGTGAGCAATTTGCTTTTCTCAGACTGACAATCCTCTAATTGGTTTTCTAGGGAAGGTACCAGCCCTTTTTCATCTAATTTCACTACCTTTTCACCCTTGTTTTTATAAAGCACAGCTTACAAAACAGCTACCAATGAGTACAGAGATTATCCTTAGTACCTGAGTTTTACTGTTTCTTGGTTTTTTAAGTATAGCTTTCTTCAACAGGTTTGCATCACTGGTTGCTGTCTATATCATCGGGGGGTTCCTATACCAGCGACTGGTGGTGGGAGCCAAGGGAATGGAGCAGTTTCCCCACTTAGCCTTCTGGCAGGATGTTGGCAACCTGGTAGCAGTAAGTAACAGGACAGCTGGCCGGGCCTGTAGCCTGCATACAAACCATCTGGTTTGCCCAGACTGAGGTTTCCTGAGACACAGGACTTGGATGTTAAAACCACAAAAGGGCCCAGCATACCAAGTCAGTTGGTTGCCCCTAGTACTAAGTAGCATAGCCTCTTACTGTCTGGCCTTGCTAAGACTTGGCTGGAAGAGCAGCACTGCTGCTTAGATTGAAGAATCTGATCTAGCTGTTCAGGGGCCTAGATAGGAAGAAGGTGAGACCTAATTAGAATTTTTCTCCTGTTTCCTCCACATTCAATTTAGGCTGACTGTGGAGCTTTGAGGGTTTCTCTTCATTATACTTGGAGAAAACTAGTGCTTGCCACATTCTTAGACCATAAATATACTTTGCCTTACCCTAAAGTTGGTTATTCCAAATGACCATTTTCTTCCTTTGTTTCTTTCCCTGCAGGATGGTTGTGACTTTGTGTGCCGTTCTAAACCCCGAAATGTGCCTGCTACATATCGTGGTGTGGGGGATGATCAGCTGGGGGAGGATTCAGAAGAAAGGGATGATCATTTACTACCAATGTGAATGCACTTTATACACCCAGCTTCTTCAGTCCCCAAACCAAAGCATACTCAGCCAGATTTCTTAAGCAGTCTATTGCAGCCTCTCACCTTACCCTTAATGTTGCTCTTGCTTTCAGTTTGCTTTTGGTTTACTTCCTTTTCTCACTATAGAAATGCCTTCCCTTTGTTCCCTACTTTTGTTTTTCCCTCTAGAGAGGTACTATAATAAGGCCTGTGACAAAAGGCACTATGTCTTGGTATAGGAAGGTACATGTAGGATTAGTTATGAGCAAAAGCATGTGGCAGGTTTGCTGGCCTTTTCAAACACCTTTTCACAAGTTTTTGAGACACTGGAATTCTTTAATTAAAAAAAAAAAAAAGCAAAGAAACATTATTTATGCAAGTTTTGATTGCTTTCATGCTCGTAGTCTCCATGAGAATCTGCATGTAAGTTCGTGCTGCTTGGAACTACTTTGCAGTCAATACTTGGTTGTAGTCCAAGTAGTCATTTGGTCTGAACCTAGGGATGTGGTAGACCTGCTTCACCCACCTGTGGGGTTAGGATGGGAAAATGTGAGATTTCCCAGTTAGAGGAGTATAAGGTACCATCACATCATTCATTGGCACTATAGTAACTTTGTAGCTGGAATTGGCCCTGGATTGTGGTCTTGCAGTTATTAGTCCATATGTAGCCAAAACACCTAATCCACAAATCTAGTCTTACAAATTGAAAGTGATCTCTCCCACTTGGGAGTAGAAGTTGGCAAAGCCTTTCTTTACCTGTGTTTCTAAACGTGTAGCACTTTCTTCACAGGCATGTCATTTTATTTGTTTCAATCTTCTGGAAAGGGAATGGAGATAGAAGCATGACATCCAGGGCTCTGCATTCTCTGCTCCGGGCGTGGGAGTCCCTGCTTCTGGCTCAGGGAAGTATCTTCTTGCCCACATTTCTGTATGGGGAGTTTTTAATGCTCTCCACCTTTCTATTTAGGCCATGTGCCCAGAAACCTGGCCTGATCTTTATTTAATAGTGAACCTGTGCCATTGAAGAGTAACCTGGCTCCATTGGGCACAAGAGGATGGAATCCACCGGCAGGGGCCTTTTATAGCCTTAGAGGAGAAAATTATTTCATCCTTGGACTTTTAAACACTGTTGGAATGACTTTTCTTTATAAACAGGGAAAATAATGTTACAAAAAACATCTTTTTGTTATTTGTTTGCACCCTTCCCCCACACTCTAGTGTTTTAAAAATGCAAAAAAAAAAAAAAAAAACCCTAACATTTTTGTACAAAAACACTTGAAAGATTAAAAAAAAACAAAACATGTTGGCCTAGTCATTTGTGTGAAAGAAGGTAGAGACTAGAAACACTGGATTAGAGTAAGAGACAACTGAGACCAATTTTTATCCTTTTACTGAAGAGGAAAAAAATATTGAATATTTTTGTTGTATAAGGAATAGCGCTTAGGGCAGGCATTTATCCTCCTGACCTCAGCTCCATACACTCCTGTTTTATAAAGCTATAGGACACAGCAGAGTTGGAACTAAAAAGGTAGAAGACAACAGATAAATTGGAAGGGAGTAGGGGGGATACAGGAAGAATGACAACAGCCACATGTGTGCCAAACACTTTTAGTCCCTGCAGCATATCAGAATGATGCCAGCCAAGTGCCTACACTAGCCGGTGGGCCTGCCATGGATGGAGGAGAAAATGTTTAAGAGTAAGGGAGTGAGTGATGACAAAACGGCCATAGCTACAGTCAGACAATCCAGAGGGAGTACTGGATTTTACCGCTTGTGTCAAGCCAGAAGAACCCTCCTTCCATTGGGGAGGTGCACCTACCTTCCACCCATTTCCTTGCCTTACCATACTGTATCTTCTTGGAGAACTAAGACCCTGGCTACTCCACTCCAGGAAAAGGCTGAGCAGTACTCGTTCTCTATAGAGTTCATTTTTATAAAGACTGGAATAGGGTAGATGAAAATGGTGAGAACTGTAAAGATTTTAGAAAATGAAGTAGAACCCAGAGAAAATGTCCAAGCTCCACCATGTAGCACCAGCAACCAATTCTTGCGCTTTCCTTCCCTGTCTTAGTAATCCCCTCCACAGATTCATGTAATTGGAAAAGTTATTTATTCCCTGTAAAGTCTGCAGGCACCAGGCAGGTTATAGCCTGGACAATGGGGAGTGTCTGCCTTAGGCTGCTTTGTGCAAGAAGGCCACCTTAGGTCTCCTTGAGGACATTGATCTTGGCACAGATCTTGAGGGCTGGGCCCAGCTTGATGTTCATGGCACTCATAAGATGTTCCTCTTTAAGTAATAAAAGGGCCTGTCCATCAATCTCCTGGGAACGAAACTCCTCTGCAATCTCTTGACAGCCTAGAAGAAAATGGGAATATGTATGAGGAAGTATATGGTAGCACCACATAGGAGGGCGAGACTCGAAAAACATGCAAACGTAGCAATGGTTAATCCCAAAGTATGTGTCCTAAATTCAGTAATATGAAGATTTGAGATGACAAGCTTTGGAAGAAAAGGAAATCAGCAACTGGCTATTTAAAAGAAAGCCAAGATCATGGAGGAACTAAGTTCCAACCATAGAAATAATCTCATTCAAAATAGCCTTAGGTGGGGGGAAATGGTGGGAACAAATGTTTTCTTTTACACTGGCAAGAAGAGTTCAAGTGAGCCTTTGTGACACTTGTTTAAGAGAACAGAACTCAAATAGCAAAAACGGCAGGGTGATTTCTGGAGAAAACCATCCCTTTGTCAAGAATAGCTCATAAACATTCCTGCTTTGAAGAAAGTGGGGCAACAATGGCCCCTTATTTTCTAATCTTCTCCACTGAAAAAGTCGTCTGCCCATGGTAGGTATCACAATCACACATAAAAATGTGCTTTATCCAAAAATTATTGGTAAGAAAGCTGAATCACAGGAGATGAAAAACACTGAAATTGCTGACATAACAGAAGATGACAATCTAGCCAAAACCGGTTTGGCTCAGTGGATAGAGCGTCGGCCTGGGGACTGAAGGGTCCCAGGTTCGATTCCGGTCAAGGGCATGTACCTTGGTTGCGGGCACATCCCCAGTAGGGAGTGTGCAGGAGGCAGCTGATCGATGTTTCTCTCTCATCGATGTTTCTAACTCTCTCTCCCTCTCCCTTCCTCTCTGTAAAAAATCAATAAAATATATTTTAAAAAAAAAAAAAAAAGAAGAAGATGACAATCTAGATGGAATCAGTAGACCAGCCTATGGGCACGTAACTTGAATAAATATAAGTATAGCCTTCAAGCCTCTATTGCTTAAAAGTCAGTTATGTTCCCTGTTCTCAAGGCCTGTGTGAAGAGCTCAGGAAAACTAAGAATATATGTGTCCTGAGTTCTTTTGGATAGGCCCTCAGTACCTTGTAGAGAAGCGATAAACTCATACACCTCCTCTACACTCCAACGGCTGGGATTACTGGACAGGAACACAGGGTTGATGCCATGTAATTCTGGGGTAGGTGGAGCTGTATTGGGGTTCCCCAGGTCTCGATCTCCATGCCCCACTCTCACTGATAAAGGCCCAGGAGATGTTGGAGAGAGTGCTTCATCATAACTGGAATTATCTGAACCCCGGCTAGAGTCCTCTTGACCCTATAAAGAAAACCAAAAAACAGTGAGGTCATAAGTTTCCTCTGCCCTCCCCAACCACCCTGCGTTTGAGTTCATATCGGGCATGAAGGAAAACTGAATCTTACCACAAGTGAAGTAATTTGTACTTCATTTGCAAATGTCCAGTCACCTGTCTACTCTCAAGTGCCTTTCAAGTATAAACTATCACTCTTGATTCTCCCCTTTTACCAATGATAGATGTTCCCTACTCAAATGTAATGTAAGGATTAATGGATGTATAAACCAGTAATCAGAAGAGAGGAGAGAAAACAAGTCAGGATCTTGGAATCGAGTAAGGCAATCAATGCAAAACCAGAGTTCTGATCTCACACTGTTTAGGCCCATTTTAAAAGTAGGTGGCACTGGGACAGCAGCTCACCCGGTGTCGCTTGCCCTGGATCTTGGCACGGGCGATGTCAGAGGAGCTGCGGCGGGGTCCACGCCGACGAACACGAGCATAATTTGCTTCTTGAAACTCTTTCATTTTTTTCCTCTTCAGCCGAAACTGGTGGCTACAGCTCACATTATACCTACAGATCAGGCACATGTAGGAGATCAAAGGTGCTACAGAAAACTACCTTGTTACCCTAAGCTGAAGGTGAATTGGTATTTTAAGAGCTGATTTGGGGAAGATTATGAATGCAAAGGAGACATTCAAGTATCAGCTGTGAGATGGATGATCCTAGGGAAGGGCTATAATATTAGGTGAAAAAACCATTGCTGAAGGTGAGGAGGGGGTGCCTCCAGTACCTCTTAGCACAAGTCATGGAGCAGAATCTCTTGGAGCCTCGAAACTGGTCTGCAGGGGCGTACTTCCCACAGTATTCGCACTTCAGGAGATTCGCCTTCTTATCGAGCTCTGAAAAACAAGGCATCACTCGAAAGCTGCCATGGGTTTCTGCTGCTGCTCAAACACTCAGTAGGCCCAGAGCTGGACTCTAATTACTCTCTGAATTTGCCCCCAAAGACCTACACCACCCTAAAGCATAAAGTTCAAATTCCAGAATCATAAAGGCATGTTCATTTTAGTCTTCCTATCCTTAAGCTAGACTATTTCTATTTTGATTACTAATTTTATCCCAATTCATACTCTCAGATTTCAAACAAGACGGCATTTCTGAACAGCAGAAAGGAACTAATTACTAATGCCTAGAAAGATATCCCTCTCCCACAAAGTTTCCAAAAGCAGAAAGGAAATGTAAATAAGAGTCTTTAATATAGATTATAAAACCTAAAGAGAACTGGAAATTTAGAAATATCCTATTTTATTTAGAATATCTTTTTAAAAATATACCCTTATAGTAAATAATTTAACAGCTTATTTTAGCCTGACAAAATTCCCCCTAATCCTGTGGAATTCCTTTTGTGTGATCTACATATTCTAGTATGTGATATAGTGTCTGTGTCTGGATGCACATTATATAATTCCCACTTTAAATTGATTACTATTTTATACTGAGTCTTCAAACACATCTGCATGAGCCTCCTTCCCCAGACGGGTCTCTAAGTAAATACTTACCAGCAGATGGGCTGTCCCCTCCCAAGGGGCCACATGACTGGTTCTCATTCAGCCCTGTCAGGAGGCCAGTCTGTAGAGGCTTCTCAGACTCTTTCAGTAACTGAGAACAACCCACCTGTCCCAGAAAAAGGTCACAGTTAAGTTGGCCTAATTCCTTTCTGCTTCTCCATAGCTTTCCCCAGCATTTCTTACCCGAGTGGTCGGCACACTCATTAGTCAACAGAGCGGCAAACCGCAGCTCGCAAGCCGCATGTGGCTCGCAAGCCGCAGTTTGCCGACCACTGTCTTACCCTCACGCCTTTGCCGGATTTCTAAGCTAATGGTCAAGTCTGGTTCAGAGAGAATCATTTTCAATATAGGAATCAAGAGTCTATAACAGGCTTTTTTCAAACAAACACTGGAGAACAGATTCTTAGCCTGGCTCCCTGTTTTGTCCTTTTCCTTACTAAGTTGAGGGAATGCACTAGCAGTCAGGATACCTACGTTCTAGTTTTGCAACTCGTGGTACTTAGAATAGTCCATTAACTTTCTACCACAATTCTCTTCATTATAAACCAAACCTAGTTTGTCTAACAAAATATTACAGCTTTTAAGGTCACCTCCTGCCTTTTCTTCTCCTCTTCCCAAAACTTTCATTTTCTGGTCCACATATTATTTCTTTTTCTCTTCCTTCTTTTACAACTCACCAAATGAACAGCACAACTGAATCATTCTCTAGCAACTAAATAGTTCTGAGCCTTCTGATTTTAGTGGCATTTGAAAAGACAACAGTCAGTCCAAGTCCCCCACTTGAAAGTCCCATCTTCCGGCCCTGCCCTCACCGGGAAAGGTTCTGCTCCTTCCTGGATAACGAAGCCTTCAATGATGTGGGTGAGAATCTGGGGCTTCACAATGGCCTGTGGGGGTTTTGAGTCGCCCATCTGTCTGGACACCATGGCTAGTGTAGGAGGTGGTGCTGATGGGGCAGGAGCCAAGGATATTAGTTCACTGCTTGAGGTATTAGCATTCACATTGGTCACTGATTCAACTTTTTCTGGAAAATAAACACAAATTAAGGAACAGATATGGGTTAATGTAACTGACCCATCTATTAGCCAAGCCAGCCTAACCTTTGACAATAATACATGTTCACCTTTTTTTTTTTTTTTTTTTTTTTTTTTCAGAGAGAGGAAGGGAGGAGGAGAGAGGGATAGAAACATCAATGATGAGAATCATCGATCGGCTGCCTTTTGCATGCCCCCTACTGGAAATTGAGCGGCAACGTGGGCATGTGCCCTGACCGGCATTCGAACCGTGACTCCTGGTTCATGGGTCCACACTCAACCACTGAGCCACACCAGCTGGGCTGCATGTTCACCTTTGCTCATTCACCCTGGATTCTGTTTTCTCAATCTACTCATTTGTCCGCCAAGTTCAGACCCACACTCTACGGAGCCAGACTTAACTGTTAGCTCACTCACTCAGAACGTTAATCTGTGTACTCCAACAGCACTGCAGAAGTCAGTCTCTCACCTCCAAAACTGCTCTTCTCCTCCATGGCCTTTGGGCTCTCTGCTACCGGAGATGCCTTGGCAGGAAGCATTGAACCCAACGTGGAGACCTCATCTCTTTCCTCCTCAGACTCAGCCTTGCGTTTCACACCCAATGTCTGGGGCTTGCCCTATAAAGAAAAGAACAGAAAAGAAACCGAGAGTTATAAGTAAAGGAAGATAAGGAACCATAAATACTCCATATTTTCAGAGAAAATTTCCTTAGTTCCAGATTCCCTAATTTGTATACTTCTCACGGTACATTAAAATTCCTGGTCATTCCCAAGAAGTTTAACTTCCACCTCAGGACAAAAGAAAATGCAACGTTCATTAGTCCTGACATAGACCTTGAGACCCTGGATTCATATGGCCCAACTAAGAACTGTTGTTTTCTAAAGATTATTTAGGTGGCTACAGCTATCTTGATCTAACCTAGTACAGATCCAAAAACCAAGAATGACTTCAGTAGCGGATTTAGGAGTATGAAGTTCAGATATTACATTAACATCGCTCTCTCTTACAAAAAGAATACCAATATCTTGTTTCCATTAATCTCTCTCACACAAGGAACAAATAAATACTTTCTAAACTCTTCATTCCCCTACTAAGTTAAGCTCTAATTCTACTCAACCACAGTGCCCCCCTGGCTGGGTTGCTCAGTTGGTTAGAGTGTCATCCTGACACACCAAGGTTGAAGGTGGGTTCAATCCCCGGTCAGGGCACATAGAAGAATCAACCAATAAATGCATAAATAAGAGTAGCAACATATCCCTCTCTCTCTCTCTCTCTAACCAATCAATCAATAAATTTTTCTTTTAATTAAAAAAAAAGAGAGTGACAGTACCCTCAAAACCATCAGACATCACTCACCGGCAGGTGCACAGACTGCATGTAGAAGGCAGCAGGGACCTGGGCTACAACAGGTGAGGAGGAGGTAGCCCCACCCTTTACTACATGTGCTGTCCCCTGCACAGGAGCAAGGGTCATCCCAGAGGTCAATGTGGAAGGGCACTCCTGCAGTGCACCAGGAGCCTGGGATGATGGTGGCGAAGAGGCCAAATGGGCCTGACCAGGCTGCATTGTGCCTGGCATCCCCCGGGAAGTAGGCACAGCAGCTGCCAGCTGTGCCAACCCCAAAGCCTGTGCCTGGGCTGTACCTGGCTGTCGGGTGCCCACAACTTGCACAGGGATATGGGGTGGTGGTTGCTGGGAAGCTGACATCTTAGCAGGCCCTAACTGAGGAGGCTTGATCGGTGCTATAGGTGGTTTGGATTGGAGAGGGATGGGTGGCTTGGGAGCTGGGTCAGGTGGGAGGGACAAGGGTGAAGACTGAAGCATGGGTTGAACAACCAGGGTTTGGGCTTGCTGCTGGGACTGGGAAGGTGGGACCTGCTGAGTAGGTGGGACCTGTGGTGGCTGAGGGGCAGAGAGAGTTGTGGCTTGCTGCTGCTGCTGCTGCTGTTGTTGCTGCTGCTGCTGGGCCAACTGGAGGTGTGTGGCTGTGTGGAGTAGCTGAGACTGACGGTGCTGGAACTGTTGCTGGTGGTGGATGGCAATCTGCTGCTGGATCACCACTTGTTTCTGCTGGAGGTGGATCTGTTGCTGTTGCTGAATCAGGGAATGGGGCTGGATCTGTGTGTAGGTGGCTATAGGAACCACGCCCAGAATGGAACAAAAAGAAAAGCAGAAAATAATCATCATTATGGGAAGTAAAATCGCCTTTCTAAATTGTACCCAGTTTTGGAATCACACAATAGATGGAAATCTAACCTAGAAGGACCTAAGAGATCACCTCATTCATTCTCTTTCCTGAGTCAGACATTGCCAGATATTACTATCTCTAATCTTAAAGATCTCAAGAGAAGAACTCCCTTTTTCAATTGTTTAATGACCTCCAGTAATTTTATTTTCTTTGCTATACTTAAATCTTGTTACTTTGAACTCAGTCAAGTAAGTTGGCCCATCTTCTATGTGAATGGACTCTGAGTTCCTCAAGGCTGAGTCCATGTTTAATTCATTTTTACTTCCCTTGAATCCAGCCCAGCACATTAGAAACACTTAACTGTCACTGAAAGAATAAATGTCCATGGAGGTAAATATACCAACATCTTTCCACAAATGTTAGGTTTTAAGACTCATCAGTTTAGGTCCCCACCATGAGAAGTCTCAGGAGTCAGCAGCCGAAGGTTCTGACTTTACCCAGTTTCCACCACTGTAAATGAGTTGACAACCTCACTCCCCCCTCATATGCCTACCAGATAGTCCAGAAAACATATCTGTTATAAAAGCACTTTGGAAACAGAACTGCTATAGTATGTAAACACTAAGTTATTAGCAATACAACTGATAATTAACTTTTGTAAATAAATTATCCATATGTAACAACAACAAAAGTGCTAGAAACAAGGAAGGTAAAATTAAACATTACCAAGTAAAAAGAAAAACATTACCAAGTAAGGTACACATTATCTAACTATATCTAACCAGAATCTGAAAGCAAGTATAAACTATTTGGGGTTGTTATTATATTATTTATTCTTTTTCACCCTTATCATTGACACAGATGATCATAAGATGACTGTGTGTATTGACTTTAGAGAGAAAAGGAGAGAGACAGAAACATCAATGATGAGAGAGAACCATGGATCGGCTGCCTCCTGCATGCCCCACACTGGGGATCCAGCCCACAACCCAAGCATGTGCCTTGACCGGGAATGGAACTGTAACCTCCTGGTTCATAGGTCAATGCTCAAATGCTGAGCCACACCAGCCAGGCACAAGTTGACTATATTAAACCAGGGCTCTATTTGCTAGTCCAAAGTGCCCTAGGACACTTACACCACCTCTGCTCTATACTGGGCCACCTAACCACCATTAAACAAAGATGAGGAGAGTATTCATTCTTTATGCTAGATTGTTAAGCTCCATGAGGACAGGGGATCTGTTTTTCAAAGATGTAACCCTAACCATCCTAGAACATAGTATGCAACTGAGTAAGAACTGTGTAAATGAATAGGTAGAGAAAGTAAACTAAAGAACTCAGGGCCTAAGGCAACTTGTAAAGTGATTGCTGCCTGGTGGAAACAGAAAAGATCTCTGTTACCTGTCCTCCTGCTCCCTGGACTAATAAGATCAAGGGTGATGTGACAAGGAGGAGAAAGAAAAAGGCAAAGAAAGAAATGTATTCTGAAGCTTTCAAACGGTTCTGAGAATAATGACATAATGAGAAGTGACCGTTTACCTGAGCTAATAAGGGTCTGGCTGGGAGCAGGTGTAGCTGTCCGTGTCAGGTTCATGCCCACGTTCTGCTGACCAGTCCCATCCGCTTCTGCCTTCTTAGCTGCCGCACTTTCTGCCTCTGTCTGGCTGCCCTGGCTCACAGTCACTGTTTGGGCTGCAGGCAAGGGCTGCACCACTCCCGTGCCCTTCCTGGGACAGCTCCCACCACCCCCCATTCCTGAGGAAGGAAGCTGCCCCAAGCCCCCAGGGGCCTGGCCACTTCCGCCTGGACCCATGGACCCTGGGATGCTATTTCCACTGCCTCCACCAGCTTGACTAAGGTTGAGGGACTGGGCTGAGGCCCCTGGGGAAGCCTGAGCCACAGCGAGGGCCTGGCTAGAGCCCTGGGAGAGGCTGGAGACAGGGGGTGCTCCGGGAGGAATGGCCTTCTGAGTAGAGCCTTGCATTTGAGGTCCTTGGGCTGAGGCCTGTTGGTTCCTCACTGCCAAGTTCTGCACCTGAAAGGTAAGAAGAACAAGACTGAGAAAAGGTGAACAAGAGGCACTAGGGTCAAAGATTTCAGTGACAGATTCAGAAGCAGCAAAGATCGCTACAGACATTCCACAGCCCACCTCAACTTGTATGCTCAATTTCCCAAATATATACATTAAAGGCTTTCCAGTCACCCAGGGAAAAACTCTTACATCAAATTTTTTCAGTTTCCTTTATTCAGTATCAAATCTATCACCAAGTACAGTCATTTATTCCTTCAAAATGTCTCAGATTTTCCCCTTTCTCTCCATTCATTCATTCAATATCTACCAAATACCTACTATGCTTCAGGTATTACACTGGGTACTGGGAATGCAGAGATGAAAGACACAATCCCTGCTATTAATGAGTACTTTCTACTAGAAAAGAAAGACAAGAAAATCACCAATAACAATATGACACTATGCACAGGTATGCACCAAGTGCTATGGGAGCCCAGAATAGAAAGAGTAACTCAGAATACAAAGATTAGGGAGGACTTCCTAACACAGGTGATGCTTGACCTGAGGCCCAATCGGTAATAGTGAAGGTGAGGGTTTGAAGATATAGGTAACATTTGCAAGACCATTGAGCCAAGAAAAAGAATAACATTTTTGGAAATTATAAATATTTCATTTATGTTTGGAGTGGGTTAGAGGGAGTGGCAAGAAATGAAACAAGATTTGAAAAAAAAAAAGAAATGAAACAAGGAAGGCAGGCTGAGGCTAGGGGGTAAAAAGGCACCAGATCATGAAGGGCTTGGTGTGTTAAAATAAGGAGAGTCAGAACTTCAGTTTGGAAACAGAACGTGTATCTATCGTCTTCATTGCTGCATTCCCAGCACCTAGCAGTTCCGGACACATAGTAAGTACTCCAAAACATGAATAGAGAGAAGGAATGATGAGTACCTAATTGATTACAGGAGGCCACTGAAGAATATTAATCAGAATAAACATGATCAAATCTACAGTTGAAACCATTCTTTTAAACATTGCTGATGGAAATGTACATGAAATCAGTACAACAACTATGGAAAACAGTTTGGCATCATATCCTAAAATGAACATTCACACATGCTATACTCCAGGAATTCCTGAAGAGAAACCCTTGCTGTGTACAACTGGAGGCATGTATAAAAATGTTCACAACAGCACTATTCATAGTAACAAGTGCCTAGAACAACCCAAATGGCCATTATCAGAAGAGAAGATAAATATTATATTCACACAATAGACTGTTATATGGATATCAAAATTAATAAAGTACAATGACATACAACAATATGGATGGATCATGACAATAGCTATTAAGAAAACATTCTCAAAGATTGCATATAGCACTTTATGGATTGAGAAGAGCACAAATACCTTTAAAATAAAATATGTATTTTTTATATTTTTTTATACACAGCGGTGGGCAAAAGTAGGTTTACAGTTGTGAGTATAAAAAAAGTTTATTCTTGTATTATTTACTTGTTATATTACTTATTGTTATTACTTACCTACTTTTGCCCACTCCTGTGTGTGTGTGTGTGTGTGTGTGTGTGCGCGTGCGTGTGTGTGAAAGGCCTAAAAATATTGGCCATGTGTTCATCAATGTTTAAGCTAGATGGTAAGTACATAGAGATTCATATTTTTTATATGTTTAAAATTTTCCATTATAAAAATGTCTTTATTACATGTAAATACAATAAAACCATATAAGAAGAGACACAAAGGAAGGATGAATTTACTAGTAGGAATCAGAATGTCCTCACCCTGGGTAGAGGCAGGCAGTAGATGAAACTGGGATTGCTTATTGTATCATTAAAACTTACTGAGTAAATAAATAAAAGTGCACCATGAATGGACCATTAATGAGAATGTCATGAGCCAAGAATTATGGTTTATGAAATTCTGCATATCAGAAGTTCAATTTAAAATGCTAATAACAACATATATTTTCTAAGAAAACTTGTTCTGACAGTAATGTGGAAGAGGATTAGAAGTAGAAAAAGGCTGAAGTCAAGAGGCCCAGTGGAAAGCCAGTACAGTAATTCAGGTGAAAAATGAAAAGAACCTGGATTCAGGCAGTAGGAGTAAAGAAGAAGAGATGATAGCTTCAGAGAATGGTTTACAAGAATCATCATGATTGGGTGCTGGGTCACTTAATATTATCTGGCAATTATACAGTTTTTTTCTAGTCAGCTTCCTTTCCATAATGGCTACTTAAAACATTTCTACTTTCCCTATGGATGAGAACCACTTCCTCTTTCCCCTCTCACCCACCCTGTGGAAACAATAAAACCATTATATGAGCATGATGCTTCAACAGTTCCACCTCCAAATCGATACGTTCAGCTGCAAAAGCACCCATCACTTACTTCTCCCTTCTCTCCTTCTCTCCTTCCTACTTTTCAAGAAGCTTATATAATCAACTAGAGGCCCGGTGCACGGCGGGGAGGGGGGGAGCGGGGGGGGGGGGAGGGAAGGGGGGGTAGGGTGTCCCTCAACCCAGCCTGCACCCTCTCCAATCTGGGACCCCTTGAGGCATGTCCAACTGCCCATTTAGGCCCAATCCTGGTGGGATCGGGCCTAAACGGGCAGTCGGACATCCCTCTCACAATCCAGGACTGCTGGCTCCCAACTGCTTGCCTGCTTGCCTTCCTGATTGCCCCTAACCGCTTCTGCCTGCCAGCCTTATCACCCCCTAACCACTCCCCTGACAGCCTGATTAATGCCTAACTGCTCCCCTGCTGCCTGGTCACCCCTAATTGCCCTCCCCTGCAGGCCTGGTCACCCCTAACTGCCCTCCACTGCAGGCCTGGTCCTGCCCAACTGCCTTCCTCTGCAGGCCTGGGTCCCCCCCAACTGCCCTTCCCTGCAGGCCCAGTCACCCCCAACTTCCCTCCTCTGCCGGCCTGGTTACCCCTAACTGCCCTCCCCTGCAGGCTTCATCGCCCCCAACTGCCCTCCCTTGCAGGCCTGGTTCCTCCAAACTGCCCTCCCCTGCTGGCCTGATCACCCACAACTGCCCTCCCTTGCAGGCCTGGTCCCTCCAAACTGCCCTCCCCTACTGGCCTGATCACCCACAACTGCCCTCCCTTGCAGGCCTGGTCCCTCCCAAATGCCCTCCCCTGGTGGCCATCTTGTGTGGCCATCTTGTGTCCACATGGGGGCAGCCATCTTTGACCACATGGGGGCAGCCATCTTGTGTGTTGGAGTGATGGTCAATCTGCATATTACTCTTTTATTAGATAGGATAGAGGCCTGGTGCATGGGTGGGGGCCAGCTGGTTTGCCCTGAAGGGTGTCCCGGATCAGGGTGGGGGTTCCCTTGGGGCATGGGGCAGCCTGGGCGAGGGGCCTGTGGTGGTTTGCAGGCTGGCCACGCCCCCCGGCAACCCAAGCGGAGGCCCTGGTATCTGGGATTTATTTATCTTCTACAATTGAAACTTTGTAACCTGGAGTGGAGCCAAGCCTTCTGCTCACTCCGTGGCAGCAGCCATTTCTGTTGGGATTTATTTATCTTCTATAATTGAAACTTTGTAGCCTGGAGTGCAGGCCTGGGCTGGCCAGGGTGTGTGGAAAGCTTGGCTTCCTCCATCACCAGGGAAACCCAAGCCTCCCTCCTGCTCTCTCTGTGGCCCCAGCCATCTTGGTTGGGTTAATTTGCATACTTCGTTCCTGATTGGCTGGTGGGCGTGGCTGGTGGGTATAGCAGAGTGATGGTTAATTTGCATATTACTCTTTTATTAGATAGGATTCTCTCCTGTCTCTTCAATCTCTCCTCTATTGGCTCCCTTCCATCAGCATCCTGGAACCTCACTTCCCCTCCCCCAGTTTCATCCTCTTTCCTGTTACTGCTAAACTTTTTTTTCTTTTCTTTTTTTAAAGATATTTTTTATTGATATCAGAACTGATGGGAGAGGGAGAGAGAGACAGAAATACCAATGATGAGAATCATCTATCAGCTGCCTCCTGCACACCCCACACTGGTGATTGAGTCCACAACCCAGGCATGTGCCCTGACCAGGAATTGAACCGTGACCTCCTGGTTTATAGGTCAACGCTCAACCACTGAGCCACACCGGCCGGGCTACTGCTAAACTCTTAACAACTGTTTACATTCACTGCAACTATTCCCACTATCCAGTCATTTGCCTCACGCCATGACTCCACTGAAATAGCTCTCATCCATGTCGGTGACTCCATCTTTCTTGCCATCCCTACTGCACTTGATGAAGGACCCTTGCCACTCTTGTTCCATTTTGATCCTTTGTCTTCATGACACACAATCCAGATTTTTCTTGTCTCTGTCAGTCACTCTTTCCTACTCCCCTTAGCCAGCCATCACCCTTTACTCAACCTCAAACTGCTCTATTTTCTAAGGGCTCATCCTAACCCTCAGGGCTCCAACTGAAAGGCTTTTCTCTTCTCAATCCATACCATATCCCTAAGAAATTTCAAACACTCCCTTGATTTCAATTATCATCTATATGCCTACTACTCTTGAATGTTTACCTCCAACTCAGAGCTCGTGCACCACATATAAACTGCTGATCCAGTATCTTCTTCTGGGTAGCAAGCACTTCTAAGCCAGCATATCCAAAAGTGAACTTCACCCCAAATCCACTTCTCCAACATTCATCTCATAAATATCACTACCAGCCAATTCTCTGCAGTGCCATAGCTCATCTCAGGCATCTCCATCAACTCTCTACCACTGAATGAGTTCTCCTTTTTAATAACCTCCTAAGTTTTTCTCAAATCTATTCATTTCTGTCCATCTCAACAACCACCATTTACGATGTTGCTCTTCCCATATTCACTCAAACCATTTCCATTTATCTTCCATAGAGGAGCCAACAGTCTTGAAAATTTTAAAAAATCAAAAATCGAATCTCTCATGTCACTTCCATGTTTAAAATCCTTCCAAAGCTTCCCACTGCCTTTCAGATAAAGCTCCAAATTCTAAACACAGCACCCAAGGTCTTGCAAGATGAGGTTTCTCTGACCATCTCCAGCATCATCTCCATTCCTCTTTGCCAAACTCCAGGAACACAGGTCTTCTTTCAATTCCTCAAATATATAATACTCCTTCCCTCCTCAGGAACTTAAGACATGAGGTTCCTCTGCCTTCACCATTCCTTCAATGTCTTCACCTGACCAGCTTCTACAGACCCAATTTAACTGTCACCTTCTCAGGGAGTCCTTCCCAGGGCTACATTAACTCCCTTTCAGAGCACTCAGTACTTTCTTTTTTTTTTTTTTTTTTAATATATTTTATTGATATTTTTACAGAGAGGAAGGGAGAGGGATAGAAAGCTAGAAACATCGATGAGAGAGAAACATCGATCAGCTGCCTCCTGCACACCCCCCACTGGGGATGTGCCCGCAGCCAAGGTACATGCCCTTGACCGGAATCGAACCCGGGACCCTTCAGTCCGCAGGCCGAGGCTCTATCCACTGAGCCAAACCGGTTTCGGCTCAGTACTTTCTAATGAAGCAATTATCAAACCATCCAGGTGATTATTTATTTGATGTCTGGTGCTTCAGTGATTTGTAATCTCTATCAGTCTAGGGATTATGACTTTCTTGGGCATTCAAGGCTAAGGAATGTCTGATATATAATAATGATAGCTTGCACTCTTAACACTCATTATGTCCAGGCACTGTTCAAACACTTATACATATCAACTCATTTAGTCTTCACAATACACCCTGAGGTAGATATTTTATAATATCGTAGATGTTTTATATATGAAGAAATTGGCCAAAAGATGTTAGGTCATTTGCCTAGGGTTATATAATAAATCATGAAGTTGGAATCTGAGCCAAACATCAGATTCACATTTTTAACCACTACTCTGTCCCTCCACATGTTGACACTCAACAAGTAGATGGATAAATGAAACAACTGGATATGAAAGCAGTCTCAACCTCATCCTCTGATCCTACTGCTATGACCAGAGTCTAAAACAAAGGTCTTACCTTCTTACTAAATGACCCCGAGCATTTCTTTTTTTTTTTCTTATTGATTTCAGAGAGGAAGGGAGAGGGAGAGAGATAGAAACATCAATGATGCGAGAGAATCATCAATCAGCTGCCTCCTGCACACTCCCTACTGGAGATCAAGCCCGCAACCAGGACATGGGCCCTTGACCGGAATGGAACCTGGGACCCTTCAGTCTGAAGGCCAACACTCTATCCACTGAGCCAAATCAGCTAGGGTGACCCCAACCATTTCTTAGTAGGTTCCCTAATTTTTCTTTCTTCACCAGGCACATATTTCTAGATGATTCTTTCTAAAGTACTTGCCTTATCCTATTAATCAGCTATTCACCAACCAGCAATGACCCCTGTTACCTATGGAGTTACTTGGCTTTCAGACTTCTAACAATGACCTTTTCTACCATCAAGCATGTTGTCTCCTCTTAATCCACTCACCGCAACTCATAGTCACGTATGTGAAATTATGCCTTTACACATTACTGTTCTGTCTCCAGTTTTCTTTTTACTCCAAATCAAATCATACCCATCTTCCAAAAATTTGCTCAAGTATCCCAAGAGTCACTGAGAAGTAATGCAGCCAACTCTTTTCTACTTGTGTCACTCAAAGTTAGAGCAATTTACTTTTGTACTTCTTTGTTCTCCAAGCTCTTTATAAAGACTTGACACATATTTATTCTCAGCCCTCCTAAGTTTCTAGTATACATCTGAGCACATCAATAGAAAACTCAATATTTACTTGCTAACTGATAAACTAAAATAAAAATAAGTATTATGAGATCCCAGTTTATATCCCATTCATAAGAAGATAAAAAATCCAGGCTCAAAATATGTATACAACACTAACACTTCATATATATATATATATATATATATATATATATATATATATATATATATATTTGGGGGAGGGAGATAAGGCATGGTGAGAAGCAATGGTGAGAAAGATTTCACTGGGACTACACTGTGAGCAGAAGCAGAGAGAGCTACAGGAACTCATAAAGAGAAGGAATCAAATATTCTGCCAGCAACTCAGCCATGTCAGCTTAACATCTATGGAACAGAATTCCCTCAACCATCCCTCATCTTCCAGAGACAGTACTGCAAGAAGAGAGAATTAAAGACTTCCTGAATAAACTGAGCCATCGAGGGCTAAAAAAAAAAAATGTTAAGGAAATCTGCCCTATGTTAAAAATAAGACTTCCCAGATCCAGAGGGCTATTTTCAGTCAAATCTATTTTCCTTCCTAATTCAAATAACTCAAAAGTTGTAAGGGATTCAAGTTCTATAGAAATTAAAGGCAAAAAAAATAAGAATCCTTAAAAGTGGTAACGAGGCAGAAGGGTGGGCCTTAGTCTGTGGTCATTCCCTTCATCCTCCCCAGTGCCCGTCCACAGGTCAATGCTGCCACTGACCTGATCTGCATCTGCATGAACTCCCGGAGACTGAGCAGATGGCACCTCCTGCTGGACTGCAGCCACTGCCCCGTTAGGCATCAGGATGAGCTGGGAGGCTAGAGGCACATTCCGGCCCAGGGTCCGGTTTACCTGCAATAGGTTTCCCAGCTGTGGCTGGCAAGGAGAGGAGGAAGAGTAGAGGAAAGAGAACAAGAGGAAAAGAAGAAAGACAGAAGAAATGGAAGGGAAGGACCACAAGACAAAATAAACAGAAGATACGAAACAGCGAAGTCCTGCCCCTTTCCACACCAACCCAGGAGACCCTTATTCTCCATATGTGATGAATCATCCAGAAGAAAACCTGGAATGTGTATAAAACTACAGGTTGATAACAAAGAGTCAAACATGAAAGAAGCTGAGACAATGAGAATTTCAGAACAAGTATTTATGTACAGTAAGTAGATAGGCTAAGAGAACACTTAGGATTTGTGTACTTGCGCCACAGGTCTAAAGATCAGAGTATGCTAATGCAGTCAAATGTTAAGGTGAGCATCTTCTAACTTGGGATCTCAATGCAATCTGCAGGCTACCTGTGAATACTGAGCATTACTTCTAGAGATAAGTAAGGAAGAAGTAGATCAGCTTGTCTTAAAACAGCTGGGTAACTATGGTTAAATAAAATAACTTTTGCTCAAGTCCTAGCCAGGGACAAAACCATTATGCCCCTGGGACACTGGCAGTTGTGTCTGTGGCTTACCCGTAGATACATCTGAGCCTGGGACTGGTTGAGGGGTGGGGAGGTGGTGTTCCCCAGTAGCACAGATTGGGTCAAAGTGGTAGCACTGGGAGAGCTCACACTCTGGGATCGGCTGATGAGCTGGGCGGCCGACGTGGTGGCCAGATTGATCTGTGCGGTATAGAAAGGAACCAGGACTAAGGATTTAGGAGACATAAAAGAAAATGTAAATGACTGATAAATTCAGAGTGACCCGGTCAAGAACAGAATATCTCACTTTCATAGAGTCAGGGGAAAATGAATACCTTCCTATCCACAACTGTCATCCTGGCTACTCCAGGGTATTACCAAAGTAAACAAACTACGCCTAACCACTAGCGTAACAGTTGAAAAGGCAAAGGAACGAAACGGAACAAATTTTACTTGTCATTGAAGGGTCCAGAGATTAGCCCCTTCCCTTTACTGTCTTCTTCTTTCCCAGGATTTTCTATCTCCTTTCTTAGACCTCCTCATTAAGACGCATACAGATCCAAGTTGGTCACTTTGCCTTTTACAAACTGTCTCTACATAAGGGCAGTAAATGCCACTGATTGCTCAATAACACTCCCAGATCAGCTGCACAAAGTTTAACCCAGAGACAAAGACCCAAAGAGAGAAGCCTTTCAGTGGGGAGAAGCAGCACTCACTGAGGCCTGGGTGGTGGCAGTCTGCTGCTGCGCAGTGCTGGTGTTTGGGGAGCTGGCTTGCCGACTGGCAGCAATGGTGGCCTGTTAGAGATGGAGGGAAAATAAGAGCAGAAACAACAAAGGAAAAGGCTGTGAATCTTCCAGTAATAAATCAGAGGCACAAAACATAATAGACATTTCCAATAAGAACTGAGAGACTCTATTGTGGAGCAAGGACAAGTATATTCACTATGCCAATAACCCTCACATTACCACATGTGTTAACCCAACAACTCCCACATAACCCTCCTGGGACAGCCAGGCAACCTGTCTTCCCACCTTCCTGTAGGTGGAAGAACCTTTGGTCAGGTCACATCACAAGTCCCTGGTGAGCCTAACCCAGAGTTGTCCAATACAAATATAACACGAGCCACGTATGTAATTTTCTAGTATGCACATTTTTTAAAAGAAAAAAGAAACTGGAGAAGTACACTTTAATTTTTTATTGAATTTATTGGGGTGGCATTAGTTAATAAAATTATATAGGTTTCAGGTGTACAATTCTATAATATATCATCTTGTATTGTGTGCTCACCACCCCAAGTCAAATCACCTTCCATCACCATTTATCCTCCTATACCCTCTTCCACTTTATTTTATGTAAGCCAATATATCTCATTTCAACATGTAACCAATGTAAACTACGAAGATATTTTTTTTTTCCTTACTAAGTCTTTGAAATCCAAATTCTCAGTGCACAGCCCCAATGTGAACTGGCCACATCTTGAGCATTCAAAAGCTACACATGGCTAGTGACTACCACACTGCACAGTGCAGGTCTAGACATGGCCATCCTACTTCTAAAAGGGAGTCTTTCCACAGTTCTTATTGCAACCCCTGAAGCGAAGATCCATTTGTCCTCCTACAATAGGAAGAGGAGACTATGTTTCCAGTGTGGCTTAGTAGGGGCGGTATGCCCCTACCCACCTGTAGCACCATTCCCTTCCCTCTTGGGCCAGCTGGCTGCTGACCTCTCACCTGCTGGACGGCAGCCAGGCTATGCAGCTGGGCATTGCTGAGCTGCTGCTGGAGCATGAACTGGTGGAAATACTGAGCCGCATTGGGCTGACGCTGCAGTGCCTGCAGAGCCTAGGAGGAGAAAGAGAAGATCAGCCCACTTAGACCCACTCCCAACTCCTATTCTACACAAATCGCTGTGATCCTGTGAAAGGGACTCGTGGCAAGTAGAGAAACAAAGGAAGATGGGAGTCTGGCTAAATCATCAACTTCTGATTTGTCCAGTTTGTTTATATGAGAACCAGTAAGTTCATATAATCCTCAAAAAGTGGAGAAGCAATTAATTCTGCTATGCTCTATTCTATTCTTGTATATAAAGAAAAGTAAAGCAGTGTAACTCACATGAACGCTTATTTCCCAAAATGGAATCTGGAAATACATAATACAGCAAGAAAAAGAATTGGGACTAGACAGGATAAAAATCAATGAGATGTCAATTAATGTAAAGAGAAGAAAATAAAAGACCATATTCTAGGGGTACAATAGAGGTAATAGAGCCCTAAGGGGTTGAAAAGGGTGAAAAAATAAGAGTAAGTAGTAGCTTATGAAAGATTCTATCAGGTAAAATTTTCAAACAACTGGCATTTTCAAATATCTATAGTATAATGCTAATGGGTGTTTATAAACATGATACTGGTAATTCAGTTTTAGTGTTAATTAATATTCTCTAATAATTAGAGCTATTCTTATGATGTGCATAGTTATTCTAGTAACCTAAATACTTTAAGTAAAAGGCCCATTCCCAGATTTTGAAAAACATGGGATTTACTATTTGTCTAAAAACATAGCTTTAATCTAAAGAGTTTTACACTCCATTACTCAGAATGATTTATACAAAAGACTGAAGATTAAAAACCTGGCAATCCATGAAGAGAAATGGTTAGAATCTAGCTATATGAACTGAATGGTATAAAAACAAAACAAAAAAATAACACCTTAGTTTAAAGACTGAATCTCATTCTCTGTTTGCTTGCTCAAATTGTTACCAATTCCTAAGATTCTCCGGGCTAGCAGGGACCTTAGTCATCACCTAATCTAACTCCCCCAGTTTTCTGGAAAGCAACTAAGGGCAATTATCTCCCAGCACCCTTGCCTACCCCAAGCCAATGCTCACAGATCGCAGCCCCTCCGAGTTGAGCCTCACCTGCACTGCTTGCCGTTCATACAGTGACATTTGAGCTATTTGGGGCCGAGAGCTGCCCCCAGAGCTGGAACTCCCATTGGTGGAGTTGGAGTTCTGCTCACTCTCAGTCTCCATGACAATGGTCCAGGGTCCCCAAGGCTGGTGCTCTGACTCAAGACCTAGATAAAAGGAGCAAAGGATTAACATTTACACCTGATCTCAAATTTTATTACATGTTATTCAAATTAGATATAAGAATCTTCCTCTTCTTCCATAATCCAATTTTTCTAATGTTATAACTACCAAATCTGCAATACACTCTTCCCCCCCACACCCTCTTTTGAAGTTACGCAGTGTCTCAAAAGAAACAACCTTTACATATTCCATCATAGCTGTCATTAACATAAAACAGCCGGAATGGAAGACATCACCTCATAAATACTAAGGCCACTTTACATTCCCCTAACACTTTGTAACAGTTTAAAATCTTCCCGTTTAAAACTTATAGCTATTTCATTTTTATCTGCATCTGCTTAAAACTTATGGTTCTCTCATTCTTATCAGCATCATCTTAACAACGTGACCATTTACTGAAAAGCCACCAGGTGCCTCCTCTCACAGAGCCAGGCTCTCTCTTCACATGCATTATCTCTCCCAGTGCCGTTAGGTAAATAACTCCCCACCTGACAACTGTAGAAATGAGGTTTTCTGAAATTAAAGAAGTTGCCCTGGTAAGTATCGAGTCTTTACACTAGCACATGCTTCTTCTTCAAACCAGAAAAAAGTCTGTGATTAAGGCAGTATCATTCAGTGTGAGTACTCGTTGTCCTCATTTCATGGAGGAGGGGCCCAAGATACAGATATGTTAAATACATCACGGAAAGTCATAAAACTAGGAGGTAGAAGAGCTGGGCTACAGAGAGCCCAAATGGCTGCCGGGTTCCAGCTCAGGTTACCAATAACACCTCAGGCCCGGTTCCAGCTCAGGTTACTATCAACACTTTCCCTTCTTATCCCTCAGTTTCCCCATTTGCAAAGGCTTCACAACTGAATGTAATATGTCATTTTAACAAATGACTCCCAGGTATTAAACATTAAATAGATAGTAATGAAAATCAGTAAGAGAGTAAGATTCAATTTTTTTAGTCCACTAAAATGATCACAATCTACCCTCTGGGGTGTACACTAACATTCATTGGTAAAAACCAGGCAAAAAAAATAAAAAAGAAAGAAGAAAACATGTATGCCTCCAAGGCAGCACTAAATGATAAGGTTTGTCTTTGTTCATTCTGATTTTTTCTCTTTTGTTAAACCTGGACACTATATTCTGTAGTTCTGAGGAACAGGGGCCACTAGAAATATTAGGTCAGCACAGCACTATTTGGTTTACAAATGTAAACATCAAACCAGAATTTGTGCTAAGGGCTGTCAACAGTTTTATTATGATGGGTTTATCTTAATGACTGCATCCAAAACAAGCAAACAAAGTAAATAAAAATCAAACCGCTTGGCCTACTAAACAGAGTTGAGGAGATTTCTTGTTATTCCATTCCCAATATTACCTGATCGCATCAGTATCCCCCAAGAACTACCCATCTCTTCAGTTTCATTTAGAAATAGCAAATGTCACTGAAAATGAGTATAACCCAGGACGAATATAAGGAGAAATCATATCAACTTCAACTCTAGTCTATCTTCTCCCCACATCTTTTGCCAAAATATCAAAGCACTAAACAGATACAGACCCATGAATCCTCATTATCAGCATGTGAAGAAAAAAAGTGGGTAAGGATTAGAGGCAGCACGCACAGTTGTATAGATCACGGACCGGACTTAGTTCACTGGACTCGGAGACATGAGACCCCTTAACTAGCTAGGGGGGACACTAATTCCTACATTCATAGGTGAAAATGTTAATAAACTATATGATCGATCCCTCACTCCCCCCAGAATACAATCCTTACTATTAATTTCTTCAGATTGTGACATGACTATAGAGATGGAAAGGGACCGGCTTTGAAGTCTTTGATGAAATCAAGGGAAGTTATCAAAACCAGGATTCCTGGAACCCAGGCACAAAAATCTAGTCGTTCGTGATCAATGTTGGAATTGTAAAACTAAGCACCGAAAATAAAAACGAAAAAAGTTTAGGCGGCACAGTGAATTTAAGTTTTCAGAATTAAAGGGAAAGAAAGACTGAGAAGCTGACCCACAGAGGTCCCCAGAATAACTAACCCACGGTCACCCTGAAAGGTAGTATCTGGGTGTGGATGGGCTGGGCGGGTAGCAGCACAGATCCCCCTGGAGAGGGGCTAGGAAAGGATACTGAAGCGGACCCGGTACAGGGCCGACTGAGCCAAGAGTTCCTTGGAGGGAATCAATTTCCCTAAGCATAAAACTCTGTCTTGTAGAAAGGATGGGGCATGGGAAGGGGGTGGCGGGAGAAGGGGGTGGTTCGGGGAAGACTGTGCCAAAGAAATGGAAGTAATCTGGAGAACAGGGACAGTAGACGCCCAGGGGTCCTTGGTTGTATAAAGAGCCTTGATGAAAAATGAGGTTCCAAAGAGAAACCAGACACACCGGGGGAAGGGGGCGGACAGCGCGGCACCGGGAGTGCGCTGACCCAAGTGAGCAGGGAACTGTGCTTAGGATAGCGGGGCGACAGGCAGGGGAGAGGCGGACAGAAGTCAGGGGACTGGAGGCTGAGGGACCCCGCGGACCATAAAAAGCAGGGAGATAACTAGACAGCGAGCATGCTTGGAGGGGAGAACCAAAGTCAAAGGAGGAAAAATGAATGAGAAAAGGAGCAGTCAGAAGCAACGAGGGTTACGGACAGACAGCATCCAGCACAGCGACTTGAACAGCAGAAAGACTAGGACGGGCAGAGCCGGAGGACCCCGAGCCGAGCGCTGGAGGTAGGCAGGGAAAGGGCTGGGGGAGGTACCTGGGGCGTCACACAGCCCGCGGCGGGGCGGCCGGAGCGACCTCCCCGCGCAGCCAAGCCCCCAGAGGTCCGCCCCTCCCCAGCCCGCGGGCGCCGGGTTACCTTCGCGCCTGGCTCCGCACCCGAGGGCTCCCGGGGGGCGTCCACCTCATGGGCAGGGGACCCCAGGCTGGGCGGGGGGCTCGTCGGCCTCGGCGGCGGGCTCCCCTCGCCTCCTCCCCTTCCTGGAGGGGCGGGGGCGCCGAGGGCGGGGTGGGAGGCGCCCGGCGCGGCCGCAGCACCCCGCCCCTCCCGCCGCTCCGGGTCCGGCCCGGCCGCGGGCTGCCAGGCCTCCGGGACGCGCTCCGGGCCTGTCACTTCCTGCCGGGCCGAGAGGTGGGGGCTGCAGGCCGGGGGCTGCGGGCCGAGCTGGAGGAGGGGGCTGGCGGGGAGGTGCTTCCGGGGCAGCGGACCCCTCCCCCGGGCCCCCCTCCCCTCGGCGCCCTCCTCCCCCTCCCTCCGCGGGTCCCTCGTTTCCTGCCGGCGCCCGTTACCATGGCGACGGCGCTCCCGGGCCTCCGCGCTCCAGGCCCGGGGTGGATTTTCCCCCCTTTTTCGCCGTCCCTTTCTCCTCCTTTTTTCTCCTTCTTTCTCTCCGAGTTCGGCTCCGCGGACGAAGGGACGAAACTGAGCGAGTGCTGGCCTCTAGTGGGGAAGGCACCTCAGAAAAAAAGAGGGAGATGGGAGAAGGGAGGGAAGTGACGTGGAAAAGGGGAGAAAATAAGGTATTTTTCTGGAGCGCCTGGGAATAAGGGGTAGAAAGAAAGAATCAAAGAGACCCACAGGCAGAGAGGGAGAAGGAGCAGGCAGCGACCCCCGGGGAACGACAGGCTGGGAAGGGAGAGAACGGGGAAGAAAAGCCAAGCCTGAGCAGGAGGAGAGAGAATGTCGATTGTTGCATCGCTCCCCTCAACTCCCAGAAGGCGGGAAAGAACGCTCGCAGAAACCGGGAACCCTTTAGGAGCTGACATTCGCTTCAAAGCAGCCGCCTCGCCTCACTTGCTTTGAATGACACGTCCAAGTCCGTCATTTCAGGGCTTTTGTGTCCTTGTACGTTCTTGGTTTTAAACGTGTGTGTGAAGGAGAACGACGGAAACCGGGGAGAAGGCAGGGGTGTACAGAGTAGAACAATGGGCTGGATCTGGGAGTACCTACGCATTTGATAAGGCAGTATCAGTTTTTTATTCTCTTAAACTTTGAACACTTAGCAAATGTTTATGGAGCCCTTGCTATGTGCCGCTCGCTGTTTTGGACGCTTGGATTGCATTAGTGCGCGGCCCAAAGATAATTGCCCTCATTAACCTTTACAGAAGGGGCCAGGGACACCTTGTGGATTAACAGCGAGGGTGGATGCTTTCTCTGTTGTTACCATAGTCCACTAATTATTTTTACCTCGAATCTTGTTCTAACCTCTGTTCTATCCAGTTGTTTTCTTTGTCAACCCACTCTTTATTCTCGCCTTTGAAAGCCAAGGCATGATTTGTTTTTACGAAAGATACAGACGTGCTCCCTTTGTTTATAGGTTAGATCCGTTTACATTTGCCTTGAGAGAGGAGCGTGTGGGCTCTTAATTAGCAGTAGCCAGGTTTGTGTCAGAGAAGAGTCTCTGCCAGGCTGCAGGGAACCAGTCAGACAGGTCTGCGAGGGAAGCAACGCGAGGGCAGCCAAAGGGCTGGAAACGTGCAGGCCTGCGGTGCGGGGAGGTGAAAGGGTATGTCGCCAGGGTGAATGACGGGCTTTGGCTGAGGATGAATTGAAAAGATTCTGGCAGAGGATCCGTGGTAAAAACTAGGTAAAGCATTAGTCATTTAGATTTGTGGCCTGCCAACGTTTAAAGCTTCCTTGTGAAGGCTTAGAATGGATATACCGAGCCTAAGCTGACTCTCCGAGCACCAAGAACAAGTTGTACCTATAGATAATTTTCAGATTATATGATATTCAGGTTGAGAAACATTACTCATGTGTTTTCCTGGGTTCTGTGGGAGAATTATCACTAAGTGTCTACAAAGCCCTGAAATATATATCTCAAGGATAAGGAGTCCAGATGCCACGAGTGTCTTTTTTCCAATCGCCTATGGAACTCGCATACCTAATGGGTACCTGGCCATTTCAGCCCCATTAGATGTGGAGCAGAACCACTACTAATTCATTTAGTTACATCCCACCTCTAAGGATTTTTTTTTTAATTTCCTGAATCTTCGGCCCCTGCATCTACTAAAAGTTACCCATTTAGATGATGTCAGGGGATAAGATAGTGATGAAGTATAATTTTGTTGACTGTCGGATATAAATCTAGCCTAGGAATACTCTGTCACAAAGCATGCCTTATTATGAGCCAGTGATTTAACTTTATATAGAGATTTTACCCCATATTTCACAGTAATTCTTTTCAAGTTCATAATTTTCCAAGATACAGGCGTCTTCCTGGGTCATAGTGAAAATTTCAGGATAAAAAAGAAATGTATCCAACAGTAAAGTGAAGTAGTAGAAAACCTCCATTCATAAGACAGTCATTGTGGGCTAAATCAGCTTGGAAACAGGTACAGAATTGTTTCTCAACCTAAATGGAGCAAAACAATTTGTGATTCCTAGAAAATGCACAACTGGCTTTTCTTTTTTTTTCTAAACTTTCTCATTTTCATTTAATGATCCTGCTGGAATTAGTCTTTTCTTTTTCAAACCAAATAGTTCTTGTAAATGGAGGCTAAATAATTTCTTTACTCTGCATAACACTGAAAGTCATTAGCCTAAATAGGTGAAAAGGAAATGCATTCTATCTGGTGAGTAGAAATCGAACCCTCCCCCCTGCAAACTTATCTAAATAAGGAAAAATCAGGATTTGAAAGGAAATCAACTGTTTAGAAGCAACTAAATCAAATAGAATAGAAAACAGGCTAATGTAATTTTGTATATCAACTGAGCATTGAATGAGCATTCTTCAAGCTTCTCTTTTAAGCCTCGCATTGTGCAATGCATTGTGAAGGAAGAGATGCTCCTTAACCCTAGAGGTGTTAGTATCCTTGGAATGTGTCTATTTACAAGTAACCAAGCAAGTAAGCATGGGTGATCACATTTTTATGTAAATGTGGGTAGGATGAAGTAGGGAGGGGGTGGGGGGGAAATCAAAACCTTTACTCTAACCAGCACCAATGTGGGATGTAAACCATCATGCACATCCCACCCCATGCCACCACAATTCTATATGCCACTTTAACGTCTACTTGGGAGATGAAATGAAGATAATGGGGATTTATACGCTCCTAGATACTCAAAGCAAAAAAGAACTTTAAAATTACCCAAGCCCTTTAATTTTGAGTGGAGAAAATTGAAGACTAAAAGATGAATGTAGAAGGGGAACGTTTTATAATAGTTGGCAAATAGATGTCCAAAAATATTTGTTAATTAATTTCCTAGATGCTCTCCTTTCTCTCAACTGAAAAAAAAAGGGGGGTGGGGAGAAGGAATTAAAACATATAAGGAGACTTCTCATTCCTCACCACTAATACCCATGATGGTGTTCAGGACATGCCCCAAATACTAGCATAGCTCCTTGGTATATTAGTTATTTAAAGCTGAAGAAGTTTGAGAAAAAGGTAGCAACAAGAAAGTCACTCTGACTTCTTCCCTCTTTCTTCTTTCCTAAGCCAGGTCAAAAAACCCTCTGAGAGGTGCCCCTGAAGGAATGGAGGATCCTTATCTGTGAAGACAAAAGAACACCAAGAAGAATCCACTTACCTCATGTTCCTTAACTTAAGATATTCCTCCATGACTATGCACACTTCATCAAACCCAGCATAAAAATACACCAGTCTAGCCTGACGGGCTTGGCTCAGGGTTGAGTGACCTATGAACCAGGAGGACATGATTCGAATGCAGGTCAGGACACATGCCCAGGTTGTGGGCTGGACCCCTAGTGTGGGGCATGCAGAAGGCAGCCAATCAATGATTCTCTCTCATGACTGATGTTTCTATTTCCTGCTCCCTTCCTCTCTGAAATCAGTAAAAATATATTTTTTTAAAAATACACCAATCTAACTTGCTTTGGTTCTTCATTTCTTCATGAAGCCTCTTGTGTTACATACAACTTAAATAAGTTTTATTGAAATAAATTTGTAGGCCCAGGATGGAGCCACTCCTGCCTAAGGTTCCCCGTCAGCAAACTGAAACTTACATAACATTCATGTCCCTGAAAATGTTCCACTTGACCAGAAACAGTCTATCCAGTTGGCCAGTCCCCAAATGCCAGGCCAACTGTGGGCTTTATATTACTACCTTTTTCTTTGTTCTTTATCCTACAAAGCTTCCTGCCTTGCACCCGATTTTGCAGTCCTCGTAATGGAGACTGTCCACTTGATGAAGTGTTAAAGTTTGTCACCTAAATTGTCTCCTTTAGTCATTCTTTTTGTTTTTGTTTTGTTAGTCCTCACCCAAGGATATTTTTACACTGATTTTTAGAGAGAATGTAAGAGAGAGGGAAAGAGAGAAACATCGATGTGAGAGTAACACATGGATTGGTTGTCTCCTGCACCAACCCCGCCAGGGCCTGGGCCTGGGAGGAGCCTGTAACCAAGGTATGTGCCCTTGACTGGAATCAAACTCAGGACCGTTTGGGCCACAGGCTGATGCTCTATCCACTGAGCCATACCAGCTAGGGCTCCTTTAGTCATTCTTTTAATAATTTGTATGCTTTTCTCCTATTAATCTGTCTTTGTCAGTTTAATTTTCAGACTCAGCCAGGGACACTAAGGGTTGAGGAAAGTTTTTTTCTACCCTATACCCACCATACTCCCTTTCTTTAGAACAGAAGTTTAAAATTACTATGTTGATTGGTTCAACTCAATGTTCCATGTACCACTACCTTCAAAAGAGACATATACTCCCACATCCTTCAGTAGCGTAAGGTTGACAATAACAAAAGCATCAACAGTTTAGACAGTTACATCGATTAAGGGCAAATCATGCACCTCCCAGCTTTGGTTTTTTTTTTTCTGTAAAATGGGAATAACACCCAGTATTTTTTTGGAATAGTGAAATGTTTATACAGTATTTCATTCAGTGTCTGACATAGTTCAAGCTATTATTAGTTTCCTTTAGTAACCCGGTAAATTTTTGTCATCACCAAATGTATCTAAATCACTCTTTTTTGTCAGCCTACATCATAATTTTCTAAACTCACAATTAGATAATAAGTTTATGAGTTCATGAATTTACTGTTGAGGAGAAAACACTTTTCTTCCATTCTCTTAGGTTCAATTAATGGGGGTCCGTGCATTAAACTAACAAAAGACAAATTAGCACGAGAAAAGGCACACACTTTTTATAAATATTTACTTGTATGGGAGTTCACAGAAAAGCAAACTCAAAGAGGCTGTTAGAGGAGCCTCTATACCCTTCTTAACAAATGGAAAAGATTTGGGGCTTTCAGGGGCATAAATTGCTAAATTGTTGGGAGAAGTGCTCTCTCTTCTCCCTGGGTGGGGATTGAGATGGGGAACTCGAGGGGACCGTCTTCAAAGGGAAATTTATTAGGCAGAGAACTCTTTCTGCATCTGTTAATTCTCAATTTCCTGGAGCTCAAAATAACACTTATGCCAAAGTGGTCTATTTGGGGGCAGCATATTCTGATCCCCTTACTACTATCATTTTATTTGAAAAGAGTATTCCATTTTTTCTGTGTACAAAATTTACCTTTTTGGGACTTCAAGTGTGTCTTTGGTCTACTTTTCCAGGACTTGGGTACAAATCGATTTATTTATACCATCTGGGTTTGTATCCTAAGCCAAGAGAGCTAAACCCCTGGGAAGAAGTCTGAAGGGAAAAAATATTCAAAATATACTTAGAGCCTCTCTCTGTTCATGGCTTCACAGACATATTGCATTCAACCCTCTCAATAACCTTCCTCTGTTAGCTATTATTAATCTTTAATTTACAGATGAGGAAATCAAAGGTCAGGAAGGTTAGACAAATTGTTCCAAGTTCATAGGAGTAGTAAGCAATAGAGTCAGAATTTAAATTTAGGTGTGTCTGACCCCAAAATTCATAACTACATCACATCATTCACAGTGTGAAAGTAGAGTAATGCAGGTCTATTTAAAATGCTTAGCACACACATAAATGTTTGTTTGTACAAAGAAGGTTAGCCTTTACCATTGTCAACACATGCAATGGAAGGCCCATTCTGACTTTGTAAACAATAGCAATAGCTCTGGTTATCAGTCTACAAAGACACTACGGAGATGTCTCAGCAAAGAATAAAGATGTATATGTATTATTTCCCTAAATTCTGTTTTCTCCCTTTTCTGCTTATAAATTATGGTAAGCAGATAATGGCCTTAAAGATGTTGTCATTCATGAAACCTGTGAATGTGTTATGCTGAGGCAAAGGGGAATTATAGTTGCAGATGGAATTAAGGTTATAAAAAGATGGCCTGAAAATAGGGAGATTATCTTAGACTAGAGGCCCTGTGCACGAATTCATGCATGGTTGGGGTCTCTCAGCCTGGCTGGCGATCAGGGCCTATCGGGTCATCTCGCCCAGTCCGATCAGTGCTGATGGGGGCCGGCTGGCCTGGGAGGGACTGTGGGAGGGCTCCAGGATGTGTCCAGCCCTCTTGCGCAGTCCTGATCGGCCAGACCCCAGCAGCAAGCTAACCTACCGGTCAGAGTGTCTGCCCCCTGGTGGTCAGTGCACATCATAGTGACTGGTTGAGCAGTCACTTAGCATATCACACTTTTATTATATAGGATTATCTGGCTGAGCCCAATGTAATCACAAAGATCCTTAAAAGTGTAGGTGAGGTAGAAGAGACAGGTTGAGTAATGTGATGTGAGAGGAACTCATGCTTCCATTGTTGGCTTTGAAGATGGAAGGGGCAGGTCAATCTAGGAAGCCAATAGAAGCTGGGGGTGGCTGGGAAAAAAAAAAAAAAGGATTTTCCCCTAGAGCTTCCAAAAAGAGAGCACAGCCCTGATGACACCTTGATTTTCACCCAGTGAGATGCAGACGTTTGATCTACCGAAATGTAAGGTAATAAAATGGTGTTGTTTTATACCACTAACTTGTTAAAGCAGCAATAGAAAGCTAACACATAAGCTAATCACTGTTTCAAAAAGCAGCAGCTAATCTTAGACCTTTTGTGCTGCCTAAAGTCCAGCCAATTGCCAACTTCATTACTCTTTCGTTGGCTAACAGCTGGAGAATGTATTGTGTCACATGCTTGGTCTAATCAATGAGTAGGTGCTTGGGATCATTGTGAGGGACAGCTTTTCAGTTGGATGAAAAATGCTATTAAAGTATATTTTTCAAAAAGGTAGAATTGATAACTCTCATGCAAATATAGAATGAACTTGTGTCAAAGATTTTATATAACTCAATTCATGAAAAAAACTGAGATATTAAAATCAGTTCAAAGTACATTTGAGAAACTGGGTGTTTACATGCAATTTAATAAGAGAATGTTAGAGAAGACTGCTGGTTTGGATCCAAAATTGGTTCATGAACTGTACCCTTAAGAATTATCTTTTCCTCTACGGGGCAGAGACTATTTGCACTTATGAGTAATTCTCTGCTTCTTCAGAGTTGTAAAGTAACCAGTCAATTGCAAGTCAGTAAAAGGCTCAATCAAGTCCAGTGGTAAGCTCTGGGATCCACTTCTAACTTTTAGATTTTTTTTTTTTTTTTTTACAACTATAAATCTGAGTAAAGAAACTGTTAAGACTTGCCAGAGTCAGGGAAACTAAATCTCCCCATCAGAGCACTCTGTCTGAGCTTTCCTTCCTTTTTTAAATATATTTTTATTTATTCCAGAGAGGAAGTGAGAGAAACATCCATGATAAGAGAGAATCATTGATCGGCTGCCTCCTGCACAGGATCGAGCCTGCAACCCAGGCATGTGCCCTTGACGGGAATCAAACCCCGGACCCTTCAGTCTGCAGGCTGATGTTCTATCCTCTGAGCCAAACCAGCTAGGGCTGAGCTTTCCTTCTTGACTAAGTTTTAGACATGTGGATGGCAAACCTGCTCCTCCCTCAGACTTCCCAGCTTAGAAAATGGCAATTCCAGTTGTGTAGGGGGAAAAACAACAACATCCAAAACAAACAAACAAACAACAACAAAAAAACCCTTTGTTTTTGGAATCTTATTTTTAATTGATTTTTTTTTTAGAGCTACCAGTCAGAGCATCTGCCCCCTGATGGTCAGTGCACATAATAGCAAAGGGTCAAACGGTAGAACAAACAGGCGGACACTTAGCATATTAGGCTTTTATTATATAAGATAACTATTACAAAATTGCTAACCACTGAGGTTGTACTCCTATATTTTCTTAAGTGGCTAAATTAATACTGCCAGCCAGAATTAGCTATAATCCTGGGCCCCTTATAGAGATGAGTCAGGCAGGATAGGGATGGCATGTAAAAATAATATTTCTCAAACATGCTGTGGCAGCTGAATAATTAAAAATCTATGTGTTAGATGACTTCCTAACCTATGCCTTGTAATTTTATAGTCTTTTTTCATCTTTTAAGATTTTTAAAAATAATTTTATTGATTTTTAAAGAGAGAGAAGGGAAGAGAGAGAAACATCGATGTGAGAGAAACATTGATCGGTTGCCTCCCAATTGGAGATCGAAGTCACAACCTGGGCATATTCCTGGACTAGGAATCCAAACAGGAACCTTTGGTGCACAGGATGATGCCCAACCAACTGAGCCACAGCAGCCAGGGCTTTTTTTCATCTTTAAATTTTTTTCATCTTTTAAATTTTTTCTGTCCTTCCCTGCCTTTCCAATCCTCTATACACACTACCACCAATCCTCTCACCTCCACCCACATAAAACACATCTCCTATGGACTCTTGCTAGAGGAAAATAAGCTATACTTCCCATAGAAAGATGAGGTGTTATTAATAGAATACATACATGTGATAGTTTTGTTTGTAGTGATAAATTTATGCTGAGCTTTTGTTTTTCTTGGACCAACATTACATGTTTACAAAATGCTGGCTAGGTTGAGAATAGTATATTATTGACCATGAATGAGTTTTCTGCACATGAACCAAAATTACTAAATAGAAAAAGCAAGCCCAAATGGATTCTGGCATCAAGAGTATTAGTGGGGCCATAGCCAGTTTGGCTCAGTGGATAGAGCGTCAGCCTGCAGACTGAAGGGTCCTGGGTTCGATTCCGGTCAAGGGCACATGCCCTGGTTGTGGGATCGATCCCCAGTAGGGGGCATGCAGGAGGCAGCCTATCAGTGATTCTCTCTCATCATTGATGTTTCTATCTCTCTCTCCCTCTCCTTTCCTCTCAGAAATCAATAAAAATATATACTAAAAAAAGTACTTTTAAAAATTAAAAGAGTATTAGTGTGAAGTCTCAAAGTATTGCCCCAGGGTCTATATAGGTATGCTCAGCTTTAGTAATTCTACACTTTAGAATTCAACCATTTCCCCAATACATTCAAACTTGACATGTATATAGATGAAGACAAATTTAGATTTTTGAAGTATCAACTGTAATATCACATGAATGGTCAGTGTGTCGCTCATTTTTGTCTTGGGAGCAACGTATAATGATGACTCAAGTAGAGAAAGGAACAACATTGATCCCAGGCAGGAAATGGCTTCTGGACCTAATGGTTCTGTAATCCTGCTAACGGTGATTATTTGACTGAGTGTCACAAAAATAGTCTGATTTCTTAGCTTTGAATATGTAGGAAAGGAAAAAGTAATCTTTCCTCTCCCCTCTTAGGTTCTATAGCTAGGGCCTGCAAATTGGGCTGACAAAAAGATTAATAGGAGGAAAGTTTTTATTTTCTATGCACATGGGGAAAAAAACCTGAAAATTCCAAAAAGCAGTTAGGCCTGGGAGCTTATATTATCATTTTAACAGGGGCAATAAATTTGTGGGAAAGTGCTAAGACAAAGAAAAGAGGGGTTTGGGCTTCTAGGTGCAGTAAATTGTGAGAAGGTAAATATATGGGAAACAAGTGGAAAATAAGAATTACCTTAGAAAGGTTTATTTGTGCAGACCCATTTAAGTACCATCTTCCCCTTATTGTCTCCAGAGAATCAGTTGTTCTCTTCTTCCTTGTATAAGGAAGGGAAGGGGGACCACCTTTACAAAGGGACATTTATGCCCTGATTTTAGGCAGACAGGGGGAGGTAGAGATCTTTTCTTGCATCTGCTGTTTCTCAGTTGCCTTCAGCTCAGTATGATCTGTATGCCAATGTGGCACGTTTTGGAGTAGCATATTCTGATACCCTTCAAATGTACCACTCAGAAAACCTAAATTCATATACCTGAATCTATTATTCTCTGCACAAACATAACACCCTCTCGAGAATTAGTAAATATCTCCCATGATTTAATTATTCCCTTTGTTCAAGGTATTGTGCTATGATTTGTAAACATACTAAGATAAACAAAAATATTCACTCCTGCCCTGGCTGGTATGGTTCAGTTGGTTGGAGCATTTTTCTGTACACCAAAAGATAGTGGGTTCAATTCCAGGTCAGGGCACATTCCTGGGTTTTGGCTTTGATGACTGGTTGGGGTGTGTATGGTAGGCAGCCAGTCCATGTTCTCTCTCTTTCTCCCCACACCCACACCACCCACATTTGTCTCTCTAAAAAAATTTGAAAATCAATAAAATGAAAAAAACGTTCACTCCTTTCAAGTAACTTAATATAATTAGAAAATAAAGTCAAGTATATATATTGTTTAATGTGACCAACAGCACAAACTTTGAGATTTGGTTTTGGATCCTGTCTATGCTACTTACTTACTAATTCTGCCATTTACATAACTTCTGTAAATCTCATTCTTCTTATCTGTAAAATGAAGGGCCTACCTACCTTTTCAGGGTTGTTATGAGAATTAAGTGAATGCTACACAGAATTCATTTAGTCCATTGATTGTCCTTGGAAAGCATTCAATATAATTGATTGTTGATATTAACAACTACAGTGCAAGATGATGGTGATAAGAGCTCTATAAGAAGAATATATTTACCCAAGAATGCCCATGTCCTCTTCTGATCAGCAAAAGAGAGAGAAAGAGGAAAAAAAAGAAAAAGAGAAAAATAATGTTTGAAGTAGGATTTGATCAGAATATGAAGGAATCAGAGGGACAATCTTTAAGAATCTTATCTCTTGATCAAACTGGCCAAATGACAACTTCAACCGATATTTACATGAACTAACTAGGCTAGATGATTTTTACTTGTTATCCATTTAATTTCACATCGATCCTGAGAGGCCATCGTTACAGTGTCTCATCTAGGTTTGGGGGTTATTAGTGAGCCGGTATTCAAGCTCTGTCTCTGATTGGTTTCCTGGAAGGCCTTAGGGAGGAGCCAGATCCACAGAAGAACCACAGCACCTTCCCCACTGACGGTCGCTCCTTGTCCCTTGGCAAGCATGGAAAAAGCATGTCAGTGGTTTCTTGGGGTGAGGTTCTTTGTGTCAAAAGGTGAAATGTAGGCTGAACCCACAAAAGCTCCCCTAATTTCAATTTTTTCACTGTGAATAAGTGTAATATTTGTGCCACCATGACATTGTAATTATAAAATAAAGTAATTAATTGGAAAAAGCTATAAGACAGAAGTTCTAGGAGAGAAAATTAAAATTTATTGAAAACTTTATTTGAGAGTTAACCCATTGAGGTAAGACACTTTTCAGGAGCAAATAATCAATACATGTATTTTTAGTACATATTTTGCTTTTGACATTGTGCTAAGCAGTGTAAGAGGTACAGAAGAACTCTAAAACATTGACCCTGTCCTCAAAAAGCTTATAATATGGTAGGGTAGAAAGAAATTACTGATGTAAGTTGAAGCAGCCAAACAACACATACAAATTTTTCTTTACTAAAAGTATTAGAACCAGATGATACATTATCTCTGGGCAGTAAGTGGAGAAAAGAAGGAAATTACTTATTGGGCTAAGTAATTTTACATGTGCTGTCTTATTTAATCCTCTCAAGCATTCATTGAATTACGGATTACTTTCTCCAATTTTTTAAATGAGGTTACCGAAACTGATATGCAAAATGACTTGTCCATGATAACATAAATATAAGAACGGGGCCAAAACCGTAATATCCAATTCTAAATCTCTTACAGTTTTTACCATGTTGAGGAAGGCTTGGTCACAAAAGTTCCAGATCTTTCTTCTTCCAGGCATATAGTAGCATTATACTTCTCTGCCCCCTTGAAGTCATGTATGGCGATGTAGCTTGCTCCTGCAAGTGAAATATGAGTGGATATGATATGCATCACTTCTGGGCAGAAGCCTCAAGAGCCAGAGCACAGGATTAACTTTGTTCTCTCGTTTCTTCTGCCACAATATAGAGCAGCATTCACCATGGCAGCTGTTCAATCGCCTTGGTTACTAGAATGAAGAACATAGGCACTATCCAACCCTTAGTGGACTCGTAGAATGAGGAATATTTTTACTTTAAGGGCTAAGTTTTGAGGTTGTTCATTTTGGCAACTTAACCTAACCAATTCTTATTCTGGTACTAAAACGAAGGTGCTGTTCTCATTAAATTCCTAAAATATGTAACTTTCGCTGAAGACCAGTCAGCAGATGATGAAGAAATTTAGTGGAAACCAAAAGTCTGGGACGATATGTTCTTATTTTTTCTACAATAACTTGAAAGTCAAATCATCTGTTTAATGATCTTTTAGCTCTAGAAGTTGGAAAATAGAATATCAGTGGCATGTATTGGTTACTTCATTTAAATGAATTTGACAAGGTACTACAAGAGATGACCATAACAAAGAACTGGCCAGTTTTCAATCAGGAATGGTAGGGGCAAGAACGAGTCTATAAATTTGGAGACTTATGGGCTTGGAAGAGGCAACTTCATAGGAAAGCTATTTTTAAAAATTCTTTATTGTTTAAAGTATTACATATGTCTCCTTGTCCCCCCATTGACCTCTCCCTGGCTGTTCCCACCCCCCAACACATGCCTTCACTCCCATAGGAAAGCTTTTGATAAAGGCAAGCCAACTAGACCTTAGTTTTATGGCAAAGATCAAATCAAAGTATTGCCTCAAATGGATTAATGTATTACCCAGCAAATCCTTTCAGTTAGAAAAAAAAAAAATGGCTTAGTATTTAGTTCTCCACCAAAACTTAATAGGTTTAAAGTACTCACAGTTAAGTTGAGAAAGAGTTAAGTCTTGAAAGAAAGGATTATAAATGCATCTACTGACACATGGAGCTGGCAATAATAAAATAGATAAGAAGCTAACTAAATTTTGAAACCATGAATGTAGGTTAAGAAAATTGTCACTGAAAAATGACTCCTGGGTTCTTTTTTTTTTTTTTTTAATATATCTTTATTGATTTCAGAGAGGAAGGGAGAGGGAAAGAGAGATAGAAACATCAATGATGAGAGAGAATCATTGATTGGCTGCCTCCTGCACACCCCCTATGAGGGATCAAACCCGCAACCCAGGCATGTGCCCTTGACCAGAATCGAACCTGTGACTCTTCAGTCTACAGGCTGACACTCTATTCACTGAGCCAAACCGGCTAGGGCAGCTCCTGGATTCTTAATCTTCTGCAGGCAATGAGCAAGTTGTAAAACCTGCTCAGTAATCCAAAGCCATCTTCAGATGTGGCCAAGAAGGATAATGGGAAAGACAGAGCTCCCATAGGGGGCAGCCATAATCACAGAGAACATGAACTGGTGAGTCCCTCCCAGGGAACAAAATTGGGACCTAATTAAAGTAACTCCTCAGCCCCTAGGTGAAAGACCCTCTGGGCATTTGTTTATTTAGAATGTCTCCAGAGTAACTTTTTTTTTTCTGGTTAAAAAAGTAAATAAGTAAGTAGATAAACAGGTGCCTAGGACACCTTATCCTTTATTTTAAACCGTCTCTATTCCCACACTTCGCAAATGGCTAATTGTTGGGGAGACACACCAGCACGTCAGATCTTCTGTGCGTTTGTAACCTGTTCAGTTTCTGTAGCCCTCAGATTTCCTGTGCTGCTTGTCTTGAATGTCATAAAGAATTCTGCACTTTGGGTCTCAGTTTCCTAATTTTTTCAGTTGAAGAGATCTTTCTAGGTGATTTCTAAAGAAACTTTTATTTTAAAAAATATATTTTTTATGATTTTCAGGGAGAGAGAGAAACAGATCTGCTGCCTCCTGCACACCCTCTACTGGGGACCGAGGCTGCAACCCTGGCATGTGGGTTGACGCTCAACCACTGAGCCACACATGCTGGGCAAACTTCTAATTTTTAAAAATTGTATTTTTCTTTTCTGCCAATAGTGGGCAGTTCTTGAACTTTATCCAGGATTCAGACAATGATCTTCATTGCATCTCCTGAAAACTGAGAAATAGTACAGGGTTGTCTCTCCCTTAAGACCGCTAACATGAAAGGCTTACACTGATGAGGGACATTAGTCACAGGATAGATTCTTATGTATTCAGGATGATGACTTTGACCTGGGAAATTTTATGTGTACACTTCCCTTCAAAACATTTAGAAGCACTATCACAAGATGCATAGAACAAATGCCTGACACAGAAAACAGGAAAACATCCTCAATTTCCAGAGGATGCAAAAGCTATTTGCTCTGTCTGGAACATTCCTCCCATACCTCACCGCTGTACCAATATCATTCCTGCTTATCCTTCAGCCTGCAGAGCAAGCATCACTTCTAGGAATCCTGACTTCAGCCCCAAGATTGTGTTAGGTTCCCATAACTCCTGCCCTTTGTTATATTCATTCCACTCATAGCTATATATCCAGTATTTATCTTCCTCACTAAGCTCCAAGCCCTTCAAGGGCAGAGAGTATAGTTATGTTCATCTTGTGCCTGCCATGGTACCTGGCATTCAGTCAGTGCCCAACAAATATGTTTCATGAAGGCCTCTCCGGTTGCCTTTATAGTTCAGTGCTGTGGAATAATATTTCTCTCCCCTGCCACACTGCCTTGTAACTACACTTTATGATGGGAAAGAAGAAACCAAGAATTAGCAAGAGTGCCCCAGTGGTTTTGCCAAAACCATAATCTGTTAAATAAATTGCTGAGGGGGGAAATAATAGAATACTTCAAACAGTAATTCTACTCAATCAAATGATTTAAATATGCATGCTCTGAAAAAAAGTACATTACATATAACTGTGAAGCAAATGCTATTGGATAGCTATTATCTAAGGAATATCTCATACTCAATTTCTGAATTTCTACAACAACCATTATAGAGTAAAAGATTCTTAAATTTACACATGTAAAATTGAATATGCACAGGATATTTCTGAAAACATATACAAGAAACTGAGAACCATCTACACCCACACAATCTGCATTTACTTTTCCACTGCCTTCATCAACAGGACTTTAATATTCCCAGAAACTCCTGCTCAGAAAATAAAAATTGCATTATTCATTTCAGAAACATCCAGAAAAACTATTTCAAACTGCTCAGCTTTTCAATAGACAGTTATCAAATGATTATTCTCTAAGACTTTTCAAAACCCTCACCTTACTATGTCCACAAACTTAACCATGATTCTCACCCAGTCTTAATCAAACCCCTACACTGAAAGACACCCCCCCTTAAACCAGACCCCAGAACTTCATAAATATCCTGACTTCATCCCCCCCTCCCAGACATTACCAAGGCTCCTTCAATGCATGTCCTCCCTCAGAGCCGTTTGAATAAACCCAGCTTTACCCAGTGGGTGTTTGGGCAGTGTTTTCAGGGAGCTAGCACTGGACAAAACTAACAGAGGTTACTTCTGAAGAGGGAATGGGAAGAAAAGATGTGAAAGATGTTCTTTTGTACCATTGAATCTTCACATTGGTATGTCTTATCTATTCTAAAATAAATGATAAAATAAAACAAAACAAAATTTAAACACGTAAAAAATAAATGCAGAAGATATCATTGTGTACTCTCCTCTCTGACCTAAATGTGTCATTCTTGCCTAGGTACAAGCTGCCTCCATCTGCGCTCACTCTGGGCTGGGGAAAGGGACGACAGGAGGGCCTCAATGACAGCGCAGAGTACCTAAATGAGAACGGAAATGTTAACTCCTGGAAAGAAATGCCCAGGATCTTGCCTCGCAATAACAGGCAATTTTTATGGAATACTTTCTAAATGCCAAATAATATTTTTAAAATGTCTTTCTAAAATTAGTGTAATATTAACTATCCTCCCTCCTTCTAGATACGTTTTATTATTTATTTTTATTTTTTCTTAATTCTAACCCAAGAATACTTCCCCATTGATTTTTAGGGAGAGTGAAAAAGGGAGGGAAAGACAGAGAGAAACATGGATGTGAGAGAAACACATCGATTGGTTGGCTCCTGCACGAGCCCTGACCAGGGCCCCGGGCCGGGGAGGAGCCTGCAACCAAGGTACAAGCCCTTGACTGGAATCAAACCCGGGACCCTTCAGTCCACTGGCCGACACTCTATCCACTGAACCAAACCAGCTAGGGCTAGATAAGTTTTATTTTTCAATTTTAAAAAAATGTATTGATTTGACAGAGAGACAGGAAGGGGGGAGGGAAAGAGAGAGAGAGCGAAAGAGAGAGAGGGAGAGAGAGAGAGAACCATTGATTTGTTGTTGCACTTACTTATGCAATCATTGGTTAATTCTCGTATGTGCCCTGACCAGAGGTCAAACCCACGACCTTGGAGTATCAGGACGAAGGATGTCTAACCAACTGTGTCACCCAGCCAGGACTAGATACGTTTTTAAACACTTTTCATGGATAGTATTATTTCAACTTCACCTTACTCTTTAAGTTCCATTACTCCCACTTTAAGAAGGAGGAAACAGGTGTAGACAGGTTTAATAACTTGCCCTAAGTCAGTCAAGTTGTAGAGCTGTTATATGAACACTAAATCAGCAGTTTCCAAACTGAATCTGTCTAGGATATGTGAAGACTTTCCAAAGGTACTAGGGCTTAAATTCCTAGATCTTCAAGTTCCACAAGGAATCTCCATCTCAACAGTTCACTAAGAATGGGGTATAGGAGTTGAAGCTTCATGATCATTCCTCTTTTCCCTTTCTCTTTTCACTTTTCAAAAAGGTATAACTTCAATTTATTCCATGGTGCATTGTTCTTGTTCTTTTTTTTTTTTTTAATTGAAATATTGTCACTTTGTGTAGGTAAGTTAATTTAATACAAAATTCTTTTTCAGGTCAAGATTTACAATACTTTCAACTAAATTGAAGAAGAACCTAATCAAGCTGAGTATTGATAATAAATCACTAAGAATGATTTTTGATGAAATATTATTATATGCTTTTTGAAATATAATGTGAAAGAGTTCAGAAAATTCAGTGACATTGCTAAAGCTAAATGCTCCTTGTTCCTACTTATTTACAAAAGTCATACTGCTCAAAGAATGCATCTATAGAAATTAAAAATAGGAATAAAATTAATCCTGATTCTGATCTCATTCTAGAAATAATCTATAGATAAATGCGCAAATTGGAAAAAAAACAATTATATCCATCTCATTAGGAACAGTGTTTCTGAAGTTTATTTTATATATATATATTTAAAATATATTTTTATTGATTTCAGAGAGGGAGAGGGAGAGAGAGCTAGAAACATCAATGATAAGAGAGAATCATTGATCAGCTGTCTCCTGCATGCCCCCAACTGGGGATTAAGCCCGCAACCCAGGCCTGTGCCCTTGACTGGAATCGAACCTGAGACCCTTCAGTCATAGGCTCTATACACTGAGCCAAACAGGTTAAGCTATTTTACATATTTTTTAAAATATATTTTATTGATTTTTTACAGAGAGGAAGGGAGAGGGATAGAAAGTTAGAAACATCAATGAGAGAGAAACATCTATCAGCCACCTCCTGCACACCCCCAACTGGGGATGTGCCCTCAACCAAGGTACATGCCCTTGACCGGAATTGAACCTGGGACCCTTCAGTCCACAGGCTGATGCTCTATCCACTGAGCCAAACCGGTTTCGGCACTATTTTATATTTTATGTTCAATATTTATTTAATAAAGTATATGACTGTTTAACTTTTTATTTGCCAGAACTGACCAGCAGACCCTGAGCAATGGATGAATGGATTACTCTGACACACATTTCTGTGAAAGAGAGGGCTAAGGGACTGCTTGGTTATAGGAACCAAACAGCCCTATTTGCCTCCCTCCTTAGGCTTTTATTGTCACAACAGCTTGAACTAAAATTAACTATTAGATACCATCAGCAGAGTAAGTATCCTTGAGAAAGCACATGCTTCTACAAGGTCGGGTCTAAAGACTAAACATAGAGATTCCAGTAAAACACCTGCGGGTTCGGACTTATTTTGAAAAATCAAAGCAGGGGCTGTTGCCTTCGGCAAGGTCCCCCTAAAGGCCTCAAACCTTTCAGAGAATCCTCCTTACAGACTTTCCAACCAAGTCCCGAGTTTCCCCACATTTATTCTTAAGATTTATTCTCTTTATTTTGTTTTATATACTAAATACTTTTAAAATATATTTTTATTGATTTTAGAGAGAGGTTGGGAGAGGGATAGAGAGATAGAAACATATATGAGAAAGAAACATTAATCGGTTTCCTCCTGCATATCCCCTACTGGGGATCAAGCCCACAACCCAGGCATGTGCCCTGATGGGAAATTGAGCGAGGACCTCCTGGTTCATGGTTCAACGCTCAACCACTGAGCCACACCAACCAGGCAAAAGTTGTTCTGTTTTGATTCATTGTGTTTCCTTTTTTAAAATATATTTTTATTGATTTCAGAGAGGAAGGGAGAGGAAGAGAGAAATAGAAACATCAATGATGAGAGGGAATCATTGATTGGCTGCCTCCTGCACGTTGGACCGAGCCTGCCACCCAGGCATGTGCCCCTAACCAGAATTGAATCTGGGACCCTTTGGTCCACAGGCCAATGATGCTCTATCCACTGAGCCAAACCAGACAGGGCTCACTGTGTTTCTTAATAATTCTATTGTTAAGTCAATCCACAAGAATTCTTGAATATCTTTGAGTCCTATAAAATACAAATAAACTCTTTGCTATTTCAAGTTATGTATTTTTTTTTGTTACAGAACATTTGATAGGGTAATCAATAAAACTTTTAAGCGTAAAATATATTAGAGAGAAAATTCCATCATGAAAGTGGATGGAAACATGAATTGAAGGGAAAAAAGGAACAATGTCAAAATTCTGATTATTAAACTTACTTGTGTAATTTTTTAATGGGTAGTGGGTATCAAGCTATATGGACTTTACATTACATTGGATAATATTTCTTAAGTTATATAACAGTTTTATTCTTGCCAACATTATAATATCCAGAAATCAAATCCTTTTAACTATTTAAATTTAAGATGGAAATTCTTGATGTTGAAAATACTCAAGGGAATGCATGCTTTTAAAATTTTCTTTTAGGAGATCTGCAATAAAAAATGTTTAAAGTTCATGTTTTTTCTCATATTTGCTTCACGGAAAACAAAATTGGTGGTTCTGATTAGTCAGTTCAAAATCTCTTTGAAGATGTGTTATGGACTGTATTGTGTTCCTCCCAAGTTCATATGTTGACTCTGATCCTCAATATGATTGCATTTGGAGATGAGGCCTATGTACTCCCATAGCTTTTTGTACTTTCTTCTATCAATATACAGAGTGTCCCCAAAATATATATATACACTTAACAGCTGATAGCTCCATTTTGAAAATAAAATGTATTTTAATAAACATTGCCTTTATAATTAGTCAAAGTGCGTGTATACATTATTTTGAGACACCCAATATTTTGGCACACTTTATTTTAACTTAATTTGTTTATTTTGGCCTCCACTGGTTTGTGAGGTCCTTGAGGATAAAAACCTCATTTTATTTATCTTTGCATTACCAGGCCTGATAAAATACCTGGCATGTAGTAAATGTATGTGTTGAGTGCTTACTATAAGTACTACTATAATACCAAGTGTTCTTTAGAGTTCCCTCTGTTCTCTGTGATACCTGAGGGGAAAGGCAAGCTTTGGGGTGGCCTCCTTAGGTGTGTCCCCCATGTCCTCTTACTTTGGAAACTTGTAGGAGGACCACGGCAGAGTCTTGGGTGGAGGAGACAGGGAATGAATAGTCTATGTGGCCCTGGGCTCAGGGAGATATCTCTACATCATGGATTTACTTTTCCCTGACTCTGTCATTCAGAGTATATTATCTTCAGGAGCAATATTAGAGTGTGGACATCTAAGGTAAAGCATGTAATTATTTAGAGAATCTTATTGGTTTAAATATCACCCATATTTCTCCCATCCCTTTGCCTCCAAACCTGTTTCCAAAATACAACCATTGCACCAAGGAAGAGCTTACACGATGATGGTTTCCCATGTGTGGAAGCACTGGGGGTCATGCAGGGGAAAAGCAGAAATATCAATCACGGTTTGCCCTACAGCAACAGCCAGCTGCACACAGTCGCTCAACTAGGATTCTCTACTCTGACCCTTCCCTGAATCTTTATCATGATTCTTTGAGAAGCCTGGGTCAAAAGGATTTGGTTGTAGTTTTTGAAATATATATATATTTTAAAATATATTTTATTGATATTTTACAGAGAGGAAGGGAGAGGGATAGAGAGCTAGAAACATCGATGAGAGAGAAACATCGATCAGCTGCCTCCTGCACACCTCCCACTGGGGATGTGCCCGCAACCAAGGTACATGCCCTTGACCGGAATCAAACCTGGGACCCTTCAGTCCGCAGGCCGATGCTCTATCCACTGAGCCAAACCAGTTTCGGCTTGAAATATATTTTTATTGATTTCAGAGAGGAAGGGAAAGGGAGAGAGAGATAGAAACAACGATGAGAGAGAATCATTGATCGGCTGCCTCCAGCATACCCCCACCCCTGCTACTGGGGATTGAGCCCACAATCCAGGCATGTGCCCTAATGGGCAATTGACCTGTGACCTCCTGGTTCATAGGTTGATGCTCAACCACTGAGCCACACTGGCCTGGCATGGGTCAAAAGGTTTAAGGAAGAAGCCAAAATGTGAGTTTTGGTGTCCACAGAAATATTCACAGAGACAAGTACACAGATTTTCTTTTCAAGAAAAGAATATTTATTTTTTTAAGTCTATTCCCAAAGCCCTAAATTACACCTTCCCTTAGATTTCACCCCTAGGAAGACATCCTTATCTTCCCTGTATCACTCTCTACCACCATCTCCTCTCTGGAGCATCCCCTAATTGGCTAAACCACATCTCCCCCAGCAATCTTTCCTCTGTGATTGCTCCTTTGTGTAACCATCCCTAGCCCTTCTCCCCTTTATTTTGGCATCTAAGTATCTGTGAAGTAGTCAGAAGTAGCTGAGCTCCAGGCCTGCTCATCTGTTACCCACTCACTAGACAATCAGAGAAGTCAAATTATCTGATGGAATGAGTTCTGCTTTAAGAGGCAGAAGAATGCTGTCCAATAATGTCACAGAGGATTGATGCAGTTTCTTTCCAACTTCTATCCTAGGAGGAAACAAAAACAAAAATGGAAGAACGTGTTACTCAGAAAGTCTTCACAGTTATAAAGGAGCTTTTCCCTATTTAAAAACAAAACAAAACAAAAAACTCACAAATGCACAAAAATATATAATCCTATCTAATGAAAGAGTAATATGCAAATTGACCATCACTCCAATACACAAGATGGCTGCCCCCATGTGGTCAAAGATCCTGCCCCCATGTGGACACAAGATGGCCACCACACGATGGCCTGCAGGGGAGGGCAGTTGTGGGTGATCAGGCCAGCAGGGGAGGGCAGTTAGGGGTGAGCGGGCCGGCAGAGGAGAGCAGTTGGGGGAGGCCGGGCCAGCAGGGGAGGGCAGTTGGGGGGGACCAGGCCTATAGGGGAGGACAGTTGGGGGGGACCAGGCCTGCAGGGGAGGACAGTTGGGGGGAACCAGGCCTGCAGGGGAGGACAGTTAGGGGCGATCAGGCTGGCAGGGGAGGGCAGTTAGGGGTGACCAGGCTGGCAGGGGAGGGCAGTTAGGGGCAATTGGGCCGGCAGGGGAGCAGTTAGGTGTCAAATCAGGCTGGCAGGGGAGTGGTTAGGGGGTGATTAGACTGATAGGCAGAAGCGGTTAGGGGCAATCAGGCAGGCAGGCAGGCAGGCAGTTGGAAGCCAACAGTCCTGGATTGTGAGAGGGATGTCCGACTGCCCACCGGGATCGGGCCTAAACAGGCAGTCGGACATCCCTTAAGGGGTCTCAGATTGGAGAGGGTGCAGGCTGGGCTGAGGGACACCTCCCCCGTGCACGAATTTCATATACTGGGCCTCTAGTGTAAATATAATTAGAAAAATTCATTCCTTTTCAATCAGATAAAAACATGTTGTTTTTTTAAAATCACATAGAACCCCTCATACAAATGGCATTATTAACTTTCTGTGATGTGAACTATGGAGATTATTACTCCCTCTTCAAGAGTTTAGGGCAAAAAAGAAAAGCCCACTTTCTATCAAAAATAAGCTACCAAAAGACAATAACAGTAACTCAGAAGAAGGTCCCGTTAACTTCTGAATATTACCACACTACCCCAAAACCCATTCTTCTCTCTTCCGGGCTTACCTCATTCACAGGGATCAGAATACTGAATTATTGCTTGTTCATCTGTGAAATGAAATGACATCTTTTACTACATTGCAGGCTTCACACATTAGAAAGAAAATATTTCATAAAAGCTATTGTTTTAGCCCTTCTCAAAGAATCCCTACAGGTTATATTCAGAATTACAGGAAGGTTCCAAACAATAATATTTGCACTCTTATGGTAAATTATTAATCAACAGCAAGAATATTAATAGTTAGCTCTTAGAGAACAATGGTCCACATTTTTCTTTTGGTCTGTTGACCACAGCCTACAAAATATCTCCAATGCAGAAGACTTTTTTAAATGGCATATAATTGAATTAAAGTATCTTAAGAGATCAGATCATCTATCTATATAAAAGGCTAATATGCTACTAGTAAGTGTTCTTCCCACTGTCCAACCAGTTGCTATGATGTGCACTGACCACCAGGGGGCAGACGTTCCAACTGGTAGGTTAGCTTGCTGCTGGGGTCCACTGATCAGGATCGAGACTGGGCAAGATGGGCTAGACAAGCCCTGGAGCCCTCCTGCTGTCCCTCCCAGGCCTGATTGTGCACTGGTGGGGTCCCTTGGCTTGGCCTGTGCCCTCTCGCAATCTGGGACCCTTCAGGGATGTCAGAGAGCCAGTTTCGGCCCGATCCCTGCAGGCCAGGCTGAGGGACCCTGCCGGTGCATGAATGTGTGCACTGGGCCTCTAGTATAATTATATGATACTTGCCTTGGGAAGGAATATTTGTAAAATTAGGAAAGATATTTTATTTTATTAGTATTTTTTTAAATCCTCACCTGAGGATATGTTTTTATTGATTTTAGAGAGAGTGGAAGGGAGAGGGAGAGAAGAGAAAGAGAAAAAAATCATGGATGCAAGAGAGAAAATGATTGGCTACCTCCCGCACACACCCCAACTGGGATTGAACCTGCAACCTGGGTTTGTACCCTGACTGGGAATTTAACCTGCAATCCTTTGGAATGACCCGACACTCCAACCGATTGAGCCACACCAGCCAGGGCAGGAAAGATATTTTAAAGAATGAGAACTATGTTGGCAGAGGCAGGTAAAGCTCAGCCCTCACCTGGTAGGTAGTAATCATAGACTTTGATTGTTGCTGGTTTCAGGTTGGTGACTAACACACTTTGGCTGATGGTGAAGGTATAGGTCTGAGTCTTCTTACTGAGCTATGGGGAAGAAAGACACAATGTTACATTAAAATTAAAATGGAAATAATGCATGTGATGTGGAGGTTAAAAGATTTTTTCTTCACACAGATTTTCTGAAACTCTTCTATCTGTCCCTTCTGACCTACGCCAGGCTGAAAGGTACTGCCTCCTGCTGACTGTCTGGCTCTTTCTTCTCAGGATCTTACAGCTTCCCGGCCCTTCTTTAAAATGGTTCCCTCCGTCCTCGGTCTACTTTAACCCATGACTCCTCCACTAAATTAACTGAAGTGGCCAAAGAAACATAGACATTTCTCCAACAGCTCTCCCTGCTGTTCTTTCTTTCTTTCTTTCCTTCTTTCCTTCTTTCCTTCTTTCCTTCTTTCCTTCTTTCCTTCTTTCCTTCTTTCCTTCTTTCTTTCTTTCTTTCTTTCTTTCTTTCTTTCTTTCTTTCTTTCTTTCTTCCTTCCTTCCTTCCTTCCTTCCTTCCTTTCTTTCTTTTCTTTCTTCCTTCCTTCTTCCTTCCTTCCTTCCTTCTTTCCTTCTTTCCTTCCTTTCTTCCTTCCTTCCTCCCTCCATCTCTTTCTTTCTTTCTTTCTTTCTTTCTTTCTTTCTTTCTTTCTTTCTTCCTTCCTTCCTTCCTTCCTTCCTTTCTTTCTTTCTTTTCTTTCTTCCTTCCTTCTTCCTTCCTTCCTTCCTTCTTTCCTTCCTTCCTTCCTTCCTTCCTTCCTTCCTTTCTTCCTTCCTTCCTCCCTCCGTCTTTCTTTCTTTCTTTCTTTCTTTCTTTCTTTCTTTCTTTCTTTCTTTCTTCCTTTCTTTATTCTTTCTTCTTTCTTCCTTCTTCCATTCATTCAGGCCTCTGATCAAATAACATCCTCAGGAGGCCTTTCCTAACTACCTTATTTTAAAATAGTCACATCCTGGCCTACTCCCACCATCACTCTATCCCCTTATCCTTCATAGCACTTACTATCAAAATTAATACTGAATGTGTGTGTGAACACACATATATGTATTTTTTTAATTTGCATTGCTTCTCTCTCGCTAGGATATTAACTCCATGAGGACAGGGATCATGTCTGTTATTTTTACTGCTGCATCTCCATCACATCGAAGAGTGTCTGGCATAGATTGGTTGCTCAGTAAATATTTGTTAAGTAAGTGAAAAAATGGAGAATTTAAGACAATTGTATAAATTAATCTAATATAATAAGAAAATAAGATTCATGTTGTACATTTAGATATGGAATTAAAAATGCCTAATAGGAAGAGATTTCCAAAAGGAACTTTTTAAGGTACAGTACCTTTCAAAACGTGATCCAGGAACTCTCACGGAACCCCAAGACTGTATCAAGGGTTCTGCGAGATCAGAATTATTTTTGGAATAATGCTTTTATTCACTCTCATTCTCTTTGATGTACATGTGAACAGGGGCTATTTGACGTGTGATATTGCAGCGGATTGACTACAGAATCAGATAGAACTTCACTCTCTTCAGTGAAGCCAGATGGCAAAGCAAAAATGTAAAACAATCTGACATTCTTCTTACTATTTTTTGGTTGTAGGAAATATAGTTGTTTCAGTTCTTGGCTACCTACCTCTTCCAAGTAAATGTTAAGTGTGTCAGTGCCAGATTCAATCTTCTTTACCAGTGGTTGCTGGAGAAGCTGAATAAGAAAGGAGAAAAAAGAGTTTAAGAGCCAGAGCCTTCCCTGTCCCCTAGGGGAAGCTTCCAACACTCTGTCATGGTCAAGGAAACAATGGATACGGTGGAAAAGGTAAGAGAAGGAACAAAGACTATTACAGGTCCCATTTCATATATCAGATGCACTTTTGTAGCCATTTAGATACTACAATCATGACTATATATATATATATATATATATATATATATATATATCCCATTTCACCAGCATTTTTTTGTTAATCCTTACCCAAGGATATTTTTTTCCATTGATTTTTTTTAGAGAGAATGGAAGGGAGGGGGAGAGACACAGAGAGAGAAACATCGATGTGAGAGATTGACATTGTGAGAGAGACTAGTTGACTCCCGCACGTGCCCCAACCAGGGCCAGGGGTTGAGTCTGCAACCAAGGTGCGTGCCCTTGACCAGGATCAAACCCACAACTCTTCAGTCTGCAGGCCAATGCTCTAACCACTGAGCAAACTGGCTAGGGCTCACCAGCTTTTTATGAAAATGTTAGGTCCCCTGGGGGCTAGTAAATGAAGAACAGAGAAGTGACTTACTAGCTGATTGGTGCCCTCCATGGGACTGAACCCAGAAAGCATCTTCACTTCCACAATGGCCATATTGGAAGAGCTGCGACTCCCCACATAACTGAGGACAGAAAGAAGCAAGCCTGTGTGAGCCCATGATTTTCTCTCGCAGCATACTCTATCCCCAACACACACACACACACACACACACACACACAATCCCAACTCAGCTTCTATGATCCAGGTGCCCCCACCACAACTTCAGCCTTCCTCACCTTGTGTGGAGAGTGAGAGTCAAGGATCGAGGTGAAGTTGGTTGATCACATCTAGCTTTTCCCATTTCCACACTAAGACTAAAGGTCTCCACATTTTTAGGAGGGAAAATATTGTATCTCAGCACTGTCTAATATGAAGAAACAAGATATCCAAATTTGAGTTGAGAAGAACTTTAGAAGTTGCATAGTTAAACTATTTTCCTTACAAATAAGGTAGACAAAAAGAGAGGGGATGTTCTACTGGAGGCGAAGATGCCCTCAGAACCACCTTCCCAAGACACACTTGTTCTCACATGGATCACTGCTTACCTGCACATAGACACAGCCCTGGCCTGTGGCCTCCAAGGTGTACACCCCAGGGACATTGGGCAGCGTCTCTTGCTGAAATACCAACCGGTTGGCAGCCTGAATATTGAAGGTACGCTGGAAATTCTCAGTGGATTTTACAGCCAGGTTGACTTCCTCAGATGGCACATAGGCAGTGGTGGCATATTTGGCCAGAGCTTGGAGAGCAACTACAGTATCCTGAGGAAAACAATCAAGCATATGCTTAACCATTTTGTGAAGCACTGGAATTAACCTCAAACAACCCTATAACCTATACATCTGATGGTGGTTTGCTAGCTTAGATGATATATCTTCTATGTATCTAAGAACCACATTCACCCACACTGGGGAAACTGACATAGAAATTGTAATATCTCACCTGTATATAAAATCTCAATTAAGTTATTATTGAACATCCTTAAGTCACTAGGTTAATCTCATATATTCAAATTCAGCAATCAAACCTAGCTTCAGAACGGGCTCTTGTTAGAAGCAAGTGGATAACAGTATATATTTTGCAGTTTCTTTATTTGAGGAAGAAACAACAGCAAGTTGATAGCCCTAGAACGTGCACATTTTTCAAAGTTATTTAACTACGTAATAATCTTCTATGGCACAGTTGGAGAGAGTATTGGGAAATCCTTCCTTGCAGGCCAAGGCTTCTTAGCCATTATGCCATATGACAATCCTTTTTTCTCATCTGGGAATAAGACAGATAATCTGTCACCAAGAGAACATGGCATCATGTAGCTTGAACCTTTCCATTCTGAGAACATTTTATCTTTATTTACATAAATTACAACTGCGAGGGGATGGGAGGTGAGGGAGAATGAGGTATTCAGCAAAATTGTCTTCTCTTACCCTGTGTTATGAGAATGTCTACATTCTCAACACTTAATTACGATAGCTATTACTGCATAAAGGAACTCACTTCCTCCTGTCCCAAATGAAAAAGAACAGTCGCATTTAGACATTACAGTGTCATATAAAAGGAAGAAAACCTGTCATCCTCCTGGGGAAGCTGTGAACAAGTTATACTTGTGCAGCTTGACAATCTACAAGCAACTTTTTGTCTACCCTCTGTGAACTAGGGCCGAGGAGGTCTTTATTGCTTGCACATGTGAAACAATGCAACTAATGGGACCACACATCAGCTCAAAAACTGATGTGGGTGATATGTGACTTCTTAGAATAACCAAGTATTATAGTAAAAAACAATTCTGGCATACATCTGTCACTGAGAATTCTAAAGATTTGATGCAGTGCTTTTTAAAATTATATATTGTAGTTATTTAGGGTTCAACAAGAAGAAGGAAGTCTTTCCTGATCTTTGGCCAAGAATTTCCCTGAAATAAGAAGGTAGTGTACCATATAATATTTTAAAATTCCAATTAAATTATTACTATACTCAAGCTCAGTGCACTTAACATCTTTACCAGACATTCTAACTGTTAAAATCTGTTCATTCTTCCATGTATAATTTACATGTTATAACTTCAATGAAAGTGGCCCTAATATCAACAAGAATATAATCTCTGTGTGGACAAGAAATATGTTTTCTTGTTTACTTTTGTATCTTTTGGTAACCTGGACATAGTACGTTTTAATAACATTTGCAGAACAAATAAATTAATGATGACTCTCTTTGTGATCATCTGATCATTTTATGACATTATTTAAATTTATCGTACCTTTTTTCCCCAATTGCCACCCCACTAATTCAATTTCTCCTTACCCCTAACCTAAATAAATGAAATAATCTCCTGATCTCTTCAAATCCAGTATTTTCCGCCTCTAAATCATCCCATACACAAAGTAACAGATTAATTTTTCTGAAACAAAGTTAAAAAATTTAATAGCTCCTCAGAATTAGGCAAAATCTTGAGTCTGATATGTAAGGCTCTTCATACTATGAACTTACTCTGCCTTTTCAACCTAAGTCCATTGTGTTTCAGCCAAATCAGTTTTCCCCAACAACCACTCCGTACTTTTGCAAATTCCTCTTCCTTTCAGTAGCTGCCTACCAAAAGTTTACATATCCTTTTAGCTCTGCCTCAAATGCAATTCCCCTGTGAAGACGCTTCTTATCCCTCAGGCTGATGAGAGCTCCCTCTCCTTTTTGAAATTCAATATTTGTACCTTTTGTATCTCATGTTATATAACCAGCCCCTGCTTTGTGGTATATAGAACTTTTCCTAGCTTTCCTTCTAGGTTTTTAGACTATACCTTACTAGGAAATAGTAGAAAGAGGTATGCCCATAAAATCTTGCTTTTATGCTTACAGCCCCCATAATTGGCTTTCTAATTTAATATATAAATTTATCTATACTTATACATGTCTTCTTTACATATACAATATGAATCTCATGATGCTTCATACTCTGCAAAGAAAGAGCATTAAATGCATATAGTACTATTTATGACTCACAAGACCGAATTGATGACTCGTTCTATATGGTTTTTACATGCTTTTTCTCCCTCTCTATAGAATTATAAGTGCCTGGACCTAGAGGGCAAGAGCAATAGGTTTTCCTCCATCTCCACATGGGATCTAATCCTACCTGATAAGTGACAGTGGAGAGTAGGCTATTTACCTGAGTGGAAGAGAAGCCCCCATATGCATTACGTTGCTTGGCCAACCAAGCCACTATACCAGTGGCTTTGGCTATTTCTTTTTGAGTCAGACTGGCTTTGCTAAGCCAAGCCAGTAATACATATGCCGTAAGTTCCACATCTACAGCCTCGAGCTTAGACCAAGGACTGGCATCCGATGACTGAGTAGGTTTCTGGCTCCAGTGAATGGACTCTCCTATGGAGAAAGAAGCATAATTAGGAAGGTCTTGGGAGGAAATGACTTCCTCATATTCATTTTGTAAATGCTACACCTTAAAGCAGATAAAATCTCAACAAATATTAATCATGAGTTTCAAAAAAATTATTTCTCAAAATCTTCTGATTTACTGGCCCTAATTATATATGCAGGTGTGTGTGTGTGTGTGTGTGTGTGTGTGTGTGTGTATACACTCACACATAATTCCCCAAAGTAAAGCTGGGAGCACCTGTAAATGCCTCTAGCAATTATATAAAAACAGCCCTATAAATTCAAATTCTAATGGAGATAGGTAGGTAGAAACTTCCTAAAAGAATCTTACATATTTAAGGCATGTTTTTGGCTAACAAAATTTTATTAATTTTCAGCATTTTTTTTTTACTTAATCAGAGTGATCTTACACCAAAGAATTGTTTAATACCTGCAAAAGGGTGATGCTGCAATGCCAGGATGTTTTCTGACTAGCTTCAACCATCTATCTCCTCTTTCTGTTAAAAGTATAGCAATGCTTTTGAGGACTTACATGGGCTTTCCCACAAAACTCTCAACAATGATTTTATGACAATAACTTTTACTAAAATGAATCCTAGAATTGAATATATGTGGGACTATGGAGACGAGGGGAAACTATAGATAACTCACAGCATATTTTCATAATTTCCAAAAACTCTTCACATGGCCAACATACCTGAGATGATAGCCTGCTGATCTAACTGTTCCAGAAGAATGTGTCTGAGGTCCATCTCCCCAGCCAGAGAGAAAGTATAAGCTAGTAGGGCCTGTGTGTACAGGTTGGTGGTGGAGGAAACAGAATTCCTGAGACACTGCAGTCCCTGACTCACCATTGGGTCCTAAAAAGTGAAAGTGAAGAACTGAATGTATAAGGCATTTCTTATAAAATGGGAAGGGATGAGGAAATCATCATATCTTCCTTGAGTTTAAAAGGCTGAGTAGGGACAAAAAAGTAGGTGAATTTATCTAGAAATAGGCAAGATAAGAAGAATATAAAGAAGAGGAGCCAGAGAAACGCACATCTGTGGTCTTTTTCATCTCCAGCAATGCAGCTGTGATATATGCCGTCAAGGAGATCTCATCGTCAACTCCACCCTAAAGGGAAACAGAGAGACAGTAAGTCAGGGGGCAGCAGGCACATGCAAGAATTGTGTGCAAATTAAAAAATAGTGTCTACCTACCCGCCACCTCCCTCTCCCCCCATCTAAATGGATGGATTATTTAAAAAAAAAAAAAAGCCCTGGATGGTGTGGCTCAGTTGGTTGAGCGTTGTTCCATGCACCAAAGGGTCACCTGTTTGATTCTCAGTCAGGGCACATGCCTGGGTTACGGGCTTGAAACCCAGTAGGGGGCATGCAGGAGGCAGCCCATCAACGTTTTGCTATCACATCAATGTTTTTTTTTTTCTCTCTCTCTCTAAAAATCAATAAAAAAATCTTTGAAAAAAGAAGAAAACAACAGCACTCCTTTCCACAGGCCGACTCCAGGACACAGAATGAGGGAGAACTGGGTGGAGTTCAATCGCTGCACAGCCTTTAACAGTAGCTTGTGGGAGGTAACAGGTCTTCAGCTCTGAGTGGGTACTGAGGAAACCCAAGAAACAAAGAGAGATTTTTTAAAAAGAGGGAGGTGGTAAAAAGAGACTTCTTATTCTCAGATTCTTATGGAATCTGAGCCTCCTCAAATGGATGTCCCCTCAAGTAGCACATAGCCCAGCCTCTTCTCCAGGGGAGAGTGACACCTTCCCTGTTTAACGTCTTTCACAGAAACATTTAGCAAATTTTAAAAAATATTTCATCTAAATTATTATTCTCATTTTATAAATAAAAGGAAAAACACTTACAGAGGTATTTAAATAGCTTGTTCAAGATTGCACAGCTAATAAGCAGGACTGGGATTTGAATTCAGGGAGTTTAACTCTGGAACTCCTATGCAAACCACTAAAATTGACTATACATGTGATAGTCAGCAGACTGGTGGCTCTAATCCAAAAGGAGGACAAAAACCTCTGAGATCTTGTGCAATTTCTGGCATGTACAACTCCCAGGTATATGTCACACAGGGCATAAGAGAGGAAAGAGACTTGGGGGGTACAGATAAGATTCTGCATAAGGAAAACTAAGAAATCTTATACTGTGATTTTTTTCAGTGCTCAATATTTTTAATCCAGGTCCTGCAACAGCACTGTAAATAATTTCTTTAGGAAAGTTCATGCAAATCTTTCTTTCACTGGCATGTTCTGAATTGAACACGTTATCCTGCACATCAACACCTCCCCCGCATTTGGGAGGGACAGATGATGGAGTAATGGGCAGGAGCAGTGTCTCTGGAGTCCAGTTGCTGGATTCAAGTTAGTCCTATCACTTATTAGCATTCACCTTGAGCAATTTACTTAATCTCTGAAACTTAGTGTCTTCATCTGTAAAATGTGATTAATAGTGGCATACCAGTACCTAGTTTAATGATTTGTTGTAAACATTAAAATATATCAAATAAATAAAGTACTTAGAACAGTGCCCAGCAGAGAGTAAAACCCCTTACAGATGACTGTGCTGCCTATTAGTCCCCACCAAAGCAAACCACTTTGCTTTATATTTAGAGATATAATAAAAGGCTCAGAAATCTTCTAGTCCACTGGTTATCAAACATTAGCAAGTATCGCCCTAACCGGTTTGGCTCAGTGGATAGAGGGTCAGCCTGTGGACTCAAGGGTCCCAGGTTCGATTCCAGTCAAGGGCATGTACCTTTGTTGCAGGCACATCCCCAGTGGAGGGTGTGTGGGAGGCAGCTGATTGATGTTTCTCTCTCAATGTTTCTAACTCTCTCTCCCTCTCCCTTCCTCTCTGTAAAAAATCAATAAAATATATTTTAAAAAAACATTAGCAAGTATCAAAATAATCATGCGGATGTAAAGTACAGCTTAGGAAATATAGTCAATAATATTATAATGACTATTTGTGGTATTGGGTGGGTATAAGACTTATGGGGGGGAAGAATTATATAAATCTCTAACCACTGTGCTACACACCTGAGACTAATATATTGAATATCAACTGTAATTGAAAAATAAAAAATATATATTTTCAAGAATAAAAATAATCAAACCTTGAAGAAGAAAAAAAAAAACACACTGTAGCAAGTATCAGAGTCATGAGGGCTTCTCAAAACACAAATTGCTGGCCCACACCCCCAGAGTTTCTTAGAGTAGCTCTGGGGTCAGGGCTGGAATTTGTATTTCAAACAAGTTCTCAGATGATGCTGATGCTGTTGTTCTGGAACCACACTTTGAGAACCATGCTCTCGTTCATACTCTCATTTTATAGACATGGAAGCTGAGGCTCAGACTGGTTAAGTATATTGTCCAAGTCACCCAGAGACTAGACTGAGACCTGAACAACACCATCTCCCAGGCCAGTGCTCTTCTGATTCAGCTCAGTCAGAGGTACAAGTACCTCCCAGAAACAGTGTGGGGGCAGGGCCTGGGCAGATCTGTACCTTCATAGCTGTGTGCATGAGCTTTCCCACATTGGCATAGCAGCCACTGGGGAGCTGATTTCCCGCCATCCACTTGAGAGCATCCTGGATGTTCTTGTCATCAATGAAGATGAATTCCTGAGCTTGGCCAAAGCATTTGGTGACAAAGGCTGTCAGCCTATTGGGTAAAGAGGGAAGCATGGCATGAAGGGGGATTTCTAGGTGAGGGTGCCATAGTTCTATAGTTTATTATGGTGTATGGTTTCAGAGGGAAGTTGAGGAAATACAATGCCCTAGAAGGGAGGCATTTATAGGCATTAATGGGGACAAGAACTGGGGAGGCATAAGGTCAGGGAGAAGACCATATAAGTGGCTGAAATAAACAGAATGAAAGAGGTAGAGGATAGAGTGCAAGAAGGAATGGCATTAAGGGGACTGGTAGAGGAATAGTTCCATTCAGAAATTATGCTCTAGGGTACAGAATCCTATATAAAAAAGGGCTAATATGCAAATTGTCCCCTTCACCAGAGTTCAACTGGGAGTTCAACCAGGGGGCAGGGCTGGCCAGGCAACCACCCATGGCCCCTCCCCTGGCCAGCCCCTCCCCAAAACAGCCCCCCCACCCCAATCGGGGGCGGGGCTGGATGGCCAACTGCCCACGGCCCCTCTCCCCGGCCAGCCCTGCCCCTGATCAGCTCCCTCGACCCCGATCGGGGGTACCCAATCAGCTCTAATCAGGGCAGGCCAGCCAGACCCCACCTGTGCATGAATTTGTGCACCAGGCATCTAGTGAATTGATAATTGGGACATTTTACCATGTGTTTCCATTTCCATCCTTCTCCCCAAAGGCACTGTATGAGCCATTGCTGTGTTTGTACATTAGCTCCTTCTGGTACCCTGGAAAGCCAGATATAGTTTTAGATCACAGTGACAACTTCAAAAAACACCCCCATGACTTCCAAGGATGTGGGATATTTCAGTGGCTGAACTTCCCTGTATCTTATCAAGCTATCATTGGCCCTAGACAAGGTGACCAAGAAAAAATATTAAACCAGCTCACCTATCTCCAGGAAACCTACTGCCCGGGACCTGATTTCCTTGGTCAGCAGCCCTGACTTCTCCAGGTACTGCAAGACATAGATGATGGGAGCAAACAACACCATGTTCTGCTCCCCACAGCCACTTGGCATCTGCACCAGATTGTCTAGGTTCTGCAGGGCTGTGCCCATAATGTCTCCTGGAACCCAAAGGAGAGAGAAAGAAGGTGGTGGTAGAAGAAGGAACCCATAAAAGTTATCATTCAATTAACATTATTATCTATCATTTAGATAATCGGTCATCTTGGAGATCACAGTAAGTCAAACATGTCTCTGCCTCAAAGAGCTCATAATCAAAAGAGAAAAAAATTACAATACATTGCAATTATAATTCATTGTAAACAATATAATATAGTAGTACAATATTGGGAATGTACAAGGTACTGTAGTGTATGGAGAGGTACATAGGCCACCTGAGGGAGTTTTGGGCTTAAAAAAGAACAAACAAACATGTCACTGGAGATGTGAGTGATGTAACAAGACTGTCAATACTTAGACTCAATCTCTAAGTTCTTCCACTATCTATGTATACCACCCTCCAAATCACCATGTTCTTCCCAAATACACATAATCCTGATACCACTTTCCAAGTTATATCTATTGACCACTCCGTATACTTCATAAGCCAGGAAGCCTGAACTAAATGACTCATGAACATCTATCTGCATTTCAGCCATGGAGTCCAATTCAAATGCATAAATATGTACTGAATGTCAACTATGTTGTAGGAAATATACTAGGAACCGAAATGAAAAAGACATGGCCCTTATCCTCAAGGAGTTCACAATGCACTGTAAAAGATAGGCAGTGAGCTATAATTCAACTAAAGCACTGTGAGTGCTATCTCAGAGATATGAATCAAATACAGTCAAATGGACAAATCTTAACCCGGAAGCGATCTTGAAAGGGGTTAAGAGTAAAGAAAGAACCTGTCACTTTAGGGGTTTCTATTATAAACTAGATATTATGCTGGGAACTTTGTATTTAATCTACACCAATCCTGAGAGGTTATTATCACTGCCTTCCAGAGAGAAAAGATGAATCGGAATTGTTCACTAACTTATTCCAGGTCACCTGGCTGTTAAATGGCACAACTGAGATCCTAACTCAGTTTGATGTGATTTTCAAGATTATGCTTTTCTACTCACTCCGTCTCCTTGCCCAAAGGAGTGAAGTGTCCTTCCTATGTAAATGTGGTCGAACCTTTCCCAAACTATACTCAACTCGATCAAGTGCTCAATTTTTAAAAGGTTGCTGTAAACATTTTGTCTCCCCTCCACCCAATTGATAGATTACCTAAACCTAAATACATACCAAATTTCAAAGACCTTCAACTTCCTCCTGCCCACATTCTTTCCTGTTTTTAACTAGAGTCTACGTTTGTCCAATCTAGCTGTACCTGGCCATATTGCCCACTATATAAAATAAGTTCTTCTTCCTTCGTCACTTCTCACCCACCACACCTTCCTTCGGGTGGGTTCACATGCCCCACCCCCACTCCACACCTTGGCAGCCTCCTTTCTTTTTTGAGCCAAGAATCTCTAACTGCTTACCCAGAACAGTAACATAAGCCTTGGTTGAATCAGGAACAACATCCACAGGGAGTTCCAGGGAGATGGATTCTGCAGCCACGTTTTCTGTGAGAGACAACAAAAAGGTGAAACAATAGAAGGCAGAAGGTGGAAATAGTGGGGTTCTCAAGTCCAAACCATAGGAAAACTTTTCATAAGAGTTTTCTGGATCCAGGGCTTTCTGTTGGATGGAGACAGATTTTTAAACCTATTCATAGTGAGCCTTGCTGAAAATATATCCCAAAGAGAGTCATGGTTGTGTTGTACATTTTCTCTTCCTCCTCCTGCCTCCCAGCTAATTGGCCCCTTTGGAGATGGCACCCCGGGATGCTGCTATACCTTTTTGTCCTGTATATTCATCTTTTTGCCTAAGAAAATCTCCGCTCACCTAAGGGAATCCTCACTACCAACCCCTCTCTGAGTTCACCCACCTTTGGGGCACAGCAATGAACTGTGTGTCTTCTCCACAAGGACTCCCTCAGGCTGACATAAAAAGAAACATAGATAAGTAAATACGATGAAGATGAATGTCAGGGCAGGCGGCACTGAAGGTATAGGCAGGGGAAGGGAAGTGGGGAGAAGAGGTCCTTCCTGTGCCCTCCGGGCTTCTATCAGAGCTGGAGCTACTCTTTGTAGCTCAGGAGGACTCCACTTCTACCCAGGGATGGGCATCTCAGTAAAATTCTTTCTGGGCAAGGACAAGAGCTAAGGACAAGTTTAGGAAACTTCTAAGAAGCAGAATTACATGGGGGTTCGTGATAGGATAAAAAAGTAGCTAATGATAACTTTAGTGAATTTAATAAGAGAAACTAGCATTCATTGAGTGACTGTGAAGTACCAGGCACTAATAAAGTGCATTAGGCTTTTTCATAGACCAATGGTGTGGGTTAAGCAGATCATTAAAAGTAGAAAAGGACCAGGGAAGGAAAAAGGTGAGCTACCTGATTGGAGTTGGAATACGGCTGCTGTGAGAGACTAACTGGTATGTTAGACACACACCGAACATCCCTGGCTTGGTGGCTATCTGTACCTCTGAAGCTAGGCCTGTAGAAAACTCACCTTGACCAAAACTGGTTTGATGAGTGTGTCGCTCCTGCCCTTTACTGGAACAAACCCTTTCTGGCCCCCACAGAGTTCATTGCTGTCCACAATCTTAGTACTGATAGTAAAGTTAACATGACCTGAGAAGAAAGAAGGATAAAGGAAAGCATTATACCTATTGCCAGAGGTACCGATGAGGTCTCATCCCCTCTAGACCAGTGCTCCTTAAACTTAATGGCATACAAATCACCTGGGGATCTTGTTATGCTACAAACTTTGATTTAGTAGATCTGGGGTAGGGGCCTGTATTCTACATTCCCAACAAGCTTCCAGGTGACAGCAATGATGCTGGTGCAGTGTGGTAGGCAGCCTCTAAGGGCCCCCAATGATCTGTGTATCCTCATATTTTAAAAAATATATTTTTTATTGATTTCAGAGATGAAGGGAGAGGGATAGAGAGATAGAATAATCGAGAGAGAGAGAGAGAGAATCATTGATCTGCTGCCTCCTGCACACCCCCTCCTGGAGGATTGAGCCCACAATCCGGACATGTGCCCTTGACCGAAATCAAACCTGGGACCCCTCATTCCACAAGCCGATGCTCTATCCACTGAACCAAACCAGCTAGGGCTGTGCATCTTCATATTTACACCGTTGTGTAATGCCCTCTCATTACATGTGAGCTGGATTTAGTGACTCACTTCTAATGCAGAAGACAGGGCAGAAGTAATGAGATGTCATTTCTGAGATTCCATTTTTAAAAAGACTGCAGCTTCTGTTTTGGGTGCACCCTTTCTCTTGAACCCCTGATCTGGAGAAAACCAGCTGTTATGTCATGAGGCACCCAGTAGACAGATTCATGTGATGATAAGCTGATGGAGATCACTAGCCAATAACTGAGGTGAGAACTGTACCCTTCCGTCTAGCAGCCTGTGAGGAACAGACTGTGGAATGAGCTTAGAAATACATCACCTCCTAGTCAAGTCTTCAGATGAGAACACAGCCCTAACTGGCAGCTTGACTGGCACTTCACAAGAGACCTTGAGCCAGAGGCACCTGGCTAAGCTGCACCCAGATTACTGACCCACAGAAACTATGTAATAATGCTTGTTCTTTTAAGCCACAAAATTGTAGGGTGATTTGTTGAGCAGCAATAGATAACTAGTATTAGTTATTGGAAGACTATACTTAGAGTTGCAAGGATTTAATCCATGAGCAAATGACATCTCCTAGAGTTAGTGTGATAATTAAATGACTTACCACGTGTAGAGCAGTTAGAATAATGCCTGGTCCAGATTAACAACATGACCATATATCCCTTGTCCTGGCATACATTTTTTTGTAGCATAAATATTAAAAAGTTCCCCCTTTCACACTCAAAATAATCCAGTTTGGATAATTCTTTAGGTTATCTATCAAAGGGTACTTGCTTTTTTACTTATAACATAGACATAGGATGGAGGAAAAAAGAGGCTAGGAAAATGAAAAAAAAGAAAGAAAGAGGAAACAAAGCAAATGCAGTGGAGGAAAGGATGGAGTTCTCATCTTTCTCTTACCCAGCTTGATAGCTGTGATATTCCAGTGATAGGTTTTTGCTTCATCAGCACAGAGACAGCTGGAGGCATGAGAATCTGCCCATGATTTCACCTGGTACTCCTCTGATTTAGCCAGGTTTGTCTGAACCTGAAGAGGATGTTTAAGAGATAAAGGGTACAAGTAAAGGAGACAGAACACAGAGGCTTAGGAAAACATGGGGGCTGAGACACCGACATCACATCTCTTTCCCAGGGAAAACTGGTATGCTTCCAATTTAGGGAAAACTTACAGTGGGGGCTGTGGTTCCCAGGCTGGCACCTCTTTCCTGTACCCCCCATTCTTACCATGATGCAATCCTTTAGATAATTGAAGATGGTGGCAGTAAGACGAAAGGATTCCCCACGAACTACTGAGTAAGGGAGAGTCAGATCTACAAAGAATGGCTTGAATGCAGTTAGTCCAACAGTGGGTGAAAGACCAAAGCCACTGGACTGGGAGGTACAAAAAGTCATGGCCTTCCACTTGGTGATGGTATCAGGAACAGTGAGGTGGATAGCCTCCTTCCCCGAGTTACTGTAAGAAAACAAGAACCCAGATGAAGCAGACAGTAAATGAGAGAGAGCATTTGAGAATTAACTTACAAAGTCAGCTGAGAAGTGAATTTTCTGATGTTGTGCCTGGATGGAAAAGCAAAGAGGCAACTGAATTGGGGGACCACGTGAATCTCAGAGTGTGAATCTTCAGGAGAATGAAGATGTACAAATATGGGAGAAGTGGGATGCCTGAGTATGTTGGAGGTGGTATGTGTGGGTAGACACGTGTGTGTGCAAATGTATCTGAAAGAGAGGCCACTGCCTTCTGAGTCTATGATGGTACATGTTCTTATGGCTTGTCAAAATGAGCAGATAAGCAGTGAGCAAGAACTAAACTAATGCCAATATGTCCCTTTAAGATTTTGTGGATCTGAAGTGAGAATGCACTATCTGTACTGTGTAAATGTGAAGATGCGTGAATTTGTTTTGAGTGATTGTATATAATTGTATAAGAATTCAGGAAAGAAATACATTCCCATGTTCCCATTCAATTTTCTTAGCTTTAAAGTTAGATTCATAAAAATAATTTTATCTTGAGTTTTCTGCTGAGTCCACACTGTATTATCTTGCTGTACCATTGAGGCATCACTTACCCAATAGGAAGCAGATCCCAGAGCCAAGTCTCTGGGAAGTACTGGCGAACCTGAGAATCCTCTGATGGAATTGATGGAGATGAGGACCCAAAAGCCAGTGGAGCAGTACCATCAGTTTCTAAGGAGCCAAAGAATAGGGGAATGTTAGAAGACTTCTGTTGTGAGATAAATTTATGTGAAGGGACTACCAGTCACAAATCCAGGGACAGACAAGGACATTTGGCCAGGGAATGAATAGATAAGGCCTTTAGATTTCAAAAGCCCTCCCCAGACAGAGATATCCTTGGGAAACTGCCTACATCTATGACTCACAACCATTATTCTGAGGCTAGGGGCTCAGGACAAGGACCAGAGGCAAAGAAGGAGCTTTCAGAGCTCCACGATTCCAGACATCTCAGTGACAGCACAAGTCACAGAGGTAACTTACTTCCATCCATTACTCTGCTGTATTCTGGAGAATGGTGACTGCAATCGACTGGCTTCTTGACTTTGGCATTGGACAGTATTTTCAGTCCCATGTTCTGATAGGTATCAAAGAAAGGCGAGAATAAAATGTTAAGTCCTCTCCCTTAATACAAGGGCTGCTGCCTAGGAATTGTACCCTCAAAGGGTTCAACCAAGACATTTGTGTCCTATTAGTGGTGAAACTGGTGATTATTACCCAATACTTAGCCAAGATTGGTTCACTTCTGTTCCAGCCTAGAGTGAAAGGCTTTCAAGTAAACTTACTTCATTGTTAAATATGTTTAATGCTTCTTTCAAATATTAGTCAAAAATATTATTATTTGATTTAGACTCTGAACTTTCAGAGACCAGGGGCCATATTAGCTCAATCAATTCAACAAAAATACATTGAGCATTGTGAAGGATCAGGCATTAGAGAGAATGCAAAGATGAACAAGACATGGCTCCTGTCAGAGGCCTCCTGGTCAGACTAGGGCCATAGCATCCCAACTTCTGTTCAAAAAATAGGTGCAATATTTTTTTATAATAATGAACAGACACTGCTGGTCTACCTTTCCTCATTTTCCTTCTTTACTGATCCATGAAAATCAATCTTTGGGAACCACCAATTGAGAAGACTAGGTGTTTAGCGTCTCATAGTGGTTCTCTTCCAATGAAACAGGGCAACTTCTTCAAGCATAAGAACTAAGAGAGGCTGCCTCATATATCAGGAGGTTTTTTCAAGATTTTATCCATGTCAGTGCGCACATGATTCTCTCTACTTTTTAAGATACAGACTTTCAGCCCGGCTCTTGTGGCTCGGTGGTTGAGGGTCAACCCATGAACCAGGAGGTTGCGGGTTTGATTCCCAGTCAGGGCACATGTCCAAGTTGTGGGCTTGATCCCCAGTAAGAGGTGTGCAGGAGGCAGCTGATCAATGATTCTCTATCATCATTGATGTTTCTATCCTTCTCTCCCTCTCCCTTCCTCTCTCTGAAATCAATAAAAAAAAAACAAAACATTTTTTTAAATATGGACTTTCCTTCCCCCCTCCCACTACCATTGTTTTATAAAAACAAAATAGGTAAGACCATGTACCTGAAAAAAACTGAAAAGGTCCATGCCTCTAGAGAACCAATATCTCTGCCTAACTGAACGCCTGCTCCAACGCTCTTCAGGCACTGGGACAATGAGGGGTTGAGGAAGGTCGCTTGGGCCAGACACTGGACACTCGTCATATTCAGCCACCTGATAGGGGTAGTGACCATACCAGAATGGGAACATCCCATAGACCTGAAATAAAAGGGGAAAAAGAAATAAAGTATTGACACAGTGAAATCAGTTGAGAAACTTCTCTTGAATTTTGGTGCCACAGCTCCCATATTATTTATCTTCGTCACTCCAGAATTCTTCCTATATTTATTTCATCATAACCTCTTCCTTTACTTTTTAAATTTTAACCTCTACCTCACCTTTTTTCATAATCTGTCACATTTATCTTCTATTTCATCTTCTTCCTTTCTTTTCTATTTATTTTAGAAAGAAAGGAAGAGATAAATAGAATCATCAATGAGAGAGAAACATCCATTGGCTAACTCCTGCATGCCCCCTACTGGGGACTGACTGATCCTACAACCTGGGCATGTGCCCTGACAGGGAATCGAACCCACAACCTCCTAGTTCATGGGTCGACGCTCAACCACTGAGCCATACCAGCTGGGCTCAGCTTCTTTCTTTATCTCTATGTCCATGTTAACCACGCTCTTCTCTTCCCATCATTCCCACCTTTATTCTCATACCCGCTTTTCTACCACCTTATGGTGGTGCACTATTTTCCTAAGACTTTCTTTCCCACTCCCTGAAATCTATCCTCTATTCTAACATAGCCGGATTATCTTCTCTGTTAACTCCCTCTTCCCACCTTAGTAGCCGACTACTCACCGAGTGGTTACTCAGCTCTCTCTCTGGCCTAAGTAGTAAGACACTCTCATCCACAGCCCGGACTGCACACAGGGACCCTGGAGCTGCCTGCAGCTGTAGGTCCACGTCTGATCCTGGAAGCTGCTGGGAAGGTGAGAAGCCAAGGGAAACCTGAGGAAGGACAAATATAACTTGGGAATCAGGTAGGCCTGGAGAGGACAAGACAAACATGTCACTTGGATCATCGGCTTTAACTATGGTATCCAGCCCACTCTTTCACCTTTATACTGATTTCCCTTTGTAAAGTCTGGCCCTTGAGAACCAGTGTCTTACAATAGAGTTGAGAAAAGTGAGCAGCACGGCAGAATGATATAGATGTTTAAAAGATAAGAAAGCATATGGAATAGCTATATATGTGATTCCCAACATGACTTTTTAAAAAGAAGCAGGAGAGAATTAATTTCAATGAAATATACTAAAGGTACAAATACAATATGACATCCAACTTCAATATTATCTTATTTCCCAGCCCCTGCCTTATCTCAACCCTAGCATACACAAGATCTCTCTCTATTCCCAGATTTTTTTCTTCACCCTCCTCAACTGCCATTTTACCTTATTGTCAAAGCACATCTCTACTGAGAACTGAATTTTGTCAGCTATAACACCTCCACTGGGAAAAATGGCATAGATCACCAAAGAAGCAGCAGGGGCAAGCCTGGAATTGATGGTCAGTGAGAGAGAGAAGGAGCCTTTCAGTCCTGGAAGAGAAGAGGACATACACAGGGATGAGAGTGTACTCACCTCCCCATGACATCCGACCACATGTTTGCATTTCCCATTGGGCCAGCAGCACGCCCCATGGTGCAAGTAACTTCTCATTTTCCTATTCTTCTATGGTTATTGTTACTGTTCTGTTCTCATTGCTTCTATGGATAAGAACTGTTTCCTGGAAGTTAAAATATTATTTTCTCTTCCAAAAGAAGCATGGCCCTAGCCAGTTTTGCTCAGTGGATAGAGCATTGGTCTTTGGACCAAAGGGTCCCAGGTTCAATTCTGGTCAAGGGCATGTACCTTGGTTGCAGGCTCCTCCCCAGCCTAGGTCCTGGTTGAGGCACATGCAGGAGGCAACCAATCAATGTGTTTCTCTCAGGTTGTCTCTGTCTTTACCTCTCTCTCCACTCTCTCTAAAAATTCAATGGAAAAAATATTATTGGGTAAGGATTAACAAACAAAACAAAACAAAAGAAGCATGAATACTCACCTTTCCTTTTGGAGTTTATGTGTTTCTGCCCCTCCATCTCCAAACGTCCTTTCCCTATTAACTGAAAGAGAGAAAAAAAATCAATAGCATAGATGTTATGGGAGATTAATCTTGGCCCTACTTCTGGAGCATCCCTGCATCTCTCTATTAGGAAAGTCTTCTTTCATAGTTCCAGAGCCTGACCCAATACTTGTTATTTTCCACCTAATCCTTCTTATTCTTTTGTGTCAGGATGACTGTTTTAGCTTAATGAAAGCATGGGGATGATAGAAGATACTAGGATGATTCAGTAGGGAGAAAGTCTCTCAGAGACTTTGAGGGGATGATAAGAGAATGAAGAGACTCTGTACCATCAAACCTGAGCTTTATAGGAATCTAATCCTCACTCTCACCGAGATGACCAATAAAGCTACTTATCTTTATACATTTCCTTCAGGCTCCAAGGTGTGGTTTTATTTCTCCAACAAGGCTATCAATGTTAATTTTAACCCTGTATCATCTATTATAAATTATTGGTCAATAAAATACAGAGTGAATTTTATTCTGAGTCCCATCCTCTTCTCACCCTCCCTCCTACCCACCTACCCAGTTCCCTTTCATCCCTGGCCAGCAACATTTTCTTGTTAATTCCTCATCTTATTTCCCCACACAATTTCCCTGGGATCCTACTCACAATCTTTTTATTCCTCATTTCCCCCTTCCTTTACACCTACACTGATCATATAAAATATATTTTAAAAATTGAGTTTTGCTTGTTCTTTCCATTTCTCTTAGTGTGGCTTTCAAAATTTTTGAAATTACCTATGTTGCTTGCATTCTTTCTACCTATCCAATTTCTCCATTTCACTCTCCCCATTCCCTTTCCTTCTTGACACATTTTCACCAACCCTCATTTCCCAGTCTCACATAGTAGGAGAAGGTGATTTCCTGGTCAGGGTTTACATCAGCTGGATCAATGTCATACTCCACCAGCACTTCCTGGGGCTTCCCACATTGCAAGATGCCATTTAGCTGGTTGATTCGGAGGAAGCTGTGCGTTGTATTGTAGAAGGGTTGCAGGTGCAGGTAGGCATCTTGATAGTATCGAGGCACCTGTTCTGGATTATATACCGAATCTTCCATTTGGAACCTGCCCTGAGAAAGAGAGGGAAAAGAAGCTCTTTTGGCATGTACCCTAACCATATTTAGCCACAATCATTTGTTATGATTTTCAAATAGATCTCTCTCAAATCTTCACTGTGTAAGAATGGCATGTAGATATTTCAGTATAAGTCCAGCCAGAGATATTTGAGGAATCCATAATAGTGGCTATGTGCAGCAGCATTTTAGTATGTAGGAGAGTGAAACAAGAACTGAATTATAATTGTCAAGTAATGGGAAATACTTTTACAGATTGATGCCTAAGGAATAGGTAAGCATGACTAAGATTACAGAGAAATTAAAGACTATATCCCAGGGACAAAAAAAAAAACAAAAAAAAAAATGAGGTATAGAGGATAATAGGACTGAAAATAATTATTTCTGAGTGATCAAGTGATGCCTGAAAAAAATAGTTCTATTAGCCACAGACAAATAGCATATGTTTGTTTAAGTAGTGTAGCTAAACGATTGCATTAATAGCTTTAATTTTTCATCTCTCCTTGCATCAACATCATTTACTATGTAATATTACAGTGGGCCCCCAGGTGACTTGTTGGAAATAGATGTTAGCATATGCAAGATAAGCAGAGGCTTGAAAAAGCACTTGCATGTCCACTTTTGCTCTTGCATCTCATTGTTAACGTAAGAATATACTTCGTGCTGCCTAACTTACTACCCCAGATGCACGAACAATACATGCTTTTTATTGTATAATGCTAAAATTTAAAGTTGTTTGTTAAGCAGCATTGTGTCAATTGATAATTGATACAAGTAGTCTTCCTTATAAGTATCAAAATCTAGAGTTCTCTTCTTTGCCATTTTTATGACTAACTAGAGGCCCAGTGCATGAAATTCATGCACAGGTAGGGTCCCTAGCAGCTGCCAGCTGGGGAGGCCCTTCCACTGGCCACCAGCTGCCGCCGTCCACCACCACCGGCTCCACCCCCTGGTTGAACTCCCGATTGAACTCCAGGTCGAGGGGACAATTTACATATTAGGCTTTTATTACATAGGATAAGTAAGGGGACAGGAGGAAGAAGACAACTCTGGACCATTTTTACCTCCCTATCCTGATTTCAAATTAGAAGATGGGAATAAGTTACAAGATGAATTAGTATAAAGAGCAATTTTGATCTGAAGAGTCATTTAATTAATTAATATTAAAAGCAAACAGAAGAAATTTTTGCCAACTGGGCAGCAGAATTGGCAAGTGATGAAATTACAAATGGGGTGGTAGAGGAAGAAAAGAAATAAAAACATTTTGAAGTTTTCCTTCAGGAAGTCTTCCTTGCTGGAAAGCTCGCCCTCCCCAGTGTTTACCTGCAGAGAAATGTCTGTCCCATTCCAATGAACAGTATCCAGCTTGAAGGAAGCGAGGCCATCGTTGTCAGTAACTAAGGTATGGTTGATGGTTGCATTTATGCCCCAAATCATCAGAAACACTGTATGATTCTTGAGAAGAGACCCATCATGGCCCCTAACTCTTATCTGAGGGGCAAAGGTCATTAGAGTTAGTTTTGGAGTAGGTTCAAGTATGAGGTAAAGTGACGTGATAACAGAAACTCTACGAATACATTTCAGGAAAGAGTCCAGAGAAAGCTAAATGTATTCAAGGTTTGCAAACTAGGATCTACAAGGAACTGAGAAACAAACCGAAGTAGCTTAGCCTGGAGCAGAAATATATTTCCTATGAAGCATTAGGGCTCTTCATTAGCTACACAGCCTCTTCCTAAGGCTCTGTAGAATATTTTGCTTTCCTTTTCTTTTTATTCTTTTTTTTTTTTTTTTTTTGCTTTCTTTTTCTTAATCTTTACAACAATCGTATGGGATAGACACTATTATTAGCCCTATTTTACAGATGATTTAACCTCTTCCACTCCCAAATTGCATAACATTAGACTCTAAGAAAATCTGGATCTGCTCTTGATGTAGAGAAAAGATGACTAAGGAATAAATTGATCTAAATATGTACATTATTGTGTTGACCAGTTGTCCTAGGAATGTAGAAGAATACGCTGGAGAGAGGGGTAGATTTTAGGTATTAGAAGACATTAACAAAGAAAATTTTAAACTCTCTTAAAAAAATGCTTAAGGATCTATAAATGGCTCTCTGTCAAGGAAAGTTTGATATTAACCTTGCCTAGATGCAGGAGCTCAGACTAGATCATTTCTCCAAATACCTTACAGCTCTAAATTCAAATATTTGAGCATTAGAATATGAGCCCTTGGCATTAGGAAGGGCACTGAAGTCACACTAACATTCAAGATATATCTCATGTGAGATTAAGGGCAGCACAACATAAGGAGTTCAGAGTATATATTCTGAATGCAGGCTGCCTAGTTTTTATCATAGTTATTACTTACTAGTTATATAACCTTGGGAAAATCACTTCACCTCTCTTGCCTCAGTCTCCTTATCTGTAAAATGGGACCAATAATAGTGTCTATCTCATAGGATTGGTGTAAAGATTGAATAAGTGAATAGCCATAGAGTACTTAGAACAATGTAGTTTTATTTTGATGTCTACAGAAAGGAGGCAACAGTTACTGGTAAGCATTTATTTTTGTCTGTGCAAAGACAGGCTTCAACATACCTTCCCACTGAAGGGGAAATTGGGGTAATAATAATTATTGGTGTCTTCAAAGGTCATTGATCCTATTTGTGAAGAAATGTAGATTTCCTGAGTGCTATTGGCCTCCACGCCTGCAGAGGAAAATGTACATTAATCTAAATGCCTGAAATCCTCATTTTCAAAATCTCTGAAAGGATGGTGCCTCTGGAAGTATAAAGCTTAATATATTTCTAGCCAAAGATCCAAACCAACTCCTCCTCCCCAAATGTTTGGGGGAAATAGGTACTGGATGGCAGATTGGAATCTGGCATTTCCCTTTGTGAACTAGAAGTCCCTCCCAAACTAATGAAGGTAGGTCTTGAATCCTCTGAGTAGGTGTGTCCCTGAAACAGTCCCTTTCCTTTCTTTTTTCTTAATGAACCAAGAAGTATCCCACTTACCTGTCCCTTCCTCCACCACAGTAGTCACAATATTGATGCTGTGGCTGTACCTATAGCCAGTGAGGTTGAAGGTGGACATGTTCACAGAAGCTGAGAAACATCCTGCTTTGTCCGTCTAATGAGTCAATTAGAGAGAGGGAGGGAGGAATAGAGGATAAATAATCTGATCCCAACTTCCATTTCATAATGTACTGCAGAAGGAAATAATGTCTTATCTTCGTGCTTTAGTTTCTCCATCCTTAAGATAGAAAAACTCTCCTATAACACAGAGTATACACCTACACATATATAGTCATGAAATGACTTTGAAGCTACAAAATATGAGAACATGAAAAGAGCCACCTGTAGAATGGGAAAACTTTATCTCCCAAGGGTTTAAGTTCATTTCTTGATTACAAGGCAGATTCTAAAAGACTTTATCTATTTTGGATAAAAAAGACTCCTCTGCTCTTTGGAACTTGGATAACAATTCTGTGCAATGTTTTCTACTCCAGGCTTTTTAGCACTTTTCTATATTGGTGCTTACCAGGTGCTTATTCTTTAGGACATGTAAATAAGGTGCCTTTTCTAAATGCCATTTACTCACCTGTCCAGAGAGGTTCCTGCATTTGTCAGGTAGCTGTTTCTCTTCTGCCTCTCCAAACCAGTAAGCATGTGCCTTTTGACACACTGATACTTGCACTGCCCCTAGCATAGGCTTTCCATAGGTGTACCTAAGCCAGAGAAGCATGCGGAGTCAGAGTTAGGAAATTCCACTTGAGCGCCAACCTTCATCCCCCAAAACACCACTCTCCTTCTTTCCCACACTCCAACCTCTGCAAGTACTCTGACAATCCCACCCTTCAGCAGCTCTCATTCACTTCCCTGCTTTACTCAAAGCCTTAAGAGTACTGCCATTGCACAATAAGTGCCATCCAAAGGACAGAACAGTGGCTTTCTTTTTCCTTACTCCTATTTCTCCATGGGATTCAACATTCCATTCAGCACAAAGTAGACTCAAAATCCGTAACGCTGACTGGGAAGTAAGAACACATTAGGAAATGTGTTCTTGGAGAAGTCCTGACTCTAGACTGCATAAAAAATCCCAAGTTTTAACCACCATCTCCATTTCTCCATAACACTTCTCAACATACTTCTCAATGTAGCTTTAATCTCCACCAGATCTAGAGCCTTATTCTTACCTACAACAAATTTTTACTAAGAAAGATTCCTCCATGGTTGATAGCTGCCTGGGCTCGACCACTTCCACCTTGAACTTAGGCAGCACTGGAGAGAGTAGAAAGAAAATGGAAAAGGAATAGGAGAAGAACTTGACTGTATAGGTAGTGAACAGTGGGGTATAAAAACAAAAATTAATTAACTAGTTAATTAATCAAGGGGGGCTTTATTAAGGTAAAATACTCCTGAAGTTATTAGCTGGTTTAGCACTGATTCAAAAATGAATAAATACCCCTCCCGATTGCAGATTTTTACTTTACTATTGCTGATTTTGCAACCAGATTACATTGAACACTTTGAGCTCATCGTTCTCCCACCTACCATATTCTTCCACACTGAAGGTGCCAAAGGTCTTGCCCTCAGCCACTGCCACTGTGTAGGTGCCCAGCGTGGCCTCTGGTGCCAGTTGGAAGGATAGCTGCACAATGCCTTGCTCGGGCACCACTTCCAGCCACTGTGCAATCCTGTTGCTATTTGGATCCTGTGTCCGTGAAAAAGAAACCTCTTGATGTACCTGCCTGTCTGACTTCCACTTTGCACTGCAGAAAGCAGATACAGCGTTCTCCCCGTGGTCTCCCCATGTCCAGGAAAAACAGCCCCTGGGTTATTTATTATTCTCTTCATTACTGCACGAGATAGGCTCAGCCCCCATTTTTGGAAGGAAAGGGTCCTTCAAATGACCAGACTGAGTCCTCTAAGGTGTTATGACCAGTTTCAGAAAGTGGGATTTAAGATGTCCCTTACAAAGAATGTTTACTCTATTCTTGGTCTCCATTAAGGGACAATAGCTGAAGGGATTGATTGTTAGATGCATGAGAGATAGGTAATTCAACAGAGAAGTGGAGGGGAGGCTCTGGGGAATTCGCACTTCTAGGCCCTTTTCTTCTTAACACTTCTCACAGGCATTCATGTCATATTCAACGGTCGAGTGTCTATGATAAGAGCTCATCACTGAAAACTAAGAGGAGTATGGACCCAGGTGAATTGGTGTGGCACAGAGAAGTTACAGGAATCAGAGTGGAAGGAAGGGTTAGTCCCAGCAGAGGTTGGTGACTTTCCTTACAGAGGTGTAGTGCTGAGAGGACTGGGGCGGGCAGAGGCAAGAGAACAGACACAGCGTAGGTGGAATTGTGGGCACTCGGGGCGGGCCGGTCCCAGGCTCTGGGCCAAGATCTCAGAGTTTTGTCTGGCTTCCAAGTTTAGCACCAAACTCTCACTCCTCCTTCTCCACCACTGACAGGAAAGCAAAAAAAACTTCTACTTACCTGCAGTTCCACCACAGAATACTGAAAAGGAAAACCAGATAATGTGGGTTAAAGCAGGATACGCAACAAGGTTAGGTTTGTTGAAAGCAAGTTCACAAAGGCCCCTTTCTTTCTCCATTGCCCACTCCTTCCTTCCAGATGGCTCTGTGCTGCTCTGATAAGAGCAACAATGGGGCAAAGGCTTATTGGCTAGCGGAGGAGAGAGAAGGGATTTCCTCAGAGGGGTTGCTGGTCTCCAAAATATTTAAAGAAATGGAGCTTCAGACACTTCAGCATCCCTCAGTGCTCTGTGACTGAGCTCTTCTTAGAGCCCACTATCTCCCCGCCCCTCCGCTGCTGTTTGGATGCCACTGGGCGGGAACCTTATTTTCAAGCACTGCAAAACAATTTCTTAAAAAAATGTTTCAAAGAGTTCCATTGAAGGATGACGTATAGTTTCCTCAAGAAAATGGATGCCAAGACCATTAAGTTGGTGGGGAGCAGGTCATTGTGCTAGGTGTGCGTATCACCCCAAAAGTACTTGCCAATTTCAAACGGAAAAAAGACATAGCATTCCATTGGGGAAATTCAGCTGTCACTACCTTCACCAGTAATCGAACTCATCATCACTAATCCTGGGAAAGAGACATTATGTGCTTCCTTCCTGAAGAGACACATTTGAAATTCACTGCATGACCTACCAAGTTTATTTACCAAGAATGTTTAGCTTAAATCTAATTAAAGCCTCACACCTACCTCCAGAAGACAGAGGAACAAGTCAGATCACACAATAAAGAAATAATCAGACAGATTAAGAATGTCAAATATTCTGTAAGACAAGTAGGCTTCCTTAAGTTCAGTGTCATATTTCAAAATGAGGACATTTTAAAAGCTATCTAACCTGATCTCTTTCTCTCTCAAAAAAAGTCATATGATAAAAAAGGAGATTATTTTATATTAAGAAAAATTAAAAACATAATAATTAAATGTAACACATGGATTTTTTTTTCTTTTTTTTTTTTTTTTTTTGCTCCTAGTTTGAAAATTTAGAAAAACAGATTTAGGGCTGCATATTAAATAATAATTATTAATTTTATTAGATATGGTAATGATATTATGATTTTTAGAGACATTCTTTTTAGAAGATATATGCTAAAGTATTTACAAGTAACATGTTATGATGTCTGAAGCTTACTTTTAAATTATTTAACAAAAAATAATAGATTAAAACAAATGTAGCAATATAAAAAACATTGAATCTTGGTGTTATGTTTGAAAATTCTAATAATTAAAAGTTGAAAACAAAATGACTGCTCAAGATAATTTTCTTATGAGAGAATTATCTTTTTATTGTATTGTTTCTGTTTGTGTGAGATGTTTTAATTCTTGAACTGTAATCGTTAGAATTTTACAAAATCATGGCCATGGAAATAGAAAATCACAGCATCTAGGGTGTGAATATAATGAAAAATCTGGTTAGAGACTATACATTTGCTGAACTCAGGAATTTCCAGTTAGTATTACACACTTTTAAAAAATATATATTGTTATTGATTTCAGAGAGGAAGAGAGAGATAGAAACATCAGTGATGAAAGAGAATCATTGATTGGCTTCCTCCTGCACGCCTCACACTGGGGACTGAGCCCAAAACCTGGGTATGTGCCCTGACCACGGAATTAAACCGTGACCTCCTGGTTCATAGGTCAACACTCAACCATTGAGCCATCTAGTTGTAAAAGGACTTACAACTAAATGAGATTGAAAGCTGAATTTAGATATGGAGGTCTTAGAGAGGGTACAAAGTTTGGGTCTCACTTGGAAGGGAGATGGAATGGAACCTAGTTGGTGCTTGCCTTTGATTCTTGCTCTAAGTACCATGTGATGCCAACCAGTGAAGAAGCAGAGCATCATTAAATATCATCAGCAACCTTGATATCAAGGATAATGGCAATTCCTCAGTCAAGCCAGAAATGAGAGATAAAGATTGTAGGGATGGAACATTTTTCCCTCCTTCCTTTCTATGCTCTTTAGCCAGTCTAATAATTAAATTGACCTAAGACAGGTTAATAGTGAAAAAACAAATTTAATTACGTCTATATAGGAGCACCACAAAGACAATGAGACTGAAACGGAGTCAGGCAATTGAGGCTGAGATGCCACCCTGAGCTAAGGGATGGAATAGGGGTCTGGGGCTTCCACGCCGAGGAGGGCAATTCACAGGAAGAGAAGAAAAGCAGATGTTTGGTAACCAGATGTTTGCCCTGCCATGCAGGTAAGTCTTTCAGATATAGAAAAAGTCATCTCTGATCAGAAATGACTAATAGCTCTCTCTGGTACAGGCTCCCCATCTACAATCTTTCAGCCAGTTAAGGGAGAAGTAAACTTTTTCTTGAGTCTGTAGTCATTTGTTTTGTTTGTTAATCTTCACCTGGGGATATTTTTCCATTTATTTATTTTTATAGAAAGAGTAGAAGGGAGGGGAAGAGACAGGGAGAGAGGGTATACGAGAGACACATCAATTGGTTGCCTCCCACACACAACCGGACCAGGGCCAGGGATCAAGCCTGCAACCAAGGTACGTGCCCTTGACTGGAATCAAACCCAGGACCCTTTAGTCCAAGGGCCGATGCTTTATCCACTGAGCCAAACTGGCTAGGACTGCAGAGTCTTAAGTGCCTTCAGCTCAAAATAGCCCACATGACAAAGCGGCACATTTTGGGGTGGCCTATTCTGCTCTAGTCCCAGGTCAAAGAAGGACAGGCCTTCCACAAACCAGGGCTACATAGGCGATAAGGAGGCAACTATCTCTGAGATTATTATGGAATCTTATAAATTCCAGAAAAAGAACACTTCCTCAGATAACAAAGTATTTTTCTCACACAGGCAGTCAAGAGGCAGGGAGGACACCAGTTACCAGTTTGCTTTCCTCTCAAAGGAAACAAGTGTTCAACTAGGATGATAGCATTTCCAACTGGAAGCTGCCTGAGGTTTCTGAATGAATGGATGTAGCAACCAAAGTAGTCAGGGTCCGTTAATCTCAAGTCTACTTTAGTTGCCGGAGACTAAAACTCTGTGCTCTGTATACTCATCATTTTTGTCCCTCCGTTTCTCAGTAAAATTCCTTTGGGTAATTTCAGTGTTTCAAATTAAGCATTTCAAATTTTCAGTGTTCGAACTGGAACTTGGGATGAGGGTGCTGGCTAGAGAAATGGAGTGGAGAGGAAGGAGTAATTTTACGTCAGAAACAGAGCGTCACTGTAGAAATCCGAGCACCTCTCAGGAAATGATCACAGGAAAGAACATATAACAGGGGTGGTTAATGAGATAAACCTCGAAGGCAGTAGAGTCTGAGATAACTTTGGCTGTGGCTACACTTTCACCTTAGCATGTCCTCTTTTTAGCTCTGGAATCAACAATTTGTTAAACAATAGTGATTCAATATTCTACCAAGCTTTTTTTAAAAAATATTTTTATTGATTTCAGAGAGGAAGGGAGATGGAGAGAGAGATAGAAACATCAATGATGAGAGAGAATCATTGATCAGCTGCCTCCTGCACGCCCCCTACTGGGGATAGAGCCCGCAACCCCAGGCATGTGCCCTTGACCAAAATCGAACCTGGGACCTTTTGGTCTGCAGGCCAACACTCTATCCACTGAACAAAACCAGCCAGGGCTCTACCAAACTTTTGATAAATAAAGGATACAGATGATGGGAAGGAGAAACTAAAAAGAATTCTAAATTGGGAAAGAAAGCAGTGATGGGGGAGGCTACTGATCATAAGCCCATAGCCTCCCTGTACACAGGGAAAGGAAACAGAAGCTCTGAGAACATGGAGAGGGACATAAAAATAATGCTCTCCCTATAATTATCGTTTAAAGTGTCCTTTGAATTCATGGCCTATGACTGAAGGCGAAAGAAGACAACAGGGGTGTGTTAGAGAAAAGTATTTCACAAGCATGTAGAAACAACACAAGCCCTGAATTGAGATCATACCTCTCATAAGGCTTATGATTCTAGCAGTTTAGCTGTTCAAAGAAAAATTTAAGTATTCACCAAATGTTACCACATTTTTTTTACCTTTGGCACTTTTTAAATGTTGCCTTCAGAGAACTGTCTATTTTATAATTTGGTATTTTTAAATGTTGCTTTAAGAGAATTGTCTAAGTTATAAATTACCTTGCCTCATAGGAAAAAAAAAAAAAAAAAAAAAAAAAGGTGAGGGGGTGGAGAATATCCTCATTTCTTCCTTTTGTTAAACACACTCCTGAATTATTCCTTCAGATTTGAACTGCAAAGCATCTTGGTGTCATTCCTGGAAAGTCTTGAAGTTTGCAAAAACTATTTTTTAAACAGCAGGGAATGTAACCGTCTCTTGGGAATGTTAACCTCACTGATGTGCTCAGCTATTGGACCTGAGAACTAGATGTATCTGCTTGTTTTCAGGCATACAGGGGCTAGGAGGTCTTAGACTTGCATCTCAATTCCCACTGCACTCTGCATCTCAAAGGGCCTCACCTCCTCACACCCTTGGAAAGAACCTCTTCTTTCCCCTGTTCTCTCAGCCTGTCCTACCCCTTTCCCTTCCCTTCTTCCCAACTAAACTCTCACCTTGTCATTCACTGGAACAAAGTTGCTGTCCAGGGTGACGATGCGGAAGTGCACTGGAAGGAAACAGGCATCATTAGCAAAGGGGATATTTCCTCTTTCGGATCTTTCTTCCTTCCGCCTTCTCCTTCCTCACACATACTTCTGAGTCAGCAAAACCCCATCGGGTTTTATTTTTTTAAAAATAAAACTAGTCCGAGAGAAAATGAAGCCCTCAAACGATTTCTCTTCACCGCTGCAGACTCTGAAATCTCAGAGTGAAATGCCCCTCTAAGTAAGAAGGAGCAAATACAAGTGACAGGAACAAAAGCCAAATGTGTATTTGCATATTTCACATACAAGCAGCTTGCTGAAGGACCCAGCAATCCAATTATACTTGCAAATTTTACTCCAGAAGAAACGTGCACTCCTGTTTTAGAAACACACACACAGGAGCCACTCTACCTACTGCCTTTTGGCTTGTGGAACCCGGCATCCCCCCAGACCTTCCCCTCTTCTGCTCTCATCATTCCATAGGCTTGCCACCAAATCATAAGGCCCCTGTTGACCGATACCTGCCGCTGTGTCCGCAGCTGTTGTCCAACCCCGTATGTGTGCCTCTTACCTCTCTGCCCTGGCTTGTAGATGGGTTTGTCAGTTTGCACAAAGGTGCCATTCCCCTGCCTCTGGATTAGAACCGTTTTCTTTTCCTCAAAGCTGATGTTATTTCCAGTTCCTGACACCCGGACTGTAGCCACTTCTTCTGTGCCACCCACAGGAGGGGGTACCTGGCCAAGAGAGGGGAGCTCTGAGGAGGAGGAGGAGACTGAGGCATAGAATCTACTACTGGTTGCAAACCCAAGAATGGGAGGGTAGAAGGAAAGGACTGAGTCAGATGGGAGTAGCAAGGGTAGAGCCACAAAACAAGTTGCCAGGAGAAAGGGAAACAATAGTCAGAGGTTAAGGTCAGGAACAAAAAGAAGAAATGCAAGGTCAGGGAAATTATGGATGAGTTATGGGCAGGAACTGAAGTCGGGTTTAGGGGAGATAGGTTTAAGGGCCTTGACGAAAGTCAGGTAACAAAGTTAGATTGGAGTGAGTGTCTAGGGAGGAGAATAGGAAAGTATGGGATTAGAGTTGGGGCTAAGTCTGTGCTTACCAAAAAGGACATGCAGTGTAAGTGCCTCTTCCTCATTCCGTGGTGTTCTAGCAAGTTCTGGGCCTTGTTCTTGGTCTCCAGAGTAACAGTGAATTTTACATCATAGTACCCAGGGCTCAGATCCAAACAAACCTTCTGAGTAGAGGGAAAGTGAAGCTGGGCTGGTAATGTCACCAGGTAGTTTCTGTTAAAGAAGCAAAAGGGTTTGAGGACATAATGATTCATCCATTCAGTGGGAAATTAAGCCCTTTCACAAACACTCAGCATATAGCAGTGAATTAAACAGACTGAGCCCCTGCCTCCATAAACCTTATCCTATATAATAAAGATGTAATATGCAAATGGTTGTTATGCCGCGTAATGATGGGATCACGGATCAGCAGGAGGGAGAGCTACAGGAGGGGGCAGGGCCGCAAGCTCTGAGGGGAGCGGGGAGCAGAGGAAGCTACTGGAGGGCGGCAGCGAGCTACTGGCGAGCTACTGGTGCACAGATTCGTTTTCTATAAAGAAGAAGAGGACAAATAACTCAGTGCACAACCCTTAAACCTCCCACAATCAGGAAACCATCACTGAGAGTCTATGCTTAGTAAACCAAGGAGGAAATTAGTTCTGTGACAGAGAACAGGTACAGGGAGTCTACTGTATTTTAATATTATCTTTTTTTTTTTAAACTTCCTCTTAGGCCTCAACTTTTCTCTCCGGGTAAAGGGGAAATGCAACCAAAGAAGGGAAAAGATGAGAAAGAAATGACAATAAATCAAAGGTTATCTCCTCCCCCGATATTTAGGTTTGAAAAAGGTAGACAAAGAAGCTCTGACTTCAAGCACTTACGGAAGGAGTTGTTCTGCAATAGCTGGTGATAGAGCCAATATTCCCAGAAGGAGTTGAGCCCACATCGTTGAGGGTAACGCAGATGAGGTCTGCTCCCCGTCTGGAGCATATATTTTAACTCCCCAGGCTGGGAGTGGAGCTACTATTGAAGCTCCAACCAATCACCTATAGAGGCCTCAGGTGACGGTGGTAAACGAGGGAAGGGCTTCTATTCTATTCACTTCCTTAAGTTAATTTATCCCTGAAATATTCATACTGGCTCAGCCAGTCCATACCTGTTTTGGGGAAATGCCAGGGCTGAGAATTCACAGTGGTGATGTTCACAGAACAAATTTTGGACTCCGCCCTTTTTTTCTGGTTTCATTCCAAATTCTCATACCCATTTGATCTTTTCACCTTTTTTATTATTCTATTAAGACATATTTGGGATCACAGGTATAGGAGCAGTATCCATAGGAAACCAGAATACCTCTATCTAATTGGAAATTTTAAAAAATTAACACTACTCAATATTGTGTCAATAAAAATGATCCAAAACTTTCTGAAGATAATTTCACACTGAGCATCAAAAGCTTTTCAGATTTGCATATTCTTTGACCCAGCAACACCTATGGAAATGTTTCTTCATGGGAAAAGAGAACATGCATACATGCAACAACAACAAAAAAAAATGAATCTACGTTGAGTTCCTTTGTAGTGCTCGTTACAATGCAAGACTTAAAAGCCACCTAGAGTATAAATTAGTGAGATTACTTTCTGGACCAATGACCAAACCACCTAAAACCAATGTGAACGAAAAGAGATTTTGGTAACTGGGATGGGTAAGATATGAAGAAAGAACTGAAGGAACCAGAGACATGCTGAAGACTTTATGGTCTAGACTCTAGACTCTAGAACTAGAGACTTGATGCTGGCAGAAAGAAGCGAGGAAAATTCCTTGGCACCACAAAATTGAGACAGGTAGTTAAAGGGCTGAGTAATTTATAGCCAGGTAATGTCACAAGATCTTATCTTCCTTAACTAAGGAACAAGTGGTTTACACATTCCACACTGTGCAGGGGAGCAGACCTGCCTCAATCCTGGTCCCTTTCCAGTAACATTATTTGCTTGTCTCTTACCGTTACCAGGAAGGGGACCAAGCTGGGAGGGGGAATGCCTAGGGCTGGCTGGTGGTGTATGGGTTCTTGGCTTTGTGCAGGAAAGATTTCACAATAGGAATCCAGGTGATTTTGAGTGTACGCTTATTAAAGCTGGGACAGTGAAACAAGGAAGGTCTAGAATAGAAAACAGTAGGAGAGAGACTGGGGAGGGCTGCTTTGGCTCTGTAGAAACACTACGTTATTAGAATGAGCAGCTTCTTCTTCAGGCTCATAAGTAAACTTGACAGAGCTGAGGAAAAAATCAGCCAATATCTATCTTCAAGACAGATCAATAAAAATGATCCAAACTAAAATAAGTGCAGAGAACCAAGATGGCAGCATAGATAAACACCTGTACTTGCTGCCTCCCACAACCACATCAAAATTACAACTAAAAAACAGAACAACTATCATCCAGAACCGAGGGAAAGCAGGCGGAGTGGAAGTACTACAACTAGAGAGGTAAAGAAGAAAGCTCATTGAGACTGGTAGGAGGTGTGGAGGCATGGAACGGGCTCGTCCAGCATCCGGGTGTGCCGCTTTTTTAATCAGGAGGGAGATCGCCTCTGTAGGAGGCCCACCTGGAGGAGCAGGGAGTCCCAGCCCCACACCAGACCCTCAGCCCAGGGTCCCAGAGCTGGAGAAAGAAGCCCCTACGGGCATAAGAAATACGGACTGTGAAAACCAGTGCTGATTGGGGCTGAGTGATACACAGGCTGCTGGAGACCCAGCTGCTCCTCTTAAAAGGCCTGCACTATGAACTGATTTTATGAGCTCCCACTTCCTCTGAGCTCCAGTGCTGGGTGAGGCTCTGGGAGATCCAGACACATACGGGGAGAAACTGGATGGTCTGGCATCTGGGCAGGAGGTGCTCCCAGCGGTCATTGTTCCTGTGCTGGGACTTCCCCGGTGCAGGGCTGACTGGCAGCCCTTTCTGTTTGCTCCGCCCTGGTGATTCTCTGAGACCCCGCCCTACCAATTTACAACCCCACCCAAGCTGTGCACAGCAGCTTTTGCGTATGAATGATCTGTCCTTTCTCAGGCTAAAACTCTGTCAAACAAGCTGCAGCTAGGTCAGGGAACCCCAAACCTGTCAATAAAAGGCCCCCACATCAACACCGGCACCAACCTGCCTTGCTTCACAACTGGGCCTTGTCTGGGCACTTCCAAACCCGATATAAAGAGGAGGAATCTGCAGATCTCTTTGTAGCTCCTGCTGGATGGCCCCAGGCAGTGGCTGACTTTGCACCTACCTGGAGACCCAAGAGCCAGTGTACCAGTGGTCAGTGTATGACCATAACAGATTACAACTCTTCACATCCATAAGCAACACATTCAAGGGGCAGACTCAGTAAGCACCAAAGCCCCACTGAAGCAAGTCCTGCTCCATAAGGGTGTCTCCTGCACAGCAGCTCTCCCACTGTAGTCACAACTGGTCCCCACAGCCAATTGGCTTAGAGGTCAATTTCTCCCAGTGAAACCAACAGCAATCAAGGCTCAACTAAAACAAGATTGTGCACACAGCCCACAAAAGGGTGCACCAAGAGTGTCCACTCAGGTGACTGGGGAGGCTGAGCCACTGGGCCCTATAGGACACCTACTACACAAGGCCACTCTATCAACTCAAGGAGACTTAGTAGCTACCCAATACATAGAGACAAACACAGGGAAGCAGTCAAAATGCGAACACAAAGAGACATGTCACAAACAAAAGAAATGGAAGAAAGCAAACTACTGGATATAGAGTTCAAAACCACGGTTATAAGGTTATTCAAGAATCTTCTAGAAACCTCTGAGGAATTTAGTGAGACTTCCAAGGATCTTAGTGAGAATGCCAAAAAAAAAAAAATGGAAAAGGACCAGTGAGAAATTAAGCATAGACTGACTGAAATAAAGAATAATATAAAGGGATTCAACAGTAGATTAGAGGATCCTGAGAATCAAATCAATTATTTGAAATATGAGGAAGAAAAAAACACCCAATCAGAAGAGCAAAAAGAAAAAATAATCCAAAAATATGAAGATAGTGTAAGGAGCCTCTGGGACAACTTCAAACGTGCCAAAATCTGAATTAGGGGGCTTCGAGAAGAAGAGAGAGAGCAAGATACTGAAAACCTTATTTAAAGAAATAATGACAGAAAACTTCCCCTACCTGCTGAAAGAAATAGACTTATAAGTTCAGGAAGTACAGAGAACCCCAACAAGAGAAATCCAAAGAGGACCACACCAAGACACATCATAATTAAAATGCCAAGAGCAAAAGACAAAGAGAGAATATTAAAAGCAGCAAGAGAAAAATGGTTAGTTACCTACAAGGGAGTGCCCATACGACTGTCCGCTGATTTCTCAACAGAAACTATGCAGGCCAGAAGGAAGTGGCAAGAAATATTCAAAGTGATGAATAGCAAGAACCTACAACCAAGATTACTCTACCCAGCAAAGCTATCATTCAGAATTGAAGGGCAGATAAAGAGCTTCACAGATAAGAAAAAGCTAAAGGAGTTGATCACCACCAAAACAGTATTATATGAAATGCTGAAGGGTATTCTGTAAGAAGAGAAAGAAGAAGAAAAAGGTAAAGATAAAAAATATGAACAACAAAGTGACAACAAATACATATCTATCAACAAGTGAATCTAAAAATCAAATGAATAAAAAATCTGATGAACAGAATAAACTGGTAAATGGAATATAATCAGGGGCATGGAAATAGAACAGACTGATGATTCTCAGAGGGAAGGGAGTGTGTGTGTGTGGGGGGGAGGTGCGGGAAGAGATTAGACAAAGATCTTATATGCATGTACTAGTATGCATTACCTATGGACACAGACAATGGGGTGGCGAGAGCCTGGGGTGGGGAGGGAACCGGTGGAGGGGAGCTATGAGATGAAAAAAGAGGGGCATCTGCAATAATCTCAACAATAAAGATTAATTTTAAAAAAGAAAAGAAAAAAAATGATCCAAACTGAAACACAAAGACTTGGGGGAAATGGACATCATCAAAAAGATTCTTGGATAACAAATCCAAGAATCACAGAGAAGTCCAAGCAAGAAAAAAAATACCAAAATAAAGTACACCTAATAGCATCATATTCAAACTGCTGAAAATCAGAGATGAAGAGGAGGTCCTAAAGATAGCCAGAGAAAAAAGACACATTATACAGTATATAGAAGATCAAAGATGAGAATTATAGTGAATTTCTCCAATGTTAGCCAGAAGACAATAGATTGACATCTTTAAAATAGTAAAAGAAAATCCAGCATTCTGTACCCAACAGAAATATCTTTCAGTAGTGAAGGGGGAGCCCTGTCAGCATGGCTCTGGTGGTTGAGCTTTGACCTAAGAACTAGGAGGTCACTCTTCGATTCCCGGTCAGGGCATATGCCCAGGTTGCGGGCTCAGTCCCCAGTGGGGGATGTGCAGGAGGCAGCCAATCAATAATTCTCTCTCATCATTGATGTTTCTAGCTCTCTCTCCCTTCCTCTCTAAAATCAATAAAAAAACATATACTTACAAAAATAATAATGAATGGGGAAATACTTTTTCAGACAAACAAAAGCTGAGAGAATTTATTATCAGCAGATCCGTGTTATCAACAATATTAAAGAGAGTTCTTGCCCGGCCTGTGTGGCTCAGTGGTTGATCATCGTCGCATGAACCAGGAGGTTGTAGTTCAACTCCAGGTCAGGGCACATTCCTGGGTTGTGGGCTCAATTCCCTTGCAGGAGGCAGCTGATTAATGATTCTCTCTCATCATTGATGTTTCTATCCTTTTCCTTTCCTCTCTCTGAAATCAATAAAAACATACTTTTAAAAGAAGTTTGCTGCCCTAACCGATTTGGCTCAGTGGATAGAGCGTTGGCCTGCATACCGAAGGGTCCCGGGTTCGATTCTGGTCAAGGGCACGTACCTGGGTTGCAGGCTCCTCCCCAGCCTGAGCCCTGGTCGGGGCATGTGCAGGAGTTAATCAATTGATGTGTTTCTCTCATAGTTGATATTTCCCTGTGTCTTTCCCTCTCTTCCACTCTCCCTAAAAATCAATGGAAAAATATCCTCAGGTGAGGATTTGAAAGAAAAAAAAAAGTTTGCTGATCCCTGAAAAATGATAGGATCCTATACATACTATTAAAAAACAAAGAATATTAAAGGAAGTTCTTTTTTAAAATATATATTTATTTATTGATTTCAGAGAGGAAGGGACAGGGGGAGAGGGATAGAAATGTCAATAATGAGAGAATCACTGATTGACTGCCTTCTGCACACCTTCCACTGGGGATCGAACCCACAACCGGGCATGTGCCCTTGATTGGAATAGAACCCGGGACCCTTCAGTCCGCAGGCCAATGCTCTATCCACTGAGCTAAACCAGCTAGGGCTAAAGGGAGTTCTTAAGGCAAAAGATATAAGTCTCAGGTTGACAAACTGTGGCCTGCAGGTCAAATTCATCCTGCCATAGGTTTTGAATATAGAGATTTATTGGAGCATAGTAACACTCATTTGTTTTTGTGCTACTATGGTAGACTTAAGGAATCACAAATTAAGATATCTGGAAATGCTATAAAATAAAATAAATATAAAAGACATTGAAAATCAATTTTAATCACTTTAAAAGATAAATGGCTGCCTAAAGCAAAAAAAAAAATAGTTTATTCTGAGTTATAATGCAGGAGTGAGGCATTTTTTACAAGTTAAAACAAAGAGAATTAAAAATAAAGAGACACTGTAGAATGTTAGCATAATTCCTTTGGCACATTTTTCTTCTCTCCTATTTTTAATTTTCTGACTCTAAATTTTTCTCTCTTCTTTTCTTTTTAACTTGTTCAGGGCCACCATTACACATGTCTAGTTCGCTCAGCTTTTCTAAAATCCCAGTAAAGATGTCTTTATTCTCTCCAACCATGAATCTTCATTTACCCTTGCCCTTTCATTCCATCAAATAAGATTTGTTAACTTTGGGATTCTATTGAACATTTTCCAATCTGTGGATCTACTAGTAAGAGAGAAGCTAGAATGGAGACCGGTATGGTTCTAGCTATGGGGGCTATCTGTATGTCCGGTAATATATTAGCCATTGCAATGAAACAACAGTAATGCCTGAGCTAGGGAGAGGGGCTTATTTACAGTAAATGTATTTAGCTTGTATTTCTAGGAAGTCAGGATTACTGCTGAGGGAGATTTAAAACAGCTATTTACTGCTCTGGCAACCAGAAGACACTATTCTTACAGAAGAGAGATAATGGTGCAAGGAATCTGTACAGGGAATGCCATTTATTAGCTATGTGACCCATGATAAGTTATTAACCTCTCTGTGCTTCAGTAAGTTTTATATTATGTACTTTTTACCACAATTAAAAATAATAACAATAAAGAAAGATCTTGAGGGTGGTAAAAATAGTACAAAGAAAATTAGTTCTCATATTTCTTACATTTAAAAAGCTTGTAACTTTCATTAAAAAGAGAAAGATTTATGGACAGATGCTTGCTGCTGTTAGGGTGCACTGAGGGCTCCACATGATCTGCAGAAGGTACAGAGAAACACAGCAAAGCAGACAGAAAACCCTGGAAGACAGCTTCTCCATACATGTGCTCTTGTCCATGCCATCCATTCCCTTTTACCTGGATTGCCATTTCTCCTTTTCTACCTGGAGGATTTCTCTTGTCCTTCAGATGCAGCTAGCAACTCCATGAAGGCGTTTCTAACTCAGCTCATAGTCTCCACTGCTCCAGACAGAACTAATTCCTCTTTCTTCTGTGCCCCAAACTTCAGGACCGAGTGAACATGACCACAGCGTTAGCCGTCTTGTCACTCTTTATTTGAATTCCTTTTACCCACCCATACTTTTAAATTTTTTAGAGTGAAAATCAAAGATTATCCATCTTTTCCTAGCCTAGGTACTCAGTATGAATGCTAAGTGAGGGGCCAAGGGCAAAGATGACCCCACATCCATCCATCTCTTAACTCCTACACATTAATCCCCTCTACTCCTGATCTCCTGAACTTTCAGTGTTCCTTCCCTGTTTGAGGCTCTTGTTGGGTATGATTTTTATGGTTAGTGGAATCATTAATTAATTATTCTTTTCTGCAGCTAACATCCCATTCTGTCTCAATTGATTTATTAATAAGGAAGACATTTTTTAAAAAATAAGGAAGACATGTCAAAATGTCAAAACACATTTTGCTGGGGACCTGTCCCAGAGTTTTTGATTCCTTGATCTGTGGTGGGCCTGAGAATTTGCATTTTGAACAAGTTCCCCAGTGATGCTGTTGCTGCTGGCCCAGGGACCACACTTTGAGAACTGCTGCTGTAAGGCTGGATCTGAGAGCAGTTTATCAGAATGCCTTCCTGGAGTGTGGAGCAAGAGTCTGATAATAAAGGTGCAGAGCCCTAGCCAGTTTGGCTCAGTGGATAGAGCGTTGGCCTGAGTTCTGAAAGGTTCCAGGTTCGATTCCGATCAAGGGCACATGCCTGGGTTGAGGGCTCGATCTCCAGTAGGGGACGTGCAGGAGGCAGACAATCAATGATTCTCTCTCATCATTGATGTTTCTATCTCTCTCTCCCTCTCTTCCTCTCTGAAATCAATAAGTGTATTAAAAAATAAAAATAAAGGTGCAGAATCTCAACCTCTCTTCTGCATTTCTCTCACCAATGTCCTATAGAAAGAGGCCATGAAACTAACTTCCTTTCTCTCTTCATCCTTTCTCTTTTGCAGTCTGTTCCTCCCAGGACTTCTCTGAGCTTATTGTTAGCAATTTTAATTTGGCATTCTGCTACCAGGAGTAAAATGAAAATAGTAGCCATATGGGGTAGAAGAAATAAGATGCCAACAATAATGAGCTCTCTGTGGAATGAATCCAGATGAACTGTCCCTCGATGGAAAAGGAGAGTTGCTCAGAAAATATGAGGGGCTGCCTCTGTTTTATCATCTATCATTTTTTAAAAAAATACTTCCATAGAAGCATTGATGCATAAGGGAAACCATGAATGTAAAATTTAATCTCCACCCTGGAGTAGTTAGTTAGCATTCAAAGGCCCAGAATATAAACTTGATTTTAGCAAGTCTTGTCTCTACTTTGTCCTGTCCCTCTGTTTCTGCTCTCTGGATAAGGGGACTCACTGAGCTCCAATGACACCAACTCCTCTGTTAGGAGGCTAATTGCTCTTTCCTCAGTCAAATTGGCCCACCAATTATTTTTATCTCTTCTGATCCATTTTAAAATCCATTTAATCTAGCTATCAGCCTGATAATCTGCCTGGAATTTGGTGGGGGAAATGTATGGGATTTAATAACCTCCAAAATTTAGGCTGCATAAAACCTATTCCTGGCATATCGTGTGGCACATACAGATAAAAAGCCATGTTAATGATGACTCTGTAAAGTGTTAGCTCAATGAGTTTTGGTCTGTGTATCAGAATCCTTACTTATTCTGTGTATCAGAATCCTTCTTGCATGTGGACCTTTCTTGTAAACAATAAAAGTATTTCTGGAGTAAGAATTATACCAATTATATTTTAATTAAATATTATCTTACTAGTGGCCCGGTGCATGAAATTAGTGCATGGGTGGTGGTGTCCCTCAGCCTGGCCTGCACCCTCTCCAATCTGGGACTGCTGGCTCCTAACCGCTCACCTGCCTGCCTGCCTGATTGCTCCTAACCACTCTGCCTGCCGACCTGCTCACCCCCGACTGCACCCCCTCCGGCCTTCTCACCCACAACTGCCCACCCCCGCCAGCCTGATCACCCCCAACTGCCCACCCCTGCCAGCCTGGTCACTCCCAACTGCCCTCCCCGGTCAGCCTCATGGCCCCCAACTGCCCTCCCTGGCCGGCCTCATGGCCCCCAACTGCCCCCCCCTCTGGCCTGATCACCCCACCTGCCCCCCCTGACGTCCTGCTTGCCTCCAACTGCCCCCCCTACCAGCCAGCTCGCCCCCAACTGCCCCCCCTGCCGGCCTGATTGCCCCCAACTGCCCCCCCTGCCAGCCTGCTTGCCCCCCTGCCAGCCTGATCACCACCAACTGCCCCCCCCCACCGGCCTGCATGCCCTTAACTGCCCCCCCTGCCAGCCTGATCGCCCCTAACCACCTCTGCCTCAGCCCCAGCACCATGGCTTTGTCCAGAGGATGTCCGAAAGGTCTCCTGGTCTAATTAGCATATTACTCTTTTATTAGTATAGATAGATTATATAGGATAGGATTGCTTAAATGGGGGGTGAGCTTTTTTCAGCAGGAGGAGATGCTCTTGGCAGAGAAAAACACATAATCCCTATATCTGGACTGATAGCCAGCCATATGCACTATACTGCCAAACTGGTCATTAAAAAATTGAACCGCTTTAAAACCCTTCCTCAGCACCACCTTAGGTTCTACCTTCATAGTTCACCAAGATTAGGTTCTGATTGGTCGGTTTCTATGCCAGTCAGTGTCAAAAGCTCTGCCTCCTAGGCAGCCATTGGCTCCTCCAACTTCACCCAGATTTGGTTCTGACTGGTCAGTTTCTATGCCATTCAGTGTCTCCAGGCCTATCTCTGGGCCTGATCAAAGAGGCAGGGCCGATCAGCAGCCAGGAGGCCAGGGGAGAAACAGAGGCATGGCTGCTGGTGAAGCCCGGAGAGAGAGAGGCAATGGCTGATCAACAGCTGCCACTGAGGCTGCAGATCAGACCCTGCCTCTCTCTCTGCAGGCCTCTCTCTGGGCCTAATCGCAGCCCCCTTGGCAAACAGTGCTGGATCGCCATGGCAACCCAGCTCTGACTTCCGCTGTTAGGTCGAGCCTTCGGTCATTATGGGCCCTGGGTCTTTATACATATAGATAATAGCTTATTATCTTATGCTATCCTATCTAATAAAAGAGTAATATGCAAATTGACCATCACTCCAACACACAAGATGGCCACCTCCATGTGGACACAAGATGGCCACCACAAGATGGCTGGTAGGGGAGGGCAGTTGTGAGTGATCAGGCCAGCAGGGGAGGGCAGTTGAAGGGAACCAGGCTGGCAGGGGAGGGTAGTTGGGGGCAACTAGGCCAGCAGGGGAGGACAGTTAGGGGCAACCAGCCCTGCAGGGGAGGGCAGTTGGGGGTGACCAGGCCGGCAGGAGAGGGCAGTTAGGGGTGACCAGGCTTGCAAGGGAGGGCAGTTAGGGTTTACTGGGCCAGAAGGGGAGGGCAGTTAGGGGTGACCAGGCCTGCAGGGGAGGGCAGTTAGGGGCAAACAGGCTTGCAGGGGAGGGCAGTTGGGGGCAACCAGGCTGGCAGGGGAGGGCAGTTAGGGGTGACCAGGCCATCAGGGGAGTGCAGTTAGGGGCAATCAGGCCGGCAGGGGAGCAGTTAGGCGTAGGTCAGGCTGGCAGGGGAGTGGTTAGGGGGTGATCAGGCTGGCAGGCGGAAGCAGTTAGGGGCAATCAGGCAGGCAGGCAGGCAAGCAGTTGGGAACCAGCAGTCCTGGATTGTGAGAGGGATCGGGCCTAAACAGGCAGTCGGACATCCCTTGAGGTGTCCCAGATTGGAGAGGGTGCAGGCTGGGCTGAGGGACACACACCCCCACTCCTCCCGTGCACGAATTTCATGCACCGGGCCTCTAGTATATTATCTTAGGCATAACTATATGTGTATATATATATATAATCGTTATTCAGAAGTACTGATAAGTTTCCAATTTATCCACACCAAAAAAATTAGTGATGAGAAGCACTCATAAGTATAGCTAAAAAAGAAAAAAAAATGTTCTGGTATTTGTGGAGTTCTTGTTTATATAATTCCAGTTTCCCTGATCCTTTTTTAATATAATTTATATTTTAGCATCATTCTACTCAAGGATGTTATTTTCTCATTTCTAGATTATTTCTACTTTTTCACATACAGTTTTTGGTCTCCCATTTTCTTTTAATACTTTGCTCTCCAAAAGCTACTTGACTTTGTAATTTTCTGGGAAATACCTCAGCACTATCATCTAGGGCAGTGGTCGGCAAACTGCAGCTCGCGAGCCGCATCTGCAGTTTGCCGCTCTGTTGACTAATGAGTTTGCCAACCACTGCTGTAAGGCATTACCTTTACCCAGAAGTTTTGACTTCAGGTTAAAGACATTAGTACATATTAAAATGTTTTTTAAGTGTTTTTCCCTAAGGTAATGGTCGGCAAACTCAGTCAACAGAGCGGCAAACGGCGGCTCGCAAGCCCCATGTGGCTCGTGAGCCGCAGTCTGCCGACCACTGACCTAGGGGATAATATTCTCAACAAGCCAGCTTCCTGCTCTCCTCATACCAGAGGCCAGAAGAGAGGGGCCTGTTTCTGTCCCACTCCAGAAGGGATGATTTGGGGCTCTACCTGCGTAGAGCAGGGGCTAATCAAAGCAAGTCACAGTTTTGGAGAAAAAGGAGGGAGGAACCCGTGTGATGACTCCAGCTAAAGCTAGGGCCACTCCTTGCTTGCCTCAGTGTTTCCTCCACCCTTCTCTACTAATTATAGGCTTCACTTTTCCTTTTCTAAATTCATTCCAGTGAACTATGCAATGTGTCAAAGTTCAGTGAGGTTGCCACCCAACCACACCAAACCCAGATAGGAAATGAAACCAAACCCATTTCGCTTCCAAAAGCACAAAATTAGTTTTTAAAAAAATGAAAAGTTCACATTCACATGCTCAGATTACATTTAGGGAGGACTTTTTCAACAAATATTTATTGGTAACTGTTTAGGGCTGAATTGTGTCCCCTCAAAATTCATATATTGAAGTCCTAACTTTCCGTGTCTGAGAATGTGTCTGTATGATATTTGGAGATAGGGTCCAGTTGCCCCAGCCTCCTCTATGATTTTGGACTTGACAGCCTCCTCAAATATGTGAGCCAGTTACAAATCTTTCTATATATCTCTATCTCTATAATATATATTACTTTAAGAATATTGGACACAATTGAAAATAGAGAATATATTTGAAGACCTTTTCTTTGACTTCAAGGAAAATATTTCATAACATAAGATATTCCCATATGGCCTGGCCAGCATGGCTCAATGGTTGAGCATCAACCTATGAACCAAGAGGTCACAGTTCAATTCCCTATTGGGGCACATGCCCGGGTTGTGGACTAGATCCCCAGTGTGGGGTGTGCAGGAGGCAGCCAATCAATGATTCTTTCTCATCACTGATGTTTCTATCTCCCTCTCCCTCTCCCTTCCTCTCTGAAATCAATACAAATGTATTTAAAAATATATATATTCCCATATGAAAAGCCCAATAACAAAAAAATACTAAAGAAATGCCACTGAACAGCATATGATTTTGTACCTAAAGTGTGCTGATGATAAATATTATTCACAGAAGACAGATCTGTGGGCTGGGTTAGAGTTATAAGGAAAAATTCAATGGAGTATGGCATGTAACTGAGAAGCCTCAATGAACCTCTTTAACCTAGGTTTTCATCATGTTTTTACTTGTACTTTTTAACTTTAAATTCTTCCAAATTAAAAAAAAAAAAGGCTCCTTTGTGAAAGATAAGCCCTTCCCCCTAAGTCCCAATCATAGCATTCCCTCTACAAGATACTTGCTAATCCCTATCAAACCACCCTTTTGGAATTTAACAGTACTATTTTGATGTGAGGAAGTGGAAAGGTGGTGGAACAGATAGAAGTGCTTCCTGTGAAATATAAACTTTCTTCTGCAAAAGGAGAGTATAAGGGGTTGATGGGCGAGGGGAACTAAGGTCTCCTAGAATCTCAGCAATGTTGGACACATAGGAAGCAGTAAGTACATTTTCACTGACTGCTTAAAAGAACAAGTAGGTTAAATCTATAAATTCAACATAGACCAAACTTTTCAGTATTAACCCAAGACATTGTTTTGGTTTTTAGTTAAATGACTATAAAAATAGTAATCTTAAAAAAATGAGTATTATTACCAATAGCACTTTTTTTCCCCACAAAGAGTAGAGCAAAACAAAAATTTGTTCTTGTTGACTTATTTTTCATAAAGAAACTTAAAATACATTTAATGAAACAGTTGCTTGGGGAATTGGTAGGTATAAAAGAAATAGTTTAACTTGAAACAAGTATTTCCAAAGGAAGCAAAATACTTGCTTAGCTACATGAAAATAAAACATATCCTATATAATATAAAATATGCAAATCGACTAAACAACGGAACAGCGGCGGCGGGGGGGGGGGGGGGGGGGGGAGGAGAGGGCCGGCAAGCAGGCGGCGTCAGGCCAGCCAAGGTGCGTGCCAGCAGGCAGAGGGAGGGAACAGCGATGGTGGGGCAGGGGGAGGCCAGCACTATCCTGATTGCCCATCCGGTCACCTCCCACAGAGGGAGGCCAGGTGGCAGTGGTGGGGTGATGGTGGTGGTGCCATCCCTTGATCTGCTGGCCCGGTAGCCTCCCACAGAGTGAGGCCAGACGGCGGCTTAGGCCCACTCCCCGCCCCTGCGGGCCTAAGCCATCAGTAGGTCATTCCCTAAGGACTCCCGGACTGTGAGAGGGCACAGGCAGAGATGACGGACCCCTCTCCAGTGCACGAATTTTCATACACTGGGACTCTAGTTAATAATAAAACTCTTTTTTAAAAGGGGAAGAACAAGTAGGCTACAAACTCTTCAGAGCAGATATTAATATTACATTATACCACAAACCACTATTTTATTACTGTGGTTATATAACATGTGAGCCCAGAGAACATGCTGTATCTTCTCAGCCCACTTAAAACAGTATCTGGCTATGGTAGGCATTTAAGAAATATGAATTAATGAAAAATGAGAGCAAAAGATCTCAGCAAAAAATCATAAAGACTTCCAAAAGCTTATCCCTTCGTAAGAAACAAAAAGCCTGGCAAAAAATGGTCAGGTGGTCCTGACCGGTTTGGCTCAGTGGATAGAGCATCGGCCTGCAGACTGAAGGGTCCCAGGTTCGATTCCAGTCAAGGGCATGTACCTTGGTTGTGGGCATATCCCCAGTAGGGGGTGTGTAGGAGGCAGCTGATCGATGTTTCTAGCTCTCTATCCTTCTCCCTTCCTCTCTGTAAAAAAATCAATAAAATATTTTTGAAAGTTTTTAAAAAATGGTCAGGTGCTGGCTTGTGTGGCTCAGTTAGAGCATCGAAAGGTTTTGGGTACCATTACCAGTCAGGGCACATACCTAGGTTGCAGGTTCAATCCTCAGATGAGGCATGTAAGGGAGGCAACTGATTGATGTATTCTCTCAATGTTTCTCTCTCTCTCTTTCTCCCTCCCGCCCAGCCAACGTGGCTCAGTAGTAGAGCATCCACCTATGAACCAAGAGATTACGGTTTGAGTCCTGGTCAGGGCACATGCCTGGGTTGCGGGCTTGATCCCCGGTGGGGAGTTAGGGGGAAATGTAGGAGGTAGTTGGTCAATAATTCTATCTCATCATTAACGTTTCTCTCTCTCCCTTCCTCCCTGAAATCAATAAAAAAGTATATTAAAAATTAAAAATAATAAACAAGCAAATAAAACAGATCCTTGGGTGAGGATTAAAAAATAAAAGACAAATGGTCAGAATCAGCTTTAGAGCTCAAAATTAACCCTACGCTTGCAGCAATCCAGGGGACATTTAGTTAAGAAAAACAGCTGGATCTTGGTGAGCAGTGAGCTTTGTGGCATTTTAATTTACCTTAGTCTATCCCCCATTCCCCACTTCTACTGTAGCCTTGAGAAATAACAGCCTGCATTCCTAATCCTGGGGGGAGCAGAGAGGATCTTATTTCCAAAGAAATGTCATTATTTGAACTGTCTGCTAGGTTTTAAACACCACAGCTGTTTGAGATGATGACACAAACAACAGACTAACCAAAAAGCTTAAAATGAAAAGCTGCAGAATGAGTTATCCATAGGGACTTTGAAAAACTCTGACATTAAAAAATTCTATGGAATTAGTCCAAAAGTCACTGAACACATTACAATTAACCAGTACTACAAGCAGCAAAATAGGCAGGAGAATCTGATTTCCAGAGATGTCACATTACTTGAGATATTTAGATTTCAACAAAAAATTTACAAGAAACAAGTATGACCTATACACATAAAAAGAGAAATCAATAGAAAGTCCCTGAAGAAGCCCGGATGTTGTACTTACTAGATAAAGACTTTAAATCAATTATTTTAAATATATTAAGAGCTAAAGGAAACCATGTCTACAGAATAAAAGAATGAGAACAATGTCTAACCAAATAAAGCATATCAATAAAAAGGTTGGAATTTTTTAATATATATTTTTATTGATTTCAGAAAGGCAGGCAGAGGGAGATAGAAACATCAATGATGAGAATCACTGATCGGCTGCCTCCTGCACACCCCACACTGGGGGACCGGCCGCAACCTGGGCATATGCTCTGAACGGGAATCCAACAGTGACCTCCCCAGTTCTTAGGTCAAAGCTCAACCACTGAGCCATGCCGGCTGAACAAAAAAAGGGCAGACATTTTTAAAAGGACTCAAATAGATTCTGGAGTTGCAAAGTAAAATAACTGAAATGGAAAATTCACTTGAGTTGCCTACTTTTTTGTCCCGTGATATACTTAGTGTTTCCACTCTGGTTGGTGGGAATACAAACTATTCCGGGTCCTTTTGTGAGCTCCAGGGACTTGCCACTGATAATGTCAGGTGGGGTTTTTTGGTGGGTTTTTTTTCCCCTCTGCCCTTGGGCAGTTTCTTTATATACAAGTGCTAAGCAGCACTCACCCAAACACTGAGACCTTCTGCAGATCTCTGTATTCTCTCTCTGTGCATCTTTCCTCTCTGGCACTCTGCTCTGAGAATTCTAGCTATGCTGGCCCTCTTAATTCTCAACTCCATTTCTTCAACTCATTGAGACCACTAGGTTCCTGTTAGATTGCCTTCTTCTGCACTGTGACCTGGAAATTCCCCTGGGAGTAACCTGGGGCAATCACAGGGCTCACCTTAGTTGCTGTCCACCTCTAAGAAATACACCTTGTGCTAACTGATGTCCAATATTTGAAAACCATTGTTTCACAAATCATGTCCCACTTTCTCGTTTCAGATGGCCAGGTAAATTCGATCTCTTCAGTTACTTCATGTTGGCCAGTAGCAGAAGTCCTCTTGCGGGTATTACTACAGTAGTCTGCCTGTTTCTGTGACTATTCAGAGCATGTTAACAATATAGCTAAAATGATCCCTTTAAAATGTACGTTAGAATAGATATTACTTCTCTGCTCAAAATTGTCCAATGCCTCTCAATTTCTTTCAAAATAAAACCATGTGTTTGCAGTTATTTTAAGGCTCTGTTTGACTTGACGCTTCATTACCACTCTCTCTACTATTGCTCTCAATGTTCCACGCATACTGGCCTCGTTGCTGTTCCTCAAACATTCCAGGCACACTTCCAGCTTAATAACATTTATAATTTGCTGTCTGTTTCCCCTATTTACTATAAAGTAGATGGTGGCAAAGATTATTTGTTAATCGCTGATTTAACCCCAGCACCTAAAGTGTGCATGGACATACTACTAAAATACCCTTAAGTGAAAGTCTAAGTTCAATCACAGAGCATTTAGGATATAGGGAAGGCTACAAAAACAGGCACTCAGCCATAGGAGACAAGACAGAAATCAAATTACCAAAAATGGAGTATAGTATCAGAATCTTGCCAGTAACAAAACTCATTTGATGCCAAGTGTTATTGTTGGACAAGAGATATTTGATGTTTTTTACCAAGGACCAGAATTTAACTTAAGAGGTTGGGCTGAAATGGGGATCAAGTGACTCAAACTGTGGGAAGCAGGACCTGATATTAAGCTTGGCCTGAAATGCCTCAAAAACATGATTTCAAAGGACAAAAATGTCTAATAGCAGAACTTCAGGAGTTTGGATATGCACTTGGAAAATATTATCCATATTAGAATTCACAGGATTCCTATGAGAATTGCGATGTAATACCATCATTCTTTTTTAAAATCAATTTGTCAAGATTTTTAATGCTGATGAAAGATGTGATGAAATTGGCACATTATAAACTAAATGGTAGAACTGTGTTACAAATGTTTAATTTTTCAAAAACGGCAGTAAAACATACATAACAAAATTTCCCCTTTTAAGCATTTTTAAGTGTATAGTTCAGTGGCATTAAGGACATTCACATTGTATAACCATTACCACTATCCACCTCCAGAACTGTTTCAATACCATCATTCTTAATTAAAAAAAAAAGTAGCGATAATTTTTTCTAAAGTAATGTCTGCCTACCAATATAATTGGTGAATTTAAAAAAAAAAATCTTCTTCCTTTGATATTCAAGAGATTAGTTATACAGTGTAAGTAAAAACAGGAGAGAATACAAATGAATCCCAAAGGTCCTTCTAATTCCTTGTGTGTGCCTTCAACCACATGTATTCTATCTTTGCAGCAGAAAAGTTTAGAGCTTTCTTCGTTTAAGGGAAAAAACATTAATGTCAGGTTTTTGTTTTTTTTTTCAAATATACCCCTTACTAGGAAGACTACCTGGCAATTCCTCCGTAGCCCCTGGCAGTTCTCTATGAGCCATTGCATTTTGAACCCGGCAGCTTTTGTGGGCTGAGAGCACCATGTAGTACCCATGGGAGCTCTAAAACATGTGATACTTATGTACCAAAAGGAGGAGTAATTGTTTTAGAATACATTGTAGAGAGATTAGTCTATCAAAAAACAAAGCAGTTTCATCTTTAAAAGTGAAAAGAATACTGAAAATGATATATGTGGAGCTAGGCTTCAAGCGTAGACATATGCACTGAAGTGAATTCATATGAGATAGAGTGGGTAGAAATAGCTGCCAAAAAACAAATCGTACTCCATGCTACTTCATTTCCAGTGCTGGTGTTTTTATTTTTGAAAACACAATGAATCAACAGGTTAGAGCTATTGCTTCCTTGTACTGTATATTATCCTCCACTTGAGAAAAACACAGTTGAACGTATCTTCATCCATTCTGTGAATGAATAAGCAAAAAATACCACTGGTTACTTCAAAAGAACCTAGGGAGGAAAACACAGACAACTCACTTAAATTAGATTTAAACAGTCTTTGGATGAGAAAAAAAAAGTAAAGATAAAAAATTAACTAACGTCACAATATTACAAATTGTTTAGATTACAAAAAACAAAAAACAAAACAACACACATTCACAACCATTTTTTTTTTTATTACCACACTTTACCTTGGTGACCTCAGCTGGAAAAGATATACTCTGATTCTGAGATGGAAGATATTTAATGTTCTTACCATTACAAAGTAAAAGCGTGCCCTGGCCAGTGTGGCTCAGTTTGTTGGAGCACTGTCCCAAACACCAAAAGATGGCAGGTTTGATTCCCAATCAGAGCACATACCCAGGTTGTGGGTTCGATCCTGTCAGGACGAATGCAGGAGACCACTGATTGATGCTTCTCTCTCTTCTCCCTCCTCTTTAAATATCTTAAAAATGTATCCATCAATTTTACTTAAAACTGAAAACAGGGTTTACATATATTAATTAACTAGAGATAAATCCCTAATTTTACATAAAGCTCAATTTTTTTTTCAAAGTAGAAGAAATTCATCCTAACGCAAGGACCTATTGGCATTTATGATTACCCATCACAGTGACTTATAACACCGGTACTGAAAATACATTCTTAATTGAAAATGACTTACCATTTAGAGTTGAATCTAGAAATCTTAGTCCAGTTTACATTTTTTGCCAACTTTATTTGACTTGGTATACATGCTCTATCTCTTTTATGCAGATTTTGTCAGTAGCCATCCATCTGAACAATTCCTTCTTCTGCTGCACCTAACAGTTATTTCTCTGCTGCAGCAGAAGGGTATACAGAAAAAGTTCTTGCTTACTATTCAGATTAAACAGAAAAATTCCTTTATTAAACATTTCATATTTTCACATGTGCACAAACTTCCTTATTGTTTCCCCCAAGAACTCCCCACCAAAATCCAAGACAACAAAAAAATCCCAATTTTGGAAATCAAACAATGTATGATCAATGTTCATTCACGCTAAGCTGGGAAAATAAAAAAAATTAAAAAGGTGCAAAGATTTAGACACAACACTTGCCATCTCAAAGAGCTATTTCTTTTCTGTTACACTTTCCTCCTTCACCTATCCCTATAATTTTATGAATAAATGCATAACTTAAAATGTTAACTAGTCTACAACTCCTGCAAATTTTCAGTTCAGAGACTACCAAAAGAATTGTGGAAGATGCAACAATAAAGGAGTTTTTAAAAGTAATTCTAGAAACTAAGGGTGTTAGGTGCTTTACCTGCTTGAGTTTTCAATGTTCTGGACTGCTTATTGCCCAATGTCTCTGAATACATTAAAACACGAACACATACGCCACCTACATTTAAAATAGGGTAGCATTTGTATGCCCATATAAGCATTGGGAATATTTTTTGCAAAAGAGTAATAAATTCATTAAGTCCTTTTAAAAGAACTGACCACAAGTGCACATTTCCTCAAACTGTATACATACATAAAAGAATTAGGACAAAAAAAGCATGACAGAATAACAAATGTAATAGCAGTTGTAGAACTAGAAATTAATACCACATTAATGTTTTCTGTTTGTTAAAATCCTTAAATTCATTTCTATTCCCATTCTCTTTGTCATTGTGGGTCTAGGTTTCAAATTTACTCTGTATTAGCTATTAAGAACAGTGTTCAATAATGAACTAGTGATACTAGTAAAGGCTTGTTATTGTTCCAACCTCCCACTACCTTTACCCCAAAATAAAAATATGTAGTTTTACTAACTTAAAAAATAAAACACTGACAATAAGCACCAAAGGCTAGCCAACAGTAGCACTAACGTGACAGTTTCTACTTTCTATTCCTTCCCCCATCTCAAACCCCACCCTTTGACCTCTGTATATGGGATGAGCCTGAGCAGGAGAGTTGGTGATGTCAGGACTGCGCCGTTCCCACGGATGATCCTAGAGGCCTGCTGTGCTTCTGGGAACTGGGGCACAGGGATGTCTGTCTGACTGAAACCTAAAACAACAACAATTCACCCCACCCCTCATGTTCCCAAACCCCACAATAGCAGCCAGGCATATATGCTATATAAGGCCCACCTAAAAAAGTGATTATGGTAAAACCTAAAAGCAAGATCATTCTTATCAAGTCAGTGATCTTCATGGAGGCAGCAGAATGAAGGCTGCTATATTCTCCATGTCCCATGCAATCATATTCCACACATTCTAAAGCTGGCCATTCTTATTAACAAGAGAACAAGGTTCTCCTTATACAAGCCTTTTTTAGCATACATCATAAATTTCTACAGGAGTGCAGCTGGGATTCTTTCATTAGTAAATTTCTGTTCACAGATAAGTATTTTTGTCTTAAAATGCTTATGGAAGTTTCTGTTCTTATTTTATATGAGTGAAATAAAGCACAACAGGTTAACGATTTATTTTATACCTTCAGCTGTAGAAATAGCATTATAAGCCAGGATTTCCTACTCACTAACTAGTGATTTATTGGACAGTCTCTTTGGATAGGACATCTAAAGCCACAGGATAAAATTACGTAGAAGTGTATCTTGAAAAGGTCCTGACTACTGTCACTAAAATTCCACCTATTAGGAAGAGGATTATCTCCCAAAATGATAACTCATATATTGGATTAGGATACACAGAGGAGGGGGTAGTATACTAAAAAATAGGAAGGGTATTAAAATGGACAAGTTGTATTCCTATTCCTGCCACTAACTTTCAGGCCTTTGTTTATCTGCTTAACAACCTTGTGCTTCAGAAATGCCCTCCAATCTGTTCAAACCTGTACTTTTTAAATGTTTGAACCATTATTTTATGATAATCTCAAGTAATTCACATCTATTTTTGTTAGCACTAGTGTCTGAAATGATAAATTAGTTCTGAAATTATGCTGCTCTTACAATTCTTTCTGCTACCTTTGTCTCATCATTCCCTTTCACTTTTATGATGTCACAGAAAGAGAAGCACTAAAGTCAACTAAATGCTATGGTGAATTTTTACCATACATATAATCTAGAACCTAAGTTTACCTTTTCAAAACTCTAGTTTTCCATACCTGTCAACTCCTAATTGATGTCTTTATACTGTGAGCTCACTGTGTACTCGGAACACCAACCCCTGAAAAAGCTTAAGCCAGAGTAGCACGATGGAAGAAACAAACAAACCCAAAACAAAAAACAAAGCCAAAAAGTCACACTCTGAAGTAATTATAGACATAAATGCAAGGAATGGAGTTATCTGTATGGTTTAAGCACATCCCCAATGAAAGTTCTGAGTTCATCCCAACCAATTCAAATTTTATCCCCAAATGTTCTTCTTTAATCCAATTATTTGCTAGACAGAGTTATGCATTATTTTTTAAAATGAGAGCTATTACAAACCCATGGTTACCTTGAAAGCACATAAAGAAATTTTTTAAAAGGAAAGTAGTTAGCCTTGTGATGGAAAAGAAAGGATAAAGAGTCAAATTACCTGCAAGCAGGCTGGGGCTGTGCCTGAATCCAAACCGCTGCATTTACCATTCATTATACAGCTGCATTATTGGGGGAAGGGGAGTTTAGAAGGGCACTGACCCCGAAAGTTCTCAATACTTCTCACTCATCATCAGGAAAGGGGAAGAAGGAAAGTTTTTTCTCTGGGTATTTTTTTGTTTGTTTGTTTTTGGTTTTTTTTGGCTCCTGAAAAGGCTGGCAAAGAACAGTAACAGTAAAAGCAGTTAGAATATTTCTTTAAAAACAATTTAAAAAATGAAAAACATTAAGGAATTTCAAACACCAAATTTTCGTTAATATAGAAAGCATTTTCACTAGAGTTAGGCAGCCACCCCAAAACATCATGGTAAAGGGCATTGATATAAAGGAAATAAAATACCACACAAAAATTCAAAACAAAACTAAAAACTTCAAATTAAACCTGGAGGACTAGAAGATTCCAACAGCAGATTTCTGTCCACTACTGAAACATTCCAAAATCCAAGCTTCAAAGGCGCCTAAATGTATCTTAAATGAAACTTTGTTGTTGTTTTTTTAATAAAAAGAAAGAAAGCAATAAACCTGGTTATAAATCCTGTGATATATTACATTTAAAAATATCCTAGTACAACAAAAACGAATTTTAAATGAAATTAAACCAACAAACAAACAAATAAAAACAGTAGCAGCAGAGGTTACCTGTCTGAGCACCTACATTTTCTTAGGAGGGGATCGTGTCTCACCAGCCATATAGCCCATTAACCTTCTCAAAAAGAGTGAGCCAGGAGAAAATAAGATAAGATTTGATTTCACAATGTCTCTAGGCTCCCAGACCCCAAACTGGGGGCTCACTGAATGAAGAGAATTTGTTTTTCCATTTTCTTCTTGAGAAAAAGAAGAGATGATTTTGAAAGTCAATTACTTCGTTCAATGCCTTGAATCATTTCTCAAAAGTCTGATAAAGTGCTTGATGAAAGCAAGTCTCTTGATGGATTTTTATGATGTCCCAGGATATTTTCTTTTTGATAGCACATACAGAAAGGTTTTAAAGTTCAATGGAGTAAAAGCCAGCAGAAATGACCGATTAATTTTAGGCACAAAAAAAAAAAAACTATTAAAAATTTTAAATGGAATAGTTCATATTTATATATGTGTATGTATGTGTATATAGTCCAGTTGTCATCATAAGTAACATAAAAACAATATAAGAAAGAATTACTTTTAAAATACAATTCAGAATTACAATTTTAATAATATACAATAATTTTACAGTAATTCAAATTTTGGCATGATGATTATACATATTTAATAAATACATTTTTACCTCTCATAATAGCAATAAAGATTAATAAACAAAAGTTATTAAACAATATGAAAATATATTTAACTTTCACTTAAATATATGGGCTGTTTTCATTAAGGTTCTTCCAGAATAATTTGTTCATATTCTTCACCTTAATTTTTGAAGAAATTCAAGAAAATACCCATGTTTTTAAAGGCTAAGATGACCATTTCTTCCCTTTTCATTCTAACATGAGTATGTGATCTAGAAATAGGTTTGTAAAGCTATGTTTTAATATAATGTGAATGCACAAAAGATGAATACTGAATAAAACCAAAGGTGAAATAATCTGATATTTCTTATAATTGGTTAATTTGGTAAGAATTTTTAAAAAGATACCTACATTTTTCCTGGTGCCTTATTCCACACGACAAACCTTGAGTTCTTCATCAAATAGAGAGGGTATTTGTGTTTTAAAATTAATTAATCTATATACGTGATGTGTAACTATTTAAAATATATGTAACATAATTTAGGTGGCAACCAGATGGTGTCTACACAAACATATGAATGATGATTTAATTAAGCAGTTCTTTCTCCCTCATTTATTTCTTTATCCCAACTATGATACATCCTCCAAAGTATGGTCATTCAGTGAAAGAAGTATCAAGTATTTCTTTCTGTTAGTGAGTCAGGGGTACTTATATATGTAAGTCCCACAATAACCCTGTGCAAGTCAAGTTCTTCTAGATGAGATTAGAATATCCTAAAATAAATTAGAAACTCCTCTTATGTATATATTTTTCAGGTGAAATGAAACACTGCACAGAGTAGAAGTACTATTCTATTCGTCAACAATCAACCTTTCACTCAATTTCAATATTATTTAATTCTATGGAAAAAAATTTTTATTACATTCCTTTTTAAAATCGGGGAAAACTGTACAAGTAAGCATGATCGTTCTGTTAGATCATTAGAGCTGGTTAATACTGGTCTTTTATTATTGCCTCGAAGTCTCTCTAGTAGTGTCCAAGAAATTAAGTTTAAGGTCCATCTGAAGGAAAAAAAAGCACTGGAGAGGCAAGAAAGGACTTGGGTAAAAGCTTCAGAGGATTGTAGGGAGATGGAACTTGCTGCTTAAAAAAAAATTACGTTGAGCTCTGGAGCACCACCATTTCTTAACACTCCTTCATAACCATCACTGGCATAGTTTTAACCAGGTTGTAAAGGCTCATATTATATGCAGTTTGGGGGCTTTTATAAATCCAGAAAGTAAAGGAATATAAATGGTGGAGAGTACTGAAGGTTTCAGAGTAGGGCTACAAGAGACTCGATACTGCTAAGTCCCCAAACAAAAACGCCCAGTCTACCCCACCCCAAAACCTATGTGTAAATAGGAGAAAACACACAGTCAGAAGCACTAAATAAAAAAGCATGTAGCCTTGAATAAATCATACACTGAACAGTCCAGAAACAAAGAAAAAAATAAACAAACAACAACATATACACAAAAAGGCCTAAAAAGCATCTATTTTCCTTATATTTTTAGGTGAGTACCTCTACCCCAGTAGAGTACAGTTATGCAAACAACTAATCTGTTTTTTAAAGTTAAAAAAAAAAAGTGTTTCCCATCATGCTCCATTTTCTAGAATCTATCCTTTTTGACTGGTTGGTGTAAACAAAAAGCAAAACACATACACATGCATGCGTGCACACACACATATATACTCCCTCTTAAAGTGTGAAAAATGCAATATACTGCTGAAAAATTAGAATTCACTTCAGCTTATGCTTAAGAACTAATAGGCCCTTGATTTGCCACCCAAAATATTTTTTCTTTCCTTATTCTTTAAATGCCCAACCACCAAAAGAAAAAAGGGGAACAAAAATAAAAGGCTTTAAATGCGCATGTTTGAAGTCAGTGTCTTGTTAACAAAAAAGGTAGCATTTTCTTCACTTTGGCCATTGTTAAAGATGCAGGCATAGATCAGGGAATGTTAGAGTAGGATGTTTTAAAAAATGCAACATTAACAGAGCATTTATCTTTCAAAAAAGACCAAAACACTAACAAATACAAGTCAATGCACATATTTTAAACTAGTGTAATTTTATCTACATTGGAGTAAATGATATTTTGTGTACCAGACATTGCAATACTGTTCATTTCCCCTTTATCATGCAAACATGCCAATTTTGTCATTTAAAAAACCTTTATTGGGTCATATTCACATTGCCCTCCCACTCAAATTAAGGGATAAACTAAAAACAGAAATAATAAATCCCAGTAAGAGCCCCCTCAAGACATCATAAACTATGAATATAAAGCTGCTAGTTAATACGGTAAAGGCAGAATTTTCAGATTTGTATAAAAAAATTCCTGTAATTTAGATAGATGTTTTCCTAAACCCATTATAAATCTTTGCCACACAATGTAAAGTTATGCTACTCTGAAATTTATACCAACTGTACAAAAACAAAAGCAAGGAACCATGAAAAAATTTTGTATGTTCTTTATGGCCTGAGAACACGCACATTTTTGAGTAATTAAAAGGGTAACTATGAGAACCTGACATTTTTCTGTATCTCACCTCTTCTGCCTAGCCTATCTGTATCATTTGTAAATGCAAGACAGTAACATCTTACTAGCAGAGGTCTTGTCTATCTCCCTCTTTCTTCTCTTCTAACTAATCCTACTCAATTTTCTCTCATCTTCCTGAGCATATTCCATGAACAGCATTGCAAGTTGGTTAAAAAAATAAGAAGAAAAAAAGAAAGTTTTACAGGGTTTTGTTGGTTAATTATTTACCAGTGGAGTCACTCCACCAGGAGTTCAATTTCATTGGCTAGCAGCTGGTTCATGTTGAATAGGCCCCCTGGGAGCTTGGTGAGCAGTTCTCGCTCGGTGCTTTCAGGGTCGCTGTCGACAGAGCTGGAACTTGCGCTCATGCTGTCGACAGCAGTGCTGGCTGGGGGACCCAGCTCCGGCTCACTAGTCTCACTGGCCGTGGACACCACGGAGAGCAGGGACATACGCCGGGTGAGCCGGCCAGAGGGCAGAAGGGAGGCGGCATAGTCCGCTATGATACCAGCTACATCTAGATTACAAGCCTTATCAAAGGCGATGAAACCTACATTTGCATTGGCCTCGCAGACACAGAAGGAGCCGTCATCTTTCATCAACAGGTCAATGCCACACACATCCATCCCCAGGATATTAGACACCTGGATAGCTAGCTGCTTCCCTTGTTCACTCAATGAGCACATCATCCCCACACCACCTGGCAAAAGAGAAAAAAAAATAATAAGTTACCAAAATGATAAATTTCTGGAGTAAAATAAAGCTGGCCTCTAAGGCTAGCCCTTTTTGTAAATCAGCAGTGAAAACAAAGGTGCTCTTCTCGTGTAAAATTGGGACTTTGAAATCTAAGTTTCCTTTACTTAAGGAATCCCTTTCTAACCCAGTCTCTCAGAGAACTCCTAATTTCATACTTTTTCAATATGCTATTTATTCTAAAGAAGACATTCAACTTTCACGAAAGCCTACCTTACTAGCAATAATATAGACCAAGTACAACTCTTGCATAAATACAGTTATGACAAAAATAGCAGAGATGCATAATATGGACGGAGGATAGGATAAAATCTTACAACAAAGGGAACCTAAACACGGCACTCTTCTTCTATAGCCCCCATTCCTCAGCCAAAAGGATTCCGGGGCTTAGGGAGCTGACTGAATATAGGTGAAGTCTTTTTTTTTTTTTTAAATATATTTTATTGAAATTTTACAGAGAGGAAGGGAGAGAGATAGAGAGCTAGAAACATCGATGAGAGAGAGACATCGATCAGCCGCCTCCTGCACACCTCCTACTGGGGATGTGCCTGCAACCAAGGTACATGCCCTTGACCGGAATCGAACCCGGGACCCTTCAGTCCGCAGGCCGACGCTCTATCCACTGAGCCAAACCGGTTTCGGCTATAGGTGAAGTCTTAAGGTTTGCTGGCATCTGAGAGAAAGGAATTAGAGTTAGACCCTCTCATTTGGAGCCTAGCTTCAGGAAGCTCTGAGATAAGGACTAGGCAGCAAAGAATTTTGAGAAGAGCTTGGCTCAAATAGCGCTGTGTATCCACAGCAGGAAAACTGACATAAACATTACATGAATATGCCTAATGTCTTTGATCCCAAAGAGGTCAAAAAGTAACTGAATAGGTGAGCTGAGACCTCCCTGTCACTGAAGCTGAAAGAGTAGGGAGGGAAGTCCAGGAAATAGGAAGGCTTCTTTAAAGTACCTCAGTAGGAGCCTGGCACATTACCCCATGGATTAAATGACTGCTTCTCCAAACAACCAGAGCAGAGCCATGATGAGACAACAACCAAAAAAATAACAAGCTATTACCCTGTCCAGTGTGGCTCGGTTGGTTGAGTATTGCCCCATGCACGGGAGGGGTCATAGGTTCAATCCTTGGTTGGGGTGTGTGTAGGAGGCAACCAAACGATTTGTCTCTCTCACATGGATGTTTCTCTGTGTCTCTCCCCCTCCCTTCCCCTCTCTCTAAAAATCAATGGAAAAATATCCTCGGGTGAGGATTAACAATAAATAAATAAATCCTGAAAAAATCTGAGCTAAAATGAAAAGACAAGACTTAGAAAGAATAAGTGTTTTACCAAAATAAATAAATAAATAAAACACAGCTTGGACATTCAACTGTAACAATCCTCCTAATAAAAGAGTAATATGCAAATTAACCATCACTGCGCTACACCCACAAGCCATGACCACCAGCCAATCAGGAGAGAGTATACAAATTAACCCAACCAAGATGGCTGTGGCCACGGAGCGAGCAGGAGGCTTGGGTTTCCCCAGTAATGGAGGAAGCCAAGCTTTCCGCACACCCTGGAGGGCCCAGGCCTCCACTTAAGGCTACAAAGTTTCAATTATAGAAGATACATAAATCCCAACAAAAATGGCTGCGGCCACAGAGCGAGCAGGAGGCTTGGCTCCGCTCAAGGCTACAAAGTTTCAATTATAGAAGATAAATAAATCCCAGATACCAGGGCCTCTGGGGGCGTGGCCGGCCTGCAAACTACCACAGGCCCCTCGCCCAGGCCGCCCCACACCCCAAGGGAACCCCCACCCTGATCGGGAACACCCTTCAGGGCAAACCAGCTGGCCCCCACCCATGCACCAGGCCTCTATCCTATCTAATAAAAGAATATGCAAATTGACCATCACTCCAACACACAAGATGGCTGCCCCTATGTGGTCAAAGATCCTGCCCCCATGTGAACAACAAGATGGCCACCACAAGATGGCCAGCAGGGGAGGGCAGTTGGGGGGGACCAGGCCTGAAGAGGAGGGAAGTTGGGGGTTATCGGGCCTGCAGGGAAGGGCAGTTGGGGGGGACCCAGGCCTGCAGGGGAGGGCAGTTGGGGGTGACCAGGCCTGCAGGGGAGGGCAGTTAGGGGTGACCAGGCCTGCAGGGGAGGGCAGTTATGCATCAATCAGGCTGGCAGGGCAGTGGTTAGGGGATAATCAGGCTGGCAGGCAGAAGCGGTTAGGGGCAATCAGGAAGGCAGGCAGGCAAGCAGTTGGGAGCCAGCAGTCCTCGATATTAGAGAGGGTGCAGGCTGGGCTGAGGGACACCCCCCGCCCTGTGCACGAATTTTGTGCATCGGGCCTCTAGTGCAGGGGTGGGCAAACTTTTTGACTCGAGGGCCACAATGGGTTCTTAAACTGGACCGGAGGGCCGGAACAAAAGCATGGATGGAGTGTTTGTGTGAACTAATATAAATTCAAAGTAAAGGAGCAGAGGGGAGAGCAAGAGAACCCTCCGCTCTTTCGGCTCCGCAGGCAGGCCGGATAGAACAGCCGAACGGGCCCGGATCCAGCCCGCCGGCCGTAGTTTGCCCACGGCTGCTCTAGTGTAACCTATAAAGCAGTAGAACTGAAAACTGACTCTTGGAATCTAAGAATCCAATCTCAAACAATAAGAAAGATACAGAGGGGGTATATCTCACACCCCATACCAGGGAAAATAATCAAGAAAAGATATTAACATAACAGAAAATGATTAAGAAGAGAGACCTCAAAATATGGGAAGTTAAAGTTGGGGAGTAAACAGTGGTGAGTAATGATTCTTGCAATATAGGTACAATCAACTCTAAATGGTTGTGTGTTTTTTAAAGACTACCTAGGAATAGATCATGTAAGACCTATATAAGAATTTTGAAACATAAGAGAAATTCTAATATGGTCTATGACTAAAACTATTAAATGTTTTCAGCAAAACACTGGAACACAAAGCCCATGAAAGCAGTGATTTTTATCTATTTTGTTCATTGCTATATACAAAATGCTGCTACAACAGTTAATACTGAATATGAGAGAATATTCATCATAAAAAGGGCCTCTCTGGGGATAAAATAATAAGGGCACTCAATTCTGAAGAACAAGATAGTAGGGCTCTTGCTCTATCAGATACCTACGCATAATACCAAAAGAATTAAGATTGATATTCATTCATACAGGGAAAGAATAGCATCTGAAAAGATGGTCCTTCAACAAACCAATACATATATGGAAATTCAATACATAAAATAGGTGGTATTACTAATCAGTAATAAACAGACTATTCAATAAAGAGTTCTAGGACAACCAGTTATTATTCATTCGGAAAACAGAAAAAGGGAGAAGAGAGAGAATAAGGTGACTCTAAGGATATTGGTATAAACTGGAAAGGTAGAATTGCCATTAAGTGATAACTGGATATGGAACACAAGTAAGAGGGGGACTTAGGTCAGCAGCTCAGTTCTGGACATGTTAAAATTAAAATAAATGTCTATAATCTCTCTCTCTACCAATTTTTTTTTTTTTTTTTGGAGGCAACCAAAATTTTTGGTGGCCTTGTTTCAACAAGGTTTTAAATAAATAAATAAGTAAGTAAGTAAGTAAGTAAGTAAATAAATAAATGTCTATTAGATGTCTACACGGAGATACTGAGTAGGCAGTTATTTATATGTGCCTGGAGTTCAAGGAGAAAGCCTAAAATAGAGATATACATTTGAGAGTATTAACATATAGATAGTATCTAAAGCCAGGAGCGAGATAAAATTTACCAAGAAAGTGAAATAAACAGAGAAAAAACCCAGACTAAGTTCTGTGGCATTTCAACTACAAGAGATCTCAGAAAATATACATTTAGATAAATCAAAACCAGCGATCTTGTTTGGAACAATGGATAAAATAAAGGACTTAGGATACATCCATCTTAAATGAATTCCAATTATAAACAAAATAAGATAAGTACATCAACAAACAGGGTATCCTTAAATCTAATCAGACATTTCATACATGTATGCATTGAGTTACAAATTGAGCCTGAGTGAAAATAAATTCATGACTCAGAGAAATCCAATTTCATTACTGGAAAAAAAAAACCTCAAAAGTATATGTATTATAGTCATAGTCTATTAATCATATTTAGGTGTTAAAGATAATGTGTTTTTCAACTTATTAAGTAAAAATCTGTAGTTATATACAAATACTCACTGGACAAGCCGTAATATTACTTTATATACTAGAAAGACACCTGCATCATTTTTACCTAGTGAGCAGTTGCTTTGCATCCTCCCATCTGTTGAACAACGTAACATGGTGCCAACCACACGGCCTCCCACAACAATGACACGTACATCCCGTCCATGAGACTCTTTAACATACTTCTGGAACAGGTATGGAGCTTCATGGCGAATAAGATGGCTTAGATCAGCCAAATGGTGCTTATCTCGAGCCAAGAAAACAGCTTTGCCTGTGATTGAAAAAAAATTAAAAATCTGTGGGTAGGTTGATATCTACTGCCTCCATCTTGTGTCCCAGTCTGTTCTTTCAGAACCAATTACTTTTTAACCAAAGTAATACAGTTACAATTAGTAAGACAATGCAAAAATTGTACATAAAAAAAGTTAATAATCACCATCCATGAGTCTCCCAATCTCCATCCAAACTCTTACAGTAATCTAGAATTTATTTCAGTATATGTTGTGAGGTAGAGATATAAAATTTGTATTCCTCCAGGTTAGCCAATAATGCCACTCACTTATTAGCAAAACATTTCCCTCTAAGTTAAAACATGTCATTAATTTGTATAATATATTAATATACTTCATTTGTAAACAGGGGTGTGCAAAAGTAGGCTAATAGTTTTTCGTATGGAAAAAGATATGCAGGTTATGATTATTACAATATCTTTATGAACTGTGTTTCATGTACTCAAACCTACTTTTGCTCACTTTGTATATTAAAATAGCAGTATGTCACTACATACCTAACTTTGGTTTCTGAATTCTCTAGTCCATCCCATTGCTTTATTTGCTAAAATTTTTAAAAACATAGTTATAAATCATTTGACATTCTTTCCATCAAGAAGAGGGGGAATCTATGTCTCATCCCTCTGAATCTAGGAAGGCTTTTGATTGCTTCAACCAACAGAATATAGCAGAAGCAATTCTATATGACTTCTGAGGCCATGTCATAAAAGCTCATGCCACTTCTTTGGAGCATCCACTGTAGGAGCCACAGATTTTTTGGCTGCCACAGTGGAGTAGCCATATATGAATACTGCAGTCAAGAGTCCCAGCTGACCCCTGATCCAGCTATCCCCACGTCAAGGCACTCACCCTTGTGAAGTACCTGGATTTTATGAATCATTTTATGCCTTAAGAAATCTTTTCTTAATCTAAAGTCATTAAGATATTTTTGTACACTGTCTTCTAAAGCTGTATATTTTTGCCTTATACATTTAAGTCTTCAAACTACATAAATTGGGAAGGAGAATGATTGGAGTCAGTGAAAGTCCCTGAACTCTTGAATAAGACAAAGGTATTAACTTGGGACTCAATCTAATTAAGTATGTGTCTTAAAATCTCTAGGATAATCACTAAATGAATAGAAATAGCTTCAAGCCAAGCTGAACAACTCACAGTAGCCTTCTATAAGTTTGAGGTACCATGCACCTAATAATTTCCCTCTAATTTTTCTTCAGAAGCCCTGCTTCAAAAGCTATGAATTTCAGTTGACAAGACTACTATCTAGTCAATAACCATGAGCAAAGACAAAGAAAATAATTGCTTAGATAAGATTAAGAGAAAAATATCTACTGTATAATCAATCACCCTTATTATCAAAAGTAAATGTCAAAATTATGTTACCATAGCAACAACATACACACCTCTATGACCTCGTGTATTCTTCACTACCATTGGGAACTCCAGTACTTCTGCTTCATCGATCATCTTAGAAAAATTTTCATGACCACCTGATTAGAGCACATTTTAAAAACATCATCAATAGATGTAGAGTGTGACAAATTTTATCTACACTAATGTCAACACAAGGAAGGTAGAAGTTAAGAACCTCATGATAAATTTTCTTTTTCTTGGAGAAAGTAATAAAAGTTGAAAGTACAGTTAAATATGTTTAAAACAACCACACCTTATAAAATGGGTAAGAGCTATCTTAAACTATAAATAGTCTAATATCCAACCTAAAGAAATTAAGTATACTTCAGTTAAAACAATGTTTCCCAATTCTATACCATTTTTCATATTTTTAAAAATATATATTTTATTGATTTCTTTAATATATATATATATATATATATATATATATATTATTGATATTTTACAGAGAGGAAGGGAGAGGGATAGAGAGCTAGAAACATCAATGAGAGAGAAACATCGATCAGCTGCCTCCTGCACACCTCCCACTGGGGATGTGCCTGCAACCAAGGTACATGCCCTTGACCGGAATCGAACCCGGGACCCTTCAGTCCGCAGGCCAACACTCTATCCACTGAGCCAAACTGGTTTCGGCTTATTGATTTTTTTTAAGGAGAGGAAGGGAGAGGGATAGAGTTAGAAACATCGATCAGAGAGAAAAATCAATCAGCTGCCTCCTGCACACCCCCTACTGGGGACGTGCCCACAACCACGGTACATGCCCTTGACCAGAATCGAACCTGGGACCCTTCAGTCCGCAGGCTGACGCTCCACTGAGCCAAACCAGTTAGGGCTTTTCATATTTTTATCCCTTATTTTTCCACCATACAAATAACTGAAGCCTCAAGACCTACTTTAGTATATGCAGTTCCCTGTTTGGATTAAGAAACAGAAGTAAGAGTTAGTTGAGAAGACTTATCCAAGGTTGAAGATGCAGTATGCATATGTACACACACTTTCTGTCTCAAACACACAAATTAATTTTTCTTACCTCTTAATTAATCAGAGTTCTTTCTACACTAACTACTTAATACCAATGTGCTAAGTCGTGCTTCTTACTGTTTATATTGCCAAGGAACAAATGATACAGCAGCAAGATTAAAGCAAAAAAAAAAAAAAAAGATTGTAGTTGTAAAAAAATAACATGATGATATAGAAAAACTGAAATAGGAAAAAGTTTATTAACTGCAATATCATAAATTAGCAGTTTAGAGAAATTAAGATGATCCATGACCAAATATGAAGCCTTCAACATCAGAGCATTGGTAATATTTCAGTTCGTTAACCCTTTCCTTCTTTCCACTCTCTTAAAATCAGAATTATAAAGCCATGATATAAAACATCAGGAAGACAGAATTCTCAAACTATTCATTTTGCCTATTCTTGTGCAACTGCTAAAAACATCAACTGTATCACATATTATGTAGATTTGAAGAGTTTCCTTCTTTAAAACATTAAAAATAAGAAGAGGACAGGGCTTTCTTTTTAAAGCCTCGTTAACTCTCCTACCATTCTACTGGACATTTATTTGGAGAAATATCTTTATGAAAAACTAGACTGACTTACCCTTTCCAAACTAGAAGAACAGGAAAGAAAGAAAATATATCAATAATATTATTTATAGCAGTGCTACTCACAGTGTGGGCTAGTAACCTGTGCCCAATTTCTGACTTCTTTGCTATTGATAGGTGACCAGATAAATACAGAAAGAGTAAGCACTAGAAGCTTTTATAGAAAGTTAGCATTGCTATGATATTTTTATTGTACTTTGTAAGGGCATTGGTACACAGCAAACTGGTCTTTAAAAGAACAAAAAAGATCCTTTACCACGGATAGTTTTAGAAGCACTAGTTTAAAGCATGCCTGGTGTAGTGTCATTTTCTTAAGAAAAAACAAAGTATTTATGAAGAATTACCATGAAAATGGTAATTAAGATAAACAAAAATTAAACAAAGATGTCATCAAAGTCTAGTATCTTTTACCACAAAGGCTGGCAAACTAGAGCCTACGGGACAGATTGGCCCACTGCTTTTTTTTGTAATCAAGTTTTATTGGAACACAGCTACACTCGTTTGTTTAAGCATTTTCTATAGCAGCTTTCACACGACAGCAGCATTACTGAGGGTCACATATTGACTATCTGGCCCTTTCCAAGCAAAGTTTTCTGAATTTGTTCTACCCATATCACGAAGCTAATTTGTAAAAACTGAACATTACTTCTATAAGAAGGTCTTTCATGTTTACATATTTCCTTATATCGCATAATCCTGTTAGTTTAATATGGCTTTCAAAACTATCAGTTCTCTAAAACTTAAGGCTATAAATTCTTATTAGTTAACTCACCATAAGAGAAAGTATCGGGCAGAGGAACACCATGGCCAGCCAACTCTTGAAAGGTCCAGAACTTATTCACACAGTTCAGGATGGCTTGAGGTCGGTTCATCAACCGGCATCCCATCTTCTCTAGGTGGCGTAAAACAGTGATGTCACTATCACTTTGCACCCAAGGGGTTGGTACTCTCACTACCACCACCTGGGGATAGGCAGTAATTAGTTCTCCATTGATCCGCAAACCTGAAATATACAGGAACAGATCAAAACCGTGAAAATGAAATAAACAATAAAATACAGGAACAGCTCGAGTCACAAAACTAAATGTACTATGTTGTTAATATATCATTGGGACAAAGAGACATCTCACCTTAAATTATATTTCTTTATAAGAAAAAGAAATTTTAATGAGAAAAACTTCACTGGTTAAATAAATAATTGTGCGATACAAAGAAATATGCCCAAGCCAGGACTGAAGGGTCGCAGATTCAATTCCAGTCAAGGGCACATACCTCAGTTGCTGGCTCAATCCCCAGCTCTGGCTGGTGTGTGTGTGTGAGGCAACCAATTGATGTGTCTCTCAAATTGATATTTCTCTCTCTGTCTCTCCCACTCCCTTTCACTCTCTAAAAATAAATGGAAAAATATCCTTGGATGAGGATTAACAAAAAATAAAAAATAAATGAATACAAAGAAACACAACATAGCCATTAAAAACAATGTTATAATCATATTCAAAAATAGAAAATTTCCAGATGCTGAACTTTTTAAAAAAAAAAAAAAGCAAATCTGAGAATAAGTTTTATCTGTGTTTGCATATGCATAGAAAATGTATGAAAGGATAAATAATATAAATGGCTATCTCTGAGTGTGAGTGGATGGCAAGGCAGGAAGAGGAAGGTAGAATATGGAACTTTAACATTTTGCTCCATGTAATTCTCTGTATTCTTTATGTTCTTTTTTAAGTGATGACATATCTATATATATAAAAAGCTTAAGTGTCCGTCCTACCAGTAGCTATGACACACTGACCACCAGGGGGCAGACACTCAACGCAGGAGCTGCCATGACGTGCACTAGCCATCCTATCTAATAAAAGAGTAATATGCAAATTAACCATCACTCCGCTACACCCACAAGCCACGCCCACAAGTCACGCCCACAAGCCAATCAGGAGCGAATATGCAAATAAACCCAACCAAGATGGCTATCGCCACAGAGAGCAGGAGGGAGGCATGGGTTTCCCTGGCAATGGAGGAAGCCAAGCTTTCCGCCTGCCCTTGCCGGCCTAGGCCTCCACTCAAGGCTACAAAGTTTCAATGATAGAAGATACATAAAACCAAACAGAAATGGTGGCAGCCACGGAGCTGGAAAGAGCAAGAGACTAGGGTTGCCCGCGGCGATGGAGGAAGCCAAGCTTTCTGCACACCCTGGCCGGCCCAGGCCTCGCTTAAGGCTACAAAGTTTCAATTATAGAAGATACATGAATCCCAACAAAAATGGCTGCTGCCATGGAGCAAGCAGAAGGCTTGGCTCCACTCCAGGCTACAAAGTTTCAATTGTAGAAGATAAACAAACCCCAGATACCAGGGCCTCCGTTTGGGTTGCCAGGGGGCGTGGCCAGCCTGCAAACCACCACATGCCCCTCGCCCAGGCCGCCCCACGCCCCAAGGGAACCCCCACCCTGATCCGGGACACCCTTCAGGGCAAACCAGCTGGCCCCCACCCGTGAACCAGGCCTCTATCCTATCTAATAAAAGAGTAATATGCAGATAGACCATCACTCCAACACACCAGATGGCTGCCCCCATGTGGTCAAACATCCTGTCCCTATGTGGACACAAGATGGCCACCACAAGATGGCCAGCAAGAGAGGGCAGTTGGAAGGGACCAGGTCTCCAAGAGAGGGCAGTTGTGGGTGATCAGGCCAGCAAGGGAGGGCAGTTGGGAGGGACCACGTCTCCAAGAGAGGGCAGTTGTGGGTGATCAGGCCAGCAAGGGAGGGCAGTTGGGAGGGACCAGGTCTCCAAGAGAGGGCAGTTGTGGGTGATCAGGCCAGCAGGGGAGGGCAGTTAGGGGTGACCAAGCTGGCAGAGGAGGGAAGTTGGGGCGACCAGGCCTGCAGGGAAAGGCAGTTGGGAGGGACCCAGGCCTGAAGGGGAGAGAAGTTGGGGGGGACCAGGCCTGCAGTGGAGGGCAGTTAGGGGTGACCAGGCCTGCAGGGGAGGGCAGTTAGGGGAAATCAGGCTGGCAGGGAGCAGTTAGCCATCAATCAGGCTGGCAGGGGAGTGGTTAGGGGGTGATCAGGCTGGCAGGCAGAAGCGGCTAGGGGCAATCAGGAAGGCAGGCAGGTGAGCAGTTGGGAGCCAGCAGTCCTGGATTGTGAGAGGGATCGCAGACTGGAGAGGGTGCAAGCTGGGCTGAGGGACACCCTCCCCCCCTCCCCCGTGCATGAATTTCGTGCACCGGGCCTCTAGTTTAAAAATAAATGGCACCACAGACCTGGTGCCAACAAACCAACACTCAGCTTCTCCCAAGTGGAACACAGGCCTTGCCACCACCCCAAGCAACAGCCCACCAAATCGCAGCCAATCCTGCCAAGACCCCATGGTGCAAAATGCAGCCCAGAGCCCAGCCTGAAAGGGTCGCTGTGGGCTCCGGGTAATGACGTCACGTAGCAATGCCTGGCTTCCTCTCCCTAGCAACTAGCCTCCTTGGAGTTTCTTCAGCCCAGGAACCTGACTTGCTCTATAGCCAGGTGCAAACATTTTACAGTTTAAACAAATGTTTGTGAAGCATTTTCTGTGCCTCATCTCATTTGATCCTCACAAAAGTCCTGAAGTAAGTAGATGTGAGACTCAGTAGAATCCTATTTTCTTTTCATTAGCAAGACGTGAATAGCGATATTAAAATATTTCTTCTAATTAATTTCCTTTCAATGTGCACGAATCCGTGTACTGGGACACTAGTACTTTTATAATGAGAAAAACAATTTTAAAGAGAAGAATCTTGAATTTTATCCAATATCATTCTATTTAATGAGGTCCCAAATAATAAAACAAAATATTCATGTGAGTTTCTCCCTAAAACCTATTTTCATTAAAAAAAATAAGAAGAAGAATAAAAAAACAGCCCGGTCCATATGCTCAGTGGTTGAGCATCAAACTACGAACCAAGAGGTCATTGGTTCGATTCCTGGTCAGGGCACATGTCCAGGTTGTGGCTTGATCCCCAGTAGGGGGCATGCAGCAGGCAGCCGAGTGATGTTTCTCTCTCTTTCTATTCCTTCCCCTTCCTCTCTCTCTAATAATCAATAAAAATAAAATGATAATAAAATAAAAAACAGGGAGAGGGGCAGTCACTAAGTGGAAAAGAGGGACATGTTAACACTTTCAACAATAAAGATAAATTTTTAAAAAACAATACATATACTTATTTATAATGTTCAAATACAAAAATAGTATATAACATATTCATTTCCCATCCAACATTATAGGTACTTAGTGGTAACAGTGTGTATTTTATTTTCCCGACTGTTAATTTTAACACAGAATAATATACACATCATTTTTAGAAAAATGAAGTGTTTTGTATTACTTTATGTCACTTTCTCTCATTACTTAAAATTATACACATCTCTCTATGTCAGTGCATATATAGTTTTATTTGCTTCTTTTTTTAAGGGGGCTGAATGGAATTATATTTTATAAATATGCCAGATGATCCATCCCTTACTTATGGACATTCATTCATTCAATTAATACTAAGTAATGACCACACTTCAAATGCTTTTCTGTAAGTTGGAAATAGATTGGTAAATAAGGCAGCAAGGTACTATCCTGTGGAGGAGAAACTATTCCATAAACAAAATACTAACAAACAGAATACAATACATAAAAAAAAATAATACACCACAATCAAGGGGGAGGGAGTCATTCCAGGGGTACAAGGATAGTTCAATCAATGTAATACACCACATTACCAAAAGGAAGGATAAAAGTCTTATGATCTTATCGAAGATACAGAAAAAGCATTTGATAAGATACAAAAATCAATGTACAAAAATCCAGTCTTCCTGTATACTAACAACAAAACTTTAGAATCAAAAGAATAAAATACCTGGGAATAAAATTATCAAAAGATATGAAAGACCGATAGACTAAAAACTACAAAGCATTATTAAAAGAGACTGAAAAGGAGAACCAAGATGGTGGCATAGGTAAACACTGGCTGCCTCCCACAACCACATCAAAATTACAACTAAAATACAGAACCACCATTATTCAGAACCACCTGAAATCCGGCTGCATGGAAGTCCTACAACTACAGAAGTAAAGAAGAAGGTGTATTGAGACAGGTAGGAGGGGCAGAGGCGCCAAATGGGCTGGTCCAATACCCACATGGGGCATTTCTTTAATCAGGAAGGATATGTCCAAGGCCTCCCGTGAGAAGCAGAGGGTCCTAGCCCTACACCAGACTCCCAGCCCAGAGTTCCAGAACTGGGAAGAGAAGTCCCCATAACTTCTAGCTATAAAAACCAGCGGGGATTGTGGCTGAGTGACACGGAGACTGCTGGAGTCCCAGGTGGTGTTCCTCTTAAAAGGCCTGCACACGAAACTTACACAGTCTCGATTCCTTTGAGATCCAGTGCCGGGCAGTGGCTTTGGGGGAATCCAGGGACATAAAGGGAGGAACTGGACTGTCTGGCATTGGGGCAGGAACTCGGGGGCAGCTTTCTCCCAGACAAGGATACTCACAGGAGTTATCGTTCCTGTGCTGGGACCTCTCCAATTGCAGAGCTGACTGGTAGGCACATCTTGAGTTTCCATCAGTGTGCCCCACACTGTTCATGCTGCCCTGGTGATTCCCTGAAACTTCGCCCAACCCAATTTGCAACCCCACCCAAGCTGTTTGCAGCTGCTTTTCTATATGAGTGGCCTATCCTGGCTCAGGCTTCAAACTTTGCTAAAAAAAATCTCTTAAAACACACAGCAGCTCGAGCCAGCATGCCCCAAACCGATCAATAAAAGGCCCAAGACCTAGCACTAGCACCAGCCTGCCTTGCCTCACAGCTGGGCCTCGCAGGGGCACTTCCTAGCCCAATACAAATAGCCGCCATCTGTAGATCTCTCTGTAGCTCATATCGAGTGGCCCCAGGCAGTGGCTGATTTTGCACCTCCCTGGAGGCCCTAGAGCCAGTGCATCCGGTCCAATACCCACATGGGGCATTTCTTTAATCAGGAAGGATATGTCCAAGGCCTCAGACCATACCAGATTACAACTCTATGCATCTACAAGTGACACGCTCAAGGGGCAGACTCTGAGCACCAAAGCCCACTATGTTGGAAGCTGCCCATTGCCTTCACTAGCAGAGAGGTGTGGACAAGGAACCCGGAAGGCTGGTCAAACTTGAAGCTCTGAAAGGTCAGAGCTATGCACCCAGTTTAGCCGAGACAATGGTAACTGAAGCAACTTCCACCTTTTAGTCTTATGTAAATCCTTGCTGATGGGCTATCATTGAGCTGTTACTGGAAATTGCCTGCCTAAGGGCTATAGGTGGATCCCAAACCTGAATAAAAAGGATGGCAAGACCAGAGCAAAGTGTAGTCCTCTCTTGGGCTTCTGTCTGGCCACCAATTCCCAAATTAATATTTTCTTGTCTAGTCTCTTTCATTTGCGTGCGGCCTCCTCCAGAGCCCGAACCCTGAACCCGAATCCTGAACCACGCGGGACGTGTGAGGGACACTCGCAACTGGCAGCCCAACGTGGGGTACATTCGCACCACTGAAGCAAGTCCTGCTTCATAGGGGTGTCTCCTCCACTGTAGATGCAGCTGGTCCTCACAGCCAATTGGCCTGGAGGCCAATTCCTCCCAATGATGCCAATTCCTCCCAGTGACACCAATCAAGGCTCAACTACAATAAGACTTCGCAGCACACAGGTGTCTAAAAGACACCTATCACACAAGGCCACCCTACCAATTCCAGGAGACATAATAACAGTACCTAATACATAGAAACAAACACAGGGAAGCAGACAAAATGCGGAGACAAAGAAACATGTTACAAATTAAAGAAATGGAAGCAAGCAAACTACTGGATACAGAGTTCAAAACAATGGTTATAAGGTTACTCAAGGATCTTAATGAGAGCTTCAAGGGACTTAAGAGCTTCAAGGGACTTGGAGAGACTTTCAAGGATTTTAGTGAGAATGTCAAAGACAAAAAAAGACCAGTCAGAAATTAAGCATACACTAACTGAAATAAAGAATAATTTATAGAAATTCAACAGTAGAGTAGAGGATTCCAAGAATCAAATCAAGGATTTGGAATATGAGGAAGCAAAAAACACCCAATTAGAAGAGCAAAAAGAAAAATATGAAGTTTAAGGACCCCTGGGACAAACAACTTCAAGCTTACCAACATTCGCATTATGGGGGTGCCAGAGGAGAAGAGAGAATGCAAGATATTGAAAACCTCTTTGAAGAAATAATGACAGAAAGCTTCCCCTACCTGATGAACTAATAGAATTATAAGTCCAGGCAGCACAGAGAGTCCCAAACAAGAGGAACCCAAAGAGGCCCACACCAAGACACATCATAATTAAAATGCCAAGGGTTAAAGACAAAGAGAGAATCTTAAAAACAGCAAAAGAAGAGCAGTTAGTTACCTAAAGGGAGTGCCCATACAACTATCAGCTGATTTCTCAACACAAACTTTGCAGGCCAGAAGGGAGTGGCAAGAAATATTCAAAATGATGAATAGCAAGGACCTACAATCAAGATTACTTTACCCAGCAAAGCTATCATTTTGAATGGAAGGTCAGATAAAGAGCTTCATAGACAAGAAAAAGCTAAAGGAGTTCATCACCACCAAACCAGTATGCTCGATCCCCAGTGGGAGCCCTGCAGGAGTCAGCCAATTGATGATGGTCCTCTCTCATTAATATTTCTATTTCTCGCCGAAACTGGTTTGGCTCAGTGGATAGAGTATCGGCTTGCGGACTGAAGGGTCCCGGGTTCGATTCCGGTCAAGGGCATATACCTTGGTTGCAGGCACATCCCCAGTGGGAGGTGTGCAGGAGGCAGCTGATCGATGATTCTCTCTCATCGATGTTTCTAGCTCTCTATCCCTCTCTCTTCCTCTCTGTAAAATATCAATAAAATATATTTTAAAAAAATATTTCTATTTCTCTATCCCTCTCTCTTCTTCATCTCTAAAAACCAATAAAATATTAAATAAAAAAAGTGAACCACACATGGATTTTTAATTTACCCTCCCCCATGGATTACAAGGTATTTTAAAACTAGAAGACAGTAATAACAGAAGAAAACTAGTAGGTTATCTTTAATTTCCCTCCCAACTATTTTTCTAAATAATACAATAAGGGATTTAATAAATACTGCTGTTTCCATTTCTTCCAGAAAATACACTAGATTTCAAGATTAGGTAATACTTAGTATGCTAAGGCTCTTAAATATGCCTTTGTCGTAATTATTCCTGAAACATGCAGTGTCACCATATTCCAAGTAAAAATCTAAAAAATTACTTAGTAAAGACTTACCCAGGTTTCCTTGCTCGATTGTCAGCACCACCTCATCCATCACCACGGCCCTAAAGTCCAGCTCCTCCTCACAACACTTGGCCTTTAATGCTCGTAAGATCTCTTTTTGGGGATAGTCTTCCCTGATTCGACGATCTGTCAAAAACCACAACTTGGCAGCCACGGAGCTACACATCTTGACCTGCTTATTCTTCCTTTTCCTGGATTATTTCTTCCTGGATGTAAACTCTTTCTAGATGGAAGAGAAAATAAACATACAAATCAAGAAATCTAATTAATATCTGGCTTCCACCCAATAAATGCTGTGATTCATACTAAGTACACATACAGGTTAATAGGGTAATATGACTTTTCCCCTTTCATTCCAATTAAAAATATTTGTACCACTAGAAATATGGAAACTGATAACCTCCCCTGAAATAAGATTTCTCCATTTCCCACTGGGGAAGCTAGCAATGCAGTTTTATAATTACAGCAGATCACTTATCAGAAACTTTCAATGTCATTCCCTATATTACATATTGTCTAGGATATATTCTAATCTGATCACCTGATTTATCCCCTCCCCCTGAAATGCAAATCCCTTCTTGATACAAAATAGAGACTGCAATTATCAATAATATATTCCCAGAGAGAAACCAAGATGGCGGCATAGGTAAACACCTAAACTGCTGCCTCGCACAACAATTTCAAAACTACAACTAAAAGACAGAACGGACACCATCCAGAACCACAGGAAAGCTGGCTGAGTGAAAATTCTACAACTAGAAGGAAAGAGAAAAGCTCACAGAGAATTGGAGGTACGGCAAAGGGTCTTTGTGCGCGCAGAGAGGAAGGGCGGCTGAGAGCCTGGCTGACTTTCTCTGGCGGAAGGGGGAAGGAAGCCCCTGACCGCACTGAACCCCAGTTCTGACTGCACTGAACCCCAGTTCCGGGCGAGCCCCTGGGGACCCACGCTCTTACGGGGGGAGTCTGGACTCTCGGGCGGAGACTCGAGCTGGGAAAGGCAGAAGTCTGAAGGCGCGAGCGTGCCAGTGCGCACAAAGGCTGCGGAGGTTGCCACAGGCTTTCCCTAGTGGAAGGGAGTCAGAGGCTCCTGACGGCACTGAGCCCCAGTTCTGACTGCAGTGAACCCCAGTTCCAGGTGAGCCCCTGGGGACCCACGCTCTTGTGGGGGGAGTCTGGACTCTCAGGCGGAGACTCAAGCTGGGGAAGGCGGAGGACTGAAAGCGCACATGCGCGCAAGGGCAAGGCTGACAGGAAGCCAAGACTGAGACTCCACCCCATCCAAGCTGAGCACAGAGGCTATTGCAATTTGGCAAGTCTAATCCTATAAGGCTGTCTCCAGCACCGAACTTCTCCCAGCATAGACACAGCTGATCCTTACAGCCAACTGGCCCGGAGGTCAATTCTTCCCAGTGATACCAACAACAATAAAGACTTAATTACAACAAGGCTGTACACACAGTCCACAAAGGGGTGCACCAAGAGTGTCCACCTCAGGTTAACTGCGGAGGCAGACCCACTGGGCCATATTGGAAACCTAGCACAAATATCTACCTTACCAACTCAAGGAAGCAGTGAAAATGCGGCGTCAAAGAATCAGATCACAAACGAAAGAAATGGAGGAAAACAAACGACTGGATATAGAAATCAAAACCACGGTTATAAGACTTTTTAAGAATATCCTAGAAAAGGCCGATAAATATAACGAGACCCTCGAAGATATGAAAAAGGACCAACTAGAAATTAAACATACACTGACTGAAATAAAAAATATTATACAGAGACCCAAAAACAGAATAGAGGAACACAAGAATCAAGTCAAAGAATTGAAATACAAAGAAGCAAAAAACACTCAACCGAAAAAGCAAAAAGCAAAAAAAAAAAATCCAAAAAGTTGAAGATAATGTAAGAAGACTCTGGGACAACTTCAAGCGTACCAACATCAGAATTATGGGGGTGCCAGAAGAAGAGAGAGAGCAAGATACTGAAAACCTATTTGAAGAAATAATGACCGAAAACTTCCCCCACCTGGTGAAAGAAATAGACTTACAAGTCCAGGAAGCCCACAGAACCCCAAACAAAAGGAATCCAAAGAGGACCACACCAAGACACATCATAATTAAAATGCCAAGACCAAAAGACAAAGAGAATATTAAAAGCAGCAAGAGAAAAACAGTTAATTACCTACAAGGGAGCACCCATCCGACTGTCAGCTGACTTCTCAACAGAAACTATGCAGGCCAGACGGGAGTGGCAAGAAATTTTCAATGTGATGAATAGCAAGAACCTACAACCAAGATTACTCTACCCAGCAAAGCTATCATTCAGAATTGAAGGGCAGATAAAGAGCTTCACAGATAAGTAAAAGCTGAAGGAGTTCATCACCACCAAACCAGTATTATATGAAATGCTGAAAGGTATTCTTAGCCGAAACCAGTTTGGCTCAGTGGATAGAGCGTCGGCCTGCGGACTGAAAGGTCCCGGGTTCGATTCCGGTCAAGGGCATGTACCTTGGTTGCGGGCACATCCTCAGTGGGAGGTGTGCAGGAGGCAGCTGATCGATGTTTCTCTCTCATCGATGTTTCTAGCTCTCTATCCCTCTCCCTTCCTCTCTGTGAAATATCAATAAAATATATTTAAAAAAAAAAAAGAGTTGTAAAAAAAAAAAAAGGTATTCTTAAAGAAGAGGAAGAAGAAAACAGTAAAGAGAAAAATTATGAACAACAAATACATATCTATCAACAAGCGAACCTAAAAATCAAGTGAATTAAAAACCTGAGGAACAGAATAATCTGGTGAATATAATAGAATCAGGGGCATAGAAAGGGAGTGGACTGATAATTCTCAGGGGGAAAGGGGTATGGGGGGTTCATGAAGAGAATGGACAAAAATCATACACCTATGGATGAGGACAGTGGGGGGGAGGTAAGGGCAGAAGGTGGGGTGGGAAATGGGTGGAGGGGAGCTATGGGGGGAAAAAGGAGAAATAATTGTAATAATCTGAATAAAGATTTATAAAAAAATAAAAATAAAAATAAAAATAATATATTCCCATAGCTCTCCCATCACTATAAGTTCCAGTCATGTATATTCATGTATCTGTAGTTTTTCATTTAATTTTTTCCCTTATTTTGTTATATGTATATTTTATTATAAACATTTTTATAGACATTTTTTAAAATGAGATAGTAGCACCAACATTACTGGATGTGCATCAACACTGAAGTAATTTACACAGCAAAATTACTTTAATCAAATAATTTGAGAATGTAGGAAAAAAACATTTAAAAAACAAAATAAATGCCAAAGTCCCTTCACTAAAATGTGTTTATTTCAATCAGGAAGCATACTTTTACTCAGTGTTTTTATTCTTTCTTTAAATAGAATTTTTAAAAGTAAACACAGCTTGTTTAGTAGAACACAAAAAAAAGGACTTTCTTCTGCAAATAGTTTTGCTTCTCAGAGTTTATATCATGAGCAAGACAACAGTTGAAAATAGTTTTCTGAGAAATGAAAACTTGTACGTTTTACTAACAAACATAACAAAAGAAAACTTTCTTTTCCAGTACTATTCCAGATGATACGGCAAGCCTAATACAGAAGGAAAGAACAAGGGCAAGGATTAGAGGAAGCAATGGCCATACAGATGGATGGTCTCCAGCATCCCCACAGCTGAAACTGGTTTCTCGTGCACCATTCACACCCTCTCCAGGGACTCAGCCAGAAGGGTCTACTCCACAGATGCACACATGATTAAAACCAGAACATGGTGGGAAAGACACACCACAAACACACACACACACCCCTTGGCTTGCCATGCCTGCCCCATGACCTATGGCCTCAAAGGCATCAGTCACTGGAAAGCAGGGAAGAAATAAAATAATGTGGGAGATACACAGAAAAGAGAGGGCTTGTAGCTATGGAAAAACAAGGGAGGGAGGAGCTCTCAGCTGTGGTAATACATCAGGCCAAGACCCAAGTAACCAGCAAAGAGGATGCCTCATGCCGAGCCTCCCGGCCCTCTGTACCCTTTTTCCATAGCTGTGTTCAAGAACATACCCACTAGCGTCCTAGGTAAGATACAGTAATAACTCAACTTACACACTGGGAAGACAGGATGTGGCCTTACAGAGTCTTCCAGGCCACTAGGAAGGGTCTCACTCAGGAGAAAAAGATCCACAAAAGAAGTCACACCAGAGTACCCAATATAGAGATCCCAGTTACCCTTGAGAAACAAACTATAAAAATGCCCTTAAAATGTTTATATTGGGTAGTTTTTGAAACACCCTGTCCTTGTCTTCCAAAACTCCAAAGCTATCTCTGTGCCTCCCCTGACATTTAGTTCTTGAAGATCATCTGTTCAACAATGATTGAATTTCATTGTATAAACTGCATAGCAGTTATGGCCCCAAGAGAAATCAGGATGGGATGTTACAGCCACGGGCAACTGGAAAGTAGGAACATTCTGCCGATACTGATATGTCAGCTCTCAGAAAATGCCCAGGATGCAACAGTAACACACATGGTATTTTCAGTGATTCTACAGTCATACAATAAAAGCACTCCAAGACTGCAATCTCACTGTTGTGCAGCAATCCCGACAGATGATGCACATGAGCATCCCGTCTTGTCTGACTTTATGGCCACATAAAGTTTGGGTGTTTCTATACTGGTATGCAATAAACAACTGCATGTTCAGATTAGGCTCTCTATCTTCTTTCATTTTCTTTATTATTATTTTTTTAATTTATTTTTATTGATTTCAGAGAGGAAGGGAGAGGGAGAGATAGAAATATCATTGATCGGCTGCCTCCTGCACGCCCCCTACTGGAGGGTCGAGCCCGCAATCCGAGCATGCGTCCTTGACCAGAATCAAACCCAGAACCTTCCAGTCCGCAGTCCAATGCTCTCTTCACTGAGCCAAACACCAGCTAGGGCTTTCATTTTCTTTTTAATGGGCTCAAATTCTCTTGATCCTAGGGTTCAAACAAAGAAAATTATGTTCCCTCCCTGTCTGCGAGAGGTGAAGCAAAGCTGAAGGTATCATTCATTTCACTTGCTACAACTGGAATACATCCTTTCAGAAGGAATGCCTGCACCCCAGAATCTGGAACTGAAAGGATGCTCTCTCTCCCTACAAAAGGAGACTCTGTGAAAGAAGTAGAGGCTGCGATGAAGAGGTCTGACATCAGTGTCAACAGCTGTGGTTTCTCAAAGCCTGCCTAAATGGCAGGCGAAAATGACAGGAACTTGGAACCGAGGTATCTTTGGTCATGTGGAATACATTTTCTTTATCAGCTTCAAAAGATCCTTGTGTTATACCTTAATTTTCATGTAAAGATTCATGGAGGTATGCAATAGTGTGTTCCAACTCTGTTTCTGTACACCAAGTAGATGACATCCTCAGTTTGTGAATGGCACATCTACTTCTTAACAACCTTCAGCTTGCTAATTATTGTTTCATTGGTGCTGGTATCTTTAAGTGACACCTGTCCAGATTTTTTATCCACTATAATTTTAGTGATCTCCTGAGACCACTTTATTACCAGGAAATGAAAGGGCACAACCTCTCCTCCATCCAATGGCCCACTCCTGTTTCCAGAGGATGAGAGGCTGGCCATCCTTGGTGCTCAGGGCTGCTGCTGAGGAGGCTGCTTGCCTTTTTAAGACTATTCCACTGTGATTCACATCTAACCAGACCCAAGAAATTCTCGGGTGAAGACTCTCCAGCCCCAACGGCAGAGGCTCATCATCCCCACCCCACTCCCATGGCCTGGCAACAATGCCTTCCTGTGGCCTGAAAGAAACCAATAGTTTGGCACCTCCTCTGATGGCCTTCTCCTCCCCCTAACCATTATATAAAAACATCTGCTTTTCTATTTTTCCCATCCATTAACATCAAGGAAAAAGAAAACACCAAAAAAAGCTTATAAGAAGTCAAAAGCAAATTCTGCCACGTGAAAATACAACAAGAAACTGACAGTCTGCAACCTGGAAGAGGATGCTGGCCAAAATCTGACCAGGCTGGACTTCCAGATTTGAAAACTGTGAAATTAATTGTTGTTGCTTATATGCAAAAAAAAAAAAAAAGGAATGACAAAAGCATAACAGTGAACAGTCCAGAAGCCCAAATCTATACACACAAAAAATTATAGTCCCGAGTCTTTAAAAAAAAAAAGTTCAAATTATATTCACTATTTTAAATACAGAAAAGAGTCTATAAAATAAAGTGGGATTTTTTTCCTCTGACATTTATAGGAGTAGGTTTAGTTACCCAATAAGATATCTGTAAGAAAAGAGTTTACTCTCCAACATTTGTAAATGTTCATATATACACAAGAATATAATCTCTCCTCTTAGAATATAAACTCAGATCAAGTAATTTCCATACTCTTATTTCCCTCAGAGTATCAAAAAGAAAAACAATGTATATATTAATATAAAATATCAAATAAATGCTATTAATAAACTGCTAAAATGGTTTTGAAATAAAAAGAAATTCAAAGAGAATTTACTTTTTTATTAGAGACAGTATTCCCATGTAAACTTCTGGATGGGCACACCATTTTTAACAAATCACTGTCATCTTCAAACAGTCTAGGCAAAGCTAATTAAATGGGAATCATAAATAAAGTGGTTGATTCATTTTTCTTGTGAGGTCCCTTCCCAACGGTAATTATTCTGGTAGGAAAAAGGCAAAATCACAATCTATCATCTGAACACATTACGGCATCGCTTACTATTATTAAAAAAATTCTTTATTCTAGATAAGACATAGTATATGAACCCAGAATCAAAAGACTGAGAAAGAGTAAAATTAGAGAAGAAAAAATGAATTCTAATATACAAACTAAAACTTACTCCATTTGGCAATTACTACAGATGTGCTTTCAATGACATCATTCTGTCCTGGATTTGAAATTGGATCAGAGAAATATAACAAATAAGTGTATCTTGAGTTGTAGGCACTCCTTCGTAGTCTCTTTTTCTGTGACCCTTTTTTCTTGACAGCTCTACTTCTGCACATAACCCTATGAGCTTCTTAAACTCTTCTCTCCTTTCTCTAGAAATGTCATCCTCAGCCAGGTTTCAACTATTATCATGAAACTCAAATATATATCATTGACCTATCAAATCTCTCTCTCCAACCAGGCAATGGTGTGCAATTGTTTGGTCAAACACTAGTCTACATGTTGCTGTCAAGATATTTTGTAAATGTGATTAACATCTATAATCACCTGACTTTGAGTAAAGGAGATTACCCTCTATAATGTGGGTAGGTATCATCCAACCAGATGAAGGACTAAAAAGCGAAACTGAGATTTCCCAGAGAAACACTGCATCAAAACTACAACCTTCCTGTTTACAGCCCCTACAGATTGTGAATTGGCCAGTTCCACAATCACAGGAGCCAGTTCCTTAAAATTAATCTCTCTCTCTCTCTCTCTGTCATGTGACTTAATAAAATAGTACCTTTTAATGCCAACTTTGTGATGCCTCAGGTTTTAACCAAGGATCTATTGTTTATCAAGGCTTTTTCTCTCAATGAGTTTTAACGTCCCCAATTCTTTCAATCTGCCTCAAATAAAAAACAATTTGGAATATATATATAAAAAACGTTACCCACTTGCTCGACCAGTGTGACATAGTGGTTGAGCATCGACCTATGAACCAGGTCACGGTTCAATTCCGGGTCAGGATACATACCCGAGTTGCAGGCTCAGTCCCCAGTAGGGGGCATGCAGGAGGCAGTGGATCAATGATTTTTCTCTCATCACTGATGTTTGTCTCTCCCTCTCCATTCCTCTCTGAAATAAATAAAAATATATATTTTAGAAATAATAAAATTTTACCCTTTTTCCTTTCCTTTCCTTTATCCAACAGACCATTAGAAGTAGATCTGAATTGCTCAGAGAAATGAGAAAGAATGGAAATAAAAACACAAACGCAGCCAAAACCGGTTTGGCTCAGTGGATAGAGCGTCAGCCTGCGGACTGAAAGGTCCCAGGTTCGATTCCGGTCAAGGGCATGTAACTTGGTTGCGGGCACATCCCCAGTGGGAGGTGTGCAGGAGGCAGCTGGTCGATGTTTCTCTCTCATCGATGTTTCTGACTATCTATCACTCTTCCTTCCTCTCTGTAAAAAATCAATAAAATATATTAAAAAAAAAAAAAAAAAACACAAACGCAAAAAAATATAAATGAAACTCCCATTTGACCCAGTAATCCCACTTCTAGAAATATATCCCAAGAAATCAGAAAGAATATATGCACCCCTATGTTCATAGAAGCACAATTTACAATAGCTAAGATTTGGAAACAGGCTAAGTGCCCATCAACAGATGAGTGGATTAAAAAACTGTGGTACTTCCACACAATGGAATGCTACGCTGCAGTAAAAAAGAAAGAAATCTTACCATTTGTAACAGCATTAATGGACCTGGAGAGGAATTTACTGAGTGAAATAAGCCAGTCAGAGAAAGATAAATATTACATGATCTCATTCATTTGTGGAATATAATGAACAACATAAACTGATGAACAAAAACAGATCCACAGATGCATTGAACACACTGTCAAACTTCAGAGGGAAGGTGGGGGTAGGGGTGGTGGGGGCAATAAGAGATCAACCAAAGGACTTGTATGCGTGCATAAAAGCATAACCAATGGACACAAACAGTAGAGGGGTGGCGGCCTGTGCTGGGGAACGGGAGTGGGCAGGGAGAGGTCAATGGGGGGAAAAGGAGACATATATAATACTTTCAACAATAAAGAATTAAAAAAAAGAAAAGAAAAAAGAACGGTGAACCACCCTGTTTGAGGAGGGGGCTGGTTTTTTTAAATATTAAAGGTACAGAAAATAAATAAATGATAAGATGAAAAGCTCAGAAGAGTCTCAGAAATACCTACCTAATAGTGTTAGTCCAGTTACCCCATTACTCACTAATAATGTTCATCAATAAATGATCACAAAAGAATGTCCGTTTGAAACTAGGTATTTCCTATATAATCGCATCCTTTAGCTAAGATGCCACTTATCCTATTTAATACAAGGCTAATATGCAAATCGACCGAACGGTGAATGACCGGTTACTATGACGTGCACTGGCCACCAGGGGGCAGATGCTCAACACAGGAGATGCCCCCTGGTGGTCAGTGCGCTCCCACAGGTGGAGCACCACTCAGCCAGAAGCCAAGCTCACGGCTAGTGAGAGCAGCGGCGGTGGAAGGAGCCTCTCCCACCTCCACAGCAGCCAAAGCCATCACTTGGACATCCCCGGAGGGCTCCCGTACTGCGAGGAGGGCACAGGCTGGGCTGAGGGAACTCCCCCACCCCCGCCCAGTGCACAAATTTCATGCATCAGGCCTCTAGTTATAAAATAATATCACTAGTTATGTGTTCTCAGTTCATACAATGTCATTTTCTTTACTACCTTAACTTGAAGGCAGACTGGAATGCTGTGAAAGTAGGACAGGAGACTAGATATTAATCAAAATTGACTTTACCAGTGACAGAAAAGAAATGTATGACAGTCCCCACGATACCCTCCTTATACTTGAAAGAGTATTATCTCAAAAACAGAACAAACATCTAATTTCCCAAAATTTATATGACACAATCACTCACATTATCTCCTTATAGAACTTTCACCCATATATTTAAGATTATGAATGGAAAAATGGGAGGATAATAATTTTCCTAACTAAACTCAATATGGTTCTTTATCAGACGATTAAAGAAAAATAATGGTAAAACATGAATGTTTACACAGAAACAGAAAAAGCACTAACGGTACAGAAGACAACACTTTGCACTATGTATATAAGTACCTATAAATTCCCTTTCTTCACACAAAAAAAATATGTGCAGGACAAAGGCAAAACAATGCATACAGATAAGGCTAAATACATTCTCCATTTATGGTTCACAAAGTACCTTTCACATATATTTCTCATTTAATCTCACATAATGCTGTGAGGAACACAGACATATATTGTCCCATTTTAAAAAACTGGCCTGTCTACGATATCATAATAGTAGAGGCAGGACAGAGAGTCAGGTTTTCTCATCTCTTTGTACTCTTTGCCACTATACCTAAAGATATCACAGGGAATTTAGATAAGAAAAAAAAAATTGACATTTTGAGTGAGTATATGTTCATACTCACCAGTCATACTGCGTGTATTAGGCAGCTTATTTGTATCTCCTCATTTAATTCTCACAACCATCCCTTTGACACTTCATTGTCTTCATTTGGCAAGTGAAGCTATTCTAGCGGAGATGTCAGTTAAGGTGTTTAAATTCACATAATTAGAAAGTGGTAGAGCCCAGAATGCTTCAAATTTCATACACTCTGAGAGATTCCCACTTGCTTCCATTTTCCACTTTCCTTAGTAATAAGTTATCTGATAATAAGCTGAGTACAATGCCATGTAAATAAAGACTGTATTCCGTAGGCTTTCCTGAAACTATATGTGGTCATATTAGCTACATTTTCACCTATGTATACATGATTATTAATGAAGAAGGGAGAGCTAAGTGAAAAATACTGCACTTAAGCTTCCAGAAAGCCTAATTAAGAGGAGTGCTCTTCCTTGGTCCTTGCTCCATCCTGCTACCCGGAATGTGGATGTTATGACTACAACCCCAACAATCATCGGGGCTATGAGGACAGGAGTCAACCTTGGAAAAGCACAACATGTTAGAAGAACTTGAATCCCTAACAACTGTGCATGTCATGGCCTTGGACTGACTAACTACTTACTCTTTTGCATGAGAAATAAACTGCTATCCCTATTTGTTATTGACATTTGGGGATTCTTTATTATAGGCCACTAAACCTTACCTTAACCAATATACTCTACCATACCTTGCTCAAAAGCTAAAGAAAATTATTACCTTGACATCAAAGCTTGCGTATGCCAGTAAGCAGTGGTACTGTTTCTAAGTGGAACTTTCTTTTTACACTAGTAAGATCATTTTACTTTTTTAAAAAAAATTTGGTTTCAGAAAGGGAGAGAGAGAGAGAGAAACATCAACAATAAGAGAGAATCACTGATCGACTGCCTCCTGCACGCCCCTCACTGGGGATTGAGCCTGCAACCCGGCATGTGCCCTGAGGGGTAATTGAACCATGACTTCCTGATTCATAGGTCGAAGTTCAACCACTGAGTCACGCCGGATGGGCTCATTTTACTTTTATATTCCTTTTCACAACATTCCTACTTCTCCCCGCAAAAAAGAAAAGTCAGTTCAAAGTTTAAAAGTAGTTGTAAACATAAAACTAAGTATTCAATTAAGTAATACCTTCATTTAATAGGTGAGTGCCCAGGCAAGGGAGGGTGGAGGTGGGAAGTAAGAGATCAACCAAAGGACTGGTATGCATGCATATAAGCATAACCAATGGACACTGACAGTAGGGCGATGCGGGCATATGCTGGGGGGGTGGGAGTGGCCAGGGAGAGGTCAATGGGAGAAAAAGGATACATATTTAATACTTTAAACAATAAAGAATTTAAATTTTTAAAAAATATTTGAGTGCTTACAATGCACTTTATCTAAAAATACCATGGTAAACAAAACAGAAATAGTCACAGCCCTCACAAAGCTAAAAATTTTCTGATGTTACAATATCATGAGTAAGAAAAAATGCTCAACACACTGAACATTAGGAAAATGCAAATCAAAATGATGAAACTACTTCACAATAGTAGGATGGCCACTATAAAAAAAAAAAAATAAGTGTTGGGAAGGATACGGAGAAACTGAAAGCCTTAAAAACTGTCCATGGGAATGCAATGAAATGGTGCAGCTGCTATAGAAAACAGTACGGCAGTGTCTCAAAAAAATAAAAATAGAATTACCATATGATCCAGCAAACCCACTTTTAGGTATATACACAAAAGAACTGAAAGCAGAGTCTCAAAGGGGTATCTGTACACACATGTTCATAGCAGCATTATTCACAACAGCTAAAAGGTGAAGGCAACTCAAGTGTCCATCAATAGGCGAATAATAAGCAAAATGCAATATATACAAACTATGCCTTAAAAATAAGTTAAGTTCTGATACATGCTACAACATGATGAACCCTGAGGACATTATGATCTGGTATCTAAAGTAATCAAATTCAGAGACAAAAAGTAGGGGCTGAGGGGTTGGGGGAATAGAGAACTAATGTTTTACAGGTAGAGCGTTTCAGTTTTGCAAAGAAAAGAGTTCCAGAGATGGATATGGTGATAGTTGCACAACAATACAATGTACTTAACCACTAACCTGTGAACTTTAAAAACTGTTAAGATGTTAAGATGTTAAATTTTATCTTGTGTGTATTTTACCATATTAAAAGGAAAATTGGAAAAGGGAATAAAAATGACATGAGCAAATTAACAAGTAAATTTTCACACATTTCCAACTAAAGGGTGAGAAAAGTATTACTTAAATTACCTGTACCTTAGTTACTAAAATTCCCAAAACAGTGTGTAGTATATAAAATCTATTAAACTTTTTTTAAAAAGTAGTTTTATCTGGAATGCAAATAAAATTTATGATTTATAAATTTATAACAGAGGAATGTTATATCAAAGTATCTCTGGAACATGGCACAAGACTTGAAAAACATTCTGGAGACACAATGCACAGTATAGCTTCAAGTTCATTACATTTGACATGTTAGATGTTGGGCCAAATTTTCTTTGAACATTTGGACATTACTTTGAAAAAGGGTTGGAAAGCTATGAATATATTCAAGCTGAAGGCTTTACAGATACGGCTAATAGCTGATAACTCCAAAGCATCAGGGAATTCCAAAATTGCTATTTGGGCAAATCTGCATGGGGTTTCAAGATGTAGTTTTCAAGACTTATCCAACATAGAACAGCAGATCAATAACAGAGATCTGGTCTCATCCTATATAGCAAATTCATATACTATTTTGGAGATCTTATTACTAAGAATATGAAGCCAAGAGCAAGTATCAGAAGGGGATAGGGGAGAGGGAGAATGAAATATGTAAGGGGTTGAATAGATTAAAGGCATTTAAGGAGAAGGTTTGTTTGTTTTTGGGGGTCACAACTTGGTTATGTGTTGTCACTTTCTAAATGAACCAGGCATATCAGGGTTTACACACATTTGTTTTGCTAATTCTTCAATTCACAAATTGGTACCCATTTTATATAAGAATGTAGTAGACTCCTCCAGACATTGCTGGGGGAACTGAATGACAGATGAAAAGTACAGAGATCATGAAATTGGACTGTAATCTCCATAAATACAGAATTCCTGTTTTATTCTCTGCTGTTATCCCCAGTGGGTAACACTGAACCTCATATACCAGGAGGTTAGGAGATATTTTAAAGTTGTTTGCTAAATTGAATGATAAAGGAATCTCAAAAAACCATAGGTATTTTCAATATTAAATACCATGCAAATATGTACCCCAACTGACATTTCTCAAAACAAAGAAATGCAAGCCTAATGCTACTTTCCATCATCATTATACAACTGAAATAATTAGCACTGTTAACAATTAAAGTTTGGGGGGGAGGGAGCAATTTCAGTAAGAGTAAGATATAAGCAGATGGGTTCCATGCAGACCCAGGCTCTAAGGGAGTAGAACTGCAGAGCTCTGTGGCTTTTGTCCTCCAAGCCAATTTTAAAAGGAAAAAAAACAACACTGAAAAATAATACCATGGCATTAGTGCATTAGTTACTATGAAGCCAGAAAGTCATTACTTCTCTTTTGCAAACCTAACATGTTCACAGATACATATGGCACATGAATCTAAAATATGTTATGTATAGATATTTTTGGAGGTACTTTATTATTTCTTAACAACCCTTAATGTGACAAGCAGGAAAATTCCCAAGTAATGAAAGACCATTTCCCCAACATCTGTACCTAATCTCCCCTATTCAACCTCTCTTGAAACAACTGTACATGCCAGGACAGCTAACATTTAAAAATAATACTTTTTTCATTGTTCCTATCACAATCTACTAACTCATATTTTAAAATAACGTAACTATTAGTTTCTAAAGGCCCTTTTCTCATATACTTATAATTTAATCCCACCTGCAGAGAATACTCTTTTTAAACTAACCTGCCATAAGTTCTCTACAAATCTGCATCAGTCAAGTACCCCTCAAAACAAGCAAGCAGCATACAATAAAAACTCACCCTCCTTACTTTATGTTTGGTTTTCTCTCACTCTTCACATGTTGTTCGTGGGTACAGAAGTTCTTCCTCCACCCATTTTCACTCAGTTTAGGTCTCTACGCCTGCTCCCCAAGGGAACATGATAAAAGCTACTTCCCAAAGTGTGGAGCAACTCAACTCTGCTCTGTCCCCATCCCCCGGTGTTCAGTCTTTCAGCTCACAGAATGGGGAGAAGTTTTTGAGAAATCAGTGTTACCCCAGTAGCAAATCCCAGGTGATACAAACTGGGCCAAGGAAGACTCAGGAGATATTTTAAATGATTTGGCTCATGCCGTGCCCCAACAAACTAATGCCTGAGGCTTCATTGGTATTCATTGGCCAAATGAAAAAAAAGTGTTCACTTTAGTATGTTTCTTCACAATACAGCTGAAAAGGGTAGGGAATTTATTAAGATGTTGCTGGTTAATTTCCCTCTGGAGAGGAAAAAGGAACTGAATGAGAAGAGAAAAGGGGAAAAAAAGGATAGCCTGGATTTCACTGTCCCCTACCACCCCAGATGCTATCATTTGGGACTCTAAGGAAACATGAGAAAATTTTTAAAACTATCTCCACAGAAACTAAGAAAAGTGAAATTTTAGCTGGTAGCCAGAAGTCTAAAGGTTAGATATGCAGCTCCTTACCCCTTGCAGGGGGAAAGGTGGGAAGAAAAGTGGCTCTTGACTGAGTGGAGAACGGTATGTGACTGAATTTCTGTCCCCTTCTAGGCTCTGTTCTCAGAATCAGACTGCCCCCCTCCCTGACAAGCAGACAGACTCCAGCACCTGGTGGGGGTAAGAGAAGACAGAGAAAAAAAGGGAGACAGAAAAAGGTAAAAACATCAACAGCCATGTTGCCAAACTAACAACTAACCCTGCGACCTGAAAGAAGAAAATTAACAGCCATAACCTACGTAGAAAACAATAAACAAAAAGGTCACCTTAAAACTAAATAGACCTCCTCCCCTTTGACACACTAACCAAGTAACAGTAACCGTAAGAAAAAATTTAACTATAACTTTAATTTTGGAAATTAGAGGTTTTCCTTCTAAAAGTTAGGAAATTTCAGACAATGTTTTATTCCAAATGAATATCTTGTCATGTCTTTGACAATGAATTGTTTAAAAAAAAAAAAAAAAAACAGGGAAAATTTACCCAATGTTGTAAAAGACTTAAAATGAGATTTAAACAGCATTTAAATTTTAATGGTTATAGTTATTAAATACATCCATAAAAATAAGAATGTCAAGCCCACAAAAAAAGAACTATCTTCCATGCTAAGATGCCCATATACTTTCCACACAGATTTACAGTTGAACCCAACTCCACAAAGATGTGGGAACAATTTCATAATTAAGGGGGAAATAACAGCACACAGAGTTTACACCCAAGTTACATTCACCACGGTGAGCACAACCCCACTCCTAGAATATAATTAACGCCCATCTCTATTCACAAACACAAATCTGCTTCAGATACAAAAAAGTGAATTTGAAATTATCCCCTATTTTGGCTTTTTTAAGGGATCAGGGGGAGGTAACAATTGCATCACAGTCAACACACACACACACACAAAAAAAAAAAAACACAAAAAACAAGCAACTATTTGTCACCCCATTCTTACACGGAGGGCCGCCGAAGGAAAGAGGAATGACTGTCACCCTCCCTAAAATTCACACGTTAGGGAGAAAACGCGGAGTAAGGACTGCAGGAGGAACACCACCTCCTCCTCCTCCTCGGGTCACACCGCAGGAATCTGTCTGATGGAGGCAGGGCAGCAGACCACCACACTGGGGGGCAGGTCAGCAGCGCGCGCCCGGGGTTACCACACCCCCTCACCACAGGGAAGCCACACTTCACGCCCCAGGTCGCTGCCTCTCCAACGCACACGGCATCACGGACCCCCTCCCAGCAACCCAGCCCCAGGTTCTACCTCACTCCCCACGCCTCAGGCTCGGCATCGACCCCGGCCCTCACCGACCCCGAGCCCCGCAGCGGGCGCGCACAGCCCCATCCTCTGCCCCGGCAGAGCCCTCCCGCCCCCAGCTAGTCGCCGAGCCCGTTCGGCTGAACTCGCCCACTGAGGTAGAGGGACGCGGGGCGGGCGCGCCTTCGCCTCACCCCCGACACCGGGAAGGGAAGCGCTGGGGCTGCTCACCTGGCTCGGCGGCTCCTCCCTTGATCTTGACCAGCGGAGCGGGGCTGGGGCCTCTGAGGGGAAGCGCGGGCTGCCGGGCGGGCTGAAGGTCCGAGGAGAAGGGGGAGGGGGTCGGGAGCCGCCTCTTTTCTCCTCTGCCACCGCGGCTCCCGCAGCCAGGCCGGGCGCCCTCGCACACTCGCCCACCCTCTCACAGCCTCGCAGGTCGCTGCGGCTCGCCCTCACCCCCACTCCCACACACACTCGTTCCCACCCCCACACACACACTCACACTCACACACACACACATACACACACTCACACCCAGCCGCTCCCCTCTCCCTCACTCGCCCAGCGTGCGCGCGCGCGCGCGCGACCCCGCTCACACAGCGCGCACGACGCCGGCGAGGCCGCCCCGCGCTGCCCCAGACCGCGGAGCGGCGCAGAGACCCCCGCGCGCGCCCGGGCCCCGCCCTCCTTGCGCGGCTGCGCGGCGGCCGGCGGCCGAGGGGCTGAGGCCGGGCCGGCGGGCCGAATCCGCCTCAGCCGGTCTAACACCTGCGCCGGGATCCGCCCTCCAGGCTCCCGGTCCGCACGGGCGACCATCGCCGGCCTCTGGGGATATGGAGAGGCGATGGAGCGCGCGCACTGAACCGGGAGCGCGAGAGCGGTTCGAGGACGCGCTTTCCCCACCCGCCCCAAACGGTCCTCACGGAGGAAGGGAAACGGGTGGGGGAGCGAGGTTTGTTCCCGACTGGAAACCGCGAGATTAATCCCTTCCGTTGTACACCCTCCCCGCCTTCACATTCCCTTCTCCGGCTGCATTCATCCATACTTTGGACCCTGACGCGAGCCCACCAAGCGACGCAGGGTCCACGCCTCTGCCTCCCCAGCCCACGTCCCGCTCATCCTTTCTGACGCCTCCGCCTGGAATCCAGAGGCAAAGATTTGGGGACAAAGGTCAATATCTCTAATGTCCTTGCCCTGCACGGAGTAAGGACAATGCCTCTGTATATTGTGAGGCAAAGTTCGGAGCTTTCAAGATCCACGTTTTACAGATGTAGGCAGGGTAGTGTGGTACAGCCAGCTTAGAAGCCTTGGGCAAATTAGTCGCTTAACTTCCTCTGAGCCTTGAAAAGATGTGAGAATGAAATTCGATAACATATTTAAGAGCATTGTGTAAATTCTCAAGCTATGTGAACATAAAAGGAGGCTAAGAATATGAATATGTTCAACTACATTACTACATTTCTAGATCATAAGGAATAAAATCAAAGCAACAGAGGGCTGTACTACCTCACATGGGATTCATTTTCAAATAGCCCGTCATTTATTACCTCCAGAGTTCCCAGTTTGCCTTCTTGCAGGTCACATCTCCCTTCTCAGTCATCTTAGGCAATAAATTCTCAGCGCTCCTTTCACAGTCTTTTGGGTCTGCTTTTTCTGATTATTTTCCTCAAGGGACCTAGGGTGAAACTTTTGAACTGGATCTGATGTCAAGTTCCACTTAACCTATGTGATCTCCCGAAGTAACTTCTCTGAATCGTAATCTGCACAACTACAAAAGTTAACTATAAAAATACTTTATAAAAGTAGTTACCTGCTTCACTGAGTTGTTATAAGGGGTAAACGAGTTAGAGTATACACTGAGTGGCCAGATCATTATGATCTCTGAACGCATAATAATCTGGCCACTCTGTATATCCTATATAATAAAAGGCTAATATGCAAATTGTCCCCTTGACCAGGAGTTCAACCAGCAGGCAGGCCAGCCAACCGCCCATGTCCCCTCCCCCTGGCTAGGCTGGCCGGACCCCACCCATGCACGAATTCATGCACCGGACCTCTAACACACACACACACACACACACACACACACACACACACACACACTGTGTGGCCAGATTATTATGCATTCAGAGATCATAATAATCTGGCCACAGTGTATAACACTCCATGCCCAGCACAAAGCAAGTACTATTATGTGTTCTGCTATGTCATGCCATTGAGAGTAACCTAGGATTGTTAATTATTTTCACAAAGGACATGTTTAGAGGGGGGAAATGCACTATACAATATACTATCTTCAGAAGAAAGTGGAGAAAGTAGGCAAAACTAAATTGTTGCTATTTACTTCCACTCTGGTATTCAGTCTCCTGGAACATGAAGGCCAGCACCATATCTGAGATTACATCAACCTGGCTCACACTGTTCACCCCACCCTGGTGATTCCCTGAGGCTCTGCCCCACGCAAGTTGAGGGCTCACACAAACTGTTTCCAGTGGCTTTTCCATACAAATGACCTGACTTGGCTCATGCTTCAGATTTTCCTAAAATTCCTCAAACAAGCAGCATCTGGCCTCAACATGCCCCAAACCTCTCAGACCTCTCACTAAGTGGCTCCATGCCCGGGACTAGCAGCAGCCAGCTTTGGTTGACAGCTTGGGCACCTCCAAGCTTAACACAAGTAGCCGCCTTCTACAGATCACTTTGTAGCTCATGACGGGTGGTCCCAGGCAGAACTCAGGCAATGGCTGACCTTGGCCTGTACCTCCCGGGAGGCCTTGGAGCCAGCACACCCAGTGGACAACTTCAGACCATGTAAAACATCATCACCTAACCACATCCACAAGCAACACACAGGGCGGGCTCAACAGGCACCAGGGCCCTGCTAAAGTACGTCTTTCTCTGTGGGGTGGGCCCCAGCACAACTGATCCTCCGCAGTGGTCACAGCCAGTCCTTGCAGGGGATCCACCTGTGGGTAAATCCTTCCCATTGCCATGCCGATAGCAACCAAGGCTCAACTACAAGAGGAGGGTGTACACAGCTCACACAGGGCTGTAGGGGGTGCACCTTGAGTACCCACGTGGGGTGATCAGGGAGGCTGTGCCACTGGACCGTACAGGACACCTGACACCTACTATATTAGGCCACTCCACCAAGCCTGGGAGATGTAACGGCTCTACCTAATACATAGGAAAGACACAAGGAAGTGGCCAAAATGAAGAGACAAAGAAACATGTTGTAAATGAAAGAATAGAACAAAACTCCAGAAAAAGAACTAAACAAAATGGAGACAAGTAATCTACTAGCTGCGGAGTTTAAAACACTGGTTATAAGGATGCTCAATGAACTTAGTGAGAACTTCAAAAACATAAAAAATAACCAGTCAGAAATGAAGGATACACTAACTGAAATGAAGAATAATTTACAGGAAATCAACAGTAGAGTAGATGAAGCTGAGAATCAAATCAGAACAGCAAAAAAAAAAAAAAAAAGTGAGGATAGTGTAAAGAGCCTCTGGGACAACTTCAAGCATACCAACATTAGCATCATGGGAGTGCCAGAAGTAGAAGAGAAAGAGCAAGAAGTTGAAAATCTACTTGGAAACATAATGACAAAATTTTCCTAACTTGGTGAAGGAAATAAACATACAAGTCCAGGAAGCACAGAGTCTGAAACAATATGAACCCAAAGAGGCCCACACCAAGACACATCATAATTAAAATGCTGAAGATAAAACCCTGTAGTTTTTCCTGCTAATGCTGACTGTTGGAAAACACATGCTGGATATTTTTCCCCTCAAAAAAAAAAAAAAGTAAATAAAATTCCAAAGATTAAAGACAAAGAGAGAATCTTAAAAATAGCAAGAGGAAAATGGTTATATATTGATTTAAAAAAACAAAATAAATAAACAAGCAGAACAAAAGCAAACTCATAGATACAGAGAACATTTTGGTGGTTGCCAGATGGGAGGGGTGTTGGGGGATGGGCAAAAAAGATGAAGAGATTAAGAAGTACAGATTGGTTGTTACAGAATAGTCATGGGGTGTAAAGTACAGCCTTGGGAATATAGTCAATAATCTTCCTATATAATAAAAGCCTAATATGCAAATAGATCAAACGGCAGAACGACTGGTCGCTATGACACGCACTGACCACCAGGGGCAGACACTCAACGCAGGAGTCGCTCTGACGCACACAGAGAAACGGCACCGAGGACCTGGTGCTGACAAAGCAACACCTAGCTTCCCCCAAGTGGGACACAGGCCCCACCACCACCCCAGAGCGACAGCCCACCAAATCGCAGCTGACGCTGCCATGACGCAAAATGTGGCCCACAGCCCAGCCCAGCCCAGCCCAGCTCGCAAACGGTGTCTGTGGGCGCTGGGTAATGGCATCACGTTTTTGTTGACATTCTGAAGCCGAAATTGTCAACAGAATATATCTGAAGACCAACTATTGCTACAATGTACCTCTGAAGCCGAAAGAAGCCAGCGTCATTGACAATGTATCTGAAGACCAGCTATTGGCACAACATACCTCTGAAGCCGAAAGAAAGCGACATCATAGACAGAATATGTCTGAAGAACAGTCATCAACAAGTACTACCAATACTGGTAGGAACTGCCTTCATAGCAAAAATTAGGTAAATGAAGATGCAATTATCGAACACAGTTGTGGTGGAATGACTGTTACATGTCAATTTTGCCTATCCCTAAATTTCTCCAATGAAAACCCATCTGATGGAAAATTTACTCAGTGTTGCAGCAAAGGCAAAGTTGGTCCAAATGATATAAATTTTTCTGAATACCCTGCATATTTTAAAAAATTAATAATAAATGAAGATTCTGACAGTAAAATTTTCATGGAAAATATTTGTTGTTATATCATGTTATTGGTTTTTATTAATCAATTTATATATTATTTTCATGTACATTTTACTAATTTTCTTTCATCTCCGATACTTCTAATATAGAGAAAGGGCAAATAGCAATATTAAAATATTCCTTCTAATTAATTTCCTGCCAATGTGCATGAATTCGTGCACTGGGCCACTAGTATTCTAATAACTATGTATGATGTCAGATGGGTACGAGATTTTTTTGGGATGATCACTAGTGAGTTATATAATGTCTAATCTCTGTGGTATACACCTGACGGTAATATAAAAATGTATGTCAACTGTAACTGAAAAATAAAAAATTATTTTTAAAAAAAATAGAAGCAGTATGATAGAAAGAAGAGCAGTAGTTCTATTCCAAATTCTATTGCCAGTAAGCTTCCGATTTGAAGGCCATACAGATTTGTAGAACCTCATCCCACCCAGCTGTAGTGATCCTCTAGCTAGTACTGCCTTGAATACTTGCAGTCTTTGTTAGGATAAGCCCCTGAGGCTGCTGGCAGTTCAAACACAGTTTGTTGTAGATCTTGAAACACTTCATATTAAATACAAGAAAATCCACAAGTGCTATGTTCATATCGACATACTTTTCAGTTTAATAAGCATTTTAGTCTCATTTTTATCCTCATTTTAGGTACCTCAGGGCATAAGTCAAGGCAGTATTTTTAAGCACTGTTTTTAAGCAGAGAGGAAAGTGAGGCTCAGATGGACAGAGGTCCCACAATTAAGGTGGAGCTACATCTGGAATTCTGATCTCCTGATTGCAGGGCTCCATTCTTTGCCTCACACCAACTTTGTATAGCTAGAGGCACATTTTACAAACCTCCTGGGAAGAGCTGTCCCTGAATTTACCCTCTTTGAGCTCCTCCCTCATTCTTCAGAAAAAGTAGGATAGAGCACAGAGAAGAAATGGCCTCCTTACCAAGACTCCCACCAACAAACTACTCAACATATAAAGATGATGCAAAATACTACAGAAAAAGTGAACTTTCTGCCTCCTTCCAGCTACAAGCTGCAAAGGATACTGAAAGTGCGAGAGGGGACACCAAGTGCCATGGACTTACCCTGGTTGCCTAAATGTTGAAACTAGGAAGGATTTGGACTTTAAAGTATGACAAGTATGATATTGTCAACAGCTCTCTTGTGGACAATACCAAACACTGCTTCTTTACAGTAAGCCCAGCATGACACGCATGGAGCTAAAATCTCTGGCCCAGGGTGAATTTTAAAGCTAAAAAATATATATATTGAGATTCAACTTAATCGTGGGAACTTCTAGAACTAGATAGATAAACACAGAGACAGCATAACTTTGACCTTGGGTGTGGGTGAAGGTTTTAGTCGAGAGCATCTCAGTTTTGCTGTGTTATCATAATACCACATATTTTTGAATATTTCAAATTGCAGCTGTTATGACATCTTTAGAAATCACTAGAATTATTTTTTATAATAATTCATAGATGTCTTCTGTTTCATTTAGCCATCTTTTCCTTCTTTCCTTCTGTTTTTTCTTTTTAATTTATTGGGGTAACATTGGTTAATGAAATCATGTATAGGTTTCAGGTGTATAATTCTATAATATATCATCTATATATTGTTTTGTGTATTCACCACCCCAAGTTCTTTCTACTATTTTTTTAAACCTACCTTCCTTCTTTGTTGTTTTTTCCTCTCCATCATGTTTCCCAGGATTTGATTAAAATTCTCTTTCAGGTCTTTCCTCACCACTCTCTCCCTTGACAAAACAATTCTTTTTCAGGCTTGTTTTTCTCCTCATTCCTTTCTAGGGTGTCTTTGTCTCCAGCCGAGGGGGTCTAATGGTGATAGGAAGTAGGGAAGGAGGTCTGGGAGAAAGCTGGGAGGGAGGGAGGAGGAGAAAGTGGTGCTTCAGCTGTTTCTGCAATCAGCCTATAAAAGGCTGGCTTAAGTCTGCCTCTGCAAATTCCTCCTCCGTGTCTCCCTACTTCCCCACCTTAAATTTCATTGCCCCTACCCCCCACCTCATTTCTCAGTGACATCACTCTCTACCAGCTGTGACTGCCAAGGGACTGACCTACTTTGCCCTTTTCTATTGCTCAGCCTCTTTTTCTCTGCTAAACCCTTTTTGTCCAGCATGTCAGTGGATCCCTTTTAAAACCTCAATACATTTCAGTCTCCCACAAGATAGTAGTTGAATTGTTAGTATCTGAAGTGTGAGAAAAAGCATAGAGATTAAAAAAAAAAAACAAAAAAAAACACCCTTTTCTATGACTTTAGCAAATTCATTTAATGGATCTGTATTTCGTTGATTAAAATAGAATTTTTACATATTTGGAGAACACATATATCAGTAATAATCTTTTGTTGAATCTTTATAAGCATGCTTGGTTAATGAGCTCTTAGATCCTCTGTGACAAATTCAAATATATATATGTACCATCATTTTTCAAATGTTTGTATATGGTATTGTAGACATAAGCAAAAACAGCAGGCATCGATATCTAAACAAAACTTCACATAGTAAGAAGCGGGGGCGGGGGGGAGGGGGAACCGCTGACAAAGAAGTGGTTAGGAGCCTGTGATGTGAGGCTTAGATTCAAGTCATGGTTTTGCCACTTGCTAGCTATGAATTTAGATAAGTTACTCAACTTCTCGGCACCTCAGTTTGCTCATTGGTAAAGAGAAGATACTCAAAACCAGCAGGGTTATTAGGAGTATTAAACTGTTTATATATATAAAAGCTCCAAGCACATTCTATATTCTAAGAAGTGTTAGCTTTATTATAAGGTTGGGGGCAGATATATAACTATATATGCTTCAAATATTTCTATGGCAATTTCCTCATTCACCATTTATTTACCAAGCAAGCCAGGATTGCAGATCCTCTATCTTGGCCTAAATTGTCTGATCTAAGTTATCCAGAAAAATTCTGGGAAACAGCCACAAAGGATAGAAACAAATATATGAGAGATTTGCCTAAGAATTCCAGTGTGTCACTCAACATAGATTTTCTTTTTCTTTACTGTCTCTTTTAATCTTGTATCAAGCTGTTAGGATGAACCCCAAACTGAAAAGCACTGAGGGAGAGACGAAAACTCAAGAAAAGAGATAGGAAAAAAAAAAAAGTTAGTTTGGGGAATTCAAGTGGAGTTGATTAAAAAAAGAAAAGGTAAGCCCTAACCGGTTTGGCTCAGTGGATAGAGCGTCGGCCTGCGGACTGAAAGGTCCCAGGTTCAATTCCGGTCAAGGGCATGTACTTTGGTTGCGGGCACATCCCCAGTAGGAGGTGTGCAGGAGGCAGCTGATGGATGTTTCTCTCATCGATGTTTCTAACTATCCCTCTCTCTTCCTCTCTGTAAAAAAACAATAAAATATGTTAAAAAAAAGAGAAAAAAAGAAAAGGTAATAGGAAAAGGAAGGATGATTTTTTTTTTAAATTCTAGCTCAATGACCAATATGGTTTTGAAAACCATCAGAGCAAAAATGATTTGAAAACAAAATGAAAAAAAAATAAAGACTAAAGAATTGGACAGGATAGGTAAATTGCACTGTTTCTTTTCACTGAAGATAACTAAATGAACTTGGGCTAATGAATAGTGCTGCCTAGTCTAACTTCCCAACATGCAAAAGACAGCAGAAGGGAACCAGGACAATCATAGTGGTGATTCCAGAATCCTTTCATTCAGTCAGTCCGTAAAAGTTGTTAATCATTCAGGGGCCTGCTAGTGACATAGATGCGTGACAAATCCACACAGCCCTTGTGTGGTTTAAATATCATCATTTCTGTGGTTGAAACGTCTACCAATTCTGTCCTGTTTCCATGCATGGAGTGTGTGTGTGGTGTGTGTGTGTGGGGAGGGGGGTCTTGTTTTCTTTTTTCCCCTTATTTCTAGATGGTTCCTTTGATCTTTAGAGAGAACTGCCTTTCTACATTTACTTATTCCATTCTCTCTTCTTCCAGTCTTCCCAAGTTGATATACTTTTTTTTCTTAATATATTTTTGAAAGGGAGAGAGAGATAGAAACATCAATGATGAGAGAGAATCATTGATAGGCTGCCTCTTGCACCCCCCCCCCCTCACACTGGGGATTGAGCCTGCAATCCAGGCATGTGCCCTTGACCAGAATCAAACCTGGAACCCTTCAGTCTGCAGACTGATGCTCTATCCACTGAGCCAAACTGGCTAGGGCCCAAGGTATTCTAGTGGATCAAGAATCAGGAGACTAGGAGAGAAACCAAGATGACGGCATAGGTAAACACCTAAATTGCTGCCTCGCACAACAATTTCAAAACTACAACTAAAAGACAAAATGAACACCATCCAGAACCACAGGAAAGCTGGCTGAGTGGAAATTCTACAACTAGAAGAAAAAAGGAAAGCACATTGAGACTCAGAGAAGCTGCAAAAGGCTGAGGTACGGAAATACGGTGAGCGGAGAGGACTGGCGGGTGAGTGCGTGGCTGGCTTTCTCAAGCGGGAGGGAGACTGAAGCTCCCAACTGTGCTGAACTCTAGTTCCGGGCGAGAATCTGGGAACCCAGACTCATTCAGGGAGAAATTGGACTGTCTGACAGTGGGCAAAACTTGAGGGCGGCTTTCTCTCAGAGGTGCTTGCAGTGATTACCGAGGGACACTGAGACCCAGGGGCCTCATAGGGCTGATGGGAAGCCAAGGCTGTCTGCTCCGCCCTGAGATTCTGCCCCATCCAAGCTGAGCACAGAGGCTTTTGCAATTTTGCAAGTCTTGTCTCATAAGGGTGTCTCCAGCACAGAAGTTCTCCCAGAATAGACACAGCTGATCCTCACAGCCAATTGGCCTGGAGGTCAATTCCTCCCAGTGATACCAACAACAATCAAGACTTAACTACAACAAGGCTGTGCACACAGTCCACAAAGGGGTGCACCCAGAGTGTCACCTCAAGTAACTGGGGATGCTGAGCCACTGGGCCCTAGAGGACACCTACCACACAAAGCTACTCTACAAACTCAGGGAAGCAGCAAAAAATGCGGAGACAAAGAAACAGATCACAAATGAAAGAAATGGAGGAAAGCAAACTACTGGATATAGAGTTCAAAACCACGGTTATAAGGTTTTTCAAGAATTTCCTAGAAAAGGCTGATAAATTTAGCGAGACCCTCGAGGATATGAAAAAGGACCAACTAGAAATTAAACATACACTGACTGAAATAAAAAATATTATACAGAGACCTAACAGCAGACTAGAGGAACACAAGAATCAAGTCAAAGATTTGAAATACAAAGAAGCAAAAAACACTCAACCGGAAAAGCAAAAAGAAAAAAGAATCCAAAAATTTGGAGATAATGTAAGGAGCCTCTGGGACAATCTCAAGCGTACCAACATCCGAATTATGGGGGTGCCAGAAGAAGAGAGAGAGAGCAAGATACTGAAAACCTATTTGAAGAAATAATGACCAAAAACTTTCCTTACCTGGTGAAAGAAATAGACTTACAAGTCCAGGAAGGGCAGAGAACCCCAAACAAAAGGAATCCAAAGAGGACCACACCAAGACACATCATAATTAAATGCCAAGAGCAAAAGACAAAGAGAGAATATTAAAAGCAGCAAGAGAAAAACAGTTACCTACAAGGGAGCACCCATACAATTGTCAGCTGATTTCTCAACAGAAACTATGCAGGCCAGATGGGAGTGGCAAGAAATATTCAAAGTGATGAATAGCAAGAACCTACAACCAAGAATACTCTACCCAGCAAAGCTATCACTCAGAATTGAAGGTCAGATAAAGAGCTTCACAGATAAGAAAAAGCTAAAGGAGTTCATCACCACCAAACCAGTATTATATGAAATGCTGAAAGGTATTCTTTAAGAAGAGGAAGAAGAAGAAAAAGGTAAAGATAAAAATTATGAACAACAAATACATATCTAACAAAAAGTGAATCTAAAAATCAAGTGAATAAAAACTCTGATGAACAGAATAAACTGGTGAATATAATAGAATCAGGGGCATAGAAAGGGAGTGGGCTGACAATTTTCCTGGGAAAGGGGGTGTGGGGGGTGTGGGAAGAGACTGGACAAAAATCGAACACCTGTGCATGAGGACAATGGGGGGGTGGGTAAGGGCATGGGGTGCGGTGGGAACTGGGTTGAGGGGAGCTATGGGGAGAAAAAAGAGGAACTGTAATAATCTGAACAATAAAGACTTATTTTAAAAAAAGAAAAAAAAGAATCAGGAGACTAGGAAATCACCACCAATGATTTTATCTTTTAGCCTCAATTTTTCTCTTCTGTCAGAGGGGACTAACAGTATTTGCTCAACCTTAAAAGGTTGCTTGAGGCCAACATGAGTTTATAAATTATGAGTACTTTAAATCAAGAATATTTTACAAATGGTAATTTGTGTAAGACACTATTCTCTACAGCATCTATATATATAAAGAGGTAATATGCTAATTGGTCCTAACAGTGTCCCAGTCACTGCTGGTCAACAGGCTGCATATGCACAGGAGCTGGTGGGCAGGGACGGGGGCTAATGTCACGCTGCCTCAGAGGCGGAGGCCGTTCCCGATGGAGGCATACACAGGCAGAAGCTGGTGGGCAGGGACACAGACAGGGGGACCTGGCCGAGCCGCTGCAGCGCGGCTTGAGCAGGCCCGGAGCAGACACAGATATGTTTTCATGGTGAAGGGACTGGAGTCCGTGTTCATGAAAACACATTGGCGGCTGCGGCGGCTGGCAGTGGCAGCAGCAGCGGGGTGATGGGGATGGTGCCTTCCCCTGATCAGCCCGGTCACCTCCCACAGAGGGAGGCTAGACTGTGGCTTAGGCCCGCTCCCCAGGGACATCCCCTGAGGGCTCCCAGACTGTGAGAGGGGGCAGGCTGGGCTGAGGGACCCCTCCCCCCCCCAGTTCACAAATTTTGTGCACTGGGCCCCTAGTAGGGAATATATTCAATAATCTATAATAATAAAAGGGTAATATGGTAATTAGACTGGGTCAACTGGACATCTTCCGGTCATCGGTGCTCCTTCCGGACAAAGCCACAGTGGCGGGGGCCTAGGCAGAGGCAGTTAGGAGCAATCAGGCCAGCGGGGGAGGTTGGTTAGGGGTGATCAGGCCAGCAGGCAGAGGCAGTTAGGGGCAATCAGGCAGACAGGCAGAGGGTTTAGGGGTGATCAGGCAGGTGAGTGGTTAGGAGCCAGCAGTCCCGGATTGTGAGAGGGATGTCTGACTGCCAGTTTAGGCCTGATCCCAAATCAACCAAACAGTGGAACGACCAGTGGAACAACCAGTCGCTATGATGCACACTGACCACCAGGGGGGAGACAATGCAAGAGCTGCCCCCAGCCTGCAGGCCCCAACCGGTGGCGGCAGCGGGGGGCAGGGCTGGCGAGCGGGCGGCACCAGGCCAGCCAAGGCGGGTGCCAGCATGGGCCCCTGATTGCCCCGCTGGTCGCCCCACAAATCAGCCCTGATCACTAGGGTCCCTACCCATGCACAAATTTTGTGTACCGGGCCTCTAGTATTTTAATAACTATGTATGGTGCCAGTTGGGTACTAGATTTATCAGGGGATCACTTTGTAAGTTATATAAGTGTCTAACCACTATGCTCTACACCTGAAACTAATATAATATTGTCAACTGTAATTAAAAAATAAAAAAATATATTTTTAAAAGACACTATTGTTAAACTTTCATGTACTTAAGAGTTACTTGGCATGCTTATTAAAAATGCAGACTTATGCCCTAACCAGTATGGTTCAGTGGATAGAGCATCGGCCTGAAGACTGAAAGGTCCCAGGTTCGATTCCAGTCAAGGGCATATACCTTGGTTGTGGGCACATTCCCAGTAGGAGGTGTGCAGGAAGCAGCTGATGTATGTTTCTCTCGCATCAATGTTTCTAATTCTCTATCCCTCTCTTTTCCTCTCTGTAAAAATCAATAATATATATATATATATATATATATATATATATACATATATATATATATATATATATATATATATATATATATATATATAGATGGTGTCTATATATATCGCTTCTCGGCCTTTTGGCTAAGATCAAGTGTAATATATATATATATATATATATATATATTTTTTTTTTTTTTGGTCTACTTTTATTTTTTTAATTTCTTTATTGATTAAGGTCTCACATATTTGTCCTCATCCCCCATTCCCATCCCAAACCCCTTCCCACCCATGCCCCCACTCCCCTGTTGTCTGTAACCACTGGTTAGGCTTATATTCATGCATACAAGTCCTTTGGTTGATCTCTCCTCCTTACCCCCACCCTCCCCTACCTTCCCTCTGAGGTTTGACGGTCTGATCGATGCTTCCCTGTCTCCGGGTCTGTTTTTGTTCATCAGTTTATGTTGTTCATTATTTCCCCTAGATGAGTGAGATCATGTGATACTAGAAATACACTTATAAGAACCAAAAATGAGACAAGCAATAATGGTTATGCTGAGAAGCAAATGAGTCAGTCTGTAGTGAGTTTCTTTCTGGGCCAACAGTTCTTTTGAGTCCCAATTTCAATGTCAAACAGATCCTTATGAATAAAATATATTTTTAAAAATTAAAAAAATAAAATTCCAGACTTACTAGAAGAGGTTAATGGGGGGAAAAGGAGAACTTTATGCAGTACTTACAACAATAAAGATTTTTTAAAATGCAGACTTATGGCTGATTTCATAAGCTTTGAGTTTGGCTCAAAGATACAAATACAGCCGAAGCCGGTTTGGCTCAGTGGATAGAGCGTTGGCCTGCGGACTGAAGGGTCCCGGGTTCGATTCCGGTCAAGGGCATGTACCTTGGTTGCGGGCACATCCCCAGTGGGTGGTGTGCAGGAGGCAGCTGATCGATGTTTCTCTCTCATCGATGTTTCTAGCTCTCTATCCCTCTCCCTTCCTTTCTGTAAAATATCAATAAAATATATTTAAAAAAAAAAAGATACAAATACAGACTGATACGAAGGTCAAGGATGAGGGCTAAGGAAGCTGCATTTTAAACCAGCACCCTAGGTTATTTCTTTGTAGTAGAGACAAATAAATACTACTAACAACCTAGTACAGTGGTCGGCAGACTCATTAGTCAACAGAGCCAAATATCAACAGTACAACCATTGAAATTTCTTTAGAGAGCCAAATTTTTTAAACTTAAACTTCTTCTAACACCACTTCTTCAAAATAGACTCGCCCAGGCCGTGGTATTTTGTGGAAGAGCCACACTCAAGGAGCCAAAGAGCTGCATGTGGCTCGCGAGCCGCAGTTTGCCGACCACAGACCTAGTACAATTAAAGAAGAAAGAGTAAAACCTACATTGCTCGTCTTTCCTATTTTTTTTTCTTTACATCCTTTCCTTCTCTGATTCAGCCAATATACGGTCTTTCCTCCCTTTCCCACGCCATCCTCCTTTGTGTCTGGCAGGGGCATTTTCTTAGCATAGTTAGAGAGCGCTCAGTTTAATGTGCAGAAATGGAGCGGAGGAAAAGGAGGAGGGATGTGGGTGGAGAAAGGCTAGATCAGTGTTCAGCTATTCTAACTGTGAAGACTGTTGTTGTCTGGCTGGTTCTAGCCGGCTGGCTCCGGGAGAGGAAGCAGTGAGGTGAGCTAGATGTACTGCAGCTGCCTATACTGTCCCTTATTTGCTGGTGTAGGGTCTGTTAGAAGACACCCCCTACCTTTTCTCTAGGTACCCCGTAAAGAACACAATTTTAGGCACTGATAACAATCCTGGATTCATTCTTGTTTAGAATTCTTCTCTTTATACTTTTAGTTTTGATGGATTCCCAGCTTGTTTTCTTGTCTTTAAACCCAGGAGGAAAAGATTTGCACCAGATGGTGTCTATGGGGTACTTAAGAGATTTCTGCTTGACATGCAATCTAGATAATGGGTAAGTTATGCTTTTCTGGCCGATGTCGATATACACCAATGCAACACAAGTAGAATCAGAGACACGGGGTTGATTGGACCTGGGGGATTTGTTTTCACCAAACCTTCACTTTCCCCCTAGTATCTTCATATTGTCTAACAATATATATTTTTAATTCTCCTTGCCCTGACCAGGTAGCTCAGTTGGTTGGAGAGTTGTCCCATACACCAAAAGGTGTCGGGTTCAATACCCAGTAAGGGAACATATGGGAAGCAATTGATTGATGTTTCTCTCTCTCTCTCTCTCTCTCTCTCTCTCTCTCTCTCTAAAAATCAGTAAGAACATATCCTTGGGTGAGGATTTTTTTTTTAATGTTTCTTGCTGCAAATCTAGCTATTATATTCTAATAAGATAATCTGATTGATTAACTGAAGTGTCTAGATCACATGTACATTTCAAACAGTCATATATAGTTAATGATCTCATACTCATAGAGACATGCAGTAAATATTTATAACTCTTGGGACTATTACCACACGTATCTAAACATTGATATTTGACTATTTTTATTATCAAATCTTATAACAGCCAATATTTATTGAGCACTTACTATGTAGTGTAATTTATGTGAGTTACCGCATTAATCCTTGTAACTTAATGAAGTACTTAATCTCCATCTTGTTGATGAGAACACAGGCTTATAGAGGTTGAGCAACAATACCATGCCACTAGAAAATAAAGCTGTGATTTCAAACCAGATTCATCTGACTCCAGAGATGCTAGGTTACTCATGTCTTCCCAAGAAATTCATCTGACCCCAAACCCCCTGAAAGATTTTAATTTATTAGTTAAAAAATGAGTGGTGCATGATTAAACCAAGACAAGCTACTTAAAATATCAATCATGAAAGCACAAAAACTATAATTGAATCCAAGAAAATGTACCTTTTGGACCTTGCTTTCCCATTTTGGAAATGCTAAAAATATTACTATTTGACTTTAAAAACTAGGCATATAATACTTTGGTAAAATAAAAGTTCTTTGGGGGAAAAAAGAAATGCTAAAAATAATGTCTGCTTCATTACTTCATATAAAAATATGAAGTATAAATTTGATCATTATTCATGTAACTATCTATATATATAAAAGCCTAAGCAACCAAACTACCGGTCGACCAGTCGCTATGACGTGCACTGACCACCGGGGGACAGACGCTCAATGCAGGAACTGCCCCCTGGTGGGCAGTGTGCTCCCACAGCCAACCTCCCATGGCCCCGATCAGCCCCAATCACCAGCCAGGCTGAGGGACCCCACCCATGCATGAATTTGTTCACCGGGCCTCTAGTTATCTTATGTAATCTGTTGAAGCAATATATATTGGCCTTGTTATTATTTTTTCCCCACTGGCCTTGTTTTTTTTAAAAAAATAGTTATTTTTTTCTGAAAAGCGATACTTTTGCATGCATTAAGAATCTTTAAGAATGTGTCTGGCACATAGTAACAGTGCATAGAATTAAATGGGAGCCTTTTTTTTTTTTTAAGGCAAGTGACCCAGCCTGTGTGTTAATAGTCTAAGCCAGCCGTGGGCAAACTACGGCCCGCAGGCCGCATCCGGCCCGTTCGGCTGTTCTATCCGGCCCGCGGAGCCGAAAGAGTGGAGGGTTCTCTTGCTCTCCCCTCCGCTCCTTTACTTTGAATTTATATTAGTTCACACAAACACTCCATCCATGCTTTTGTTCCAGCCCTCCGGTCCAGTTTAAGAACCCATTATGGCCCTCGAGTCAAAAAGTTTGCCCACCCCTGGTCTAAGCACTCTCTATCCACAGTTTCACCAATACAATCTACTTTTTCCGATGTACAATTACCATGAATTGGGCTCTTAACAGTGAGTGGGATTGAGGGATAGGTTAAGTATTATTGACCTTCTGCTGGGCGGGGTCATGGTTGGGGGGAACCTATAACCTGATAGATAGAGCACCTGAATTAATCTGAAAAATATTATTTTAAATCTTAGAATACATATACTTATGTGAATAGGAGGTTAAGTTTTTCTTAAAGTTTCCTTTTCAAGGCCTGTGCGAAGCTACTGAGGATCCAGCAAGCAGAACCAATAAGCATGGTCAGGCCAACCCACCAGGAGTCAAAACATCATCTCATCGCCTGATGACTAATTACAATAGCTGACGTCTGGGACGCCCCAGGCCTGCACGTAGCTGCATTCCTCACCCCAGCCTCTTTCCCCTTTATAATCCTGTCCCCTGCACCTTGCTGGAAGGCAGGATCTGATGCTTGTAAGCGCACTGTCTTCTTGGTTGGCTAGCCTTCTCAATGAACGCCTAATATGATTCAACACTGCCTTCGTTATTGGACACAGCGACAGGCAGCCGGAGCCCAACCGGGGGTTTCCGGGTTAACAGTTACGCAAACTTTTCCCCCTGTCAATTTTCCTATGTATCTTTGCCAGATTCTCATAGTGTTAATATCTCTGTGAGCAAGCTTCCCTTGATTATATAATGCTTCTCTTTTTGTCTTCAGTTTGGATATATTGTACTTCCTGTTCCAAGAGATTGAATATCAGAGTAGAAGTAAATAGCAACATTTTAGTTCTGGGGGAGGAGGGCCTCTGACAGACAGAAGTGCCCCCACCCTGAAGCCAGACATTTCTGTTCCTTCCCCTTGTGTCTCTTGCCTTTCAAGCCACTGCCCCAGCGCTGGAGCTCAGAGGAAATAAGAGTAAGTCCATGTGTGAGCCATGTCAGAGGAACTGCCTGGGATTCCAGCAGCCCTCCTTCTCCCTCAGCCTAGATCCCCACTGGTTTTTACAACCAGGAGTTATGGGGACTTCTCTTCCTGGCACTGGAAAGAGAAGTCTGGGCCGAAGGGCCTAATGTGGGGCTGGGACCCCTTGCTCCTCAGGGGGGACCTCTGCAGCCAAGATATCCCTCCCAATTTTTATCTGCCACATGTGGTGTGGGACCAGCCGGGTGTGTGTCTCCATTTCTCCTACCAGTCTCAGTGTGGCTTCTTCTTTAATTCCCTAGGTGTAGGACTTCCATTCAGCCAGAATTCAGGTGGTTCTGAATGATGGCTGTTGTGTACTTTAGTTGTAATTCTGATGTGGTTGTGGGAGGAAGCAAGAACCTCGGTTATCTACATCACCATCTTTTTTTTTTTAAATATATTTTATTGATATTTTACAGAGAGGAAGGGAGAGGGATAGAGAGCTAGAAACATCGATCAGCTGCCTCCTGCACACCTCCCACTGGGGATGTGCCCGCAACCAAGGTACATGCCCTTGACCGGAATCGAACCTGGGACCCTTTAGTCCGCAGGCCAATGCTCTATCCACTGAGCCAAACCGGTTTTGGCTACATCACCATCTTGGCTGGACGTTCCACTAAGTTAAATCTTCAAATCCAGGTGTAGGTGGCTCCTGTTAAATTCTAATAATCACAGTTATAACAATAACTATCCTTGGAATGTGGATGGAGATAGAGTGCATTTCAACACCCTTGCTTTTGAAATATGTCATGCACTGAACATATTATTTTAATCACAAAAAAATAATTCTCCAATTCTGTTCAATTCTCTGATCAAATCTGAATGTCTTTCCATTATGTTCATTAGCTCTCCTGTCGAACAACAGCAACAACAAAAAGCCTCCCTTTTTCTCATTGAAGAACTGTTAATGCTCCTTTCTGGTTAATTGTTAAGTTTTTCAATGTCCCTGGTATAACTAAAATATACTTGTAACATATATGTCAACACAAACCATGTCTAAAGGAAATAAGGGAGAAAAACTAGCAACTATCTTATCTCCAAGTATCAGAAGAAGTAAGGTATAGTGTGCCAATCTCTGGAAGAATGTTTCTGTTCTTTCCCTCCTCTCAAATTTGTTCTTTTTCTAAGGAAGGAGTTTATATTGTTTATCTTCTGTTTTCTCATTCCCCCTTTTTCCATATCTTCTATTTCTTGTGTCCTGTTGCAACAGCTTCTCTCTTTATTTCCTTCTGACTTTATTGTGTCTTGGCTTAGTCAGCCAGACTTCGCTAAACTTTCAGAGCTGGAATTGGAACAGTGCCTTTGGCAAAAAAAAATCGGTCACACATACCACCCAACCACAAACAAGCACTGTGACTGCAAAATCCTTTCAACAACACATTCCCGTTTCTTGCAGTCAGCAGTTAACACAGACCCATGATCTGAAATCAGCAACACGCACATTCATATACATTCCGCATGCACACGGCCTCTGCAGTCAGCTCACAAAGACACAATATCTGCAGAAAGGTCTTGCTGGCAGCACACACAGACTGCATTCTCCACCCCTTTTATAAACTCTTCCTGACTGGCTCCTTCTCCCAGCAACCTCCTCCCCCCAGGCTGCCTGGCAATGACTCCCCTCCTTTTCCTGCAGTTCTTCAAGTAACTGCAGTGCCATCCATCACCCTCCCAACAGATCCTCAGGGAAAGCAATTGTTTCTTGAAGCTCTCCCTTCCCTGACGGGCAAGTGGCTCTAGCCAAAGGACTTTCAGAACAGAATCTCCTTCTGGAACAAAATACTGCATGTAAGCTGTTCCCTGGTGCCCTGACTGGATTCTACAGATTATAATTTTGACATGAAAGAGTTGGGGAGAAGGCAAAGAGGAAGGAAAAGAGAAAGAGAAAAAGAGTGAAGAAAGGGGAAAAGAGAGAGAAAACCTTGGTAAAAATTGCAATGGAGACAATTTGAACAAAAACAGAGACACAGATCTCAGAAGGAAATACTGGAGAGCAGAGGAGGAGAGAGGAAATAGAGCAGTAGGTGTCAGAGTAAAAGGAGAAACAAAGAAACAAAAGTATGAAGCGTTAGTTACACAACAGTTTCTTCAGCTTTTTGTTATGCAGTGAGTTACCTGAGGTGACCCTAGAAGTAGGACAAAACATTCTTAGAAAAGGTTAATAGGAGAATCAGTGATAAAGTGAATATTCTTCTGATAGATTGTATATTTTGAAATTTTCTAAAAGAGACAAAATAGATAACTATCTCAAATATTTGCCACAAGGAAGGTCTGAACTACTAATTTATATTCATGATGCTGGGAGAGAAAATATATTTGATGGTTTGTTCCAGATATTGCAGTATCTGAAATATACTTACACTAAAAAAATGTATCTGTTGTTTATCTGAAATTCAAATTTATCTAGCTATTCTATATTTCATCTCATGACACACACAAACTAATTACTAAAAATTCTGCAGCACACCAAAAATATATATATTTTTGCCAATATGACAAAAAATAGGTATAATTTTGATTCATTCACAGCAGATGACTATTGTTGTGCTGGCGGTTGTCAATTTTTTGACGGTCTAAGGGAAAAGAGGTCAGTGCCCCTGACTAAATAGTCAGATATTGCATGTTTTAAAATTTTGTGCTGCACACTGGTTGAAAATTGCTGCCATAGGCCAAAGCCTAATCCAGAACAAAGTTCTAATTCTCTTAAATTCTATGAAAACTATGAGAGTTTAGGGAGCTTTAGAAAAAAAAGTGTAAGCCCAGCCAGTGTGGCTAGGTGGATAGAGCATTGTCCCATGCACCAGGAGGTCACTGGTTTGATTCTCAGTTGGGGCACGTGCCCAGGTTACAGGCCCAATCCCCAGTGGAGCATGTGCAGGAGGCAGGCAGGTGATGGATGTTTCTCTCTCATCCATGTTTCTATCTCTCTCTCCCTCTCCCTTCTCTGTTGGGAGCACAGGAGACTTGGTTGGAAAGTTTGTAAGGAGGACATTCCAAGAAAAGGGAAGTGTGCTGAAGGTGGCCCGCCCTGTTTATCAGAATTCCGACTTAGGGGAGTGCCGAAGGCAGCGCCTCTACTTACTCCTTGACCTTTCCAAACCAGTCTGTGCTTGTGCAGACCCCGGGTGTTTACTGGACTCCTTATGCTTAATCTTTACGTGTCCTTGCTTAAAGGACACTGCAAACACAGTGTCCTCCCGAGATTACTTACCCTACTGATTGTATCTAAAAGATAAACTTTATCTCAGACTGCTGCTACAATAAAAGCCTCAGGAGGTAGGCGATCAAGGCTGTCTGGTTCCTTTACCCTGGCAGTCCCTCAGCTCTCTCTTTCACAGCATATGTTGTGTCAGAGTAATCATTCATCCATCACTCAGGGTCTGCTGGTCAGCCCCGGCACCTCTCTCTCTAAAAAAAAAAAAATCAATTTAAAAAACATATTTAAAAAGTTTAAAGTTAGCAGAAGTCGGTACATAAAATTTAATGAAAGAAGCCGTCTGCATAACATAACAGTGCAAGGTGAAGCACCGAGTGCTGATATAGACGCTTCAGCCAATGATCCAGGAGATATAGTTAAGATGATTAATGAAGGTGGCTACACTACACAACAGATTTTTCAATGGTGAAACAGCCTTGTAGCAGAAGAAGATGCCATCTAGGACTTGTATAGCTAGAGAGAAGTCAGTGTCTGGGTTCAAAGCATCAAAGAATAGACTGACTCTCTTGTTAGGGGCTAATGTAGCTGGTGACTTTAAGTTAAGCCAATGCTCATTCACCATTCTGAAAATTCTAGGGCCCTTAAGAATTGTGCTACATATACTCTGCCTGTGCCCTATAAATAAAACAACAGTGCCTGGATTGCAGTATATCTATTTATGATGTGGTTTACTGACTCCTTTAGGCCCACTGTTGGGACATACTGCTCAGAAAAAAAAAAAGATTTCCTTGAAAACATTACTACTGAAAAAGAAGGATCTCGTACCCTTTGAGACAGCATGGAGGGACCTGGAGAGTATTATGCTTAAGGTAAATAAGCCAGTCAGAGAAAGACGAGTATCACATGATCTCACTTATATGTGGAATCTAAGGAACAAAATAAACTGATGGACAAAATAGATCCAGAGACACAGAAGCATGGATCAGACTGCAGAACCTCAGAGGGAAGGTGGGGGAGGGCGAATTGGTGGGAAGTGATCAACCAATGAACTTGTATGCGTGTGTGTGTGTGTGTGTGTGTGTGTGTGTGCGCATAATTCATGGACACAGACAATAGGGTGGTGAAGGCCTGGGGTGGGGGGCAGGCTAGAAGGGGTAAATTGGGGGGAAAGGGGGACATATGTAATACTTTTAACAATAAAGATTTAAAAATAAAATAAAAAGAAATACCCAAATAAGGAGCTCAATAATCCTTATTTGAAAGAGAAAAAAGAAAAAATATCTTTATTTGATATACATTGGATGATTTTTATGATCACTGAGTTCCTTATAATTCTTCCATGGAACCCTTTGCAAATCTGAATTGAAAAATGTTAAATTAGGGCAATTGGAAGGTCCATGATTTGAACTTTCCTGGACTCTGCCTTTTGCATCCCTTTCCTTGGCTGACTTTAATCTGTATCCTTTTACTATAATAAACTTTAGCGGTGAATATAACAGGAAAAAAAAAGTTAAATTAATTAAAGAAAGGGGCATTAGAATGAAGTGGCTCTAATACCATGGTGGCTTATGTAAGCAAGCCAAAAATCTAGGCATACAAATGCCTCCAGGTTAGGAAATCAAAAGTTAAGGAAAAGCAGTCACAAACAGCAACTAGGCTTAAGCTATAGCCAATCAGTAATTTCCTTGCTTTCGGCTTTTCTCTATAAAAGTCTCTCAGGCCCTAGGCTCAGTGGATAGAGCGTCGGCCTGCGGACTCAAGGGTCCCAGGTTCGATTCCGGTCAAGGGCATGTATCGTGGTTGCGGGCACATACCCAGTGGGGAGTGTGCAGGAGGCAGCTGATCGATGTTTCACTTTCATCGATGTTTCTAACTCTCTATCCCTCTCCCTTCCTCTCTGTAAAAAATCAATAAAATATATTAAAAAAGAAAAAAAGTCTCTCAGAGCTCCTGTTTGGTGTTACCCAATCCTAATCTGTTTTTGTTCAAATAAACTCTTAAAAAATTTAACATGCCTAAATTTATCTTTTAACTGTTCTGGTATCAGAAGAAGGAACCAAAGGAGATTCTCCCAGTGACCTCCAGGAGCAAGAAGCAACCAAGTGTAGGTACCTACCTAGCCCACTGAGTTTCCTGCTTTCTTGCCATCTGGTGGTCATAGGCAAGCCCCTGTTCTGAGTTACCTGACTTTATTTGAGCCTTTCTTTTTTTCCAGATTAGGTCCAGAAACCAGCCAGAGTTGGACAGCGTCCAACTTAGAAACCCAACTGGTTTTAAAAAACAAAAGAAAAAACAACAATAAAAAAGAAACCCAACTAGGTTGGAGGCCAGACCAAGTCTGACTTAAACTGGACTGGGTCCAGGGTGAGGCCTCAGGTGAATAAAATTTTGTTTAAGGGCTGAACAAAAGGTAGTCTTGAATGACAGTGGCCACAGTAGGAAACTTTTAACCTGGATCCATTTTTGAAGTGCCTTAAAGAAAAGGGGGTCTCAACTAAGTACCGACTATAAAGAATAGAGGGGAAATTATTTTTTCTCCTCTATAGTTTCTAGTGACAAAATAAGACCCACTAGGACACCCCATTTTCTTCAGAGCCTGTGGGTAGGACCCTGAGAAAATTGGCAGAAGCTGGCACAGGGTGAGAATTCTTACCAAATCCATCTCTCTCAGATCTCTAATCTGGGGTGCCTCGTTGAGAGAGGAAGGTAAAATTTCATGCTGTCCCTTCTGTAGGTGTTCAGAACAAGTCACAAATGTGCCTCTGTGGTATGTGGTCTGCAGAGAAACGTCTGTCCCCTCCCCACTCCTCACCTGACCCCAACCACCTAGAAAAATTTAAATGAGGAGCCTTGCACATAAGAGATTATCAGAGATAACTTTTTGGACTTATCTATAGGGCAGGGCAAATAAACATCTGCTTTTCCTGCAATGACCTTCCTCCTCTCTGAAGCCCCAAGGCAACTCACCTCCTCCTTCATTTGAAATGCCACGTACATACGTTATTTTACCTTTCTGTCCCTGAATCTCTCATGTATGGGGTGGGGGTGTCTCTGTGGGGTTTCTATACACATGTATATAATTAAATGTGGTTATTTTCTCTTTTTAATTTGTCTGATGAAGATATAATTATTAGACTCACTAAAAAAAAACCGAAAGAACCTTGAAGGGTAGAAGAAAGTTTCTTCTTCCCACATTTCTGTCTGGTCAGTTGCCTGTACACACAAGAATTGATCACCTTCATGCCCCAAGCAGGCAGAAAGCCAAGCTAAGTTCTCAGGACAAAATAAGAAAAACAAGAAGGCAATAGGTGTACCTGAGATATAAAGAATCAGTAATCAATGGGTACTCCAATACCAAATTCACAAGAGTCTGAACTGCACCACATTTATGACTAGATATGTCTGGACAACATGTGAGTTGCACTCTACTTACAACTGCAGTGCCACCAGCTATTGCCAGCTCGTGAGGGAATTGTCTAAGTCTTCCTTTTGGCTGTTTTTGGGAGTGGCTCTCCATATTGGGAGACTGGTATTGTTGGCTGCAAAATGACAGCAGGTGTTAGACCTGTGGAGTCAGACAGGACCTCTGTTCAGCAACCTCGGTACTTGAGTTCTGGCTAAGAAAGAATTCGGATCCAATACTGCAACTATAAGAGAAAAATTTAGAAAGTCACAGAGGTAGAAGAAGTGAGCCATAGAAGTAATGTGCTCAGGAAACAAGTTTCGCAGGCACAAGAAGGGTCCTTGGAGCTTATGAAAAAGAAGCAAGGAAGCCATGCCTGGGGGGCAGGGATGGGGAAAGGCGTGGTGAAGAGAGAAAGCCACGCTGAAGCTGAAGAGTCCTAAGGGCTTCTAAGGGTAGAGAATTTTATGGAGATCCCAAGGGAGGACCTCAGTAGAATATTCATCAGCTTTCCAGGTATGTACTTTTAGGGTTGTGGTCTCCACTGTCAACGCAGCTGGCCCTGATGTCAGCCATGGTGTGGCATTGCTGCTTTTCTAGGCCTGCAGCAGAAACACAACGGAGGCCTAGGTGTTATCCTTACAGGTTAATGCTTAAGGGAGTGGTCATGCAAGGGTCCCCATGGGAGTCACATGAGGCCACTCTTCGGCCCCTTGCTCTTCCTTCAAGGGGGTCTACCACATGATTATCAACATGCCTGGGGAGGAAAGGTCAGGAAAAGGTCAGAACCACATGACCAGCGACCTGCTAGGTGAGGAAAGGCTGCCCTACAATAGGGGTCCTTTTTTTTCCCCAGTTTTGCCCATTGCCAGGCACCCAGGGCTTTCAGCCCTGTTGACCTTCTGCACCAGGCCCATGTCCTTGCTCTGTTCATGCCTGTTTAACTGTCCACCACAATATCTTTTGCACCCTCTGGGGGACTTCTCTTTCGTCCATAAGGTTGTTCAATATTGGTAAGGAATATTTACTGTTTGTACCAGCTGATATTGGAGAACAAATTTTTTTTTAAAGTAGCTCCATGGTCAGAAGTTATCCCAATTGGAAGCTGATATTCAGAGCCTGATAGGAACTTTTTTAAGGACTTCTCCCCTACCCACGTTAAAATGAAACTATGTACCCAGAGGGAAAGAAAAACATTCTGAAGCCATTGTGGAAATATTTATAAAAACATTCCAAAGACACAGAGATCTAAATCTAGAGTATAGAAATCTTGACTTCTATCTTATTTGGAAATCTTCCTGATATAGAAAAGCAACTTGAAAATAATGTTGTTGGGTGGGTGAGTCAGTTTCTCAATATCATTTAGGTTGCAACCAGTTCTTGGAGGAATCAAAAACAATTGTACTTGCCTTATAAATCAAAATTTTTAATGAACAGATATGCAGTTCTATGAGCAATATTATGCCTACCTATTCTTTTCACCAATCCCAAAACGTCCCTATTCATCTCAAAAGGCTTGCAGATATTGGAAAAGATCTGGGTTTGGGAAACAAAAAACTTCTGGGAGAAACTTATTCTTTATAGGTGGCTTTCAGATTTAAAAATCAACCTGGTCTTCTCTAGGAATGCAGATTTACCTCTTTGAAATGTAACATTCAGATATTTAATGTTAACTATAACTTTTAAAAAATGAAATGCAAACTCAGGGAGATAATTCCTTTTTGTTGTCGTTGTTTTGTTTTATCCTCACCAGAGGATATTTTCCCATTGCTTTTTAGAGAGAGTGGAAGAGAGAGGGAAAGACAGAGAGAAATAGCAATGTGAGAGAAACACATCAATTGATTGCCTCTGCACGCCAGGGGTCAGGGCGGGGAGGAGCCTGCAACAGAGGTACGTGTCCTTGACCCGAATGGAACCTGGGACTGGCTAGGGCAGGGAAGTAATTTTTATCAGAGGAGAAAAAAGGAAGCTATTTAGAAATTAGGCAAATTTTTAAAATCTTAAAAGTCTTTCCCACAAATTTAAGTAAAAAGCTTAAGCCATCTGCCCTAGCCAGTTTGACTTAGTGGATAGAATGTCAGCCTGCTGAAGAGTCCTGGGTTCCATTCTGGTCAACGGCACATGGCTTGGGTCGTGGCTCGATCCCCTGTGGGGGTTGTGCAGGAGGCAGCCGATCCATGATTCTCTCTCAACATTGATGTTTCTCTTTCTCCCTTCCTTAGTGAAATAAATAAAAATTAAAAATATATATTTTTAAAAAAGATAAACATTAAAAAAAAAAATCTTAAGCCATCTGAACAGGTACTCTTAACTTATTCCATCAGCCAGAAACACAATTTCCATCCAACTGTTCTTTTATTAAACTAGTGAGTTTGGCATTAGTTTACTGGTCTTATGGCTAAAATTTTAAAACAAAGTTGTAAGATCTCTGTATCTGTATGTTTATGTATATCAATATAAGTATGTTATAAATGTGTGCTTTTTTTCTACCTTCAAATGGTGTGCCAAAATTAATTTGTAGAAAAGTATATTTAATTGACTTTTAAAAACCAATGCTTACATAAAAGAAGTATACTCTCAGAAATATAGACTTACCTAAGTGTTTTTTAAAGTTCATGTGATCCGGCATAATTTTTGGTAAAGAAAAGCAGTTCTAAGTTGGCTGTTTAATTAAAGCACACATGTTGCCCTGGCTGTAGCTCAGTTGGTTCTCCTGATATGCCAAGGTTAAAGGTTCAGTCTCCGGTCTTTTATTAAACTAGTGAGTTTGGCATTAGTTTACCAGTCTTATGGCTAAAAGTAAGTTTTATCAGAGGAGAAAAAAGGAAGGATACATACAAAAATCAACCAATGAATGCATACATAAGTGCAACAACAAATTGATGTCTTTCTTTCTGTCTTTCCTTCTCTCTTTCTCTCCCTTCTTCCCTCTCTAAAATCAATAAAGTAAAAAAAAAAAAAGTAAAAAAAAAAAGTAAAGCACACACATAACAATGCAGACACTTCATTTCTTTAATATGACCTTTTTTTATTTCTTTCCTTTTGATTCAGAATGGTCTCATCCAGCACCCTGACCACCTGCCTCCTCTCTCTTGCATATCCACTCCCTTAATCATTAAGCCCTCGGGACAATGAAGCCTGGTCAGCATCAAACAATGTTGAAACAAAGTCTGGAGTCTAGTGACCACAGAGGAACATAACATCTAGGCTTCAGTTGTGTTTCAGCTCCAAACCCAGGAAAATGGAACCTCCTATTGATCAAATCCTTGCAAAACCAGACAGAATGATACCATGGCTGACAGCAGGACCAGATACAATGAACGACTACCCCCTACACTAGCACCAGCCAATCAATAGACACCTTGACCCCTGTCACCACGATTAATGATTTTTCCCCTACATAACCCACTCCCTGGAAGCCATCCGGCAGCCAGACCTTTTTGTACTAATTCACCTGTGACTCCGGGTATGGTGCCACTTCCTCAACTAATAAATCCTTTCTTTCTTTGCTGCAAGCTCCACTTTGTGTCTTACTGGGCTTTGATGCACACAGGCAAACAAGCTCCTTTAGTCCTGTAACAATCTATATATATAAAAGCCTACGCAACCAAACGACCAAATGACCAAACAATTGGTCGACTGGTTGCTATGATGTGCACTGACCACCAGGGGGCAGATGCTCAACGCAGGAGCTGCCCCCTTGTGGTCAGTGCACTCTCACAGCCAATCTCCCACAGCCAGCCAATCTGCTGCCTTTTGTTAAGGGAAAAGAATCGTTTTATCTATAAGTTGAATGACTGGTTATCTCAGAATGGGAAAGAGGAAAAGTATAGGACAAAAATTGAATGGATATTAAAAAGTTGTATAAGATTTATCAAATGGGCCCTAGCTGTTTTGGCTCAGTGGATAGAGCATTGGCCTATGGACTGAAGGGTCCTGGGTTCGATTCTGGTCAAGGGCAAATGCCTGGGTGGCAGGCTTGATCCCCAGTAGGGGCATGTAGGAGACAGCCAATTAATGATTCTCTCTCATCGACGTTTCTATCTCCCTCTCCCTTTCCCTTCCTCTCTGAAATCAATAAAAAATTATAAAAACAAACAAACAAACTGTACATTAAGCCAAAGTGGCAAACTTTAAAAAGTTATACAATATCTATTCTTAAGTGTTAAAAAGAAAAAAAATTTTTTTTAAAGATTTATCAAATGGAATATTTTTTAAAATTTTTGTTGAATTTATTGGAGTGACATTGGTTACCAAAATTATATAGGTTTCAGGTGTACAATTCTATAATAAATACATTGTATTGTATGTTCAACACCCAAAGTCAAGTCTCATCCCATTTATGCCCCTTTTACCCTCTCCTACCTTCCCCTAGCCTCCATTCCCTCTGGTAATCACCATATTGTTATCTGTGTCTATTAGTTTTGTGTGGTGTTTTCTCCCTTTTTTTTCCTTAATCCCTTTACATGTTCTACCCAGCCCCCTAACCCCCTCCTCTCTGACAGCTGTCAGTCTGTTTTCTGTATCTATAAGTATGTTTCTATGTTGTTCATTAGATTTAGAAAATAATTTTATGTGTTGTCAAACTGGCTAAAATTTGAATAAATTTGTTTTTAAAGAATGAGTCTTCAAAAAAAAAAAAAAAGAATGAGTCTTCAAATAAAAAATACACTAACAGCCCTGGCGTGTGTGACACAGTTGGTTCGGCCTTGGCCCTTGCACGGAAAGGTTGCTGGTTTGATTCCTGGTCAGGGCACATGCCTAGATTTCAGGCTTGTCCCCAGTAGGGGGCATGTAGGAGGCAGCCGATTTCACTTTCACATTGATGTTTTTCCCTCTCTCCCTCTCCCTACTTCTCTCTCTAAAAATCAATAAAAAATCTTTTTTAAAAGTACACTAATAAAACATTAGATTGTCTTTTTGTTAAAAGGACAAAAAGGTTTTTGGACTAAGAGATTTTGAAAGTAATCTTACCTTTTAAGTAACTTGGCTAGAGAGCAAAGATTTTGTGTTTTTTTAGGACTATGATTACTTGGGAGACCCAAGTCTTCTCAATATTAAAAGAGCTCGCCCTAACCGGTTTGGCTTAGTGGATAGAGCATTGGCCTGCAGACTCAAGGGTCCCAGGTTCGATTCTGGTTAAGGGCATGTACCTTGGTTGCGGGCACATACCCAGTGGGGAGTGTGCAGGAGGCAGCTGATTGATGTTTCTCTTTTATCGATGTTTCTAGCTCTCTATCCCTCTCCCTTCCTCTCTGTAAAAAATCAATAAAATATATTTAAAAATAAAAAAAATGAAAGAGCTAAGTTTTTTCCACAACTATGTAAACCTTCTGTATGTCATTAATATCTTGTACTATCACTTTGCTTAAATAGATAATGAAGCATTATTTCATAATGACTTCCTTTTCTAATTAATCAAATGTTCAAACCTTTTGATGGTTTTGATAAATTCCCACAATCAAATTCTAAATGAAGTCAGTTTGACCTAAAACTAACATTGAAATATCCCAAAGGTTCCCTGGAATATCTCAAAGGATTTGTCTCTCACCTTGTTCGGGGGAGATGTTAAATTAATTAGGTTTACTTGGTATGTGAATAAGTGGGAAGCATAATCAGATATTATGACGATGTACCTTCTTAGATTATATGTGTATGGGTATACATTACTAATATAGGTATTTCAGAAATTGTTTGAAGTTCATAGAAGTGTGTCAATGCTCTCATTATCCAATTATTATCTTAAATTGTTATATACCACGGAAATATCTACATTTTCCTATCAAATGAGCTCTCAACAGATGTTAACCATGGCCTTTTTGTTGTTGTTTTAGTCTGTCACTTACAGTTAATTGTTTTACTCTGATGCTTTTGTAAAAAGAACTTCATATTCAGAGAGATTCATGGAAAGCCCTCTGACAAGTACTCTAGAATGCAAATGTCTAATAACTTTAAGATCATATCGCTAACTGGGTAAGGATTTTTAGAACAAATGGAAAAACTGGATTCAAGAAGAACCTGAATTAATAACATAGAATTGAATGAACTAACGGGAATGATTATTATTTTTACAACTTTTTTCTTGGAAATATTGCTGGTTCCTTAATGTTTTGTTTTCCAAAGTTAAGGAAACCTTTTTTCTCCTCTTAAGCTACTTATGACTTACACCAATTTTGTAATGTATATCTTTGTGAACAGAATTGAAACATTTACTTTTTCTGCCTGTCTAATCCCTCCAGAATTCAGAAACTTATTGAGTACAGATGCTCCGCAACTTATGATTGGGTTATGGCCCCATAAATGTATCATAAGTTAAAAATTTTGTAAGTCTAAAATGCATTTTAGTACACTGAACCTAAATGTATGTTTTTTCCACCGACATTGACTAATTCTCAAATGCCAGCTCAGTGACACTATCAACCTGAAGTTAGTTACTGTCAGATCCCACAAGTTAAGGGCTCAATCCCACAAAACGGCTTCTATTTCAGATGCCAATTGTAAGCCCTGCCTCCCATACTTCTGACCAACTGGCATAAATCCAGGTCTCTTACAACCCCCTCCTCAAGTTTAATAGTTTGCTTGAACAGCTCATAGAACTCAGGAGAATGCTTAACTGCTTATTACCCATTTATTATCAAGTCTACAACTCAGGGACAGCCAAATGAAAGAGATGCATAGGGCAAGGTATGAAAAAAGTCTAACACATACTGTTTTATTCCAACCATATATATATTCTAGAAAAAGACAAAACTACAAGGCAGTAAAAAGGTCAGTTGTTGGCCTAACCGGTTTGGCTCAGTGGATAGAGCATCAGCCTGCGGACTGAAGGGTCCCAGGTTCGATTCCAGTCAAGGGCATGTACCTTGGTTGCAGGCACATTCCCAGTAGGAGGTGTGCAGGAGGCAGCTGATCGATGTTTCTCTCTCATCAATGTTTCTAACTCTCTATCCCTCTCCCTTCCTCTCTGTAAAAAAAATCAATAAAAAAAAAATATATTTTTAAAAAGGTCAGTTGTTATTAGGGCTTAGAGGGGAGGGTAGAACACGGAGTATTTTTTTAAGTCAGTGAAGCAAGTGTCCTATCTAATAAAGAGGGAATATGCTAATTGACTGCCCCGCCCTCAAAGATGGCAGTGCCCACAGCCAATAAGGGGGGAATATGTTAATTGACTGCCCTGCCCTCAAAGATGGCAGCACCCACAGCCAATAAGGAGGGAATATGCTAATTGAATGCCACGCCCTCAAAGATAGCAGCACCCACAGCCACAAGATGGCAGCACCCAGTTCCTTCAGTCCCACCAGGGTGGCAGGCGCATGGCAAGTCTCCCAGTCCCCCAAGGCCCCCAGCCACTCAGGGCCAGCATGAGGCGCAGACAAGCCTCGGATGGTGGCTGCCCAGCCGCCCAGGGCTGCCCGAGGCTCAGGTAACCAGGGCCGGCCGAGGCTTGCGCTGCCCGCAGTGGCAGCAGTAGAGGTGTGATGGGGAGTCGCCTTCCCCTGATTGCTGAGTTGCCTCCTACCCTTGAGGGCTCCTGGACTGCGAGAGGGGGCAGGCCTGGCTGAGGGACCCCCCCCACCTCCAGTGCATGAATTTTCATGCACCAGTCCTCTAGTGATACTATAATGGTGGATGCATGTTATTACACATTAGTCAAAATCCATAGAATGTACAACAGGATGTACCAGAAAGGTGCATCCTATCTAATAAAAGAGTAATATGCAAATTAACCATCACTCCACTACACCCACAAGCCATGCCGATCAGCCAATCAGGAGCGAATATACAAATAAACCCAACCAAGATGGCTACCGCCACAGAGAGCAGGAGAGAGGCTTGGGTTTCCCCGGCAATGGAGGAAGCCAAGCTTTCCGCCTGCCCTTGCTGGCCTAGGCCTCCACTCAAGGCTACAAAGTTTCAATGATAGAAGATACATAAATCCAAACAGAAATGGCGGCAGCCACGGAGCTGGAAAGAGCAGGAGGCTAGGGTTGCCCCAGCGATAGAGGAAGCCAAGTTTTCCACACACCCTGGCCGGCCCCGGCCTCGCTTAAGGCTACAAAGTTTCAATTATAGAAGATACATAAATCCCTACAGAAATGGCTGCTGCCACAGAGCAAGCAGAAGGCTTGGCTCTGCTCCAGGCTACAAAGTTTCAATTGTAGAAGATAAATAAACTCCAGATACCAGGGCCTCCGCTTGGGTCACCAGGGGGCGTGGCCGGCCTGCAAACCACCACAGGCCCCTCACCCAGGCTGCCCCATGCCCCAAGGGAACCCCCACCCTGATCCGGGACACCCTTCAGGGCAAACAAGCTGGCCCCCACCTGTGCACCAGACCTCTATCCTATCTAATAAAAGAGTAATATGCAGATTGACCATCACTCCAACACACAAGATGGCTGCCCCCATGTGGTCAAAGATCCTGCCCCCATGTGGACACAAGATGGCCACCACAAGATGGCCAGCAGGGAGGGCAGTTGGGAGGGACCAGGCCTGCAAGGGAGGGCAGTTGGGGCCAATCAGGCTGGCAGGGGAGCAGTTAGGCATCAATCAGGCTGGCAGGGGAATGGTTAGGGGGTGATCAGGCTGGCAGGCAGAAGTGGTTAGGGGCAATCAGGAAGGCAGGCAGGCGAGCAGTTGGGAGCCAGCAGTGCCGTTGGGATCGGGCCTAAACGGGCAGTTAGACATCCCTCGAGGGGTCCCAGATTGGAGAGGGTGCAGGCTGGGCTGAGGGACACCCTTGCCCCCCGTGCACGAATTTCGTGCACCAGGCCTCTAGATTATTATAACAGTTGAACCTACAGTGACACATCATTACTACCCAAAGCCTAGAGTTTACATTACGGTTCACTTTACTGTTGAACATTGTATGGAGGTGAACGTACGTAGGTGGGGCGTGGGTACTAGTATATGGGGACTCTCGGTGATTTCCACTCAGTTCTGCTATAAACATAAAACTGCTCTAAAAAAATAAAGTCCATTTTAAATGAAAGGGGGAAAAGCAATAGGCCTCAGAAGGAGCATGCTTCTCCTGCCATCCTAGAATTGCCTGGGTTAGAATTTGCTGGTTTGGTGGTAATCATGCTTTTCAAACATGTCAATCATTTAGGAGATCCTAAGTTTCTATTTTACTTGTACCCAACAGCTAACTAACCTCTCCATTGTCTTAAGCAGCCATTGCTGCTGATGAAAATGGGTTAAATCACTTGTTTCTCATTTGTCAGGGAATAAAGAAAATTCAGAGTCACTTTCCTTTCCCGTTAAAGTCTTGATTCCTTGAATGTAGAAACTGTTTCATCTTTTTAAAAATTACCAATACTTAGTGAAGTGCGTGGTGTTGAGAAATGAATGAAATACAGTTCTAAGTCATTAGGAATCTTCCATCCTGTCAGGTATAGCTCAAGAGTCGTTCTAGTTATGAACCACATAAACAGTCCGTTGAAATAGTCAATGGGATGTAGGAAAAAGCAACTGTTAAGTACAAAACTGGTCTAAAGAAGTTATTTGTTGCCCTCTTGTGTCCAGTTTTAGGAAATACAGCCTCTCCCCTCCACACAGCGCATCTTTCTGATGCACAGTGTGGGAGTCTCTGTGCTTGCTTTGGGGTATACAGCGGTAAACAAAGCATCAGTCCACAATAAGCCACACATTGCAGTGGAGACCCTCTGGAAAGTACTCCAAAGGCGATATTACCTAAGGTGGATTATAAAGGATGAGTAGAAAATAGGCAGCTGAACAATAAGGATTAAGGGGAAATAAGAATTATGGTGGAGGTGTTGCAAATAAAATGTAGCATGTCTAATGACTTAGAAGCAAACAAGAGCTTAGAGCTTTTTGCAGAACTGCTAACAATTCATCATGGCTGAAAATCAAAGTGCGAATGTATGGATGGAGTGAAGAGAGTCCTGGTGAAAAGAAATAAAAGTATTATAAATAGCTATGTGTGCCATACAAAGGAGTTCCACCCATATCCTAAAAAGTCTTTAAGATTTTTAAGCCAGAGAATTATGTAATCATATTCATGCTAGAAATCTTACTCTGGCAATGGAAATAATGAAGAGAATGGACAGATTTGAAAGATAATGAGGTAAAATCAATAGGATTTTGATGACAAGGTGTGTGTGTGTGTGTGTGTGTGTGTGTGTGTGTGTGTGTGTGTGTGTGTTGGGGGTGGGGGGGACCTAAGGTGAGGGGAAAAAGAGAAACTGAGGAAGTTGAATCATATATTTCAGTTGGGTAACTGGGTAAATAGTGGTACCATAGTCTTGGGGTTGGGGGCTGTGAAGGGAAATGATGACTCAATTTTAGACATGCTAAGGTATTATAATTTAGCTTGCTCAACATTTATTCAGACTTCCTTCTTGTGTACCTTCCTGCATTACAGAGAGTGGAAAACTAAAAACTACATACCTTAGATTCTACTATAGCTGGAGTTTTCATGTGAATTAGGTTCCAGCAGCCATGAGCACATTCATGAGACTTAATTCAAAATCACATTAAGTAAGGAGAGAGGCAGGGAGTGAGGATCCATCTTGCTGGTATGGATTATAGCAGAGCCAGGGTGGTTGTTCTAGAGCAGCCGTGGGCAAACTACGGCCCACGGGCCGGATCCGGCTGTTCTATCTGGTTCTCTTGCTCTCCCCTCCGCTCCTTTACTTTGAATTTATATTAGTTCACACAAACACTCCATCCATGCTTTTGTTCCGGCCCTCCGGTCCAGTTTAAGAGCCCATTGTGGCCCTCGAGTCAAAAAGTTTGCCCACCCCTGTTCTAGAGCCTGAGTGGAGCCATCTCAATTTGGAAGGTAGCTTCCAGCTGGTAGGAGGAGCAATTTAGTCTCTTGATAGCCACCCTTGGAAGCTCAGCCTAGACACTGTTCTTTTGTTATTGTTGTAGTTAATATATTTTTATTGATTTCAGAGAGGAAGGGAGAGGGAGAGAGAGAATCATTGATCGGCTGCCTCCTGCATGCCCCCTACTGGGGATTGAGCCTGCAACCTGGGCCTGTGCCCTTGACTGGAATCAAACCTGGGGCCCTTCAGTCCCCAGGCCAATGCTCTATCCACTGAGCCAAACCAGCTAGGGCTTAGAGCATGTTCTTGAGCTTTCCCCTGTCTGCTTAAGGATTCTACTCTCTATAATTAAGGTTTGACTGACTGAAGGTGCCTATGGACATCCAAATAGAAAAGTGTTCCTGTACATTCTGACAGAGAGCTCAGGAGATCTTGGTACATATCTTGGAGCATCTATATATACAAAAGCCTAATATGCAACTTGTCCCCACGGGAGTTCAACCAGGAGACGGATCGCTTGCTCTGACATGCGCTGACCACCAGGGGATGGCGCGGAATGAAGGAAGGCCCTGGCCGGCAGCCAGAAGCTGGGGAAGGGAGGCCCCGGCCGGCAGCTGGAAGGCCCTGATTGTCCCTGATTGCTGGCCAGGCCTAGAGATCCTACCCATGCACGAATTTCATGCACCAGGCCTCTAGTAAACCAATAAAAAGTAAATAAAGACATGGGAGTGGGTGTGATTAATAAGAATGAGAGGATAGCCTGGCTTAGTGGTTGAGTGTTGACCTATTCCCGGTCAGGGCACATGTCTGGGTTGTGGGCTCAATCCCCAGTAGGGGGCATGCAGGAGGCAGCCGATCAATGATTCTCTCTCATCATTGATGTTTCTGTCCCTCTATCCCTCTCCCTTCCTCTCTCTGGAATAAAAGAAAAAGAATAAGAGTATAGTCAAAAGAGAGTGGCCAGGGCATGAACCTTGAAAATATCCACATTTAAGTGTAAACAAGAAAAAGAAATGTACAAGCCCATTGAGTGAAGCTAAGAGGAAAACAAGGGTTGCGATGTGATAGATCTCAAGGGAAGAGGACATTTCACAAAGGAGGTATTGATCAACAGTGCTTAATGTTGCAGAAAACAAGAAAATAAGACTGAAATTTATCTATAATATTGAGCCTCAAAGAGGTCCTTATGTGACCGCTTTTCTTAGAGTTGTCAAGAGAAGTGAATTAGGTTTCAGGGAAAGGGCAGGCTACAAATGCCCATGTTTGGTACTTATCTAGTCCACTGAAGATTCAGTTTAACTTCAGAGGCACTGTGGTGGATTTGTGAAGGCGATTCGGGGTGGCAACCTAGGTCTGTGCCCAGTCAAACCTGCTTTCCAATGTATATGCATACAAGCCTATATTTAAGCCCCAACCCCCTTTCCGCTTGTGTCCTAGCTAGCCTTGCAAAACCTATTTCCCTGAATGCTTATCTGAACTGGAGCTAGAAACCATACACAGCCCCACAACGGGGTCTGACTGCCGGTGCCAGACAGCGTCTTGTTCACTATCTCACTTCCCCCCTTACAACCATCACAGGGGCTGCAAAAGCCGCAAAAAGTCCGAAAGCCTGGTCCATATTTGAGAGACAAAGAAACTAGGGGGATAAAAGGGAAAGCCCCACTGCATTCGGTGCTCAGTTTGGGAACGGATTCCCCTGAGACACAGCACTGGCACTCCTGCAATTAGAGTGCATTTTCTGGATCTTCCGAGTGCCCGTTGTGTGTCTTCCCACTGTCTGGTAACTTCTGTAACAGATTAAGGATGCTACACACTTTTTGCCACTCCTCCCATCAAGAGGAGGCATCTTGCCCTAACCGGTTTGGCTCAGTGGATAGAGCGTCAGCCTGCGGACTCAAGGGTCCCAGGTTCGATTCTGGTCAAGGGCATGTACCTTGGTTGCGGGCTCATACCCAGTGGGGAGTGTGCAGGAGGCAGCTGATCAGTGTTTCTCTCTCATCGAGGTTTCTAACTCTCTATCCCTCTCCCTTCCTCTCTGTAAAAAATCAATAAACTATATTAAAAAAAAAAAAAAAGAGGAGGCATCTTTGACCTGCCCTTAAATTGAAACTGACTCTGTTCACTTATTTTGACCAATAGAACCTGGCAGGAGTAATGCTAGGTAACTTCTGAGGCTGAATCTTAAGAGATCTGCAGCTTCTTCCCTAGCTTTTTGGAATGCTCCCTCTTTCAACCCACAGCCATGCTGTCAGAAGGCCACGTGAGTCAGGTCGAAATACTACAGGGAAGAGAACTCTGGCCAGCAGTCCCATCAGAGATTCCTGATGGCAGGCAGCACCAACTAGCTACCTGAGTGAGGCCATTGTGGATCTTTCAGCCATCACCATGAAAAGCAGAATTTCTGCCTGACTGGCGTACAAAATCATGGAAAGTAAGAAATTCGTCTTTTAAATCACTAAGTTTTGGTGTGGTTTGTTAACACTATTAAGGTAATTGGGAAGAGACAAAGATATCAAAGGTTCATGATAACCAAATGGTATGTAGTGTTTGAAAAAGTAACACCATCACCATGTTCAGGACAGCTCTATTAGCCTTATTCACTCACACCAGAAACTTCACATGGTGCAGGTGATTCAACTAAACAACAAGCAAATTCCAATTTCCCTGTGATGAAATTCAGTTCCAACCTTTATTAATCATCTAATCCATCGTTCTGTTTCTAGAAATATATCAATGCCAAATCACTAGAGAAAAAGTCTATCTCCAAAAAACTAATTCCTTAGAAAATGTAAGCAATATAAAAGTGAAATGTTGTCTACTTTATTTCTGCTATATCCCAAATGCTTATAATGGAAAGGCTAGAGTATAGAAAGTTTTACATGTTTGTTGAATTAATAAATGAATTATTCATGGTTACTTATTCAGGAAGTCACTCCAATATATAATTTAAGCTCCAAAATAAATTTATTTTATTTTTAAACCATTTTTAAAAATTTTCAATTACAGTTGACATACAATATTACATTAGTTTAGGTGTACACCCCAGTGATTAGACATTATATAACTTACTGAGTGATAATCCTGATAGATCTCAGACCCACCTAACACTTACATAGTTATTAGAATATTATTAACTACTAGAGGCCCGGTGCACAAAATTTGTGCACGGGGGGGGGGGGGTGTCCCTCAGCCCAGCCTGCACCCTCTCCAATATGGGACCCCTCGAGGGATGTCCGACTGCCCGTTTAGGCCCATCCATCTCACAATCCAGGGATGCTGGCTCCCAACTGCTCGCCTGCCTGCCTTCCTGATTACCCCTAACCACTTCTGCCTACCAGCCTGATCACGCCCTAACCACTCCCATGACAGCCTGATTGATGCCTAACTGCTCCCCTGCCAGCCTAATTGGCCCTAACTGCCCTCCCCTGCTGGCCTGGTCAACCCTAACTGCCCTCCCCTGTAGGCCTGGTGCCTCCGCAACTTTCCTCCTCTGCCAGCCTGGTCACCCCTAACTGACCTCCCCTGCAGGCTTGATCACCCCCAACTGCCCTCCCTTGCAGGCCTGGTCCCTCCCAACTGCCCTCCCCTGCTGGCCATCTTGTGGTGGCCATCTTGTGTCCACATGGGGGCAGGATCTTTGACCACATGGGGGCAGCCATCTTGTGTGTTGGAGTGATGGTCAATCTGCATATTACTCTTTTATTAGATAGGATAGAGGCCTGGTGCATGGGTGGGGGCCGGCTGGTTTGCCCTGAAGGGTGTCCCGGATCAGGGTGGGGGTTTCTGTGGGATGTGGGGCAGCCTGGCGAGGAGCCTGTGGTGGTTTGCAGGCCAGCCACACTCTCCGGTCACCCAAGCGGAGGCCCTGGGATCTGGGATTTATTTATCTTCTATAATTGAAACTTTGTAGCCTTGAGCGGAGCCAAGCCTCCTGCTTGCTCTGTGGCTGCAGCCATTTTTGTTGGGATTTATTTATCTTCTATAATTGAAACTTTGTAGCCTTGAGTGGAGGCCTGGGCCCGCCAGGGTGTGTGGAAAGCTTGGCTTCCTCCATCGCCGGGGGCAACTCAAGCCTCCTGCTCTCTCCAGCTCTGTGGCTGCCGCCATTTTTGTTGGGATTTATTTATCTTCTATAATTGAAACTTTGTAGCCTTGAGTGTAGGCCTGGGCTGGCCAGGGCGGCAGGGAAGCTTGGCTTCCGCCATTGCCGGGGAAACCTGAGCCTCCTGCTTGCTGCAGCTCTGTGGCTGCAGCCATCTTGGTTGGGTTAATTTGCATATTCGTTCCTGATTGGCTGGTGGGCATGGCTTGTGGGTGTAGCAGAGGTAAGGTCAATTTGCATATTGCTCTTTTATTAGATAGGATGCTGCACTTATGCTGTGCTTTACTAAATTTATTTTATTCTGTCCTAATTTTTGCGGAAGCAGTAAATATTATTAAAGTTTGATTCCTAGTGAATGTTAAAAAATAATTTTGTGGTTTCTACGAATTCTAGAACTTTCTCTCCCTCCCTCTTTTTTTCACTCTTAGTGTCCATGTCTCTCCCTTCTCTCTGTCCTTCTTCCTTATCTCTTCTTTCTTTTAACCTCTCTCTTTTTTCTCTCTGCTTTCCTCTGAATGTACTAATTCCAAAAGGAACATAATCATACTTATGCTCAGGACCTAGCATATTGTGTTTCATAAACATTAGTTAGTTGTTATTATTAACTAGTATATAATAACTAACATAATTAATTTATAGTCTTTCATATTAATATAATTATATCAGTATCATAACATTATTATATGCTAGTTAAAATATATACATGTTATATTTATATAATAGATACATAATTATGTACAGTATTATAGTTATAGGACATACTAGTTATCAATTTAGCAGCTTAAAAAAGCAAACATTTATTTTCCCAAAGTTTCTGTCAATTAGGAATCCAAGTACAGTTTAGCTGCATACCTCTGGCTCGGGTTATCTCATAAGGCAACATAAGTCAAGATATTAGCTGGGAAAACCAAATCTTTTTTAAAATTGAATTTATTGGGGTAACATTGGTTAATAAAATTATATAGGTTTCAGCCCTGGCTGTTGTGTTCAGTGGTTAGAACATTGGCCCAGACATCTCTGTCTCAACCCATTCCTTCCACTCTCTCTAAAAATCAATGGAAAGAATATCCTCGGGTGAGGATTAACAACAACAAAAACAAATTACATAGGTTTCAGGTGTACAATTTTGTAATACATCATCTGTATATTGTAGTGTGTTCACCACCCCAAGTCAAGTCTCCTTCCACCACCATTTATCCCCCCTTTACCCTCTTCTACCTCCCCCCACCTGCTTTTCTTTCTGGTAATCACCAAACTGTTATCTGTCTCTGAGCTTGTTTTTGTTTTTTGTTTTTCCTTAGTCCCTTCACCTTTTTCACTCAGCCCCCCGGGGTCTTCTTCTCAAGACCCAACAGAGAGTATGCATTTCCAAGTTCATTCACATGGCTTTTGATGGGCCTTAGGTGCCTTTGGTTTTATTCTTCCCACGTGGGCATTCCTATAGAGTATCTCACATTGTGGCAGCTGGTTTTGTTCAGAGCAAACAAGCAAGCAAGGGGTCAGGAGAGAAGCCCAGAACTAGAAGCCAGTCTCTTTGTTATCTATTCTGGGAAGATACACCGCATCGTCTCTGCTGCATTCTATTTGCTAGTGGTCCCTAAATTCATCCTGCACTCAGGGAGCGAGAATTACACAAGGGGGTAAAGAATAGGAGGTAGGGATCATTGTGCCCAGCACATATAATCTATGCAAAATATAAATATATACTAATCACATAAATGTACTAAATTGAATAATTATATTAGCTGCTATTATTATTTCTTAACAATTATACAGAATTAATAATTATGTAAACATAAACTTTCCTGGTTTTTTTTTTTTTTCCATATTTGCAAATTCCAGGCTTTCTGTTTTCGTTTGTTTGTTTATGAGATGCAAGGGAAGGTGGAGATTTTCTTCCTGTTAATGAATTTATAGTATTTGTCCTATTTTGTTTGTGTGTAGCCAGTTTTATCAGTTATTCAAAATTTTTGTTGTGGGTTCTATTTCAGGAACCTTAAACAGAATCCTTACCTTGGACCAAGCATTTTACATTTGCATGGTCAAGGGAGTGTGGGTGTAACAATGCAAGACCACCAGAAAATTTAAACCACGCAGAGTGAGACAAAAGCACTAATTATTGTCCTAGCTGGTTTGGCTCAATGGATAGAGTGTCAGCCTGTGGACTGAAAGGTCCCAGGTTTGATTCCGGCCAAGGGCACATGCCTGGGTTGCGGGCTTGATCCCCAGTAGAGGGCATGCAAGAGGCAGCCAATCAATGATTCTCTGACATCATTGATGTTTCTATCTCTCTCTCCTTCTCCCTTCCTCTCTGAAATCAATAAAATATATATATTTTTAAAAAGCACTAATTATTGCAGGTATAAGTTACATATGTTTTACATGCGCTGATTTTAATTACAGCCTTTGTGCTAAAATCCCTTTGTTAAAAAAGAAATAAATAAAATCCCGTTGTTCCTGGAATAACTTGCTCACTTCCTCTGCCTAGTTCCCTTCCTTCTGTTCCCCTCCTATCACACTTCAATGCGCTGGCTAGTTGTTCCACTTGCTGTGCTCTCAAATTACTTTCTTCTTTAGAACTTGATCTTCTACTTCTTTGCATTTGACTCAGTTTTTGAATGTTTCTGTCTCAAAATAGGAAGTTACTATTTCAAGTCTTCATCTCAACTCAATTCAAATGTTGAAATTTTGAGTTGTTAAATACTGATGGTTCTGTCATCTGGAGATGAGTAAAACTGGGCCTCTGCTATCAAGGAACTCTCAGTCTAATCCGAAATACGAATGTGTAAAATGTATATAATAAACGCCTAAGCAACTGTTACGGCGGGACGACTGGAACGACCTGTCACTATGATGCGCACTGACCACCAGTGGGCAGAGGCTCAATGCAGGAGCTGCCCCCTGGTGGTCAGTGTGCTCCCACAGGAGGAGCGCCGCTCAGCCAGAAGCCGGGCTCACGGCTGGCGAGCACAGCATCAGTGGCGGGAGCCTCTCTCCTCCACAGCAGCGCGAAGGAGCAGTGAGCCCAGTGGTGAGGAGCCAGCAGGTGGGTGGTAAGAGCAAGGGGTCCCAGACTGCGAGAAGGCGCAGGCTGGGCTGAGGAACCACCCACCCCAGTGCACGATTTCGTGCACCAGGCCTCTAGCAAATAATAAAGCTGATGGCATAATTATAAAAACAAAGAGGTCCCTCGGTAGAGGGGATGGTTAATCCTTCATAAGCAAGGAGGTCAGGAAAGGTTTCTGGGAAGAGGCAGCACTAAGCTGGGTTGTCATGTACATATAAGCATTTAGTGACCAGAGTTGGGAAAAGGATATCACAGAACGAAAGGGACAGAAAGTGTCGTGTTCAGAGGCATGAAGACCAGTGTGTTATAACAGGTCTGGGGTGCTAAGAAGCAGAAAGTTCTCCCTTGCCCAGGTTTTCTGAGGACATACGTTGGCTGCCTCTAAATCCTGCGGTGAGTCCATCTTTTAGGTTTGACTGTCTCTACTCTGTTGCTTCATTCCTCTACGCACACTGCTTTCTCTTCCCTCCCTCCCCTTCCCCCACCTCATATAAACCCTCCTCCCTTCTTTTCCTGCCTTTTATGGAATATGTTTGTGTGTCTGTTTGGGCCCTGGATTTAATTTAGTTGGATTGGACTGTAGTAATAACGTTTCTGTACATTTGCCCAGAGGCCTTCAACTCATGGGTGTATTCTTACAGGCCAATAAACAGATGAATAAATCCAGTGTGCTGTCTTGTATCTTTGCCTCCCTTCTCTGCCCTTGCACTTTGTTCCATCTTCCATTGCTTGGAGACCTTTGTAGAAAAGTAAAATTTTCCTAGGTAACGCAAACATCAGGTTGTCTTCATTGAGTCACTTGTGCACCTGCCAGTCATTTCCGTGGAGGACTTCCCTGTTGCTGGAGAATGTGTTCTCTGCCCGTTAGAGACCCAGCCTGTGTCTAATGGGAGTTCTGCTGCCCAGAGGCCTCTTCCCCAGTGTTAGCGAGAACCTCGGAAAATTATAGGTTCACATCTGTGAATGACAGTTGCTCATTTTTGACCACTGATGCTGGTTATCATGTAATTCCATGATAAACTGATACTGTGATAGAACAGAGGCTGACCAAATCACCTTGGGCAAAGTAAAACGGAGGTTCTCCGAACCTGGGGATCCAAGCCTGGGCTCTAAAAATAAATGGGGAGCTGCCATGAAGGAAAAAAAAAAAATTAACCAGACTACTTTAGAACCAACTGCACTTCTGCATGTTGATTAAGCCCAAGAATAGATGGTGGTTTCTGTTCTTCAGCCAGTTCTTGCCTTGCTTCGTCTCCTTTCCTTTTCTCCCTGTCTGTCTTCTTCTTCTGCCCTGCTCTAAACATTCTGTTCCATTTCCACTGACCTAACTTCAGACTCCCTCCCAGGACCCCAGGAGAGTGCCCCCTCCTACTGCCTGGGGAGGCTTTCCTGCACTCCAGTCTCTAGCTAGGCCAGCACATTGAGGTCATTGCTCTTCCTGCCAAATGATTGGCCTGAGTTCAGTTTCTCCATCTGTCTGAGCTTCATGGAAAACATGATTGTTGCTCTAGGCTCTTTATTATATGACCTGCCTCAGATTGTCTGCTTTGCATCTGCTTTTTTGTTTTTCCCCCCATCAACACCCCCTGCCTTTCCCCCCCTGATTCTCCCCAGACTAGAATCACATCTGTTTTCCAGCCTCTGCACTCTCACTGCAGAGCAGATGGAAGAAGAGCAAGTTCTGGGCCAAGCAGATGAGGACAGAGCTGGGTTTGTACTCAGATTTGTTCTAGGGACTCACCAGAACACATGTATCTCAAAAAGGACACACTTACAGTTCCTTCAAAGGAGTCAGAAGTGCTAGTCACTTACTTCTCATTATACCCATTGCTCTCCCTTCCTTCCAGCTAGTTATCCTTCTTCTTTCCTCCCTCACTCCCTCCTTCCTTCCTTTACCTTCCTTTCCTCTAGTCTGTAACTTGTTAATACAATCTGCTCTGTGTCCATCTGGACTCTTCTCTAAGTTAACTCATCAGAGAGATACACAGTGTAGACTACAAGAGTTAACAGATGCCTTAACATTTGACAATTCTAGTGCACATAAAGATTAACCACTCCTCCTTTTTGAGTTTCTATAATTCAAATTGATTCTCTCTAAAGTCGAGATATTTTATGGTCTAACCACTAGGGTTGCTATGAATAAGAGCAAATACAAACGTTTTTAATAAAACTCCTGGATCTGAGAAAGTGTTATCTGTGGGGAAGCATGGGACTTGATTGGAATGTCTGTAAGGAGGTTCTCTGAAAGGCCGGGGGCCTCTGGGGGGACCTTGCGAAGGTGGCAGCCCCTATCTTGACTTTTCCAAACAAGTCCGACCCCCCGGGGTATTTTGCTAGGATCTCTATGTTTAGTCTTTAAAGACCTGACCTTATAGAAGCATATGCTTTCTCAAGGATACTTACCCTACTGATTGTATATAGAGGTTAATTTTAGTTCAAGCTGTTGTGACAATAAAAGCCTAAGAAGGCAGGTGAACAGGACTGCTTTTTACTTCTAATGTAAAACCGTCCCTTAGCCCTCTCTTTCATAGAAACGTGTGTCAGAGCAATCTGTTCATCCATCGCTCAGGGTCTGCTGGTCAGCCCTGGCAGTTATCTACATATTACATGATGTGAGGAAAAGCACTGGCGGAGAGTAAGTCAAGCAGAACAAACATAAACTTGGCCCTCAGTTTTTTGGGGGCTTCCGATGGCATTTTGTCCTTAAGATTCCAGACACCAAGATTCTTAGCATAAACTTAGACAAAGCCAAAGACAAAATACAGCTGGCATCTCCTCCCACAGAGCTGCTCCACATTCCAAAATGATTTAGAGGGCACTGTTTCCCTCAACTTTTTCGAACCCTAAGACAGACAGCCCTCCTCTTGGACAAAACTCGTGTGGTGTCTGTTTTTGCTTGGATGTGGGAATAAATGGGATTTCTAGAAGAATAAAACAACAACAACAAAAGTCTGAATGAGTGGGTCAAGAAAGCGGCACAGAAAGAAGATAAATACAGGGATACAAAGGAATTTGTTGGTCTTGAAGAGATGAATGTCCAAAAAGGAGAAAGGAAGATGCAAAAATGATTCAAACATGGAAGATAGTCAGAGATAGGAACAGTTTCTGGTGATGTGCAGAAAAACATTCCAAGGATGAGATAGAATCGATTAGGTAAGAAGGAACCCAGGGGATGGGGGTGGAGGGTGCCAAGGCCAGATTGCGAGAGGGAAAATAGGCTCCTGGAAGAAAGGCATATGTGGGCTTGGGCCAACCCTTCTAGGGAGCAGCAGCATCTATCACCAATGTGGTAATAACCTTTGGAATGAGGGTGTGAGTGACTGCAAATTCCCATCCCCCTTCTCCTTTCAGCCTCATTGCCTCATTACACTCCTCTAGCCTGCCTCTCTCTCTCTCTCTCTCTCTCTCTCTCTCTCTCTCTCTCTCTCTCTCTTTCTCTCTCGCTCTCCCTCATCTCATTGTTTCAGGAGGCCAAATTTGAAGTCCTTCCCAGGGAGTGGCCCTGTTCATCTTATTCTCCAGCCAAAGTAGGAATAGCGTGAGAAGGAGAGAGACACAGTCAGCAGCCAAAGGACTCGGTGGAAAGAGCAGAGGACCATAGACAGTGAGTTGTTTCATTGTATAAAACCCTAAATAAACAGAAGGAGTGTGTATGTGTGTGTGTGCATACGTGTGTGTATGTGTGTATACACTGAAGAGCTGGAGGGGAGCAATTGGGAATCTCATTGGACAATTTAAAATTGAGCAGACATCTCAATTAGCCACAAAATTCAAATGAAAGAAGACACCAAGGTGAGCAGATGACATAATCAAGTCACAGATACCAAAAGAGAAGGAGATCAGACCCTAGGGGTGAAAGAGACCACCGAGCAGGGGCATACATGGACCATTCAGCATATAAAATTTCCTCTGACTTGGGAGAAAAGAGTAAGGAGAGTGAAAATAATGGTAAGTGACCAAAGAATAGAATTCGAATTGAGAAATAAATGTCGGGTGAAAGATATGAAGAGGGAAAGGGTTTGAGTGATATGGGGGACCAGGAAAGGTCCTGGGACGACAGAGAGATGTGGGCCACAGACAGCCTTCCCTGGAACTGAAATGCTGATGTGTCCCTGAGCATTACAATCTCTACTCTTCCACCATCCCTGTTAGATATGCTGCTCTTTGGACCCAAGGTGCTGCTGTTTCTCACTGCACTCATCCTTCCCTCAGGTGAGTCCCTACCTTTATTCTTTTCTCCCTAAGATGCTGCAGCTAGCTCCTCAGCTCTACACGTGTCTGGAGGTGTGTGTTACAGAGTGGAATGGAAGGTGGTTGGAGGGAAATTGGGAGAGAAATGCTTGCTCTTGAGTTCTAGAATTGCTATGAAAGAAAAGAAGGGAATAGATTTGTGTGTTTTTTTAAAAAAAGGCAGAGTTATGGAGAGAGATAACCTCAGACTTAGGAAAAGGTATCCTGAGAGTTATGAAATTAAGGTGAAATACATACAAATACATATTAACCAAAAGAGGCTCACACACATAAATACCCAAGTACACAAATATCAAGGGAAAAAGAAGCTGACACACATACACATGTACAGACCACCTAATAAGAAAGTAGACCAAATTTAAACTCTGTAGAAAAGCAGTAACACATATCAAACACTAGCACCAGCATACACACAAGTATATTCACTTGTACAGAAAAAATATGTGCCACATCTATACACAAAAGTAAAATGATCTTCACAGATTTCACAGAAGCTGGCTAGAAGTTTAGTCATGGAAAATAAACCTTGGATTTAAAAAAAAAAATCCTACTCTATTTTTCTCATTCTGCCACATACAGACTGTGAGAAAAATAATCTTTTTGGCTTGTACAGTAGTGTAGCTAGTGGGATGGCTGTGGGCATAGAAGGACAGCACAGGGTAGAATTGCTACTGGCTCTCTCTGTGGAACAGGACCCTATTCCTTCTGGCTGGGAATGAGGGCAACAGGGCATGCTGAGTCAGGGCATAACAGAGCAGGAGTTTGTTCTCAGGAATTTGTTGTCTTGCTTAAGTGTTTGCACATTTGTGTGTAGCACTAACGATCTGAGTAATTTTGTATTGAACCATATAAAAATAAAACACAGAAAGATAAAGTACAACCATTTCCCCATCGTTTTCTGGTTCATTTTATAAAAGCTTTTGGGGCCCTAGCTGGTTTGGCTCAGTGAAGAAAGTGCTGGCCTGAGGACTAAAGGGTCCTGGGTTCCATTCTGGTCAAGGGCACTTGCCCTTGGCCAGAAATCAATAAAAAAAAATTTTTTTAAGCTTTTTTGGGGTATAGAGCTGGAGTCACTCACATCCCTTTTCTCTTTCCTTTGGTACAGACTGGACACCTCTAGGGGTCAGTGGTCAAGAAGGTAAGTGAACTCTTGGATCTGGGGTTTGTTGAGGTTATGTAAATGAATGGTCAGAATTAAAGAATCTGTAATTCAACAGAGATGTGTTGCCACAGTGTAGGAAATAGGATCTAATTCACCAGTTTCCCTAATGCTATCATCCCATATATTCTTGTCTTTTTTTTTTTTTTTAATCTACCGAAACACTTTTCCTAGGACCTCCTCTATACCCATCTCTTGCTTACATTCTCCTCTGTACATCTCTCATCTCACTCAGAAAATGCCCACTAATCGTAACAGAAAGCTATCCATGTGACAATGGAGAAACTAAAATGCAAAGACAGGATTAGAAATTATCTCAGTACTATAGCCAAGTTGTGGCACAACTGAACAGAACTCAAAAGTTTTGGCTTCCAAAGGACCACTTCCTTCACCTTAATGAAGGAAATTCCAAGATACTCAACAAAATTATAATTTATCTCTTACTATTCCCAACCCTTATGAGCACAGCAGGATGTAACTCATTAATGGGTCATAAAATCAAATGAGTGGGTCACAACTGGTATTTTTATAGAATTAGGGTAGACTAAAATAAAAATAGAGTACATGCAAGTCCATTGAAACAGTAAAGTATTATCTTTAAACTTGTTTCAGTTTTATGTGTGCACTGAGGAATGATATAACTTCTTATATCATGAGTTCTGGATGGAAGATAAAAATATAGAAATAAAAACTTACCTTTTCTGTTGTGAGTAAATAGGTCTGAATCCCTAAATTTCTGAACCTATATCAGATTTCAGTGCTAGCAAAACGAAAAACCTGGATTCATTTCTTTGGCCCGGGTAACGTCCAGTCTTGGACCTTATCTTATAACTAGAGGCCTGGTGCATGGATTTGTGCACTGGTGGGGTCCCTTAGCCTGACCTGCACCCTGTTGCAATCCACGAACTCTCAGGGGATGTCGGACTGCTGGTTTCAGCCCAATCCCCGGCAGTCTGACATCCCCTGAGGGATGTAGTAGTGCGCCAAGCAGCAGGTGGCCAGGAAGGAGCCCAATTCTGGGTGCCTGGCCACTCCCGCTAATCCCGGCCCTGCTGGGCCTGCTGCTCCTGCTGTGGGAGTGCACTGACCATCAGGGGAAGCTCCTGCATTGAGCGTCTGCCCCCTGGTCACTTAGGCTTTTGTATATATAGATATTTATGACTTTGTCTTGTTTTTCTATCAGAAATATTATAAGAAAAGATGAAAATGTCTCCTTAAAGATTTCTTTTCAGAGAACATAAATTCTAGATAAGTATTTATATGGTGATAGCTCATAGAAAAGGGGGGTAAATTGAGGAATATGCGCAGAAGCAGTATTCTGCCCTGAAATCCTGAGGCAGCTGGGATACACTCTCAACCCCCTTGCCCTCACTGCTTCTCTTTGTTTCTGTGAGTGGCTGGGCTGGAATATGGCGAGAGAGAAAGGAAACAGGGCCAGATTGGGCTATGCCCCAGAGGTTCCACTCCCCTCATAGTCTCCGGAATGATTCAGGTCAGTGGTTTTTTAAATATCCTGTAGGACTGAAAGAAACCTGGATTCCTCTTATCAAGAGTTGCTCTAAAAGAAGAAAGTTTATACTGAGCAGTAAAGATAAAAATGCTCTATTGTCAGATCTGATTATTCTTCTGTCTGGAATTTTTTTTAATGAGGTAAGCAGTTAGCAGGGGAAATTCCTTTATAATGCTTTATTTGTGTTTTTCCTCTACTACAATGATCAATAACTCTGGTGTACTTTATTAAAATGCTATTCTCATTAACTTTAAATCTGACGTTTAGTCACTGAAGTTAAAAGAAAGTCAAACCAAATTATGTGAATTTGCTGACCCCTAGTGGGTAAAATAGATTATGACTATAAGCTTTCTACAATGAAGGATCATTCTAGCTGGGATATTTGCTATTAGATATTAACACTGCTGGGTTATTTTTTTAATCAAAACAAGTTGTTCCAGGAAGTGCTATTATTTAGGATTTTAAATACAGTTTTTTTTATTTATCCCAATAGATTCCACCTTAAGACCTGGACCATTTTTATTCCTTCTCCTCCTGCCTGTACTTTTCAATGATCACCTATAAGGCATTGTCTACTAACATAGGCATTTCCCCTCCCCTCCCTTCACCTCGCTTCTCACTGAGCATCATAAAATTACCTTTTGTAAACACTCTTGTATATAAACATATGAGCAGAATGATATCCAATTACATCAAAGTTATAAACAGCAAAATCAGTGTCTTTGGTAAAGATAATTTTCATTTTGAGTAAGCATTGCAAGAAGGTCACCAATCCATAGCAAGCTCTATGACCTTGTGTAAATTATTTATTCTTCTGGTGCTCAGTTTTATCATCTGTAAAAACAGGGACATAAACAGTGCCTGACACATACTTAACTTAGATTATGTAAATGTATTATCATCTGTTAGGCAATAAAAATAATAGAAATTATTCCTGAAGTCTAATGCTTAACCAAAGCCCAACTGAGAAAGGGGTGTCTGTGGAAGATTATCTGATGGGCATGTAGTTTAACTTATTCATCCCTCTATAATACAGTCAAAGGAAAAAAAGACATTCTAGGTCAAGGACTACAAGAGTATATTCATGAAAATAGGAAAGTGACATTTATTTGGGTTAGTGGGGAAAGGACTTAGACTGGGAAGCAAACAAAGAAAAGCAACTGTGGAATATTTACTCTGTGTTGGCCACTGTGATAGATAATTTCACTTACTGGGAGGGGTAAAAAGAATGTTCGGGGGGGGGAAATGCTCAGAAAATGTTTTCTGATTTTTTATTTCGCTCCAGCAACTGCAGAAGCATTAACAGAAGAACCTAGTAAGTTTTCCTTTGTTTATTTCGTTGCTTTCATATTGGGGGTAGAAGGATTGAAGCCGCAGTCTGTACAAAGAAAGCCTGAAAGAGGGGTTGGTGGGCACTCTGAGTTCATGCAGAGCTCCATTGTCTATCTCAGATGCCGCCGATGCTGTAAGCACACCCAAACGTTTTCTCTCCTCCATTTCCTTCTGTGAAAGTCCCTTACATTTGCCCCCACAGTCCACATTCTTTCACCTCAATCTTTCTTGCCTCCTTTTAGACCATCAACCCTTATCCTGCTTCCCTTTCCACTTTTCCTACTTGCATTTTTCATTCTCTGTGTTGTTACCATTGCAGGTTTGGTAGTTGGACCCTCTGCAGATGAAACAGGTAACTTTTACTACAGTTCTTTTCCCAGGACCTCCTCTATATCCATCTCTTGCTTACACTCTCCTCTGTACATCTCTCATCTCACTCAGAAAATGCCCACTAATCGTAACAGAAAGCTATCCATGTGACAATGGAGAAACTAAAATGCAAAGACAGGATTAGAAATTATCTCAGTACTATAGCCAAGTTGTGGCACAACTGAACAGAACTCAAAAGTTTTGGCTTCCAAAGGACCACTTCCTTCACCTTAATGAAGGAAATTCCAAGACATTCAACAAAGTTATAATTTATCTCTTCCTCCAGACATTAAACATAGTGATAATTTATCTCCTACTATTTCCAAACCTTGTGAGCACAGCAGTATGTAACTCATTAATGGGTCATAAAATCAAATGAGTGGGTCACAACTGGTATTTTTTATAGAATTAAAATAGATTAAAATAAAAATAGAGTATATGCAAGTACATTAAAACAGTAAAGTATAATCTTTAAACTTGCTTCAGTTTTATGTGTGCACTGGGGCATGATATAATTTCTTGTGTCATGAGTTCTGGATGGAAGATAAAAATATAGAAATAAAAACTTCTCTTTTCAGTTATGAGTAAATAGGTCTGAATCCCTAAATTTCTGAATCTATATCAGATTTCAGTGCTAGCAAAACGAAAAACCTGGACTCATTTCTTTGGCCCGGGTAAGGTCCAGTCTTGGACCTTATCTTATAACTAGAGACCTGGTGCACGGATTTGTGCACTGGTGGAGTCCCTCAGCCTGGCCTGCACCCTGTTGCAATCCGCGACCCCTCAAGGGATGTTGGACTGCTGGTTTCAGCCCAATCCCCGGCAGTCTGACATCCCCTGAAGGATGTAGTAGTGCGCCAAGCAGCAGATGGCCAGGGAGGAGCCCGAGGCTCATCCCAGCCCTGCTGCGCCTGCTGCTCCTGCTGTGGGAGTGCACTGACCCTCTCGGGGCAACTCCTGTGTTGAGCATCTGCTCCCTGGCGGTCAGTGCATGTCATAGTGACCGGTCGATCGGTCAACCAGTTGAACGGTAGACCGGTCGCTTAGGCTTTTATATGTATATATATAGATATTTATGATTTTGTGTTGTTTTTCTATCAGAAATATTGTAAGACTAGAGGCCCAGTGCACAAAATTCATGCATGAGGGGGTGTTGTCCCTCAGCCCAGCCTGCACCCTCTCCAATCTGGGACCCCTCTCACAACCCAAGACTGCTGGCTCCCAACTGCTCACCTGTCTGCCTTCCTGATTGCCCCTAACTGCTTCTGCTTGCCAGCCTGATCACCACCTAACCACTCCCCTGCCAGACTGATTGATGCCTAACTGCTACCCTGTCAGCCCATTTGCTCCTAACTGCCCTCCCCTGCAGGCCTGGGTCCCCCCCAACTGCCCTTCCCTGCAGGCCCAGTCGCCCCAAACTTCCCTCCTCTGCCAGCCTGGTCATCCTAACTGCCCTCCCCTGCAGGTCTGGTCCCTCCAAACTGCCCTCCCTTGCAGGTGTGGTCCCTCCCAACTGCCCTCCCCTGCTGGCCATCTTGTGGCAGCCATCTTGTGTCCACATGGGGGCAGGATCTCTGACCACATGGGGGCAGCCATCTTGTGTTGGAGTGATGGTCAATTAGCATATTCCCTCTTTATTAGATAGGATAGAGGCCTGGTGCATGGGTGGGGGCTCCCTTGGGGCGTGGGGCAGCCTGGGCGAGGGGTCTGTGGTGGTTTGCAGGCCAGCCACGCCCCCCGGTGACCCAAGTGGAAGCCCTGGTATCTGGGATTTATTTATCTTCTATAATTGAAACTTTGTAGCCTTGAGTGGAGGCGTGGGCTCGTCATAGTGTGTGGAAAGCTTGGCTTCTTCCATTACCGGGAAACCCAAGCCTCCCGCAGCCATCTTGGTTGGGGTTAATTTGCATACTCACTCCTGATTGGCTGGTGGGCATGGCTTGTGGGTGTAGCAGGGTGATGGTTAATTTGCATATTACTCTTTTATTAGATAGGATAAGATGAAAATGTCTCTTAAAGGTTTCTTTCAGAGAACATAAATTCTAGATAAGTATTTATATGGTGATAGCTCATGGAAAAGGGGGGTAAATTGAGGAATATGCAAGAAGCAGTATTCTGCCCTGGAATCCTGAGGCAGCTGGGATACACTCTCAACCCCCTTGCCCTCACTGCTTCTCTTTGTTTCTGTGAGTGGCTGGGCTGGAATATGGCGAGAGAGAAAGGAAACAGGGCCAGATTGGGCTATGCCCCAGAGGTTCCACTCCCCTCATAGTCTCCGGAATGATTCAGGTCAGTGGTTTTTTAAATATCCTGTAGGACTGAAAGAAACCTGGATTCCTCTTATCAAGAGTTGCTCTAAAAGAAGAAAGTTTATACTGAGCAGTAAAGATAAAAATGCTCTATTGTCAGATCTGATTATTCTTCTGTCTGGAATTTTTTTTAATGAGGTAAGCAGTTAGCAGGGGAAATTCCTTTATAATGCTTTATTTGTGTTTTTCCTCTACTACAATGATCAATAACTCTGGTGTACTTTATTAAAATGCTATTCTCACTAACTTTAAATCTGACGTTTACACTCTGAAGTTAAAAGAAAGTCAAACCAAATTATGTGAATTTGCTTACCCCCAGTGGGTAAAATAGATTATGACTATAAGCTTTCTACAATGAAGGATCATTCTAGCTGGGATATTTGCTATTAGATATTAACACTGCTGGGTTATTTTTTTTAATCAAAACAAGTTGTTCCAGGAAGTGCTATTATTTAGGGTTTTAAATACAGTTTTCTTTATTTATCCCAATAGATTCCACCTTAAGACTTGGGCCATTTTTTTTTTTAAATATATTTTATTGATTTTCACAGAGAGGAAGGGAGAGGGATAGAGAGCCAGAAACATCGATGAGAGAGAAACATCGATCAGCCGCCTCCCGCACACCCCCCACTGGGAATGTGCCCGCAACCAAGGTACATGCCCTTGACCGGAATCGAACCTGGGACCCTTCAGTCCGCAGGCCGACGCTCCATCCACTGAGCCAAACCGGTTTCGGCAAGACTTGGGCCATTTTTATTCCTTCTCCTCCTGCCTGTACTTTTCAATGATCACCTATAAGGCATTGTCTACTAACATAGGCATTTCCCCTCCCCTCCCTTCACCTCGCTTCTCACTGAGCATCATAAAATTACCAACATCACCTTTTGTAAACACTCTTGTATATAAGCACATGAGCAGACTGCTATTTAATTACATCAAAGTGATAAATAGCAAAATCAGTGTCTTTTGTAAAGATAAACAGGGACTTAAACAGTGCCTGACACATAGTTAACTTAGATTATGTAAATGTATTATCATCTGTTAGGACAATAAAAATAATAGAAATTATTCCTGAAGTCTAATGTTTAACCAAAGTCCAACTGAGAAAGGGGTGTCTGTGGAAGATTATCTGATGGGCATGTAGTTTAACTTATTCATCCCTCTATAATTCAGTCAAAGGAAAAAAGACATTCTAGGTCAAGGATTTCAAGAGTGTATTCATGAAAATAGGAAAATGACATTTGTTTGGGTTAGTGGGGAAAGGACTTAGGCTGGGAAGCAAAGAAAAATAATTGTGGAATACTTACTCTGCGTTGGCCACTGTGCTAGACAATTTCACTTACTAGGAGGGGTAAAAAGAATGCTCAGAAAATGTTTTCTGATTTTTTATTTAGCTCCAGTAACTATAGAAACATTCACAGAAGATCCTAGTAAGTTTTCCTTTGTTTATTTCGTTGCTTTCATATTGGGGGTAGAAGGATTGAAGCCGCAGTCTGTACAAAGAAAGCCTAAAAGAGAGGTTGGTGGGCACTCTGAGTTCATGCAGAGCTCCATTGTCTATCTCAGATGCCGCCGATGCTGTAAGCACACCCAAACGTTTTCTCTCCTCCATTTCCTTCTGTGAAAGTCCCTTACATTTGCCCCCACAGTCCACATTCTTTCACCTCAATCTTTCTTGCCTCCTTTTAGACCATCAACCCTTATCCTGCTTCCCTTTCCACTTTTCCTACTTGCATTTTTCATTCTCTGTGTTGTTATCTTTGCAGATTTGGTAAATGAACCCTCTACAGATGAAACAGGTAACTTTTACTACAGTTCTTTAAAAATGGCATGATTCTTACAATATTTATTCCAGTTCTTGAGTTAATCCTATATATATATATTTTTTATCTCTGGGAAAGCCATAGAGAAATTGTGGGCATGTTGTTCAGTGACAGTGGGATAAAAAGAGGAAGCAAAGTGGATTAATAGTTAAAATGTCATGAATGATAAAGGCTCCCCCAAATTAGTATAATGTCAATAGGACAAATATTCTTCAAAAATATTCACAATTACTTCAATTAATTCTATTTCATTGGACATAATACACAAACTCAACCATAGCCTTGACCTTGACCTAATATTTCCATTCTCCTTAATTCTACCTTCCCCCTTGCCAATTCAAAACCCTCCTCACACCTGCTGTTTTGTGCCTTTTCAGTTCTGGCTGATATCGTGCCTTCCACAGATGACCTGGGTGAGTTCAGATCTGGGATCCCAGGGCCACCGGGGCCATTCTGGGCTTTCCCCAGAGCCTATGATGGAAGGCATTACAGCTGGTGAAGGATCCTAACTATACAGGGTTACAGTTTATTCAATTTAATGACCTTTTTTTGATCCACTAACAAGCATAGCTATGCCAAGTGTTTGATGTACACAATACCAACCCATGATCTTTTAACCTTTCTAAGACCAAATGAGTAAAACAAAATATATAAACAAAGAAATGTATGGGGAGATAAAGAACTTTCTAGAAGTAATGGTCAAACTGAATCTTGAAAGAAGAATTGGAGCAAGCCAGGCAATTATGGAAGGGATGTGCATTCCAACCAAAGGAAATAGCTGTTCAAACATGTGAAAGCAAAATAGAGCTTGGCACACTGGAAAAAACAGATTTAAAAAAAAAAATGATTAGGGTCAAACCCACAAGGAATAAGTGGTAGGACATGAGAAAAGGAGATCGCAACTAACATTATTTAGAGCAAATATTTACTGAAAACCTGCTATGTAGGTAACAGGGATATAAAGGTAAACAAAACTAATTTTCTTCTACTAGATATTTTTTTGTCTAATAGACAAGATAGACAAGTGAACAGATAAAAAAGAGCCCTTGACTATATTCAGTGTTGGGGGTTAGGAAAGGCTTTTCTAGAGAGCACATTGTCTAAAATGCTTCTTGGAAGACAAGTAGAAGTGAATCAAGTGAATAGAAGGGGAAGAGCTTTAGGTAAAGAAAATAATGGGGGCAAAGGCTTAGGGTGGAAACAAAAACCAATCAGAGTGTAGTTTATGCAAAGGAAGGTTCAAACCAGACTGATGAGTTGGAAAACCAATGAGGATGACGTTGCGTAGTCCAAATACTAATGTGTTAAAAGATGGTGGCCTGACTGGGTCAGCATGGCTTAGTGGTTGAGCTTCGATCTATAAACCAGGAGGTCATGGTTGATTCCCGGTTGCAAGCTCATCACCCAGTAGGAGGCGTGCATTTGATTTCAGAGAGGAAGGGAGAGGGAGAGGGAGAGGGAGAGGGAGAGGGAGAGGGAGAGGGAGAGGGAGAGGGAGAGGGAGAGGGAGAGGGAGAGGGAGAGGGAGAGGGAGAGGGAGAGGGAGAGGGAGAGGGAGAGGGAGAGGGAGAGGGAGAGGGAGAGGGAGAGGGAGAGGGAGAGGGAGAGGGAGAGGGAGAGGGAGAGGGAGAGGGAGAGGGAGAGGGAGAGGGAGAGGGAGAGGGAGAGGGAGAGGGAGAGGGAGAGGGAGAGGGAGAGGGAGAGGGAGAGGGAGAGGGAGACATCAACGATGAGAAAGAATCATCGATCAGCTGCCACCTGCACACTCCATACTGGGGATGGAGCTTGCAACCTGGTCATGTGCTTTTGACTGGAATCCAACCCAGGACCTTTCAGTCCACAGGCCGATGCTCTATCCACTGAGCCAAACCAGCTGGGGCTGAAATCAATAATTTTTTTTTTTAAAAAAGATGGTGGCCTGAACTAAGGTAAAGGCAGTGAGAATTGGATGTGAGCTGCAAGGGGGAGGAGACTGTTGTCATGTTCAGCTTTCCATCAGGTAGATGGTGGCTATTGTGTGGATGGTACTACTATTCACTGAAAAACAATGTGAATTGGAAAAAATAATTCCGTTTGGGATTGATGGATTTGAAAAACCCATTAAGTCTTTTATAACATGGTGGCTAGATTGATATTCTGAAGCTTAGAAGAGAGATCTGGGCTAGAAGTACAAATTTGAGAATTCTCAGTGTATAAACTTGAAACTGAAACGATGGGATAGATGAAATCACCTAACGCACTTCCTATAATATCCTGTTAGCAACTCTGCCAATCACATTTTTTACTGATAACTCCCATAGTTAGTTAATTCCCTCAAGGTCCATCTTGCTCCTTAATTTGTTCTCCATTCTTCAAATTAGGCCCGTTTTTAACCAGTACCTAGGTTAGATTAGGCTATGGCCATGAACCTTGCTATTCTTTATCGAATAAATTTTATCAAAGAACACATGATAGTGTATCTGATTTACAGAGAGGAAATTTTCTTTTTTGAAGAACTTCTACAGCAAAAATCTTTTCTCTTTTTAGCTCTAGGATGGAACTCTTCTGAGCATGTGGCTCTTTGTTGTGTCCCTACTAAATTTGTTTATTGTCAATAATACAAAATCCTCTCAATATAATAAAATTTTCAACTTCCTAAGAAAGGCAAAATCATATTTACTATCCTAACTTCTAAATCACTGCAATTGTGTGAATCAAAACAAACCATTATGGGTTTGTTTGTTCCTTAGAAGTTGCTAAAGAGTTATTAACTCACTAGAGGCCCAGTGCACAACATTCTGGGGGGGTCCCTCAGCCTGGCCTGCGCCCTCTTGCAGTCCAGGACCCCTGGTGGTATGTCCGCCTGCCACAGAGGTGGGAGAGGCTCCCACCACCGCCGCTGCGCTCACCAGCTGTCAGCCCGGCTTCTGGCTGAGCAGCACTCCCCCTGTGGGAGCCCACTAACCAGCAGGGAGTAGCTCCTGCATTGAGCGTCTGCCCCCTGGTGGTCAGTGTGCGTCATAGCGACCGGTCTTTCTGCTATTAGGGTTTTATTATATAGGATTTGTTTCTTATCTACATGGGTGCCCCACATGGGTCTCAAATGAGGTAACATGACAGTTACAGAGGTAGTAACTTCTAGAACTAATAATAACTGAATAAAATTTCTGCCTTCCAGCCTCGCCCAGTGATAAAAACATCTCAGGTATGATTGTCTTTTTCCTAAGCTTTTTTTTTTTTTTTGTGGTCCAGAGGATTCCTTATCCCTTTGTTCTTTGGAGGGTATATATCTTCTAGTTTACTTCCAATTTTTTCTCAAAGATTATTTTTAGTGTCCTTAATTCTTCCTCCCGCAGCCCCACCCCTGCCTTTTTATGTGAGCTTCTGTCCTAAAAGCCATGGTGAAAAGATTTGACCACCCCTCATGATCCCAAAACAATCCTTTGGACCTTATTTGGTTACAGGGTTGGGAACTGACTGCAAGTACTCAATAGTACTATAGACATCAGGACTAAAATTGCTTTCCCTAATGTATTGATAATTCTGATGTGCAGCTAGGGTTGAAAACTATTGGGACAGAAAAATAATTACCCATCTTAGAACTTCCATTTTTCAGAATGGGATTATCAGCATTTTTTGTTTGATATTTCACCTGTATAATGCTAGGAGAACTTTTTCCTAGAAAACCCCTCGGAGATTATCTTAGCCACATCTACTTCCAGGTAGGAAAGCACCTAAATTTCATATTAGTCAATTTCCTATTACTCTGCTTTGGTGAGCAGGAAAGAGATGCCCCAACTTACAATGATCATCTGTAGAAACTACCTTGTATGCTTTTCCCACTTTTTCTCTCCTCCTCCATCCCCTTTAAAAAACTTTTTATCTTTATTGTTGTATTACAGATGCCCCCCATTGTTTGTGTGTGTTTTTGCCTCCTCTATCTCTTTAATCCTTTGTTTATATCTCTCATGTTTGTTATGCCTCTCCCTATTTTTTTGTGTGGGTTTCTTCAGAGTGCCGGGATGAAAAATTTGCTTGCACAAGACTCTACTCTGTGCATCGGCCAGTCAAGCAATGCGTTCATCAGTTATGCTTTACCAGGTAAGGGGTTCCAGAATACCCAGAAAGCATCTTCCATGATAGTGTTTTCATGTCAGCAACTATTTAATGAGCTCCCACTATGGAATTTCAGTCTTTGGAGGGACAGAAGATTTTAGCATAATCCTCTAGCTATTACTGAAAGTACCCAATAGAACTTGGAGTCTGGATTGAGCTATTCAGAGAACAGGCAGACTAACAAGTCCAGATGCTAGAGGGCAAATAAAAGCAAGGGCTGGAGGAAGGATAGTCATGAGGGAAACAGAAGTACGTTGAATTTACTACCTCATAGAAAAAGGCTGAAATGAAAGATCCAACTCTGAAGTTAGAAAATAGTGGGGAGGAGTTAGTATTAAGCTTGATTCTAGGGAAGAGCATGCAAAGTGTCGCTAAGAAGAGTAATACCGTTTTCTGAAATACTTAAGGAAACTCAGATAAGAGTGGGGAATACGGAAATTGAAAAGGCATCCTAGGCATAGACTAATTCTCCCTCTCAACACCTCTTTCTGTCTCCTTCTTTAACCATGACATTGGGACTATGGCAGTTTACGACGCATGTACATCATCAATAATGAGATTTGCTCCCGGCTTGTCTGTAAAGAACATGAAGCTATGAAAGGTAAGATGATGTCTGTGTTTGTAGTGGGGGAAGGGACAGTTATGTGAGAGGTAAGGAAGGACACAACGCTAATGGATCCCAGGTCTGGCTTTGGTGGAGGGCTTTTGGCCACCCTCTGAACTCACATCAGTCCCTTCTCCACCAAGTTACCCCAAGTAAGGAATCTAAGTAAAGCAGCATGCTTAATACATAAACATAACCCTACAAAAAGTACCCCCCAGATCTCTTTCCAATTAGATAGTAACTCCAAATCTCTCCTGTATATAGTCAGAGCTCTGGCTGCTTTGAAGATCATTCACTGGGGTTCTAGGTAAAAAGGCCAAGTCAATCATTACAAATAGTAGATTCTACTAGTCTGCAGCCATGTTTGTAACTACAAAAACATGCACAAAACATTAATTTGGAGACAGTAATGTTTGGGTAGGCCTTTAATTAAATTAGAAATAGATTGGACATTTAGAAACTAGCTACCTTATAAACAGTCCACCACTTACAAGCACCCTTTATATTGCTCATTGTGAAATTTCTGAGGTAGAGGAAGGTAGAAAGACTTCATAAAAACAATAAAAAGGGTCGAAAGTGAGTGACCATGTATGATGGGAACAAAGATTCTTCTTACCTTCCCCATCGCCTGCCCCCAAAGGTGGCTGTGGTTGGTGAGTGCACCACAGACAAGCCACTTCTGACTAAGCAGCCCGCCTTGTGCTGAGTTCCTGACTAAGAGCTGTACTTAACTTCAGAGAAGGAAATTTGCTGCCTGTCCCCACTGGCTCTGTGCAAGCCACCTGCAAGGGAAGCACCTTGAGATTGAGGTTGAGTATTTGGGACTCTAGGCACTTTCAAGGGTCTCTGGGGACTTAGTCAAGACAGCTATTTGCACATAGTAAACACTTAGGTATCTATTGAGTGATTGAAGCTCATTTTTTGGTTATTCAAAAGTCCATGATTAGAAAAAGTGGGAGCTAGGTATAGAAAGGAAACTAACATTTACTGACCACCTGTGCTAGGTACTTTGCATACATTATTCCACTTTAATACAACCAAACTGTTGAGGCAGGTATTTTAATGCTTATTTTATAGAAAGGATAGTGAAGTTCAGAAAAATTAAGAAACTTTCTAGTAAGTCAGTGGTTGAGCTGTGATTCTAACTCAGATCTATTCCTCCCAAACCTTTTCACTCCACCACACTGGTATTCTTTTTCCCTTAAAACATCAGCCCTTTGTTCCCACATTCTAATCCCATCATGCTCTGCTTCTCTTCTAGATGAGCTTTGCCGCCAGATGGCTGGTCTGCCCCCAAGGCGACTCCGGCGTTCCAACTACTTCCGACTCCCTCCCTGTGAAAATGTAAATTTGCAGAGACCCAATGGTCTGTGATCATCAAGGAAAAGGAAAAAAGAAAAAAAATGTATGGGTGGGATGAAGAGAATGCTCTAGGAAGAGGGAACACCTTGTCTAACCATTGTCAGCTAACCCATACATTAGTATTTCTTAGACCAAACCCTTTGCAATGTTTAGCTTTGCCCCTACTCCCTGATGTTTCACCCAGACTGAAACATTGATCTCATTTTTGGTACTTACAATACAAAGTCTATATTATTGCATGGTTTTACTGCTTCCCGATATCACAGACATAGTAGATAAATGATGACCAGGCAGTTTAAATGTAACTTCAAGGGAAAGTAAACTTAAGGTTAATAATATTTACTATTGAAGCTGTCTGAGATAGTTCTTAGGGTGGAAGAAATTATCATGGTCTATTTTGGCTAGCCATAGAACTTCATTTACTTTCCTTACAAGAGTTTCCTATATTAACTACCCTTTTGTCTATAAAATTATAGTCCTCTTTACTCTTATTTTAACTATTTTGCTGACTATCATAACATTTACTTGGCAGGTTCTCTTTATGAAAAAGATCATGACAATTTTTGTAGCCCTAGAAAATTCTCCAGAGCCAATATTTATACTATCCTACTAACAATATATAAAGACCCCAAATGTTGCCTTCTGCTAAGCTCAGAGGCTGAGGCTAAAGAGAGAGGAGTATGCCATGTATAGAACTTGGGCCCATGATTCCTTATTCAATTGTTGATGTGGTTGTCCAGTCGGCAAATAGAGCTTGAAATTAAGTCTCATTTTCTTACTCATTTTTGGTAGAATTGGGGTTAGGCCACATCCACAGGTAAATTAGACGACTAATGTCAAACCATGTCACTGGTCTGAGTTTTTGTGAGTTGTTGCTACTTCCATTCTCACCTCTTACCAAAATCTGTAGGTATTATTATTCAAATAGATTCTGGAATAGCCTGATTTGGGGCCTAAGAAGGGCATTCAGACCTGGAACTTAACAGGCAGGCACAAAGTTTACCTAATGGTTTACAGAAAAAGTGTATAAAAGAAGCACAATATTTAGACAACCCACACTCTTATCCTGGGTCTAGCAGTAACTAGGGAGCCTCAGATAAGCCATGTTTCCTCACCAGGCCCTGGTTTAATTCCCCCACGTTTAACAGGAGAAGGTTTAATGTACATTAGTTTCTTTTAATTCTATGATTCACAAAATTTAAATGTATTGTTAATATTTCTTGAAGCCTAGAGATGCAATCTAACTCACAACAAACATGTCTGCTTTATAAGGGGTGGGGGGATAGCCTGTATTAATTAAATGGACAACAGTCCACAATATAATAGAACAAAATTTCACTACAAGTGACAAATTATATATTATGGACCTTCTATCGAAATAATTTCTGAGTAACCTTCTTAAAAAGCCAATAGAATTCAAGTAGGTGCTAGGGAAATCTGAGATAAACAGTTATATATGATAGAATACCACTTGTAGGGAGTGAATTTCTGTCATAATGCTGAGAAAACTACCTGAGGATTGGATTCTTGCTGTTAAGAAGCAATTTAGTTTAATGGGATTTGCACAATTTATTAAAGAAAAATGTTAGAAAAAGCCCCAAAGCATGTAATCTCTGCTCCACAGCCTCTACAAGTAAATGTACTGACATATACACAGACATATTAAATGCATATTGTAGCCACTGTAGAGAAATCTCATGGGCACAGAGTTTCCAAGAATCATGTCAAATGTCTTCATGAACTTGACCCTCCTACAGCATATTGAACGAGAGGTAGCATTCCCCACCAGAAAGCACCTCAATCCCAGTATTGTGTATATTGCAAATTAAACTTTTTAAAATAATTGTTCCAAATTTTCTTCTCAGAAGAGAGATGTGTGTGTGTCTGTTATTTCTTTTTCTATTTTATGTTTAAAAAGAAGGCCTGAATTCATGATTTTACTAGAGGCCCGGTGCACGAAATTTGTGCATGGGGGGGGGGGTGTCCCTCAGCCCAGCATACACCCTCTCCAATCTGGGACCCCTTGAGGGAATCCCTTTCACAATCCAGGACTGCTGGCTCCCAACTGCTCACCTGCCTGCCAGCCTGATCACCCCCTAAACCAGCTGTGGGCAAACTACGGCCTGCGGGCCGAATCCGGCCCGTTCGGCTGTTCTATCCGGCCTGCGGAGCCGAAAGAGCAGAGGGTTCTCTTGCTCTCCCCTCCGCTCCTTCACCAGCAGCAGTGTTAACATGGCAACGTCGGGAAACACGGCCGCAGCTCCTTCTTCTGAGTGGGCGGATTTATATCCGCCCATTCAGTAGAAGGAACAACCTCTCAATCTTCCAGAGGCTCCTTGTAATGCCCGCGGACGCGTCCCCCGACATCACCCTGGGAATGCGTAGACACGTTATCGTGGTGATGGAGGGAGACACGCCCCTGGAGAGCACAGTATCAGAGCCTTTCTGAGTTAAGATTAAGAGCTCTACTCAAACACAATTTTTTCCTGTTCCCACATTCTGTACATCACAATGACTTGTTAATAAAACAACAAAGACTTTCAGCTTTTAGGGCTTGTATCCACTGCAGTTTTTTTTCCCACTGCGGACGCGCGCAGCAGGGAAAAAGACACACAGAGGACATGTCACACTAGCCATGCTGCGGCTGCATTTTTTTGCTGATACGAATGCGGTATCAGTAACGCTACCGTGGCCACTAACTGCATGTGTTAGCAGCAAAACAAGTGCATTTTGCGCTGCATTTGCTTCTCCCCCTCGCACCTATAAAAATGCGTGCTACTGCCCTAACCGGTTTGGCTCAGTGGATAGAGCGTCAGACTGTGGACTCAAGGGTCCCGGGTTCGATTCCAGTCAAGGGCATGTACCTTGGTTGCGGCACATACCCGGTAGGGAGTGTGCAGGAGGCAGCTGATCGATGTTTCTCTCTCATCGATGTTTCTAACTCTCTGTCCCTCTCCCTTCCTCTCTGTAAAAAATCAATAAAATATATTAAAAAAAAAAATGCGTGCTACAGGGCATTTGTGTTAACATGTACCACTGCACATTAGCATCAACGCTGGTGTTAAAATGTTTGAAATGAATAAAACTATTGAAATAAAAAAAAAAAGACCTTATCCTTTTATGTAATGATGTTTACTTTGAATTTATATTAGTTCACACAAACACTCCATCTATGCTTTTGTTCCGGCCCTCCGGTCCAGTTTAAGAACCCATTGTGGCCCTCGAGTCAAAAAGTTTGCCCACCCCTGCCCTAAACACTCCCCTGCCAGCCTGATTGATGTCTAACTGTTCCCCTGCGAGCCTGTTTGCCCCTAACTGCTCCCCTGCAGGCCTGGTCACCCCTAACTGCCCTCCCATGCAGGCTTGGTCACCCCCAACTGCCCTCCCCTGCAGGCCTTGTCCCCCCCAACTACTCTCCCCTGCAGGCCTGGGTTCCCGCCAACTGCCCTCCCCTGCAGGCCTTGTCCCCCCCAACTACTCTCCCCTGCAGGCCTGGGTCCCCGCCAACTGCCCTCCCCTGCAGGCCTGGTCACCTCTAAATACCCTGCCCTGCAGGCCTGGTCACCTCTAAATACCCTGCCCTGCAGGCCTGGTCCCCCCCCCCAACTGCCCTCCCCTGCAGGCCTGGTCACCTCTAAATACCCTGCCCTGCAGGCCTGGTCCCCCCCCCCCCCAACTGCTCTCCCCTGCAGTCCTGGGTCCCTCCCAACTGCCCTCCCCTGCTGCCCTCCCCTGCAGGCTTCATCGCCCCCAACTGCCTTCCCTTGCAGGCCTGGTCCCTCCCAACTGCCCTCCCCTGCTGGCCATCTTGTGGCGGCCATCTTGTGTCCACATGGGGACAGGATCTTTGACCACATGGGGGCAGCCATCTTGTGTGTTGGAGTGATGGTCAATCTGCATATTACTCTTTTATTAGATAGGATAGAGGCCTGGTGCATGGGTGGGGGCCAGCTGGTTTGCCCTGAAGGGTGTCCCAGATCAGGGTGGGGGTTCCCTTGGGGTGTGGGGCGGCCTGGGCGAGGGGCCTGTGGTGGTTTGCAGGCCAGCCATGCCCCCTGGCAACCCAAGCAGAGGCCATGGTATCTGGGGTTTATTTATCTTCTGTAATTAAAACTTTGTAGCCTGGAGTGGAGCCAAGCCTTCTGCTCCCTCCGTGGCGGCAGCCATTTCTGTTGGGATTTATGTATCTTCTATCATTGAAACTTTGTAGCCTTGAGTGGGGGCCTAGGCTGGCAAGGGCAGGCAGAAAGCTTGGCTTCCTCATTGCCAACGAAACCCAAGCCTCCCTCCTGCTCTCTGTGGCTGTAGCCATCTTGGTTGGGTTTATTTGCATATTAGCTCCTGATTGGATGGTGGGCGTGGCTTGTGGGTGTAGCAGAGTGGTGGTTAACTTGCATATTATTCTTTTATTAGATAGGCTTCCATTTTGAAAACTAATTAACAATGTTGCTCAAATTTCTCTATTCCACTATCCTCTGTTGTATCCTTCTTCACTCCATAACTGTACTGTTGGTCCTCTAACATTCCAAATTTATTTGCTTTCCTCCTGATGCCCTTCCTCAGTTCACCGGAAAATTCTTTCTTTTCTGCCCCCTTCAGGACCAACTGTCTTGCAAGGTAAAGTTTCCTGCTTTATTTTCACTTCTCTTTTGCATGATCAAATTCCTGTGTTTTGCCATTTCTCATTTTTCTTATGTCCTCTACCTGTTTTCCTCTTCTTGATAAGTAAACCAACTTGTCTAACTCACTTCCCAGCCTTTTTCCTCATCTTTATAAAATACTCTTCTCCCTTATAGCTTCCCCTAAAAATGGTCCCAGGTCAAAGCTTCTGAGGAGTTGTTTTTGGTACCACCTCTTAACCTCTGTACTCTCTTCTCCATGGGCAGAATTCCACTCACCTCCTTTCCATTTTTTGTTTGTTTGTAGGGTGTGTTGTTTTTTTAAGCCTTGACCCATTGTGAGACAGGCTAATAAGCCAGAACAAATGGAATAGGAAAACTGAGACAGATAGGTAAACAGCAGTTTTCAGCCACCTAGAAAATCTAGATGCCAAGCAGTTTGCAGCCATTTAGTAAATCCCATCTTTCATAAACCATGGACACTTTAAAAGTGCACGGTTTGCACTTCTCCTCCCCAAACAAAGGGTAAATGACCTAAATCACTCTATTCAGGAGGCGGATAGCAGAAATCCAATTAGTGCCATTTCCCAATATCTGTCCATTTCCCAAGGACAGATGAAGAGAATAAACCTTATTTTAGTACATCAGCATAAAGCTGATGAATATTCTACTGAGATCTCCCTTTAAGAACTCTGTCCTAGCTGGTTTGGCTTAGTGGATAAAGAGTCGGCCTGCAGACTAAAGGATCCCGGGTTCAATTCCTGTCAAGAGCACATGCCCAAGTTGCAGGCTCAGTCCCCAGTACGGGGTGTGCAAGAGGCAGCCGATCAATGATTCTCTCTCCTCATTGATGTTTCTATCTCTCTCCCCCTCTCCCTTCCTTTTTGAAATAATAAAAATATACTAAAACACACACACACACACACACACACACACACACACACACACACACAAACTCTACTCTAAATGCACAGCCTTTAAAACCCCTCAAAACAAAGGTCCTCCCAGGAGCATGCCCATGCCTCCTCCCACAGGAGTGCATCTCCTAAACGCTAAGGGACCCCACGAGGCCTGCAACCAGGGCAGCAATGGGCAATGACAGTTCATCCCAAACCTGTCCTCAAAGTCCCTTTATCTCTGATTTTTAAAAATATATTTTTATTTATTTCAGATTAGAAGGGAGAAAGAAACAGAAACATCAATAATGAGAATCGGCCCTCACCGGTTTGGCTCAGTTTGGCTCAGAGCGTCGGCCTTCGGACTCAAGGGTCCTAGGTTCGATTCCGGTCAAGGGCATATACCTTGGTTGCAGGCACATCCCCAGTGGGGAGTGTGTAGGATGCAGCTGATCGATGTTTCTCTCTCATCGATGTTTCTAACTCTCTATCCCTCTCCCTTCCTCTCTGTAAAAAATCAAAAAAAATTAAAAAATAATGAGAATCGTTGACCGGCCCCCCACTGGGAATTGAGCCCGAAACCCGGGCATGTGCCCTGACCAGGAATCGAACCAGGACATCCTGGTTCATAGGTCAACAGCTACCACTGAGCCAACCAGCCGGGCTTCTCTGACTTCTTAGTGAGCCAAAGCAGACCAGTCTAGGCTCATTTCTCCAGCCCTTTCTTATTTTGTGCCTCAAAGTTTTACCTGGACTCCTGTTGTGAAATTTTTTCTGCAGGAAGTCAAGAACCCACACACTGGGAACCTACCAGCTGGCCCCAGGCAGACCCTCTCAGGGCCAGGTTCCATTTCCAGTAACAATTGCAGGTTCCCAATGGTCTAGTTTTTACCCCTTGTTCCTCCCACAAAAAGATTTGAAAACCTTTTACTCTTTAAGGTATTAATGTTATCCTTTTTTCTGGTCAATGCAAGTGACAGTCTTCTTAAGCAAGGAACTTAAATTTTGATGAGAAAGAATTACGTGAACCAAAACAATGGATTTTTAATGTTGGAATTAAAGAGTTTGGTTAAAAGTTAGGCATTTTGAATGCCTTCCTGATACCTTGAAGAGAGAGCAGGCTTATCTGCCTACTATAAGATTCACCCTTATTTTCTCTTCCAAAATTGAATAGATCCTGCTGTGAGCCTAACTTTTTCCATTATTTCATGCTTATAACAGAAGTTCTCCTTGAATGAACAAATAAGTTCTGGAAATTCAAGTGTGCTCTGCACTCTCTAAATATAGTTCCATGCACACTTTCTCTGAGTATTCTTTTGACTTACAGGCAGATGGTGCAAAGCCCAGCTGGTCTCCCACTTCTGGACCTTATTTATGATGACATCAAGCAGTATATGCTGCTAGCCACAAGCTCCACCCTCCTCTGCTTTACGTGCTATGGCAAAAGTTGAATGTTTGACCAAATACTTTACACCTGTCAGAAGGTGCAAGCGATTTGCAACCTCTAAGGTTTTCCCTTCCTTCTGTACTGCTGTAACACAGTGAAGAACGAAATCAAAGAAACAAAAAAGAAGATAGCAGAGCTCTAAACAAGAGGGATACGGAGATGGGAGAATGATGACAGGTGGCCATCAGGGCAGGGGAACCAGGAGGCTAGAAGTCAGTAATTCACAAATCTGTATGGGAGGAGGGAATTTGGAAAGTGTGGTGAAGGGATCTGAGAGGTTTGGAACCTTATGGGGTAGAATGGGAGGATAATGGGAGCACAGCAGAAGAGAGGTGGGGCTATCCTTATAGTTCTGTCAATTCAGGGAGGCAAAGATTTGGTTAAAGATGCAACATCCCAATAAAAATTGAAATCCTTGTATCTTTTAGCGTTTTCACCAACCAAGCATCAGTGAAAGTGACTTGTTGAATTTCTCTGTGGTGGAGAAACAGGTGGCCACAGTGTAGGTGTGTTTTTTCTCAAGCCAGTCAAGCAAAGCCAGAAGCATCAGTCAAACGACAACTTCTGGGCAGAACCTAAGTTGAAAAAGCAGATGTTTATATAAATAGAGGTGCAAGGCTCATATCTTCCTGTTGACAAATAGAGCTTCACTTCACTTCAAACCATCAAATTTTTTTAAAAATAGCTGATAATCGCTTTTTTTCTTTTTTCAATTTATCCAATCACTCAGGAAGGTTCTAGTATTTTCCTAACCCAGGGGTCCTGCAGTTTTTTCTCCTTTTCTTTCTCTCATGTTTTTCTTTCCTTTCCCTTTTCCTTTGTTTTGTTTGTTTACTTAGCCATACATCTACTAGTATACTGTGTAGCTTCATGGAGTACTTCATTACATTTACAAAATAATCCATAAAGATTGAATTCAGAATGATCTCAAATTTGTGGGAGATTCACCTCCCCCAATAACACCTTAATAAAAGGTAATGATGACCTTTGAGCAGATATATGGAAATATTATAATGGAAACAACCTAAATTGTATTTAAGGGATTGATGGCCATTGAGGTATCAACCTACATCATTGTCATTATATAGTGATCCCTAATATGTTGTTCTGTCCCGAATGGTCAAAGCCAGGAATTACAATGAAGGGTAAATAAGAACTGCACGAAAAACATTGCTTCCATTTGTATAAAATTACATCCATATATATATCCCTCCACTCTTGAAAATAGATGAGATTTTTGGGGAGAAGGGAGATAAAGAATATTAATACAAATAAACTTATGAAATGTGTAATATTAACATCAAAGTCAATAGATATTAAAAGCAGGAATTACTACAAAAATGTTCAGATAAAATTATGAATGACAGCTGCTTAATTAGTTTAGAGCAGTGGTTGGCAAACCCTGGCTCGTGAGCTGCATGCGGCCCTTTGGCCCCTTGAGTGTGGCTCTTCCACAAAATACCATGGCCTAGGCAAGTCTATTTTGAAGAAGTGGCATTAGAAGAAGTTTAAGTTTAAAAAATTTGGTTCTCAAAAGAAATTTCATCGTTGTACTGTTGATATTTGGCTCTGTTGACTAATGAGTTTGCTGACCACTGGTTTAGAGAAACCAATTTCTTTGTTGAAAAGTAATCCCTAATTTTATAAGGTTAAACCACTATGCTCTTTTATGTTGCCATTATCTTAGAGAAACTGAGATAGATCTGACATTCTATTTAATAAAAGCCCAGTGACCAAATGGTGGAACGATCAGAACGACCGCTTGACCAGTCATTATGATGCACACTGACCACCAGGGGGCAGACGCTTAACACAGGAGTTGCCCCCAGGTGGTCAGTGCACTCCCACAGTGGGGATGAGCAACTGCTCCCGCAGTGGGCCGATCCCTGCAGGCCATGCCCCCCCCCAGTGCACGAATCCTGTGCACTGGGCCTCTAGGAGTATAATAATTGATCATCCTATCTAATAAAAGATGGTTAATATGCAAATTAACCATCACTCCGCTACACCCACAAGCCATGCCCACCAGCCACGTCCACCAGCCAATCAGGAGCAAATATGCAAATAAACCCAACCAAGATGGCTACGGCCACAGAGAGCAGGAGGGAGGCATGGGTTTCCCTGGCAATGGAGGAAGCCAAGCTTTCCGCCTGCCCTTGCCAGCCTAGGCCTCCACTCAAGGCTACAAAGTTTCAATGATAGAAGATACATAAACCCAAACAGAAATGGTGGCAGCCACAGAGCTGGAAAGAGCAGGAGGCTAGGGTTGCCCCCGGCAATGGAGGAAGCCAAGATTTCCGCACACCCTGGCCAGCCCAGGCCTCACTTAAGGCTACAAAGTTTCAATTATAGAAGATACATAAATCCCCCCAAAAATGGCTGCTGCCACGGAGCAAGCAGAAGGCTTGGCTCTGCTCCAGGCTACAAAGTTTCAATTGTAGAAGATAAATAAATCCCAGATCCCAGGGCCTCCGCTTGGGTCGCCAGGGGGCGTGGCCAGCCTGCAAACCACCACAGGCCCCTCACCCAGGCTGCCCCACACCCCAAGGGAACCCCCACCCTGATCCGGGACACCCTTCAGGGCAAACCAGCTGGCCCCCACCTGTGCACCAGGCCTCTATCCTATCTAATAAAAGAGTAATATGCAGATTGACCATCACTCCAACACACAAGATGGCTGCCCCCATGTGGTCAAAGATCCTGCCCCCATGTGGACACAAGATGGCCACCACAAGATGGCCAGCAGGGGAGGGCAGCTGGGAGGGACCAGGCCTGCAAGGGAGGGCAGTTGTGGGCAATCAGGCCAGCAGGGGAGGGCAGTTGGGAGGGACCAGGCCAGCAGGGGAGGGCAGTTGGGAGGGACCAGGTCTCCAAGAGAGGGCAGTTGTGGGTGATCAGGCCAGCAGGGGAGGGCAGTTGGGAGGGACCCAGGCCTGCAGGGGAGAGCAGTTGGGGGGGACCAGGCCTGCAGGGGAGGGCAGTTAGGGGTGACCAGGCCTGCAGGGGAGAGCAGTTGGGGGGGACAAGGCCTGCAGGGGAGGGCAGTTAGGGGAAAACAGGCTGGCAGGGGAGCAGTTAGGCATCAATCAGGCTGGCAGGGGAGTGGTTAGGGGATGATCAGGCTGGCAGGCAGAAGCGGTTAGGGGCAATCAAGAAGGCAGAAAGGCGAGCAGTTGGGAGCCAGCAATCCTGGATTGTGAGAGGGATGTCCCAGATTGGAGAGGGTGCAGGCTGGGCTGAGGGACACACACCCCCGTGCACGAATTTCATGCATCGGGCCTCTAGTTAAAATATAATTCATAAATTCAACTATAAATTAAATCATAAAGCATAATTCATAAGAATTACTATATGTTCTGGAGAAACCAAGATGGCAGCATAGGTAAACACCTAAACTGCTGCCTCACACAACAATTTCAAAACTACAACTAAAAGACAGAATGGACACCATCCAGAACCACAGGAAAGCTGGCTGAGTGAAAATTCTACAACTAGAAGGAAAGAGAAAAGCTCACAGAGAATTGGAGGTACGGCAAAGGGTCTTTGTGCGCGCAGAGAGGAAGGGCGGCTGAGAGCCTGGCTGACTTTCTCTGGCAGAAGGGGGAAGGAAGCCCCCGACCGCACTGAACCCCAGTTCTGACTGCACTGAACCCCAGTTCCGGGCGAGCCCCTGGGGACCCACGCTCTTACAGGGGGAGTCTGGACTCTCCGGTGGAGACTTGGGAGCTGGGAAAGGCGGAGGACTGAAAGCGCGTGCGTGCCAGTGCGCACAAAGGCTGCGGAGGTTGCCACAGGCTTTCCCTAGTGGAAGGGAGTCAGAGGCTCCTGACTGCACTGAGCCCCAGTTCTGACTGCAGTGAACCCCAGTTCCAGGTGAGCCCCTGGGGACCCATGCTCTTGTGGGGGGAGTCTGGACTCTCAGGCGGAGACTCAGGAGCCAGGGAAGGCGGAGGACTGAAAGCACGTGCGTGCCAGTGTGCACAAAGGCTGCGGAGGTTGCCACAGGCTTTCCCTAGTGGAAGGGAGTCAGAGGCTCCTGACTGCACTGAGCCCCAGTTCTGACTGCAGTGAACCCCAGTTCCAGGTGAGCCCCTGGGGACCCACGCTCTTGTGGGGGGAGTCTGGACTCCCAGGCAGAAACTCGGGAGCCGGGAAGGCAGAGGTCTGAAGGCGCGCACCTGCACGCAAGGGCAAGGCTGACGGGAAGCCAAGACTGAGGCTTCACCCCATCCAAGCTGAGCACAGAGGCTATTGCAATTTGGCAAGTCTAATCCTATAAAGGCTGTCTCCAGCACCAAACTTCTCCCAGCATAGACACAGCTGATCCTTACAGCCAACTGGCCTGGAGGTCAATTCTTCCCAGTGATACCAACAACAATAAAGACTTAATTACAACAAGGCTTTACACACAGTCCACAAAGAGGTGCACCAAGAGTGTCCACCTCTGGTTAACTGGGGAGGCAGACCCACTGGGCCATATTGGAAACCTAGCACACAAATCTACCTTACCAACTCAGGGAAGCAGTGAAAATGCGGCGTCAAAGAATCAGATCACAAACGAAAGAAATGGAGGAAAACAAATGACTGGATATAGAATTCAAAACCACGGTTATAAGGCTTTTTAAGAATATCCTAGAAAAGGCCGATAAATATAACGAGACCCTCGAAGATATGAAAAAGGACCAACTAGAAATTAAACATACACTGACTGAAATAAAAAATATTATACAGAGACCCAAAAACAGACAAGAGGAACACAAAAATCAAGTCAAAGAATTGAAATACAAAGAAGCAAAAAACACTCAACCGAAAAAGCAAAAAGCAAAAAAAAAAAAAAAATCCAAAAAGTTGTAGATAGTGTAAGAAGACTCTGGGACAACTTCAAGCATACCAACATCAGAATTATGGGGGTGCCAGAAGAAGAGAGAGAGCAAGATACTGAAAACCTATTTGAAGAAATAATGACCAAAAACTTCCCCCACCTGGTGAAAGAAATAGACTTACAAGTCCAGGAAGCCCACAGAACTCCAAACAAAAGGAATCCAAAGAGGACCACACCAAGACACATCATAATTAAAATGCCAAGAGCAAAAGACAAAGAGAGAATCTTAAAAGCAGCAAGAGAAAAACAGTTAGTTACCTACAAGGGAGCACCCATACGACTGTCAGCTGATTTCTCAACAGAAACTATGCAGGCCAGACGGGAGTGGCAAGAAATTTTCAATGTGATGAATAGCAAGAACCTACAACCAAGATTACTCTACCCAGCAAAGCTATCATTCAGAATTGAAGGGCAGATAAAGAGCTTCACAGATAAGAAAAAGCTGAAGGAGTTCATCACCACCAAACCAGTATTATATGAAATGCTGAAAGGTATTCTTAAAGAAGAGGAAGAAGAAAAAAGTAAAGAGAAAAAGTATGAACAACAAATACATATCTATCAACAAGTGAACCTAAAAATCAAGTGAACTAAAAACCTGAGGAACAGAATAATCTGGTGAATATAATAGAATCAGGGGCATAGAAAGGGAGTGGACTGATAATTCTCAGGAGGAAAGGGGTATGGGGGGTTCATGAAGAGACAAAAATCATACACCTATGGATGAGGACAGTGCGGGGGGGGGGAGGTATGGGCAGAAGGTGGGGTGGGAACTGGGTGGAGGGGAGCTATGGGGGGAAAAAGGAGAAATAATTGTAATAATCTGAATACAGATTTATTTTTTAAAAAAAGCAGAAAAAAAAGAATTACTATATGTTCTAATAACAGAGCAGGGATAGTTTCTCTCTTGTCATATAGAAACTAAAAAATATTGTATCATTTATGCAAAGAACATCTAGACCTCAAATCAACATAGCTCTAGGATAATAAAACATATTTATATCATCCTGTTCATCTTAATATATAAAAGAATTGGTCCCCTGGCAGGGTAGCTTAGTTAGCTAGAGCATTTTTTCCATATGCCAAGGTTGTAGGTTCGTTTCCCAGTCAGGCAGGGCACATACAAAAATTAATCAATGAATGCATAAATAAGTGGAACAACAAATTGACCTCTCTCTTTAATAAATTTTAAAAGTATTTGTGTTCATTTCAGGGCCAGTCCTGTCATAGTACTCACAAATTATGTGATATTAAATGAGTAACTTCTCAACTGTAAATTGCTGGCAACACATCTGTGATTCTGAGAAGTAACAAGATCAGGTTTTCAAAGGTTTCACACCTATAATATTATACAGTTAATAAAACTATAGGACATTTTTTTCTACTTAGGCTGACTGTTCTTGAATAGGTTGACTCTACTATTTTTTCTCTTATAACAAAACAGAGGTGATTCTTGCTGGTTAACCAGTGGGTATGCAGGTTTGGAAACCAGCAAGGGTGATAGTACTAGTTTCTCTACAGTTCAAGGTTTCTAATGAAATTTTTTTTCAGCATCCAAAAACGTTTTAAGCCCTAGATGGTTTGGCTCAGTGGACAGAGTGTTGGCCAGTGGGCTGAAAGGTCCTGGGTTTGATTTTGGCCAAAGGCACATGCCTGTGTTGCGGGCTCGGTCCCTAGTGGGGGGCATGCAGAAGACAGCCGGTCAATGATTCTCTCTCATCATTGATGTTTCTATTTCTCTCTCCCTCTCCCTTCCTCTCTGAAATCAATAAAAAAAAATATATTTTTTTTAAATTTTATTAACAGAGCAAGATCTGGGTTTAGTTTTTGTAGGTACAGTTGACCTGTCGGCCTCTGGCGCACTTGAACTTGTGGCCCTTGGGTGTCCGACAGGTTTCAGTTCCTTGAAGTCTCTGACTAATCAGGAATTCTTTTTTAATTGAGGTGAAATTCACATCATATAAATTAACCATACATTATTGTATAACTACCACTTCCAAAATTTTATCACCCCAAAAGAAAACCCCGATCCATTAGCCTATTCTCTCCTCCCTCCAGTCCCTGAGCAACCACCAATCTGCTTTCTGCCTCTCTGGATTTAGCAATTCTGGGTATTTCATATAGAAGGAATTGTATACTATGTGGCCTTTTGCCATAATCAAGATTTTAGGATTATCTGTATGGGGCATACATTACTAATTACAGAGCATATCCTGGCTAATTGTCTCAATAGGGTGAACTCTGACTTTACTTTTTTGATGCTGTAGCCATACCTCCTTTAAGGAACCTGGGGATGTAGTTCTAATGTTACCAGGATGCATGGGAGGTAGGGCCATCCTATATAATAAAAGGCTAATATGCAAATCAACTGAAAGGCGGAATGACCAGGTCACTATGACATGCACTAACCACCTGGGGGCAGACGCTCAACACAAGAGCTGCCCGCTGGTGTTCAGTGTGCTCCCACAGGGGGAGCACTGCTCAGCCAGAAGCCAGGCTCATGACTGGCGAGTGCAGTGGTGGTGGCGGGAGCTTCTCCTGCCTCAACAGCAGTGCTAAGGATTTCCATGGGGAGCGGGCCTAAGCCATCAGTCGGACAATCCCCAAGGGCTCCTGGACTGTGAGAGGGCTCAAGCCAGGCTGAGGGACGCTCCCCCTCAAGTGCAAGAATTTTGTGCACTGAGCCTCTAGTGTTGAATAAATTAACCAAAGTGCTGAGTGTACTGAATGGGTTAGTGGTGTTTTGTGTAATTGTGCAGAGGTATTTGATTCTTCCTGTCCACCTCTGGTAACAAAGTGAAGAGATCCTCATTGGTATTTTTAGCCAATGTGTGTGGATGGATTGGGGGGGGGGGGCAGAGAGGGGAATGGGCATCGAGGGAGAAGAGGAGGAAATCCAGCTTAATTATGTATTAAAGAAATCGGGGCTGCTGACACAGTCAGGCACTTCCTGACAATGGGAACTCATTCTGAGAAAAAAGTGTTGTTAGGTGACTTCATAGCCTGTACAGCACGTCACTACACAAAACAATGCAAGATTAAATCATGCACAAGAGAAAATGATGCAATTAAGAAACTCTGTAAACAGGAGACTGTATGAGGCTGCTAACGGTGTAACATGGCATGTTGTTTACAGCAAACTTTTTTCATAAGTAGAAAAAGTACACTCTAAAATAATGGTAGCCTGGCCACTGTAGCTCAGCATCGACCAGTGAACCAAGAGGTCACTAGTTGATTCCTGGACAGGGTACATGCCCGGGTTGTAGGCTCAATCCCCAGTAGGAGGTGTGCAGGGGCCATCTGATCAATGTTTCTATCTCTCTATCCCTCTCCCTTCCTCTCTCTCTAAAATCAATAAAAAACATATAAAAATAAGGTAATGATAAAAGGTGTAGTACAGTAAATACAACCGGCAACATAGTCATTATCAAGAGAACCAAGGAGGAAGAATTTGTCAATATGATGCCAGGACATCCTACAGCAGGGTGTGATCTGATTCCAATGACTGTTAGGGACTATTTAGACAGAAATATAGTGTGAGACCCTGACAACTACTCACTCACAGTTTATTACTAATCAGAAAACTTTGAACCATGGGAACAGATAACTTGCTGCTGATTATAATTTATGTTTTAATGTCTGGTTTTCTAATGTAAGAGTTACTAGAGGCCCATTGCAGGAAGATTCCTGCAAGAATAGGGCTTCCTGCGGCCAGAGCGAAGCAGAGAAGGGAACCTCGCTCCTGTCTCCGCCACCCTGCTTGCTTCCCTCCCGACTCCACTGCCCCGCTTGCTTCTCCACAGCTTCGCTCCCTTCTGCAGCGATTGGCTTCCTTCTACGCTGTCTTCAGTCTTTGCTCCATGCCTGCATATGCAAATTAACCACCATCTTTGCTGGGTTAATTTGTGTACTTGCTCTGATTGGCTGGTGGGCATAGCGGAGGGATGGTCAATTTGCATGTTTCTCTTTTATTAGTGTAGATTGTAAGAGAACTAGAGGCCCAGTGCACGAATTCGTGCATGGGTGGGGTCCGGCCGACCTGCTGAGATCGGGCCAACAGGGCTGGGCCGGCTGGGGGGAGGGGCCACAGGCAGTTGGCCAGCTGGCCCCACCCCCTGGTTGAACTCCTGGTCGAACTCCTGGTCAAAGGGACAATTTGCATATTGGCCTTTTATTACATAGGATACTTTGTGAAAACAGTTGTTCTTTATAGAATATCTTCCATGCACTAGGCAACATGTGAGTCACTCATTTGCATTACTTTTAACAATCCTGCAAGATAATTGTCTCAACTCTGAGCCTCAGTGACTGAAAATTAGGATAATAATCCCTACCTGTTGGACTTAAATGAGATAATACTCAATATGCTTAGCACAGAACCTGGCATAGTAAAGGTTAGCTGTTATCACAATTATTTGTTCACATTTTACACATGGAAAAAATAAAACCTAGAGTATTAGGCAACAGTCAAGATACTTTAGTCAAGATAAAACTCAAGGGTTAATGTGCTTGATTACAAAACCGAACTTTTCCCACTACCCTCTACTACATCTTGGATGTGCATGATCAATGAAGCTTCTTTAGTTAATTTTCTCAACAAAAATAACTCTTTCTTTAGCCCTTTGCCCATGCTAGGCTTTTGATGAATGTTTGCTTAGTTGCTCTCTTAACCTCAATAAGTCCTAGGCAGCTGCGTAGCAGAAGTTGAGTGAGTAATTCCTGTATATGATTAAAGATCTGTCCCTCAACTTCTTCATACCCCAGTAATGTAGCTGGCAGTAAGCTGAGAAAAACAAAAATCAGGAAAAGCAGAAGTTGAAGCACTCCAACAATCAGACTTTCACCCACGCAGACTCTTTTTTGGGACTCTTTCAAAAACAACAAAGTATCATATTGAACAATCTACCTGGTGTCCAAAAATAGTGGGCTGGGGAGTCAATGTCTGAGCATCTTGGCTTTCAGACACAGGAATGTACAGCCTGGAGAAGTCCCAGGGGCCCTTCTGGACTCACATACTGGCCATAATGAAACCTCACCTTGTGTTTCTCGTGGTGAAGATTAGCAGTGGTGAAGTCCAGATGTCCAAGGCTTACCTCACCACCAGAGGCACAATTTCCAAGTCAGGTTGCTTTTGCTAAAAATAAGCTAACCAGGTTGTCCTGGGGTTTTTCAAGAGAAGCTGGTAAGGGGAGAGGGTAGTTAGTGAGAAAAATAACTTTTAAAAATAGCTGAGTGAAACCCCATAAAATTGTTTATTTCAAATACCCAGGAATGCAAAATGCTATTATAAAAGATGTACTTCTTCCTTTAAAAGTAAAGTGAACAAGAGAACACAACTTTTGGAGAAATAAAAGTTATTTTCTTATGCTGGACAAATCATACCTCTTTAATAACTTTTTTCTTTTTTTAATGTATTTTTATTGATTTCAGATAGGAAGGGAGAGGGAGAGATAGAAACATCAATGATGAGAGAATCATCAATTGGTTGCCTCCTGCACGCCCCCTATAGGGTATTGAGCACACAACTGGGGCATGTGCCCTGACCAGGAATCGAACTGTGACCTCCTGGTTCAGAGGTTGACAGTCAACCACTGAGCCAAATATTTTTATAATAAAAAGTACTGGTTTCTCCTAATCTTTGGACAATTTATGTTTTAGGATAGCATGAGATGTTTACCCGGGTTTTGACTAACTCCTAGATATATTGCCAGGCATAGGTCTGTCTACAGACATGCATATACTATTTAAAGAAGAACTGGGCTAGCTAAATAAACACTAAGGTTCCTTCAACTTTGAGATGCTATGATTTTGTAATTTTCAGTTTTGTCTTTTATTAACATTTGATTCTTTTTTATTGTCATTTAAATATTGTCTATTTTTGTTGTTGTTATTCCTCACCTGAGGATATTTTCCACTGAATTTTAGAGAGAATAGAAGGGAGAGGGAGAGACAGAGAGAAATATCATTGATGTGAGAGAGACACATCAATTGGTTGTCTACTGCATGCACCCTGACCGGGGGTAGAGTTCAAGCCTGCAACTGAGGTAGGTGACCTTGACCAGAATCAAACCAACAAAACTTCAGTCTGTGGGCTGATGCTCTATCCACTGAGCCAAGCCTGCTAGGGTGGTATTGTCTATTTTTAAAGCTTTTAGCAAAATTATAAATTCCTTGAAGAACTATAATGTACAACATTGTTCCCCTTCAAAGCTTAGCCTTATGCTTTCTCATAATAGGTCTCCAGTAAATAGTAAATGAATGAATTTCAGTTTTCAAAGATGGCATTTATTCATCACTTATAAAAGCACTTTCTGAATTGCCCCCAATGGGGTATAACATCAAAATAAACACAACAGAACCTTTTGTTTTCCAGAACTTTAATTTTCAGATACTAAATATCTAAAACATATATGTTGGAATCTTCTTTATGTAGTCTATGCACTAAAAGGTAAGATTTTTTTTAAAAAAGAAGGTATTATACAAGAATGTATGTTGAGTATTTTGTGTGTGTTTATTAGATTTTGCCAACACCTTATCAAATCTACTTTATAAAATGGGATAAATAAATATCCACAAATAATTCTGCTTCAGAAACCATTTGGAGAAATTAACTCAATAACCACCTTTCTAATATTCTCTCCCATACTGCCTGGTCTAATGTTTCCCAATATGCATAATTTTATTTCCCTTTGGATGAGGTTCATGAGATTCACCATTGAACTGAGAGATGAAGAAAATATTCCAGCTAAAGATGTGGTCAACAGATACTTTTTTTTTTTTTTTTTAATATATTTTATTGATTTTTTTTTTTTTTTTTTTACAGAGAGGAAGGGAGAGGGATAGAGAGTTAGAAACATCAATGGGAGAGAAACATCGATCAGCTGCCTCCTGCACACCTCCCACTGGGGATGTGCCCGCAACCAAGGTACATGCCCTTGACCGGAATCGAACCTGGGACCTTTCAGTCCGCAGGCCGACGCTCTATCCACTGAGCCAAACCGGTTTCGGCAACAGATACTTTTAATATGTTTTTTAAAAATCGATTTTTAGATAGAGAAGAAGGGAGATGGAGCAATGGGAACATCAATGAGAGAGAAATATTGATCTGCTGCCTCCTGCATGCCCCCTACTGGGGATCAAGCACACACAATGCAGGCATGTGCCCTGACCAGGAACTGAACCAATGACCTCTTGGTGCATGGGACGATGCTCAATCCACTGAGCCACACCGGCAGGGCCAGATGCTCTTTTGATAAAACAAAGAGCTTAAAGTCCATGTTTCTATTAGATTTAGATTTAATTACTTGTTTGACCAACTGTCTAAATTTTTTGTGAGAGAAAAGTTATATCTGGCATAAGCCATTTATTGAGTTTGCCTGATATATGCAGCCAATGTTTGGAAAGGTTTACTCTGCTCTGTGGAGAATAGACAGTAACTGAAGAAGGACGGAAGCAGAAAGATCAGTTGGGAGGCTAAATGCAATAATTCAGGCTGCTTGGACCTGGAGGTGGTGAAAAGTGGCCCCGTTTGTAAGCAGAGTTGTTAGCAAGATTTGCTAATAGATTGGGCATGGGATTTAAAAGGAATAGAGCAATCAAGCAAGACTGCCAGCCCTGGCTGGGTAGCTCAGTTGGTTTAGAGGAGTAGTCGGCAAACTCATTAGTCAACAGAGCCAAATATCAACCGTACAACGATTGAAATTTCTTTTGAGAGCCGAAAACAGACTTCTGCACATGGGCCACGAAGTGTCAATTGCACTGTACGTGCACGCCCGCACGTGGTATTTTGTGGATGAGCCACACTCTAGGGGCCAAAGAGCCTCATGTGGCTCACGAGCCGTGGTTTGCCAACCACTGGTTTAGAGCATCAGGAATTAGTGGTTTGGGAGGCAAGAATTTTTATGTCCTAAGTCCTACATAACTGAGTGAGCTTACTTAGTCACAAACCAGAACTATTAGTGGACTTCTCTATTGATTCAGAGACATTGTGTAACTAAATGAGGAAATAGATGCTTTCAGCTCACAGAACACAAGATGCTATTTAAATGAACATTACAAGTATTATGCTTTCTAAATTCAAGATATTCATTTCCATAATTATAATTTACTAAGTGTCTACTGCTACTGTCTCCTGATCTGTTACCTGTTGAGCATGGACTGGGTTTTTAGAGAGGCGGACCAAAAGAAACCTACACATTAGGCAGAATGGCCCTTAATCATTTTACCCATGTGACTCTGCCTATGTCAGCCCCACCCATCTTCACTGGACCCAAACAGGAGGAAGGCCTTTGGGGTACCTGGTGGTGATGCTGTGGAGGGAGGAGCCCAAAATGGTAAGCTCAAATTTGAATGTGTAGGGCCAATGCATTGCCAGTCAGTGAAGCAACCGTGCTTGAGGCAAGCTTTCCTTGGCCTAAGACTTTTGGGGAGCCAAGAAAGACACTCTGGAATCCACTATGGACAGGTAAAAGGACAGTCTCCTCTTGGGTAGCTGCATTGGCTTTTCTCCCAGAGCAAATCTGAGTAATGAGATTGGTACCTATCTCTTTCCTATCACTATCTGATTTACAAGATCTGCCTGGCCAACATGCAGATTTATTTCTCTGGTTCTGTCTCATCTTCTGTTCAGATCTCTCTCTCTCTCATATTCAAAAGAGCTTTTATGACCATGTATTGACTTGTTCTGAGATTTGTACTGCAGTTATAACTAGTTTGTGGTAATTATATCAACACAGTAAGTGGGTATAGACTCAAATCATGAAAACAGCAATACTACACTAAAAACAGTAGTGGCCATTGTAGTAATAATTTTATAAGTATTCAACTATAAAAAATCGCTTGAAGATAAACTTTCCTAGGGAGATTCTACTGAATAACTTAGTTACATAGTGAGGAAATTATTTTTTAAATGCCAATATCCAAAATTAATTACTTAAAAGTCACTATGATTGTGTCTATAATAAGGAGGAAAATTCAGTCAAGCAAATTATTTAATGTTTTATGTCCAATTGTTAGGCAGTTAATGGCATTTTTACTATTTACCTAGTCTTTCAATCTCTTTAGATGTGGCTGAACTTACTTCTTCTATGTGTATTCTGTAAGATTTTTCACAATGTCTTCGCATGCAGTTTATGTCAGTTAAGTTACTATCACAGAACTTAGTCTATTCTTGCTTTTATGATTACTATAAATGTTATGAGAATGATACCTAATCTATATACTTTATCTCAATTTACCTCTATTACAAAGAATGTACACAACACAATTAAGACTTTTAATGGCAGAGTAAGTGTTCTTCAGAAAATTTTCTTTCTTTTTTTTTTTTTTTTTTACTCTCATCCAAGGATATGTTTTTCATTGATTTCCAGAGAGAGTGGAAGGGAGAGAGTAGGGGAGGAGAGACAGAGAGAGAGAAATATTGATGTGAAAGAGACACACTGATTAGTTGCTTCCTGCATGCACCCCTACTGGGGCTGGGGAACCTGCACCTGAGGTATGTGCCCTGGATCAGGAATCAAACCCTGGACCCTTCGGTCCTCAGGCTGGCACGCTAACCATTGAGAAAACCAGCCAGGGCAGAAAATTTTCTTGAGAGCAAACATGTTGAATGAATGCCTGCTCAGTTTCAGTGAAATTTTGAAAACTAATCTGAGGTACAGGTCAGAGGTAAAGGACTTAGTAGAGACAGAATTGTGTATAAAGAAATGCAAAACAGTGGTAAAATCAGTAGTAGAAATTCAGAGAAAGACAAATAAAAAAGGAGAAAAGATGCAATTCAATAGGAGGAAAAGGGAAATATGTAATTATCATTCAGGAAAATAATATCTGCAGAGCCCATTAGTGACGGTACAGGGCAGGAGAGGAGGGCTTTGTCACGGTTATTTTTAACTGTCTGCCTCCAGGTTTGCATTGCTGGGGATGCTGCTAGTGTTCCGCCTCAGGGAGCACAGCTGTTCAAACAGCTGTCACTCTGGAGGCTAAAAAACTGCCTCTGCAAAGTCCTTTGTGCCCAGAAAAGAAACCAAGAGAAGAACGAGGTGCTGGAAACAGGCTCCTAGCTACAGCTGAAGGGAAGTGATGGATCAAGAAAGTTAATTGCAATTCACTTCATTGTGACTGGCAACTTCTGACAGAAACAGTGAAGAGCTATTGCATTTTCCTGTGGAGTGGGAAGTAAAAGTCCATCTGGATTCCTTTACCTATGTCATGTCATTTTCTATAACTTTCAGAACACTTTGTCTGCATGGTAAGGGTCCCTGCCACACTGGCTTCAGTGGATGATATAGTTACCCTACCCCCTCCTCCTGCCCCACTCCAGCCTTTCTCCTCCACGCAGCCCAGAGGGTAGGTTAAATCTAAAACGAGATGATGCTTAATCTATTTAACACTGATTGGGCCTCAAAGAGAGAATTTCTTTTTTCTTTCTCTTCAGTACTTATTAAGCACTTATTATGTATTCAACTTACATATGCTATGGGTTATTATATGATAAGTATGTAACAACAGTAATAGTAATGATTATCATAATAAATCACTTTCATTTTAAGATAAAGCCAATTATCAGATCTTTGTTACCATCCATTTCAGATCTCTGCCAAAAATGCATTTTTAATTCTAAAATAATATAACTGCCTGCTTTTTCTATTGTTTGCCATACATAATGTGTATATTGGCAATAAATTTAGTTCTCTGCCTCAGGATTTAAAGAGTATTCCAATAAGCTCCATGTGTATGACTTGAGACATTTAAATTGTGGCAGCTATAAAAAGCTCCTGTCCTTGTTTATTAACTTAATAAGATTGACATTTGAGTGCTTAAATTTTAAATTCAGGACATACCACATGTATCACTTTATTAAAATAAATATTCTCAACACATGTCCACACAAAGACTGGTACATGAATGTTGGCAGAAGCTTTATGCACAATAGCCCCAAAGTAGAAACAATCCACAGGTCCATCATCAGGGGAGTGAATCAACAAAATGTGCTATATCCCTGCGATGGAATACTACTGTGCACTGGAAAGGAACAAAGGACTGATACATGCAACATCATGAATAAATCTCAAGGTCATTAAACCAAGGGAAAGAAATCAGACACAAAGGAAGGGACAATGTATGAATCATATGAAATTCTGGAAAAATGAGAAGTAATTTATAGTTACAGAAATCAGATTATCAGTTGCCTGTGGGAGAAGTGAAGAACCAATGGGAAAAAGAGAATGAGGAAACTTTGGGGGAGGGGTACCCTAGCAATGTTCTGTATCTTGATTGTGGAAGCAGCTTCGGGTATTTACATCTGCCAGTATTCATATAACTGTACATTTTAAATGGGTGAAGTATGTAAATTATACTTTAATGTAAAAAAAAAAAAAGTAAAAAAAAGTTTCAATTCTCTTGCCAGCAAACGGTATTCAAATCCCTGACTGGGTGTTTATTTTTACAAATTCTTTGCACTTCTGCCTAATGCCATTAGGTGGCAGCATTATTTTCACAAATTGGATAAATACATTTCTGAAAAAGACTAGGACAAAAACCAGACACTATGAGTGCTTTGGGATCAACCACACTGTATCGCGTGTGTTATGTTCACAACTGCAAAGAATTTTGAGTTAGCAGAGAGTATTTCTACACATTCAATTCAATATAGTGCTTATGATATGCAAGACACTGTCCTAGGAACTAGGTAACAGTAAAAAGACTGGTCCCTGTGTGTGAACATAGCATAATATTTAGATAACATTGTTAAGTTAAAAAAGCAGCAGAATACAAAAATTACACATGAAATCAGTCTAATCAAAGTCATGTATATGTAATCTTGCAAAAGACCAGAAGGAAAAACAATTTTAACAGTAATTGTCATTAGACACTGATATTTCAAATTGTAAAATTCTTTAATATTTTAAATTTTATAACTTTCTACTTTTCTGTAGTATTCAAGGTGACAACCATCAAATATTGCTCTTATACTTTTAACTATACATATATACATACAAAATATATATATATACATATACATATATATATATATATTTTACTCATAAAGTGACACTTTCAAAACAGAGTCTAGCCTGGCTGGTGTGTCTCAGTGGTTGAGCACTGACCCATGAACCAGGAGTTGGTGGTTTGATTCCTGGTCAGGGCACATGCCCAGGGCATATGCCCAGGTTTCAGGATCAATAACAAGTAGGGGGCATGCAATAAGCAGCGGATCAATGATTCTCTCTCAGAGGATTAATGATTCTCTCTCATCATTGATGTTTCTATCTCTCTCTCCCTTCCTCTCTCTGAAATCAGTAAAAACTATTAAAAGAAAACACAGAGTCTAATTGGAGAGACAGATATCAGCAAGCAATTGATAACAAAGGAGGAATGCTTTGATAGCAACAAGGTGGGGGACAATGGGAAACTACAGAAGGGTTCTTGTTATCATTTGATTTTTGCCTAGTAATCATGGGATAGTGATGGTAAGAAAGATCTCACTAGAACAGTTGAAACTGTGGTTAGGCTTTGAAGGATAGGTAGGTTTTGCCCAATAGAAAAGGGTAGGGAAGCTCTTAGTCAGAGGAAGTGCCATCAGCAAGATATGTAGAAGTAAAGAGGAAAGGAGATTAGTGCCAAGGGCCCTACTGCACGAGGGGGCCTAACGTGGCGGGAAAAGGGGGAGATACTAGGAAAGGAGGCCAGAAATGTAGATTGATGTCCAATGTAACAACTAGCCTAACTACCACATTAAAGAGTGTGGAGTTTATCCTGTGTGCCAAACAGAATCTGTGGTTAGGGGTGAAGAAGCAAAGATGATCCCAGTATTATCTGAGATGGGGAAGAGGGAGAAGAGGCAGGACATGAAGAAAGAGGGCAGGTTAGGAATACTGTTTTGACCATCTTGAGTTTGAAGTACAGATTGGGCTTTTCGGTTAAGATTGCAAGGGAAACCTGAAAATAAAATTATGGGACTGAGGAACAAGTTTGTCTTCCAAATTATCAGCATCTAGAAGACAGTTGTGGGAGGAGATGGTCCTGTGAGCTCAAATGGCTTTGGAGTCCTTGCTATCTCTCAACGCGTCTTACATATAAGCACGAGAAGCAGTTTATAATGGATTCCAAGCTCAGTAGGTCTCAGTAGGTCTCCAGTAAATGAAACAAGAGCATCTTCTCTGGTTTGACCCAAGTAACTGCAGATTTTAAAACAGCTGAAGGAAAGCCATGAGTGACCAGAGAATGAGCTGCACTCCTTCCTCCTCTCTCCCACAGCCTCCTGATGAAGCAGAGGAAGTTTCTTTACCACTTCAAAAATGTCCGCTGGGCAAAGGGTCGCCATGAGACCTACTTGTGCTATGTGGTGAAGCGGCGAGACAGTGCCACCTCCTTTTCATTGGACTTCGGTCACCTTCGAAACAAGGTATCAATTAATATTTGCTTCCCAGATCATTAAAAGCTAACACTTTTAATTAGTGTGAGCACTTTTAGAGCCACCTACCTGCTGACGGTACTACTTTTAGTCTGTTTTGCATTTGTCCCCACTAGATTCCTCAAATCTATTTTTTTTTCTTTTTTACATGTCCCTGCAACCATAATAGATATGCCCCCAAAGATGTCATTTATGGCCTCTTCATTATGTCGGGCACATTAATGCCACACCTTCTTTCAATGCCAAGAATAACTGCCCCCAAACGTTCCTCCCCTAACCCCAGCATCCAAATTGCCTTTGAGATTAAGGAAGAAATCAAAGGTAAGAGCCTTTTGACTTGGGGGGATAGTATCAGCTCATGCAAGCTAAATTTTAAGTGTGAAAAACAAATTGTGTCTTTAGAATTTTTGAAAATTGAGGGAGAAGATTTTATGAAAAATGATTGAGGACCAATTCTGTTTTCCAAATGATTTCTATTCTCTCCTGCTCACACGGAGCATAGGCCAGTGAGTACATGGAGCATGGCGCACCCAGAAACAGGGAAGCCTCCGTTGGTTGGTTAATCAGTCTCTCAGCATCTAGAACATTTGAGAATTGCATTTCCAGGAAACTTCTTCACCCCAATCCCGATGGGTTTACATCATCTTCTGCCAATGAATACGTCCTCCCTCGTAACATCTGGTCTTGGATTCCCAGAGAACCCATGGGTGGAATGGCACTGATTAGCGCTTACTTTGCTATTGAGTTCTCTCTGCCTCCCTGTATTATGTAAATTATCTCACCACCATTGTTTTACATCCTAATCTCTTCTATTTGGTGATATGACTAACTATAGAAGGCTTTGTTGATACCAACCCTTTACTTCTCTCTCATGTAATCCTTATAACACCAGCCCGGCCTATTTTATTTACTTTTTTAAATTACAATTTACTTCTTTTATTTTAAACTATTTTATTTTTAATCTTTATTATTGAAAGCATTACATATGTCCCCATTTTCTCCCCCTTTGACCCCTTCTAGCCTGCACACACCTGCCCCAGGCCTTCACCAGGCTATTGTCTGTGTCCATGGGTTATGCATATGTGCATACAAGTTTGTAGGTGAATCTTTTCTCACCAGCCCCACCTATTTTACTGATAAGATTAGAAGATCCAAGAATTGGGTAACTTGACTTAGTCACATGAGGGTAATGGAACCAAAGTCTTCAGATTCTGGGACTTATGACTTCTCTGCAATACTAAGTAGACTTGCTATGTCTCACTATTGCTGATATTATTACAATCACAGGGATCATACAATGAGCAAACATATTATTTAACTTGCTCTTGCAACACTGTCTGCCTCCCCATAACCCATCTTACCTTTTCCAGCTCTCCCACCCATATATTTCCCACCTAGTGGTCCTGTGTATTTGATGTGTGTGCATGTACACTTCGTGTGTGTGTTTGTAACATCACTAGGCACTTACAAGCCATTTTCCTCCTCCTCAAAGACACAAAACTAACTTCACAAACACAAATTAAATCTCTACTGAGATAGTGGGTTGCTACTCCATTCAAACTCAATCATTTGGTCCTCCCCACGCGACAGAAAACCCACAGCCTTTCCCCACTCTGCAGGGCCAAGGCTCACCTCTGTGCTTCTTCGGGCAGTTGTTGAGCCTTTCAGTAACCTAAGGACTAACCTGTAGCCGCTCCAAAGAAGATCCTCGTGGGAGGGAGACGAATTAATGCCTGCAAAGCTATGGGCCCAGTAAACACGAGCCGAGTCCTCTGCTCTCTCCGCAGTCGGGTTGCCACGTGGAATTGCTCTTCCTGCGCTACATCTCCGACTGGGACCTGGACCCTGGCCGGTGCTATCGCGTCACCTGGTTCACCTCTTGGAGTCCCTGCTACGACTGTGCCCGGCACGTGGCTGACTTTCTGAGGGGGAACCCCAACCTCAGTCTTCGGATCTTCACCGCACGCCTCTACTTCTGCGAGGACCGCAAGGCTGAGCCCGAGGGCCTGCGGAGGCTGCACCGCGCGGGGGTCCAAATCGCCATCATGACCTTCAAAGGTACGAGTAGGAGGGGGACCTTTTTGCCCGGCTCAGGGCAGCAGCTGGCATTCAGGATGGCAATTCAGACTCAGAAGAGGGAGGGGGGAAACTCGGGGGACGGAGAACTGTACCAGGATTCTAGTTCACTTTTGGAGCCCAAAATTATCGAGAATTGGAGGAAAAGAATGTCTTAGACACAAGAATGAGAATTAAAAAGAGGCTGGGGATTTCTTGATTTCCTCTTGATTTGGGATCTGAGCTATAATGGCCACCCCCCCCCCTTCCTTTTACAGATTATTTTTATTGCTGGAATACTTTTGTGGAAAATCGTGAAAGAACTTTCAGAGCCTGGGAGGGGCTGCATGAAAACTCAGTGCGTCTATCCAGGCAGCTTCGCCGCATCCTTTTGGTAAGGGGCTCCTTTGCTTCTCGTTTTCTTTCCCAGTCATCTTCCCCTGCAGCTATTTTCTTTGCTTCTATTTCTTACATTTTCATGTGTGTATGTGTGTACACGTCATGTGTGTGTTTGTACATTTATCACTCTCTCCTTATTTTTCTTCTGATGAAAACCTTATTTTCTCTGTGTGTGTGTGTGTGTGTGTGTGTGTTTTATTATTGTTGTCATTTCTCCTACCGTTGAGTCTGCTCTTCTGTTTCACAATTCAGAGCCCTCTGCTAAGATGCCTTTCCCTTCCCTTCTCCTTCCTCACTCACATGTCTTTGTTCTGTTAGACTCTCCTCAGCATTTATGTCCCTCCAGGTAAAATTCCTTCCTCTCCTCTTCCTCCTCCCTCCCAGCTCAGTTTCTTCCAAAATGTCACAAAGTCATCCACTCAGTTTATTTCTCTCTCTCTACAGCCCCTGTATGAAGTTGATGATTTACGAGATGCATTTCGTACTTTGGGACTTTGATACCAACCTTCGAGAATGTCACGTACAATGAACTATCCCTGAAGATAGTGGATAAAAGAATAGTCCTTCCAGAATTCTGTTTTTCTTCAACTCTTAATGTTTTAGAGTTTAGAGAAATAATATTCATATATCTGACTTTAAAAATATATATGTCTTGAAAATAGAGAAGGAATGCAGGCCCAGCAGAGTAATGCTGCAACTGGTGCTGTTTTTAATGCAACTGTGTCCCCTATTGGGAAATGACAGAGCTGCAGAGTCTGGGAGCACCTAACATGTCAATATTCTATGACATTTTAGGCAAGGAGAAAGCAGAAGATAAATCCTTAAAAGCATGGTGAGAGGATAAAGTGTTTTCAGAATCAATATCCTTTTTTATTTGATTCATTCTGAGTTTTCAATGATATCAGTGACAGATTTTTCCACTCTTTTCCTTTGGGGTGCACTTTCAAGTGAACAAGCTTCTATTAGGCCATGATCTACAGAACCTCTTCATGAGAAACTCTGGGTGAAACTCTAGGCCATCTCTTTAAAGAATTAATATTCAAGCATGTGCTGTATGTTTTAATTGAGGCATATTTTTATGTTTGCTTATAAGAGGATTTTTTTCTTGATATGGAATATCATGGTCACCTTCAGGCTATCCTCCTATATAATAAAAGGCTAATATACAAATCAACCGAATGGTGGAATAACCGGTCACTATGATGCACACTGACCACCAGGGGGCAGATGCTCAATGCAGGAGCTTCCCCCTCATGGTCAGTGCACTCCCACAGGGGGAGCGCTGCTCAGCCAGAAGCCGGGCTCACAGCTGTTGAGTGCAGCAGCAATGGCAGGAGCCTCCTGCCTCCACGGCAGCGCTAAGGACCCCTCGGGGGATGTCTGACTGCTGGCTTAGGAAGCTGGCAGTCGGACATCCCCCGAGGGGTCCCAGACTGTGAGAGGGCGCAGGCCGGGCTGGGGGACCCCTCCCACCCCCAGTGCATGAATGTCATGCACTGGGCCTCTAGTTGTATAATAAAGAACCTTAAAATGAATACCAGAATTGTAAAAATGATACCCAAAATGAGCTGATGCTTCCAGTAACAAATCTGGAAACACACATCCTTTTAAAAAAGTTAGAAACCACAACCAAAACTTCACACATGATAATTAATGAATGCTTAGAAGGGAGTGGCTTGAATATTGACAAGAGAAAAATCTGTTTTCTACTATGGGTCTTTAACCTCAGCAATGTCAACCAGGTCATGGTTTTCTACATGTATATATGTATATGATGCTTCTCTCAAAGAAATGTTCACTATGTAAGAGAATATAACAGAAGAGAATAATATTTGAGAGGGCAGGGAATATCAAATGCACAATTGTGTTGTTTTATTCTTATTGTATATAAGTTTTTCATGTATCCATTCATATTTTATATTATGCTATATAGTGTCTAATATTTTTGTTATAATTTTCTTTTCAGATATATTAAAATTGATTCCTTAATGTCTCATAAATTTATACCTTTAGAAATGAGTCTTAATAAATTATATAATTATAACATATCTAAATGTCATAATGTTGCTATAAAACAATTTTCTTGATTTTCAGTAATTTTTTCCACAGCAAATTTGATTCTGGTTCATTTCAATCAACTTAATAAATGACAAATAATTTTGGAAGTTTTGGAGATAAAATGTTTTATAAAATAATTTTATAAGTGATTTATAAAGTTAAATTTAAAAGTCAGTATGATGACATAGACTTCAGAGTCTAAAAATTAGTCTATTCATCTATGTTCAACTGATTTCTGACAAGGGTGCCAGGATCACTTAATGGGAGAAAAGTCCTTTCAACAAATGGTGCTGGGACAACCAGATATCTGTATGCAAAAGAATGAATTTGGGCCTCTACACATACCATATACAAACATTAGCTCAATATTTATCAAATACCTAAATGTCAGAACTAAAACCATAAAAGCCTTAGAAAGAAATATAAGTTGAAGTCTTCATGACTTTGGAATGAGTCTGAAATGACCCCAAAAGCACAAGCAACAAAAGAAGAAAACAGAGAAATCAAACTTCATCAAAAATTTTTGTGCATCCAAGGTCAATATTATGAAAGTTAAAAGACAAACCCGGCTGATGTGACTCAGTGGTTGAGTGTCATTCTATAAACCAGGAGGTCACGGATCGATTGCCAGTCAGGGCACATGCCCGGGTTGTGGGCTCCATCCCCAGTGTGGGGCGTGAGGCTGCCAATCCATGATTCTCTCTTATCATCGATGTTTCTATCTCTCTATCCCTCTCCCTTCCTCTCTGAAATCAATAAAAATATGTACATATTTTTAAATGGTCAGGAATTCAACAGCAGTGACTGTGCTAAAAATCATGTAATTGTATATTTTAAAATAGTAAAAATTCACATTGATGTAAATTTTATCTCAACATTCTAAAAAGTCTATATAACTTTGAAGTCCAGCCATCTTGTATTTGAGTTCTGATTCCATACAACAGTTGGACCTCTATAAAGCCTTCATTTCCCATTTGTAATATGGGTATGATAATGTTATCTTTTCATATACAGATGGTCCCCAAGTGATGACAGTTTGACTTAGGACTTTTTACTTTCAATACGCATTCAGTAGAAACCATACTTCAAATTCTGAATTTTCACCTTTTCCCAGGCTAGCAATGTGCACCATGATACTCATGAAGCTGAGCAACTCTTAGTCAGCCACATGAGCATGAGGGTAAACAACCGATGATCCTCTGCAGTGAACTGTGTTGCCAGCATTTTAAAAACTATTATTCTGAGCACATTTAAGGTAGGTTAGGCTAAGCTATGATGTGTGATAGGTTAGGTGTACTAAAAGCATTTCTGACTTATGATAGTATTTTCAACTTTCAATGGGGTTAGCGGGATGTAGCCCCATTATACGTTGAGGAGCATCTGCATTTTTACTATTAAATTGGAAGATAACACAAAGCTGGTACTATCTTAGTGAACAGCATTGCCATCTTCTCTGTTTAAAGACAGAAACCTAGAAATTACCCCTGGCATCACTCCCTTACCCTCCCCTCCATATCCAGTCTTGTAGATATTGCATGCAGGATGTTTTCTTGGATTTATTTACTTTTCTCCAAATTCTCTACTAGCACCTGAGAAAGAGCGGGGTGGGGGGTGGGGGGGCAGGAAACAGCCACTGATAGTCAAAAGCTGGCCTGACAATCATAACAAAGCCATGTTATTTTCCAGTTGGACATACACAATCTCATAGACCACCAACCTCAGGCAAGATTACTCTGAACCCATAATAAAATGAGAGAGAGCAAAGCTACTTCATACTTTGTCTTGAGCCACCATAAAATACCATATACCCCCCTCTCTTATCTAAAATGAATAACTACCACTTCTTACATTTTTTATATACCCAGTCATAGAATTGCTCCCACTGCCTCACAATATCTAATCTAAAGCAAATCCCTGTTTTCCTAAATCCTCCCCCCAAATTACCAACACAAAGCCCAAATTCTATAATTGAATTTATAATCATGAAGTGTCTTAGCAGGAGAAACACCCTCATAAGCAACAAATACCTCATCTGTTCATTCATTGTTCCTAATATTTACTAGGTGCATAGCACTGTGACTAACAAGTCTAGACTTTACAGAGCTATATTTATTCTACTTAAAATAATAGAATTTAATATCTAAGATGGACTGGGAATTCAGGACAATAGTGTAGTTGCTTATCCATCAGAGATTGCAGACCAGAACACGGAATCTGAGTGCTGCATAGTTCCAGCACTGTTAGAGTAAGAATGAACCCATGGGCCCTTTTACTTTATTTTTTATTTATTTTTTAAAATATTTTATTGATTTTTTTACAGAGAGGAAGAGAGAGGGATAGAGAGTTAGAAACATTGATGAGAGAGAAACATCGATCAGCTGCCTCCTGCACACCTCCTACTGGGGATGTGCCCACAACTAAGGTACATGCCCTTGACCGGAATCGAACCTGGGACCTTTCAGTCCGCAGGCTGACGCTCTATCCACTGAGCCAAACCGGTTAGGGCTACTTTATTTTTTTTTTAAACACTGGGAATCAAACCCACAACCACGATGCTCCAACCAGCGGAGCCACCCACCAGGGTTCCATGGGCCCTTTGATAAGGTTGATTTGTCAACGAGAGATTCCCAACTATCCTCAACAAGTAAATTTTAGTTACCAGATTTGGATAGATGAAATTCAGCACCCCCTACCAAGTTGCAGCTAACTTCTTGATTGGATTTAACTAATTGCCTCACTAATTGATTTGATTGTGGATTCTTTCCACAGTCTTGACTACAATAGAGTAGTCATTCTAAAGTCTGGAAGTTGTGAGGTTAAAAATGGCGGTGGAGGAAGTGGATGCTGCATGGACACGCTGCCAGGACTAAACTGGAATTACAACTAAAATACAGAAAAACTTCCTGAATAATAAAGTCTAGAAGTTGAATATTAATGCAATTACAATGCAGTTTAAGAAGTTGCTATATGACTTAATGATAAATGTGTTAATTGTAATGTTTTGGATTTCTAGAAGGAATAAATTATTGTGAGTTGAACAAAGCAAGAAAGTATTGATAAAGTAGGTTGAAATTTACCTGGGCCTTGGATAAAATGTTAAAGAAATACGTTAATATGTTTCCAACAATTCCTATGTGTAGTGATAAATGGCTCAGTTGTGATCTTTATGAACTCGGTAAAAGTATTTTTAAGGTTGATGATACCACTGTGATTAAATAGTAATCCCATATACTTTTTGTGGCAGTCAACTCATATAATCTAATCTGCAGAAATATCTCCTATGTATGTACCCAAAGTTACATAAACAAGGATATTTATCCCAACATTATAGTAGGGAGAAACTGAAAGTCAATAGTGGAATGGTAAACATATCATAGAACAGTCAAAGTAAGAGTATGCAGCAAGTAAGAGGAATGATGTAAAGTTATATATACATATATATAGGTATATAGATACAGAGAGACATAGAAAAATATCTAAAACATATTGCTAAGAGAATAAAATAACTTAAGACTTTGTATAGCTTCTCATTTATGCTTTAATGTGTATGTATGCATGTGTCTATAGACCTTTTTTAAACATAAACATTTATATACATATATGCTTAGCAAAAGGGCTAAAGAGATCAAATCCAAATTACTAGCGGTTGCTATCTCCAGAAAGAAAACTGGATAGGAGGAGGAAGCTGAAGAGAAAGAAACTTTCACTTTTTACTTCATATACTTCCGCAAAGAAGTGTAACTTGTAATTTTTTAATAATGAAAAAAAAGAAAATTTGATTTAAGACTTAGAACTTAACAGGAATTCATTATTTTACATTCTCCAGTGTTTATTTACTAATATATAGAATATCCCACAGCTTTAAGGGGCCAATAAATTTTCAGTAAAATAAGTCTAGCAGAGGGAATGCCATGGGTCTTTCTGTGATGTCTAGAAACTTTCATCCTAAGTGGGGGGAAATAACCAAACTTTTTTACCTACTACCAATGCAACACTCTGAGGCTTGGGCAATTTGCAGGAGACAGAGTCTATCAATCAGGGTCTCACCAGAGTAAGAAAAACCAGTAAGAGGTATATTTTAAGAAATCGGCTTACTTGATTGCAGGAGCTAGTAGAACAAGTCCAAAATCTGCAGGATGGGCTGTCAGGTAGAGCGGGCTGGAATTCGAGGGCAGGAGTCCTCAGGTGAAAGTGCTCTGTGGAGAACAGCCTCAGTTCCGTTCTTAAATACTTCAAACTAATTGGATCAGACCCACCCACGTTATGTAGACTATTTATAGTCAATTGGATTTTAGACAGAACTTCAAAATACCCCAGAACAACACCCAGATTAATCAATTGATTAAACAACTGGGGACTACCCAAGATGACACAGAAAACATGTATCACAGAGAGTTAACATTTTTGAGTGCCTACAGTTTGCTTGTCACGTGTTAGTTGCTTTACATACTTTACCTCACCCAGTCTTTACTATTTAACCCTCAGGTGAATTTAAATTTCAGGACCTCACCCAGCCCAGCCTATGTGGGTCAGTTCGACTCCCAGTGTTGGTCCGATTCCCTGTCGGGGCACATGCCCAGATTGCAGCTGATCCCCATTAGGGGCTGTGCAGGAGGCAACCAACTGATGTTTCCCTCTTAGCAATGTTTCTCTCTCTCTCCCTACTCCCTTTCTCTCTCTCTAAAAAAAAAAATTTAAAAAAATAAATAAATAAATAAAAATATATAAACTTCAGTACCTCTGACTCTGAAGTCTGTAATTGACTTAGTGTAGCTCATTAAGTTGCAGATAACAACTCAACTTACTCAGAGAGGATTTATTTTATAGCCATATGTAGACAGTAACTGGAAAAGTGAGATGGTTTTATTAAGTGATTGAGATGTTTCTAGTGACTGGGTACTTTATCTGTTTCTTTTTCAGGGACCACATGGCCTCTGTCTTGGTGTCTCCTTTTCTCCCTAAGTGTTCCCTCTGTTCACCTCACTGATTAGCTGACTCCCTCTACTTACTCAAAAGTTTCTGTTCCATAATACCTTAACTTGCATACAATCATCCATCATGGATGCTCCTGTTCTCTCTTTTTTATTCTTAATCCTTATGGCTAATTGGCAATTTTTTTCAAATTCCCCAAAGAAGGACAAATTAACTGGCACAACTAATCTTTTGGGCCATTCAAAATATGTTACTACTGAGGTGGTATCAATGGGAATTAGTATAAATAGGAAGCATGGAACAGTCCCAGAGGCTTAATTTGATGAGGTGAATGACTAGATATGAGGGCTGCAAAGGGAGAGTGAATGAAAAGCAAGTTGCTGATTTCTCCACTGACTAGAGCTTTGCTCCTTGATCATAGTACTTGAGAGAAATATATTGCATCTGAGCCCCCTCCATCTTACCCAGTGGCCTCAGTCCCTTGCCTACCTGGCTGTCTCACCTCTCCCTGGTCCCATAGCCAGTGTGACTTGCACACATATACTAACAGCACTTAAACTTTAAACTCAAAGCCCAAACACGAGCTGTGTTTCTCACAATCACCCCAGGACTCCTTTGGCTTCTTTCTGTCCTGTCTGTCCTCTGAACTCTACTCTCATTGAATAACCTCATCTGGGCTTTCAGTCAATGTGGCTATCCTGAAATTTGTTTCTTGGTTCTCCTCTACTCAGGCTGAACTCAGCCCTTCAGTTTCTGGTAAAAGTGGTTGATTTTAGTAGGAGCAGAACTCTGTGTCAAAACTCTGCGGAATCTAATTCCATTTTCTCGTGACAATGACTGGCCAGGCTATCCATATCTCCCTCAAGCAGAGGAGAGAAGTCATGTGTGTCTCTTATCACATATCTTTTGAACACCTACTATTGTTGTTGAACACTGCGGTAGGTGCAAAGTTAATGAGAAACAGTCTTTCCCTTAAAAACCTACTAGAGGAGTGAGAGACCAACAGTCTACAATTACACAAAATTTGACACAAGTATGCAGACATATGCATGAAAGAGGTCATTTTAATTCGCTTGAAGATTTAAGAAGGCTTTCTAGGGCGGGATACCCATGAGCTTAATCTTTTTAAGTTTTAAATAATTTTTTTCACTAAACCATTATGACAGAGAAAAGTGCATGAGTCATATGACAGAGTTTGAAAATTTTTGTAAATGCATGACAGACACTAAGATAAGAAAATTACTAGCATTCTAGAAGCTCTGCTCTTGCCTGTTGCTTAAATTAAAAGAAGTGAGAATGGTAAGGATACACTTGGCAGAGAGAACAGCATGTCTGGAGCTTGAGAGATTTAAAGTAGTGCAGATGATTTCAGGAGCTATAACTCACTGTGGTGGGAGAAGAGGGTTGCTGGAGATAAAGCTGATCTGCACCAGCAGGCACTTGATCATGAAAAACCCTGTATTAAGTGGAGGAGTTTAGTTTTTAAGCTGAAGGCTATGGAGACTATCTGAAAGGATTTTTTTTAAGGGAGAAAAACTTGATCCAATTTTCGGCTTGTATATATTCTGGCTACAGCGTGGAGGATGAATTAGATAATCAGCTGGAGACTGGGATGTTTCCTACACTATGGCAGTTAGGCCGGGATACAAAGGCAGGAGGCTTTAAGGCAGGATTGGAGTCGTAGATAAGGAAAGGAGCTAATGATACTAGGGAGTAGCTCATTAGTCATGGAACAGAATGTAGTTGAGGATAACTCAACTTTGCTGAGGTTTCCATTTTGAAGAATAACCTGATGGTAATCCCATTACTAAGAGAGAAAATAGAGGAAGGAAAGAATAAGGGAATAAAGAAATGAGTTAATCTTGGGAGTTGTTAAATCATGTACATTGTTGTACAGGGGGTGGGCAAGAGTAAGTTTGTATTACAGTTGTAATACAAATAAATAATACAATAATAAATAAATAATAATATAAGAATAAATTGTACTTCATGTACTCATAACTGCAAACTTACTTTTGCCAACCCCTGAGAAGTCTGAGTTGGAAAAAGTGGGTTTAGTATATTCAGCTCACTGATACATGCATCAGTATTATTAAATGAACACATGCATGTATATGAGGTACCAAAGGAGGAAAGTGTATTGAATGAGAATGAGAGAACTGAGAAGCACAGACATAAGGTGCAGGAAGGGAAAGAAGAACCTCCCAGTGAGTCTCAGAAGGCACACCCAGAGAAAAAAAGGAGAAGAAAAAAAGGGAAATCAAAGGAGTGCCATAAATGAAGATAAAATAGGGAGTGTTCAGAAAGAGGAAGTGGCTAGAGCAGGGGTGGGCAAACTTTTTGACTTGAGGGCCACAATGGGTTCTTAAACTGGACCGGAGGGCCGGAACAAAAACATGGATGGAGTGTTTGTGTGAACTAATATAAATTCAAAGTAAACATCATTACATAAAAGGGTACGGTCTTTTTTTATTATTATTATTTCAATTCTTTTATTCATTTCAAACTGTGCTCTGATACTGTGCTCTCCAGGGGCGTGTCTCCCTACATCACCACAATAACGTGTCTACGCATTCCCAGGGTGATGTCCGGAGACACATCCGCGGGCATTACAAGGAGCCTCTGGAAAATTGAGAGGTTGTTCCTTCTACTGAATGGGCGGATATAAATCCGGATATAAATCCGCCCACTCAGAAGGAGCTGTGGCTGTGTTTCCCGAGGTTGCCATGTTAACACTGCTGCTGGTGAAGGAGTGGAGGGGAGAGCAAGAGAACCCTCTGCTCTTTCGGCTCCGCGGGCCGGATAGAACAGCCGAACGGGCCGGATCCGGCCCGCGGGCCATAGTTTGCCCACGGCTGGGCTAGAGGGAGATAAGATAATAATGGCTTCAGTGAAATGGTGGGTTGAAAAGTAAACGGGCAGTAAAAAAAAAAATGGGGCAGTAAAAAATTGGGAATGGGTAGCAACAATCAGAAATTATTCTTTCATGAAGTTTGATTGTGTATGAGAGAGAATTATAGGATTTTTATTGCTTTGATTTGCCCACTATTTGCCCTTAGACGGTTATCCTATCTAATAAAAGAGTAATATGCAGATTGACCATCACTCCAACACACAAGATGGCTGCCCCCATGTGGTCAAAGATGGCTGCCCCCATGTGGACACAAGATGGCCACCACAAGATGGCCAGCAAGGGAGGGCAGGTGGGAGGGACCAGGCCTTCAAGGGAGAGCAGTTGGGGGCGACTGGGCCTGCAGGGAAGGGCAGTTGGGGGGGATCCAGGCCTGCAGGGGAGGGCAGTTAGGGGCAAACAGGCTGGCAGGGGAGCAGTTAGGCATCAATCAGGCTGGCAGGGGAGTGGTTAGGGGGTGATCAGGCTGGCAGGCAGAAGCGGTTAGGAGCAATCAGGAAGGCAGGCAGGCGAGCAGTTGGGAGCCAGCAGTCCTGGATTGTGAGAAGGATGTCCGACTACCTGTTTAGGCGTGATCCCGGTACAATTGGGCCTAAACAGGCAGCCGGGCATCCCTCGAGGGGTCTCAGATTGGAGAGGGTGCAGGCTGGGCTGAGGGACACACACCCCTGTGCATGAATTTTGTGCACTGGGCCTCTAGTCTGAATATAATAAGCCCTTGATACATGTGCTGTTCTGATTGATTCAGCATCTTAAACTGGGCTACAAGTAATTCTACTGAGATTGCTTACAACCAGACTGTAATTTCTCTTGCCTGGGAGGCCACAAATAGTAAATATCTGCTGGTTCAGGGAAGGCAAGGCAGCTGTGTCTGTTCTGTGATAGACTAGGTCAGTTGATGCCAGGAAATTATGCAGTGCATTAGTCAAGGGCAATTTTGTCTGGTCCTACTGAGTTGAGGGGTGATAAGATATTCATCACAATTTAAGGGTTACCAGAACCCATCACTCCTGAAAAACGTCAAGGTAGATTAAAGATAATTTTTTTATTATTATTATTGGTTTCAGAGAGGAAGGGAGAGGGAAGGAGGTAGAAGCATCAATGATGAGAGAGAACCATTGAACAGCCACCTCTGGCACGGCCCCCACAACTGGGGGTTGAGCCCACAACCCGGGCATGTGCCCTTGACTGTAATCAAAGCTGGGACCCTTCAGTCCGCAGGCTGACACTCTATCCACTGAGCCAAACCAGCCAGGGCAGATTAAGGATAATTTGATAGACTAGGTCAGTGGTCGGCAAACTGCGGCTCACGAGCCACATTGTTGACTAATGAGTTTGCCGACCACTGGACTAGGTTATGGCCTGGCCATCTGAGCTATCCTAGGGTTTATGAGTTTTTCAAGGGTCTAAAACCATATTTGAGGCTGAAAAGTAACTAAACACTTCTAAAATACCCAACTCCCCATTGCTAAGTTCCTGCAACATCAAAGTAAATAAATGTTTTGTTTTGTTTTGTTAATCCTCACCTGAGGATATTTTTTCCATTGATATTTAGAGAGAGTGGAAGGGAGAAAGGGGGGGAGGAAAGGAGGGGGAGAGAGAAACATTGATGTGAGAGAGACACATGGATTGGTTGCCTCCTGCACATGCCCAGACCCAGGGATTGAACCTGTGACCCAGGTACTTGTCCTTGACTGAAGTTGAACCCTCGACCCTTTGGTGGGCAGGCTGGTGCTCTAACCACTGACCCACACCAGCCAGTGCAATAAATGTCTAATTAAGTGTCAACAAAACATAACCAATTGTAACTCAATTTATATGTAAATTTAATATTACATATATACACATATAAACGTAAATATAGACAATTGATGTGTAGTAGGGTCCCTTGTATTGTCTATATTTAATTTTTTTTCTGTATGTTATTATGTTTTGACACCTTAAAAAACCTTTCTAGCCGGGGAGAGGCTGACCCTCCTGGGGCTAGCCAATTCTGAGAGATAGCAAGAACTCAGTTTGCCCTTGATATGCAAACTAATCCAGAGCCATCCCTCCTCTGTTTGGCCTGTACACCCCCAGGAAGCAATATTCTTCTTCCTTCATCATCCCAGGCCCAAGTACCAGGCAACTAGGGAACATCTCTATAGGTTAGAGTCCAATGAAATTATTTAAACTAGCTAATCTGAAACTATTTACCCTGCCCTGCCTTGCCTTTCTCCCCAGAAACCCCAATAAAGGCTGTGTCCTAAACCTTCTGTTCCCTACTGTCTTCTCTCTCCTGACTGCTCTTCCAGGTGGCTCTATGTGGCATGCAGTGCCTTCTGTCTCTAGGATCTGTGAGTACAGTAAACTTTTCCTACGTCTCTTTTTCCTCTTGTGGCTGCACTTGACTGATCATCTCATAAAAGAACATAAAACACACACCCCCCAAGGGCCCAGCTGGCATGGCTCAGTGATTGAGCATTGACCTAGAGGTCACGGTTCAATTCCTGGTCAGAGCATATGCCCAGGTTGTGGGCTCAATCCCCAGTGTGGGGCGTGCAGGAGGCAGCCAATAAATGATTCACTCTGCTCATTGATGTTTCTATCTCTCTCTCCCTCTCCCTTCCTCTCTGAAGTCAATAATATATATATATATATATATATATATATATATATATATATATATATATATATATAAAGGATACTCTCCTAGAATGCAGGAGATAAATCTCTCATGTGAAAAGTACCCTGCCTGTATCAGGAGAGTAGAAGGTGGAAGGCATCCTTAACACTAGGACAGGGAATTAGGGCCCAGAAAGCTGTATAAACAAATTTTGTTACTTCAATTTACTCCCCAAACCCAAACCCCATTTGTTTTGTAAATTATTCACAAATACATTGTTCCTTTGTCTAAAGGCTTAAAGTTTCCTGTGTTGGTCACTTCTTTGAGTCACATCTATATATATAAAAGCCTAATATGCAAAGTGTTCCCATCGGGAGTTCAACCAACCAGTAGTTCGATCACTTGCTATGATGTGCGTTGATCACCAGCGGGCAGCACAAAATGAAGGAAGGCCCTGCCAGCAGCCAGCAGCTGGCAGCCACTAGGAACCTTACCCGTACATGAATTTCATGCCCTGGGCCTCTAGTACTTTTATAAAGCTCCATATGTAACACCATTTGTTTTCTCCTGCTAATCTGTCTTATGTAAATTTTTAAAAATATGTTTTTATTTATTTCAGAGAGGAAGTGAGAAGGAGAGAGAGATAGAAACATCAATGATGAGAGAGAATCATTGATTGGCTGCCTCCTGCACACCCCTACTGGGGATAGAGCCCACAACCCAGTCACTTGCCCTTGATCAGAATTAAACCTGGGACCCTTCAGTCCATGGGCTGACACTCTATCCACTGAGCCAAACTGACTCGGCGACCTAGTCACTAGGGCATGTCTTATGTCAGTTTAATTATCAGACCAGCCACAGAACCTAGAAGGGAAGAAGGAAAAATTTTTCCACTCTTAGAAAACTAAATTTCTGCGCCAAAACCGGTTTGGCTCAGTGGATAGAGCATCGGCCTGCGGACTGAAAGGTCCCAGGTTCGATTCCGGTCAAGGGCACGTAACTTGGTTGCGGGCACATCCCCAGTAGGAGGTGTGCAGGAAGCAGCTGATCGATGTTTCTCTCTCATCGATGTTTCTAACTCTCTATCCCTCTTCCTTCCTCTCTGTAAAAAATCAATAAAATATATATTTAAAAAAAAAATAAAAATAAAAAGAAAACTAAATTTCTATGATATGCAATACATTTTTAAATTTGTTTTTTCATAAAGTTTTAGGCTAGTGGAAAGGAAGCTGACAGCCTGAATCTGTATTTTAGTATGACTTTATTGTTCTTTATTCATCATCTAGGGATTCTAGGCCCTAGATTCTAGGGTGTAACTTCCATTTCTTTATGGGGAAAAGTTTTGAAATAATATATTAAACTTTAAGTAAGGTTGAAAAGTTTACTACCTTGTGGTATGAGAATATTCACAGGAAACACGTGACTCCCCATGGAAATGTGATTTGGGATACAGCTAGGAAATTGTACAAACATTTTCCTATTCAGAGACTTGGGTATTCAGGAAGATATAGGGTAATTTTTCTTATTACTTTAAGGCAGATTATTTTACCTCTACTGCCCACCTGGATATATATAATCTTTCATGCAGCTCTCATTTTATATCATCATTCTAGAAAGCACTGTTCAAGTCCTCTATCTGGTAACCAGTCAGAATCTGGGAGAATATTTCTGGCATTTATCTATCAGAGGATACGGCTGACCCACCAACCTCGCCTTCACAGAAATCCCATAGGACAATTTACTCCTCTCCCAAGAGTATATCATACTACTGTAGCCACGCCTTACCCTAGCAACTTGCTCATGTGTACTATCACAAGCCCAGGAAGAGCCGCAGATTAGATACTTGATAAGTTTTGGCATAAAGTGAATGCATCACATACCGAGACAACCCAAGCTGGTTTGTTTTGGCTGGTTTGTTTCTCCTCCTCCTCCTCCTCCTCCTCCCTCTCCTCCTTCTCCTCCTCCTCCTCCTTCTCCTTCTCCTCCTCTTTCTTTCTTATTTTTAATCAATATTTTTATTGATTTCAGAGAGGAAGGGAGAGGGAGAGAGATAGAAACATCAGTGATGAGAAAGAAACATTGGATTGACTACCTCCTGCACGCCCCACACTGGGGATTGAATGCACAACCCAGGCATGAACCGTGACCTCCTGGTTCATGGGTCAATGCTCAACCACTGAGCCACACCAGCTGGGCTGGTTTGCTTCTTGTTATCTCTCCTACCTCCAACCCAAACTGGAAGCCTGCCCTCCCCTCCTCTTTTAAGCTACTTAAGGTGATAGAGTTAATAAACCCTTTAGATTCTCAACTTCAACAACCGCTCTCTCTTCAGATATACCCTTCCTGGATCTTCTAGGTCACAAACCAGCACCCAGCCCGAATAGAAATAAAAAAGTCAATGTCCGAGGAAGTGCTGATCTTCTTCTGATTCCTTGGCCATGTCTAATGCTTGATGCAGTGGGTTGGGTATGTGACCCAAAGACAGGTTCTGGGTACTTGCACTCCATAGTTGGGTACACAAGAGTTGTATCTAGGTTCTATTTCATACAGGTGTCCAAGCTTCATTCCTGGTTCTGTAGAGCATAACAACTCACTGATACATGCATCACCTGCTGATCCATAAAGACAGTCACTAAATATTGCCAAATCTCCGAAATATAGGAAATAGAATGTATTTCCTGTTGATCTCATAAAAACATTCAGAATCCTGGCAAGAACAGATGACACAATTTAACTATTCACAAGGGTTTAAGGAACCAAAAAGAGATAGTGACATGTTCTGGGGTTAGTAACAGCTCAGAAGCTGTCCCATCTCTCGGCCAAGAGGCCAGGGGTAGCTGTGAATTTCCAGGACCTGGGACAGATTGGGACAGAGCTCGTCTGAAGTCACACATCACTGGGGAGGTAGACACAAAGGCTGGTTAGCTTGATTCGTAGCAAGCTGTTCTAATCTTTGAACCATGAAGTCTGCACAGCACAAACAACCGCCTCTGAGTGTTAATCAAATAAAATCTGCCCTTAGGGTTTTAAAGCTGCCATGGCCCATAAAAATTGGTTCTTTTTCCTTCTAATTTACATCCTATGGTGGCTTCATGTACTCTTTATCGTAGATAAGATCTAACTTCAAAATTGAGCCAAGAGAGATCAAGTATATTCAAATCAGTGAGCTACAGAAGTTTGTGAAGGCCTTCATAAAGACTGGTGAAGTTGAACTAGAGTCTTAAAAACACCACATCAGTACATGATAGAATGATAAAATTACAAGGAACCTATGGTAATCATCTACTTGGAATACAAATTTACACACTTTTTTGTCTTGAGAAGTTTTCAATGGCTATTTATTTCTAATGCAATGTGGAGTTTTTGTTTTTTTGGTTGTTTTTTAATCCTCACCCGAGGATATGTTTTTACCAATTTTTAGTGGGGGGAGAGAAATGTGAGAGAGAAGCATTGCTTCCTTACGCGCTCCCCCCTCCCTGGAATTCAACCCACAACCTAGGTATGTGCCCTGACCAGGAAAATCAAACCTGCCGTCTTTTGGTGTAGGGGATGACACTCCAACCAATAGAACTACCCGGCCAGGGCTAATGCAATGTTTTCACATTGGTTTATACAAAGAGGAGATTTCGTAGTACATACTACAAAGTAAATATGGCAATAATTTATATAGCAATGGAAACTTGAGCTCAGAACTCCATCCTGTGTTCCAGGATGGCTCAACTGTCTCATAATTTTAATTTATTCAAGTTACTGTGAATTTTTCTTTGGCACAGGGCCTGATGCTTTCATTCAGGCTTCTCTTAACATTGGTTATTCTCAGTTATAAAACAGTTATTCAAGATGATCCAATGGAGTCTCACATGAAAGACTGATTTTCCCTGATAATTTAAGAACCACAGTTTGATAAACACTGTCTTGGCGTTTCAAAGGATGCCAATTCTCAGTAAGTTTAGGATCTCATTGAAGCAAGTGACTATTCTTTTTTTTTTTAATATATTTTATTGATTTTTTTACAGAGAGGAAGGGAGAGGGATAGAGAGAAACATCGATGAGAGAGAAACATCGATCAGCTGCCTCCTGCACACCCCCAACTGGGGATGTGCCCGCAACCAAGGTACATGCCCTTGACCGGAATCGAACCTGGGACCCTTCAGTCCGCAGGCTGACGCTCTATCCACTGAGCCAAACCGGTTAGGGTGCAAGTGACTATTCTTAGCTCTAGAAACACAAATAGCATCCTTCTTATTAGATTGTGGACAGGTCACAACTCATCATCCAGGCCTGTAGACTGGTAGACACATCTGTGTTTTCACTGCTCTGAGTTCTGGGACAAGGAGTTTGTTAACTCAAGTTTGTTTGTTCCTCTGTCTCCAGCTTTGTCTTTGACTCCCATGGTGTCTGTTTACTCTTTAGTGACAATTTCACTAGGCAGTAAAGCAAGGCTGTCCAACCACACAGACAACTCATTTTAATTTAAAGTGAAAAATATATCTTTCATGATGAAAGATCAGATATCTTAAAATATTAGATGAGAAAATTATTAAAATGTCAGCATTAGGGGATTGATTGCAAGTATAAAAAAAGGATGATTGTTACATTAAATACTAGAACGAGGGTCCACAGCTTGTTTCCTCCAGAGGATATTTCCAAATTGTAAAATATGGAGGGAAATAGATCTATTATGTAAAGAGAATTGTAAGAAATGCTCTTTTTTCCCTGGCCAGGTAACTCAGTTGGTTAGAGCGTTGTCCCAATACACCAAGGTTGTGGGTTCAGTCCCCTGTTATGGCACATACAAGAATCATCCGATAAATGCATAAATAAGTGGAACAATAAACTGATGCTTCTCCTTCCCATTCTCTCTCTCTTTAAATCAATAAATAAGTAAATCATTTCTTAAAAATGCTCTTTTTGTTACAAACTAATGCTTTCTTTTGGGTGAGACGGTGCAGTGGTGTGACAAGAAGCTTAAACTCTGTAGCTATATGACACTTGTAGCTATATGACTTTGCTCAAATCATTTGAACCTTCTGTGCCTCCGTTTTCTCATTTATAAAGTGAGGATAATGATAGTATTCACTTGGTGGAGCAGTTAAGATTAAATTAATTCACATCTATGAACCACTTCTAACAGAGTACATAATGAGTAATATCATATATGTTTCCTGTTTTTATTCTTTCTCTCCATCCAACGCAGTACATATAAATTTTAATTGTCCCTATTTGTTTACAAGGCTGCTCCTCCCAATTTTACTGAACCTTGTAGGTTTCCTAAGCTCCTATGGTATATTTGGAGGGAAAAACCACTTAATCTATAACTTTGGAAAGAAAAAAAAAGTCAGGACTAGAGACAAAGCTGTGGAATAATGAATAATAATAGCTATCTTTTATTGAATGCTTAGCATATTCTATCCAAGTTGGTTTAAATACTTTATATGTACTATCTCATTAGATTCTCATAACAACCCTATGCTCAAGTACTTTATTATCCCCATTTTATAGAGGAGAGAACAGAAGCACAAACACATGAAATAACTCACCCCAGGTCACAGAGCTGAAAGTAAAGAATTTGAACAGTCTGGAAATGTCAGTCTGTTCTCTTCACCACCAGAAATCATATTATCTTATAGTATGCATACAGTATAGGCTGGGTTGGTATTCAAACAGTACAATGGAGTGCAGCCAGACTGGTTATATGATTAGTTGATGCCCTTTTCTGATTTTGTTGGTGCTTGGGTAATAGCAGTTGTTGATGACTATCACTCCTGATTACAGGTGGTAGTTGAAGCCATGGAAATGGATGAGATCTCCTGGGGAGTGTGTTTATACAGTATGAAAACACTGGTATTTAAGTACCATGAAAGCTAAGATAGGCTCTGTTTTATCCACTTCTCTATCCCCAGATTGGTTTTATTCAAGCTCTTGAATAAATAAGTGACTGGAGGTGATAATCTTGTAAAACACTGATATTTTAGGAGTAGAAAGAGTAAGAAAAACCTAAGAAGAAAACTGAGAGGAAGGGATCCAGGAGACAATGTGTCATCGATGTCAAAGAGTTCCAATAATAATGTGGTCAAATACATAAATACTACAAGTAGGTAAAGGAAGATAAAGATTGAAGAGACCCCATCAGTGTCTTTAAAAGTTTTCCAAAGTGCTGAGGAGCAGAAGATAAGGAAATAGAATAATGAGTATACATTCTTATTATAAAAACCTTACCTGGAAAGAAATAGACACACCAGAGTAAGAGAGAATTGGAGAGAAAAAGGAGGGTTACCTTTCTTGTCTGGCATATAGAGTTTCATTAATGACATTTTGAAAGATCTGATAGATATTTGGAAACTCCACAAAATTATTCTAAAGTTCAAGAAACATGTGAGAACACCAAGAAAATTCTTAAAAAGAAGACCAATGAAGGGGCTTACCTTTTAGTTCCTTGGCCTCCTCCTTTCTACTTTTCTATTCTAAGTCAGCTACAGACTCTCGGTGATGTTACCATAAAAAGCTATTTTGCTTTCAAAATAATTAATCCATTCTATTTCTGACTGTAACATACTATTCTTCAAGCACCATTGTTTGAATATAGCCACTGCACCTATTTAATGATCTTATCAAGATTTCCAGCTCATTGCCTTTCTGACTTTTCTCAATCCAACAGCCCTCTCTTTTTTTCATTTTTTAAAAAATCCATCTCAGAGGCATACTAATCTGAAGCTTTCCCCCCCCCTCTCATTCTTTTTATTGTTCCTCTCTGCCAAAGTCCTAAACCTGGCTAACCCTAATCATCAGCATTCGCCATGCCTGCACCTTATCATCTCAGTACAACTGAAGAATGACACACAAGAGGGAAAATTAATGACAATAAATGCATGATCACTATAAATTCATAACCACCATTGCAAATAGGCCCATATAACCATAACCTATAGAGAATCTACTCAATTTCTTTTGTCACCTTACTCTCCCCACCTTGAATGTGAGGAGATGGAGATTGGTGAATATATTTATACTCTGGTAGAGAGAAAAGTCTAAGCGTTGTCAAAGGCAAAAATAAGACAATTTAGTAACAACTTTGATGTCCTTTATTGGGGGGGGGGGACAATTTATGGATTGGGGAGTACAGTGCCTTACAATCAGTAGAGCACCTTTCCTGAAGGATGTTTTATAGGATATTAGAAGCAGCAACATGAAAACAGGGCACAATTGGCTAAAAGGTCTGGGATTTCCTAGAGAGCTAGCAGGTCCTATTTTCTAGGTATGTGCACAAGCCAATGCTCTAACCACTTAGCAACACAGGCCAAGGTTGGCTCAACTACATTTTTATTTTTTAAGCTTCTTTGTCTGTTTGTTTGTTTTTTAGAGAGAGTGGAAGGGAGGGGGAAAGAAACAGAGAGAGAAACGTCAATGTGAGAGAGACACATCGATTGCAACCAAGGTATGTGCCCTTGACCAGAATCGAACCTGGAACCCTTCAGCCCTCAGGTGACGCTATTCCACTGAGCCAAACCAGCTAGGGCTCAAATACATGATTATAAAAATTCAAAAATATTTTTAAAATCAAAATAAATAAAAATCAAAACTGATGACTACAATAAATAAAATGAAAAATACACAAAAAAAATCAAAGGCAAAAGAACAGATCAATACATGGAAGATCAGGTAGTAGAAACTACCCAACTCTCTCCCCCGCTTCTGTGTGATGGATAAATGAAATGTAGAGAATTCAGTAGAGGACTCCAAGGCTATAGGAAAGATGAAGTCATCAGATGAAAGGAATTGGGGTCCCTCAATGACATTCCCACCCAACTTGCATTAGATTGCAGTGTGAGCAAAATAATAACCTGTGTGTGTGTGTGTGTGTGTTTAGCTACTCAATTACAACAATAAATCATCCTATAAATTCTGAATAATAAATCATCAATTAAATCTTATGGTGTTCTGATTCAGAAACAAATAAAACAGAAGCTACTTTGTCCTTTGTTTCCCTTTAGCTTCTTCTTAGAAATTGGCTTTATATAATTATTTTTCCTGAAAAACACAGTGGAAGCTTCTACATGTAAAATCCAAGATGGCCTCCAATGATTGCCATCTCCTGGGATGCAAGTCCTTGTGTAGTCCCCTCCCACACGGAATCATGGCTGGATGGAATGTAATCAATAGAATATGGCAGAATAAATAATGTGTAATTCCAAAACCTAGTCATTAAAGACATGGCAAGTTCCACCTTGCTCTCTCTTAGACCATTTGCTCCGTAGGAAACTAGTTGCAAAGTCATGAAAATATTCAGCAGCCCCATGGAGAGTACTACATGGCAAGACATGGAGACCTCCACCCACTTGCGGGCCACGTGATGTGCCATCTGCGAAGCACATTCTGGAGCATCAGTCAAGCCTTGAGATGACTGCAGCCCTCGCTGATAGTTTGCACACTAAGTTGCTCCTGAATTCCTGACCCAGATAAACTGTGACATAGTCAGTATTGTTGTTTTCATCCACAAAGTGTTGGGGTGATTTTCGAAACAGTAGTAGATAACACAATCCATGATACTGAGTTGTATGAGTTCATTACATATTTTGGATATTTGCTCTGTTTCCGGTACATGGTTTACAAATATTTTCTCTCATTTCATAGGTTGCTTTTTCATTTTGTTGACTGTTTCTTTTTCTGTGCAGAAGCTTTTTCGTTTGCTATAATCCCATTTGTTTATTATTGCTTTTGTTGCTTTTACTTTTGGTGTAATATCCATAAAGTTATTGCAAGACTAAGGTCAAGGGAATTTCCCCCATGTTTTCATCTAGGAGTTTTATGGTTTCAAGCCTTACATTTAAGTCTTTAAACCATTTTAAAATAATGTCTGTGAGTGGTGTAATATAGAGGTCCCATTTCATTCTTTTTTATCTGAATATCATTTACTGAAGGAACTACCTTTTCCCTATTGTGTTCCTGATTTCCTTGCCAAATATTAATTAACCACATACATATGTGTCTATTTCTGGGCTCTCTATTCTGTTCCACTGGTCTATGTTTTTATGCCAATACCATACTCTTTTGATTATGATAGCTTTGTAATATAGTTTGAAATCAGGACTTGTAATGCCTCCAGCTTTGTTCTTTTTTTTCAGGACTGCTTTGGCTATTAAGGTCTTTCATGGTTCCATATGAATTTTAGAATTGTATTTTTTTTCTGTGAAAAATTCCATTGGAATCTTGGTAGAGTTGCATTGAATCTATGGATGGTTTTTGGTAGTATGGATGTTTTTATAATATTAGTTATTAGAATCCATGAACATGGGGTACCCCTTCCATTTATTTGTGTCTTCTTCAATTTCTTTACCAATATCTTACAGTTTTCAGTCCTTACCTCCTTAGTTAAATTTATTCCTATATATTTTTATGCTATTGTAAATGGGATAGTCCTTTATTTTTTAGGTAATTTATCGTTTGTAAATTTATAGTTATAGAAACTAACAATTTCTAGATTCTAACTAATGACACTTAATCATTAGTGAATCATCATTGCCTGCAAAGAATCATTCTATTTATCTTCAAGTCACAGGAAGTTATATCCACACTGTAGCTAAAAGGATATGGTGTGGAATCTTTTGGTAATGGCAATTTTGAAGATTAAGCCTGTACCATGTAAGCTGTTTCTGACATCTTCTTGAAATCATTAAACAGGGAGGAAGACTCTGAAATATATAAAATAAAATGGTAAGCTAATATTTTTCTTAATTCTATTATTACCACAAACATTTTATAGCACCATTTAATAGGCCATTGAACTATTCTCAAGAGAATACAAATGGAACACATTTCTTCAATAGAATGACACATACCAATATGGTAAAGGAGAATATCTGCAATTCTGTAAAGCCAGAATGTATTGTAGTAATAATAATATCTAATTAATAGGGAGTCCACATATATCTTAGGCCAGTTTATCCATGTCCCTTTCCTACTTATTTTCCACAAAGATATCGTCTTATATTTTCTTAAAATAGTTCAAGTTGTTAAATAACTAATATAAATGACAAATGATGAAGAGAGTACATGTCAAAATTATCCAGAAAGAAGTTTGAAGAAGGATGCTATTTTTTTTTTTTTTTTGCATAAGAATCTTTGTCTCTTAAAATAACTTACTAAAATTATGCAGTGGAGTTCCAGTGCATATAGCTTCATCCACAGAGGGGGATATATTGGGCAGTGAGTGTCTTTCCCAGGTGGGTAGTTGACAAAATTCCTCCAGCAGTAATCATACTCTAAGGAAACACAAATCATTCAACAAATACAAAAAAAGTTACTTAAAGAAAGCTGAACTTACTAGTAAATACAGAATGCCCCCAAAAAATGTATACACACTTTCAATAATTATTAATTCCAATGGGTTAAATCTGAAAAGAAAGAAACCAACTGAGCAGCTGTTAAGTGTGTATACATTTTTTGGGGGGTCACTATATATCCTATATAATAAAAGGCTAATATGCAAATAGACCGAACAGTGGAACAACCAGAACAACTGAACAACCGGTCACTATGACATGTGCTGACCACCAGGGGGTATGCGCGGAACATGGTGGATGTTAGATGTGGCAGTATGGTGGAGCAGGTGAGTGGGGGCACCAGACCAAGGCGGGGCGCCGGTCGCTGTCATCAGGGTGAGCCTCTGATGGTTACTGAAAATTCTTTGCTCCCACGTGCCTCGGTCCTGCCCGGCGCTTGCACCTGCTGTCAGTGCCAGAGCTGCTGCTCGCAGCTGCTCCTGGTGTTCAGCACCAGTCCCAATCATTTGGCATCGTCAGCAGGTGCAAGCAGGGCAGGCGTTATCAGCACATAGGAGCAGGGACAGCGGGAGCGGGGCTGCCAGCAGACAGGACACCAGGGGCTGTGGTGGCAAGGGCTGGGCAGGGGCACAGAGGATGGGCTGAGACCGCCCCTGTGCCTACTGCAGCCTCGTGGCCCACAGTTCCTTTCAAGGTGCACGAATTCGTGCACTGGGCCTTTAGTATATATATAACATATCTAAAGCCCTCTGGCCTGTTTATTACTTCAGCTGGACTAGACTCTCCCTGAATCCCTAAAAAGAACAAAGCAGTTCATTCAAAGATGGCTGAGGGGCCATAATGGCAAAGTAGAAAGCAGAGTCATATTTTTTTGATACTTTCCCTGCTATCAATTGCAGACCTGGTGTTTTCTATATTATTTTGAACTTTTACTCCTGAGACTTCTACTCTGGGATAATCAATCTCCTGGCCACCAACAGAGTCTCTCATAAACACTTAAGGTTCTTGGTTTATTGTTTTTACCTGGGATTGTCATGATCTGGATAGTCACACCACTCTTAATGAGGTCCCTGAGTCCTTGTCGGTTTCGTTCATCCATGTGGTAATAAAGCCGTGCTACATAAATAACTAAAGTCACACCAGGTTGTTGATGCAAAAATTCTGTAATAGCCTTGGAGCATTCCCAACAGGGACTCCAGGATAAGAACCAGATGATGGAGCAGCTGGTGGATGAGCAAAATTGTCTTTCTGAAGTAATTTTTTCTATAAAATTGACTTCAACGTGCTTGGTGGTGTTTTTGCCTGTGTGTCGCCAGATCTTGTGACACGTGCCCCACTTGATTTCATAGAGCAGACAGGCCTCTTTACGGAGTTCTCTGGGGTCAAAGATTGCTTCAAATTCCCAGGGTTCGATTCTTCTCCTAAAATATTGTTATGAAATTTTTAGAGGAAATTTAAAAATCCTTTAATACTCCCTTTTTCTATAAGGCAAATCTGAAACATGAATCTCGGGATACTTTTTTTTCTCTATGTCTAAAAGTTATTTGGGGAGGTCCACTTGAATTATCAGAGTTTCTGTCACAAACACAGTAAAGATATTTTTCCCCAACTCATGTTATTTGGTTACCACTCTCTTTATACCATTGCTTATTAGTCTTGAATTCAGGTATAAATGTGTCCTTTTTCTCCTTATATCCCAATCTTTCTGTCTCACTCTTAGAGGTGCCATGTTCCAATTGTTAATAATTGCTATTCCTCAATGAACTCCAACTAGATTTTCTCAGATGTAGAATCCTCAAATCAATAAAATTCTAATTGCCAAGCCTAAGAAGAGAGTAATTTAGCCTCAGGATTCCTCCACGTTAAATTCTATATACTAATTCCTCACAAGAAAGAAATTCAACTTGTTGTCAATGGCACCTCCGTGTGTCAAAGCTATGACTTAGGAAACTCACAATTGTGCTGAGGACCCTCCTTTCCAATAAGCTTGTTACACTCTAATATTTCTCATTCACCCCTAAAGTATCACATTCATTTATCACATAAATAAGTCCTTCCACCATCATAAGATAATATATTCCTTGACCGAAAGTCCCCTGTTATAATGATATGTCTGGAAAATGGGCACATAATATAAAACAAGATTGGAAATGAAAGTGACAAATCAGTTCCTTGGACCTTTCACTAATGACTATAAAAACATATGATCTAAAGAGAAAAGAGCATTGGTAAGGCAATAACAGAACAAAGCTGGAAGGTCATTTATTTCAACAGAAACCAAAAGACAAAAACAAAGAAAGCAATAATCATAGAGAGTAAAGTTGGAAAAGGGGGGAAAAAAGAATGGGAAGAGGAAAGGAACAATAAGGTTAACTATAGTCCTCCAGCTCTTAAATACCCACTTGTTCTTGGTTGAATTAAATGCACAATATGACTGTATTATTCCTTTAAATTTTTAATTAACTTTTAGAAAGAGAGAGGAAGGAAGAGAGAGAGAGATTTATTGTTCCACTTATTTATGCATTAATTGACTGATCCTTATATGTGCCCTGACTGGGTAGCAAACCCATAACATTGGCATATTGGGGTGATGCTCTAACTAACAGCTACTGGGCCAGGGCTGACAGTATTATTCTTACCTCAAGGTGGGATCACCAGCTGAATAACCTGTTGACCAAGAGATGAGTATGTCAAGTAACATATACAAATTGAGTTGTACTTTTAAAATGTATTTTTATTGATTTCAGAGAGGAAGGGAGAGGGAGAGAGATAGAAACATCAATGATATAGAAGCATCGAACAGACTGTCCAACCTATGAGGCAAAGCAGGGAGAGAGGGGGTAAGAGATCAACCAAATGCATGCATATGAGCATAACCAAGGGACACAGACAGTAGGGGGGTTAGGGCATGTGCTGGGGGATGGGAGCGGCTAGGGGAGGTCAATGGAGAGAAAATGAGACTTATGTAATACTTTAAACAATAAAGAATTTAAATCTAAAAAAAAAAAAGAAAGAAAAAGAAACATCAATGATGAGAGAGAATCATTGATCAGCTGCCTCCTGCAAGCCCCACACTGGGGATCAAGCCCGCAGCTCAGGCATGTGCACCAGCCAGGATACGAATCGTGAACTCCCCGTTCACAGGCCAATGCTCAATCACTGAGCCATAATGGCTGGGCTTTAGCTGCACTTTAAAATGACAAAATTTTAGAAGTCAGGACAGATAAATAGTTATCAAGGATTAGGAACAGGGGTGAAGCAGGAAGGAGAAAGGTTTGGCTATAAAAGGGCAACAAAACAGATCTGCACTGTTGGAGCTGTTTAAATCTGACTGTGGTGGTAGATACACAAACCTCTACAGGTGACAAAATTGCATAAAGCTAAACACACACATAAATGAGTACAAGTGAAACTGGGGAAATCTGAATAAAATTGATGGATTGTGTCAATGTTAATATCCTGATTGTGATATTACTCTATAGTTTTGCAAAATGTAACTATTGGTAGAAACTAAGCAAAATGTACAGGGAGTCTGTATTATTTCGCAAAGCTTTATGTTTTAAGTTACGATTATCTCAATTAAAATTATAACTGACAGAAAGAGTAATTGCAAGTGTATAGAGAAGCTGGAGCACCATTGGCTTAATGTACATATATATTTTTAAAGCACAATTCAAGAGAAAGGAGAAAAGACATCTGCATAAGTGATGAGTTGTTTTTTTTTAAAAAAAAGGCAGCATTGTCAAAGGGCATGTGGAAAAATATTATTGAACTAATGAAAGAGAACCAGATTTCCATTGGAGCCCAGTGGTTGCTGAGGCATTGACAGCAAAATCCTGCTGCATAGAAGATCTCAGGGTGGCAAAATTCTCCCAAGACTGATATCTGTATTATTTCCAATCACATCACGCCCACACTCTTGCAATAGTCTTCTAATGGGTCTCCTTGTTTCCAGTTTTTTCTGCTTCCAGTCAAGAAGGCATCAAATGCCAGGTAAAAGTGTTTAAACCATTATTTCAATCATGTCTATGCTATTCACAAGTTCTCCGGAGATTTTCTTTTACCAAAAAGATCAACCTCGATTTCCTTAGCCCGGCATTCAAAGCCCTCTCTAACAGCACTTCAAATTTGCCCTCTAATTTCATTATAGATTATTTCCACAAACTCTTCTCTAGCCTCACCAGTGCACTCAGTATATTACAGACACAATCTTTGTAAATTCCCTCAAAGTCTTTGTGTCAACCAACCTGGAAATGCCTTCTCTTTGCCAACCTACATTCTACCTCTTTAGAATCCAAACTCAAATTCCACCTCATCTGAAAATTATTTCCTTCTACAGCCTGAAGTGTTCTACCTCTCCCATGAATTTTTCTAAAGTTAACTAACTAAACCTTAAATAATTAGCATGCCCTTGTGGTATCACTTCTGATGTTGTCTTAAATTATTATTTAACAGTTGTATATTTTCCTTAATTTATTATTATAGTGAAACAAGCATTGATTTAGTGTCATTTGTTTAAAATTATTTATGGATGTCAATAGTATTAATAATTATAACAAATCTTATTTAACCAAGCACAGCCAGTCACCATTCAGCAGATTAATCTCCTTTAAAAAAGAATGTCTACAGGGAGGCAGACATTTTCAAATAAAGTGAAATTGTATTTTTTAAATAGCATTAATATAGTAATAAATAGGAAAGTTGGAAAATGCCCAAGGACACAAGCAAGACACACACACACAGAGTTTCTACCCTTTTCAAGACTATGAAGCTTACAGGACCTCGATCCATTTTACCTTTGTCAGAAGCCATGGCGCTGTGTGCCACTGATTTTCTCCCCTGGAGCTATATATTGTGCTGATTGCTCCTGTCAACAACGTGCCTTAACATTCTTTCTTCAGGAGTGACTGCTGTCACCTGATTGAGCGGAGAATGACTCATTCCTGAGTCTCAGGCACTTACTGGGTGTCTAGACTGTACAAACAGGTAGCAGATTAAGAGAGAATTTGGTGTGAGGTTAGCATCAATGGGTTGACTAGAAAGCTTTTGGTGCAAATGATTAATGCTGTAGAGTAAATCCCTGAGGATATCTGAATTATAAAGTTCTTCCCTAATATTATATGAATTTTTTAAACTTTCTCTTCCCTTTAAATTAAGGTTAAGGCAAGACTGACACATCATTCTTTCTTGGAGAGAACAGAGAAAGAACAACTAGAAGAGAGAATTTATTTATAACTTCCTCTTACTTTGCTCTTTGCCCCAAATCTTGTTGGAAAAGGGGAGGGGCACTGATAAATGCAAAATCAGAAGGACTTTGACTTCTGATTCAGGTAATTAGGTGACAAGTCTTAAGTGATCTCTCTTCCTTCTTGAATCCAGGGCTAAATGTAAGGCCAAGTCCACTTAGGTTTTTCTATCCTCTTCTAAAAAGTGAATACTATACATATTCCCTATTGCCATTGTCCCCTGTTATCCAAAACCTGGGTCAAGCTCTCTGAGTTTTAGCACACACTCCCAGAATTGGGGTCACTCTCGAGACCTAAAGCTCCCTCTAGGATCTCAAATCTAGAGCCCCTGAACTTTGAATCTCAAATCCTATGGACACAACACCCGAGCCCTAAATATAAGATTTTCCTTAACTATGAAAGTCAAGCTGGAGCTTCCACAAGATGAAGCAGTTGTTTCAAGTGGCAGGTGAGAGTTGAACAAGGAGCAGAAGTGCCAAATCATAAATGAAGGTCCTGCCGAAACTGGTTTGGCTCAGTGGATAGAGCGTCAGCCTGCGGACTGAAGGGTCCCAGGTTCGATTCCGGTCAAGGGCATATACCTTGGTTGCGGGCACATCCCCAGTGGGGGGTGTGCAGGAGGCAGCTGATCGATGTTTCTCTCTCATCGATGTTTCTAACTCTCTATCTCTCTCCCTTCCTCTCTGTAAAAAAAATCAATAAAATATATTTTTAAAAAATTAAATTAAAAATAAATAAATAAATAAATGAAGGTCCTTTAGAAGCCAAGGATTTCATGATAGGTAAAATAATGACCCGCACCCCCTCCACACACAGACACACAGATGTTCACCTCATAATCCCTGAAACTTATAAGTATAAAGACAAAAGTAACTTTGAAGAGGTGATTAGAGTAAGGATCTTGAGGTAGGGAGATAATCTGGGATTGCCTGGGTAGTCCCAGTCCAATCACACAGGCCCTTAAAAGAAGGAGGCAAAAGAACCAGGCAGAGAAGGACATGTGAAGATGGAAGCAGAGATGTGAATGATGCAGTTACTGGCTGGAAGGGGACCATGATTCAAGGAACAAGGACAGCATCTAGAAGCTGGAAAAAGCAAGGAAATGGATTGTTCCCTAGAGCCTTGTGAAGCAATGCTGCCCTGATGACATCTTGAATTTAGTCCAGTGAGACCCTGTTTTGTACTTCTGAGCACCAGAGTTGTAAGATAAGTTATGTTGTTTTACACCAAGTTCATGGAAATTTGTTACAGCGGCTATAGGAAACTAATACAGTAAAACACACTCACAGGGGGCACATAGGCAATAGTTAAGATGGTATACAATATAAATTTGTTTCTACTAGAATTCCTATTGAATGTTTGATCCATCTTCTGTTTTGTTTTAGAAAACTCAGAACTGATCCCCGGGATTGGGCCTAAACTGGCAGTCGGACATCCCCCGAGGGGTCCCAGATTGGGGAGGGTGCAGGCTGGGCTGAGGGGACCCCCCAATGCATGAATTTCGTGCACTGGGCCTCATATATATATATATATATATATATATATATATATATATATATGTGTGTGTGTGTGTGTGTGTGTGTGTGTGTGTGTGTGTGTATATACACACACACACACACACATATATATATATGTATGTATACATAAATATAAAAGGATTTGCACTCTAATCTCTATAGCCTCTTCATTCTCCTTACAAATTGCCCATATACACTGCTGCCCTACACTGAAGTACTAGCTAGACAAATAAATTGTTAAGAGTTTTGTGTCCATTTTATGGAATGATTCTAGCAGTTCGCATGTCCTCAGTGTCCAATAACAGCATAATGAATAAACCAATTGTATAATATGCTTGCAGTGGATTACCATTCAGCATTAAAAAAATCAATTATATCCATACATGTATCAACCTGTAATAATCTCTGAAATAATAAACTGAGAGAAAAACAATGAAAAATAAACCCCAATATTGTTTCTATAAAGTTTACATATTTGTGAAGCAGTGCTTTATACTGTTAATGGATCCAAGCATATGTAGTAAAATTATAAAGAAATGAATGGGAAAGGCAGACACCAAATTCAGGATGGTGATTTTACTAGAAGGATGGAAAAAGCGACTGGGAGGGTTATGCGGGCATCTTCACATATATTTGTAATACAGTTAAATTATAATAATCTACATTTTAAAAATTAATGTTAGAGAGACAGAAAGAGAGAGAGAAACATCGATGTGAGAAACATTGACCAGGAGAGGTCCCTTCCCCATGGGAAGATAAGGGTCCAGTCTGTAGAGCCAGCTGGCCTGGCTCTGTCCTGGTCTCCTGCCTCCAGTCCCTGACACTCTCCCGAGACCCCAGGCCTCTGGCTTCTGCCTTTCAGCCTCAGCTCCTAGTAAGTACCTTCTGTGTCCCCCTGGCACACTGGGCCCGGAGGACCCAGGCCTTGGGAGAGAGACAGGCACTCCTGGTGAACCTGGGTGGCTGGCCCTGGCTAGGAATGGCTGGGACTTCAGCAAGCTTTTTTCTCCGGGGAACCCTGTGGTCCCTTGAACCTCTAAAGTCCTGTCTGGGGTGCTGCCCGCCCGCCTGTCTCTCTCAGGGAGCCACAGCCCTTCATTGGGCCGGGGATGCGGATGGACCGTCTGCGCTGACTCAGGCAGCCAGCCGGGTGCCACCCCTCCTGCTCCACCCAGCCCCTGGTCTCCACCCTGACTGAGCTTTGCATGTTCCACTAACCTGGGCAGGTGGCAGGTGGAGTCACCAGCCTTCCAGGTACCTCTGGACAGAACACTAACTTGACCATGGGCGGGCCTGCAGCTCCCACCCCAATAAAAGCAATTCTATCCTAAAAAAAAAAAACAAACAGAAAAAGAAACATTGACCAGTTGCCTCCATTATGTGTCCAGGCTGTGGATCAAACCTGCAACCTAGGTATGTGCCTTCACCGGAAACTGAAGTCGTAACCTTTTGGTGTACAAGCGACACTCCAACCAACGGAGCCACCTGACCAAGGCATATTCTACATTTCTTAAAACCCAAAAATAAAAACGAAAGATCAGACTAAAAGTAGTAGCAATAATCCAGGGGGAGTGGTGAGATTGATTTAAGGTAGTGACAAACTTTTCCACTTTAGTTCTCCTAACAAGAGAGGTAACCTCTTACTTCCTGATATGACCCTAAGTATCCTACTATGTGTAAAGTTCTATATTTTAAGTCCATGTGAATTTTGCATTTTACCCCATAATATATGCATGTTTGTTTTAATATCAATATATTTTATACTAATTATAGAAGAGTCGAGTTATACCTTTAACTGAAAATTTTCAAAGATATGAACAATGATACCACTATTCCACCATGAAAATTGCAAACACAATGTCCAATGGTAAACATTTTCTTAAGTAAAATAGATATATAAATAATTATATCTATTGCAGCCATTAAATTAACTGTAGATATTGGTGATTTTTAAAAAATTCCTATAGCCCTGGTTGAGTAGCCCTGGTTGAGTTGACTACAGCATTGTCCTGATATGCCAACGTTGCTGGTTCAATCTCCAGTCAGGGCACATATAGGAAGCAACCAATGAACACATAAATAAGTGGAACAACAAATCTCTCTCTCTTCCTCTCTCTCTCTCCCTTCCTCTGTATCTCTCTGAAAACAATATCAATTTAAAAAATCCTATGGTGCTTGCTTCGGCAGCACATATACTAAAATTGGAATACAGAGAAGATTAGCATGGCCCCTGAGCAAGGATAACACACAAATTCATAAAGCATTCCATATTTTTAAATAAAAATAAAAAATTCCTGTGCCCTAGCCAGTTTGACTCAGTGGATAGAGCATTGGCCCGAAGACTGAAGGGTCCCAGGTTTGATTCCAGTCAAGGGTATGTACCTCAGTTGCAGGCTCAATCCCCGGCCATGGTCGCAGCATGGGTGGGAGGCAACCAATCGATATGTCTCTCTCACATTGGATGTTTCTCTCTCTGTGTCTCTTCTCCTCCCTTCCACTCTCTCTAAAAAAAATAAATAAATGGGCCGAAACCGGTTTGGCTCAGTGGATAGAGCGTCGGCCTGCGGACTGAAGGGTCCCAGGTTCGATTCCGGTCAAGGGCATGTACCTTGGTTGCGGGCACATCCCCAGTAGGAGGTGTGCAGGAGGCAGCTGATCGATGTTTCTCTCTTATCGATGTTTCTAGCTCTCTATCCCTCTCCCTTCCTCTCTGTAAAATATCAATAAAATATATTTTAAATAAATAAATAAATAAATAAATAAATAAATAAATGGAAAAATATCCTTGAGTGAGGATTAACAAAAAAAAAATTTTTTAATTCCTATATTCATTAAGGCTGTGTGTGAGTGTGTATGTGCATGTAATTTGGGACATCATCAATCATGATGGATTTTCCAGGAAGACAAATTATAGACATATTGATATTTCATATCCAACAGCTCATAAACCAGATAGGTAGTTTTATTAAAAGCTTTACCCTAAGAACACTCCTTCGATTCCTATTTCTGACAGCCTACCCACACCCACATTCATCAACTACCATGTCTTCATAATGTCGCAGAATGACATTGTCATCATTGTCCTGGTAAAGCATGGAAATGGGAGACAGCTTGGTGGGAATACAGACAGCCTGGGGAATCGCCGGGTCAACTGCATGCATCAGTGCTTGCATGAATGCATAATTGGAGCCGTTGAGGGAAGTGGTCAATGAGAAAGGACAATCTCCATGGCAGTAATTTGCCATGAACCCCTTGGGGGCAATGATCCACTTGTGCCAACCCAGGTCCCGGAAGTTGATGAATAGCTGGTGACGATGGCAGAGGTTCTTGCAAGAAACTTTAGGGGCAGGGATGGCTGCCCTCCTTTTTCGGGAAGAATAGTGGCACTGCTTAGGGTTGAGGGTCACAACTAGCAGGGAAGCATGAAGAGAACATCTCAGTCTGGCACAGGTGTCCTCAAGCTGAAAATTCACCCCAGAGTCTCTCTGTCCTTTGACCAGTATCTCTAGGAACAAGCCTAAGTTCTTCTGAGGGTTATTACTCCAATCTTTAGCCACATCCAACAGGTTGAAGTGAAGGACACCTTGAGGCCATGGTACTGACTGTAATACAAACATTTTACCTGGCTTAGGAATGGACTGGTCCCACACATGAGGCTCCTGGACCAGGGACAGAACCAACTCCAAATCTGGCCCCAGGTTATAGTAAGTGTTGGGCCCCAAGTCCAGGCCCAGCTGGGCCATCGTTAACTGTTCCTTGTCTTTAATGGCAGACAGGTTGAAGTAGAGGAGCTTCTGTAGGCAAGAGGAGGCTTGGGGAAGGTTCTTGGAGTAAAGAAAGAAACCTAGATAAGAACAGAGAGATGTGAGGATCACCATGTTTTACTTTATATCCACCTATGATATAAATGTTAAATGTTATATGTATATCACATATACAAAGTAAAGGCAGGAAATAATCAGTTGTACTCAAAAGGAGGATTTATTTATTTCACTCCTCATCTATATATATAAAAGCCTAAGTGGCCATTACAACTGGTCGCCATGACAATGCACTGACCACCAGGGGGCAGACATTCAATGCAGGAGCTGCCCCCTGGTGGTCAGTGTGCTCCCACAGTTAACCTCCCACAGCTGGCCAACCTCCCACGGTCCCTCCCCTGGGCTGGCCGGCCTCAATGGCCCTGATGGGGACTGGGCGAGACTGCCCAGATTGGCCCTGATCGCCAGCCAGGCTGAGGAAACCCATCCATGCACGAATTCATGCACTGGGACTCTAGTTTTTTAAATATATTTTTAAATTATAGATGACATACAATATTATATTAGTCTCAGGTGCACTACATATCAATTAGACATTTGTATACCTTATGAAATGATCACCATAGACCCATCTGGCACCATTCATAGTTAGTATGATATTATTGACTATATTCCCTATGCTGTACATTACAATCTCATGACTAATTTTATAACTGGCAGTCTGTACTTCTGTTTTTTTGTGTGTGTTTTTTTTTAAAATATATTTTATTGATTTTTTTACAGAGAGGAATGGAGAGGGATAGAGAGTTAGAAACATCGATGAGAGAGAAACATCGATCAGCTGCCTCCTGCACACTCCCCACCCGGTATGTGCCTGCAACCAAGGTACATGCCCTTGACCGGAATCGAACCTGGGACCCTTGAGTCCGCAGGCTGACGCTCTATCCACTGAGCCAAACCGGTTAGGGCTGTACTTCTGTTTTAAAATATTTTTTTATTGCTTTCAGAGAGAGGAAGGGAGAGGGAGAGAGAGAAATATCAATGATGAGAGAGAATCATTGCTGCCTCCTGTACACCCCCTACTGGGGATCGAGCCTGAAACCCAGCCATGTGCTCTCACCAGGAATCCAACCATGACCTCTTGGTTCGTGGGTTGATGCTCAATCACTAAACCACACTGGCCAAGCATTTTGTACTTTTTAATCCCCTTAAAAATATGGTACACTTTGTAAATGTGCATGTCATCCTTGCATAGGGGCTATGCTAATCTTCGTATCACTTCTTTTTAAAAAAATATTTTATTGATTTCAGAGAGGAAGGGAGAGGGAGAGAGAGATAGAAACATCAATGATGAGAGAGAATCATTGATCAGCTCTACCTTTTGCACGCCCCACACTGGAGACTGAGCCCACAACCCAGTCATGTGCCCTGACTGGGAATTGAACCGTGACCTCCTGGTTCATAGGTTGACCCTCAACCACTGAGCCACACTGGCTGGGCTTCTCTGTATCATTTTAATTTTGAGTATATGTGCTAATAAAGCAAGCACAAGGCTAGCGGTTCTGTATGTTTTGAAGTTGTATATGTATTTTCCCTATTTTTTTAAACTTGATTTGAGAGAGAGAGAGAGAGAGAGAGAGAGAGAGAGAGAGAGAGAGAGGAGAAGCAGCAATTTGTTGTTCCACTTATTTATGCATTCTTTGGTCAACTCTTATATGTGCCCTGACCCGGAATTGAACCTCCAACCTTGGCATATCGAGACAATGCCCTAACCAACTAGGCTACCCAGCCAGAGCTATTTTCCCTATTTTCAAAGCTAACTTCTCTGCCTGGATTTCAAATCTTACCTATTCCTCAAGGAAAAGGCCCAGTAGAGTATTCTTTTACTTTTTTTTTACTTTTTTGCATCTTCAATTTCTATCTCCTCCCCACCCCCCATCCCACCAAAAAAATTCTTTGGCCTAATGCCATCATTTTTTCTGGTTGGGTGGCTCCACCCTAAGTAAGGATTATCTAAGGTCCTTCAGTGTTTGTGAGAAAATTACAACAGAAACCCAAACATTCTAACCATCCCACCACAATGTCTCTTCACTCTCCAGTCTCATTTTAAAAATAAAATTAGCCCTGGTTGGTGTTGCTCTATGGTTAGAGCATTGGCCCGCGACAGAAGGGTCTGGGTTTGATTCCTGGTCAAGCGCATGTACCTGTGTTACAGACTTGATCCCCCGCTCAAGTGGGGCGCATGCAGAAGGCAACCAATTGATGAATCTCTCTCACATCAATGTTTCCCTCTCTCACTCTCCCTCTCTCTAAAAATCAGTGGGAAAAAATATCTTTGGCCCTAGCTGGTGTGGCTCAGTGGATAGAGTATTGGCCTGCGAATTGAAGGGTCCCAGGTTCTATTCCAGTCAAAGGCCCATGCCCGGGTTGAGGGCTCGATCCTTGTGGGGGGCATGCAGGAGGCAGCTGTTCAATGGTTCTCTCTCATCATTGATGTTTCTATTCCTCTGTCCCTCTCCCTTCCTCTCTGAAATCAATAAAAATATATTTTTTAAAAATATCCTTGGCTGAGAATTAACAAACATTTTTTAAAAATTAGAAAATAGCCCTAGCCAGTTTTGCTCAGTGGATAGAGCATCAGCCTGTGGACCAAAGGGTCTCAGGTTCGATTCTGGTCAAGGGCACATGCCTGGGTAAGATATGTACACATATAATACCTTAATAAAAAATATGTAAAAAATAAATAAATTAAAAATAACAAATTAAAAAAAAAAAGGGCACATGCCTGGGATTTAGCTAGATCCAACGTGCAGGAGGCAGCCAGTCAATGATTCCTTCTCATCATTGATGCTCCTCTCTCTCTCTTCCTCTTCCTTCTTCTCTGAAATCAATAAAAATATATTTTAAAAAAATTTAAATAGCCCTAACCGCTTTGGCTCAGTGGATAGAGCATCGGCTTGCGGACTGAAAGGTCCCAGGTTCGATTCCGGTCAAGGGCATGTACCTTGGTTGCGGGCACATCCCCAGTAGGAGGTGTGCAGGAGGCAGCTGATCGATGTTTCTCTCTCATCGATGTTTCTAACTCTCTATCCCTCTCCCTTCCTCTCTGTAAAAAAGCAATAAAATATATTTTAAAAAAAATTTTTTAATAAAATGCGTTTAAAATTACCCACTTTTCTCTTCAAGCCCAATGTATCATCTCTCCCTTTCTTTTCATTGACCATCTTTTTAAAAGATCAGTCTACAGTTGCTATCTCTATTTATTACTTATAGCCTTCTGTTATTTCCTACTCTCTTACCCCTACTACTCCACTGAAACACCTTTCTTAAAGGTTGTTAACTGTCAGATGCAGGGGTGTAGTCACAGTGCTTATCCTTCTCAACCTCTCTGAACAGTTGATCTCCCTTATTTTTGGCTTTAATTCTAATATATTGGCCTCTTTTTTTTTTTTATTCATATCACTAAATCACATTCCTGAGGCATGAGAAGACAAAAGAAGACAAAAGCCAGAATGGACAGATTTGAAAAGATGAAAATGAAAAACTACTATATGCATGCAGGAGGCAGCCAGCCAACCAACCTCTCTCTCTCTCTCTCTCTCTCTCTCTCTCTCTCTCTCTCTCTCTCCTCTCTCTCTCTCTCCTCTCCCCATTCCTTTCTCTGAAGTCAATAATTAATTAATTAATTAAAAAAAAATTAAAAGGCATCATTCCACCTTATTAAAAAATTAAAACAATGACAACATGTTTTGCTCCCAGGTTAACAAAAATTAAAAGCTAAAAGTGTATCTAGTGGGCTTCCAATGTAGCATAGATAAGTACATTGTCATATGTTACTAGAATGAAATACTAAACTGCAATGAGAATGAACTACAAATAAATGCAGCATGGATAAATCTCATAAATATAATGTTGAGTGAAAGAAGCCAGACACAAAAAAGGGTACATTCCACATTTACATTTATATGAAGTTCAAAAACAGACAAAACTAAAAAGTAATGTTAGATATCAGAATAGAAGTTACCCTTGTGGAGGAGTAGTGATTAACCAGAAGGGAGCATGAAGGATCCTCCGGGGTGCTGGTCATTGTCTGTTTCTTGATCTGGGTGCTGGTTTTCTGTGAAAAGTCATTGAGCTGTTCTCTATGATATAAGCACTTTTCTGAATGTATGTTACACTTCAATAAGTTCCTATTTTTATTTCTTTTTAGTGTGTGTGTGTGTGTGTGAAAGAGAAACATCAATTGGTTGCCTCCTGCATGCCCCTACTGGGGATTGAGCCCACAACCCGGGCTTGTGCCCTGACTGAGAATCAAACGGGCAACCTTTCCATGCACAGGACAACACCCAACCAACTGAGACATACTGGCCACGGCAATAAGTTCCTATTTTTAAAAGGATTGCTGTCAATTGTGGGGAAGTGAGGGGGTGGGGGCAGGCTAGAAGGGGTCAAAGGGGGGGGGAGGGAGACATATGTAATACTTTCAACAATAAATATTTAGGTTTTTTAAAAATAATAAATTAATAAAAATATTTTAAAATGTAAAAATAATTGTGGGAAAGTGAAAATTCTCTTACACTCATGGTGGGGTATAAATTTTGGAGGACATTTGCTATATACTGTAAGTATAAATGTGCCCGCTCTTAGACGCAACAATCCCCTTCTAAGAATTTATCCTAAGGAAATTATAGAAAAAGTGTACACACACTAAAGCTATATTATTTATTACATGTCCTTGCCCATCAACAGGGCATCAGTTACATAAATTATAGCATATGTATACAATGGAATATCATACAACCATTAAAATGAAAATAAGTTGATAATTTGTTTTGACTTATGTGAGATGTTCCTAATACAAAGGAATGTACAGTATAACCCCATTTTTTTTAGATTACAAGTTTCCATTATATGTATGCAAAAAAGAAAAGTCTGGAAGAATATACAACTGCTGATTTTCTCTAGGGGAAGAGTTAGGGAGAGATGATGTGAGATTATGTCATCCCTCCTCCTCCACACACCATTATTTGATAGGATTTATTATCAAAAAAATCAAAGTTTAATTTCCATTGGGGAAGGAAGTAACCTCAGCTATTTTCTACTCCAAGAAAAAAACCCTTCAAACTAGCTCCTCTTACCTCTTACCCCTCCAGAAATTTTCCCTGAACCCACACCCCCAAGGCCCTAAGCCTCTAATCATAGAGTCTAATGCAATACTTAGTACAAATGTATTTATGGAAGTCATTTGTCTGCCTCCCTTCTATAAGCTAATAGAGCAAATTTTATCTTTAATCTCTGTATTCTCATGGCCATACACTGTTCCCGGTACACAGTATCAAACACATGCTTGGTGGACAAATAAATATTCAAATCTCTAGTTGCTGTAAAACTAACCATTAGGCCTCTCACGGCCGCCTTTGAACCACTTGGGAGGCCATATAGAAATGCAGATTACAACACTTATTTCTGACTTTGAATAAGAATTGGGTGGAAGAGTGAAGGGCAAGAACTGGGCAAGATAATAAACTTTTAACAGTTGATCTGGGTCATTTTGATGGTTGGTTAGTTTGGCAAATTATTAAACGGCACTCAATCAGATCCTTATATAGAGTATGACAATGGCATATGCTATTGCTCTGTACTCATAAGCCAAAAATAGCCTTTTCCACCCAACAAAAGTAGGGGGAGGTATGAGAAGAGAAGATAAGCCCAAACTGAGCTCAAAATTTTAGTCCCCTGCTTGCCATACCAAAGACACCAAGATGTCTCAATTGTGGGCCAAATAAAGAGTGGAAGACTGAGTCCTAATTGTACCCTCACCCCTCCCACCTAAACTGCAGCACAAAGCTGTTGATTCAGAAAAACAAAAGTTATTTTAAATCCTGACTTTCCTTACACATTAGCTGTATGATCTTGAATAGGTTACTGGTTCTACTGTCTGAGCCTACCTTTCAGGATTGTTGTTGGGATTAAATGAGATAAAATCCGTAAAATACCAGCACATGACCTTCTGAGAACCCCTCAGTAGCTGTTACATCTTCTTTCCTTTCTTCATGCCCCCCCCCCCCAAAAAAAGGCCAGATTTTTCCTCTAGGAAACACTCCAATATCCTTACCTTGATCTGGGAGAAGTCGAAGTATGTTCCCTTGGACTCCCAGCTCCTTTACGTAGCAGAGATCTGGTGAGACCCCAATGGTGGCTGCTGTCTCTTGATCGTGGAAAATTTTCTTCAAGATATAAGGCACAGGTTGGAATTTCTGAGGCGAAGGCACCTTGTCTAGACCCAGAAATTGGAGGAAGGCATGTTCTTGAAACTGGAATGTCTGGCCCAAGGCCAGAGTTAAGGAGAGGCTGAGAGCCAAGACTGGCAGGGAAGGAAGCATGGCCTCTGAGCTGAGACAAAGCTGGCTAGTGAGGCTGAAGAGAGCTCTAGCTCCTGACTTCCCAGCAATTCAGGTGCTGCTAATTTATCTGATGTAAGATAATCAAGTGTGAATTGCTCTCTTCCCAGCTCCTCAGAGGCAATTGGATGTAAAAAGACAATTTTTTTTTTCTCTTCCCTAGCTCCACTGTTCCAGAAAATAAGTACGCAAAGCAAAGATTACCAGTGTGTGGGACTAACTCTACAACAATCTGAGGTTTGTCAGCCAGCAGTAGACAGAGTGGAATGGAGACACACACTTATTCATTTCACAAGCATTTATTCAGCATCTATTATGTACAAGTGCTGAGACAGGTGCTAGAAACATAGTAATAAGTAATTCAAAGTCTTGTCATTCATAGTCTAATTAGACAAATATATAGATAGATTGTTATTAGAATATATCCACCGGGATGTGTGGGAAATTAATTCGGGGAGCAAGAAATCCTCCCAAGGAAGTTGGTCTACACTCTTTGTCAGTTGTCAGCTCTAAGAGGGGCTGAAGTTTATTCATCTACTTTTGTCCTCCTCATTAAAAGTAAAAAGTCAGACTAACTGGATTCATTCTGGTTCCATTACTTATCAGACATTGGGCATGTTCCTTAATCTTCCTAAAAAAAATTTTTTTTTCTCAACTGGAAATAAAAACTAACCTTCTAATTTGCCATAGGAATCTGCTAAGATGATGTGTTTAACGTGTTCTGCACAATGCCTGCCAAGTGGTAAATACACCCAAAGTGTTCTCAGAGGAGAAAGTTTCAAAGTTTAAGTAGACATTTTTCAGTAAGACAGTCAGACATCCAGGACTGAAGGAATTACATGTGAAAAGACATGGGGGTTATTGAAAAGCTTAGTAGGGCAGCGTATATCAATTTTTGTTTTGTTTTGTTTTGACAAAGTACTGTGAGATTTTTAAATATTGGATCTTTTCCTCTGACTCTGCTGTTGAGGAAGCTATCTGACATTCAATAAATATAAATAGTGCAATAAATAAGTGAATGTATGAATTGGTGCTATTTCCAACTAGCTTGTTTGTTGCCAAAATAATTTTCAAGCTTTTTGAGAATAGAGACTTTATTATTTTACATTATGTTATACCACCTCTTATAAAAACTTGTTTCTCCCAAAGGAAAAGTGTTGTATCTTATACATAATCGTTTCCCATCATCTACAGGATAAATCTAATGACTCCTTAGCTTGTCTTTTAAGGACTTTCTTGGATTGGCACCCATATTCCCTAGCCAGCTTCATTTCCTACCTTCCACCATCATCAGTGTTAATGCTCTAATGATAATGACATATCTGTAGTTCTCCCATGAGCTCATTTCATCTCAGAGCCTTTGCACAGGCCAAGTTCAAAGGTATTTCTATTGCAAAGACTTATCTGACTCTCTAAAACAGAGTTAGATGCTTCTTCTTCCTCCCACTGAGCCTTGAGTAGGCATCCATTATGGCACTTATCACAGTGCATTTCACTGTGTTTTGCCTATATCCCTCCCAGACCATATAGTCATTGGGAACCGAAATCATATTTTTTCCTCTAAAAATCTCCACTGGATCTTTTCCTCTTACTGACTCCATTGCCCAGGAAAGTGTCTGGCAGGTAGTAGACATTCAATAATACATGTGCTGGCTGGTATGGCTCAGTGGTTAAGTGTCAACCCATGAACCAGGAGATCACAGTTCGATTCCCGGTCAGGGTACATGCCCGAGTTACGGGCTCCATCCCCAGTGTGGGGCGTGCAGGATGAAGCCAGTCAATGATTCTCTCTCATCATTGATGTTTCTACCTCTCTATCTCTCTCCCTTCCTCTTTATGAAATTAATAAAAACATATGAAAAATAAATAAATATATGTGCAATAAATAAGTGAACAAGTGAATTGGTACTATTTCTAGAGGTCTTACACTTCTAGATAGCCAACTTTTCACCATTCCCATTTCTCCTATCACCTCCTACTTGCATCCTAGTTGACACTTTTAATATATGTATATACATATATATATTGTTATTATTAATTTTAGAGGTAAAGGGAGAGGGAGAGATAGAAACATCAATGATGAGAGAGAACCATCATTCAGCTGCATCCTATATGTCCCTTCTGGGGATTGAGCCTGCAACCCAGGCATGTGCCCTGACTCGGAATCAAACTGTGACCTCCTGGTTAGTGGGTTGACACTCAACCACTTAGCCACACCTGCTGGGCTTAGTTAACACTTTTAACCTATAATCCCCACCTGTTTTCAACAATAAGTATAGGTTGCATTTTATTTCACTTTCCTGACTTAAAATCAGAAGTCAGACTAACTGGTTTAAATTCTGGTTCCACCACTTAGCAGTTGTGAGACCATGGACAAGTCACTCAACTGTAAAGTGAGAACAAAGCATTCTTTGCTAAGGTACAAAGGGGATTTGATGAGCATATGCAAGGCTCAGGACAATGTCTGCCAAACAGTAACCACTTGATAAAAGTTTAGCTGATATTGCCAAAACCGGTTTGGCTCAGTGGATAGAGCGTCAGCCTGCGGACTGAAGGGTCCCAGGTTCGATTCCGGTCAAGGGCATGTACCTTGGTTGCGGGCACGTCCCCAGTGGGGGGTGTGTGGGAGGCGGCTGATCGATGTTTCTCTCTCATCGATGTTTCTGACTCTCTATCCCTCTCCCTTCCTCTCTGTGAAAAATCAATAAAATATATTTTAAAAAAAAAAGTTTAGCTGATATTAATTATTATTATTTATTAAAGCAGAGCTTGATCAAGGGGAAGAAAGCAATAATTGAGAGTGTGCAGTCACCTACTACAGCAAAAAAAACACCAAATCAGGAGTCAGGGGATCTGAGTTAATTAGGCTTCTCCAATGGTCATGTAATCTTGGGCAATTCACTCAGTCTTTTATGATATACAAGAGGCCCGGTGCACGAAATTCATGTATGGGTAGGGTCACTAGGCCTGGCCGGCAATCAGAGCCGATCTGTGGGGCGACTGGCAGGGTAATCGGGGGCCCCCCACTGGCACCTGCCTTGGCTGGCCTGGGGCCTGCAGGCTGGGGGCAGCTCCTGCATTGAGCGTCTGCTCCCTGGCAGTCAGTGTGTGTCATAGCGAACGGTCGTTCTGCCGTTCGGTCGATTTGCATATTAGGCTTTTATTATATAGGATACTCAGGCATGGAAGTTTTATATATTGTTTTAATTAATTTATTTCTTCTATTTATTTGAGAGAGAGAGAGAGAGAGAAACATTGATTTGTTGTTCCACTTATATATGCATTCATTAGCTGATTCTTGTATGTGCCCTGACCAGGTATCTAACCCAAACTCTCATCATATCAGGATGATACTCTAACCAACTTTGCTAGCCAGAGAGGCCTGGAATTATTTTTTTTAAATTATTTTTTAATAGAAGAATATGAATGATCTGAGATGTCATAAAAGGCTAACCTATTTGGGCCTCCCTTTCTTTACCCAAAATTACAGAGTTAAATTAGATATTCTTTTAGGGTTCTACAAACCAAATCATTGTAATTTTGGACTGTCAACCCAAATTAGAAAGTCAAAAGCAAGGCAAAATGGCTAATATAGAATTACTTATAGAAAGATTTACACTTGTTTTATAAATACTGTATAAGGCTTATATTTTGACATATAATCAAAAATGCTCTTTTAAGTTGTACAATGGCCCTAGCCAGTTTGGCTCAGTGAATAGAGTGTCGGCCTGTGGACTAAAGGGTCCCAGGTTGGATTCCGGTCAAGGGCATATGCTCAGGTTGTGGGCTCAATCCCCAGTTGGGGGTGTGCAGGAGGCAGCCAATCAATGATTCTCTCTCATTATTAATGTATCTATCTATCTATCTCACTTCCTATCTGAAATCAATAAAAATATATTATACATAAATAAATAAAAAGTTGTACAATGTCCTGGCCACTAAGGCTCAGTTGGTTGAGTGTTATCCTGTGTACCAAATGGTTGCTGGTTTGATTCCTGGTCAGGGCACGTGCCCAGGTTTCTGGTTCAGTCCCCAGTCTGGGTGTCTACCAGAGGCAACTGACCAATGTTTCTCACATTGATGTTTCTCTCTCTCTCCCTCTCCCTTCCTTTCTCTAAAGTCAATAAAAACATATATGAAAATAAATAAATAAATAATTGTACAATTTACATCCTGTGGTATGGGATATTAACTTGATGCAATAGTAGCCTCCAGTCATGCTATCCAAGAAATCACAAGACAGAAAGGCTCACAAACCAAATTAAGGTGTTCAAATCACATTTATCAAATCAATTGGAAGCATAGTGAGAATCAAGGTAAAAGAGATGGAGCCACTTAAAACACTTTAAGTGGGGTGAAAAGTAGGGTGGAAGGACCACACTACTTGAAGACTAGGTTACTCAATGTTCACATGTCTTGTCTCTCATTCTCACTCTCAGCCACATCAGCTTTCCCACTGATGTGAGGACCACAGTTGAGCTTTGAGCAAGGAGACTCAGCAGATGCCTGGAGCCAACATATACTTGAACTGTCAGCTATCACTTAGCCTGCTGGGGCAGAGCCCAAGAGGGAACAGAGTGGAACCATAATGGGTGTCATCAATGGGTTACCAATTTGAGGATGACATAGCTGTCAGCCTAGAGTTATCATGATTTCTATGTATACTTGGTCTTTCCATCCCCTTCAACAATAAGTGTAAAAATTTCCAGCCCTAATTGGTTTGGCTCAGTGGATAGAGCGTCAGCCTGCGGACTAAGGGTCCCAGGTTCAATTCTGGTCAAGGGCATGTACCTTGGTTTCCGGCACATCCCCAGTAGGGGGTGTGCAGGAGGCAGTTGATTGATGTCTCTCTCTCATCCATGTTTTTAACTCTCTATCTCCCTTCCTCTCTGTAAAAAAATCAATTTTATATATATATATAATTTTTTTTTTAAGGGATAGAGAGTTAGAAACATCAATGAGAGAAACATCAATTCAGCTGCCTCCTGCACACTCCCCACTGGGGATGCGCCCACAGCCAATGTACATGCCCCTGACCGGAATCAAACCTGGGACCCTTCAGTCTACAGGCTGATGCTCTATCCCCTGAGCCAAACCAGTTAGGGCAATAAAATATATTTTTAAAAAATTTCCATCCTTGTCTGGGTAGCTCAGTTGGTTAGAGTACAAGAGTGTAACTATAAGTAACACTTTTGTTTGTTCCATCATATAGTCCATTTATTCTATCACCTTTAATATGTCTTACAGGTTGCCTGGCCAGTGAGGCTCAGTGGTTGAGCATCAACCTATGAACCAGGAGGTTACAGTTTGATTCCCTGTCAGGTCACATGGCAGGTTGTGGGCTCAATCCCCAATGTGGGGTGTGCAAGAGGCAGCTGATCAATGATTCTCGCTAATCTTTGGTGTTTCTCTCTCTCCCTCTCTGAAATAAATTAAAAAATAATTTTAAATATGTCTTACAGGTTAACTTACTTAATATTTAGCACATCTAATGAATTCTAACTATGTCTCACAAGTCTCTTGTTTATTATGTATATTAACACTTCCTGGGAGTCTTATCCATATCTCATAAGCCATTATGTCATATACACATATACTTAAGATATATACTGTAAGCTATTTATAAGTTGCTATATGGTGATAGGGTTCAAGACACATTCCACTAGCCCGGCCCATGTGACTCAGTGGTTGAGTGTCAACCCATGAACCAGGAGGTGGTTTTGGGACTCAATACCCAGTAGGGGGTTTGCAGGATGCAGCCGATTGATGATTCTCCGTCATCACTGATGTTTCTCTCTCTCTCCCTCTCCCTTCCTTTCTCTGAAATCAATAAAAACATATTTTAAAAAAAGACATACTACCCAAAACATGGCATTTTAGCAGATTGAATATTTTAAGTAAAAGGAATTTGAGGGGAAAATGGCAGAAGCAGGATGGTCACTCTGACCTTCCCCCAGCCTCCCCCCAAAACAGGTCATAAAACCCTCATGAGAGAGAAACCCTCCCTATACCGGGAGGAAATGAGCACCCCTATCTCCGATGACAAAGGAACGCCAAGAAGAATCTGAACGAACAGGCCTTTCTAAATTTTCCCTAGTTAACTACACTTTCCTCATGCACCTTAACCATCATATATCTGCCATCAACTTTAGCATAAAAATACTGCAGCCTACCTGTTTCTTCAGGTCTTCATTTCCTTATGAAGGCTCCCATGTTATGTAAAACATATTAAATACATTTGTATGCTTTTCTCCTGTTAATTTGTCTGTTTAACACATCACACAAATTCTTTCTTTTAATATATATATTTTAATTATTGATTTCAGAGAGGAAGGGAGAGGGAGAGAGAAACATCAATGATAAGAGAGAATCATTGATTGGCTGCCTCCTGAATGCCCCCTACTGGGGATCGAGCCCACAACCCGGGTATGTGCCCTTGACTGGAATCGAACCTGGGACCCTTTGGTCTGTAGGACAATGCTCTATCCACTGAGCCCAACCAGCTAGGGCATCACCCAAATTCTTTTAAAATATCAGTGAACACTTTCACTCATCTGCTCAAAACCTTCCACTGGCTCTCTTTGTTTCACTCAGAGGACAAGTCAATACCTACTCACTCTGCTCCAGACACACTGGTTTTGCTGCTACTGCAATTCTTCACGTACTAGCTGCTCCCTCTGCTGGGAAGACTCTTGCTAGATGTCCCCATGTCTGACTTCCTGACCTCCTTCAAGCCTTTACACATCCCTCACCCTCTCCTTAAAGCTTATCCTTGCCATTCTACTTTCCAATTTGTACCTCTCTCCCACAATCTGCATTCTTTTTTCCCCTGTTATATTTTGTTCATAGCATGTATCTTCCAATACACTAATAATTTTACTCATCCACTCAACAAATATTCGTGCCAGGCATTATTTTAAGAATTTGGGATATGAGGCCCTGGCCCTGTGGCTCAGTTGGTTAGAGCAGTGGTCGGCAAACTCATTAGTCAACAGAGCCAAATATCAACAGTACAACGATTGAAATTTCTTTTGAAAGCCAAATTTTTTAAACTTAAACTTCTTCTAATGCCACTTCTTCAAAATAGACTCACCCAGGCTGTGGTATTTTATGGGAGAGCCACACTCAAGGGGCCAAAGAGCCGCATGTGGCTCGCAAGCCGCAGTTTGCCAACCACGGGGTTAGAGCATCGTCCCAATATGCCAAGGTTGCAGGTTCAAACCCCCGTCAGGGTACGTACAGGAAGCAACAATGAATGCATAAGTGGAACAAAGAAATCAATGTCTCTCTATCCCTTCCTCTCTTTAAAATCAATAAGTAAAAATAAAAAATCAAAGAAAGGCCCCACCGGTGTGACTCAATTGGTTGAGCGCAGTTACATGAACCAGAAGGTCACAGTTCGATTCCCAGTCAGGACACAGTTCCAGATTTTGGATTCCATCCCCAATAGGGGCTGTGCAGGAGACAGCCTATCAATGTTTCTCTCTCATTGATGTTTCTATCTCTCTCTCCCTCTCCATTCCTCTCTCTGAAATCAGTTGGGATCAGGCCCAAGCCATTCCCTCCCTTCCCCCCACAGCACATATTCCCTAACCTTTTTAAGGGACCATGAGACTTGCAATCAGAGGAGAAATAGTTGTTGTTTCACTGTCCTAAGTATGTTTTTTGCTGCGGACAATAAATTCTTGTTTGCTTTTCTATTTTTAAAATTTTAATTAAATAAAAATAAGTAAGTAAATAATCCTATCTAATAAAGAGGGAATATGCTAATTGGCCCTCACACCATCACAAAGGTGGCGGTGCCCACAGCCAATAAGGAGGGAATATGCTAATTGACTGCCATGCCCTCAAAGGTGGCGGCGCCCACAGGCACAAGATGGCAGCTCCCAGTCCCCTTAGCCCTGCCAGGGTGGCAGGCGCACAGGCCTCCGGAGTCCCCCAGTCCCCTCAGCCCCCTAGCCACCCAGGGCCAGCCTGAGGCACAGGCAAGCCTCGGATGGCAGCTGCCCAGCCACCCAGGGCTGCCTGAGGCTCAGGTAACCAGGGCTGGCCGAGGCTTGCATTGCTGGCAGTGGCAGCAGCAGAGGTGTGAGGGGGGCATTGCTTCCCTTGATCGCCTCCTGCACCTGAGAGCTCCTGGACTGTGAGAGGGAGCAGGCCGGGCTGAGGGACTCCCCCTCCAGTGCATGAATTTTCATTCACCGGGCCTCTAGTACGTACATAAATAAAAGAATTATCCCACTAGAATGTAAGTTACTTGATGTCAGCTAAAAATCCCTGAGATCAAGTAACTTGCATTCTAGTGGGATAAGGCAGTCCAACTACAATAAATAAGTAAATCTTGTTTATTGAATTAATAAATGGATATATCTTTGGGCACTTATTAAAGTACTTTTATAAAACAAATTTCTAGAAATGGAATTGTTGAGTCAAATACTACACACATTTTAAGGTTTTGTAGAATATAACCAAATTGCTAATCAATAATGAACAGGAAAAATTTGATCTAGCAAACTTATATACACACATACATTTGCAATATTTATTCATAAATATTTGTCATATGAGTACCAACTATCTTTTCCTGGGTTTGGTCTATAATTTAATCTGAGAATATGTCTTTCTTTTTTTTTTTTAATATATTTTTATTGATATTTTACAGAGAGGAAGGGAGAGGGATAGAGAGTTAGGAACATCGATGAGAGAGAAACATCGATCAGCTGCCTCCTGCACACCTCCTACTGGGGATGTGCCCGCAACCAAAGTACGTGCCCTTGACCGGAATCGAACCTGGTACCTTTCAGTCCGCAGGCTGACGCTCTATCCACTGAGCCAAACCGGTTTCGGCAACATGTCTTTCTTTTATATTTAATGAACTGATGGTAAGAATAAATGCTAGTCCTGGCCAGTGTTGCTTGGTGGTTAGAGTGTCAGCCCTTGAACCCAAGGATTTCAGTTTTGATTCCAGGTCAAGGGAATGTACTTGGGTTGCAGATTTGATTCCCAGCCCTGATCAGGGGGCATGTGAGAGGCAACCGATGGAAGTCTGTGTCTCTCTCCCCCTTCTTTCCTCCCTTGTACTCTCTAAAAATCAATGGAAAAATATTCTCTGGTGAGGATTAACAAAAACAAAAAAAACAAAAACAAGAGTAAATGGTGTTATTTTTTCATTAATGCTCTTACTGGAGGAAAAATATTTGCAATATTTTTGTGGAGGGAAATGGAAATGGTATTGTCTGAGAGCCACTGATTTAAACAACTTGCTATTACCATGTTGCTCTTTCATAATTAGGATAAATTTTAAAAATTAAGACTGTTTAATCTTATCAAAGAAGTTGCTACCTTTCATCTATAAATTTATATACTCTGAATATTTTCATACTCAGAATAACACACCTCAAAGTATTAGACATATGTTAAATACTAATCCAGGAGTAAAAATAAGTATAAGCATATAGCAATAGAATTATTCTAGACAGGGTAAATAAAATTAAAAAACAAAAAATATAGAACACAGAGTAGAATAACTGTAAATTAAAATTAGGTGAAAGATAAAATAATATTACATTATAAAATTTTATAATGTTTTGTAAATTATGATTAAGAAACAGGTTATTTAATGGCAAATTAAATCTTAAATAAATGTTTGTAAGCAATTTCTCCTCTGGATAACAGACTTTTGAATCGTTTTGGTCTCCAAAGGCAAGGATAATACCATATTAATGCTTAAATGTCTAAATTGTCCTCTTATCTATAAGACTACCCTTAATGTTTGGGCTTAGAGCAAAGAAAACACAAAAAACAGTCATCCTTTCTTCCAAGAGCATAAATTTGCAATTGATAAGGTCATGTTTTGTTAAGTCTTAGATAGCAAATTATTAAAGGTATTCTCCTTTAAGCAGTCAGAAGACAATAGAAAAGATGTTGCTTATGACCTTTACTCTTGGGATTAACCTCTTTGACCTCTTCGGATTTAGAATCTCTAAATTGTTTTGCTATTTCAAAAATAGTGGCAGGGAAAAAATAGTGGCAGGATTTACAAGTTTTAAGGGAGAGGAAAAAAGAACAAAACTAAAATAATCTTGGAAACAAATGTACGTATTCATTCTTTCTGAATACTTGTATCTTACCATGTATGAGTATAAGATGGACATGCCCAAGTGGCAACAAACGCTCCTTCTTTTATTGATGGTTGTTCTCTTGGGGATCACATGCACCCCCAGCCTATTCCAACTTCTAAATGCTGTCCTCATTCCTTGGCTCCAGGCTCCCCATCACTTTAGCTTTTCTCTCTCTGCTTCTGTTGTCACACAGTCTTTTCTCTGTCTGACCCTCCAACTTCCCTCTTACAAATGATTACCTGGATAACCCAGGATAATCCCCTGATCTCAAATTTGTTGATGTTAAGACTTTCAAACCTGTAGACAATTTTTATAAAAATTTATTTGAGCCAAACAGAGGCTATGCCTGGAAGCAAGATTTCAAGGGAGCTCTGACTGGTTTGGCTCAGTGGATAGAGCGTCGGCCTGCGGACTGAAGGGTCCCAGGTTTGATTCCGGTCAAGGACATGTACCTTGGTTGCGGGCACATCCCCAGTGGGGTTGTGCAGGAGGCAGCTGATGGATGTTTCTCTCTCATCGATGTTTCTAACTCTCTATCCCTCTCCCTTCCTCTCTGTAAAAAATCAATAAAAATATATTTAAAGAAAAAAAAGATTTCAATGGACTGAGAAAAATGCTCCTGAGAATGGTAGTTTGCAGATTTTTTTATGCATTTGAAATTAAGGAAGCAACATAAGGAAGATTACATGGAGGCAGGAAAAAGCAAAGTGGGGATGGGATTACAGGATACTTAAGATTATGTGCTCTCTTAAGGGTTAATTCATCCTTTAAGGTGTATATTTCTGGTACTTCACAAGTATCTTTTTTAAATTTATTAATTATTTTTTAATGTTTTTATTGATTTCAGGGACAGGAAGGGAGGGGGAGATAGAAACATCAATGATGAGAGAGAATTATTGATCACCTACCTCCTGCATGCCCCCTACTGGGGATTGAGCCTGCAACCCGAGATATGCCCTGACCAGGAATCAAACCATGACCTCCTGGTTCATAGGTCCACATATATGATTGTGTACACCTGAAACTAATTCAAAATAATACTGAATGTAAACTGCAATTGCTGTAGGCAGCAGGAACGGCACCAGGGGTCTGACAAACCTGGGTTCTGCAACCTCGGTATTTGAGTTCTGGCTAAGAATTCAGAGCTAAGACCAAACTCGCTAAAGAAAATTTATTTGAGCAAGCAATTTCTCTACACCTGAAGAGAAATTCGAGAGGGTGGTTCAAAGAGCTTCCCTGGGGAGTGGGTTAGGATTGCTTTTAAACCCTGGGAGGGGAATTAACTGCTTTCTTCTTCAAACTGACCTATCAGGGCCTGTTCCTCTTCAAACTGACTTACCAGTTTGATGCAAGTCCTGTTGTCTTCTGTCCTTACATGCAAGTTAGATGGGGCTTTCCTCCAGCCCCCACCCCCTTGTTCTCTAAAGGTGAGTGTCTACCATCTGACTAACCACATGCCAAAGGAGAAAAGGTGAGGAGAATCCAACCTGCATGACCAGAGGCATTCTAGGGTAGAGAGACGTCCTAAGGTCAAGGTCTTGAATTGAATATCTCCAATATCTGCTCTCTCAGTTCTTTTTTATTATGATTGACTAGGGGCCCAGTGCATGAATTTGTGCACCTTGAAAGGAACTGTGGGCCTCGAGGCTGTGGTGGGCACAGGGGCAGATCTCGGCCCATCCTCCGAGCCCCCACCCAGCCCCTCCCGCCGCAGCCCCGGTCCCCTGTCTGCCAGCAGCCCCGCTCCTGCTGCTATCACTCCCACGCACTGACAGCACTGGCCCTGCTTGCACCCGCTGACAGTGCAGAGCGATTGGGGCCAGTGCCAGCAGCGGGTGCAAGCGAGGCCGGCACTGTCAGTGGGTACAAGTGGTGGCTGCTGGCCCCGATTGCCCCTCAGGATCAGGGAGCGGTGGAGAAGCCCTCAGGGGCAATCAGGGCTGGTAGCCGCTGTTCACACCTGCTGATGACACCAAGCAATCGGGTGCCGGCAGCAGGTGTGAAAGGCAGCTGGGACTGCTGCGCATGGAGCAAAGAATTTTTAGTAACCACCAGAGGTTTGCCCCGATGACAGCAACTAGTGCCCCACCATGTTCCCCGCATGTCCCCTGGTCGTCAGCGCATGTCATAGCGACCGGTTATTCAGTTGTTCCACCGTTCGGTCTATTTACATATTACGGTTTTATATATATAGATTTCAGAGAGGAAGGGAGAGGGGGAGAGAGAGAGAGAGAGAGAGAGAGAGAGAGAGAGAGAGAGAGAAACATCAATGATGAGAGAGAATCATTGCTGCCTCCTGCATGCCCCCCACTGGGGATCGAGCCCACAACCTGGGCATGTACCCTGACTGGGAATCGAACTGTGACCTCCTGGCTCCTAGGTTGATGCTCAGCCACTGAGCAACACTGGCTGGGCGAAAAAAATGTTTTTTGTGGTTTTTTTTTTAATATTTTTTATTGATTATTTTTACAGAGAGGAAGGGAGCGGGACAGAGTGTTAGAAACAGCGATGAGAGAGAAACATCGATCAGCTGCCTCCTGCACACCCCCCACTGGGGATGTGCCCACAACCAAGGTACATGCCCTTGACCGGAATCGAACCTGGGACCCTTGAGTCTGCAGGCCGACGCTCTATCCACTGAGCCAAACCGGTTAGGGCGAAAAAAATGTTTTAATAAATTAATTTTAAATGGTAAAAAAAAAAAAAAGAAAGAAAGAAAAAGTTTATTTGAGCCAAACTAACAACATATACTTGGGAGCAAGATCTCAAATGCTCCAGAGAATAACAGTTTTTCAGCTTCTTTTACGTATTTGAAATTAAGGAGGGAACATAAGGAAGACTGCCTGTAGGTGGGGAAAAGCAAGGTGAGGGCTGGATTACAGGATCGTTTACAAGACTATGTGCTCTCTTGAGGGTTAATACCCACTCTGAGGGAGATGCGTTTTGGTGTTTCTAAGGTGTGTTCACCTAGACTCGGAAGAATAATGGACAGGGCTAGCTTAAAACCTTTCACTGAAAAAAGGTACATGCGGGGCTGCATGGCTCTCCATCACAGCCTGCCCAGTTAGGAATTTGTGATCAGCCTGTAACATTACTTTCCATAGAACTATGGGGGGCAGTTAGACAGACATGGGCAGAGCAAGGACCATGGGCCATGACAGAAGGTCACCAGGGCAGAATGTCCCAAACACCTAGCAATGGAAAAAAACTGGTAGAGCAAGTATTGGAGATAAGTATTGTTAATCAGGACCTCGCCCTGAGACCCCCTCTCCACCCTAGAATGCCTCCCGTCACACAGGTGGGATTCTCCTGGCCTCTTCTCCCCTGGCACGTGGTGAAACCTTGTGGTAGACCCCCACCCTTAAAGACAAGGGGGCTGGAGGAAAGCCCCATCTCACTCCCATACAAGAACAGAAGACAACTGCACAGATATGTCAGTTTGAAGGAGAAAGCCGGTACCCCACCGCCCTCCGAGGTGTTAAAAGGAGCCCTTAGCCCACTCCCCAGGGCAGGTCTCTGAGCCACCCGCTGAACATTTGTCTCCCAGTGTGCTTTCTCTTTACTTTCCTGATAAATCTCTAGCGACGTTGAGTCTTGACCCTGAATTCTCTTCTTAGCCAGAACCCAAGTTCGGAGATTGCTGACCCCAGGTCTGGTCTGACACCAGCGGTCAGACACCTGGTGCTATTCCCGCCGCCTATAACAGAAGCCCTGCTTTTTTGTTCACAGGCTAAACTGTAGATTCTCCAAAAGCGAAGGCAGGGCAGTAAGTGAGAAAAACAGCAGGCACCAGGCAGTCCTTTCATCTCTGCACTGGATTCCCAGAGCCACTTGGTGCCCCAGCAGCGTTGCTGTCGGTTCTGTGGCACCCCGTAACTAGAGGAAGAAACAAGTCTTTCCTGAAATCTCATCCTTGCACCACCTGTGAATGCTGACAATATTTGCTATTCTGTCCTGATAAACCTAACTGACTAGTTAACCAGTTAATCTGTGACTCCAGCTAGCTTTACTCAAACGGAAAACAGAAATCTGTCCCTCACACTGCCCTCTGCCCATGAACCCTGACCTGCAACGCTGCTCTCTAGCGGGCTGTCATTTTGCAAAGTCATTCCATGTTTTCCAATAGGACATTAAATAATTCATAGTAGAGGCAAGATTCCACCCCTGGGAATACTGAGTCTTCATTGTGGAATTTCAAGAACTAGGGTGGGTCCCCAGAAAGGAAGGCAACTTTAGGCCGAGGGGGCGGGGGGGGGGGGGAGGGGGGAAGGCTCGCCCCACCCTGTAGCGGCCATGAGGACAAAAGGCCCTGGGGAAAAACCTCCTGCTGGGACAGCTCCAGGCGCCGGCGGGTGGCCAGCGAGAAGGGCATCCAAGGGTGGGGCCGCCCCGACAGACGCGATCAGAGAGCAGTGGAGGGTACCCCTCAAGTGATTCATTAACCCAGGGTCTGCGACAATGTTCCAAAACAAGGGCCTCCTGTCTCCCCTCCCAGGCTTTCCCTCTCTTTGGAATACTTTTCACTAATAGACCCTATATTTTGGATCTATGATTTGTTGTCGTCTGTTCCTACCAGAATGGATGCTCTTTGAGATCAAAACTTGGATTTTTGCCTGCGGCTCTCTCCGCCAGACCTGCGAGCCTGGCGCAGTGGGGTGAAAAGATTTCTAATCTAAAGAAGGCACCTGGAGAGAAAAGGTGGGGTCAGCAGATAAGAAAGTGGAGCCACGATTCCTGAGGTCCTTAGGTTACATCTCCCGGGCAGGTTAGAATTTTAAAGGTGCGTTCACTGATTTAAAGCCTTTACCCCGCCTTCAGCCTCAGGCAGATCAGGCCGGTTCACTGTTTAACATTCCTAGAGGGTAAATTTGCTAGAAAGTCATTCTCACAGAAGTTAGTGAAAAATTCAGACGTTTAGCTTCGACTACAGTTTTAAAACTTCCTTGTCTTTTGTTATTTTCTTCCAGCCCTGACGTTTTTTGATGGGAAAACGTTGGTAGGAAACCTGTGCAGGCTCCTAGTCTATCCCAAGTGGATCCTGACTTCCAGGTCCCCGAAATGAGTCTTGGGGCTCCACCTTCTGTGCGTAGTTGACAGTTTTCACACTTAGAGATTTCCCTTTTTGCCTTCCTGTTTTGTCACTGGAGGGACCTAGGGTCCTTTCTCTTCTGGTTTGAGGAGGTTTTGCTTAATTATATCCCTTCTTCGAGGGCTGGAAATTAATACAAATCTGGATTTCCCTTTGTAAGAAAGGTTCAAAACCTGTAAAGAATTGTTGCGTTTATTTGAGCCAAACTGTTGTCGACTATAGCAGGGAAGCAAAATCTCAAAAAGAATGGCAGTTATAAACCTTATTTTATACATTGCATTGGTGATAGATTAGGGAGATGGGAGAAAGCAAAGGGGAAACCTCGGGGTTGGGTGAAAAGTAAAAGGACAGACATAGGTGGATACTGGGTAGTTAACAGCCAACAATTAGCATCATAACAATAACAATGAGAGGATTTATGGTCTCCGCCCTGGTGCATTGCCCTAAGGGATTGGGAAAAAGAGAGTTGCCCTGACATTCCAAAGGAATGTTATTGTAGATGCAAAAGACAATACTACCAGTAGGCAGGCTTAGTTAAGGTAAAGATTGGCTTTTGTCAGGGAAGGTTCTAGCCTAGGATGTGACTACCTGCCATAAACTGCTTTTAGTTAAAAATTTTTAATTCCATGCCCTAGTCACTAGGGCCTAGTGGATAGAGCATCTGCTTGTGGACCAAAAGGTCCCAGGTTCGATTCCAGGCAGAGCAAGTACTGCAGTTGCAAGCTCCTCCCCAGCCAGAGGCAACCAATGGATGTGTTTCTCACTCAATGTTTCTGACTTTCCCTTCCTCGCTGAAATCAGTAAGCATTAGGACACTAAGAGTAAATCATGTGCAACTAGTAGATAAATAAATTCTGAAGATCTAATGCACAGAATAGAAATTCAAAGTTGCTAATAGAAGAGTGGGGTTTTTTTTCCAACAACAATTGACTTTCATTATTATTTTATACTACCCAGTGCACAGGTAGGGTCCCTAAGCCTGCCGGTTGATCAGGGCCCATCAGGTTCCCCGCCTCCCTGCCTCCCCCTTCCCTCGCTCCCTCAGCACCCCACCATGTTCCGTGCTGCCCCCTGGTGGTCAGTGCACTTCATAGTGAGCGATCAAACTCCCTGTCTCCTGGTTGAACTCCTGAGGGGACAATTTGCATATTAAACATATATATATACACACACACACACACACACACACACATATATATATATATATGTATATACATACATACATACATACATACACACACACACACACATACACACACACACACATACTAGTAGCCCTGCTCACGAATCCATGCAAGAGTAGCTCACTACCGCTTGCCTTAGCTGGCCACCCGCCCACCACTGCTGGTAGCTCTCCACTGCTCATAGGTCGCTGTCGCGCCCTCCTGTAGCTCTCCATCACTTGTAGATTGGTCGTGACATTAACGCATAATGGATAATTAGCATATTCCTCTCTTATTATATAAGATAGATTTTTAGGTGGATAGCATAGTGGTTAGACATTTATATAATTTACAAAGTGATCTCTAGGTAAATCTAGTACCCACCTGGTCCCACACAGTTATTACAATATTAGTGACTATTTCCTATATTGTACTTTATATCCCAGTGACTATTTTGTAACTACCAATTTGTATTTCTTAATCTCTTCACCTTTATCACATACCCCCCAACTCTTCTCCTATCTGACAATCCTGTTAATTCTCTGTATCTATGAGTTTGTTTCTGTTTTGTTTGTTCATTTATTTTGTTCTTTAGATTCCACATATAAGTGAACTTATATGGCCCAGTCAGCCTGAGGACTGAAGGGTCTGGGGTTCAATTCCAGTCAAGGACACGTACCTCCGTTGCAGGCTCCTGGCCCTGGTCGGGGGCATGCAGAAGGCAACCAATGGATGTGTCTCTCGCACATCAGTGTTTCTCTCTCTCTCCCTCTCCCTTCTACTCTCTCTAAAAATCAAGGGAAAAAATATCCACAGGTGAGGATTAAAAAGCATAAAAATAAAAAATAAGTGAACTCATATGGTATTTGTCTTTTTCTTTGTCTGACTTATTTCACTTAGCATAATACCCTTCGGGAGGAGGGACAAACTTTTCTCTACCCTCAAGGTTCTTCTGGCTGGTCTAGTAAATCAAATAGACATGAGAGAGATTAACAATAGAAAATAAACTAATTTAATACATACATAAGTACGGGAACACCATATACATAAGAAAGTCAGAGACCCACACGTAGGAGAGGTTCACAGACAGAAAGGGGATCAAGATATATAGAAGGCATTCTGAGCTGGGGATGAGCTAATACATCTTGGGGGCTTCAAAGGGTCACTGTGGTTAAGAAAAGCAGACGTTTCATAAATAGGAGTTTGTCCTGCCCTGTAGATCAGGGGTCCTCAAACTACGGCCCGCGAGCCACATGCGGCCCACCGAGGACATTTATCCAGCCCGCTGGGTGTTTTTGCTGCCGCTGCCTGTCCTGCTTAGCAGCCGACTCATTCCGGGCCCACAGTGCGCATGTGTGGAATGTGCGCCGCACTCTCCGACTCCCGTCCTTCTGTCTGTCTCTCAACTCCTCCTCTCAGTCTCGGGTGTGATCAGACGAGTCACGAGTCACGAGCTTGCCTGTGCAGAGCCTGCTGCTGCCTGAGGACCGAGGTAAGAACAAGTTAGGATTTATTTTTTTCTGAAGTTAGGAGGTCTTTTTTTTTGCAGATAGGGGGCGCCTTTTTTTAAGTTAGGAGAGCCTTTTTTAAAAGTTGGTTAGTTGGTTGGGGTGGTTTCTAGGGGGGTTGCATCACAGTGATAACGCAAATAGTCAGCGCTCAGTGCTAATGCAAATTGTCAGTGCTCAGAGGTAATGCAAATAGTCAGTGCTCAGTGGTAATGATAATTGTAAGTGCTCAGTGTTAATGCAAATGGTCAGCGCTCGGTATTAATGCAAATTGTCAGCGGTCAGTGTTATCGCAAATGGTCAGCGGTCAGTGTTAATGCAAATGGTCAGTGCTCAGTGTTATCGCATGGGGGCCCCAAACTGGTAATCTGCCTAGGGCCCCATGGGAACTTAATCCGGCTCTGCAGACAGCCGAGGAGTAGGAAACCCAATTTAATTGACAGTAAGTGCATTTATATTTTGATTGCTATTCAGTTGTGTATGATGTTGTATGTTGTGTGCTGTGTAAGCCCCGGTTCACACTGTTGCGATCTCTGAGCAGTGCGAGTTCAGCCATATGCTTGTATGGCTGAACCCGCATTAGATTCGGAAGAAAAAAGGCATACGTGCCTTCTTTTTTCCTGCAGTGGAATCTGATTGCATGGGTCTTCTCACCCATGCGATCAGATTCCTGTGCGAGTTCACAGATCACAGTGCGGTTCGCACAGGGTAGTGTGAACTGGAAAGGTGGTGGAGGAACCGGCTCTGTAATCGTGCCGGTTCCCACACTGCACCAGTGTGAGCCTGAGGTAAAGGCAGAGTTCCATCAATATGGGCACTGGTGAGGCTGAAATGATGTGGACTGGCAAGGCTGCATTGATGGACACTGATCAGACTGCATTGATGGGCACTGATCAGACTGCATTGATGGGCAGTGCAGTCTATATGTCTCTGTGTGGGCAAAGTTATTGCTGGTATATTGTTTTTGTAGTGCTGTATATATATATATATTGGTATTTTACTAATAGCAATTTGGAATCCCTAGGAAACAATGATATCAAGAAAGAGAAAAATAGACTCGGAGTGTAGGATATTCAAAGAACAGTGGACTTATGATTACTTTTTCATGCAGTACAAGGAAAGAGCTGTGTGTTCGATATGCCAGAATATAGTGTCTGTGTTCAAAGAATGCAATTTGCGTCAACACTATCAAATTCAACATAAAGATAAATATGATTGTTTGGTCGGAGAAGTGAGAAAAGATAAAATATTAAAACTGAAAAATACATTGACAACTCAGCAAAATACTTTTGTGAAGCAGAAGCAGCTAAATATTTCATCACTGCGAGCAAGTTTTCAAGTTGCCAAGCTAATAGCGTGCACTGGCAGACCATTCGTGGAGGGAGAATTTGTTAAAGAATGCCTTCTTTCTGTTGCCAAAGAGATGTGTCCAGAGAAGGCCGATTTATTTAGTACAGTGAGTCTTTCAGGACCTACAATTACACGAAGGATTGAAGAAATGGGAGACAATTTGCATCAGCATTTGCAAAACTCCACAAAAAAACTTTCCTATTTTTCCTTGGCACTCGACGAAAGTAATGATGTTTGTGATTCTGCACAACTTCTAATTTTTATTCGTGGGACGAATGACTATTTCAAAGTCACAGAAGAGCTTGCTGCACTACAAAGCATCAAAGGAACAACTACAGGAGAGGATATCTATGAAAAGGTTTGCCAAACTGTGAATGGTTTGGAGCTGGACTGGGCTAAACTAGCCAGTGTGACAACTGATGGTGCTCCTAGCATGGTGGGGTCTAAGAAAGGAGTAATTGCTCGCATTAACCAAGAGATGGACAAACATAACCATTCTCATCCAATAGCCATACACTGCCTCATCCACCAACAAGCGCTGTGTAGTAAATCACTGAAGTGGTACTCTGTTATGAAAATTGTGGTATCTTGTGTTAACTTCATTAGAGCTAATGCACTAAACCACAGACAATTTCAGGAATTTCTGTCTGAGCTAAATGTTGCCTGTGAAGATGTTCTGTACTACACAGAAGTCCGTTGGCTGAGTCGAGGGAGAGTTTTGAAACATTTCTATGACTTACTTCCACAGATTACAGCTTTTCTGCTTTCAAAAAACAAAGAAGTACCAGAGCTCAATGATGCAGAATGGAAATGGCACCTTGCCTTTCTGACAGATGTAACAGAGCTACTCAACAGTTTCAATGTGCAACTTCAAGGAAAGGGGAAGCTCATCTGTGATATGCAATCACATGTGAAAGCATTTGAAGTAAAATTAGGCCTCCTCATCAAACAAGTGAAGGAGGAAAATTTCTGCCATCTCCCCACAACTCAAAATCTGTTAGCGGAAAAACCATTGGTTGCATTCCCAAACAAAACATGTGTGGATTCACTGGAAAAGTTGCAAAAGGAGTTCCAATTTAGATTTAAAGAGCTTCATCACCATGAACAGGACATACAGCTTTTCCGTAACCCATTTTCTATTGACATTGAAAATGTGGATACAATTTACCAAATGGAACTGGCTGAACTGCAGAATTGTGACCCTCTAAAAGACGCATTCAAATCAAGCAGCCTTCCTAATTTCTATGCATCTCTCCCCTCTGAGACATATCCTAATCTCAGGAACCATGCACTCAAAATGGCAACCATCTTTGGCAGCACCTATGTCTATGAACAGACTTCTTCCAGAATGAAACATCTGAAATCTCCAACCAGATCTAGACTAACTGATGCACACTTGCATCACTTGTTAAGGCTAGCAGTGACAAATATGGAACCGGACATTGACCATCTCATTAGCCAAAAGCAGGCCCATAGTTCTCATTGAAATACTGGTAACTTTGTTGATTTAACTTTACTTGTTCTTCATTTTAAATATTGTATTTGTTCCCGTTTTGTTTTTTTACTTCAAAATAAGATATGTGCAGTGTGCATAGGAATTTGTTTATAGTTTTTTTTTTTAAACTATAGTCCGGCCCTCCAATGGTCTGAGGGACAGTGAACTGGCCCCCTGTTTAAAAAGTTTGAGGACCCCTGCTCTATCCACTGAGCCAAACTGGCTAGGGCTGTTGTCGGCAGTTCTTGAACATGGATGGACCACATTCCAAGGTTAACTACCAGGTCCAAGGTTGACTTCTGGGGGCAAGGTTGATTCCAGGTCCCGGAGAGGAGCAGGGCGTACAAGTCCCAGCCAGGTTAGAATGTGCTTTCTTTAATCAGAACAAATGATCACAGTTAACAGAGAATGATTTCTTATAATAATAGCTAGTCCCCAATATTCTATTTCTGCCCCTAATAGCACCATAGTTTAGGTTAGGGTGTCTTGAACCCTACCAACTTATCTCTTAACTTGGGAAGTAAGATCCTTCCACCTAGCTTGTTTCTTATTCTTAAAAAACAAAATTCAACTTACTAAATTGAAAAGATCTGATTTGATTTATTTAATGATTCATGAATTTGGGCTGCATCCAATTTAGCAGATAAGAAGGAGCTGTGAAGAGCTACAGAAGGACAGATTGGAACAAGAGCCCTGCAACCAAGGTTTGTGCCCAATGCTCTACCCACTGAGCTAAACCTGCTAGGGCAGTCCTAAGGGTTTTAAGGGTGGAGATTTTAAGGGAGGTCCAAGGGGAAAATCTCAATAGAATATTCAGCAGTTGTACAGATGTGTCCTTTCAGGGTTGTGGTCTCCACTGATTGGTGGGCCCCAGGGCAAGGGATCCCTATTCAATGAAGCTGGTTCCGAGATCAGCTGTGGCTGGGTTGTTTTTTTTTGTGTGTGTGTGTGTTTTTAAATATATTTTATTCATTTTTTACAGAGAGGAAGGGAGAGGTAGAGAGAGTTAGAAGCATCGATGAGAGCGAAACATCAATCAGCTGCCTCCTGCACACCCCCTACTGAGGATGTGCCTGCAACCAAGGTACATGCCCTTGACCGGAATCGAACCTGGGACCCTTGAGTCCACAGGCCGACGCTCTATCCACTGAGCCAAACCGGTCAGGGCAGCTGTGGCTGGTTTTGTTTCTCTTCTGGGTCTGGAGCTGAAATACAACTGAGACCTAGATGTTATCTCTAAGGGGGGGAAAGGTCAGGGGGTCCATACCTCTAGGAGAGGAAAGGTCGTCCTGGGGTAAAGGTCCCACCCTGCATTTTGTCCTTTGCTTGGCACCAGGGTCTTTTTCTGTTGGTGACCTGTACATGGCCATCTTCCTTGCTCTGCTCATGTCTGCCTACCACAAAAGGAATGTATGCAGGTGGTGACATTTTTGAGAAAGTGAATGTCTAAAAATGTTTCATCCTTGCTCAGTAGTTTGGCTGAGCATAGTATTCTAGGTCAGAAATCATTTTCCTTCAGAAATTGGAAAGTATTTCTTCATTATCCTTTATTAACCAGTGTTGTTAAGGAATTTGAAACCATTGTATTTCCTGATCTTAGATTCTCATTTTCTTATATTTTCTCTCCTGTTTTTACATCTGTGTGTGATTTTGCCTTACTTATTAAGGGAATATTGTTGACTTTATTTTCAAACTCTTTTTTGTTGTTTCTAATATAAACTTCTAATTTCTAGGTACCCTTTTTGTTCTCTGAATTTTTCTTCTTAAAAAAGAGTGCCCTGCCCTAGCTGGTTTGTCTCAGTGAATAAGAGCGTTGGCCTGCGGACTGAGGGGTCCC